>NC_080750.1:54211679-55461679 GCF_020826845.1 Diceros bicornis minor | reverse complement strand
AAAAAAATTATGACTTCCAAGTTTGTAGTTATCAGGTATACCCATGAAATTGTTCTTATGAATGAGGTCACATTGTCAGTTCTTAAGCAAGTTAAAAAGATGTAGCTAACAGCTTCCTAATTTTAACCTTGAGTTTCTTTAAATTACTGAAATGATGGGCAAACGACCTGAACAAACAATTCACAAAAGAGAAAATCAAAGATTGATAAATATTTTTAAATGTAATTAATATTCAAAGAATGCAAATAAATGATTGAACTTTCTCCTATACAAGTTGGTGTAAGGGTACACTTGAGTAACCTTTTGGAAAACGATGTTTGTAACAAGTCTATAACAGGTACAAAAATGTATAAAATGTAACAAAGACAAATTATAGTGCCTAGATAACTCTAAAGTTTTGTCACTGGACTTATAAAATGTAAAACTTCCTGGGGTCGGCCTGGTCGTGCAAGCGGTTAAGTGCCTGCGCTCCGCTGCAGCGGCCTGAGGTTCGCCGGCTCGGATCCCGGGCGCGCACTTGGCCAGCCATGCTGTGGCGGTGTCCCATATAAAATAGAGGAAGGTGGGCACGGATGTTAGCCCAGGGCCAGTCTTCCTCAGCAAAAAGAAGAGGATTGGCAGATGTTAGCTCAGGGCCGATCTTCCCCATACACAAAAAAAATAAAATAAAATAAAAAAATAAAATGTAAAACTTCCTGACGCATTTGAGAACTTTGTAGCAGCTACGTACCAGTGTTGGCAAATTCTCCATTAATTCAACACGTGCACATTGGGACTAGTAACAGGATATATAGTTAGAAACCATTCCCCCTCCCCCTCCCCCCCAAAATAATGGTAATATGTAGGTGAAACATTGCAGTTCAATGAAAGAACATGGATTTGCGACAGAATATCAAACTGAAAAATAAAACTAAATTAATAATTGAAGAATTAATGACACGTGCCTTTAAGCAGACAAACCAAATACTGACCTCCTCCTATAACTGAGAATACTGTAATTTGCTCTCATAGCAGACATTTGATTTTGAGAGCCCTGCTTGATTAGTCAAGTTCCAAAAGAATGTACCCACATACTGAGTGATGAACGTGAAAGTGCAGGTGAGTGTCTGGAATGGAAACACTCTTTTAGTGGCGCTTTAGAAGCTCGTAAATGTCTCTAGCTTGAAGTCCAGATTGGTTCTGGAGACTTGTGTTTTGTCATTTTGCCAAAGAAGCCAATTTTGCTTCAGTTCCATGTTTGGCTTTCCCTGTGAGTCTTGCAGGGTTTTATTCTATTCTTTCCCAGAGGAACTAGAACCAGAATAACTAAAATATTTGTAGACTTGGGAGAGCTCAGATGCCTTGGATATGGTATTTCTCTCCATCGGATGGTGTGATTGAAGTACTTGATGTTTTTCTTTGTTTTCATTTTCTATTTTGATGAAAATTTGTGGTTTTACACTGATTCAGACAAAGGAAAGTCATCCCTAAAGTTAGGATTATCCCTGGGAACCTACTCTTTCCCTTCTATTATTTATGCCCTTTTTCCAATCCCTCTTGAATCCCGGGCACACATTTTTCCTAGGCAGTAAGATGTCTTGATACGCGGGAAATGGCACTATGCTTTGAGAGAAACAAACCTGGGTTTAATCCCCAATGTTTTGTATTCTCTATGGCTAATGGATAAATTATTCAATTACTCAGATTTATTTTCTCTATTTATGAAATGATTACACAAGGATGTTGGGAAAAATAAGTATATGGAAGTCTTTTGTAAATAATATAATTCTGTATAAACGGGATTATTATCAGCATTATCATCAGCTCCTGCATTTAGGGGATAAAATTTCATTATCTTTTGCCAAATGCTGCTATAAAATAAGATATTTAAAAATCTTTTGGTTTTCTGAGGGTTAGAGAGTTGTTTTTTAAATTCCAACTCTCATTTTTTTTCCCCTGAACAAATTGCCACAAATGTCTAATAGTTACCTTCTCTAAAATTGAATAACCATTTGACGGATATCTTTGGTTTTGCATCTCTCAGCAGAATATTGAAATAAATTGTGGGATGTATTTTCCCTAGAAATAAGATACCTGCCTCTTTTTTTGAAGTAGTTGAGTGAAGTCTTAATCAGAGGGAGGGATTGGACTGGGTTAAAAACATCAAGATCGAATGGTACTAGATCTTTGAAAAATTCATAGGAATAAAGGGCAGAAAAGATCAATAATCAAGTAGTAATTTTAACAATTTGTTGTTTACCTAATTGACATTATCATCTAAAATAAATGAGCATTTAAATATATAAACTGTTAGTTGGGGTCTGTGTTTTGAGACTGTGCAAACACTTATACAGAGACATCTGACTTAAAAAATTGTTTTGAACACCCACTAGGATGAACATCTGTTTTCCATTGACTGCCATGATGCTTTTGGTTTAGATGCAGTAACACTGACTTTTTTTTCAGAGTTGTGACATTGCAATCACTTGACAATTTTAATTATTACAGTAATATCTTTGTAAAAGAAGAAAATTCCTCATTCAAAACTTACTACGTGGCAGTTTAGTTAGACAGTAGGTGACATTCACGTGGTTTAAATCATCAGGCAGGTATTTTTTCTGAGACAGTTGTTTTCTCCTCAAGCTTTAATAGTAACTTTCATTTTGCTTACCACCCTCTCCAAACTGTATTTAAATAGTTAACTTCAAGACTAAAAATATTTAAGGTGATAATTTAAAGAAACCTTTAAAAGAAATCAACATGTAAGATAGTGTTTTATAAGAATTTTATTATATCTTTATTATCCTTTATTATATCATAGGACTCTCCTCCATGGAGCTTTGAACTTAACCTCTTGCTGGCTTTATCTCCCATGCAGTGGTTCTCAACTGAAACTATACATTAGACTTCCCTGGAGAGGCCCAGGACCCATCACAGACCATGTCAATCAGAATCTCTGATCTCTGGGGGTAAGAATCACACATTGGTATTTTATTTGCCTCTTCTGAGACTCAACCTCAGGGAATCTCTTTTTATCAAACTAATTACTGGAAGAACTTAGTCTTCAAAAATCATCTCAAATGATTGCTTCTTTTCTCTGTACATACCAGAAAAAAAAGTATAAAGAGAGTTTAGAAACAATAAGATCTGCTGAGAGCATTTGAGTTTTTCCCTGTTTTTTTCCCTGAGTCAGAAGGAAATGATCCCTTTCCCCTTTTTATCTGATAAGAACAAACAGCCTTTTCCCTCTTTAAATCAGAGCAATAATAGTAAATATTAGCTCTTAGTGGCTGAACTCTCCCTTCCCCTTTCCTCTTTCAGAATTTCTCATCAATTGCTTAAGATGACATACTTGTATCTCGTTAATTTTTGTTTGTCAACCACCTGGTGCATTTGGTTTGGTATATAGTAGGTGCTCAAGAAGCAAATGCTGGGTAATTGTGTGTATCAGGGGCTCACCTGGAAGGAGATATTTATGGTTACCCCAGAGGGCTCCACGCTCTTTATGGCCTTATTGACAGTGTTATGTTATCTTGTCTTAACAGAATACAGGGATGCTAAACATGTTGGCAATACATACATTTACATAACAATTATTTTAGTTTAAAAAGCTGATTTTGCAAAGTATATGTATATAAATATAGTATATATATTTATACACACACATCATTTGATTTTCATAATAATCTGAGGCAAATTTGCCAGAGATTGGTTTTTCTATTTTACAAGTGGGAAAATTGAGGTTCAGAAACATTAAGTAACTGGCCCAGTGCCTGCGGCACCCAGCTAGTGGTAAATACGGGTTGACAATCCAGGGCTTGAGATTCGTATTCCTTTTCTTTTTCCACAACCCCTTACAACCCCTTGCAGGGTGAAGTCATGTGGATCAAGTCTGCAGCTGACCCAAGGGATGAGAGAACTCTAAAATATTTCAACAGGTAGGAATGTGGGCCAAGAAAACCCAAAAGATGGAATTTAATAGGGAAAAATGTAAGTTCTTAAGTCTAAATTACAAAAAAAATTCTGAAGTGCAGATTTGGGAGGGGAGGAGAGGACCTAGCTTGTTCATGTGACAAAAATCTGTGACTAGGAGATAAGCAAGTGATGGACTGAAGTACCTAGGGCAAACTTTGCTTTTATAGCATTGGTAGAAGTATAGTACGTTCCAGAAAATGAGAAGTGTCCTACGTTCTTCTTTGTGCTGGAAGTAAACCATTGGGAATTTTGCACTCCATTTTTGCCACCACGTTTTAAGTGGGACAGTGACAAACTGATGTTTGTTTGGAGGCAGGTGATCACTGTCACCCACATATCAGCTGGCATCCTCAAAACCCAGATCACAGTGGACCATCTCCTCCGATTCCAGGACCTATGGAAAGTTCAATCACCTTAAGAAACGTTTGTGAATTCGCAGGGGCTTAAATTCTCTTGCTAACTTCTGCCTCTAAGTTCCTGCTTCTGTAAATTTAAATTACAGTATCCCGCCTGGGCTATACCTATTCTATTCTTCATGGACCCAGCTAGCTCGGCTTCTTGTTCTGATTTCCACAGAAGCCACTCGCACAGGGCTTTGGTGCTAAGAAATTTTACTGATAATTTGGGGAGACAAGGAAGGTTTATTGAGCAGGAATAATAAAAATTTTAAATTGAGGGGGCCAGCCCCGTGGCTTAGCTGTTAAATGCGCACTCTGCTGCTGGCAGCCCGGGGTTCGGATCCCAGGAGCACACCGATGCACCGCTTGTCAGGCCATGCTGTGGCGGCATCCAGTATAAAGTGGAGGAAGATGGGCACAGATGTTAGCCCAGGGCCAGTCTTCCTCAGCAAAAAAGAGGAGGATTGGCATGGATGTTAGCTCAGGGCTGATCTTCCTCACACACACACACACACAAAATTTTAAATTGAAAAGCAGACATTCCCCTTCTTAAAACTTTTTTTTTTTTGGCCATCCTGCTTCTGAAAATTTCTTACTGTCTGCTGAGATGTTCTCAGCACTCTAATCTTACTGGCTGCTCTCATTCCCCTCTCATTTTTGTTCCTCATTCACTTCCTCTCAGATTTCCTGCAGGAATTCCGTATGTTTCTCAGATTACTACACACAGCAATTCACTTTCCCCATTCCTTACTCTCAAACTTAGTTCCAGCCAACCTGTGCATATACAGAAACTGTTAAGAGGCTCAGTTAAATAAAAGGGCCCCTCTAAGATTTTTTTCCCTAACAGAAGCCATTCTTCCTAGAATGGAATTTTTCATTTAAGTAGCATTTCATTCCTCTGTTAAACCAGGAAAATGAAGGGTTTGAAAATGGCAACTTCCTAGTGATTATTTTAACTAATTTAAAATGATCAGCTCATTTAAAATTGCTATGTGAGGGATCATTCTGCCTTCCCCATCATAATCATATATGAATAGAAACTGTTCTTCATTTTGGTTGTAGAAAATGCATATTATGTAAACTCAGTTGATTTGTGATTATAAATAAATACCGGTAGTTACAGCAATATCATCATAGATAGGGAAAGAACAGTGTAATATTGTACATATGGAATGGATCTAGGGCAGATGTGGGAAACAGGATTAACAAAAGGCTCAGGCTAAACTAGGAAGGTGAGCATTAATTTGTATACAATTTGCTACATATTAGCTGGAAGAAACAAAAGAGAAAGAGAAACTGAGATAATCTTGAGTTTAATTGAAAGAAAGTAAAGGAAATAGTCATTTATAGTTGGGGACTCAGGCTTCAGAGAGAGACTAGGTAAGGAATTTGAGTTTTGGAAACCAGAGAGGATAAAAAAAGAAAAGCTCATGGGGAAAACAATTTCAGTCTGAACTCGGGGGTTGTTTCTGGAAACCACCACTTTGCTTTCCTCTCACAGGCTGAGAGAATTAGCCTAATTGTCCCATGGCTGAAGTAGCTGGATCTGAGAAGTCAGATGTTGATCCAGATAATGCTGACCCTGCCCAAGCAGAGTGATGGTCACTTATAGGCACATGTATGGTGTTTGTGCCCTAAGAGCCACCAAAGATGTGAAGTAGCTCCTACCCTCTACACCCTGGGGATGACTGGAGGAACAACGTTGGCTGGGAGAAACAAGGTCCTAGTAGACTAGCAGTGAGAGTCCCTTTTCTATCAGGGCAGGCTGACTGATGAGATTATCTGCAAAATCAGCAAGCTTTTTCAGTGGATGCCCTTGGAATTTTCCAAATAAACAAGGAAATAATAAGGAATGTGAAATTTTCTACAAATGCAGATAATAGAAATAAGTATAAAACCCAATTATTCTTTTTTGATTTCACAGTTCACTCAGAAATTTTACTACAAGATGATTTTTAAAAGTTATATAATCATAATTTTATATTTTAAATTAAAATTCTAAGTAGATATTTTTTGTCTTAATTCTTTTATATGAACAAGCTCACTCTCTCATCCTCAAATGCCTAGTAGACTTTGGGCAATTTCCCATTAAAGATGCACCTATGGATATGTAATTAACACTTACAATAACCTCAAAACTCATCAGTACCATGAGCCCTTCTGCATATTATACTACTCGAGGCAGGGACCACATTTATTTCTCCTGATATCCACAGGGTCTAGCATAATGCTGGGCACATAGTAGGTACTGAAAATGCTGGTTGAAATGAATGAATAAAGCATGTTCATATCTTGATAACACTGCAGGATATACAATAATATAAACATAGAATTAAATTTTAAACAATCTTATAATTAGTATATATTAGTGAGAAAAAATTGTAAACAGAAAATATACTTTAGTTTCTGATTTATAAAATGAAAACACATAGACACAGATATATACATGGTTAATCAATGACATTTGGAATAGCAGATTATGTGGTATTTGCCTTGTTATGGAAACAAATCAAGGAATTTGTTTCTAGTATTCAGGCAGCAAAAAAAGAAAAGTTACATTTATAAAGCAATTATTGCTGATATATACATATATTCCAAACATATGTGTATACAAGAATATATCTACATATAAATACACATATATACGAAATTCATTCATTTATTCAACATGTTTTTAATAAGTAAACAAAACTAGAATAATCCCTTCCTTCATGGAACTTGCCTTCTCTCTAAAGACAGCAGATTTTTTCCAAAGATGCTAATGTGCCTGATGAGAACTAAAAGTTTGTGTGACTTCAGCAATGAAGTACAATCTACAGATGTAGTATTTGCTAAGACCGCTTGAAAGGTTGGAGGAAGCCCATGGTGTCAGTAAGGCAGGGTACCTTTCCCCAGCTTGGCTGGTAGGGGGCAGGCACCCTTCAGATAATGACTCAGGCTCTTGGGACAGGGTATAATAGGTCCCATATACAATGATTAATAAAATTGATACTTTAGCTCACCTCATCTACCTCATTATGGTGGTGGAAATGTCTATTTGTTGTAACAGCAGCAGAGGCAGAGTAGGAAATCTTGCTGAAATCATGTTTTCTACATTAAACTGAATGCCCCATTTAGTAGCACATCTTGACTAGTTAGTCCAATCAAACTCAACTACAGCCCCTGGACAACGGAGACAAGACTATGTGGAGAGGGAGAATACAACAAAAAAAGAAAAAGAAAAAAGATGATTTACATACACATACTGAGAATCCAATGTCATCCTAATCACTTTTTATCTATTAACTCACTTATTCCTCTCAACAACGTTATCATCTCCATTTTACAAACGAGGAAAATGAGGCACGGATAGGACAAGTGACTCTCTCAGTGTCGCACGGCTAGTAAAAGGTGGAGCTGGGAATTGAGTCCTAGCTGATAAGTTTCAGAAGCTGTGCTCTTAACTGCTGGGCTACACTTTCTCTTAAAAGTAGATGAGGTCGTGCCAGCTCATGAGGATTTAAGATCTGTTTTAGTAGAAGCAGCACCAAATCTTAGTGTAACAGAAGACAGCATACAATTACGTGATAAGGGAACGGTAGAAGCAAGAGGTCCGAGGAGACAGGCGAATCAAGGTGGGCTGTTAGAGGCTTTATGGAAATGGCCCTTGCTCAGGGTCCTGAAGAAGGAAGAGGAAAGCTGTGTTTCGGCAGTCTATCGGGTGAGTGTGTTCAGGATGCACTGAAGGCATTTACCTCCCCTTACGTGAGTACAAAGGACTTTTGCTTCATTATTTCACTAAAACCTATGAAATCTTATTTGATATACAAAAGGACTCCCGGAGGTATTATTAACTCCGCATTTCCCAGATGAGGAAAAAAATGACCCCTCTGTATTGCTGATAAGTACCAAGGTTGTGGCTGGAGTTTGGGTCAGGCCATGTCTGGGGGCAGTGATGCAAGTTGAGAGGCTGTTATATAGGCCCAGAGCTCTCTGAGGATGAAAGATTCTCACCCAAGGCTGATGTCTAAGCTTTTGCATATACATATGAAAATATATATTATACATATGAAATAAAAAGAATTAGCTTTACATAAATAGTCATGTCATGGGTTTAATTTCTTCATTTATAGAAACTGCTGGATTGTGGTTGATGTGAAGTGTCAAGTTAGGTAAAAGACTAGTTTCCTAGGTGAGAACACTTAACAAACTCTTTCAGAATTTGATGCCACTAAAAATCCACCACCCTCATGATTAATTGGGGAATGGCAGTTCTATTTAATGTGAAAGCACAGACTGCAGAGCCAAACTGTTGGGCTGGAATACTGGCCTTAACACTCAATACCTGCGTGATGTTGGACACGTTACTCACCCTCCCTGTGCCTCAGTGTTCTCATTTGTAAAATGTTGATAATAACAGTATGATCTTAGAGGCATGTGTGTGTGCGTGCACACATATGATGACCACGTGGGCTTAAGAATTTGAGCATATAGTAACGCCGTAGATGTATTAGGTGTTATGATGTTATATATCCACCACCTTTTTCCCCCTCATCCATGCAACTAAAATGTCAGCTCCAGAGGGCAGAAATTTTTGTCTGTTTTGTTCACAGCTATATTCCAGGCTCCCTGACCAGTGTCCACACACAGTAGGGGCTCTACAAATATCTGTTGATTGGAAGGGACACTTTTCAACATTTTTGCAGCAAAGGAATTGGGTAATTGAACAGCTTATATTTCTTTAAAGGCTATAGCTCTTATAAAATGTATGAGAGAGAGAGTCAATAAAATAAAAATCCAATTCCTGGATTTTTAAAATTTACAACAAAATTCGTATCACAACTAATAAGACAATGAAGAGAGGAGATTTTTCTAGGATAGGAGTCTGGATTTTGTTGTTGGAATGCTGTCATCTGGACAATTCACATATGAGAGAAAAGCAAAAATAAAGAAAAAAGTAAAAACCCAAACAACAGACAAATGGATGAGGAAGGAATACAGTTGCCTCCCTGAATATTTATCCCTGTCTTAAGTCCTGCTGAGTTCAGGGATGAACTGGTCATTTCATTGAATCCCAAGTAACAATCATTCAACATATCTGCATAAACACTGTATATATTTCATTGAAATGAACTGTACTCATTAGCGGGGAGACGGTGCAATCAACTTTCCCCCCAGGGAATTCTGAGATACACTGCAGTCTCCAAGATAAATCAACAATTTAGAATACATCTATAGTCCTTTCACGAAAACGTAATGGGAGATGAACGCTGGGGTGGGGTGAGAAGCAATGCCAAATAAAAACTCTAGCTCCTTGTAGTTAATTCAATAATATTATGGTGCAAAATGGCCTTTATCATTCCAGCAGTAAGTGATTTTCTCTTCCCAACTGCTGGAAACTTGCTGTTCAGGGAGGGGCTCAGAGAGTCATTCAAGATAAAGGAGAATGTGCAAAACCCACAATGTTTCTTCGCAGGGGAAGAATTTATCATCTTTCAAAGCTAATGAGTCATTAAAAGGTAAAACAAGTAGAAGAAAAGAGAGAGAAGAGTGTAAAAACAAACACAAACATTCCTTCTGCTCTTTTGTCAAAAATGCACAAACTAAGGACTGAAACTCATTTTACGTAGGTCTTGTCTCTTCAGCCAGAACTCAGGCTCTTGTCTAACTGAAATAAAATTGTCGCCATTTGACATGGACTTTCACTTCTGAAGCCCATTTCAGGATGAAAATATCATTAGGGCAATCTCTAAGAACATAAAGAATATGAGGTGCTTTCTGCAGTTTTGTGTTTCAGAAGCAGAAAAGGAAGCCTGGAGAAAGACAAAATTACTATAACAGACACAAATCAAACTTAATCACCCACTCATATAATGTGAAAGCCTTTCTTATCTTTTAAGCTTGCCTCTAATTTACCTTTGGAGCCTCCACCTGTGAAAGTGAAAAGTTGAGAAGGAACCTGATAGTAGCAGCCTATTATGGTCAGCAACTGTGGAAAGGCTTCACGGAAACTAGCTAAAGCATCTGCTAAAGAGAAAATCATAAGGGCTCATGTTCCAGGACAAAGACTGGAATGACCTGGTCATAATACAGTGTTACAATTAATGTTCTTTTTTAGCTTCAGGTAGCTTTAAGGATCTTGGAATACAATACGGTTTCCTTCATAGAAAGGATGACAACTGAGTATTTGCAGCTGTATTTTAGTTCAGAAGAATCAACAGGGAGGGAATCAACAAGGATAACAAAGGTAATTTCAAGCCCTTTGATGAGGAGATTGAGTGCTGCATTTCACATAAATTTTAGCTATGAAAAGAAATTGTGAGAGGCCTTTCCAATGAATCCTAATTTAAACTAGAACAGTGAAACAACTTGACGTGGGGTCTGAAAACTTAGATTTGAACTCAGATTTTATCATTTTTTAGCTGGCAAACTGTGGAAAAGTTACCTAATTTCTCTGAGCTTCAGTTTTCCTCATTTATAAAATGGGATGGCACAGCATTGTGAAGATTAAATGAAATAAAGTATACCATTAAAATTCCTCCCCCAGGTAGTTGATACTCAAAATGTTTAAAAAATAAGTCCCAAATTATAATTCTGGAATTCAACTTTATTACACATGATAAATTTATGTAGATCTGTGGAAAATGTCTGTTTTTTACAATCTATAAGATTAGTTTTTTGTGTGTGGGGGGGAGGGGGAGGGCTAAATACTGAACAATGTGAGCATGAAATCCTAGCATCCAAAATTGGGAGATTGCTGTGAAGACAGAGCAGAGTTTTTAGAGTTGGGAAGATTTTTTCCTAAAGGTCTGGAATTATTCCAGAAGTATTCCCAGTGTAATCTGAAATTCAATAGGAAACCAAGATTTATTTTATGTTCAACTTTGTATGATTACCTTTGTCCTGGAGAATGAGAACAAGCTATGACAGAATGAATACAGGTAGAAGGGAAACATAAGGTAATTTGAAAAACAGTTTCTAGGGCTAAAAATAATTTAATTTCATAATTTTATCTAAATTTAAAACAAATTTGGCCTGGACATGGAATGTCATGACTTGAGCAATTTCTCATTCCATTAAATCATTGGATTTTCTTTGTATGCTTACCTTTTTATTTTAAAGGCAAAGGTTTTAAAACATTTTACTGTATTGCAGACAGAAAAAAGGGGGTGGACTGTTAACTCAGAATAATTGATTGGTTCTATACTTCTGATCATGAGGTACCTTTTGTAATTATATACATTATCAAGAATCACTCCCATTTTGTTTCAACTCATATTTTTTTCTTTATCCTACTAAATACCTTACTTGCTTAAGTAAACACTTCAGTAAGTATTTACTTATAATGTCTACATATTAGAACAATTCAAATAAAAAGAGCTTGTTTTGATATTGCCATTCATGCGTGTGAAAACAGGGAAAGCATCCAAGAATATAAAATACCTCACAGAAAGTTTCTTGAATGGTTATTTTCACTTGAAAGGGGAGAGAGTCCAATTTATGAGTATCGCAACAGCTTAAATGTGAATGAGGCAATAGATATAAATTATGTTGAACTGGTTTTAAAGAAAATAAACTTTTCCTTCTCATGAACCTTCACCCATTTTGAAGCTTTGAAATACTCAGATAAAATTTTCTCTCTCATTTTCACCTGACTTTGTAGTCTGACTTTGAGCCAGGACTTGAAGCAGACATACTGGGCTCTTGCAAAAAAGCTTGTTCCTACAAGATTGCCAGCCAAATTTTGCAGACTCAAGATGTTTGGAGAGTTTGGATAATCATCACAATCTTTGGACGCCTCTCTGAGGTAAACATAAATGCCAAACCTTGAGGGTCTCATTGTTAGTATAAGTATGATTCAGTATCATGTATTTCTGTTCTTGGCTGGTTGATATAAGATAATAATAAGGTTTCTTTCTTTTTTTGTGTGTGTGTGAGGAAGATCAGCCCTGTGCTAACATTTGCCAATCCTCCTCTTTTTGCTGAGGAAGACTGGCCCTAGGCTAACATCCTTGCACATCTTTCTCCACTTTATATGGGACACCGCCACAGCATGGCCTGACAAGCAGTGCATCGGTGTGCGCCTGGGATCCGAACTGGCGAACCCTGGGCTGCCGCAGCGGAGAGCGCGCACTTAACCGCTTGCACCACCCGGCTGGCTGGCCCCAATAATAAGGTTACTTAATTGAAACTTGATTGGAAATACAAAGTAATACATGTTAGTTTATAAAATATCAGAGCTAAACAGTTTGCTCCAGTGTACCAGAGCAGCAGAAAACAAATCAGCACATTCTTAGAACTGCTAAGTGATAATTATGCAGAATAAGTGCTCCAATCTTTGAAAAGATTTTATTACTTATTGATTGAATAAAACATTTGTTTGTTGTCACACAATACTTTAAAGGGCTGTAGGTGAAGGCTTTTTTGTGGCTCAAATATTCCTTACGTTCTACTTTCTCCACCTAAAAAACATAACAAAAATCCCAAAGTCATATCATTTTAAGAAATATGTCTGTAGTAAAGACAATTTGTAAATGCTAAAGTCTAGGAAAATTTTTTCAATGCTAAATATTTTAGAAGGTAATATGAGGGAGGTAAAATGGGAGAGGGGCGTAAGATGGGTGGCTTAATGCCTTACATGCCAAGAAAGCTTGATCCAAATGGGGAAATAAAATGTTACAGAGTTTGGTGCAATCTGAGAAAAAACTCTTCTAAAGCATGTCATTTCCTTTCATTTTGTTTTGCTGAAAGGGCAAAGGGACTCTATGTGGGCTAAAGGACAGACTGAAGTGGGGCATCAGGTCAGGGGTCTTTTGTGAGAGCCCCGAGTAGCAGAAGGGAGTCATGGGTATGGGGTAATTCGATTATTAAAGCTAATACTTGAAGAAAGAGGAGCAGAAAGGCTCTAACCTTAAGAAAAGATTCAGGACAGTTCTACTTAACTCTCCTTTCTATTAAGACAAGTAAAAGAGCAACTGACAAATATGCTTTATTAAGTGAAGTCTCTAACTGGCACCTAGGTGCTTAAAGTTCTTTAAATCTTATTCTAAAGTACACACCATGTTGCTTATGTGATTATTTATGTGATGATGTAATAGCTGTATTTTTATGTAGAAAGAATATGAGCCTGGATTATGCACTAAATTCCTATTTTTCTCAGTTACCTCTTGTAAGACTAATTTTTGGACACTTGCCATTTATATGTTTACCTTCTTTCATTTTAAGAATAATGGCTAAAAGTTTTGAATTATTCTTTGTAGATTTTTGATGTAGATATCATGTGGGAAGATTATTTACCAGATATTTGAAGAGGTGACTATAATGCCCTTTTTTTGCCTAAACTTGCTGAGTTTTTCAATAGGGGGGCAATTGGTATTCAGATGGATTAATTCTCATTGTGCTGTCTTCAGTGTTGCAAGATGTTTAACACTAAATGCCACAAAACATCAAGAAATCTAGTTTTATTACTGAGTCTTTTAGAAAATCGTTGAATTCCTTGAACCTCAGTTTACCCATCTATTAAATGGTAATAAACTTTCTCTCCTATTTAAGGAATTCTTATGATAATCAAGACATCTTATGTACATTAAAACGCTTTTAAAATTATAAAAATCTGGGCCTGCCTGGTGGTGCAGCAGTTAAGTGTGTGCACTCCGCTTCGGCGGCCTAAGGTTTGCAGGTTCGGATCCCGGGAGCGCACCACTGCACCGCTTGTCAAGCCATGCTGTGGCGGTGTCCCATATGATATAGAGGAAGATCGGCACACATGTTAGCTCAGGGCAAATCTTCCTCAGCAAAAAAAGAGGAGGATTGTCATTGGATGTTAGCTCAGGGCTGATATTCCTCATAAAAAAAAAATTATAAAAATCTATATAAGGAAATAATATGAATAATCCTCAGCCGTCATTATCTGTGGGTAATGTAATAAATGACAATTAATTAACATGAAAAGAGCCCATAATGTTTTAGACACTACTCTAGGGGTTGTAGAGATTAAAAGGAGAATAAGGCACAAATTGTGTATGTGGATCTTACACTACAGAAGGGAAGATAAATGTATACAGTCGAAAAGATGACAGTACAATGGTAGTAAATGATTAAAACCAGACGTATGATGTTAGTAATATGTATTACAGAAGCTTAGAAGAGAAAATGTGTTCAATGGAAGATGTAAAAAGCTAAAAATTGTGAAGGAACCACCCTCCCTATTATATCACTTGAAATGCATGGTTCTCTTTTATCATAATTCAAATTAGAAAAGTATCAATTTTCTCCATATGGATTTTTTATAGATCATAGACCTTGGGAATATAAATGATTAAAACTTTCTTCTGTGGAAAATACTATCAGATGACAATTCATTTGCCTGGTGACTCTAAAAAGACAGAGGAGGAATGGTTGAAGAGAGGAAACATATTAGTCTGAAAAACACATAGAGCAGCAGCTAAAATGTCCTCTGATTGACTCTGAGACTAACGCGTTTGCTCCTGGTGTCGTCGTCGTCCTCGTCCTTTCTCTGGCATTAGTCTTGCTCCTGTTGGCTTTGATCGCTGTGCCTTGGCGTCAGTCACAGTCTTCTCTTGGACTTGGCACTCATGGATATGTAGTTTGACCTCAGCTTGGAACCCTGGAAACCCATCCCTAAGGGGTTGACTCTGACTTCAGGTTTCCTCCAGAAATCTAGTTAATGTGCAACCTGGAGAGATGTTTCTACTCTTGTCTTTCTTAAGATGTTAAAAGACTCTCAGTAAGGAAGAGATGCCCATACTAGAACAACTTTATATGCCGTTTAATATATGATATGAGATTATTTGACCCTTCAAATATTTACTAACCTGAAATTTCTCAAAGACGAAAGACAATTGTCAGTTGCCAAAACTTGCATTTCTACTCTTTCTTCTTGTACCCTTTGATGTGGCAAACCCTTCTCTTCTTTGTTGAAAATGTCCTTCTTTAGCTGTGACATTGAACTCTGCAGATTCTTCTTCCTCTCTGAACATTCCTTTTTAGGTGGCACTGGCTTCTCTTCCTTCAGCTGCTCTAAGTGCAGGGCTTCCCACAAGGCTCGGTCATCAGTCTTTGTCTCTCTTGTCTACACATCCCATGGTCCAGCTATCTCTACATCTCACATCCCTCCCAAGCTCCAGCCTCCATTTCAGATCACAGGCAAGACCTTTTATATGAACGCTCTACCTGTAGCTCAAGATCAAAATAAACATACTCTCACCTTTTCCCTAACATCCAAAATAAATCTATCCCTCCTTTGGTCTTTCCTATCTGAATGGCATAATTATCCATCTAGTCATTTAGACTAGGAATTTTAGGAATTATCTTTATCCTTTCTTTCTCTTTTATTCTTAATTTTAGTAACTCACCAAATCATCAAAAACATCTTCAAAATGTTCCTCGAATCTGTCTTCTCATTTCTATTGCTGTAGCTTTTTTCTCCCTCATTTGTTGCTGGCAACTATGGTAATAACCTTCTAATTGAATTAACAGCCTCTAGTCTTTTTCCCTGGCAATTAATTCTATTCACTGCTGCCAGAGTTAAAGTTTTCTTTCAAAATAATTTAGTTATAAAAGTAATAAAAGATCATTTTGAATATTAAAAAAACTGCAGAGTATAAAGGAAAAAGTGAGTCTTCCTCTCTACTTCCCTGAACTCCCAGAGGTTTGATGTATATTCTTCCAGACCTCATCCTAAAACGTATGCACACAAATGTGATTTGCATTATTGGCCTCAAGGGTTCAGTACTTCCTTTGAAATGTCAAGTGTTAGTCTGATTCTTCATTTGGCTAACCTATTTTGATTCTTTAGAAGCTTTTAGAATTTTCTCTTCATCTTGAGATTTCATCAAGAGCTCTATTAAGTCTTTTAACATTTATTCTGTCCAAACAACTTCTCTCTGTCTGGAGATGTGTGTGTTTGTTCAGCAAAGACGAATTTTCTTCTATTATTGCTTTCAATGATTTCCTTCCCCTATTTTCTCCTTATGGAATTCTGCTAGACAGACCTTGGCCCCATGAGTCTCCCTCAAGTCTACATCCTTTTCCCCATATTTATCTTCCCTTTTTCTTTGCGATCTACATTCTAGGAAACTTCATAACTTTTCCTTCCATATGAGTTAATTAATCGCCTCCTTTGTTTTTCAGACCATCCACTGAAATTTTCATTTTTGTAATTCTATTTTAAATTTCACTATGTCCTATTTGTTTTTCCCCCAAAACAGTACATTTTTATTTTATCAATGCCACATCTTCCTATTGTTAATTAGAAGTAAAAAAACCTTCTCTTTTAAAGTTTTTCTTAAGATACCTTGGCTTCATCTTGGGGTCAGTCCTATTTGTTTATTTTGATGAAGAGAGAAAAGCAAAGCTCTTTTGTGCTATTTGTTTTCCTATAATACATGGTGATTCTTGGTGGTTAGATCAGATTTATGAATCGAGACCTAGTGATGACTGGTATAAGTAATGTGCTAGGTTCCCTTTGCAGCAGTAAAGATCTTATTTCCCTGTGGATTCTTTGTAATAAGAGTAGGGTCTATGGATGGGATGATTCCCTGTCAGACACCCTACCCCATCCCCAAAATGTCAAGGCAGGAAAGGATTTACTCCAGGGATAGAGTGCTTTTCTGTTAACATGCCCTCAGCAGGGCTGCTCTTTCTGTTGACCTGATGGCCAACACCTTTATGAAGACAGCGTATCTATCTGCCTCTTATCTGCATTGTATTAGCATTAGGTTGAGGGGAGATTTTTCATCAGCATTCATATTTTTTCAGTGATTATTCCTTAAGTGTGGCCTGGCTATTTTGGTTCATTTATCAACTTTATATCTGAGTTTCTTAGGCTAAGTTCCTTGTAACTGAAACAGAAGATATGTGACTGGTATCACCCAGTGTCACGCCCAGTTGTTCACTCCTTCTGACTTTCGAGCTTTGCTCCAGATCAAAACATTTGTGCTATATCATTCCTTTGCTTTAGGACGAATTACATCCACACCTGGGACATTCTCTCCACAGACCTGGAGGCAGCCTTTAGTCCCCGTAATTTGTTCAAGAAAAATAATCATAAGATTCTGGGCCTAACCATCGATTTCAGATTCATCATCATTGGCTTACAAATTATTTCTAGACTTTTTAAGCAGTGTTGTTTGTTACTCTAAAACAGTCTTATTACCAAATATTCTAACAAATGGTAGAGAAGAGAAAAAATTATCACATAGTGTCACAATTATACATATTCATATATATCTAAAATCAATAAATCTCACTACTATAAGCAATCACTAACAATATAACATATTGTTTTCCTTTTTATTCGTGCCTTGAATTAGGGATACGTGATAAGAGGAAGAATATTTTTAAAATATGATTTATAGTTTGCAGAAAAATTTCTTCCAGGGAAAGAATTCTCTGTTGGAAATATCTAAATGTCGGATGATGCCAAGACTTCAGATGAGATGAACGTTGCCCTGTCTATTAGAAGAAAAATAATTTGGAGCTTCTATTGCTATCCAAGAGAGAAGGGAAGGATGAGAAGTGGAGGTGGATTGAGGAAGAGTTGAGAGCAAGACGGTGAGAGGCTAGGAGTTGGCGCATCTGGTGAAATCCCACAATGGCATGGCGGTCATTGGTCGTTATTGGTGAACACGAACCTCTTAAAGTGACATTCAGCTCCCTAGGTTATCTGCTTTCTTAGCTCACATATATTGTGGGCATTCCTGTGATCTCTCACGTCTCATCTGTTTCCTTTCACACCATTTTCTGTGAAGTTTATTCGGCTCATGAATGTGAATTAAAAAAATTTTAAATGTTGAACTTAAAGAGATGCTGGATTTTCACATCTGAGTCTACTCAGTGCCGCACAGAAGCAGCATGTGCAGAATAGGAGCCCAGTAGGTGAGGAAGGAAATGCAAGAAATCTTAGGGAATGTTTTGAACTTTCACCAACCGTAAAATTGACAAGAGTAGAAGACAATTATATCTATATCTTGAGAGGCAGGAACTTCCAATTCAAATGTCTATGTTGTCTGCCCTCTTCCTGCCATTCTAGGTTTACTGAAGGATGGACCAAATCGTTGTACTCTCTGACACCTGACAGTGCTTTAGCCTCAGGGAGTGTTCTATAAATGATCATCACATGAATAACGTATTCCAAATTCATGCCATAGACATTCAATAACAATATGGGAGTAAAAGGGCAGAGCATCTACTTGCAATGAAATAGTTAGTTTAGTGAGAAGGTTGAGATTATTGGTTAAAATACTGGACTTCCAGTCATTGAGATCTTAAGGGACTATCTCCTTGATTGCCAATTGTGGTAGATAAATTAGAGTTAGCTATTGTTACTCCATTTCTGTCGAATTATATACACTCACTGTTCTGGAGAGTAAATCATCAGCCAGGATTTCTTCCAACTCTCTACAATATGTAATTATTCTTACACAGAACCTGAGGACCACAGCAAGTTGAAGAAATCAAATATTGTTAAAATTTGTACCACCTAGAGTGGTG
Organism: Diceros bicornis minor; assembly: GCF_020826845.1. NCBI lineage: Eukaryota > Metazoa > Chordata > Mammalia > Perissodactyla > Rhinocerotidae > Diceros > Diceros bicornis. The sequence continues at coordinate 55,442,834 of NC_080750.1, read as the reverse complement.
GGAAACCTGGTTGAGAAACATGAAACTAGTCTGAAGTTTACAGATACTGTATGGAAGCCACGTTTCATGAACGTGAAAATAAATGTTTGAGCCCATATTTTAGGTGAAGAAGGTATATGTTTTGCTTTGACTTCTTTAAACATTTATTTTCACTTATTTAATCTGGTTTTCATTTTGGAAAAAAATGTCAATACTCAATAATTTTGTATGTAATTATTTTATTTAAAATTGCACCCACTTTATTTGACTTTGTGATTGTCTTCTACTGTCCCCTGAGACCTCCTGCTAGAGAAGTTGTGGTTGAATTGGATCTTAGGTAGTTTTTGAAAATGAAATGTCTCAAAAATTTTTTTTCATATTAAATGATTATTCTTAGGTTTTAATAAAATAGACACAAATTGAACATAGCAATTTACCAGTTTAATTTTTTGGACGGGAAAACTAGCTATGGCTTTTCCATCTGCATCTTGGTAATGCAGTTCAGTGAGAGTCTGAGGAGGCCATGACATTCACACCGTGTGGTGTCTTGCTCTCCTCCTTCTTCTGGTCCCCACACTTGTGCTCATACTATGCTGCAGGTTGCGTGACTGAAGAAGGGAGTCAAGATTTGAAGGGCTGAGCACAATACTTAATGGTACTTCTAATGATTATACTAGGCACTTTCTCCTTACCATTAATCTGGGCACCTCTTCCTACCTCCATCTTGACTCCTAATTCAAACTATAACCCTGTTGTACCACCCTCCTCACCCTCACCCCACGGGATCCTGTGTCCTGTACTCTCAATATGGTTTATTCCGTCCAGGTTAATAGATACAAAAAAAGTGTCTAAGAATACAGCTGTGGTAGCTAGTCTTCAAATAGAGTAGTAAGTGGAAGAAAATAATCAATTGTTGTTTTAAGTCACTAAGTTTTGGAGTGGTTTGTTATTAAATATGCAAAACACTACTTCAAATACATAAACCACCAATGATTAGGAACTCTGCGAAATAGCCAACTTTTGGCATTGGTAATCCCAGATACACCACTCATTGGCGGTATGTCCTTGGGTAATTTACTCACCTCTTTGAGCCTCGGTTTCCTCCTACGTAAAAGGGTGATACAGTAATAATGAAGCATACCCTATAGAGCTCTTGTGAGGACTGGGTGAGAGAATGGATATAAACTCCTTAGAAAAATGCCAGGCATATATAATGCTCAAGTAAGTGTTATTCATTATTTTTCTCATTGACAGAGGATGTATAAATAAGGAAATTCCACTAATGACATAAAATGTGTTTTACACCTTCACATCAGTATGATTCTTTTGCCAAATATCAGAGTTGGAGTTGAAGTTTACTTAAAAAGCCTAAAAGAAAATAATAAGAATTAAAAGGGAGTATAGAGCTGGAAAAATAATTTCCAAGCCAGAGAACTTGCCCATGAGTAATCCAGAATTTACCTTAGCAATTTCAAGGTAAAGCATTTCAGGACTTGGTCATGCTGCCATATCTGGGTTATAAGGATTATGGGCTATCTTCTGAAAAAGGTATGGGCAATCAGAAGGAGGATGTATCAATTGTGGACTCAGCGAGGAGGAGAGGATGCACTCAATCACAGATAACACGAAGAGAGTTTCTTGAAAGGACTAGATCCAAAGGTGGTGTCAGACTATAAAGAAACCATAGGGATAATGCGTCACTCTGGAGCTATGAAGCAGATTGTCCACCCCTAAGGGAGGAAGCAGCAATGACTCATGTCACTTCAGAAGGATTGCTGTCACATAAGTGTTGTGGTGAGCAAACAACTGTTTGTTCACAAGCAGCTGAGACAAATGCCACAACTGGTTGGCAAAGTAGGAGACTCTTGCATATTAATTTATTTCCCCTGGAGGCTTGCTCTGGAAATATTTGGTATACAGCTGGCATGATGGTCTCTAGCACTCAACTATCACCAGCTCTGCCTTTTCTCATTTCTTCTTGGAACAATTTCTGATGCCATCTGCTTCTAATCCTTTACCTTGCCTCTGTCTGATTCTTTTTTTTGAGCCTTGATTTGCCTTCCTGTAATTTTTTAACCTCTGACTTCCGGCTTGCTTACTGCTTTGATCATCTAAGATCCGTTTACTATATTTGGTTGACTAAACATAGCCATGCAGGTGAGGGTTTGAGAAAACACTCTACATGCCAAGAGCCTCAGGTAATTTCTAATACTCGTCACCCATCGTCCCATGGGCATTAAGCTGAGGTGATTAGCGCAGGTACAGGATTATGTTTGAATGCTGAGCAACAAACTAAGTTGTGTTTGTAGAAATCCACCTGAGGGGTAAGCAGGCCTCCTAGACGAAAGTGAGGCAAGAGGGCAAAAGATAGCATTAAGTGTGGCGAATGAAAAAGAACTGATTTGTAATGTGGATATGAGACAGAAGATGAACCCAACCCATCTTTCAGTTTGGATCATAATTTACCCTAATTCCACGGATGTGAGAAAATTTAACATTTCAACCGGAGAAAACCATAATGAAGGGCAGGTTTTGGTTGGGTTTGATCTTTTTCTGATTTGTCAAAATCTGAAAGCCAGAGAACCATCAAAAGAAGAAGCACATGTGTGACAGTCGAGACCTTGGAGAAGACCCCATAGAGTCAAGAAACTGCTGAGACCACATAGTGCATTCTGAATTGCAGGTAGCTGAGAGGTGGTCTCGTGTTGTGAGAAAAACATGGCTCTGTGAGCTCTTGAAGTGTGTGTGGGAAGCTGAACTCCATGCTGGAAGGCATGGGCTGCTTCTGGGTCTTGTTAGAAAACACACCTTTAAATTCCAAAGAGCTAAAGCTGTTTTACATAGTATACTAGATGAATAAATGTTCAGATTTTAAGATTTATAGATGAAAGGGACTAGGTAGGTATGAAAATTTTAAATTGGCAACATAAGTATTACAGGTATACATTATCTATTATCCAGTGGTAGTCAGGTTACTTTGATTTGGAGTAGGATAGACACACCTTGTTAATGGCTTCATCATTCTACTTGCATTGGCCTGTTAGGAATTGGAAAAAAAATACACAATTCCAAACACAATTCTCATACTAGAGTGATTCTACTGGCTGTTTTTCTGTGGAACATCTGTTGTTTAAACTAAGAGTGACGGGGCCGGCCCAGTGGTGCAAGCGGTTAAGTGCTCGCGCTCCGCTGCGGCGGCCCGGGGTTCGCCGGTTCTGATCCCGGGCGTGCACCGACGCACTGCTTGGCAAGCCATGCTGTGGCGGCATCCCATATAAAGTGGAGGAAGGTGGGCACAGATGTTAGCCGAGGGCCAGTCTTCCTCAGCAAAAAAAAGAGGAGGATTGGAAGATGTTAGAACAGGGCTGATCTCCTCACAAAAAAAAAAAAAACACCAAAAACTAAGAGTGATGGCATTTCTAATTTGAGGCAGCACATTATCATGTTCTGTCAACATATAGTGAAAAAAACGGGTTACTTAAAACATATGCTCCAATCTCCTCCAGTTAAAATTTTTTCTTAAATATTAAGACCTAGAATACAAATGAATTCGTCAAGATATTTGTGGAAGTGAGTGTGTACAACTGGGCAGCACATATTTCCTGTAAATCAAACTGACCCAAACCTGAAATAAGATGGATTTTTCCTAGAAAACTCCCCTGACTACGCACATAACACCTGCCCCCCTATGTTCACTGCACCATGTGGCCTCTGATGAACTTTATGCTGGGCTGAGGAATATCTGTCATTTTGATGTGTGCACCTGACTTTTAATGCTATACTGACACTCATCCTATGCACTGTCCAGAGGTCAATTTGATTTCTTCAATATTGGTACTTCCTTCTTAATAGCTGCCTGTCTAAAGTTAAAATTATTTATTCTGTAAGAAATTACCTCACTGTATTGTATTTTATAATGGGGCTTTTGTAGAAAAGGTCTATCAGAAATCAATGGAACTAACATGTTGTCAGTGTTGTTGGGGCCTATTCCCCCTTTATTTCAGGCAGTGATGATTTGTCCTTGTTCTTGGAGCACAGAATGATTCCCTGTATCAGGATTCTGGTCAACATATGCCAACACCTTCTTAATTAAAATGCTGGCCACTAAACATAAGAATTAAATAGTACCATACCAGATTACAAATCATATCTGTTATGTTCTGCTTGGGATTACTGCTCTGTTTATGAGAAAAAGAGAGAGACCTGGCTAAAATAGCTTTGATCGTGGAAGCTATAGTCCATGCCCTCACAAGCTACAGCAACGGAGGTTGTTCCTCCTAATAAAGATGCTGACTCTCCCTCACGTCAACTCTACAGAGTGCGCTGGGAGTGTACACAGTACAAAGTTTTCACATGAGGATGAGTAAATCATTGATCATAGCTCTTGTCTTTTCCAAGTTTTCTTAACGTTGTCTGGGGTAATGGAAGGGAGCCATTCATAGGCATTTTGCTTTTAGAGAAATAATGACTACTGTCTGAGGTGTTGCTAATGGTAAACTGGGGTTCACTCTGACTCAGTTGGAGCGCCACTATTCTGTAAGAAGTTCTGTGCACCCCATTCTGCTTTGTCTGGCAGTATAGAGTAGTGGACAATTGGGCAATTTTCGTAAACTGTTCATGTCTAGTTCCTTGTTTTTAAAATGGAGATAGTAATATAGCAGTTCATTGACTCTAATATGCCACTCACTATGACACCATTATTTTACGAATCACTAAGAAAGAAAAAAAAAAAGACAGCATGTAGTACCAACAATGCAAGTAACTCAACTAAAATAACAAAATAAGCAGTTCTGACCAAATTAGTGTGTGCAAAAGTCATGACAATCATATCATGACTGTGGTCTGACAATGATTGTAAAATGCTTTACAATAAAATTGCAGTAAAGCAAGATGCATTCTGATTACAGAGATGGTAAAATGTGACAAAAAAATGTCTTAGAATCTAAGAAATACAGTACGTATCTACCGTATAGGAATAAGTGAGTTTATAAATGAAAGCTTTTAGGAGAGTGTCTAGTACCTGCTAAGTACTCAAGAATTGTTGGCTATTAACATCATTATATCTGTATTACTAGGAGAATGACAACAACTTTCATGAGGTTTAAACTTCAGTAACGCTGTAAGAAAAATAAAGAGGAATTATTTTAACTTGTGAATTTAGAATGATAACCACAGCGTTGAGAAAAATGAAGATGACATTTTAACATAAGGTTCCTACAATTTAGTAGTATGTATAATTATGCACAATGACTGCACAGGCATATATGATGCTGGTTTAATGCTACAATAAGTTTCCGGTGTTAACTTTGAAGGTCTCATTAGGGGATGACAAAGCCCTAGACAGGAGTGACTAGGCCTAGCTAAGCCCTTACTCTTGACCAAATCTTCTTATTTGTGAATAATGCCTTCTCAGTATTATTATTCTAGGAAGCTTGCAGGTGCACACCGGTCCCTTTATCATAACTAAATTCATATAATGATGTAGAGAATTCTTAATCTCTGTCTTTGGTAGCTCAAAATCCGAAACTGAGGCAAAGACATTTTTTACCTCATCTCCCTAGGCTTCATCGACTATATATCTATTGCCCTCTCTATGCATAAACACAACTGGGACATTCTCTGCTAATGCAATTAGTCTGTGAACACTTCTATGACGGTAAAAATGATTCTGAAGATCTTTCTGGCTTTTAAAGGAAGACTTAATTATATTCAAATGTGAATATTTTTCTCCCTCCTTCTCTTCCTTCCTTCCTTCCTCCACCTTTTCCTCTGTCCTCCTCTTCTTCTTCCTTCTCTTCCTTCTCCTTCTTCTTCTTCTTTGCTTCTCCTCCATTACTTGGAAATCCTTTTCCCCAGACTTGTTTTCTATTTTTCCATTGGAAAATACTTCTCCAATTCCAGCAACCAAGGCTAAAAGCTATCACCTTACAAAAAAAGATCCTTGTTCTCTAGGGTATTTTTATTTAAGTTTTCTGGCCCACATGTGGATTATATAATCAGTGATTGGAATCTTATTTCTGTGGCCTAATTTATCATATGCTGTTACATAGAACCAGACTTCACTGTTAGAACTCATAACCAATAGAACAAAGTTTTTACTTGCAATTGGTAATTTTTCTGCCAGGAAAGTCTTTTGATTGGGTTTCTCTATCAGAGCTCAGGTGACTAGCAGTTTTCTCCTATTCCAGCAGATATTAAACAGGGCACTATTTCTTGGCTCAAAGAAATTAAAATTAAATAGGAAAAAATCATTTCTTACACATCATTTGAACATACCAACTTGTAGGAATTTTTGCATCTTGGTCAGCACAGTAAGCTGTATCAAGTTTCAGACTTATAATTGCATTTGCTACAGTTGTGTTTATAAAGTAACTCCTTCTAACCGTCAAAAGAATGCAACATCTATGTGGAGTTCTTGAATTGCTGTAATTATGCCTGAACAGATTCAGTGATCCATGATGTAGTACTGCCCCAAGGCAGATGAAGAAACATGTCAAGAAGTACTTAAAGCAACTCTATAGAAAAGATTTGAGACATTGAACAGTTTTGACTGTGAAAGTATCAGAAACTTCAGAAACTTTCAAAACAACTGTTTCACAGTAGTTTGCATAATAGTAAATTAAACTTCCAAAAAGCACATTCTTTTCCTTTAGAGCTTTGCTGTATGTTATAATACTTAGTGGGAAGAAAATACAAAATCAAAGCCAATTTATCTAGCTGGGGGAAAAGCCTGCATTTGTTACTCAAATTATTTTTAGAGTTTTCTTCCTGCTGAAATTATTGGAATACAAAAACAGGGAGTGGCTAGAGTGTTGGGCAACCACTTTCAGTTGGCTTTAGCAAATATTTAACAAGGAACCACGAAGCAAACTCAGGAAAATTACTAAACAATTTACAAAGCAGCAAGAAAACAATGGTCAAAGAGATTTGATTTTTGGGAGGCTTTCCAAGTTGACAGTAATCCACAATACGGCTGACCTTCACAGGGTTGAGGTTTAGAAACAGAGGATGGGGAGATAATTAGTTGTAGGAGGGCGGGTGATTGAAAGAAATTACTTTCCTTGGCTTTGATCCCATCTCCTGCAGCAGTGAAGGAACAGAAGGCCAACTGAGGTTAAAGTTTCTAGAAAATGACAATAGACAGAGACCAAGGGAAAGTATTCTACTACTCCATGGCAGCTTTGGTGGTGATTCTGACCTCAAGATACAAATCTAGGAGTCACTGTCCAAACAGGGTCAGGAATACCTTTCAAGAAATACTGTGTTCCTTATAAATTATTTGTTTAGCCTATAATGCTGAAATGTTCCCCTCTTTGAGCTCTATACCGTTGTGAATACTTAGCAGTACAAAGAGAATTGTGTATGAAGATTTTAAAGAAAGGGAACAGATTCAAAGATTTTTGAGAAGGTAGAGTGTAGGGAGTTTATACAAACCAATGACAATAAACAATAAAAGTGAACACTTTATAATAATAATAAGCAACTTTATAATAATACCTTAATATTTATTAAGGTATTACTATGTGCCTGGTGTAGTTCTAAACTTTTCCCTGTGTTAATTGACTTAACACTCCTAATAACCTTAGAGGTAGTTACTTTTATAATTCCCACTTTACCAACAAGGAAAGTGAGGCACAAAAAGATTAAATAACTTGCCAAGGTGACCTGGCTGATAGGTGATAGAGCCAAGATTCACACTCTTGCTCTGGAATCTGTATTTTCAACCATTAAGCTCTTCTGCTATTTGCTCCACAAGCATGTATTTTTAATGCACAAGCATATTTTTAATTCTAAAGGGATTATCTGTGACTACCTTTATTCTTTAGGGAAATTTATGTTGGTGTTTTTTTATTGATTGGTTTTCTTGTTAAATCCAGAAACTTGGCCATTGAGATATAAACTGAAATGCTGGAATCGATTCTTTAGAACAGATGCTCCTGTCTAATTTGGCTACTGCTACTCGATGCCTAGATATCAGTGACTGTTCTAATCAATTCAAATTTCTGACTATAGTAATACTCCACATTTGCCTTGAATATCAAGCTGGCTTCTTGATTCATCAATTTGAATCAAGAGATCAGTATGAACAGCTTTACCATGTATAGTGGAAAAGGCCTATTACAGCATCACGGTGTCATAGGTTGGCCAGGAAGAGGTGATAAGGCAGCTGCTGTCATTCTGTAATGTTTGAATTGTTAAACAACTCCACAAAACAGGGCAGTATTTCCTGGATTCGGTGATACTGAGTTATCCCATTTCACTCTCTTGTCTACAGAAGCAGATTCAACATTGTCATTAATGATGGCCTTTTGGCAGTTAAAGTGTTGTAGAGGTATAGCTAATTTTTCAAGCGAGAATTACAAGTGGGCAGATACTGGATGGAAACGGGGGTAGAGAAAGAATGGAAAGGAAGGGAAAGAGGACAAAACAGAATGATAAGTTATATTCCCTTAATCACAGAAATCATGTGTGTTGAGAAATCAGAGAAAAGGCTATGTCTTCATCTCGGTGAAAATCAAGGTGCCACTCTGTTGCTTAATCTCTTTTGGTTTCCATTCCAGTTCAATGGCAATTTAATGTCCTAGGGAATGTTTATTGTCTTTGTAAAATATAAAAGACTTAAATTTTTCAATTCAATGCAAATGTATAGAGAAAGAAAAAAAATATTTAAAAATGAATTAAAGAAAATGATAAAAGAATGAGAAAATGGAAAACTATAAAATTAAGTGGTGTGGTTTTCTTATGAATTCTGCTCCCCTTTCCTTGCTCCTGTTGCCAAAAGATGATCATGGGAGGGGAGGCTACTGTGTTGGTGGGATGCTGATATGCAAGTCTTGTTAATCTTCAGACTTACTTTTGCTAGTTCTAAAAAGGTGCTCTGTGTGTGTGTGTCTAAATGTAGACTTTTTTCTAAAGAATGAGAGACTCATATACAAATTTTTATACCCTCTGCAGCCACTAAACTGGGTAGACTACACCATAAAAGATCTTTGGCACAAGACTGAATACACATAATATTTCATTGAAAACACCATGAATGCAAAATGAGAACATTTTTAAAAGCTTTAAAATATAACTTAACCCAGAAAATTGATTAACTTATAACTCCTGAGGGCAAACAGCTAAAAGCCAACCTATCTGATTCATAATGCTTAACACGAAGACATTTTCTGGATGGTTTTTATAGAGTAAATCACGCCATTCATTAGAGACATTACTGCTGATGTATCAATATATAATTGGAATAGTAGAGTAATATAAAAAGTCAATATATTTCAATATTAAGTATAAAAATAACATAATTTACACCTGTGTCTCTACTACTCATCTTAAGATACAAAACACACGCTAACAGTTGAAGTCTTCTGTGCACCCCCTTACCAACCACATTTTTCTGTGTCTCTAAGGTTACTGCTACCTGGAATTTAGTATTTGTCATTCTCATACATTTCTTTATACTCTTACTACCTCCCTAAGCCTGAAATAGTACTGTTTTACAATTTTAACTTCATATGGGTAAATTTGTTCATGCATTTTTTTTGCAACTTTCTTTTTTTTTGGATTGCTCTTCTGTTTGTGAGTTTCAGACATCCTGATTCATGAAGCTCTAGTTCATTCATTGTATGGCTATGTATCACAATTTATCCATTTTCTTTTCTTTCTTTTTCCAGCTTTATTGAGATAAATTGACATATAACATTGTGTAAGTTTAAGGTGTACCATGTGATGATTTGATACATGTATATATTGTGAAATGATCACCACAATAAGGTTAGTTAACACATCCATCACCTCACATAATTACAAGTTTTTTTGTGTGTAGTGAGAACATTTAAGATCTACTCTACTAACAGTTTTTAAGTATATGATACAATATTGTTAACTGCATATACCATGATGTACATTAGATTCTTAGAACTTATTCATCTTATAACCGGAGATTTGTACCCTTTGACCAACATTTCTTTATTTCCCCCAGCCCCCGGCCTCTGGCAATCATCATTCTACTCTCTGTTTCTATGAGTTTGGCTTTTTTAAGATCCCACATATAAAGAGAGATAATGCAGTATTTGTCTCTCTGTCTGGCTTATTTCACTTAGGATAATGCCCTCAAGGTCCATCTGTGTTGTCACAAATGGCAGGATTTTCTTATTTTTTATGGCTGAATAATATTCTATTGTATGGATATGCCACGTTTTCTTCATCTATCCATCTGACGATGGACATATAGGTTGTTTTAGAATGGCTGTTATCAAAAAGACAAGAGATAACGAGTGTTGGTGAGGATGTGGAGAAAAGGAAACACTTATCTACTGTTGGTGGGAATGTAAATTGGTGCAGCCGCTCTGGAAAACAGTATGAAGTTTCCTCAAAAAATTAAAAATAGAACTACCATGTGATCCAGCAATCTCACTTCTGGGTATAAACCTGAAGGAAATGAAATCACTATCTCAAAGAGATATGCATTTTCTTTTTGATAAATATTTAGGTTCTTTCCAGTTTTTTGAAACAATGCTGCCATGAACATTCTTACACATGTATCCTTGCACACATTAGCAAAAGTTTCTTCCAGGTATTTATCTAGGAGTGGAATCCATTCACTTATTTATTCAATACATATTTATTGAATACCTATTACTTGCCAGGCACCATTCTAGGCCCAGGCACATAACAGGAAGACTCAGATGGAAGTCCCTATACTCCAGGATTTTATATTCTACTGAGGAAGACAGACAATAAAAAAATTAAACAAGTAAAATGTAGAGTGTATCAGATAAGTTCTATGGAGAAAAACAAAACAAGAAAGTGGAATAGAGAGTGGGGTAGGTAGGACCTGTTGTTTTGTGTTGGCTAGTTATGGAAGGCCATACTCTGAAGGTGACATTTAAGGAGAGATATGAAGGAGGCGAAGGATCCAATCCTGCACGTATCTGGGGAAGAGCATTCCAAGCGGAGGGAAGAGCAAGTCCACAGGCGTGTTGGAGAACCGTAAGGACACCACTGTGACTGGAGTGGATTAAGCAGGGGTGAGTAGTAGGGGATGAAGTCAGAGAAATGGGCCTTATTAACATTTATAAGGACTATAGATTTTACTCTGAGTCAGAGGAGAAGGCACTGGATAGCTTTGCGTGCTGTGTCGTGGTCACAATTTCATTAAAAAGAATCATGCCAGGTACTGTATAGACTGTGATGAGCAGGGATGGAAACAGGGAGACAGATTAGGAAGGGAATGCAAATATCCAAGAGAAAGATGATGCTGGCTTGCACCAGAGCCTCATTAGTGGAGGTGGTTGAAGCGCTCAGATGCTGGTTATATTAAAACTAGGGCCAACAGGATTTGCTGGATGGATTGGATGATGTGAGGTGTGAGAAAAAGAGGAATCAAGGATGACTCCAACGTTTTTTCCTTGAGCAGCTGGAAGGAGAATTGTCATTTGTTGACATGGGGAAGATTTGGAAAGAGAAAGTTTTTGGAGAAGAGGAGAATCAAGTTTAGTTTTGGATATATTAAATTTGATATGCCTATGAGATATCCAAGTAGAGATGTCAAGTAGGCAATTGGATATTACATAAAAGTTTAGTGTATGGACATCTTTAACTGTATTGTGCATCACAAAATTGTCCCCCAAATTGTTTGTACTTATTTACATTCCATGTTGCAGTAACAAGACTCGTATTGTCGATTTTTCGTAGTAATAATTGTGTGGTACTACCTGGTGTCTCATTGTTGACAATATTCTTTAACAAAAACAAAACTTCCAAGCTAAGCCATCTGGATCTTAACTTTACAAGCACTTTGTATTCATAACTTACAGGCTGGTGGTGCTGTTGCCACATTTTCCCACACCAAAATGGTCAATAAATGGGATATACTATACCACACGCTGACTATTAGTAAGAAAAGTGAATCAGTGGCTTGTTTATATTTCTATTTTCTTTTGAGGGGATGGAAATTTCTACAGACAGCGTTGCATAGATTTGGTATGGCTAATCCTCTTGTTTTGGCTTTTGAGGATGATCAAAGTCTCGCTAATGTAAACTAATTGGAGGCTTTGGAGGCGCTGGGCTTTGATTATAAAAAGAAAGAAGTTAATTGCTTTTAATTACATATATTAATTGAAACTTTACTAGGCTAATAATGATGACCTAATAGGCATCTTATGATTAGATATGAGTAATTAGAATATAAAAACATGTTTGGACTATTGCTGGATTCCACTTTTACTGCAATAAGTGGGTGTTTCAAAGGCTTTTTTTCTTTATGAGTATGTTCACATTTATTTTATGATATAATTTGAATATGAGGATGGTTTGGACTCCTGTTAATAAATTGGGAATGATTTGTTTTTTTGTAGTTATTTGATGGAGAATATATGTCTCCCCCAATCCCCCTGTAAACATTTTTTTGGTTTATGTTGATTGATTTATTTTGCAGTATTAACTTACCGCAAAATAAAAGAGACTAACCATGAGTGGTTATGTTTCTTTTGTGTGTGTGTGTGTGAGGAAGACTGGCTCTGAGCTAACATCCATTGCCAATCCTCCTCTTTTTGCTGAGGAGGATTATCCCTGAGCTAACATCTGTGCCCATCTTCCCCTATTTTGTATATAGGATGCCGCCACAGTATGGCCTGACAAGCAGTGTATAGGGCTGTGCCTGGGATCCAAACCCATGAACTCTGGGCCACTGAAGTGGAGCATGTGAATTTAACCACCATACCACCAGGCCAACACCATGTTTCTTTTTTCAATGTAGAAAAGTGTCATAGAAATAATCAGGATACCATTTTCTTTAAAGATATTTGGAATATGTATTCTGGGCCTAGATTTTTTTTTTTTTTGGTGAGGAAGAATGGCCCTGAGCTAACATCTGTTGCCAATCTTCCTCTCTTTGCTTGAGGAAGATTGTCCCTGAGCTAGTGTCTGTGCCAGTCTTCCTCCATATTGTATGTGGGACGCTGCCACAGCATGGCTTGATAGAGGGTGTGTAGGTCTGCACCTGGGATCGGAACCCACAAACCCTGGGCTGCTGAAGTGAAATGTGCAAACTTAACCACTATGCCACTGGGCTGGCCGCCAGGCCTAGATTTTTAAAGATGGCAGTTCCACTCATCTCCATTTCTGGAGCTTGTCAGTAAGCCTTGCACAGCAAGCAAAACAGCAGTGACAGTGGGTAAATCCTCTCATGAATCACTGCAGTACATGATCAGGAGTCAGAGACCTGAGTTATAGTCCAATCTGTATGACTAATTAATTATTTTTCTGTTACTAGGCAAATAATTTTATAGTTTTCTTAGTTTCCTTATATTTAAATGGTTTAAAATATATAGCTATATATATACATATATACATAAAATTTATGTATAGTTTAAAATAATGAAATATGTACAAAATTAAAAGTATAAAGTGAAAATGTAAAGTCTCATTTTTACAATACTAGAAGTAATTTTGAACTAAAATTCTTCATGAATTTTTCACCAACCCGCAAAAGTTGAGAGTGGAGAGAACAGGGAAGGTGAGTGATATAAGAGAACATGTCTTTATGCTGTTATAAAGTGGTACATGAGAAGTATGGAACATTAGGACATAATCAGAAAAGTGTATGAATTCTGACCTGATTTTATTTAATGTAATAATTCAAATTGTTAACAAATAATTTGCATATAATTTGAGTAGTATCTGAATTGTATATAACTTCAATTATTATACACAAGCTTTCCTTCCATCAGCTTTTCTCTGTTTTGTTGAGGTTTTGTTGGAACTATGCAAGAGCAGAGGACAAAAAACAGAATTTTTTCAGTCCTTTTTGTGATTATAACTGGTATTAGTAGGGGGAGGGTGAAGTGATTGTGTATGAAGAAGAAATCCCTTGAAACGACTGGCCTGGCTTCAATCGACTGTTTCCATCAATCCTCCCTTTAGCTGGGGCTACTCTATCTACATCTGTAAATTTCACTATGCCCAGGTTCCCAGACCAAGTGGTTTATATTTAGGCCAAATTTAAGAAGCTCCAGGCCAGCGTCTTAGCAGCCCAGCCATGTCAGTGTAGCAGTTTGTTTCCCTGCTCTGGGCCCAGCACAAGTTTAGTGACTAAAGTCCTGCCTCATTTAATCATGTCCAAATCTTTGTTTCCTGCTCTGTCCTTTTGGAGCGGTAGCCTTGCCTTAACTAAACACTTGAAGGGTAGAATTTTCTCCCTGTGCTCCAGTCCCTGTATCTGGATCTTGATACCTGCTGCCATATTTTCCTGTGGTGCTTTCCTTTTAAGTAGGTCTGGATCTTACCATTGGCAACTGCACCGCACCTCACTCACCTCCCAGTACAGCTGCCGACTTCTCAACACTGAATGTCTCTGTGCTTACCAGTCAGTGCCTATCGGGCCCCTGCGTATTGCTTGCTCCAAGTTCCCTTGACGTCTCCTTGCACTCCACAAGTCCTGTCACCTGCCTCTGGGACCTTAGGAGTTGGTCTGCCAATCAATAGTTCTGCCCAATCTCTGGCTTCTGAGTCCCCTGGACTGACCCAGGCTGAGCCAGGTTCGAAAATGCCCCAGTGCAGGAAATTCTTTATTAAAGGCTTTCTTCGTTATACAAAATTTCCTTCAAAGCAGATTTTCTCTTTAGACTGTCATGTGTCTCGTGTGGAAAAGGAGCTCAATGTTCTTAGACTTTGCTGCGCTTACAAATATATGGCAGAGAGGACCAAGATCTTTGCAACAGAAACTAAGAAAATCCAATGCACATTTAGGCTCTCCCCATGAAAAACCACACAAACCCCCCCAAACCCAAAAAAAACTCAAAGGAATACAAAACTGACCAGCTAACTTTCAACAATGGAGCATTCTTGTCAAAGACTTAATTACTCTAGATGAGCACAATTTGTAATGACTAATGAACATTGGTCATGGGCTTTGATAGACTGGGAGATGACAAGAGAAAGTTAGTTAAGTTAATAATTCTGTAGTTACTAACTAAATTAATGCTCTCCCTCCCCCGTGAGAAGAAAAGAGGCAGAAGCATGAATTTGATGGCCTGCAAAGTACCAAATGTTTAAGTGAACTTTAACGCAGTAATTATAGTCTGCTTACCTGATTTAATCTTTTGATGTTAAATGGATTGCTTTTTGTCACTTTTGAAAGGGGATGGTACACTTACTTGCCGTGGTAATACATTTGGAAGGGGCCTATTTTGGAGGTAAGTGTAAGTGGAGCCACATGTAGCTTGGAAACCTATGGGACTGTTTTGAGTGACGTGAATGTATTTCTAACGAAGAATTATTTCTTCCCAAGATTAGTGGGTTTAAAAAAATCTAAATAGAATCCAACAGAAATATTCAATTTCATTTATATCATAGGCAAAATGAAAAGAAAAATTGTTTATGGAGAAGATATATAAATGCAGGATTTAGGATGACATATTTAATTAGATGAATCCATTAAGAAGTTTTTTACTGCCCCCTGCTGTCAGTTTCTAAAAGAATTATAGTAAAATTATTGTAAAAACTGATTCAAGGTGAATTAGTTGAACTGCCTCTAATTTCATCACTTTTCAGCCAGTAATGCTAATGCTTACTTCATGTTTGTGAGCAATGATTTGTTAAACTGAGAAAACCACTCTAGCAAAGCGTGCATTAGAACAAGTTTGTGATTGTTAAATGCTATATTAATAAGAAAGTACCAGTGTTGCAATTTTTAGGCAATAATATTTACTTTACCATTTTGCCAAATTTCACAATTTTGAATTTCCTTTTTTATATTTACATAATTTATGTAAAACACTGTTTATTAATAAAAGCAAAATTTTCAAAGTAAATGAATGAATGGCTCACTTTTTTGTAGTATAGTCCTGACTTGAAATGTTATTTTCATTTTGGCATATGAAATTAAGAAATGAGAAATAAGAAAAATCATAGGTAATACTAACACAGCAGTCACTAGGTACAAGGCACTGTTTTATTTTTTTTTTTGCCATATTATTTTATTTAGTCACCCTAAAATAGAATGAGGTAGGTATTATTGTAATCCTCATTTCACAGATGGGGAAACTGAGTCACAAAGCAACTTGCTTAGGAGACACAGTTGGTAAAAGGTGGCGCCATGACTGGAAACCCTGCAGTCTGACTCTAGGGTCACTCCTCTTAACCTTTTTGCACAGAAGTATAAACTCTGCAATTAAGGAGGAAGAATGTATAGAAATTATAATGGACACGGTGGTGTTTATTGACTCCTAACAACTAATCGCATACTCATCTAATTGTTATTTTTTTGCCGTACTCACCCTCTGGTGGCCAGAGCCTGTGCATGAATAACAGACCTGTAGTGCTCTCAGTTCTGTGTATCTTTCTTTGTTAGAAAAGTTCTGCCTTCCTTGGTTGCCTCACATTGAAGGTGTGTGGGTGTGCTCATCTTAAGTAAATATGTGCCAATTTAGCCTCTGCCTTAGACCAGATTACCTATTTGCGGGCTAATCTTGTGGTTGACCTCTGCACACCTGTGCCTTTCATCTCTGTACTGCCAGACAACTTCTAGTTTTAGCCACGCTTTCAACCACCTTTAGCAACTCATATTCAAATTACGCGCACACTTTTCCCCGAACTTTGAATAAATCAGTTGCACATTTTAAGTTTCTCTGGCTGCTATTAATTCTTGAGTCGTATGTAACAACCTGTTTGTGCTCCTCGTGCCTGTCCAGTCATTTGCCTTCCTCCTTAGTCAGTAGAACATAGTCCATGATAACAGACATATCCCACCAGGGTCAACTAGTACCACTACTATTTACAATTCCAGGATGCTTTTGCCTTGCAGATATTTAAAAACACTACCGCAGGCTCCAGCCGGCTAACTATACAGGAAATCTCTTCTCCTCCCACATTAATGTAAAACCAAAAGTCAATAAATATCATTTGATATTCATAATAAAAAATTCATACCTGACTCGAGGAGTTGGGTTTCCCGTGACTCTACACTCCAAATAAACTCTGCTTCCCTCTGCGACTTCTTGGCTTCTCAGCTTCTGGATGAATCGAGGAGCTGATGGAAAGTGAAGAGCCTTCTGAGTCTGTGGGTGAGAGATGCTACTGCATGGCACTGCTACGTTTTGGTCTGCCTGGTAGCAATGCCGGGCCTTGGGTAACTTGGCCTCTGCTTCCAACTCCTGTTGGTCTTCAGTGGGGCTCTGGCTGGCCGAGGCACTCATCAGGGCTGAGGGCTGGTTTTTAGGAGACAGGTACCCGCTGTCTGGTGATGAGGACTCCCCATTTGGGCTTCTGTTTCTTGGCTTTGCCGCTTCTCTAAATATGGATGTCAGCTCCTCGATGAGGTTAGCCGCCTTGTCACACAGCTGGCTCTGGGGGCCAGGCTTACCTTGATATGCCGGTTTGGGCTTTACACTTGTGTTGGGAATTTTTGTACCACATTTTTCAGCTTTTCGGAGGCTCCGGATATAGCTGGGGCTGGCCAGCAAGGGAGATTTTGCAGGTTTCCTCTTTGAAACAGGTGAAGAGATAGGCTCAGTTTGCTCTTCCGGCAGAGGCTGGACAGGTGTTGGCCTGTTATCGTGAGGTCTTCCTGAGGAGGTTGGTTCACCTAGTTTGGTCTCCTTACGGGAAGGTTTTTCACAGAGGCTTAGAGGAGAGGTGTTGAAAATCTGTGAGATCTCCTTTTCTGAATCAAAATCTTCTGTCTCGGAGTTGGCTATAGATCTCCGGGCCAGGTCGAGACTCTTGTTTATCTCTTCCTGGCTGAGAAAAGCAGATAGCCCAGGGAAGAAGTCAGTATTCTTGCTTTCTTCCTGCATGTCTGACAGGGAATCATAGAAGGAGTCATGGGAGGAAGTCTCTGACATATTTGAACAGTCTTCATACACTCTTTGTCTGCTTTCAACAGGAAGGCCAGAGGCACCGGAAACCAGTTTATTTCTTATGTTCTGAAAGACAACATAGACAGAATTGCCATTAGTAGTAATGTTTTTTTTTGTGTGTATATTATCATAATACTACTAATTTACAAGGGGGGAGAAACATTAAGGTGAATAAATATACTTTTTTAAAAATATTTTTTCTCTATTCTGTTAAGTTGAAAGAAATATCAAGTATGCTTGTGTTTATCATTTATTTCAATATTTGTCCTGTGAGTGAATATCAAGTATCTCGCTAATCAGCATTGAATAATTCAAGAAGATGATATCTGTGGTAGGATCTATGAGTGTGGTAGGGCATTCTGCACTTCTCAGAGCCTCTTTCCCTTCTGCCCCCGACTATATATCTCACTAAAGCTCTAATTTCGTTAATGTTATAAGATTAGTAGTTTATTGATATTTTTAGCAAATCTGGCTCTACTCATCTCACCCTAAACCATGAAGTATATTTTGATTCCAATTTTCATTTGTTTTTAGTTTTCAATGAAATATTTGAAACTTTATTGTCTTATCGTTTCCTTGTGTCCAGCTATGTTCATTCATATGCGTTCATTCAACAGTTAACTCAACACATAGTTAATAATCACTTGTTAAGTTTCAGGTGCTAGAGGTGCAATTGTGCTCTAGTCCTGGGATTGGCAAACTTTACCATAAAGTGCCAGATGGTAAATATTTTTGACTGTATGGGCTGTACGCTCTCTGTTGTAATTACTCAACTCTGCCATTGTAGCAAGAAACCAGCCATAGATAATACATAAATGAATGAGCATGGCTGTGTGCCAGTAAAACTTTATGGACACTGATATTTGAATTTTATACAATTTTTGCATGCCAAAAATATTATTCTTCTTTTGAATTTGATTTTTTTTTTTTTTACAACAGTTTAAAAATGTAAAAAACATTCTTAGTTTGCAGACAACACAAAAACAGGTGGTGAGTTGGCTTTGGCCCAGAGAAGTTTGCTGACTCTTGATCCACATTGATGACAGAGTCCTTTTCTTCAAGGGGTTAAAAGTCTTGTGGGGTGGAAAAGGGGAGGAAGTGGAGGAGACACTAAACAAAGAATATAAAATTTTGTAGAGTATCAAAAGAAAGTGAAAAGAGCTTGGCTGTTATGAGAGCCTTACCTAACCTTCAAGGACGTGTGAGAGAACTATGTGCCCTTCATAGGACATTTATATGGGAATATCACCAGCATTAAATAAAAGATATGTCATTATCTGAAAAATAATTGGGCTGCAATTTAAATTCCACATATTTTTAACTAAATATTGTGAGGCAATGACACTCCTGTTACTCTAAGTGTGCTGTTCTTTTTCTATGTATTATTCATAGAATGATAGAGGGAAGAGCTAGAAAACTTCAGAAGTGATCTTTGCCTCAAAATTGAGTCTAGAGGTTAAAAAAAGAAGGTTGCTGGATGTGGTGAAGCTTAACTTTATAGGTTGGGTCAGTAGTAAACTTGGTGAGACATTTGTTCTCCAGAAGGTAAGTGTGCCTCATGCAGTCAGAATTGGGCTGCTTGTTTAGAAGGAGCTTCTCATCTAGGGATTCTGCTTAGAATGATGAGATTTTGTTTTATTAAGCAAAATGTTATTTTCTCTCATATGACCAAAAAGAGCCAGCTTGCATTTTTTGACCCCCATAAGTCTTCAATCTCAAAGAGCATTATGCAGAGGAGTTCCAGAAATCAATCTCAAGGACCTACCCCTACATAGGATGCAGTGATTCATAAAATCTGTTAATTTGACAGAAGCTGTGTAATCAGAGATCTTCAGCTCTGTATGACCTACCATATCTTCTCTAGCTGAATGTTGTGCTTTTGTCTTTGTGTTCTCTTAGAAAGATTACTACTCACTTTGTGTAATTATGAGATTCTCTACATTCTAGTCCTACTCTACCTGCTAAACGTATTTCCCACTGTTTTCCAAGTAAATCTTACAAGTCCATTAGAGTGGCCTTGTCATTGTCCCCCTCTTTATCAACACAAATATTACTCTAATTCCTTTATCCTGTGTGCACTTCAGGATGGAACCATCCTGATTCCTCACCGATTATTCCAATATAGCCCACATATGCAGAAAAGTTGTATTTGATGTATTTTGAATACTTGAATACTTTTTTTTTTTTTTCCTGTTTGCCCTGAGCCAACATCTGCTGCCAATCTTCGTCTTTTTCTATGCGAGCTGCCACCACAGCATGGCCACTGACAGACAAGTGGTGTAGGTCCGTGCCTGGGAACTGACCTCAAGATGCTGAAGTGGAGCATGCTGAACTTAACCACTAGGTCACTGGGGCTGGCCCTTGAATACATTTTGTTTATAAGAAATGAGAAGTTAGGGGCCGGACCGGTGGCATAGTGGTTAAGTGTGCGCTCCGTTTTGGCCGCCCTGGGTTTCACAGGTTCAGATCCTGGGTGCACACCAACACATCACTTGTCAAGCCATGCTGTGGTGGCATCCCACATAAAGTAGGTGAAGATGGGCACGGGTGTTAGCCCAGGGCCAATCTTCCTCACAAAAAAGAAAAAAAAACAGGAAGTTAAATATGATTTTGAAAAGGCAAAAATCATGGCAAATATAACAAGTATAAAATAAACATGCATCCAAGATTTTATTTTCATCAGATGATTGTTGTACAGAGATGTACAACCATTTTGAAGGAGACTATGAAGATTAGACACATATGTAGGCAATCAGGAATGCTGAAATAAATTTGATAAAAGATTTGAAACTGGTTAATATCTATAGAGCAATAAAATATAATGTTTGGAATCATTTCTACAGAGTGCAAATTAATAGTATTTCTATTGGAAAAAATTCATTTGTATATCTATGTTTAAGTATAATTTGCATTGGTATCAGATATCTACAACTTACAACGTTGTAAAATTGCCTAGTTAAAGACAATGAAAGGCATAGACTCCTGTAGAATCAGATGACCTGGAAGGTCCAACAGAACCCATCCAGTATTCCATCGGAAGGACATCAGTTCTCTGTTGCCTGTTTCAAGCCTTTCAAAGTTTGTCCTGAGGAGGTAGATTGGTTTCTCTCAACACAGAGCTCCTAAGGACAACTGGCCCCTCAGTTACCAAACATGGTAGATGGTTTAGGAGAAGCCAAGGTCAGGATCAACCCTTATAATGTGTGAAGAGATAAGTCATCAGGCAACATGACCCCAGAAGTGACATGAAGATGGGAAGAGAGATACTCCTGGACTAAAAGTATATTTGTTGTACGAAAGGTAAAACAGATTATATTTTCATTTCTTGTGAAATTTATTTTTCTTTGGAAAAGAAGTTACTGGGTTTTTTTTGACATAAGAGAAATTCACTTTTGTATTGAACTCAGTGCTGAGAGAGATTGGGAAACATTTTGTGTCAACCTCACCTGGAATAGGCTAAGCTGAACATCCAGGTATAATTGAAATAAACCTTTTGATTCTTTTTTTTTTCCTGGTTTTGTTGAGAAATAATGGACATACGTCACTGTATAAGTTTAAGGCACACAGCATGATGGTTTGATTTACGTATGTTGTAAAATGATTACCACAATAGGTTCAGCTAACACCTATCATCTCATATAGATACAATGAAAAGAAAATAAAGCAAAAGGAAAAAAAATTTTTCTCCTTGTGATGAGACTCTCTTAACAACTTTCCTGTATATCACACAGCAGCGTTAACTATAGTCATCATGTGTTACATTACATCCCTAACACTTATTTATCTTATAACTGGAAGTTTGTACCTTTTGGCCACCTTTCTCCAATTCCCTCTCCCCCACCCTCTGCCTCTTGTAACCACAAGTCTGATCTCTTTTTCTCTGAGTTTGAAAACCTTTGATTCTTGAAGTGACTAATTTTTGAAACAGAAGCTTCATAGATATAGTACAAAGAAGAGATTTCCCCATTCGAAATGTATTTATGGAGTATCTCCTACATGCCATCAGTGTGCTAAATCCTGGGATATAATTTTGAGAAAGGCAAGGTTTCTGCCCTCATCGAACCTAATAGTCTATGAGGGATACAGATAAGTAGTAACCATATATAATTTAAGGTGTCAAGTACTATGATGAGAGAAGAACAAAGTGCTATGTTAGCACCTAGAAGGACAACAGCATTAGGATCAGGAGAAGTTTTATGGAAGGATGAAGCCTGAAGGATGATATGTGAAGGATGAGGAAGAGTCAGGCAGGTAAAGTAGGTATTGGCAGAAGCATATACAAAGACTTGGATCCCAGAGAGAGCATGGCAGGTGCAGATAACTCAGAGAGGCTCAGTTAAATAAACAGAAATCTGTCTGGAGATGGGGAAAATAGCCAGAGATAAGCTTAGAAAGCAGGAGTGGGGTCAGAGAGTGCCTGAAGCCATGTGAAGAGCTGAATTTTGTCTTACGGGAATTTGGGAGACAAAGAAGACTGTAAAGTAAGTGAGAAACATCACCAGAGTTGCATTTTAGAAAGAAAACTGATTGCATCCTGAGTTGGGGACAGAGCCAGGGGAAAAGGAGGGCAAGACTGAAAGCAGGGATGTCAGTGAGAAGGCTTCTGTAGTAATCGAGCGGGTGTGTACATTAATCATTGTTTTGTTTTTGGTTGCCCATCATCTGAACCTCCTTAGTTTTAGATAATTCTTCATATCGTGATCCTCAGTGAGAAACTGAGCTCACTTATAATGGGATGTGAAATCTCCAAATATTTGCTTTCCTAGGCCCTTGAAGCCTGAGCCCAAGTCTTAACACAGGGCCTAGGCTTGGCAATTATATGCAACCACTTTGGACTTTGAAGCAGGGTCCACAGAGAAACGATTTTGGCATCTGGACACTGGTAGCGGCAGCAGAGACAGCAACATGGAGTGTCCAGGGGCAGCAGTGGTGGCTATGCAGTGGGGTATCCAGAGTTGGAGATGGAAGCTCTGGTGTGGACTGTGCAGCTGTGGCAGCAGTGGTCACTACACGTGAGACTTTTTCTGGCATGGTTATGATTGTTCTTGCCTCTAGCATAGACTCCAGGCCTCATTCTGTGAGTTGCCACAACTCCTCTCAGTAAATCTCTTTGCACTCAAGTTGACTGAAGAATATTTCCGTTGCTTGCTATTCAGGAACACAATTGACAGTAGATAAAAAAGATGATAGAGATCTGAACAAACGACATTGAGATGAACAACAGTGAGCTGAACAAATAGACAGGAAGGATGGAAATTGGTGATTGATTGAAGGAAGAGATGACGCACAGGCAGGATTATAGATTTCTTACTTGGACAATGGGATGGATGGTGCCATTAACTCATATGACACAATTGGATGATCAAGTTTTGAGAAAACAGTAAGCTTAATTTTGATTTGTGCCTTTTGTATTTGAGGGACCTCTGGGATCTCTGGTGTTGATGTCTGGAAGGCAATTTGAGATACTGGTCTAGAGCTCAGAGAAAGGAGAGCAGAGCTGGATTGGGAAATATTAGCCCATGGGTGTCACCATAAGCCATGTATAAGGAGTGGATACGGTTATCGTAAACCAAGGTTGGCACCATAAGCTATGGGAGTGGATAAGGTCAAGGAAGAAGAAAGAGAAAGAAAAGGAAAGAATCCTCCAGAGAGTTGGTGGGAAAACCAGGAGAGTGGAGTATCATGGAAGCCAGGCAAAAAAATGTCTCATGATGAAGGGAGTGTCCTTTTGACTTAGCAATTGCAACATTTAGCGCCATTGGCACCAGCAGTTTTGGTGTATGTGACAGAGATATAAGCCAAATTCCAGATATGTTGAGAAATTATGGAAGGAAAGGAAGTATGGATTGCAAGTGTGGTTGACTTTTTGAGAAGTTTATAGAAAGGAGGAGAGACAGAAGGTAGTAGTTGGACAAAAGTAAGGAATCTAGTGAGGTTGGTTTGTTTTTTAGGATGGGGCACAGGAACATATTTCAATGTTAATGGAATTAGTCAGTAGAGAGAGAGAAGCTGAAGATACTTAATAATAAATCAATCCAATTTATTTGAATAAATCAAAATTAAGCTTACTGTTTTCTCAAAACTTGTTCCTGCAATTGTGTCATATGAGTTAATGGCACAGTCCATCCCATTGTCCAAGTAAGAAATCCATAATCCTGCCTGTGTGTCATCTCTTCCTTCAATCAATCTCTTAGCTAAGAAAGTGGGGATGATGTATAGACCAGGTCTTCCAGAATGTGAGATGGAATGGGTTATTATAGCACAAATGGGGTGTTCAGCTTCAAGCTGGAAAGGGACAGTTCTTCCATTGTGAAAGGAGATAAGTAATAAAGAGAGAGAAAGTGTGTGTGTGTGAGAGAGAGAGAGAGAAAGAGAGAAAATCTGTGTAAATTTGTAATTGAAAGAAAAGGGAGCTCTTATCTTGAGATTTCTGTGCATTTGGAAGCTTACGATGACAGGAGACAATTTGAAATAGCTGTTGTAGAGAAAGAGAGAAACTTCCTTAAGAAGGATTTATGGGCAGAGGTGAAGGCTTAATTGAAGTTAGATGTGGTGTATTGATAGTGTCATTAATCTGTGTGATTGTGTACTTCTCTCCACCAGAGCTCAGCAGTCCAGGTGAAGATGTGGAGATAGGTGATCCAGGTTTTGACACACAGGTAAGACGGAAGGGAAATGGGCAAGGTTGTTGAGAAAATTGGCAAGACAGAGGTGGACTCTAAAATCTATGCTAGGTTGGAATTCATGGGTAGGAGTTTGAACATAGAGAGGTTAAGGGACTGAAGACCCAATGAAAACGAAAGAAAGATATAGTGAGAATGACTGAAGTAGAGATCTAGAAGGATGTATTCAGATAGTGAAAGGTCAGAATTGATCATTTTGACTTTTGACTCCTGACTGCATTTAGAATGTGGCCATGTGATTGTCTTCGACTGTTTTTGTGAAACATTGTTGGAGTTGACTAGTTGCAACAGAGATTGTATGGTTGACAAAGCCTAAAATATTTATCTGGACTGTTGCAAAAAAAGTTTGCCACCCCTTGTTTATAGAACATCACCTACCTAATGAATTCATATAACACACATAAGGACTAACAATGGTGACTGTATAATGATAATGACAACGGACTGCTCCCCATGAGGTAAGCATTGTGTCAAGAGCCATGATGTAGATTATTTCATTTAAAATCCTCACAACAGTCCCCAGTTTAGAAAGAAGGAAACTGAGGCAGAAAATGTGAGTAAGAAAGCCAAGATTCAAACCCAGGCAATGACTCTAGAGTTCATGATCTTAACTATACACTTTACTACCATTATACTATAGTTTTCACAACCAAAAATCCTAAGCAATATGTCAGGCTAATAAAACTGTGTATTAGAAATCAGAGTTCTGCTATTAATTTAATTATATTTAGTGCAAAGTGATCATTTTAAACTTCACAAAAAACATTTTAAAACTTCACAAAAAACATTATATGAGGAAGCGTAAAGCAAACTTCTGAATGATGGAACAATTTTCAAGTGTTTTTTTAAAATAGGAAGTGTTTGCAGGAGGCAGATTAAATTACTTGCTCATTAACTTATATTTTAGATTTAAAGAGGTGCCAGCTGATGGAATCCAGTTGTCAGGATTAGGTGTAGCTTAAAAACTGCTTGTACAGTGAAAAAGAAAAGAATAGCTCTATGGCATATATGGTTCAGGTTTAATTTGCAACCTAGTTATTGCTGCTAGAACATGCACATGGTCTGGGGAAAATGCTCATTCAATGTGGACGAACAAGGGAGGTTTCTAGGTGGCCCAAACTCACTGGAAAATTATACTTCAGAGATTTCCTGTCAGTCAACACCCCTAAGTTAAAAGGTCATAATCAAAAGAAATACAACTGCAAACATCTTCGTTATTTCCCTGAGATTTCATGTTTTATGTCAAACATGGCTTTTGGTAATTCTGCTCTGGTGTGATAGACACAGAAAACGAAATATACTAAAAAGAGTAATTATGCTGTTTTTAATGAGTAAAGAGGAAGTGAGGTAAATGCCAAAAATATTAAAGTGTTGCACTTTAGTAAGTAGAATTGAAAGGTTTTGAAATTTTGAGGAATGAAGTGTTTTCCCACATCTTTAAATCTTCTCTGTCTCTGACTATCCTCTTCTCTTAAGGAATTTGAATTGTTTGGAAATTCCTTTTTTCCTCTTTTTCTCCTCCATGACTTCTTCATCATCTCTGTCATTCATAGTTTAGCTTAACTGTCACTTCCCCTAAAACACTCATTAGCCACAACTATTTCCTAATTTCTTTGAATTTGTGTAGTTCTAGCTTCTTCACCATGGGAGAAATGGCTCTTCCTTGGCCCTGCCCATTTAAGTCAGTCTTCCTCTTCCACTTTTCTTTCCCGGCATAGTAAGTTGGAAATGAAATCAATTGAACAACTGTTTATTTATCACTTACTATGTGCAAGGGAAGATTCAAAGAGGGCAAAGAGGAGCCAGGCATAGTCGCTCTCTTTTAAGAATTTTACAATCCGGTAGGATGGATTAGACAATGGTAAAAAATAACTCAAATTTAAGAAGAAACAAGATGATTGCCACTAAAATAGTTTAAAAAGGGTAGCAGTTAAGTGCACGGGCTCCGCTTCAGCAGCCCAGGGTTTGCAGGTTTGGATCCTGGGTGTGCACCGATGCACCGCTTGTCAAGCCATGCTGTGGCAGCGTCCCATATAAAGTAGAGGAAGATGGGCATGGATGTTAGCTCAGGGCCAGTCTTCCTCAGCAAAAAGAGGAGGATTGGCATTGGACGTTAGCTCAGGGCTGATCTTCCTCACCAAAATAAATTGTTTAAAAAAATTGCAGGGGTTGGCCCGGTGGTGTAGTGGTTAAGTTCGTGTGCTCTGCTTAGGCGGCCTGGGGTTTGCGGGTTCAGATCACGGGCGTGGACATACATACTGCTCATCAAGCCATGCTGTGGCAGCATCCCACATACAAAATAGAGGAAGATTGGCACAGATATTAGCTTAGGGACAATCTTTCTCAAGCAAAAAGAGGAAGATTGGCAATGGATGTTAGCTCAGGGCCAATCTTCCTCACCAAAAAAAATTTTAAAAAAATTGCAGTAAGAGATCAAAGACGGTAGCCGAGATCATATTTACCAATTTGGCAATGTCACTTTTCTGATATTTTTTCCAGTGGTACCCTCTGGCTGATAAGAGAAAGTCCAAAGCATGATATGCAGGTTGTCTATGTGCCTCTGGATAGTCTGCCCTGATGTACACTCTCCAGCCTCATCCTGTATCATCCTTTTGACACATGCTGCACTCACACCTCACTAGCCTACTCTCCATTCCTTGACCATTCCATGTTCTTTCATGTCTCTATGCTTTGCACATGTGGTTCCTTTTGCCCTTCCCTTCTGTCTGTGTTTCAAACTCTAGTTCATCCTCGAAAACTACTTAATTTCACTCCTTTTTGGTGCTTTCTATGATTCCCCAGTTAATATAATTCACTCCTTCTTCTGAATATGACACTTTGCACAGTATTTTGTGATAACATTCATCTTATTGAATTAAAAATATGAATTTAGAGAATGCTTTCTCCATTCGACTGTGAACACCATGAAAGCAGGAGCTTTGACTGACAGTCTTTGCATGGCTAATGTTTGGCACAGTGTCTGGATCACAGCAGGTGATGGAGAAAAATATACTTGGTATTTAAAACGTAGTTTGAACTCTGGATAGGAATTGACAAGAAAGAGAGCTACACAAACAAAGGCAGGAGGCAGAAATGTTCTGGCCCCTCCCCTTGCTCTCAGCCACCCAGGCCCCATTGTCGCATTTCTCTGGAACGTGGTCTCTTCAGTGAAATGTTGTTCTGCTCTTCATCCTGATTTTTCATCTGCCTTATCAATACTTACGCATTCCCTAGGTTCTGTTTTCTGGTAAGAACTTGACCAAGTAATCAGTGCTATGTGTTAATAGTCATTAATGTATGCATATAAAATACACATTACATGCTCATTTCACCAATACAAAACGGTAGTAGGTCTGACACTGCATTAAAAAAAAAAAAAAAACCTTATCTCTAAAGACTTTGATTTATATGTTTGTCATTACCCTCAAAGAAAGTTTGTCATGAAAAAATTCAGAACCAGAGGGGTCCAGTCCCATGGTGTAGCAGTTAAGTGCACGCGCTCCACTACTGGTGGCCCGGGTTCGGACCCTGGGTGCGCACCAACACACCACTTGTCAGTCCATGCTGTGGCGGTGTCCCATATAAAGTGGAGGAAGACGGGTATGGATGTTAGCCCAGAGCCAGTCTTCCTCAGCAAAAAAAAAAAAAAAGAGGAGGATTGGCATGGATGTTAGCTCAGGGCTGATCTTCCTCACAGGAAAAAAACAAAATTCAGAACCAGAAAAAATTTATTCTCTTTTCTAGTATTTCTACTATTAAAAAATGAGAATTCTGGGGCCGGCACCGTGGCTTGGCGGTTGTGTGCGCGCTCCGCTGCTGGCGGCCCGGGTTCGGATCCCGGGCACGCTCCGACTTGCCACTTCTCTGGCCATGCTGAGGCCGCGTCCCACGTACAGCAACTAGAGGGATGTGCAGACATACAACTGTCTATTGGGGCTTTGGGGGGAAAATAAATAAATAAATAAAATTATAAAAAAAAAATGAGAATTCTGTAACCTTTGATGACACTCTCTCTTTGACATGGATACTAGCAAGCACAGAGTTAAATTTTGAGTCATAGAACTGCAAATGTTTTTAGCTAAAAAAATTTGTTTTTGCTTACTTTTTCTATTGTCTTATTCAGTCAGCATCTATTTGTTGAGTGCCTACTGTGTGCTAGGCTTCTCTTCTACAGGCTGGGGACACAGAGGTGAGTAAGGTGGAATTCTCTGCCTTAAGGAGCTAACATTCTAAGAGGAGAAAAGACAAAAGTAGGAAATTGAGAAAACATCAGGTTCTGAATTTCTTGTACTTGGTTTGGTCTTAAATCTTTTTGTTAATTGATTTTGGGCAATTGTACTGTGTTTTTATTGCAGGCAGTCTCAAATTATCTTTGAAAGTTGTTAGGGTACAAATGAAATGAAGTAAAATAAAATGCATACTTGCATGTTCTCCTTGGTGTCTGCGGACCATGGAACGTTTGGAGAAGCAAAGGTTTGGGAAGGTTGGAAAATACCGTGAGGCATTACTGAGTCCCTTCCGCCTTGAACTTCAACAGTCAGCTTATCAGCATCTTGGCTTATCCAAAGCAAATATTGCTTTCAAATGTAAATTTCCATGGCCACCTATTTTGTTAAATTGCTGTGTATATTTTATCTATTCTTAAGGAATTTTATACCACTTAATTTATAGATTATTTCTAACTGTGATTTTATAGTTCACTTCTCCTAAGTTAATATTATCTGAATTTTGTTGGACTCTTGTTCTACCATGAAATATAGAACATGTAAGCAAGTTTTCATTGAACATTTTATATTTGGTATGTATATCACACATTCTGACATAAGCAAGTCTATCATTTTAAATTGTCTTGGCATTACTATCCCAGTATTTGGGAAAACATTTATTTTTGAGTTCCTGAATATGTAATATACATATAAATACATATGATTCACATACATATATGAATATACAGATAATAGAAAAGATAGACAGATTTAGAAATTACGAATAACATTTGTTTTAAGAGTTTGAGGATATTTATCTGAAAACCAGATCTATGACATAGAGGATAATCCTCTACTTTGTCAGTCAAAAAATACTTATGGTACATCCCCTGCAGGATCCCCATGAGGCAAGACCCTAGGCTGTTGAAATGTAAAATATTTCCCTGACTTGGCAGGAACTGGGGGAAGACAAGGCATATATGTCTGAGAAATGGCAGAGTCCAGTAGAAAGAAGAATTCAACTACAGACAATAAAAGTTAGCCTTGCCTGAGGACTTACTGTACAATAGCTTCTCAGTTGTGAATTGCCTGCTTTAATATAGTGAACCATTTGACCCTCAGAATAATTGATGAGGCAGACATTCTTTTTCTTTTTTTTATTTCTATTACCCAAATTATAGCATAAAAATATTCAACTATTTGGCCAAAGTTGAACTGTCAGGAAATGGTAGACTTAGGGTTGAAACCTGCATTTAACCACAAAGTTTTATTTTCCCATTGGGGATATTATGGGTATTTACTTTAAAAATTTAGATAAGGGGAGAACTTTTGCAATCCATTAATGGAGTACTTTGTAGAGACATTGACGAGCTACTATAATTTTGAAAGAAAAAAGTGTTTGATGTTAGAAAAAACCTTGAAGGCACCAAGGATCACTCAGTATCCCATACTACATGGGTCAGGCAATTTAGAGAGTCCAGACATGGGCAGTGACATTTCAATAGACATTTAAAAATGAGTATATAGTTACAAATAAATGCATGAAAAAGGTTGAAAGAACATGCACCGTTAAACAATTAAGGCTAATTACCTCTGTGGTAGGGCTTGGGCAGGAGTAGGGTTGAGGGGTGGGACATTTAGGGGACTCTTATTGCTCATTTCATATTCTTTTTTTTTTTGCCTTTAAACTTGTTTGTTTGTTTTATTTTTTGAGGAAGGTCAGCCCTGAGCTAACATTCATGCCAATCTTCCTCTTTTTGCTGAGGAAGACCAGCCCTGAGCTAACATCTATTGCCAATCCTCCTCCTTTTTTTCTCTTTTTCTCCCCAAAGCCCCAGTAGATAGTTGTATGTCATAGTTGCACATCCTCTAGTTGCTGTATGTGGCACACGGCCTCAGCATGGCGGGACAAGTGGTGCATTGGTGTGCGCCCTGGATCCGAACCTGGGCCGCCAGTAGTGGAGCGCCCCCACTTAACTGATAAGCCACGGTGCCAGCCCCATCATTTTGTATGCTTTAAAAAAAAAGTTAAAATTATGAGTGACTTAATTTAAATTTATCATTTTTATTCTGTTTATTTTCATATTTAAATAATTACTAAAACAAGTAACAAAACTGCTGGTACCGAGATTCAATACTAAGAATATTTAAAAATAAAACCTAAAGTATGAAAACCAAAGTTGAAAAAGGTTTAAAATGTTTTTTTCTTGTTTTGGAATAACAGGCAATCCCCAAACTAAATTTCTTCCTTCTGTTGAAATAACTTTCTAGGCTCCAGATGGAGCTGCTCTTGCCGAGGGGGCCACGTCAGCAAACCTAAAGTTGGATAATTCTTGTGTCCCTGTAAATGCTCTACTTCCAGAAACACAGTACGTCTACTCAGCCAATTTCCAAATGCCAAGCCAACTCTGGGCTCTATAATTATTTCCTTGTTCCTTCTCACCCCAAACAATGTTGACTATGTGCCCCCAGCGAATCAGATGTTTTCTATTTTTCTCTTCCTTGTTCTTTATTCTTTATCCTATAAATACTTCCTGCCTTCCACCCCATTTTGCCGTTCTCGGAAAAGAGATTGTCCATTTTGTTAAGTGTAAAATAAACTTTGTTTGTATCACCTAAATTGTCTTCTTTAACTATTTTTTAATCCTTCCTTCTTTACCCCCTTCTTTCTCCCCCCTTCCTTCCTTCCTTCCTTCCTTCTGTCCTTTCTTTCTTTTTTTTTTTTGTAGTGTTCTTTTCACCAAGGGCCCTGTAGGGCAAAAGTCAAACTTGAAAAATTTATAAAATCTTGTTTGATGCAAAAAATGCAAAACAATTTTATAATCTGTTTCCTAATAAATACACATGGATTCCTTTCTTTCCCAATCTTTAAGTAAATTGTCATTACCGGAAGATATTTCATATTTATTCTACAGTTTTAAATAACCCCCAAACAGTGTATTTTATCTCAGTTTCAGGGACGACATAGTTCATTTAATGCCCACAGCAGCCATATTAAAGTATTTTACAGAGAGAATATTTGGAGTTATCCTTGGTGTCCTCTTCATATTATCATCTTTATCCACCATATTGAATTAGTTGCAAATATCTAGATTTTACTTCCAAATTATCCATTTCCACTACCATTATCCTTATTCAGGGCTTCATTCTTCTCACCTAAATTCATAACCTATTTACCAAATTTGTTTCTATATTCTCTAGTATGATTTAACAATTTCAAATTATAGTCAGAGCTTCTTTGCTCAATCTTTGTTTTCTTTGCTGGAATTTAACCAGGACACAGCCATTAACCCTACATGGCCTGAATTCCTGCCTGGAACTCAGCTGTCACAACACCGTTTGATATCTTCCACACACGTATTGTTAATGAAGGGGAGGCTCTTGTCTTGGCCTTGTGGATGTCAACTGGTATCTCTTTAAGAATGTGTCACATTTATTTTAAAATCTGACTAATGTTTCCCCTGTACATTTTTTAAAAAATGAGGTAAAGATCTCAAAGTGATTGTAACTGTCCAGTGGAATCCAGATCCTTACTCTATTGTGAAGTATGTTGTAGGACCCCTTTGATTTTCCATTTTAGCAATAAAACAGAGACGCTCAAACAGGGAACTGACAGAGAGCCCCTAGGGTACAGACCTTAATCCATATTGGACTCTAGAATGTGAGAGAACTAATTTGTATTCTAGGAATATGTAATCATATATTTATAGAGCAGTTATCAGCTTGATAAATCTCTTAGGCCTTGTCTACTGTTAGCAATCATGTGTCAAATAGATTCTGATTTAAAAAATCTGAATAATTGAGGTGAGCATTCAAGTTTTTTCTTTAAGGAAAAAATGTTTAAAAGTATATTTATCATGTAATAAGGATTTAATTTCTGTACATACATGATTGAATAGATGTTGAATGGTATTATATTGTCAGGCAATGGACTCTCTCTGTGGTCACATTATTCATACTAGAAGGCAATTAGTATTTTTAGCAAATGTTAAAAAAGTAATATGAGCCTGAAATCATTCTGTATCAACCTCATATGTTGGATTGAAGACAATTTCATGTGTAACTTAAAACAATGTGATATAAAATTATACTGTGATGTTTAAATTTGACTAGACTGTAGTTTCCCCTAGTAAGCTTTGTCTTTTTAAAAAATAAATATGTAAACTTCATGCATAGATATAATTTAAAATGTCTGCTGTTACTAACTCAACTGATTTAAAAAATCCATTGAAAGTGTCTTAGCTTAAAATTTTACTAAAACCTGAAGTATATCATTTTAAACCATCAGTATTTAGCTTAAGTATTGGTGAGGTTCAAATTAACTGCATTCTTATTTTCCATAAAACAAAACATATACACAGTCTAGACAAATGCTGGTTCATAACTACATTGAATCCTTTTGGAATTGATAGCACCAATTTAGCATGTATGATAGAAAATGGATTTCTCTGACAGCATAGGTAGAAATAAAACCTGCAGGTAAATCTTATGTAGTCTCTGTTTTTCAAAAGATTATCAAATTCCCATTTGTCTTCCTCTTGAAATAAAAGCAAAATCAAGGCATCTTCTAAATAGTATTATATTTTCAGGCAAACTACTATTTACATTTTTAGCTTTTAAAAAAAAGAGTTTAAAAAATGTTGCCCTGCCAGTTAATATATTAAGATACATCTTACAGACCTTTTCAATCCTTTGTTACTTTGAAGACTCCAAAAAGGTGATGGATTTCAGATGAGCAGTTCTTTTTTTCCAGGGAGCAGAGGTTGGCCTTGCCTATTCATTAAAGACTGCTTGGTCTGTGGTCACTTTGAGGCAACTGTGGCCTCAGACTCTCATCTGTCCTCTTCCTCCACTCAGCTATCTTTGGTAACTGAACTCATGTTTCAGCAGACTGCCACGATCAGGAATTCCAGCAGCAGGCTGGGAAGCAGCCCCAGGTCTGAGGGCTGGGTTCTTAGAAATTAAAGGCACTTAGTGTAGAAAGAACTACATTTATGGATCTAATAATCATAGGATTTACACACGTTCCTCTACACTCTGACCTTGTGGCTGGAAATCTCCACCTGTCTTTTTAACATATTTTTAATCAATTAAAAGTACAGTATGTGATTCCAAGGAGAAAAAGTGACACATAAGCAATGCTCTTCCCAGTATAATCTTCTGCTTTGTGCATTTAACTTTTAATCTTATGGTAGATCATCCTAAAATAGTAAATCCGGTAACTATTTAAAAATTTAGCCAGCTGTCAAACTGAGTGGAGAGTCCCACTGTTCTCTTACTTTAAGTTGTTAATTAAAAATTAATATATGACTATGGTGTGTGTTAATGACATAGTCCATAGTAAGATGAAATAGACATGAGCATACAGGGACTGAATCTTATACACAATTGCAACATTGAGTTTTTAGCCCAATGCCTAGCACATCATGAGAATCCAACAAATATTCGTTGAAGAAACAGATAAATGTTGAATGACTATTGTTCGGGACAAGTATGAACCCTCTGACAGTTGTAAAAAATGTTTCACAACCATTTTATTACTTTTCTGTAGCATCTCATTGTAACATACTGTAATATTTTGAATTTCCAAATAACAAGTAGAGGTAACAAGGACAGAAAGCTTTTCTGTTCCAAGGTCAGGTCGCAGAGCTAAATCTAAGAAGGAGAAAACAATCACACAAAACCTCCCGGTTAATTTGAAAATGAAGTGCTGAGTCTTCCTTAGTCTGGATAATACCATGAGAGTTGATCCAGTTTCTTATCTAAAGAAGTGTTTTCTCTGATGGTGGACCACTTATGAAGGTCTACTTTTGTACTTTTCTTTACAGGCAAAACTGGCCCTTTATAAATGATCCTTCTTGAAACCGGATACTTTTGTGGGCTGTTTCAGCCATTATACTCATTAATAAGTGTTTTAAAATTTATACTTATGGAGAAAAAAACTCCTCTGGCTGATGAAACTCATGTGTTTATGTCTTCTTCTTACTAAAACTCCATAAGATAATAGTAAAAACTGAAAAAGATAGAAATTGGGAGAGAAGACAAGAGAAGATTCTAGAAATGGACAAAATTGTTGGAAAATGGTTAACATAAAGATGAATGGTCTAATTAAATTAGAAAACTTAAATGCCCGCAGAAGGAGATGCCGATGAGAACCAAGTGATTTGCCCCACAGAGTCACAGAAAGGCTCAGAAATTGGAGGCACTAGCTCCTCCTTGAAAATAATTTTATTTGGCACCTCTGGATACTGCTGGGAGTGAGCCAGGAGCTGAAAACAGGGAATTGGTTCAAAGAATCCCTAAGGAGCAGTTAAACCCTACTGTCCCATTTGCACTTCAGGCAGCCAGGAGACTACCCCGTCCCATGCCTGGAAAATGGGAGGTTTAGTCTCTAGAAAATTTAAAATAGGCAGTCTCCAGTACCGGGGACACAGAACACAGATAATGGAAAGGATGAGGCACTGGAAGAAATTTCTGGGAGTTGGATCGGAAAAGGGAACAGAAGCTTCAACTGTATCTAGTGTTATATTTCTAAAAAGTAGTAATGATGGGAAGATGGAAAAATAGTAACATTTGATACATCTTGGTAATGTTGTGAGTCTCTGTTACATTAATATCTATATTTTCTGTTTGAAAAATGTCATAATCAAAAATTAAACAGAAACCTCTGTTACGTCTTAAGGCAAATTGAATGTGGAAAAGATTATAGGAAACAAAATGTTGTAACCTGTCCATGATATTACCTTAGTTATGGAAAGAATTGTTGAAATTAACTAAGTGGTTAAAAATGCCATATATACAATGAATATATTAATAATCTTATTATTATTAATAATTTTAAGATAAATGGATGCTAACCATATGACCCAACCTTCATCTGAATGTTTTAACAGATTTTGTTGTTGTATTAACAGTAAATTATGCAGGAGCCACCAGGTTTTTTTTCCTCTAGACCAGACTGCACCACAATAACTTTTGTAAATCCCAGGTTCATTTTACAACCCCATCTAACGTATGTGCTGAGGACATGCACACTCGTGCTAACATTTTTCTCTTATTAAAACATTACCAGAGGGCCGGCCCCATGGCTTACCGGTTAAGTGCGCACGCTCCGCTACTGGCGGCCCGGGTTCGGATCCCGGGTGTGCACCGACACACCGCTTCTCTGGCTATGCTGAGACCGTGTCCCACATACAGCAACTAGAAGGATGTGCAGCTATGACATACAAGTATCTACTGGGGCTTTGGGGGAAAAAAAAACATTACCAGGAAGATAAATATTCTTGCAGTTCCTAGAAAGAGAAGAGATGGGCATGCAATCCAATAAATGTTCACTACACAGAACAATAAAAATAATCATAATGAGTTATTGATAAATTAGTGACTCGTCCTTTTTTGTTGTGGAGTCATTCACAAATGAATAAAAGTACATTTTCCCTTCCTTTTTCCAGGAGGTGTAGCCAAGTTTTATTATGTTTAGAGTTCCTTTGTCACGGGAGAAAATTCACACCTTTTTGTAGAAATAAGAAATTAAAAGTTGCAGGTGTAAAACCCTCAAAGTGACATTGATTTGTATGTATGATTGAAATAATACTGTTGGATTATCTGCAGGGAGATGGGGGCTGGTGCTTCTAGGGGAAGATGCTGATTCTCGCCTGGGAGAAAGTAGGGTTCTCAGGACCAGGAAGGACAGAGGGATGGTGGGTTCTGTGATTGGCCATGACACTCACACAGGATGCCTGAGCATTAAGCATCATGGCTTTGGGTGCTGCAGTGAAAGAGGTGGATGCCTCTACTTTCTAACCAGCAGCAGGGGCTAAATCAACAAATCTCACAATAAATCTCAGTGGTGAGCATGTTGGTTTACTGTCCAGAGGGAGGCCTCTCCCACATTTCCCGGGAGTTCCTGCTTCCTAAATCCTGCTATAACACCAGGGAAGTGATGAAGCTGTATGAAGACAAAAGAAATAAGAAAAAAAAAAGACAGCTTGTGGTCCTGAGGGAGGCCTCAAAGCTAGATATGACTTTATTCACGAAGAGAAAAAATGTGACTTTTCTTGTATATTGTGAGCAGTGCAGTAAACCATGTTTGTTTTAAAAATATTACAAGAATCCGAAGTGCATTTCTCTCTTCTTTAGATAAAACTGTTGGCCAAGGCTCTTCAGTTATTATAATGAGGTTCAATTGATATTAAGGATGAGATTAGTGCATAGGCAGTAATACAGTTTGTCACACACTTTCATATTTACCCCCAGATCCCATTTCTGTGTGCACCTGAGGTTGGGAAGTGGGGTCAGTGGCCCCTTAACTGGGTCTCAGTTTGACTTCCAAATGATTACTTCTTCTTCTTATAAAAATTCCTGTTCTTTTGAAGTGCTTGCATTTGAGCCGCCCATCCTCCATCTATTTTTTTCGCTTAAGACTTTGGATCTAACTGGACTCTTGATTCTCTTCACTCCAGGTGCTTCCAGTATCCTGGGTGATGTCAGCATCTGTCTATTTACTCCACACCCTGGCATACCGGTTCTTTGATCTGCCTATCTCTAGTGACCTTTATCTCCCTTCTTCTTCTCACAGATGACATAAATGGACCTGCTCCACCTCTCAAGTCATGTATTAGTTACCTACCGCTTCATAAAAAATTATTGAAAAAATTATTGTCTCAAAACAATAAATATTTATTATTTCATACAGTTTCTGTGTGTCAGGAATCCACTAGTGTCTTAGGTGGGTGATTCTGAATCAGGGTATCATGAGATTGCAGTCAAGTTGTTGCCCATGGCTTCTTTCGTCTGAAAGCTTGACTGGGATGGGAGGATCTGCTTCCAAGGTGGTTCACTCATCTGCCTAGAAAGTTAGTGCTGTTTTCGGCAGGAGCCATATGGACTTCTCCATATCACTACTTGAATCTCCTTATATCATGGCAGCTGGATTTTTCTAGTGAGTAATTCAAGAAAGAGCAAGGTGCAAACCATAATGTCTTTTATGACCTAGCCCTGGAGGTCACATTCCATTTTTTCTGCAATATCTTTTGGTTACACAAGTCAGCACTATTCAATGTGGGAGGGGACTCCACAAGGGTATAAGTACCAATTGGCAAGATCATTAGTGGTCATCTTAGAGGCTGTCTACCACACCTGTATTCCATTAGCCACACTTGGACATGCTCCATTTTCAAAACTGCAAATTCAAACATCTCATTATTTAACTGTAAACTTTCATTCTCTAGATCTCTCACTCAGTCACTACACTGATTTTTCTTTTCCAGTGAGACTTCCAGTCTGAAGATCACTCTGTTTTCATATTATCTAACAGTTGGCCTTACGGTTTCAGGTTAGTTAAGAACATAGTACATTTTGGTGCACTGGTTTACAAACTTCCTTGTAGAAGATGAGGACTCTGGTTGTTCAGACAAACAATAGGTAAAGTAAAGGTAATCAAACTTTCTTTGATGAAAGAGGTATGAAAAGAAGTGTGCAGACTTGCTCATTCATCCTTCTTTGATCTTTTCTCCCCCTAGTGGCCCAGGAAGCTCTGAAAGTCCTCTGACTCTGAAGGCCTACTTACCCCCTCTCTGAACATTTTACTTCCCCTTTCATTGCTGGCATCCTCTATCAGCAAACAGGGATCATGTGGCAGCATATAAAATAGTAACTGAGAGGGGCTGGCCTAGTGGAGTAGCAGTTAAGTTCGCGCGCACTTTGCTTCGGCGGCCCGGGGTTCGCAGGTTCAAATCCCGGGCATGGACCAATGCACCACTCATCAACCCATGTGTGGTGGCGTCCCATATACAAAATAAAGGAAGATGGACACAGATGTTAGCTCAGAGCCAATCTTCCTCAGCAAAAAGAGGAGGACTGGCAACAGATGTTAGCCCAGAGCCAATCTTCCTCACACACACACACACAAATAGTAACTGAGAAATCTGATCAAGAAACAAACTAAAAATGGAGGCATAAAATGCTTGCAGAATTGTTCTAACGAGCCACTATTAACCCATCTGGTGATCCTGAGAACAAGTGCCCTTTAACCCATGGCAAGTCTTCCTACTTCTTCCTCTTTGTATCTGGCTTGAATACATGTCACAGAATCAGGTATGCCTCAAAGACTTATTTGGTTAAACTGGTTATGTCCACCTGTATGAGGCAGTAGACTTCAGATTTGTCCCTCAGGAGTTATACTTTATAAACTGCGATTAAATTTGCTGCACATGTAGAGCCCAACCCCGTGAGTGGTCTTCTGATCACATGTTTCTGCCACTTGGGATGTTTGCCAATTTGTGTATGTGCAAACATACAAACAAACAAAAAGGAATAGAGAAAGATAATTTTATCATGATAGTAATAAAGGTAGAGTTGAAATTGCCTGAGAATAGATTCCATAATCCATGTTTATATATGGGTATTTGGGCACAGTTAGGTATTATGACCCTTGATCAGAAATAATCTTATTTTCAATTTGGCTTATAGGGCATAAATGTAAAAAAAGTTTTATTCTTCTGGGCTTAAAAGCCAGTAACATTAATTTCAAAAGCAGGTTTTATTGAATTTAAGAAAAATAAGTTTAACATTTCTTTATAAAGATAGATAACATGGGTATAAAATTGAATAAAGAGA
Source organism: Diceros bicornis minor (assembly GCF_020826845.1). Taxonomy (NCBI): domain Eukaryota; kingdom Metazoa; phylum Chordata; class Mammalia; order Perissodactyla; family Rhinocerotidae; genus Diceros; species Diceros bicornis. The sequence goes on along the minus strand of NC_080750.1, from coordinate 55,403,492 downwards.
GAAAAGTACAGATTGGTGTTTTGAAAGCAATATAAAACCTGGAAAAACTATTATACATAGAAGTCAAACAGTATTTTAAAAGAAGAATACACTGTGGACAATTGGGTTTTATCCAAATTATAAAGGTTGGCTTAATTAACATCCAAAGATCTAATACTTAATTCACCATATTAATAAGTCAAAAAAGCTATATGGCTATCTCCATAGATTATTAATGAGTCTATGGTCAAAATTTAACATCCCCTCTCAATTAAAAAAAAAATTTGGTGGAATGGGAAGAGAATGGTTCTACCTCAACACGATATATTAAAGTATATTCAAGTATATGTGCATGTGTGTGTTCATGTGTATACATACGCACATTTATTCACACACATATGGTGCGAGGCATAGTAACAAAAGACAAAACATCAAGGAATACTAACAACAAATATGCAGGTCTTAACCTATACTGAAGAAGAGAAGGGAATGGAATAATGGAATAAATGGAATGCTACAGGAAGAATTGGTTTTGTAACATAAATAATTCTCCATTAAAATAATCCATGAATGTCATACAATTTCAATTAAAACAACATTTTTTGTGTGTGTGCAACTAGAAAAACTGATATAGGGTTTATCTAGAGGAATTAGCCTGGCAAAGATACAGGAAAATTGTGAGAAAAGGAATAGTATTGAAGGAGGAGGAACGTTTCAAAACTGCTGGAGTACCAACAAATTCCTTATGGATGAAAAATAAGGAATGGAATAATGGATTAAGTGGAATGGCATATATCATTCTTGTCTAGGAAGAACATTACATTGATATGGCAGCATATATTAAGTAACTACACGTATTTTGGTTTATTTCGTGGCCTTGTTCAATTCCACTGACCTGCCCCTCATTACATTTTAAAGAACTGGATTCCTAGTTCACTTCATTCAGCAAAATAAAGGATTTTTAGGCTCACACGAATTGGAAAAAACAAAAAGGTATGGAATGACTAAATAAGTATGCGGTTATGAGACTCTATTCAACATAGGATACGAAAAAAATAGTATACATAACAGTGTGTGTAGCATCATCATCATATACATATATGTATGTATAATTGTATCTTTATCTATGTGTATAATTTCTCTCTCTTTCTTGGCATATGAATGAAAAACTTTAAAAAGTTTTCCTGGAAAGCAACAGTGGTTAATCTGGGAGAGCAAATGCTCTCTGACTGGGGTTGTGAATAGGGTGTGGGTGGGAGACATTACTCCAATGTGCCCATTGTATTATTACTTTTAAAAATAGCATTACAGGGAAAAAATGGTATCAGAGATTATCTTGACTATTACTGTTTTTGCTCCTTATACTTTTCCTTATTAATAATAATTTTTAAAATGTACTTTCAAATATAGTATAGCAAGAAGTGACATGGAAAAGCTATCCCAAATATATGTTAACTGAAACAAGCACATTGTATACTAGTTGTTATATCTGGAAGGTAAGATTAAAGGAAACTTTCAATTCTTTTTTTTTCCCTTCTTTATTTGAAATTTGTGTGTGCTTGCATTACACTTACCATAAAAAAAAAATGAAGACAAAAAAGAAATTAACTCACAATGAGCCTAAAGTCATTTTAATCTTTTAAAGTCCTTTCTTGACTGATGAACCTACTAGAGAGTAAAATTTTTTGAAGTCCTTTGAGTATAAAATAGAGAATAATCAAAGAAATTTTGAATTCAGTATGTTTCAATTTGGAGAATTAAAAATAAACTTCATTGATTTTAAATATATTAAGCAAGGTTTCCTGTACTGTAAGTCAGCTCTTGCCTGCTAATTTGCAAATCATCAGATCCATTTTCAAGTGGACCATATTTTGCATATATGGACATTCGTCTTCATCTGCCTGACTTTAAAATATTATATGCTTTGACCCATTCTATCTTAGATCTGTTCTGAGGACACAATCCTAACTATAGGAAAAGCTTTACATAAAAACATATTCAATTTCATCTTGTTTATAATAGCAACTTAAATACAATTTATGGAATGGCTTAGTTAACTCATGGAATTTTGAGGTGGCCATAAAAAGTGACTTTTCTGAAGTGTTTATATTAGCATGGAAAAGAAGCTCATATTACGCTATGGGAAATAGGATGGAAACCAATGGTTTTAAAGTTTGAATATAACTTAAAGAAACTTAAGAATCTTTGCATGGCTGAAAGCTTTAATGATTTAAATTGAGTTGGTTGGATATTTTAAGAAAATATGAAGACTTCACTCAGCTGTATGAGGCCATTTGGGTTTTTTCCTCTGTTGAAAGGGAAAGGCAAATATACCACAATAATTGGATAATTAAAAATGGCTTTGAGACCTATTTGACCTAAATCAAAACTCAGCCTTTTGTTTCTCTTAAAGTTTGCGTTTGACATGCCTCCTGGAGATACCTCCTAGTGAGGGAATATCAAACCTGCGAGTGGAGTGGTCGCTGCCAGACAACTAGGGACAGCTGTATAACAATTTCAGAAGCTGCTTACCAAAGAAAGCCTAACATGGAAGAATGCGGCTGTCACACCCTGGGAAAACAGAAAGGAAGGAAGAATACGACGAAGGAGGAAACCAGCTGTTGGACCAAAGGAGGATTTAAACATTGAAAAAATGCCAATCAGTTGAAGACAGTTGCTCTGCCACACAAAATCCTGAGGTCTGTCCATCGTCTACTTCTGTTTGACTAGCAATTTGCTCAGCTATTGCTATTTTGGGAAGGAATTTCCACAGAGCTGGCATACCTTCAGCCCCTGAGGTTTCCTCTGATTGACTGATCAACAGGTGTTGAAAAAGCCTGTGGCAGAAATATCGCAGACCCAGTGTGCTCATCCGACTTCTGTAACGGTGACTGTAGTTTCACTTGAGTGTATGGTTTCTTAATCAAGGAGACTTTCTGCTGGAGAAAAGCTAAACAGATTATTTACAACAATTATAAGTAATTGCTTTTCCATAGATACATCATATGCATTTGTTAACCCCATGTTTATTTGTAATTTTTAAATTGAACATTGTACTAATGATTACACAACTGAAACCTAAATGAATATGATATAGAATGAAATTTTCAAAGTAATGTCATTGACGTTACAATCCTAAAAAATATTAAACTATCTTGACTTAATTTTGTCTCACCACCAAATTGTCAGAAAAGCTATTAGAACAATGGTCATATTAGTATTACAGAAAAAACAGAAAAGGAAAAAAAAAAGCATATATAAAGTGTTAGATTGTCAAACACTTAAGGAATATAATGTTATACTATTTTTACACTAAATTTATTTTTCTGATTTTTTTCTTTATAATTTATCCAAAGTGACAGAAACACATGTATATGAATTATTCAAATTTTCCATAAAAATAAGAATATATAAGTAAGGCCGAAATTCTTAACGTATTTACCATGACGTGTCTTCCTATCATATTCAGAGTAAAAACCAAAGTCCTTATTTTGGTCTCTGGAGTCATACATAATCTGCCTCTTCACTTTATCTTTGTGACTTTACGTTCTCCCACTGTCACCCTGGTCTTCCTGCTTCGGCCTCACAGACCTTTCTGCTCTTCCTTGAACCCGTGGGGCCCACTCAGGCTTTGCTGTCCCTCAGTCAGGCATGGTATCTCCCAAAGAACAGAATGGTGTGACCGCTCGATCCCTTCAGATCTTTAGTCAAAAGTCACCTTCTTAGTGCGGCTTTCTCTGTCTATCTTATCTAAAATTTAACCTTCTATCTCTATCAATGTTTTATAATTCCTCTTCCTTGTATATTTTTTCTCTTATAGCTTATCTTTATCTAACACAGTGTTCTTTTTACTTCTCTTATTTATATTCTCCACTAGAATGTAAGCTCTGAAGGAAAGGGTTTTGTATTTTGTTGACTTTTCCATATAAAAAGTGCCTGGGACATAGTAGATCCTCAATAAATATATGTTTAGTGGATGCTTAGAAAGAAATGCCTAGAAAATCATGATGTTTCAAAGCAATTTGTTTCATATTATTTTTGCCACTCAACACAAGGCTTTTGAGACTTGCATCTGCCTCATAACTTAGGGAAAGACATGCTACCTAGTGCTCCATTCAGAGCTCCCAGTATTTCCCAAAGAGAATAATAATAATAATAATAATAATAATAATAATAATAATAATAATAATAATACAATTATAAGCAATAATCCAATTGCTTTGTATTTGGCCTCTTTACAAAAACTAATTCATTTAATCCTTTAACAACTCTAGTTAGGTAATATTATCCCCATTTTACAAATGAAAAATTGAGGCTAGTTAACTAACTTATCCATTACATTGACGCTAATATGTGGTAGAATTTATTAGATGGATCATCTGAATCAAAATGCTTATTTGTCACCATGAAGCTATGGTGTTTGGGAGATCTAAAAAGAGATGAAATATGAATAGGCTGATCTAATCTGAAAGCAATGAGGAAATGTTAACGGACTTTAAACCAGGCAGTGACATGATTAGGTTGACATGTTAGAGAAATCACTCTGGCAGTAGACCGGAAAAGGAATGGAGACAACAGGCTGGAGTCAGGAAGTGAATAGGTTGTTGCAATAAACCAGATGACAAAACATGAAGCTCATTCTAGTCAGCAGAAGATGTGATATAAAAAAGAATACAGAATTTAGATATGTAATGAGCTAGAATCCACTGAGGGTTGAGGGATGTGAGGCAGCAACAATGGCTTCCAGGTTTCTTATTTGAGCAGTTAGAAATAGAGGATGGTGCCATTAATTCTGATTAGGAATGTAGGAAGTACATTGGAAGGAAACATTGTAGCTAAAATCAAGGGACAGGAGGCCCTTTCAAAAGGACACTGGTATAAAAATCTCAAATATTGCCAAGAGGTCAATAAGTCAAGGACTGAACAGTGTTGTTTGGATTTGGCAATCGATAGATCATCGGTGATGTTTGGCAGAGCTGCAGGGCAGATTCTGGTCTAAAGATACATCAGATCATTCATCTTTAGGAGTTTGAAGGGGAAGAAGTGGAGATGATGAATGTATAGCCCTATGAGATATCATACTGAAAAGGAAGAGATGAAATGGGGCAAGGGCTTATTCTTATCATTGTTTTAAAGATGAAAGTGACTTGATTCTTTCAATGGAATGGGTGGTAAATGCCAGTTATATTGGATTCCTGTTGCTGCTGTAATAAATTACCACAAATTTAGTGGTTTAAAACACATAAATTTGTTCTCTTATAATTCTGGAAATCAAAAGTCTAAAATCAAGGTGTTAGCAGAACAACATTACTTCTGGGGATTCCAAGGGGGGAATCCATTTCCTTACCTTTTCCAGTATCTAGAGGGGGCCTGCACTCCTTGGCTTGTGACACTCCCCCTCCATCTATAAGCCAGCAGCATAGCATCTTCTCTCCCCTCTAACCTCCAGCCTCTTTGTTATAAGGATCTTAAGATTACACTGGGCCTACCCTGGATGATCCAGGATAATCTCTCCATCTCAAAATCCTTAAATTAATCACATATGCAAATTTTCTTTTGCCATGTAAGGTAACATTCACAGGTTCCGAGGATTAGAACATGAACATCTTTGGGGGCCATTTATTTGTCCACCATCGTCCACTCTCTGCCCCCAAAGATTCACATCTATTTCATGTTTCTATTTCATATTCACCCCATTCCAAAGTCCCCCAAAGCCTCAACCCATTACAGTATCAACTTAAGTCCAAAATCTTATCTAAATCTCATCAGCTCAAAAGATCCAAATCTCATCATCTAAATTATTTAAGTCAGGTATGGTTGAGACTTTGGGTCTGAACCATCCTGAGGCAAAATTCCCCTCCATGTGTGAACCTTTGAAGCTAGAAAACAAGTTATCTGCTCCCAAAATACACTGGTGGGATAGGCATAAGGTACCAGTTATAGAATTCCCTGTTCAAAAAGGAAGAAGATGGAAAGGAAAAAGCTGTCACTGGTCCCAAGAAATTTCAAAATCCAGCAAGGCAAACTCTATTAGTTTTCAAGGTGTGAGAATAATCCTTTGTGAATCTGGGCTCTGGCATCTGGGCCCAAGGCTTCGCCCTTGGAGTCATCCTTCTTTTTTCATGAAAGGTAGTACATATTTGCAGCTGAGTACTTTAACAGACTGTTTCCTGCCTGTAGAATTTTGGGAGTTCTACAGCCTTCTATCATTTCTCTCTGTCCCTTCTGAGTCCAAGCTGGCAGTGTTTCTGCTGATATAACATCCTTAGATACCTTGTGGCTCTCCTGTGTAGTCACAGGGATTCACTCCATTGGACAAGAGGCTCATCCATTCGTCTTTCCTAAAAATCCCATTTATATGCCTGACTTTTGCTGAGAAGGCTGAAGGAATCCATGAGCCACATGCCTAATTTCTTCATGATCCCTCTGTGTGATTGATTACTCTTACCTTTTGATCTTTCTGAGGCACTAGCACAAGGTTGTCCAGCCATACTCTTCGCTTTCTCACCAGAGTATGCTTTCCTGACATTTCCTAATTTTCAGGAATTCCTAAATTTCCTAATTTTTTAAATTAGGATTTGAATTTCCTAATTTTAGCATCTTTTGCATCGTGGATAGGCTGAGAATTTCCCATATCATCAAGTCCTGGTTGCTTTTTGCTTAAGAGTTCTTCCCTCTTATAAGGACCCTTGTGATTCTATGAGTCTATCCAGATAATCCAGGGTAATTTCTCCATGTCAAGATTCTTAGCTTAATCATATCTGCAAAGGTCTTTTTGCCATGTAAGGTATCATATTCACAGGTTTGAGGATTAGAACATGGACATCTTTGGGGGACCATTATTCAGCCTATCACACCAATAGAAAGGGAGAGGTCAGTGATATAGGAAATTAAAGGATAATGGGTGAGATTTTTAAGGAAGCTGGAGGAAATCAAATCCAAATCAAAGGGCATTAGTTGTTTTGTGTATGAAGCACCATGTAATCTTCTTAGACTATAAGTAAGAATACAGATGAAGGTGTTAGACAGTTGAGAGGATTCAAATAGCAGATGTTGTACATGCTGAGGGGACCTGAAGAATACAGTAAAATGCTGTAGAATTTTAAGGGCCACTGTGAAAAAAAAGGGAACTGTGGTCAAAAACAATGAACTTGAGGTGATAAATATTAGACAACTTCTCTCAGTGTTCTGACACAGGAAAATGATGTTTTGATTGATCTAGGTTATCAAATTGCAGGTAGAGAGGAAAGCCAGTGGGGGAAGCAGCTGAGGGTGTTGATGAGAGAATGGTTCAGTGCCTGCTGATGGAGTTGAGCCTGGGGCGGCAAAAGCTTGAGGCTCCCAAGGAGGCTGAGAGATTGGGATAAAGGGGAGGGTTCTGAAAAGTGAAAATGGGGTTTATGATTCTCAAGTTTCTGAATAAAGTCCAGAGTGGAGCCATGAGAATAAACTGTTAAAGTGGAAGAGAACCAGATATGAATTTGGAGTAGAGTTTATTTATGTGTATTGTACCCGTACATTGGGGTGGAAAGTAGGAAGAGTGAAGTTGACATCTAAGGAATCCCTACTTGATAAATCTAGATCATTAAAAGACAAAACAACAAGAGAATCTTCTTTACATTAAGAACCTGTAGGGCCCATTTCAGTAACAATCAAAAGAAGAAATGAAAATTAAATCATATGTGCTTTGGGGTGGAACACTAACACTGTAGCATTTAAAGCACTTGTATGAGAGAATTTAATAGATACAGAGAACACTGTGCTTAGGGAAAGATATTTGGAGTTAGAGCAAATTTCAAAATTTTGGCTACCATTAACTAGCTATAGGACCACGGACGAAAAATTTAACCTCTCAAGCCTTATTTACCTCATCTATAAAATGGCAACAATAATAGTATGTACCTGTGGGACTTTTGTGATGATTAAATGTGATAATACATTTAAGGGCTTAGCATATTGCCTAGCAAATTAAAAAGCTCGGTAAATGCTTTTACAACAAAGCCTAATTTTCTGCTGCTAGCAAGTATCCCTATGATACAAAGGTTCAGTAAGTACCAGATACTAGTGAAGAACTGACATAAGATGAACTTATGACTTAATCATGGGTCAAGTTTCAGATTCTTTTGTTTTCTTTCTCAATATCATCACCATTTACAAACATAATTATTTCAATAAAAAAACTCCACATTTCACCGTGGAATTTCACAGTCCAGTGTCCTGCATTTAATCTGTCTCTTCCTTTTCTTCTTTCTATCTTGTTTAGATTCCCAGATTTCTCTGCCAACATTCCTTTTACGCTGTATTTACATTCATGTCCCAGTATTGACTTTGCTGTTACCTCCTTGAAATTCTCAGCGTAGACGGATGGATGGGCGGACCTACCGATCCAGACCAATAGTCTGCGGCAGCCAAACTGGGGGAAACGAAACCAAAACCGAAAAAGCCCCGTGACGCCGAAAAGAATCCAACTCACTTCTTGTAAGTAAAAATCTTGCAGAGCCGGCTTTGGACGGCCAGTCCAACGCCCTGGTGTAGAGTTCCCCCAGAGCTTCCACTCGGGCTCGGTGCCTTCTCCTCCACGCCCTCCCCGCGGGCGCGCCAGTCAGCGGCTCTTCTGGTGCAGCAGGTCCGTGTCCCGGGTGAGGAGTGGGCGGTGCCCCGGGGGCGGGACGTGGGGATGCGGAGGTCAAGGCGAGGAGCGTCCCTACCCAGCGGCCTGGAGCGGAGCTGTCCCGCCGGAGTTCTAGGTCTAGTTCAACATCGGGACGGGCAGGACCAGGAGGCGACGGGGGGCTGCTCGCCACGCGCGGGGTGCGGGGAGCTGGGGCGCGCAATGGGTTCCCAAAGGCCCCGGGAGGCAGGGCGTGGGGAGAAGCAGAAGGACACCCGTGAGGAGCGCGGAAGTCTGAGGTCTGAAGGAGAGGGTAGAGTGAGTGTTCAGATATTTAAGGGGTCCTCTTCAAAGAAAGGGTGCTGGGGACCTGGAGATATTGAGGAGAAACTAAGGAGCATCAGATCTGAGCACAGCTGGTAAAACCCAGACATTGACAGCAGCAGGCAGCTTCCTCCGCCTGTACTGGAATTAGATCCTTTTAATCATGGAAAGCGCTTTTATAATTTCTCTGGAAAGGTCCTTCGTTCTCTCTCTCGCTTCTCTTTTGTTTACAAATTCATCATTATTTATAAATTCGTAAATTCATAATTAATTTCCTAAGGTTTTCCATAATCAAAGAAGCTGATGTCATCTGTGACAGGGCCTTGAGAAGGGTGAAAGCTCCTCAGGACCTCGAGAAGGAACGGGAAAGGAGATTACCAGGCAGAAGCAATTCCCTTACAGGCAGAATTAGAGGTTCAAACGATAACATCGACGTAACGCAAATCATCATGGATTTGAGTAAACCATGAAAGCAGTCGCATATCATTCAATGAATCTGAGGTTTGCCGTTTGAAATTTAGTAGAAGAAGGCGGGTGCTAAAATAATTGAGGGTGGGTTTCAGCTTCCAAGGTCCCTGCCCCTCTTATATCCAAAAGATATTGGGAATATTTTGATGTGTATCCTTCGTGATATTCTACTCAGAAACAAGTTTGTGTGTCTATAGCTTCCATCTGTCTGTCTGTCTATGTATCTATCTATTGTCTATCAATCTATGTATCTAATATCCATCCATACATCTATCTTCTTCCATCTGTCCTTCTCTAGATCTTTAAAAACATTTGGCTGCCATGCTGGTGTGCAACAGCTTTTCTCACTTAATAATTTATTGGTAGACATCAGTCTCAGTAATTGCTGTATGATATCTCCTTGTATGCTGTATCAAAACTGATTAGTTTTATTTCAAGCAGAAGAGAAGGACATAAAATGAAAAATAAATGCCCTTCTCCACTGCTTTGCTCCTATACTTAATCTCAAAGTTTTAGTTCTCCTGAAGATTGCTACCGTAAAGAGGTACTTATAACTTTATTTCTTGTCTTATCAACTTGAGACAGACTGCTGTGAAAAAACACCCACCCACTCTGTCTTCCAATATGGGTTATATATTTCTTTTCTTGGTTAACTTTATGACTTTAAGTACTATATTTGTGTTAGTTATCCTCCACAGCTACATTGATGGGGGGTTGAATTCTGTCTCTTCCTGGCTGCTGCATACACACTCACTTCCTGCCCTGTGAGTGTGGAGGCCTGATGGTTGTTTTACTGTCATAACCCTTTTTCAGGCCAGCTCATGGTTTATTTGGGAATACAAGTCTCTAAGAAAAGTATTCAGCTTCTGATTTCATTTGCTCTAGTTAGTTCTCTCTGCCCATAACTACATCCAGAGATCTTATATTTGTGACCTTAATTCCCATGCACCTCTCTCAAATTAGTGGAGTATATCTTAAGTTTATTTGAAATGGTAGTCTTTGTCTGGGAAGACAGCATCTTCATATGATCTCTGTAGTAAGGCTAAGTCCTTTTGTTTAACTAAGAACTCTTTATGGGTCTTTGTTGAGTGAGGTTTTTTTCTTTTCCCCAGTCTTATTTCTTTTTATTTGGGATGCAGAAATAGTTGCCTCGAGAGACTCCAAATTTCTTGACTCTCTTCCGTCTAACTCTGCTTTCAAATCAGCCAGTTCTTTCCTAAGATATTTTTCTTTCCCTTTCTTCTTTGGTAATAGCTCCCTAAAAACAGTAAATAAAAGGCAGCAGACACTGATAAACTTTCCCAATCACTTCTCCTAGAGCGTCAGACTTGGTTGGCATGTGATCAGCTTCCTAATTTTGCAGGAGATAGTTTTTAGCAAATATTTTGCTTTGAATCATGTGGTTTCCAGCTTTTGAGTCTGAGATGCCTGGTTTCTCACTGCCTGTTACCTTTGTCCACTAGGCCCCAGATACATACCATGTTTCAGTGATTTTGTAATCCGTGTCTTCATCTCTTTGAAACATCTCTGAAATGAGGACACACATACAAATCTATGGTACGTTGTTGTTTAGTTGTCAGTATTAAAATTAATTTAGTGGTACATAAAATAATGGTACGTCTTGCAATTTATGGCTTCTTAGATTAGAATTATAGTATTGTGCAATTGTATAATGGCAGCGCTCTACTGCTCTACCAATTTCTGTACTAGTTAACGGAATACTAACTTCTGTAACAATTAGAACCTCTAAATCTCAGTGGCATAACACAGTAGAAATTTACATCTTGCTCTTCTAAGAGTCCAAAGCAGATTTTCTTAGTAAGTGGGCAGCCCTTAATAGTGATTCAGCAACCTGACTCCTTCTGTATTGTGGTTCCACCATCCCCTTGATTCTTAATATTCTCTGCACTTAGCCTTTTAGAAGGGAAATAACAATAGAGTAGGTGTACCTACATATCAGAAATCCTGCCATAACTTCCACTCACATTCCACTGGTAAGAACTAATTTTAGGGCCACCTCTAGATGCAAAAGGGTCTAGAAAAATCTAGTGAAGGCCAGACAGCTACTTCTCAGTGACAATTCTAAACTATGGAAGGGGGAGCATGAATTTTGGTGGATGGGTGTCTTTGACTCAATGCCCACAACATTTTTTTCTTTTTACTTCAATCGGAATCTAAATCAAGTTCTCACACTGCAGTTGGTGGATGTCTTTTTTTTTTTTTTAATTTTTATTTATTTATTTTTTTCCCCCAAAGCCCCAGTAGATAGTTGTATGTCATAGTTGCACATCCTTCTAGTTGCTGTATGTGAGACGCGGCCTCAGCATGGCAGGAGAAGCAGTGCGTCGGTGTGCGCCTGGGATCCGAACCGGGCCGCCAGCAGCGGAGCGCTCGCTCTTAACCGCTAAGCTATGGGGCCGGCCCTGGATAAGTCTTTTAAATGTTTTTTAGTCTATAGATTTCCTCTCCTCTCTTTACCTCTCTTTCTCTCCCTCTCAGTTCTTGTAATTAGAGGCACGATGCCGTTTTTTTCAAGAGCTCTTATAGATGGAGTTTTGTTCCATTCAGAGATGGATAATGTTTTACTCTCTCAATTTTTGTGATGTTAGTATCTATTGATGCTCAATGTCTAAATCCATTAATTCATTAGGCCTCTCAAAATGAGGATAATATAAATCCCTCGTTGCTTCCTGATTATATATATATATTTTTGAACTGGGTTACTTCTATAATGACAAACTTCCCCTCATATAGTATTTGCTTAATCAGGGGTACAATTTGTATGGGAAATATGAGATATATGAGATCAGTGTTTGATTCCTTTTTTTTGCCTTCTTATATTATCTAGTATTCAGGTACCACGCACAGGGCCTTACATAAATATTTGTTGGATTGATAATGAAGTTATGACCAACTGTGATGTTTACATTATGACACTCCCTAGTCCCTTATATTTACATGGCATTATTCCAAGCCTTCTTACCATTTCATAGGATGAAGTAGAGGAGCTAGGGAATCAGGTTTTATTGTTCTATTTTACAGAAGAGTAAACAGAAACTCTTTTTTTGCTACAAAAGTAATAAAGTATCAGGAAGACCATAAATGATAACTTTGGCTTCCCTGTCCTTTAATAAATACATGGCTTTATTATAACAGTAATCAAAATTATAGTCTTTGGGAGGACTTCACACAGAAGTCAAAATATAATGATGTATATCTGAAATTTATGTAATGTTATAAACCAGTGATACCTCAATAAAATAAATAAAGGAAATACAAAAAACCAAAGTCTATGGTGAGATAGTATAATATACATCATAAAGCACAGCATAGCATCAAAAATGTGAAGTGTTGAATTCTTTAAATCTTTATTTTTTTGATTTATCATTCATCTTAGTCTGCTAGAGCTGCCATAATAAAATATTATAGACTGTGTAACTTAGAACAACGGAAATGTATATCTCACAGTTATGGCGGCTTAAGAAATCCGAGATCAAGGTTCCAGCAGATTTGGTTTCTGGTGAGGATTTTCCTTCTGGCTTGTAGATGGCCACCTTCTTGCTGTGTCCTCACATGGCAGAGAGAGACAGTGAGCTGTCTGGTGTCTTTTCGTATAAGGATACTAATCCTGTCATAAGGACCCCACCCTCATCACCTCATCTAACCCTTACTATCTCCCGTAAACCCCATCTCCAAATATCATCATATTGGGGGTTCGGGCTTCAACATAGGAATTTTGGGGGGGGACATAAACATTCAGTCTATAACATCATCTTTGGATGCTGCCTCATTGTATAAAAAATGATAGAAATAGCATATTTACTCCTTTTTCCACCATTCTTCTCTCTTTATATTTCCCAAATTGGTTAGTTATGTTTTTGTACTGTCAATGTTTAACATATTTACATTGTGTTCTCTGAATAAATTAATTTCATTGTTATTTGTCTATATATTGAGACTAAAGATTAAAAAAAAACAACAAACAACATTTAGAACATTATAACTATAGACATACTCTTCATTATGGAGTCAAATTTTGTAATTAGACCCAAACAGTAGGAAATGTATCCTATATCATTAGAACTTGCTTATTTAGACTTTTCGAAGTATTAAAGAACATTAAAGACATTGGTCACGTGTCAGAGCATTCAGTGTTGATCATGATGATGAAAGAGCTTACTTTAATCCGTTCTAACTCTGTCCAGGTACTCTTTAAGCAATTTACATATTGACACACTTTATCTTGACAATAACTCTGGGATACTAGTATTATTCCAAATTTGCAGATGAGGGAACTGAAGCAGAGAGAGAGTAAGCAACTTGGCTCAGGTCACACAATTTATTAGTTGGAGAATTAGGAATTCAATCCAGGCATCCTGGCTTGAGTTCAGAGCTCAAGCTTTCATTTGCCTTACTGTACTGCTGCTTTCATTTCCATTCTTTTATAGCTGAAATGTCTCTTTGGCAGATTTTAGATTTTCTCTTTATCTTTGGTCACTGAAATTTTACCAGAACGTGTCTAGCTGTAGGTTTCTCCTTTTTCATCAAACTCACCTTGTTTTTGAGGAACCTTTTTAATCTAGGGACTCATATCTTTCTTTAGCCCTGGGTCAGTCTTCTTAAATTACATTTTCTCATATTATGTTTTTGATTACTTTTACCACTCATTCTGGTATCCCAGTTATTTCCTCCTGAATTTCCTGTTAAGTGGATTATAGACTTTGATCTATTCTTCATGTATCTTAATGCATCTCTTGTTTCTACCTCATTGTCTTTTCCTCTGTATTCCGGGAGATTTCTGGACTCTTAGCTTACTAACTTGGGATTCTATTTTATTGTTCAGCAAGCTAATTTATATTTTATCTGCAATCAAACTTTTAATTTTCAAGAGCACTTTGTTGTTCCTGTATTTTTTCTTTTAATAGCAGCATACTCCTGTTTCTTAGAGTCAAAATCTTTTTGATTCCCTATGAGAATACTAGTTGGAATATTTTAAGTTCTCTTTTGGCCTCTAAATCATCTCTGTTTTCTTAGGAGATAGGTGTTTTTTAGTCTGTTTATTTATTTTGCTTTTCTTCATTTTTGATGTTTGTTTTCTGTCTGATGAGCCTTACTTTTACATTCATATTATAAATAAAAAATGCAGTGGTTAGTGAAAAGGCTGATTTGGGTTTCCCTCACCCGTCTCTCCCTTAAATAAAAGTAAAGGCTAATTATGGCTTCTTAAGTGTGTGCTTGGGGTGGAATATTTTAGGGACACTCTCTCATAGATTACGTGTTTAGGACCCTCACACATAATTGAAAAATCAGCAGAAATGAATTATCTGAAAAATAATTTATATAAATTTCTATAATGGATATCTTTGACCATGACTAATCAAGAAGAAATAATGATGTAGTCATACACTTCACTTATATTAGAATCATAGTGAATTTAACAGCTACAAATGAACTATATTGGTGTTTTAGATACCATGAGTAACTTTATAGTAGATGTCATAATATTTTGAAATGGTGAACAACTCTTGGGTTAAATTCCAAATAAAACAAAGAATAATCTTCTTTGATGTACACAAGATTGTATAAACTCCATTATACCAAAATTGTTTAAACAGACTTTGTGTCTATAAGTAAAATAGGGTTTAATTCTAGGCTTAGAAAATTGCCAATTTATTTGTCACCTACATGAATGTCCAGTAAGACCTTCAAAATTTGTGCAAAATGCAGGGAAATTCTTCACAGTTGGAACTATCTGTGACTTGCAAGACATGTACTATTTCTGTGTCCCACCATAAATTCCAGCATCACCTGCAAAAATTTCTAAAACGTCCCTTTGGGAGTGGGCATGGCCACTTGTGGGAACTATAGGGCTATAATTTTCTCTTCTCCCATTTCTCCACCAATTTTATCCAATTTTATTTCTATAGTCCAGGAATTCCTTTTTATTTTCCTATACGGTTATGAGCAGATGATATTAAACATATGAGTACATTTGCTGAAATTTCAATAAAATCTTGGGAGGAAAGGGAGGCAGAGGTGTCCTTCATCCCACCATCTTGAACTAAAAATCCTCGTCTGTTATCCTTTCTCCCCTGGGTCTTCAGTCTCTCCACAGATTCCCAAGCCTAAAACATGCTCAAGTCTTTTCCATCTTAAAAAGACCTGCATGGATTTTATACTCTTCTCTAGCTACGTTTGTATTTATATACTTTACTAAAGGAACAAACTTCATGAAAAAGTAGATTATGTTTACCATCTCTGCGTTCTCTCTTTTACTTTCTCCTCAAAATGTCTCTCTTTTACTGTCAGTTTTGTCCTCCATACTGCCATCCTGCAAAGCACAGCCAATGTCATCTTTTGAAAATGTAAATCAGATCATGTCACTCCCCTGTTCACCATGCAGTGAACTCTGATTATACTTAGACTGAAATTCCTGCTCCCTATCCTGTCCTGATGAGTCATCCCTGGCCTAACTCTCCAACGTCACCTCCTGTCACCTGCTGGTTCTCCCGCTCCAGTTACAGCAGACTTCTGTCATTTCCTAGAGGATGGCAAAACTTTTGCCTACTTAGGTGCTCTGCACTCTGAGTTTCTTCCTGAAATGCTCTTTCCATGGCTCTTTTCGTGGCTGCTCTGTGTTCTCCTTCAGGTCTCGTTAAATGTCACTTCCATGCAAGTATCTTTTCTAACAATCCGTCTAATTCTTTATAGCTGTCTTATTTTTTTCCTGGCACCTATTACAGTTTTTAAATATATAAATTTTTGTTTATTTTTTTCCACTCCCTGAGTACAGAGACTACTTTGTTTCCTGTGGCACTGTATCCCTATCACCAATCACAGTGCCTGGCACACAGCACATGCTCAATAAATAGTTATTGAATAAATACGTTCTGCTTTCTGTTCCCTCCATTTCACAGAGAGTATACTTGCTTTGGATATAAATTCCTTCTTACTTACCAATCCTGAGGCAGTTTTGAGTCCTAATCCTATTTTATTTCTTAGCGATGTTTGCCACTATCCTTTTTGGAAACTCTTTCCATTCTGTGATACACTTGGGCTTAGTTTTCTGTTTCCTGTTCTGTTTTCAATGACGCATCCACCACCACTTGTCCCTTAAACATTAGTGTCCTGAGGTGGGGAAGAGCTTGGTGCAGTTTGAAGAACTCGAGGGAGAACAGTGTGGCTAGTGCTAAGTGAGAAGTGAGGAAACAAGTTCTCCCAGGAGCAGATCCCAAGGTGAGAGTTTGGATGCAAATAGTTTCTTTTAGGAGTGATCAGGAGTGGTCAAGCGCTTATTTTGGGAGTCAAGAACTTACCAGGAGTCGCTGGTAAACAGATGGAGAAATAGGAAAGGGAAGGCAGCCAATAACAGTTTGGTCATGCAGCAAGTTTCACAGTGGGTCACTAATGCTTAAACCTGCTGGGAAACTTTAGAAGCCAATGTAGAATATGCATCTCACAATGTGATTCCACATTGTATACGTGGAATCCCATCAGTGATGCTTTGAGTGTGAAACTATGGGTAATTAGTTCCCCATGCTTTTTGTCTGGGAAGGCAAGCCCATATCCAGAGTATGTATCAATCCCAATAAGGATCAATTGCTGCCTTCTTCAGCATGGAAGGGGTTTGATGGAATCAACTTGTCACCAAATGGCTGATTGGTCTCCCTGAAGGGTAGTACCATATCAATGGCTCTGCATAGGTCTCTGCTGCTGATATTCAGGTCATGGATCTGATATTTGGCAATGGGAGTAGCTAAATCAGCTTTGTGGAAGGGTGCCCAGGCTGTCGGGCACCTGCATAGCCTCCATCATTGCCACCATGACTCCTCTGTTTCATGGCCCATTTTACAAGCTCTAGGAGGCAGAAGACAGAGATTGGCTGGTATCTACTGGATGTATCATTCTGTCCACCTGGTTCTTTAGGCTCCCAAGTAATGGATGATCTCCTATTGATGTGGACTTGAGGTACGAGATCTGCATAGTTTGTGCCCACTCTCATAGGTTGAGCCACAAACGTCTCCCCCAGACACTTTTGTCTCCAATTTTTCAACCTTGCTTCCTCCAGGCCCCTAACCAACCAGCCAAGTTATTTGCTGCTGCTCAAGTGTCTGTGTATATATTTACATCCAACCACTTCTTTCCACACATCCAGTTGATGACCAGAAGTACTGCCAGAGCCCTCTCATTGGAGCGTTTCCCCTCACCATTGTCTGTCAGGGTTACCCCTATTTGGGCTGGTCATACAACAGTTTATTTTGGTCTACCATAACATATTGAGCTGACAAACCAAGAAGCAGGCCCAGACTTTTCCGCTTCTCTTATCAGCTAGATGTAGGGGACTCCATATGAGGCCAGAGGTGTGAGCTGAGAGAGAGGCATCAGAACAACAGAGGTACGTGACAAGTGGTTCCTGTTGTGTAACCCACTTATGCCCACCAGGTCTGTTTGGCCATGATCTTTAATGTATCATTTCCATCATTCAATCGATATTGTTGTGCCTGCATGACTTTGTGATTTGAAAGGTCTGAGGACATTCAGCTCCTGAAAGGCATCTCTGATTGTATAGTCACTTGATATACCATGGTAAAAAAAACTCAGTTGGTTTTGGGGCTAGCAAAGTACCAAGAGTTGCTGTGGAGTAAGAGGCAAAAACTTCCTGCTTTATGCTATTCTCTAATTCCCCCTACCTTCCCGAAAACTTCCCTGCAGCTCTTCATCATCATTCCAACTTTTCCTTTAAACATCAAAGTCTGGAACCTGCTCACTGATGCTTCTAGTCTGATGATGGCACTCCTGCTCAATGCTCCCATAGCTTTTTGTGCTAATCCTGTCAGTGTTCAGTGTATTAGACTGTAGTGGTTGATTTGCTTCTCTGTAAAGCCTGTGCATTTTTGCTTATTTTGCAACAAGTATGATACTTGGTAAAAAGTAGATATATCATCATATTAACTCAAACCACCATTATCTTTCCCCAGGACTATTTCAGCAGCTTCCTCTACACTCATCCCCATCTGATCTATTCTCCAAATGGAAGCCAGAGTAATGTTTTCCAAATGCAAGTATAATCAAGTTACAACCAGCTTAAAACCCATCAATGGCTTATCTTTGCTCTTAGGAGGAAGACAAAACACCGTAACAATCCTTAAAAGAAGCTGCATAGCCTCTTATTTCTCTAACCTTATCTGATACAACCTTACTCCTCACTCTCTCTGCTTCAGCCACACTACTTTTCTGAATCTAGTACTTTCCACACTGTCCCCTGTCGCAGGGCCTTTGCCCACGCTGTTGTCTTTGCCAGGAATACTTTTTACTGCCTTTTTTGGACAAATGAACTATAAGGGAGTACTGATTCTTCAGACCTCAGCTCAAGCGTTAATTCTTTAGGGAACTAAAGAATTGATCTCTGTGCCTCATGTCACGTTTTTTATTTAAAATTTTTTGTATAATTATTTGATTAACATCTGCCTTGTCCACTAGATTGTTTGCTCTGTGAAGGTTGTTACCATACCTCTTTTTGTTCATTCTCTTTGTTGTAGGAATAAATGCATTTATTATTTTTCTTCTTTTATTCCAGGGGTGCCATTTGCATCAAATATATCCATCTTAGAGGTGTCAAAATAAAAGACATTAGCCCTATTTAATAATTGTAGTTCTGTTCTACGACTCAAGTAGCAGCAACAATGGGTAATTGTCAATCTTTGATGTTTATACTTTATAAAATCTTTTATCAGTAGTATTAAAAGTTAATTGGATTGTCATCTCTCCTTTCCCTAATAATAACTAAATTATATGTCTATTAAAAAAGTACCGATAGTTCAAAACAATCCATTTTTTTTTTTTAGGATTAGAAGATCATGTAGTATTTTTCAGGAAAATGACAACGTTAATTTTGAGTGAAATGCCAAAAGCCAGGTAAGTACCATTGAAATAAAACATAAAGAGCTGTGAAATTTTATGCTCTGTGTACCCACAAATCTATAAACTGATATACATACAAGTGATCGTTCAACATAGTTATTTGGAGCAGCTTAGTGATGGTGGGAAAGCATTCTTTTCCCTATAGTTGTCAATAGCTGTCACTGACCAGACTATTTCTTAAATCAATCAGGTTTATGGAGCAGGGAGATGTATCTCATGGAATAACAGCCTTTAGGATCAAATGTTCTCCTGTTCAAATCCTGGCTCTGTCATTTAGCACTGAATAAATGGCTTTGCCTCTTTGAGCCTAATTTTCCTTATTATAAAATAGTAATTGTCTTATCTCCTTATGAAGGACAGCAGTAATGGCAAAATGAGATTATATTTAAAAGGCATAGCAAATTGCCTGGCATGAAATAAGTACTCGGTAAATAGTAGCTGTTGATGATAACAACCACCACCACAACAGCAATAGCAACAATGTCTCATGGAAACTGTGTAATCTGTAATCTTTATTTTAACTGTTTTTAATTTTAGATATTCCAGTTTATTAAATGATTTTGTTGAATCTAATTTTTTTGTGATTGATGGCGATTCCTTGCTTGTCACATGCCTATGTGAGAAATCATTCAAGCAGGGACAGAATCTCCACCTCTTCTACCTGGTTGAATGCTATCTTGTGGATCTTATGAGTAATGGAGGACAATTTGCCGTAGTTTTCTTCAAGGTAATACATGATGGTAGATGTCATTTTTTATTAGTTAAGACTTCACTTTTTTTTAGAGAAGTTTTAGGTTCACATCAAACTTAAGAGGAAGGTACAGAGATTTCCCATGTATCCCCTGCCCATACACATGCACAGCCTCACCCATTATCAACATCCCCCACCAGAGTGGTACATTTGTTACAATTGATGAACCTACGTTGGCATATCATAATCACCAAAAGTCCATAGTTTATATTTGGGTTCACTCTGGTGTTGTACATTCTGTGGGTTTGGACAAATGTGTAATGACATGTATCCACCATTATACATACAGAGTAGTTTCACTGCCCTAAAAATCCTCTGTTCTTTTCCCATTCATGTCTCCCCACCCCCTGCACTTTTGGCAATTATTGATCTTTTTACTTTCTCCGTAGTGTTGCCTTTTCCAGAATGTCATATAGTTGGAGTCATACAGGATATACCTTTTTCAGACTGGTCTCTTTCACTCAGTAATAAGCATTTAAGATTCCTCCATGTCTTTTCATGGCTTGATAGCACATTTCTTTTAGTGTTGAATAATATTCCATTGTCTGAATGTACCACAGTTTATATATCTGTTCACCTACTGAAGGACATCTTGGTTGCTTCCATGTTTTGACAATCATGAATAAAGCTGCTGTAAACATCTGTGTGCAGGTTTTTGTGTGGACATAAGTTTTCAGCTCCTTTGGGTAAATACCAAGAAGCATGATTGCTGAATCGTATGGCAACAGTATATTTGTTTTGTGAGAAACCACCAAACTGTCTTCTGAAGTGGCTGTACCATTTTGCATTCCCGCCAGGAAAGAGAGTTCCTGTTGCTCCATGTCTTCACCAGCTTTTGGTGTTGTCAGTGTTTTTTGTTTTGACCGTTCTAATAGGTGTGTAGCAGTATCTTGTTGTTTTATTTTGCAGTTCCCTGCTGACATAAGATGTGAAGCATCTTTTCATATACTTATTTTCTATCTGTATATCATTTTTGGTGAGGTATCTGTTAAGGTCTTTGGCTCATTTTCTTTTATTGAGTTGTTTGTTTCTTATTATTGAGTTTTAAACGAGTTCGCTGTATATTTTGGATAACAGTTCTTTATCAGATGTGTCTTTTGCAGATATTTTCTCCCATTCTGTGGCTTGTCTCTCATTCCCTTGACATTGTCTTTCCCAGAGCAGAAGTTTTTAATTTTAATGAAGTCCAGCTGATCAATTATGATTTCATGGATTGTGCCTTTGGTGGTGTATCTCAAAAGTCATTGCCATACCCAAGTTCATCTAGGTGTTCTCTCATGTTCTCTTCTAGGAGTTTTATAGTTTTGCATTCTACATTTAGGTCTGTGATCCATTTTGAGTTAGTTTTTGTGAAGGGTGTAAGGTCTGCGTCTAGAGATTTTTTTCTTTTGGCATGTGGATGTCCAGTTGTTCCAGCGCCATTTGTTGAAAAGACTATCTTTGCTTCATTGTAATGCCTTTGCTCTTTTGTCAAAAATCAGCTGACTGTATTTATGGGGGTCTATTTCTGGCCTTTCTGTTCTGTTCCGTTAATCTATTTGTCTATTCTTTTCCAGCAACACACTGTTGCGATTACTGTAGTTTTATAGTATTTCTTGAAGTCAGCTAGTGTCAGTTCTCCAATTTTGTTCTTCTCCATCAATATTGTGTTGGTTCTCTGGGTCTTTTGCCTCTCCATATAAACTTTAGAATCAATTGATATCTACAAAATAATTTGCTGGGGTTTTGATTGGGATAATTTTGAATCTAAATATCAAATTGAGAAGAACTGATGTCTTGACAATATTGAGTCTTCATATTTTGTAAATTGTATGTATAAAGGAATTTGTTCATCTTATCTAAATTGTCTAATATTTTGGCATAAAATTGTTTACAATATTCTCATATTTTCCTTTAAATGTCTGAAGACTTTTAGTAATATTCCATTTTTCAGTCTTTGTATTGCTGATTTGTGTCTTCTCTCTTATCTTCTTGATTAATCTTCTTAGAAGTTTATCAATTCTGTTGATGTCTGCAAAGACCCAGCTTTGGCTTTGCTGTTTTCTCCATTGTTTGTCTGTTTTTTTATTTTATTTTATTGATTTCTACTCTTATCTTTATTATTTCTTTCTCTTGGAGTTTTTTTTCTTTTTACTCTTTTTTCCCCCTCGCTTCTTAAATTGGAAGCTTTAGTCAAAACCTTTCTTTTTTTCTATTATGAACATTTAAAATTTCCTGCTAAGCATTACTTTAGCTGCACACCACAAATTTGCATCTATTGGTTTTTTCTTTACCATTTAATTAGAAATATTTTGTAATATCTCATGTGATTCTTTCTTGACAGTGAATTTGTTAGAAGTGTTATTTTAATGTATAAATACTTGTTTTCTTCTAGATATGTTATCATTCTGACATCTAATGTAATTCCATTGTGGTCAGAGAAAATATTTCTGTCTAATTTGAGTTATTTAAAAATATTGGGATTGTTTTATGGCCCAATATATGGCCTATTTTGATGAATGTACCATGTGTTCTTGAAAAGAATATATATTCTGCTGTTCTTAGATATATTGTTCTGGAAATGTCATTAAGTAAAAGTGGTTGATAGCTAAAATTAATTTTTATTTGTGATGATGAATGTTTATTTTAAGGACATTGAGGAACATGAGGAAGGAGGGGAAATTTTATCAACAGCCTTTTTACTCTCTAGATTCCTATCCTTAAATTCAAGGAAGCACTTCAGACTTCAAAACTAATCAGGGATTTTATTTACAGCCCAGTAGAATGGCAAATCCAATGGAGGCACTATGCTTCTTGCTATTTGCTTTATGTTAAATATTCCCAACAAGGTAATATATTTGGCTTTTAAAAATGACAATTTGAATGGATTCCAATTGTAACAAATCTCAATCCAAATACAGAATTTCCCCTATCCTACCCCCCAGAAGCAGTTGTTTTACTTTTAAGAAATCTGGTGTATACCTGTTCAATCTTTATTTATAGGGTCTTTTTTTTTGATTGTTTTTTTATAACGTTATTAAGGGTATAAGCAGTGTTCTAATTGATGTATACAAAAAAGTCAGGGTTCTTTTGTAATTGACAATCTAGACTAATTCACTTAAAAATAGAAATTTTGATGCTGATTAAAGACTTGTGTTGTTTAAGGAGGAGACACATTACTTGAAACATTACATTTTGTCTATCAGTAGTGATCCACATCAGCTTCCCAATTTGGATAAAATATATCCATCTGCTTGCAACTTTGATCCCCTTTTGAACTTGGAGAGTAAAAGAATTGGAAGGTGAGAAATGAAATTGATAGGTACTCTCAGTAGTGTTTGCCTGCTTAAATATAGAAGACAAATTTATTTAAATCCAAATTTTGACCTATGGCATACACTTGTGAAATGATAGTCAAGGATTAAGGGCCTAGTCCTTGACTATGATTCAGAACAAAACAATTGGGCTACACTGGGCTACACTATATCCCTACACTATATCCCTATATCCCCTACACTATATGCACTATATCGCTGGGCTACACTATATCCCTTTGTTCTCTAACAAAATTAACAACCACTAAATGAAGATTTCAAAATAACGTATTTTTTTTTCTCACCACAGGAGGCTGAATGTGCATATTTTGATTTTCCTGAACTTCTTTCGTTGAGAACTGCTTTAATTCTCCATCTTCAACACAATACTAGCATTGATGTTCAAACAGAGTTTTCCAGATGCTTATCACTAGACTGGAAATTATTCTTGGAAGAGCGTTATCCATATTTTCTGATAGTTTCAGAGGAAGGCCTGAATGATCAACAAACGTCCCTTTTTAACTTCTTAATCATACACTCCTGGGAAATGGGAGTCAATGTTGTGCTTTCCTCAGGGCAAGAATCTGATATTCTCAGACTTCATGCATATGTTATGCAAAGCACAGGCAGAAACAAACAGTTTTCTAAGGAGGTAATTTACATTAATAATTCTCATTGTTTTGTCCTGATTTTTTATTTTAATTCTCAAAATGACTTACCTCAATATTCTTTCCATCTTTTCTATGGAACTTACTATAGTTAGGCTCAGAAGAGGTAATACACTTAGTAGTGGTAAAAATAATAATGACAGGTGTTTATTAATCACTGATGCTAGTTCCTTTCCATGAATTATCTCTTTTAATTCTCAGAATCATCCTATGAGATATGTGATATTATTATATCTATTCATCTATTCATATCTATTTATGGCATTATCACCTCATCTGTAAAAGAATACTTGGAGTATTGAAATAATTTGCTCAAGTTAAGTACCTAATGAAAGATTGACAATGGATTTCGACAGAGAAATATGACTCCAGCCTCTGTGTATTTAACCCGTGAGGTATCCTGTGTCCCAGATAACAGAAAACTAGCAATGTGTTTACCTGGAGGTCCATCTGTTTAGAGGTTCATGTGTTTAAGATAGGCACTGAAATGGTGGCTAACATTTCAGGTGGCTAACATTAAAGGTGGAGGGCCTTTAATGAGAAATGAGAAAGGTTGATGAAGAAGGAAGTAATGAGGTTATTTCATTTCTTAACATTGTCATCAAGTCTGTAGAATTTTCAAAGCATTTTAGAATTTCAGTTCCATGATATGCTTATTATTTTGGTATATCTGACATAGGTTTATACGGCAATTGCTGTATAAAACTTGGGAGTTAAAAATGCATTGATGATATTATGAGTGAATCTAGTTTTCTTTTAATTTTAACATTTTAAAATGAATTCTTATAGGGAAGTCATTCAATATTTCATCAAAAATTGTCTTTCAATCTAATTCTTGTTTTTACTTAATTGCAGCAAATTGTGGGAATTGTCACCCCACATTGTTTTCTGTTTGAGCTTGAAAATCTCCTTGTAAATGTGCAGTATGGTAGTGAAAATCAATTAAAATTCATCGTGTTTTGAAAAACACCCTTCATGATAATTGGAGACATGCGGATGGTTGTCATGCTTTTAGATTAGTTATTTCTTTAGTTTTATTTCTGTCATTAAAATATTTCCAAGATTTTTTTTTAAAACTTAGAATTCATTTTCATGTTGGGAGAAGGTACTGCTATCAGTAAATCTATATTTTGTCTGAGAAATACCAGAGTATGACTCTTAAAAATGTGGTAATAGTACCCTGTTTGGTCTCTTCTTAAGAATAACCTTTTTTATTTTTTAAATTGAGGGTTTTATTTTCTGTAAAATTTTTTCCTAATTCATTGACTATAGCCACTTCCTTAAAACAAGTTATCTTATTAGTCACCCTTTGGACTGTTTAAATCAGTCTCTGAATGAACATTACAATTGAGTGTTTTGTTGCTAATTGTTGAGGCTGGGTGATGGGTATGTGGACGGAGGTCATACTATTTTCTATACTTTCGAAAACGTCATAATACCAAAACTACCCATTATATTCTTAAATAAAAATTAATTTGACAAAGAGGACATATGCATGTTTGTCAGAGGTTAACCAAAATTGTCCTAAAGACTCATGAGGGTGATTTTAGTTAGTGTACATTGTAACATGTAAAGAATTCAAATATCTCATTTTTTTTGTAGCTGGGAATGACAGATATTTCATTTACGATCTTTTATATGATTTTGTCTGTTTTGCAGAATGAAACAGTGATTCGGAGTGCATATGAAAGCCTTGTGCAACACTTGGAAGAAAGGAGGATTTTAGCATTAGCATCTCACTTTGGGGGTTTAAGATGGAAAGATATGATGGATGAGGTACTGAAGTGTTTATTTTTTTAAGTAAAAGTTTCCTGGAATTTGGTATATGAGAAACTATTTTGAGTCGTCCAGATGAAAGGTTGCCTTATACTTCCTTAGTACATGCATACTATCTGAATCCAAGAATTCATGCTCTTAGTGTACCTTGAATTGATCAGATGGCATATGCAATTTAATGTTCATTTTTGGGAACCATATTTTAATACAGACTCTGGCAAACTAGAAATTTGTGGCAGCTAATGCAGTAATAATCTGCTTCTTTATTGCATATTTTTCTAATTGAGAAGAGCCCTAAGATATTATTTGCCATATAAAAATTCAAAATGAGAAATTAGTTATACCTTATATCTAATTTCCTCAATACTTCCTCAAATGATGCTTTATAATATTGTTTATCATTATGGATTGCTATCTAAAAGCAACTCTTCTTTGCTTTTTTCTGATCCTCAAATGGAAAAAGGTGACTTGCATAACAGAATTTGGAAAATAAAGAAAAGTAGTAAGGAATATCCATAATTCCACTACTTGGAGTTCTACGTGATTAGATCTATACAAATTTTTCCCTTGTGTTTTCTTCTAGTAAGAATATTTCTGAGTAAAAAAATCTTTCTAAGTCATTTGACATGAGAAAATTTTTCTTTTTTGACAGGCATATCAGACTATGTCTCTGCTTCAGCACCTGTGGCCAGAAGGATCGGACATCAGGCGTGTTGTGTGTGTTACTTCGTGTTCCTTATCCTTGAAAATGTACTATCATTTTTTAGGAAATAAAAAGAACACAGCCTCTGGTCAGGAAACCAACATTCATCAGGTGTGACCGATATAACTTCATTGGGCAACAGCAGGGTTCTCTACTCTTGAAATACTCTTGGCTTCTGACTACCATTTTCTTGGAATTTGGAATTTAGCTCCTCCCTCTGACTAATTTATATGTATTAAGTACTAAAAGAGGGAAAAATTAGAATGTTTATAGGAAATATTGTTATATAATTTCATGTTTTTATCAGAAAACAATGTTCAAAAAGTATTATCTGATGTTTCACTTAGAACTGATCTAGCCTAATTCTTCTCACTAGAGAATGCAAGGAAGAAGAAAGGAAGCAAATTTTGGTGGAGAACCCACTAGGTACCTGTGTTTCAGGCTCTTTATGTATTTGATGTTAATTAACCTTGCAACAACTTTTCAGTGTAGGTATTATTACCTTCTTCTGCCCTTTCAGGACACTGAGACTCTGAGACTTTAGTAACACACCTCAAGTCACAGGGTAAAAGGCAGCCTGGATTTTTACCAGGATGGTTGGCCTCAAGGCTTGTGACAGTTCCACTATGTTAAACTGCCTTCTTAAAAGAATATTTCTGTTACTGTGTTTTAGCGTCACCCAGGCTGGAGAGATGCTGAATTGTAAAAATTATTTTTGTCTCATAGGGCCCCTTAAGAATCTGTTGATGAACCTGGATTTTCTCTCTATTAAATATGCGTTCCTGCTTGCATGTGCGCGCACACACGCGCGCACGCACACACACACACACAGAAAATTTTGTACGCTGTCTCAGTCTGGATATTGGTGTATGCTAGGCTAAAAAAAACTCCATTCTAAAAAAAATGGTGACTTCACAGGGCTCAAGGAGTTAGTATTCTATGGGAGGGGATTGTCAATTTTAAAAATCTATCAGCATGTTTTCACTAAGTATTTACTTTGTGTTTGGTAATATGTTATGCGGTTTGGGTAGAGAGAAGAAATAGACACATTTACCCAGTCGATACTGTATACCTTGGAAGGCAATTTTAATGTCTTTGTGAAATTACTAGAACTCCAGACATATATCCAATTGCCTACTCAACATTTGCACTTGGATGTGTAGTAAACATCTCAAATTTAAGATATCTGGAACCAGACTCCTCAAACCTGGTCCTTCCTTGGTCTTCCTCATCCCAGTAAATGGCAGCACCATCCTTCTAATTGCTCAAGCAAAAAAATCAAAGAAAAAGCTAGGGGTACCATGGAGAGCGGAGAACAGGAAAACTGCAGTGAGTTTTTTGTGCTTACTCCTTCTTGATTGTTTCCTTTGTTTAGATTTGATTGAGTTGCAGTTTGGTTATTTAGTTAACTGAAAAGGCATATTTATTCATTGAATCAGCTAATATTTATTGAATGTGTAACATGTGCTAACTAACTGCTTTCAGTTAACAGAGCTGGGATATTATGAAGAAATAGCTAATAATAGCTAACACTTATCAAGGGCTTTCTATGTGTTGAGCATATTCTAGCTCTATTACATGTATGAGCTCATTTAATTTTTATAAATACCCTTTGAGAAAGCATATTGTTACTTCTGATTTTTACACATAAGAGAACTGACTCTTAAAGTGTCTTGACTTTAATGAAGGACTTGAATGAAGTAATGAAGGACAAATCTAGATTTGGAGCCACTCTTATTTCCAGAGCCAAGATTCTGAATTATTATGCAATAGTCTTTTTAAGATAGGAGACACAGGACCACCAAATTTTTAATTAGCATATAATATATTAGATCCTAGCTATGTAGATTCCTCTAAAATTATGGTTTTGAATAGTTTAGTTTTCTAAAAACTTGAAGATTAACTCTCAAAAAATGCAGAACTTAAAACCTTTTTCTTAGGAGACTCTAAAATATTCAGCATGATTTCCTGATTTTTAAGAGCATATTTAAATATTATGATTATCTTAATATATTCACTTTTATGATATGCTGAAGATGTGCTGTGAGTTGAAGCATGATGCAAGTGGAAATAGCATGGAACCTAGGATTCTGGGTATAAAATTTGATTTCTTGCCTAAGCTTATATTTGGTTATTTTCCCTCTTTCTTACACAGTTTCAGAGATGGAAAGGACCCACTATCTCATTTGATCCTCCTCCAATATTTGCTTAAATGCCTTTGGAGAAAACTTTTCATATGACAGCACATGATTTTTTTAATGGTTCTAATTAAAAAAATGAATATATCAAGGCCAAATCAATCTCTCTGTAATTTCTATTTATTATCTCCAATTTTGCCCTTGGAGACACTCAGATTAAGTTTTATTTACCTTCCATGTGATAACCCTTTACATATTTGAAAATAGTTTTGAAGTATCTGCCACCGGAAGTTAAACATGACCATTTCCTTCTCCCATTTCTCATTTAACATGCTTTTCAGATATGTTTTCATCTTGGGTTTCTCACTGTGAACATGGCATAGTTTTGTCAAGATTACTGTTAATGCTCTGAAATGGTAGAGCATTTTATGTGGGGCTCCATAAATGCACAGGTCTCTGGGTCAATGACATCCTTTGCTATCAACTCATTTAAAGTTTAGCTTAACTAAAAATACTGAGAGATGCTTTATGTGAGCTAAGGCAAGAGTTTTCCCTCTCTCTTGCCCCTCTTCTGTATAGATGCAGCTTATGTATGAAGAAGAGAACTTTCTTAAGAATGTAGTCTGAAGAGTATGAGGACATGTGACTCCTCTCCAGGAGCCACATGGCTGCCCCCTTTGTGATGCTGCCTATTTATATGCTCTTTCCATAGTCTGCTGTTCTCTAGCTCACTGTCTTTATTTTATGCAGGTGAGCAGTAATTGCCTACCCCTGCAGGAGGCAGAAGATTTGTGTAGACTGCATTGTCTCTGTCTGGCTTTTCAGCTCCGCTTACCTCTTTCTCAGAGAGCTTGTTCTCGAGTCATCATCTCTCCTTGGATTAAGAACGTCTGTACTTTCTTAAAAATGGTAATCGTACTTTCTGTTAGTTTATTTTTTGTTTCGACATGAGAGATAAAGACCATGATCACCCTTAAAAATAGATTTATATTGGAATAATGCCAGATCTAATTAGCTGATAAATCAATCAGGTCCTAGTTTCAACAGCTTCCATTTTTCCACAATATGTCCGTTTGAAGGAAGCATGAGAGCCTTCCTCTTTCTTCCTTCTTCTGAGATCATGTTTTTGTGTTATCAACCACAGAAAATTGGTTGACGTTGTATACTGTTCTTAGAAGAACTGGGAAACCAATTTATGAATTTCTTTTTTCTGCTTATTATAAAAGCACTTTATATGAAAGAAAAGTTGAAAATTAAAGAAAAATAGATAACATGTACTCCTAGTCCACCACTCAAATCAATGCTATTAGTATTTTGGTTATATTTCTTCCATTCTTTTATTTTAGGGCTTAGATTTTTTGTGATTATTTCTTATATGGCTGCAACCATAATATATATACTATGTATTATTTTATTTTAAAGGTTTTTCTGTTTTTTTCGCAGTCCTGTTTAGCATAATTTTTATAGCTATTAGATATTCCTTGAGTGATGGTATTGTAGTTTACATAACAGCTACCCTATTATGGGGCATTAGTATAATTTTCAGGTTTTATATTGTAAATGCTGCTGGTCTTGAAAGGTTTTATGTTTAAGGTTTTCCTTTTAATTTGGAATAAAATATTTAGAATAGATTTCCTAAAATGGTGAATGGGATTATTGGTCAAAAAGGCTTGGAAAATTTGAGGATCTTGATACATATTGTCAAATTGTCATCAAAGGTATTTTATAGCCAATCTGTCAGACAGCCGGTCCACACATGTTTAATCAGTGCGTATGCACTATACAAACACATCTCCCCACTCTTCTTCCGTGAAGCTTCAGTTTGCAGGGAATTCAGGTATTGAATAGTTACAATAACCAATAAAATGATTACAAATGTGGTAATGGATATAAGGAGGGAACCAAAGGATGCTTTGGAAACTAATGATGAAAAGATTTACATAGTCTGGTTATGATGGCTTCTTTGAAGAAGTGAAGAGAGGTGAAGTGGCCCAACGTTTGAAGGACGAGGATTGGTTAGCTAGAGGAAGAGAGGAGCAAAAGGTTTTCAAGACAGGAAATAGCATGTGCAATCCCCTAGGATCTGAGGTGTGTTTAGGGTGGCTAGAAAGGAGGAAAGATGGTGAGGCTGAAGAGCTAGGTAGAAGAAAACTCCTGTGGTACTCTTTGGCTCTGTGAGGGATTTAGGAATCATAAGGATAATGAGAAATTAGGAAGGGTTTCAAGCTGTAATTGACATTTTTGCTTGAAAGTTCTTTTGGCTGTAGTGCATAGAGTGCATTATAGACATCCAAGGGTAGAGGTGAGGAAACCACTTAGGTGATTACATAAGTAAGTGATGAGGGTAACATGGGGAAAGTTGGTAGCAATAAGAATAAATAGAAGTGGAGAATGCAAGAGTTATTTAGGTTGTGGAACTAACTGACAAGGTTAAATTATTGGTTATGAGGCATAAGGGAGAAGGAAGAGTCAAAGATGATTTCCAGATTTCTAGCTTGACCAACTGTGAATGCTGCCATTGGAAGAAGAACATTTTGGGGAGGAAAATAATGAGTTTGGGAAATAGTGAGTTTGAGATGGTGGCAATGAGGCTTCCAAAAGGAGCTATCTAGTAGGCAGTTTAAATGTGTTTGGGGCCAGAAATAGATTAGGGCCTCATTAGCCTATGGTTAATACTGGACAGGATGCCAGTTATGCATTTTTATAGGGAAAAATCAGAGTAAAAAGAGAAGAGATTTTCGTTCGGAGTCCTGAGATAGTCCAGAATGTAGTGGTCAAGTGAAAGTGTAAGAACTAGAAAAAGTCACTGAAAAGGAGCTGTTAAGTAGAAAAACCAGGAGAATGTGTTATCTTAGAGGTCAGATGAATCAGGTATTTCAAAAAAGAAGCCATGGCTTATAGTGTCCAATTCTGCAGATAATATAAGGATGTTGAGGAGAGAAAATTCAGTGACTTTAAATGACATGAAAGTCAAAGGTGATTATTTGTATTAAGAGCTATTTCAGTAGAGTGGTGGGGTGCAGAATCTACATTGGAATGTTCAGCAATGAATGGACAGTTATAAAATACAGTGTAGGTAACTCTTTTCTCGGAGTTGGTTTCAGTTCATTTTTAATCTTTTTATTGCTAATAATGTTATATTTTCAATTTTCAGAAAAAGTGGTGTGAATATTTCATTTTGAGAAATTTGAACATTTTTGAATGTTGGAATCTGAATTTAAATCTTCTTTCTGACTTATGTGATGAGCATTTGTTAAAGAATATTGCCTTTTACTATGAAACTGAAAATACTCAAGGTAGTACCTTAATATGTATTAACATTATATCATTAAATAAGAAGTAAACAGAAATTATTTAAAACCCTTCTAAATTTTCCAATACATACCACAGCAACATTTTTGTATCTTGCAAACTTTTTTTTTGTATGTGTACATACTTATTACATTTTCTGCCTTCTCTTCACTCGGTATTATTCAAAAAATTGAATTTGATGCTACGGTATAATATTGATAGTTGTATTTTTCATTTAAATGGATGCATGACTTTGTATAATACTTACTGCAATTAATATAATCCTTTTACTATTTTTGAACATTTAAGGATTCATTGCATTTTTCCTAAAAACAAGTACAGCTGCGTTAAATATTTTGGTACATGTAAGCTTTGTTTTTCTTTGAATTATTTTCTTAGAGTAAATTATCTGGCCTGGTTTTGTATATTCAAATAATAGTGAAACATTTTGAACATATTTTTCCTAAGTGAACATTATTGAAGTTTTTTTTGATCTCTGAGATTTAATTCCCTTAGGTGGCAAGCATTGGAATAAACCAATTGCATAAAATTTAGCAACCATTACAAGTTTTTAAAAAATTCTCATCCTCTATATATTCTGTAAACTCTCAAGAAATCTGTTTCTTAATTACTTAGTTTTAAAAATTGCAAGCTTATATGTGGCATTTTGTTCTTCTTATTTTAGGGAATAATTGTATATTCATCATTAGCATTATTTAGTAAGGAACAGGATTGTAATTGTTACAGTCCACTATTAAATTTAAAGACAAAATGATTTAAAGAAAAACACTACCATAGTGTCATTGCTCATTTTCATGCAGGTGTACTGTTGAACTCACTCTAAGTTTCATCTAGTACTTGATAATCTTTCTAGAACTCTGTGAATTTAGTCAAAAAAAGGTGTTTGTGTGTGTGCATGCATGTGTATGACTTTAAAGACTTTAATATTTTAATTATTATGCAGAGCTACGTTTGAATTTGGGAGATTTCATTAAGAGTGATTACAGACATCTGTGGAATTTTGTGTCACAACTGGTTAAAGAATTTGATGTTGGAAAGCCTTTTCCTCTGAGAACAACAAGAACATGTTTTCTCAGCAAGAAGTTATTGCCAATCCAAGGTAATAAATCACCAGATTAAATTGGAATAAAAGCATATTTATTCTGCAAAATTTTCGGAAGCCCTACTAATTCAATTCTTACAATGATAAATAATTTTCTTTCACTGTGCATTTTTGTTTACTTCTTAACTGAGGTATAAAATACAGCTAGTAATGTGCTTAAAGTTAGCCAATATGAAGAGTAAAGCCTGATGAGATTTTACACATACAGACATCTGTATGTGTAACCTGTCCCGATGAAGATATAGAACATTTCCAGCACCTCATGGGAAAGTTTCCTCTTGCCACTTCCCAGTCCATCTTATCCCCCTTGCCGATCTCTTCAAAGTAAACACTATTCTAACTTTGATACCATTTCTTGGCTTTGTCTGTTTTGAACTTCATTTGAATGGGATCATACCCTTTTAGCTGTTTTTTCCTCTCAATATGATGTATGAGAGATTCATGCCCATTGTTGTGTTTACCATATGTTAAAAAAAAATATTATTGCTGCAAAGTATCTCCTTGTCTGAGTATACTACAATTTATTTGTCCATTTGTAGCATTTCCTTGTTATTGGCTATTATGAGTAAAATTGTTCTGAACATTCTTATACATAATTTTAGGTAGATATATGCACTTATTTATTTTGGGGTATATACAAAGAAGTGCAGCTTTAGGAGCTACTGCTACTGTCAAAACATTTTCTAAGATGGTTGTACCAAGTTAAACTCCCACCATCAACGTGGGCATTGGGATGGTCTTGTGAACACTTGTTATCATCCATCTTTTTAATTTTGGCCATTGGGTGCATAGGGAGAGCTCATTATGATTTCAATTTGCATGTCCTTGATGAATGATGAGATAGAGGGACTTTTCATATACTACGTACTGCTCATTTGGATATCTTTTTTTGTGAAGTACCTGCTTAAGTCTTCTGCCCATTAAAAAAATGTCATTAGTATTTCACATTTAAGACTATGATTCATCTTGAAATTATTGTTGTGCATGGCGTGAAGAAGAGGTTATTTCTGCTCTCTATTCTGTTTTGTTGGTCTGTCCTTGAGCCTTGTTTATTTTTGAACCAACATGAAAATATTCTTAATTCCCCTAGCTTTGTAAGAATCTTTGATTTTGATAGCGTAAGTCTTCCAAATTTGTCCTTTTGAAGATTGTTCAGTTTATTCTGGGTCCTTTGCATTTCTATTTAAATTTTAGAATTGTCTTGGTAATTTCTACAATAATCTGCTGACATGTTGATTGTGATTGAATTGAATCTAAGATCCATTTGGAGAGTATATCAGTTAGAGTTCCACCAGAGAAACAGAACCAGTAGGATATAATACATTAAGAGATTTATTTCAGGGTATTGGCTTACATGATCATAGGGGCTTGCTAAGCAAGTCCAAAATCTGCAGGGCAGGCCTTAAGGAAGGGCGGGCCGGAACTTTCAGGCTTGAGCTAAAGCTGCAGTTCATGAAGTTTGTTCTTCAGGGAAACTTATCTGCTCTTAAGGACTTTGAACTGACTGGATCAGGTCCACCTGGATTCTCTAGGATAACCTTCCTTACTTAAACTAAATTTATAATCAATTTAGTTTTATTGATTTACTGATTATAGACTTTAACCACATCTACAAAATACCTTCACAACGTCTAGATTAATATTTGATTGGATAACTGGAGACTATAGTCTAATGAACTTGACACATAAAACTGACCATCACAGTCTACCTGTTGTCAACTTGGCACCCATATACACATTTTCTTAAATCATACTTAATCTCCAAAGAAAGACAATAACAAAGTCACACTTCTGCCTGACAGGATACAACTATCCTGCATACAACCAAAAACATGTTAACTTTCCTCAGAAGAGGATGCAGAGTTCTTGGGTGATTTTTCACTCTTCTGCTTTGATATCCTGCAACTTAAATACTCGGATACAAAGTTAACTCTTATTAATACGTTTTATGTAAACTGATAAGGGAAGAAAACAAGAATATTTGCTTAACCTATTCACAACAAAATAAGGAAGAAATACTCATAACAATTATAATCCTCATTTCTGCAACTGCTCACATGATTGTAACTGGTATGTATGACTACCTTCTTCCATTCCCTATTCCATATTCTCTTTGCCCTTGGCAAGCACCTCAGCTGGTCATGGTTCTTTGTCAAGTGGGGTGTGTTAATTTCGTAGGGCTGCTACAACAAAATACCACAATCTTGGTAGGTTAAAACAACAGAAGTTTATTCCCTCGTGGTTCTGGAGGCTAAAGTCTGAAATCAAGGCATCTATAAGGTTGGTTCCTTTTGGAGACTCAGAAATAAAAACCATTCCATGCCTCTCTCTTAGCTTCGATTATTGCTGGCAAGGCTTTATGTTCTTTGGGCTTGTAAGTGCATCATTCCAATCTCTGTCTCCATATTCACATGGTGTTCTTTCTTCTGTATGTTTCTTCTGTGTCTCTGTCCACATTTCTCTCTTCTTGTAAGGACAAAAGTAATTGGATTAGGGCCCACTGTAATCTAAATTGAATTCATCTTAACTTGGTTACATCTGCAAAGACCCTATTTCAAAATAAGTCATGTTAACAGGTACTGGGGGTTAGGATTTGAACATGTCTTTTTGAGGAACACAATAAAACCTATAACATGGGTGGCCCAAACCTTTGTTCCTGAAGAATCTGGACCATTAGAGTCCTGTCTGAATTGAGTTGTTTTAGTTTCCTATTGACTTTAGTCACATGGCATGGTAGTACTAAGAGATGCCCTAAGGGATCTCCCATATTCCAGACATACTTTCTTATCTCCATGGTGTAGTAGCAATTCAGTTTCCCCTTGGTAATCAGGATCAATCAAAGCATCCAGCACAGTAAATCTCTTCTTTGTCTGTTGATTCAGAGGTATGAGGAGCCCAAACTGAGAGGATGACAGTCTCAACTTCCAGTTCAATGGAATCGTTGTGTCTCCTGGGAGAAACGTTCCTCCCTTTGGAACTAAGACCTCTAGACAAGCAGAGCATAGGATTGCCAGAACAGGAAGCAAAAATTTTGCTAGTGGATCACTAGGGGTAATAGTGAGTGGAGCCATTTCCTTTCTAGTCCTTGAATTCTGAATTTGTGAATTCTATTTATGGGAGAAACAGCTCCATGTACTGGATGCTGATTCAGAACATATACAGCCTACTGGGGAAGCTTGCCCTAGTTCTCAAGGTTTTGCAATCTAGCTGGTGCTATAACTGCGTCTTCAAAAGGGCACTTGACCATTCTGTTGAGCTAGTTGCTTCAAGATGATGGGGAACACAGTAAGACTAGTGAATCCCATGAGCATGGGCCCATTGCATACTTCATTTGCTGTAAAGTGAGTTCCTTGATCAGAAGCAGTACTATGTCAAATACCACGATGGTGGAAAGGCATTCTGTGAGCCCAAGGATGGTAGTTTTCACAGAAGCATTGCATGCAGGTAAATCTCAATCCAGAGTAAGTGTCTATTCCAATAAGAACAGAGCATTCTCCCTCCATGGTGGAAACAGTCCAATGTAATCAGCTACCTGCCACCAGGTGGTTAGCCAGTCACCTGTGGAATGGTGCCATATCAGAGACCCTGCATTGGTCTCTCTTGTTGGCAGATAGGGTATTCAGCAGTGGCTATAGCCAAGTGGTCATGGTTAGCGGAAGTCCATGTTGCTGAATTCATGCATAACCTCCATCTCTGGCATGATGGCCACTTTATTAACAAGCCCATTGGCTAATTACAGAAGTGGCTGGGGAAAGAAGTTGATTGGGATCCACAGAATGGGTCATTCTATCCACTTGATTTTTAAAATCCTCCTTTGCTGAGGTCACCCATTGGTGAGCATTCGCATGGGACACAAATATCTTAATGGTTTTGCCCAGTCAGAGAGGCCTATCTGCATACCTTTTCCACAGACCTCAAATTTTCCAATCATATTCCTTCCAAATCCCTGACCATCCAGCCAAACCATCAGTCATAGCCTATGAACCAGTATAGATTTATACCCCTGGCCATTACTCTTTCCAAGCAAAATTAACAACCAGGTTAACTGCTCAAAGTTTTGCCCGCTGGGAGGGTTTTCCTTCACTACTATCCTTCAGGAATGTCTCAGAAAGGGGCTGTGGTGCTACAGGTGTTCACTTTCAGGTGGTGCCTGTATATTGTGCAGAACCATCTCTAAACCAAGCCTGATTTTTCTGTTCCTCAGTCAGCTGGTTGTGGGGAACTAAGATGAGGCCATGGGTCAGTCTGGGAGAGAGAAAGTAATGTAGCAGGAGTAGAGGTCATAGGCATTTCAGCCACTCCCTTATGTATCTTACTTGTAGCTTCAGGTCCTGCTCTAGCCTGATCTTGTATATACCCCTTCTGTTTGATAAAAGAGTGCTGCTGTGCATGCTCAGCTTTGTGGCATGATGGGAAACTCAGGTTGCATCATAACTTGGTGGCCCATGGTAAAGCATTTAGTCTCTGTTAAAGACCCAGTAGCAAATCAAAAGCTGTTTCTCAAAAGGAGAGTAACTTTCTGCAGAGATGGCAGGACTTTGCTCCAAAATCCTAAGGTTCTATGCTGTGATTCACCCATAGGGACCTGCCAAAGGCTTCAAATGGCATCTGTATCTTTTACTGATATTTCAAGCACCATTGGAGCTGCTGGATTATATGGTCCTAGTGTCAGAGCAGCTTTCACAGCAGCTTGGATGTGTTCCAGAGCCTTCTTTTGTTCTGGGCCCCAATCAAAACTAGCAGCTTTTCAGGTCACTCAATACATGGGCCAGCGTAGCACACCTAAATGAAGAATACATTGCCTCC
Source organism: Diceros bicornis minor (assembly GCF_020826845.1). NCBI lineage: Eukaryota > Metazoa > Chordata > Mammalia > Perissodactyla > Rhinocerotidae > Diceros > Diceros bicornis. Next base: position 55,365,640 of record NC_080750.1, on the reverse strand, counting down.
AAACTCCAAAGAGGCCCAGTAAGCATTGTGCCTTGTTTTTGGTTGTAGGAGAGGCAAGTGCAACAACTTGTCCTTCACCTTAGAAAGGATATCTTGATATGCCCCACATCTTAATATATCTTATCAGTATGTTGAGTAGTTTCTACTTCTTACTCACTAGGTCCAGTCAGCATAATATCATCAGTGTAATGGACCAGTGTGGTGTCTTGTGGAAGAGAAAAGTGATCAAATTCCCTGGCTACTAAATTATGACATAGAGCGGGATTATTGATATACCCCGGAGGTGGGTCAGTGAAGGTGTACTGCTGGCCTTGCCAGCTGAAAGTAAACTGCTTCTGGTGGTCCTTATTAGCAGGGATTGAGAAAAAAGCATTTGCCAGATCAATAGGTGCATATCAGGTGTCAGAGGATGTGCTTGTTTGTTCAAACAATGAGACTACATCTGGAGCAGCAGCTGTAATTGAAATTACCACATGGAAAATTTTATGATAGGCCACTATCAATCTCCAAGATCCATTTTCTGTATAGGCCAAATAGTTGAATTGAAGGAGAAGGTGATGAAAATCACTACCCTATATTTTTCAAGTTTTTGATAGTGGTACTAATCTCTGCAATCTTGTGGGAATGTGGAGTTGCTTTTGGTTTACTATTTTTCTAAGTACAGACAGTTATAGTGGCTTACATAATAGTCCTCACTCCATAGGTCAGAGAACCAATGGGGGGATTCTGCTGGTTGCTGAGTATGTCTGTTCCAATTTTGCATTCTGGAACTGGTGAAATAATCACATGATGGGTTCAGGGACTCACTGTGAGATTGACTTGAACTAAAACTCCATCAGGCACCTGACCTCCATAAGCCCCTACTCTGACTGATAGGTCACAGTGATATTTTGAGTGTCCTGGAATTAATGTCAATTAACTGAATGACAATGAATGTGAAGTAACTCCTTGAAAAGTCTGATTATTTCCCTTTCACCTTGGTAAATGACTGTAGGTTCTTTTGGGGAAGACTGGGAGAAAGATTAACACTGTAACTGTTGGCAGTGTAGCAGGGCTCTCCCTCAAGAGGATTTGGCCTCCTCTTCAATCAAGGGTTTCCGGGTCTGTAAAGTGGCTCGAGTCTGGGAACTGATTGAGGAGCCATGACTCTCTGTTTTGGTGAGTCACGTTAGACTTCTGTTCACTCAGCCTAGGACTCCTCCACTCATACAGGTCAACTTAGAATTTAGTAGGCTGCCCATCTATTTCTTTTCTAGGAACATACCATGATCAACTAGCCAATGCTTTAAGTATCTGTGAATCAGACTATTCTGCTTTGATTCCACTGTCCATTATGGTACCCACAACTATCTTGTCTTTGGTGATTAAGTGCTGCCACTTCACCCCTGCTACCCCTGAATCCAATTATTCCCATTGCATTTAGGGATCCCAGTTCAATGGTAAGCAGTTTCCATTACAATTTCTGACCTACAGAGAAGAGTAACCGCAGCTATTCAAAGATGCTGAGGCTCCTCTCGCAATTTATTTCTCACAGTTGTGGTAAAGGTGTGTCCTCTGCACGTTCATGGGATGGTGAGCAGATATTATGTAATAAATATGCTCTAACATTCCAATCTCTCTAAGCCTTTGGATACCTAGGGTCAGTCACATGTTCAGCTGGAGTTTCAAAAACAGAAGATAGAAACAACATTGGGTAAACAATATCCAAAAAGATAATGACTGAAAATTTTCCTGAATTGATGAAAGACATGAATACTTGGATTCAGGATGCACAGTGAATCTCACATAGGATACATACCCCCACCCCAACACAACTAGACACATCATAGTGCAACTGCAGCATACCAAAATTAAATTTCTCCAGAGAATCAAAGAGAAAACAGTTACCTAGAAAGGAACAAAAATTAGACTGTCAGCAGACTTCTCAACAACAACAACAGAAGCAAGAAGATAATAAGTAGTGTCTTTTAAGTAATGAGAAAAAATACCAGTCAGTCATTGGAGGATATTGTACCCAGAAAAAGTTTAAGAAGAGGAGATAACACAGATATTTGCAGACACACCACAACTGAGTTAACTAGCATCACACGCTCATTAAAGATATTTGTATAGAATGTAATTCAGGGAGAGGGAAATTGTCCCAAAGGAATGTCAGAGATGCAAGAGGAATGCAAATGGGAATTTTGTATGCATCAATAGAAGAATGTTGTCCAGAATTTGGTGATAGGGAAGGAGAAAGATTATAATAATTTTTCTTCATCTATAGTTAGGAAAAAATCTGAATAAAATAATCCATTAGTCCATTACCATATTCAGCATGTAAGCCATATATAGGAACTATGAAAACAAAAATTCAAGGAAGCCCTGAAGAGTATTCTGTGATGGATAAAACAATTTCATTATTAATTTTTTCCTATTTCTTTTGTCATTTTGTTTTCATGGAAGCCTATGTGTAGGTGAAGTTTGCATGACTGTTTTTTCAAGAGCTGCCATTTCTTTACAGTGACATAGGAAATAATAAAAAGAATAAGCATTTAGAAATGGAAAACCTATATGTCTGTCTGTCCGTCTATCTATTGACCTATCTGCAACCATCTATATGCCTACCTATCTTTATGGCTATGTACTATTTCTTTATATTCTGTCTTGCTCCAAAATGTTCGGTAGGAATATCTCATTGAGAAGAGCTAACTTGGTAAACATTAATAAAATTCATGCAAAATATTATGTTTGTGCAATTTTGAAAATAACATTCAAATTCTTATAGGATAGTTGTGCATTTCCTCCCAATTTAATTTTATATTTGTTTTTAGAAATCTCCTTGGAAAAGATGCCTAATTTGGGTTTTATTCCTATGACATCTGCTGTAATTGATAAGTTCGTTGGAGACATCATGAAGGATTTGCCTGTTCTAAAGAGGTATAGAGTTAACAAAGTGCCTAATTTAGTTCTGTAAACTCTAAAATACTTGTGGAATAAATGTCTCATCAGAATGTCTATTATCATATTGTATCTGGATATAGTAAATTAGATATAATAAGGTGAGTATAATATATAATATATTGGAGTGGCTATAATATCTAATATATCAATATGATTTGAACATTACTAGATAAAACTCTGTATAGTTTTGAACTTATAATAAAATTACTCCAGCTATATAAGGTTTAATAAACAGTTGTTGATGTTAATGGGACTCTTAGAGGAATGGTAGAGATTCAGGGTTTTCGTGTGTTTTAAAAACCACTGAGATTTCACAACCCCATCATAGCATAGGAATAGAAAAAGAGGTTGTAAGATTTCTGTATTGTTAGAGGCTGAAATTTATTTTCCATGTTGTTATAGGCTGAATATGTTAAGCTGTATTAGAAGGGCCTAAACTTTTACGTATATATATATATATAAATATATTTTTAAATATATAGGTATATAATATATATATGTATTTTTACAGTGATGATCCAGCTGTTACTTCACTGGTTAAACAAAAGGAACGTGATGAACTTTTGCACTGGCATGCTCACAGACCCCTTAGTAATGACTATGACAAGACCAGGTGTCTCTTTGATGGTGAGCTCTGTAACCATAATAAAATAGAGCTTATATGAATTGCCTTTTCTGCTCTTCATTGAACAGTGAAAAAGTATTATATTACAAACAAAAATTATATTTTGAATGAGGTTAGTATATATAGAATTGGAGAAGCACTTCAGGAAGTATATTCTCTGAAAAAATCCCATTGTATTGCCTAGTGGGCATGTGTAGGTATGCATGCAGATGTATTTATTATTTCAAATAGAGATTTATTTATCTTATAAGGAAGTACATATACGTGGCACTGTCGCTAAAAATATCAGATGCTGTTATAAGTGGGAAAGATAATTTATGCTTGTAGGAATCTGTCTATCGATAGATTTATATATGCTGATACAACCATAGTCTTCCTAGAAATTTCAGCTCTCCTCATGCTACACAGTTGTCTAGTTGATTGCGTGCTGATAAATACCAACATAATTGTGCCCACAGAAACTCAATAATGAGGAGGGGTTGAAACTGCCAAAAAAAAAAAAAAAACTTTCATGAGGTCCATGAAACCGTTAAAAATAGGTCCTTAGAAAATGAATTAGGGGATCTTTTCTTACTGGTTGGTTCTCTATCTTTAGTGTGTCTTTCTCCAACCCCATGTTTGTTTCCACCTTTCTCAGGACTGATAAAACTTCTTTTAGGGCTGGCCCGTGGCTTAGCGGTTAAGTGCTAGTGCTCTGCTACTGGCAGCCCGGGTTCGGATCCCTGGCGCACACCGACCACCGCTTCTCTGGCCATGCTGAGGCCACGTCCCACATACAGCAACTAGAAGGATGTGCAACTATGACATACAACTATCTACTGGGGCTTTGGGGAAAAAAAAGGAGGAGGATTGGCAATAGATATTAGCTCAGAGCCGGTCTTCCTCAGCAAAAAGAGGAGGATTAGCATGGATGTTAGCTCAGGGCTGATCTTCCTCACAAAAAAAATAAACAAACTTCTTTTAGAAGAATATAGAAATATGTAAAGCAAGCATGCCAATTGTATATATAAATAAGCCTACTTATATAACTAGCTACCAAGATTATGCGTAATGTATTTCCGATATGGTTTGATTTGTGGTCACATATAGATATAGACACAACAAAAGAACAACAACAACAACAACAACAAATGAACAAAACATCATCTCATTTATATCTTTTATGTTTGTAAAGAGTGTTTCTTAGGTCTAGGATGAATCTAACCTCGCTTGCTGGAATTTTCTGTGTCATTTGAATTTCTGCATGGTGAAAGATAATTAGTAGTGGTTTCTCTCAGTTGTAAGCTCTTGAACCTTTGGCTGTGGCCAGAGTTGTGGTTTTCCTTCTCAGGAATGCAAATAGAATAGTCTAGATCAGAGGTCAGCAAATTTTTTCTTAAAGGGCCAGATAGTTAATATTTTACACGTTGCACGTTAAGAGATAAAATTGAGGCCATGATATAGGTACTTATACACCCATTTAAAATGTAACCATTTAAAAATGTAAAAAACGTGCTTAGCTTGAAAGTCAAAAAAAAAAAAAAAAAAGCAACCAAACAAATCCCCGAGCAGGTGCTGGGCAGACTTGACTTTGTGAGTCTTAGGTGTTGATCTCTCTCGGATGAATACGTTACTTGACTCTGTCCCTACCCGCCTCTTCTCCTCTTCTCCTGCCAAATGGCAGAGGCAATGTCCAGGTGCTTTTGAAGTGGGACATTAGCAGAGTTTTTTATCCTCTGTCTTCCTCAAATAAGATAAAGAATTATTTTGTTAGCATGTTATAATCTGACCTCATTAGCAAAGGTAATTAGATGAAATTACTGTTTTGGAGTTAAAATTAAAAAAAACAAAAGAATGTGTGCTTGAGATGGCATAGAGAAGTAGTGAGGACGTTATATCAATATTTAGTAATGTTTTAAAATAAATTTTTACATTTTAAGTCTTTCTATTTCAGAGAAATCTAGAGACCCACCTGTTTTTAATGTGAAAAAGAATCAGATTTATCCACAATTTTATGGGAAATCGTTAGAATCAGTCTCTTCAAAAGTCATTGTAGCTCAAACTACCCAGCCAAAAGAGGATTCCAGGGGAGCCAATAGTGGACTATTACAGGTAGATTCTATGTATTTTACCTAATTTTTTTACAGTGTTTTGCTTTCCTTAAGCTGATGTTTGTTCGTTTCTTTGGAGGTTTTTTTCATGCTTTTTTTCCTTATGTTTTCTTACAAATTAGTTATTATTTTACTTATTGCCATTAGAAATTCTAGGAAAGTTACATAAAATTTAGTATTTTATCCTCCATCTGATAACGAAAGATAGATTGATCTGATAATGAATCTAAGGCATGAAAGGATTAAGAGCTTGGATTTGGAAACGTTGAATTTAAGTTAAAAGAAATATTTGTTTATTAGTTTATTACAATGAAAATCTTTTTTCATATAGTTGGTAAGAGTAGGTCTAACGTACTCATCAGCTTTGTTGTTTTGCCTGAATTTTGAAAACTGCCTAAATGTTTATAAATTATTTATGCCATTAATCTGCCATCTGGGACTTTTGTTTGGGTTGAAGTTAAGGTCAGTCTTCTTCCTGTCAGGGTGCGACTCCTCCATACCTATTTGCTTCCTCTTTGAGGCAATGGTCTTTCTGTCCTTTATTCTGGGCTTACTTGTGGACATATATAGAATCCCTGTAATTTGAAAAAAATATTGCAAAAGATAATGTGGAAAAGGATCAGGTAATATAATTGATTATGTTCATAACTGAACAAATGGTTAATTTTATGACTTTGCTTGTGAAGATACTACTTTGTGATCGTTCTTTAACAGAGGATTTCGTTAGGCTTCAGTCCATCTCTCCTGGCCTCATGACTGGGAATTAAGGAAGGGCATTCGTTTCAGTAAAACTCCCTCCTGGGGTCGGCAATGCTAAATATTCGAAAGAGGGCAAACCAAAGTAATGACCAGCATTCATCACAGCTGCCTTCCCAAACTGGAGTGGGTGTGGAAATGTTTTGGAAAATGAAACATAAAGGCCTTAGAGGAAAAAAACCCAAAATATGAAAACATTTTCCCTTCCCACTAATTTTAGCAAATTCTTAATGGAAAACTGGACTCTTCCTTTTCCTTGCCAGACCTGCAACTAACCAGTTAGGCTGAGAGGGACAAGACTCCAAGGAACCACATGTCAGGCAGAGAGAGTTTCTGCACAAAGCTTTTCAAGATAACATTGAAAAGTCATCACTAATTACCGTACAGGTTTCTTAGCACTGCTCTCAGGTCTGTCTCCTAGAACTGCTTCAAAGGTCCATCAAGCCGTCACACCTGATTTGGCTGTAGAGGCTCCACCTCAGCCCACAGATCTCACCTCCTTGGAGCTAAGGATGGCCAGGTGGGGCACCCAGGGCAGAGGTCCAGGTTTTACTCTTTGGCAGGGGAAGAGTCGCCCTAAGCTAACATCTGTTGCCAATCTTCCTCCTTTTTTCCTCCTTCTTTCCCCCCCGACAAAGCCCCATTACATAGTTATATATAATTGTAAGTTCTTCTGGTTCTTCTATGTGAGCTGCCCCCACAGCATGACTGCTGACAGACAAGTGGTTTGGTTCCATGCCTAGGAAGCAAACCCGGGCCACTGAAGCGGAGCGCGTGTAACTTTAACCCCTAGGCCATCAAGGTTGGCTCAGTCCAGGCTCTACTTAACGAACAAGTACCGAAGGGAAAACAGCATCCAGAAGTCACCCCTATTTGCAGCCATCTGCAGGGGCATCACCCAGCCAAGCCCTGCCCCAAGGCTGGCCCCTGACATGCGACTGGGGGCCCCAGTCACTGCTTCACTCTCTCCCAGGTGGCACTGATCGCACTGCAATTCACGCAAAATGGGAATTAAGTGTTACATCCAACTTTTGGGGAAGTGGGATAAATTAACACCCTACCAAAAGTGTGTGGCTCCTCCATTTCCCATTTTTTAAATAGGAAATTTTATCCTCCCTCTTTGCCTAATGTCTGCTCAGAACAGTTTTAGGTTGTTGGTGTTTTTCAAGATGCGTCTCCAAAGGAGGGGTAGGGGATGGGGGAAGGGTGCGCTCAAAATGCTTTGTGGGAAAAAAGAATGAATAAGTTAATGAATAAATAAATCTATAGGAAGCTTCCCTACAGTCTCTATTTTGTTACTTTTAGTCCTTTATTCATAATCTGCATCACAGAAATCTGGAAAACTTTCTGCAGACGATTTACTTTTATACTGAAGTTTATACTTTTATGCTGAAGATCTGCATTGCACAAAGACTTTAATTTTAAGAAAAAGGCATTGAAAATGTGCCAGTTCATGAATAGGATGGTGGTCAAAATCAACAGTAAACATATGAAAAATGCTTTCTCACTAATGGAATATCATCTTGGAGTATTTCCACTTGTTTTATGTCATGTTCCTTTTCTTATTGAGCAGGATGCTAAACCTGGAAAAGTTACTAGAAAGAAGAAAAGATCACTTCTCAAAGAAGATCAGAAAGAACAACAACAATGCAATGATCTGTTATTTTCTATTGAAAAGGAGATGAGAGAGAATTTAAACTCTGGAATAAAGAACGTGGAAGATTTTTTAAAATCATGTAAAAGTAACTCAGTGAAATTTCAAGTTGAAATGGCAGGGTTAATTGCCTGCTTTAGAGCATGGAAAGAACATTGCCAAGATGAAGGTATTTGACTCTATATTATATGGATAGAGAGTAATGGTAAAAACATTAATGATGCCAGTATATTTATTGAATGCATGGTTATGCTAAAATATTTATATATATTATCTGATTTTATTCTCAGCACTACCTTCTAAGATAGTTTTGATTAGCCCTGTTTGGCAAATGAGAAAGTGGAATTGCAGAGAGGTTAAGAGATAGGGTCTCAACGGGGACAAAATGGCACATTCAAAAAGACATTGTAGAGAGTGTAAAGAAAGGACTCTTTCCAAAGGTGTGGACAGAATTAAGGGGACCACCAAGGCAGGATGAGGCCCAGCAGTGGCAACAGGGCCCATCAAAGAAGGGAAGCCATCACCCTCTGGGAGATATGAAGTTGCTGTTGGGAGGTGATTCTCCATGGGTCTTTCATGTTTCTGCATGCCTTGCAAGCAGAAGCACTGACAACTTTTTTTTCCAGACTATGTTTCCAAGGATGTTTGTACAGTCAACAGCCTTGCAGGATAGAGATTGTGTCTCTTTCTAGAGTAAAGGCCAGGTTTGTTTACTCACCAGTGTAATAAAGATACTATCTCTCTCCAGGTCAAAGCGACAGGTTTGCTTGAAGCCCATTATAAAAGATTTGGGTTTTCTAAGTTCGGGATTCCTTAGCCGTGACACAAATCCACTGTGTGTGCAGCTTCTGCTTGGGCTCCATATCTCTCTGGTGAAACATAAGGGACCAGGTGAACTGACACACAGAGGATGCTTATGCTGCTAGCTGTACCATGAATAATAAAGTCCTTTGTCTCTGACCCAGGAGTCTCATGTCTTTTGCCACCATCCATGAAGCTATGGCAGAGTAAATAATTAGCTTGCTAACAGGGTAAGATCTCAGCCTTTTCATAGTTCTTGACAGGAACAAGAGAAGAGAGTGTTTTTCAGAAATCCTCGACAACATGGATGGACATTGAGGGTATAATGCAAAGTGAAATAAGTCAGAGGGAGAAGGTCAAATACCGTATAATTTCCTTCATTAAGTAGTAGATAATAACAACAATAAACAAATACATAGGGACAGAGATTGGATTGGTGGTTACCAGAGGGGAAGGGGGGAGGGAGGAGGGTGAAAGGGATAATTCGGTACATGTGTGTGGTGATGGGTTGTAATTAGTATTTTGGTGGTGAACATGATGTAGTCCATGCAGAAATAGAAGTACAATGATGTACACCTGAAATTTTTACAATGTTATAAACCAATGTTACTGCAATAAACAAAAAATTAAAAAAAAAAAAAAAAAAAGAAATCCTCAAGAGCTATATTTTTCTCTCATGTGAAAGAAGTCCGGAAATATGCAGTTCAGTGCCGCTCTGGCAACTCTACAGCATCACGAGGGACTTAGGCTCCTCTGTCATCATACTCCATCATTTCTGGTGTGTGGCTTGCATTCTTAAGGTTATGAGGTTGGCTACTGAAACTCCAGCCATTATGGTCATATTCTAGAATAAAGTCGGAAGAAGAAAAAAGGCAAATATGTACCATCCCAGTTGTATATCCCCCATTTAAAGAGCCTTCCCAGAAATTCCACCAACTTCTGCTTATGTCTCAGTGGCCAAACTTAGTTACAAAGCCATACCTACTCACAGGGAGATTAGAAAATATGGCCTTTTAACTGGGCACATTGCAGTCTCCATTAACATAGGCATTGATAAGGAAAAATGGGGTAATGGATGTTGAGGAGGCAATTATCATCTCTCCTACAGATACCCTCCTCCTTGTGTCCATTTGCCTAAATTCTGTCTGTCCTCTAAGGCCAGTTTATGGCCCATCTTTTCAGGAAGCCTTCCCAATTACTCCTGCTCACGTAACACCTACTGCCTCTGTCACTCCTGTTGGACTCTGAATTAAAAATCAGATTTCATACTTATCGATGTCAAGAGCAATCTTTTGTTTCTCCAACCAGACCAAAAGTTCCTGGATGTAAGAACTCATGTCTTAAATTTCTTCTGAAACCTCCTTAATGCATACATCTGCAGTCTGCATAAGCAGGTGTTCAGTAATACATGTTGAAGAAAGATGGCATTACAACAGCCCTGACTTTGTATTAAATAGTTAGTAGTGGAATAAAATAAAGAAGCTATATGTGAACTTGAGAGTCTGTATGGAATGATTGGGGTGCAGTGAGGTTCTATCTTAGCTCTTCAGGATTGGAAGTTTCCACTGATTGTTTCATAAATACAAATATCATATGTGGTCAAGAGTAGGCCTCAGTAAATGTTGCTGATGTTTTGATCAGGTATCTAAAGTCGAGTTTTTTCTATGCACATAGAAGACATATGCAAATAACGTGCAGGTTATTTCTTTATTTTCCTTTGAAACTGGTTCAGAACTGAGTTCAAATGGTTCTTATTTCTGCTATGAATTGCAAAGTTCGTTTCTTATTTTATTTTTTCCCTACCGTTAAACAGCTATTTCTAAGTTATTTAAGATGATGTGGAAGTGTGGATAGATAGAGTATTAATTTTATTTAATCATGAGTTTAATTGTTTTTATGCTTTAAAAACCTCCATTAAAGTTAAGTAAAATGGTGAGTTTAATCAGATTAGGTTAATTGGTTGACTAGATAAGTGTCATGAATGATCAAGCAATTATTATTTCTGATGCTCTTTGTAACAATTTTATTGTTTCTTTAACAAGGCAAAATTTCAAAAGACTTAAGTATAGCTGTTCAAATGATGAAAAGAATCCATTCACTTCTGGAGCGATACCCAGAAATTTTGGAAGATGAGGATCATAACTTTATAGCCAAATGCCTTAAATATTTAGGTTTTAATGATTTGGCAAACTCTTTAGATCCAACCCTGGTAAGATAACTAGAATTTCTCATTACTTTAACTTTTAACCAATTTTAATATAGTAGAATAATTAATCAGTGTCATAAAGTATCTCATATATAGAGTTATCAGCTGAACATATTTAGTTTGATTCTAGTTTATAAAATAATAGACTTGAGACTATTTATTAATAACCTGGCTGCCAAAATTTGAAGTAAATTAGAATATGAAAATTTGTACAGATGCTGTCTGGAAGCAGAGATTAAATACCAGATGATCTCTGGATGACACCTTGAACCCTCTTGGTAACAAAAGTGAATATTGTACTTAATTCTAGCACCATATCTAAAAACTGTGGTGAGAGTGAAGACTATCTTGAACAGGCTTCTAGCTTTCAATTCTAGGATGAATTTTTTTTAACGGTAATATCTACTGTTTTATTTATTCCAAGAATGATATTTTAGGTGACAAAACTCTTCCTAAATATTAGACTATTTAAAAGCATGATAAAAATGCCTTGTGCATTGAATATTTAATAAATAAATATTTCATATTTATAAATTTTAAATTAAGTATTATTTATATAAACTTAGTACATTGTATAGTAAATTTAATTTATATAAATTTAATATTTATTAAAATATCAATAAATATTAAATTTTTATTCAATTTTTAAATTTAAGATGACTTCAAATAAAATCATGTATTGAAATAATAACAGATAACAGGAGATGATGAGAAAAAGAAGAAAAAGAGTAAATATTCAGTTGATGTTGGACCAGCGAGGTTTCAACTGCAATACATGGGCCATTATTTGATACGAGATGAGAGGAATGATCCAGATCCCAGGGTCCAAGATTTTATTCCTGACACATGGCAGGTAATGACAAGAAACATTGTATTTTCTTAATCAGTGTGTTTTCAGATCTTCTCTTTACTGTGTCTCTACATGTTATATTTTACATAAATTTTTACATTTTGTGTAATATCATATGAAACTGTTTCATCAAAATGTCGACTTGTTTTCCACTTAAGGAATGTGACCTTTCATCTAGTATATAAATTGTTTTCATGTGGGTACTTTGATTGAGTCATATAGACATCTTCGGGTCACGTTAGCTTAGAGGAGCTTGAAAATATTGCCTATGGCAACAGAAAAACTTCTGTATAGATGTAAGTTTGTACAGGGAAATTTTGGTGGTCTAACTTGGGAGTTTATATCTAGATATCCATCAACACCATCTGGGACTGGATGAGAAAGATAATCTGATTGTGCATTAGATGCTCCTTATTGCTAGTAATACAAACTGTCACCATCCAATTTGGGCATTCTCTGAAAGTTAACTTTTTCTAAAGTGATCAGTCAATTTTGCCTTGGATTTATATGGGAGAGTTGTAGGCAAATGGGCTAAAAAACATTTTAAGTGAACAGAAAGGTGTGCAGAATCTTTGGTCAGTTATACACTGAACTCCCACATTTTAGCTGTTCTTAAACAAATTTATTTAAAATTGAAAAGGATCGATTAACAAATGAGAATAAAATATATCCATGTAGGAAGTCAGAACCTGATTTTCTTTTCTTGTGGAGCCCGGGGAGCAGTTCCTCCCTTCAATCTGGGTCGTAAGACAGCCACATATTCTCTATTAGGCCTTCACAAATTGTAAGTCTTCTGACCAGTTCACTGTAGCATGTCTCTGAGAGGGGACCCTGAATAAAGAGTATATAGGCGGGTGTGTTTTCCCATCTTCTGCTTATCATACAGCGAGCAAACGGTACTAAGGCTCTGACTAATCTTCATTTGGATGTAATACAAGCCTAGTCCCACGTGATGAGTGCCTGTGAAGCTCTCACACGCCTTCAAAGGTAGTAGATGGTTTTCTCCCGTGTCTGGAGAATGTAACTAGAGTATGATGAATCACTGACTTTTTCTCCTTCTTGGCCTTTTTATTTTCATCATCAGGAAAAGATATGTTGATATCTCTCTGTATGTGAAGCTCTGTGAACATGGCACTACTAACTTCTCGGAATTTAATTTTGCAACGCTTTTTCTGAACTTACTAAATGATCAATAATTGGAAAAAATACTTTCCAACTGAAAAGGATGTTTCACTCAGTCTCACTTTCCATTTTTCGGAAACAAAACCCTCCCTCCAGGTCAAAATGTAAAAAAAATTTCTTTTCTGAGGCAAGGACGTGAGGAATTCAGGCCTTCTCCTGAATCATCCTTCTGAGTGTTTACCACACCTCATCTTCAGAAAATCAGAGTTCTCTTTGCAGCATAACGTAGGCACAGGAGATAGAGGGTATAAATGACATGATCTTTGTTTGGTAACATGCTGTTTACTTTCTTGACCAAAAAATGATGCCCTTGATCCTGCAGCGAGAGCTCCTGGATGTTGTGGATAATAATGAGTCAGCAGTGATTGTTGCCCCAACGTCCTCAGGCAAAACCTATGCTTCCTACTACTGCATGGAGAAAGTGCTGAAGGAGAGCGATGAAGGGGTGGTTGTGTATGTCGCACCAACGAAGGTAGCGCTCAAGTGAATGTCATGTTCTCTTTCATTTCTGAATCTCTCCTTTAAAAATAATGCACATGGTCATGTGGTAGATCTAGGTCCTTTTATTTTTTAACTTGCATTTTCTCCTTCCCGTTTCAAAGCCTACAATAACAATTTCCTTATAATTAGAGAGAACAAAAAGTCTGGCCTCCAGACTTTGACGTCTGCTCTCAGATTAGGCTTTATACTTGGATTCAGTGAGGCATCTGCCTTTGCTGACTCACACCTTCTCTTTAAGCCTTGATTATGCAAGAAGTTTTTCTGATATGTGGGGATCATTTCCTTGATTTTCCTTTGGATGAAGCCATGTTTATCTCCATTTTACCCTCCCTTAAGTGTTATCCTTTAAACCTTATTTGCTTAGTCAAGTAACTCAAATACAGCCCTTTAGGACTGAGGGATAGGAAAAGGGTTAAACTTTATAGGCTCGTAAAATAATGTACCTGTAGATGGATTCTCTTGTCCTCTGGGGTTTTATATGTCTGTTCTTTACTAAATGACTAATGGGTCTCTTTTCTTGTCAATCAGGCCCTTGTTGGTCAAGTGGCAGCAACTGTTCAGAATCGTTTTATCAAAAAGTTACGGCCTGGCAGAGTTCTATGTGGTGCTTTCACGAGAGATTACCATCATAATACACTCAACTGTCAGGTATGGCATATTAATGAATGAATTTATTATTAAGTTATATTACAGTACATATATACCTATTTTACTGGGAATCTACATAGTCACAAACCCTTTTGGAAGTAATTTCATTGAATTTACAAGAAATGAAATTGCCATATGAAAAATTTAAGGTCGTTCCGCTCTAAAGAGTGGAAACTAGGACCATCATTCTCTAAGGACACTTACATTATGACCTAAAATGTCAAGTAATAGGTTACTATATCTCATTTTAATTTATAAAGGGATTTAAGTAGATTTAACAAACCTAGTACATTATTAAATAACTACCCAAGCTTTTTTCCATTCAAAATTGCTTATAAATAATAAAAATTTAAGGATATTCATAATAAAAACTTTCTCAAAAATATTGTATTTTGATAGCATATCTGTTGTTAGGTAAATCATAGATGAAGATAGATTTTCTCCCTTACTGAACTCACAAGTGAGCAGTTAAGACTAAACAAAATGTAAAACAACCATTAGCCTTTTCTTCCATTTCCATTAATCCAAATGCTCGTTAATATAAGTACTTAAACAACAAATGTCAAAGATACACCATGGTCTTAAGGAAACTACCCTCAGCAGCAATATTCTGTCCTAATTCCCAGTAAGTACATGCAGTGAGTCATAAACATGTATTTTTTAGGTTTGTATTACTATGCCTGACACAAAAGAAATGCTCAGTAAAGCTAGCTACACTAATCTTTCATATTTTTAGGTACTTATTACAGAGCCTGCATGCTTTGAAATTCTGCTGCTTACTCCTCGTTGCCAAAAATGGGTGAAAAGGATCAGATATGTTATATTTGATGAGGTAGGTTCGGGGCTATTTCTCTGGGTTGATGTCCTAGTGTGCATATGCTCTATAATTTCTAATTTGAAAATGTAGGGGTCTATGATGGTAATTATCTAACTTGTGTCAGCCAGGGTACAAAGAGAAAACAGATTGCATATTCAAATTAGCATAATTTTTATAAAGGTGTTTTTACAAAGGGGCTGTTTGCAAAGGTTTGTGCGAGGAAAACCACACGGTAAGTGCAGCAATCCAGAAATAGTACCAGCCCCAGGCTATTACTATCTGTAGGAGGAGGAGGGGAGGAGAAAGTAGTATGGAACTCAAAAGGAGAGAGAGAGAGAGTCGGCAGACATGGCCTTTTTGGGAGAAGCCGTGACCTTGATGGAGGAACACAGCTAGCCAAGGTTGACCTCTTAGGAAAGGAGCCAGTAGAATAAAGACCTTGACCTTACTGTTCTCCCTCCTTCCGTTTCTTGCCTGGGCTTTCCACTGGCCAAACCTAACAGAAGCTAGAGAGCTAGGGAGGTTGGTTGAGCTGGTTTCCAAGGTCAGACTCATTGTTCAGAGAGAGAAAAATGGAGAATGGTTTAAATCTGGAGAGACATAGCAGTATTATTATCAACATGAATTGAAGGTGATGAAATAGAATGCAAGCTTTATATTTCTTTGCTTCAAGGAATTTTCAACTTTAAAGAGAACAAGGTGACAAACCTATAGTGAGTCTACCTTTTCCTTGTGTGAAGTTGGGAGCAGGCTGACAGCTGTTGTTCTGCTTTGTTTGGTCCTGAAGTACTTTATTTCTGTTTTGTTCACTGGGCTGTATTGTGTCTTGCTAACGTTGAACATTCCCTTTCTAAGGGGAAACCAAACCAAACCAAACCAAACCCTTGATCTTCACAATCTGGAACCTTGGCTTGTGGTCTCATCTCAAAATGCTTAAGCACAATAATGTTAAAACTTGGGTACCTCAGTTTTCTTGATTTATACATGTGTAAAACTTGCCTACAGGAAGGCTTTACAAATTAATGTCTGTTTTAGAAGGCTAAGAGAAATTGCTAGCCGATAAAAAGTATAGCATTTGGTAAAGTGTTCTACTATCTGACCAGATCAAAGTTGGAATGGATAAAGAAATATACTGGTTTATTTATTTATTTATTATTAGGCTCTGATAGTAAGTCTTTCCAGTTGAGTCCTAAGTGTCACAATTTATTTTATGTAATTAAAATAAAATTTGGGGCCTCCTCTCTAAGTCTTAATTTGTATTATTTGGACAAAGGTAATTGATTCATTCATTCAACAAATATTAAGTGCCTACTATGTGTTAGGCACTGTGCTTTTTCTCTGATATATTCAGTATCAGTTTAGTGAGGACAAGAGTAATTAAACAAGGAAACATACCGCTGAAAATATAAGTTAACATTTTGATAAGAACTCTGAAGAAAAAGTTCAGTCTGTTGTGGCCATGATAATGGCAAAATGGGAAGTAAAGACAGCTTTGGAGTGAGTGCTCAGAAAAGATATTTCTGAGGGAGTGACCATGAGCTCTGCTTTGCAGAATAAGTAGGAATAGTCAGCTAAGAGAGGTTGTTGAGGGTTTAAGTAGAGGGAGTGGTGTATGTGAAGGCCCTGCAGTGGGACAAGTGTGTTCAAGGAATGAAAACAAGGCCACTATGTTCAGAGCAGAGTGAATGAGGGAGAAGAGCAGCCTGAAATGAGCTTGGACAAGTGAGCAGGGGCCAGATCATGCAGGGTGTTACACTTCCACTTAAGCGATTTTCATTTTGCTCTAAATGCATTGGGAAGACATTGCAGGGCTTTAATTAGTTACATGGCCTGATTTGACGTAGGTTAAAAATCCCATTATGGCTATGATGTGAAGAGTGTATAGGGAAAGAGTAGAAGCTAAAAGAACAGTCAGGAGGCTATTGTAGACATCCAGATGATGGTTGCTTGAATACCAATAGGAATGGAGAGGAAAACATGGCTTCAAAATAGATTTTGAGAGTTGGATTTTATATTAACGGTGGAATAGTTGTGGAGACTGAAGAAGAGTCAAGTGTCAGTGACCTCTATTGCCTGACTTCGTCATCATTTACTTTATTTAGGTTTGGTTAGTTATATGAAAGTGGAAAAATGTGCGTGACTATTTAATGCTTCTATGCTTTTTTCCATTTACTATTTTCAAATCAACTTTTCAACTGATAATTTTTTTTCTTTACTAGGTTCACTGTCTTGGTGGAGAAATTGGAGGAAAATTTTGGGAGCATCTTCTTGTCATGATTCGATGTCCCTTTTTGGTTCTTTCAGCTACTATAAGTAACCCTAAGCTTCTCACTGAGTAGGTATAGGTTGCATTTTGGACAGAATGGAAATTATATATTGAATGGTTGAATAATATACTATCCATAGGATCTTTAGTCTTTAAGGTTATTTGTATAACATTTTAACTTTCAGATAAATTTATTACCTTATCTTTGAAACTTCAGAGAATATAACTTCTCTAAAAATATTTTGAAGATGTGTTTCCTAGAAGAGCTAGAAGGAAGACATTTCCCCAAAACAGAATCAAGTCTCCTGCAACTAGATCTGAAACTGTGTAGAAAAATTTCACAAAATTCTCAGATAAGTATCATCTGAAGTGGTAGATGAGTTGTATCCCTTTTTTTGTTGTTCTTATCTAAAAAGTAATGCTAAAATGGAAATAACTTGGACACAGCCATTGACCTTGAGGCTTCCTAACATTGTTCCACCCTGTAGATGGTGGCTGTAATAACAACAAAGCCTTGTTATTTGAATATCAAGTATTGTTTTGTTGCCAGACTTGATTTTCTCTAGTAACCACCACCACAATGATAGCGACAACAATGACAACAAACACTTAACATAGTGCTTCCTACGTGGCAGGTATTTTAACTTATTTAATTCTTATAACAACCTTATGAGGAAGGTACTACTATTATGCACCATTTTGTGATGAAGAAACGGAGGCATAGAAAGGTTAAGGAACTTGCTCAAAGTGCACAGTTATGAAGTGATGGAGCTTGGATTCAAAGCTGGGCAGTTTCAATCCAGAACCCCTGTGCTTAAGTATAAATTTTTAGATGTGGAATTTTCTTTGCTTAAAATATCTAAGTTCTTGGGGCTGGCCTGGTGGCGTAATGGTTAAGTTCTCGTGCTCCGCTTCGGCAGCCTGGGGTTCCCAGGATCAGATCCTGGGCGCGGTCCAACGCACTGCTTGTCAAACCATGCTGTGGCTGCGCCCCTTATAAAGTAGAGGAAGATGTGCATGGATGCTAGCCCAGGGCCAATCTTCCTCAGCAAAAGGAGGAGGATTGGCAGTGGATGTTAGCTCAGGGTTAATCTTCCTCACTAAAAAAAAAAAAATCATGGGGCCGGCCCGGTGGCGCAAGTGGTTAAGTGCGCGCGCTCCGCTGCGGCGGCCCGGGGTTCGCTGGTTCGGATCCCGGGCGCGCACCGACGCACTGCTTGGTAAGCCATGCTGTGGCGGCGTCCCATATAAAGTGGAGGAAGATAGGCACAGATGTTAGCCCAGGGCCGTCTTCCTCAGCAAAAAAAAAAAAAAAGAGGAGGATTGGCTGATGTTAGCTCAGGGCTGATCTCCTCACAAAAAAAAAAAAAAAAAAAAAAATCAAATCTAATTTCTTGGTAAATAGTTCCATATTCTGCTTAAATAATATGCTTATTTATTCTTTAAGGTGGCTTCAATCAGTAAAACAGTACTGGAGACAGGCAGACAAGATGATGGAAGAAAAATTTATTTCTGAAATAAAGTCTGACCAATGTCTCAACTTTCTCAAAGACAACTTGCATGTAGATCAGTCATATGAAGTTAGACTTGGTAAGCTTGATCTAGAAGTATAGGGCTTATTTTATGTTACTTTAAAGTTATCTATATTCCAATAATTATATGTCCATTAATTTGTATATTCTTTCCCTTCTTATTTAGTGCTCTATGGAGAGAGATACAATGATTTAGAGAAGCATGTATGTTCAATAAAAGATGATGACATTTGTTTTGGTCGTTTTCATCCATGTGCAGCATTAACAACAGATCATGTAAGTATAAAGCCAGATTTGTCCTATTAGAGGAATATTAGCGTATATCACAACTGGAAAGTTGTTCAATTAATCTTCATAAAATTGCAGCATATATTCTTTACAATAGAAAATCTTAACCTAAGGTCAGTGGACATCAGGATGGAAAGCATTCATGCTAAGCAAGGATGCTAAGCCTCCAGGGAGACTACAAACCCTCTAACGATTTTGTGTGTATACCATTTCCTAGATTTCATTAGATCCTCAAAGTTATCTGGGACATCCAAAGTTTAATAACTACCTCTAGAGAGGAAGTAATGGAGAATTCCAATTTGAGTTCTTTGGTTAGCTTATTCTTTGTCTTTATTTCCAGACATTGTCTTTCTCTACCCAGGTTCTTCTTAGCACCTATTTCTGTCTTCAACTTCTCTGTGACTAACCAGGCAGCTACAACTGAATGGGCCTGCCTTGTTCATGTCAGAATCTAATCACTATCAATTGATCTAAACAAGGAAGAGACGCTTCCCACTAACGTGAAAATCTCAACGTGACTTTTTCACGGTGGATTAATAAGATGAAGGCCTTAAGAGATCTCAGTTGGGGCACTGAGTTGTGAGTGTGGAAGGATTTATTAATTTCTGTTGCTTCTCTCTCCTCCTTTTCTGTTATATTCCCATGATGAGGTCATTTAGGCTCAAGTTGCCTCTCAAAGATAAAATGACATTAGCCAATAGATAGTCTTTTCATTATGCTACGTTCAAAATTCTACTGCTCCATTAATCTTCATAAAATATAATTCTGATCCTCTCCCTCTTTTACTCAAAAGCGTTCACTGTTTCTCCCCTGGAAACAAATACATTTCAAACTTCTTAGCTTGGCATTCAAGGTCTTCTCTAATCTAGATTCACTTTCCTCTCCTGGAAGACTTCATGCTGTATGTTGTACCTGGAATGCTTTACCCCAGATGCTAAACTCTAGATTTCCAGATCCTATTCATCTTTCATGTCTCTGCTAATGAGGGACTTTATTCAGAAGTCTTTCTATGATCTCTCCATCTTGAAGTAATCTTCTTTTCAAATAATATATAACTTATTATTTGTATTTTTTTAAATGACACCAACTATGGTCAGCCTACTATTATAATTTTTTTTGCATCTCTCTTTTTTTTTCCCCCCAGATTCTAAGCTTTCTGATGAAAAATTTTGTAGTTTTTCACCTCTGGGTTATCTTACAGCTAGCTCATAGTGCCTTATATCTAAAAGCTGCTCAATAAATATTTGTGGAATGATGATGACCAACATATGTTGAGCATTTAACTATGTGGCAGGCACTTGCTAAACATTTGTGTGTATTTCTCTTTTCACTTTCACAATGTCTTTATAATAAATGTGCTATGATTACCCCCAATTTACAGATGAGGAAGGAGAAGGATAGAGAAGTTAAATAGCCCGAGGTCAGTTAGTAATTGTTGGGCTAGGAACCAAATTCAGACCCCAAGAGCTAATGCTCTTAACTACGGTGTTAACACTGAACAATTTGTAGATTGAATGCCTGAGTGAGTGATTGAGTGGAAAGGACTTCATAGACTCTGAACTGTTATGGTCAAAGGTGTGTAAAATCCAGCTGAAGTGATTCTGTATTATGGAAGTTTTGAAATAGAATTTTATTATGTAGCTTTTCCTTTGCTTTATAGTGACCCAAACCACGTGCTATAAAGCACATTCTTGCCTCTCTCTATCACCAGCTCCAAGCCTAGAGAATTGATACATAATAAAGACATCATTTTTAAAGCTTCCAATGATTTTCTGACATTTTTAGCATAAAATTCCCAGTCATTTTCTAATTGCATACCATTTTGTAATTTTTTTATGGCTTATTCTGCTTAGGATGGTTCAAGACAGGTTATCTTTAATCAGCTGTGAGTACAGTGGCCAGGGGTACTTGGTGAGATCATCATTTTGGGCCACGTGCCTTCTTCT
The DNA here is from genome assembly GCF_020826845.1 of Diceros bicornis minor. NCBI lineage: Eukaryota > Metazoa > Chordata > Mammalia > Perissodactyla > Rhinocerotidae > Diceros > Diceros bicornis. The sequence goes on along the minus strand of NC_080750.1, from coordinate 55,344,535 downwards.
ATTCTCAGTAGCTATTAATAGAGTAACTGGAAAGCAACATAACCACTACAGTGTGCTCTGACCCTATATGACTTCTGACCCTGTATGGCTGTGCTGTTGTATGAGTCTTCTTAAATCTTGACTCTTTTACATCATGCCTGGGGATAGATACAGAGACTTATGCTTTTTTAAATGTTTAGACAACTGTGGTTAAGTTTCTGAGGTGTGTATTTACGTAAGATTTACATAGGATTAAATTGAAATTGCTCAATCTTGAGGGGAATCGGATTAAATTGAGGCAAAAAGAGAAGAATGAAAGGGAACATCCAACTTTGATCTTCTCCTCTGTTATTCTCTCATGGAAGTAGTTTCAGAAAGGAAGGGATGGGGCAGGATGAGTGAGCTCTCCTTAATCCAGCTGTGGTGAGGGATCGCCTTCAATCAACATGTGACTTGTTCCTGGGCAAAGAGAAGAGCTGCATAATCTTCAGTATAACTTATTCTGCCCTAAAAGAATAGCTACTCATTTCCCTGAGAAGCTGTCAGCACCAGGCAGTCCTAGAAAGCACTGCTTTCAGTCTCTTTCCACTCAGTTCAGATAAATGCTTACCAGCACCTATGGCTTTTGACTCACTGTTTATTTATGTTATTTTATTTCTTTTTTATTTTTGCAAAATAGAATAAGAACTTTGTGGTATGATATGATTGTGTTTCTGAATGAAGATGTAGTAGAAACTAATGATCTTTTCTCTTATACATCATCTTTCTATGTCATCTTTTGTATCACCTAGGTCAGTTTAAGATATACCAGCTAATTACCTGTGCAGGAGAGAACAATTGAGTTTAACTTACCTTTTTAGCAATAGAGTTGATAAACTGAAAAAGAATATCTGTAAGTTGATAATCAATCAACTTTATAGGTGGGATGCTGAAAAAGCACCAGGCATTTTAATAGTGTATTATGTACATTATCTCATTTAATCCTCGCAACAAAACTGTGGTGTGGGGATAATTATCCCCATTTTAGAGATGAGGAAACTATGGCATCTAGAAAAGGATGAGAGACACCTTGGAAATTCCATCACTATTATTCCAGAACCCAAAATAGAAGCATAACATCAGTAAGAACCTAATAATTCTTAGAAAACTAATTACTTAAGAAAGGGATAGTCTCATAGACAGACTGTGTAGTCACCTACAAGATATAACTTATGAGATACTGAAATCCTCATCTTCCAAGACAATGTAACATTTACTGGTCTGTTCAAATGTAGTCCTTGCCATCTAGCTAGCTTCGTAGATCCAATCTGAAAGTTGTTAAATGATGGTTCTTTATATTTATGTTGCATAGCATAGTAGAAAAAGAAAATCCTTATATATTTAACTCTTTTGAATCTCGCCACAATCCTGAAAGACTACCGTGCAGACATTGTCATTCTCATATTGTAGATGAGAAAACCCAAAACCCAAGGAGCTCGTAGTTAGAGCTGTGATTAAAACTCCAACTATACTATGCTTTCCACTGCACCAAACATCTCTTCAATTCCTTCCACACTGTTATTTTTGGAGTGTCTCCTTTAATCCAGTCATTCCAATCTTCCATAAACTGGTAATAGGTACTTTTTAAAACAGTCGTTTCTTCTTCAAATAAGTTGGGGGAAAGTGTAATGCCATAGCCCTGTCTTGAAGATTCACAGTGCACATTAACATAACAGAAGTCTTGTAGTAAAGCTGCTTGGTTAACTGTGTTTGATAGGATATTTCCCATAGATTGTCTACCCTTAACATTTTTTTCAAAGCTCCTGGTTTGAGAAATGTTATTCTAGCCCTTTTGCACACAACAGATTAGGAGGAGTGGTGTTTGAAACCCAAGGAATCTACAGTGTAAACTCAAGGAAGGCAGGATTTCTTTTTTGTTGTTGTTCCTGAAACAGTGCCTGGCACATAAGTAACGCTAAAGGCATTTGTGCGAGGAATAGGTAGTGCACATGTTCTCAAGGCTTAAGATAGAACCTCGTCAGTAACCTGGGTAGCCGTCAGAGGAGACATTTCTTGGAGTGTCTGAAGATTATCTGAAAGCCTTTGTCTTCATGAAGTTGACCCAGCTTTTATACTGGATCTCTACCTAACAAAGCTTTATCCCTTTCTGCATGATCATAGAATCATCTTTATCTCTAAATACATTTCAATTTCAGTTTCAAAGAGAGATTTCAAAAAGGGAGGTATATGTCTTCTCTGAACTGAGATCACACTGTGAGTGTTCATGTTTTCTAACTGCCCAGTGCCATCAATGGCGTTCTAGAGATGTTTCATAGAGAAGTGTCAGTTTATTGTCTAGTACCAATAGTCTTAGGAAATAATATGAAAACTTATTAGTGGACTTTGGGGTTTTTCTGCTTCAGTGGGTTAGGGATGCTTCTTGGTTAAGATTTTGTTAGCAGTTAGATCCTTGCAGGGATTGAGTATTTCAGTTTATTGTCCTTTAGTGTCTCTGGATTCATGGGTAGAGACTTGAGGCCTAGAATATGACATAAGATGAAATAAAAAGAACGTAAGTATTCCTAATTTATTCATTCATTCATCCATCCATCTGTTAATTAATTTATTTATTCACAGATCGAAAAGTATGGCTTCTCTTCTGATCTTACCCTTTCCCCTCAAGATAGTGTCCAACTTTATGATACCATGGTTCAAGTCTGGGAAACTTGGCCCAGGGCTCAGGTAAATATATAAATATATATTCATGGAAACTACTTTATTTGATGCTATTAAAGAACATGGGAAAATTATTCTTCACTTAAGCACACATTCTCTTAATTAGTGGAAACTGATATTGGAAATAATCAATTATTCTTTCTTTTCAGACATTCTTCTTCCTGACTTTGTTACATTTCAAAATACAGAATATCCTATAATTCTTGAAAATGTTTCTTTTGTTTAGCGTTTGGGATACTTTATTGGATTTATATTCTTCTATTTTCTTTTATTACCCTCTCTTCTCTCTGTCAGTTTTCATCCTTTCCTTGGCTTTGCTCTATATTCTTGCCTTTGAAGAGTTCATCCATCATCATAGGTTTATGTGTTAGAAGTTAAGGGAAGATGGAAAGATGTTCAGCAACCCCTATCCTCAAGGAATTTGCAGTTTGGTTAAGGAGATATGTAAATTTAAATATATCATTGTATTTTTTATGGAAATTGCATAATTTAACTTAATGCCATGATAATTTTTTCCCAAGGAATTGTGTCCAGAGGAATTCATTCTTTTTAAGAATAAAATAGTCATTAAAAAGTTGGATGCTAGAAAATATGAAGAAAACTTAAAGGCAGAACTGACAAATTGGATTAAAAATGGCAAAGTAAAGAAGGTAATTTTCACACTTTTGGGGCAAAGTTTCTCTTAATTGTTAACGATTTGGAGTTATATAACTTAGCCAATGCCAGTTTTTATTTCATTTTTCATTTTAGAAATTTCGTTTAAACATGTTATCCATTGAGTCTGAGGTAGATATAAAGGGGAGGGAACTGGTTTCATCTCTTAGCCCAGTGCCCTCTAAAACATGTGCCATAGCCTTTTGGTTCTTCACATTGTTATAATAACTAAAAGCAGAGAACCTGGTAATAGGAGAATCAATATTGTTGATGCTGCTTTCAAAGAAAAAGGACTGGCTCCAGAGTAATGATAGTTGAGAAGATTGGGAGTTAGTAAAGGAGCTACCCTAAGTAGGTTTTGGACAAATAAAAAGAAATTATGTATAAAAATAACCAATTTCTGAAACTCATGTAAATCATGATAGAGGAGAAAATATAAATATATTTGAAAGAGGCTCAGGCAAATTTGCAGATGACAAACTCTTAAGTGGCTACTCTGAGAATCAGAGTTATCCTTGAGTGTTAAGATTGGTGGACTTTTGGTTCTAGTCTGATGACAATGTGCCGTGTTTATTTGCCTTTTTTATGGCAGTGATAAAAGAAATGAAGGTAAAGATGGTATTGATGTCAGGAAATACTACTCCAGCAAATATTTTAGCCTATCTTTTTGGCACATAATGCTATATTCCATTAACTATTAACCAAGAAAAAACTGGAAACCAAAGTCCTGCCTACCTTCCATCTCCCCCAAATGATGCCTAAAAAGGAAAATTGATTTTATCAAGAAAATGTATTCATGATAGCACATGATTTTCCATTGTATACTATGTAAAGGAATTTCATATCAATTTTCTTGATATAAAATCATGTTTATTTCTTTTCTGATTAAAAAAGTAGTGGATGCTCTTTATAGAAAACTGTAAATATGGAGGAGTAGAATAAAAATTATCACCCACAATTTCATCACTCTGAGGTAAACAATTTGTTGCACTTCTGTCCAGTTCCTTTTATAACTCATCTCTTGAATTTTCAGTTAAGCATTATAACATAAGCATATCTCTATGTTATTACAAACTACTGGTAAACATAGTTTAAAAATTCTTTTTTATTTTAAGAGTTTTTCATGTTGCTTGTTGAAAAATTACAAAACACGGAAAATTATAAAGAAAAAAATCTCAGCAATGGGTGATTTATGAAAGAGTCAATTTCATTGCACCATGATGAATGAGATTATCAATGAGCTATTCCTTCTTTTTTTAAAAAATGAGTGTTTGCTAATTTGATAGAGAAAAGTTTTATCTCAGTTTTGCTTTATTTTCATTTTAAAAGACTAGAAAGTCTAAAAATATTTGTGTATTTTTTGTGTAATTCAAACTTTTGGGAGCTAATTTTCTCTCCTATTGTAGTACTTTAAAATTTTCTTCAAGGTTTTTTTTTGTGTATAAAGAATGACTTTGTGTCATATTGCATAAAATTTTTTTCCTCATCTCTGTATTTTTTCAAGGTTGTTGATGACTTTCTACATTTTGATTTTGTTCTTTTACCCCATGAAGAAGTTTCTTATTTTTATAGAGTGCAATATATTGAACTTTTCTCAGGTGACTTTTGTATTACTTTAAATTTGAAAAACCTATTCCTATCCAGATAAGTGATGAGTATTCTCTTACATTTTCTTCTGGCTGTTTTATCATTGATTTTATATACTCTTTAATACATTTGGAAGCTATTTTACCATCTAATAAAAGATGGGGCCTGGAGTCACCCTGTCCAGCCGGTGAAGCAGTGACATTTCCTGAACAGTCTTCATCCTCCTGACTCGTTTGTAATGCCTTCAAAATATCATATATTATATCTTATATTTATTCCAGTCTATGTGTTGAGAAATAGTCACTCATATTGACTTATCTATTACTCTGTTGATTTTTTTTACCATAACCCTGATAATATGTTTTAAAAGAACTAGTTTTAAAAACTCACAAAAAATTTTCTCTGAAAAATACTTCAAAGTTCAACCAATTGAATAATTCTGTTCTTTGTCCTATTTAAGCAAATTATTTTTAAAAATTCATATTTTATTTGCAACTCTAGGCCAAAAGAGTCCTGAAGAAGCTTAGCCCTAATTTGCTGTCAAGTTCAGAAGATATGGTAAAAATGTTTCCCCTTCTAGTTGAAAAGTTAGGACAAATGGATAAGTTACCTGCACTGTTTTTTTGGTAAGTTATTGAAGCTTAATTTTTTTATGTGTTAACATTTTTTATTTTGTTTTGTTTTAAATTAGTCTCATTCATATAAAGTGGGTAGAATGAGCAAAGTTTTACTATTTTGGTGCATATCTTTGAAAAAACAGTATAGCTAGATTTTATTTTTAAAGAAATGGATGCATGTTTCTGGTTCAATCCTTGTAAAACTATTTGTGCTTATCACTCTTTTAATTCGTTGCCTCCTGACATTTTTGACCTTTTTTAGTTTTGTTAATTTTCTTTTAAAAAAACAACCATTACTTCAATATGCACCTTTAGAAATGCTCCTTGGGCAATCAAGTTGCATATTCATGTACACATGTAAAGCACATAAAGTGCTCACAATTTATTGGTATGTTTGGCTTTTAATTTTTAGTTAGGAAAACTAAAACTCAGAAGCACACCTGAATACTATGTGCTATAATACAAAGAGCTTGAGTAGATTTTAAGTGTCTAACTTTGATAAAGAGAACTGAAGTGGAATGTATTAAGTGGGTAACACTTTTTACCCTGGATCAGCTCTGGTAATAACTTTGTCATTAGAGCAGAAAAAGTTATTTAGCCAAGATAACTTTTAATTATATTAACTATGAAAGCTTTGTATAAAATAAATTCCCAGCATTTGATCATTGGATATTACCATTGGGTAATATTAAATTATATACATAGACAAATACACAAACACATATACATGTAGATATGTTAAATGGTAGCACTAAAGCCACATGTGTTGTTACACATCCAAATGTCCATGTTGGTGGTAGGTAACTAAAACCAGATCATGGTAGAAATAAAAATTTAGTATGGCTGAGGGCACAAATTTTGGGAGTTGCAAGAAAATTTCTCCTTCGTCTTTGTGATTAGGCCAAAGTAAATAAATGAGATATTTTGCCAACCCATGACAATATTTACCTAGATCACTTGCTAGTGTGGCCCTCAGTTTTGGTTAGAAGCAAATGTACTCCTATATTTTAAGTATAGCTGTAAATATAACTTTGAGATAGGAATCTGAAAAGGAACTGGATTCATTATTTATATATTCATACACATTTAAAATTTTGAAATAAATTGTGTTATAAAATATTTAATTATTTTAAATATCTGGGAAAGGGATCTTGGCAAGTTGCAATGGAGCTTTCAATTTTCTTTAAAATATACTACAGAAATCCTAGGTCTCATCCACTGGTTTGCTCTAGTTCAGCAGCGCTGGGATGGTGAGAACTCTGTATGATGATTGGTCTAGGCTCAAGTTAGACCAGACAACCTTCCTGTTGGGTCACAACCTCCTTGAAGCTTCCCAGGTGTAGTCTGAAATCGACCCCCATTCATGCAGGGCAAGGAGAGACTGAAGAAAAAGGCAGAGCACTCCAGATTAGGTGGCAGGTTTAATAAGCAAGGGAACTTACTCATGAGGCTTGTCTTCGGCGGCTGCAAGACAAGATTTCCGCATCCACCTGCCAAGTTTTAAAAGTTTATATAGAGGCTTTAACTGGGTTCAGTCACATACACAGTCCAGATAGTCTCATGACCACATTACTACCTCAAGGCTATACCCTGGGGGCAGCTTCTGGGAGCGGGGAAGGCAAGCAGAGCACACGTTCCAAAGACAGGGCAGGGGATGAAGAGCCTCCAATTGCCCAGGTCCAACTCTCACGTGAAACTGGAGGGCATGTCTTCTTGATGACCACCTGCAACACTTCCCTAGTCTGGACTCTAGAAGAAACACATGGTGCCGGCAAGGTGCATGTTTAGTGTCTAGTGCCCATGTAGAGAGTGGTTAAGAGCACATACTTTGGGCCAGACCTCAGCTTAAATTCTCGCTCTGCCCTCCATTAGCTATGTGACTCTGGAAAATTACTTAATGTCTTTGAACATCATTTGAAAAATGGAGATAGTAATAACTAATTCATTGGGTTGGGGTATGAACTAAAGGAAATACTTTTCGTAAAATGCTTAACTCAGTAGTTGAAAATGTGATTGGTTCAGGTTCAGCTAATAGACCTTCTTTTACACTGGATTTGGGCAAACATTATCAGAGGGATTGAAGAAGAGAAAGTATTTCTAGGTGACCTTGGTTGGTTGGTTTGTTTGCTTTAAAGCAGTAGGATGAAACCATTTAATGACATCATATAGGATATCATTTGCAACCAGTAGTTTATAGATATTGCACATTAGCTTGTATTACTGTGAACAGGGAGGCAAATTTAGCATTGTTATTAAAAAAATGGCCTCTGGAGTTGATTTGCCTGAGTTCTAATCCTAAATCAACCATTTACTAGGCTATGTGATCTTGGATAAGTTTTAAAATTTCCTTTGGAATCTATTTCCTCATCTGCAAAACAGAGATAATAATAGTACCTTTCTCATAAGGTCATAGTGGGGATTAAATGCATTAATACATTTAAGCCACATAGAACAGTGCTTGGAACTTGGTAAGTACTTTGTAATTGTTTGCTATTATTATTTTTGCCTTGTTTATATACCAAATCTTCTTATCACATACATTAGACTGTGACTTTCCTAGTCTTTTTTATTTTTATTGAGATATAATTGACATATAACTTTCCTAGTCTTTGTTTCTCCAATGCACTGATTTAATCTTTATCAGCTAAACAACATTCCTTTTCAAAGCTTGCATTCTGAACATGGTAGTAAGTCCATGGCCTCACCAGTAATGTTGAAAAAATTTCTTGGGTGGACCCAACCTATAATGAGTACAGTGGTAGTGGCTGTCAGATACATTCAGCCAAAACATTTTCCCAACAGCTATATGATAGTGGTTCATGGAAATATGACCTGAATGGAAAAATAATCTTTTCAAGGCATTCTTTTCATTTGTTTCAAGTTTTAAGAGTGGTGATGTGGAAGAAAGAGCTAGAAGCGTGTGCACTTTTCTGGAGAAGTCAGAGAGAAAAAGCTGTCCCCAAATTGACCAATGTTGTAGCAATGTCCATGACATAAATAAAAAACTTAACAAAGCTGAAAATAAAATGAAGAAACTAAAGAAAACGTAAGTATTTACTTAAACAAATTGGCCATTAAGGGCTTAAAATACTTCATAGGAAACCATTAGAAATGTATACAGACCTGGGCCACAGAGAGGTTCTTGTTATGGGTTGATAGAGTAAATCTGGATGGGAGGATGGGAGGAAGTTAAGGTGCCATAATCTTATGCCTCTTAGTTGTGTATAGATAAGGTTCATTTAGGAATCAGGAGGGGTAGGACAGACTCTGCAAGCCTAGCTAGATTATCTGACCTGACAATGTCAATTCAGCTCTCAAAAAACTATCGCATCTTTTCCAAACACGTGTGAATAATGTCTCTTAGGAGACCCTCAGCCGACCTGACCATAGCCTACATTTGTCCCCTGTGGTCACAATGTGGAGGTTTCCGTGATGCGATATCACAGTGGGTGAGCAAAGAAAGGCCTATAGAATGACCTGCCATACCAATTGTATGCTTGGGGCAGCACTTCACTGTGGTGATTACTCTTCCTTGTTCCCAATGTCTGATTAATTCTGACTGTTCTATGGACCAAATGTTTCTTCTCTCTTTGCCATCCTCTCCATCTTTACTCTCTAACTCTGCCCCAATTCAGGCCTTTGGCATCTCCTCTCTGGGCTCTTGTAGAGGCTTTCCCGTGTGATTTCCCGTGCCGGGTTCACCCCCTCCCATGTTACTGACACACAGTTGCTGATGTGAACGTTCTAATGTGCAAATTGAATCAAATTATCCCACACACAAGGTTTTTCTTTCTTTTTTTGTGAGGAAGATTACCCCTGAGCTAACATCTGTTGCCAGTCTTCCTCTTATTGCTGAGGAAGATTGGCCCTGGGCTAACATCCGTGCCCATCTTCCTCTACTTTATATGTGGGACACCTGCCACAGTATGGCTTGATAAGCGGTGTGTAGGTCCACACCTGGGATCTGAGCCTGCAAACCCTGGGCTGCCGAAGCAGAGAGCATGTGAATTTAACCACTACGCCACCGGGCTGGCCCCAAGCTTTTTCTTTCTTAATCGCCTAGTGATGTTGATAAAGAGAGGCTTTTAGCATTGGATACAAGGCTCTTCATGATTTGGTCCCTGCCATCTGTGGTGTCATTTCCTGCTACCCGTCTCTGCTAAGACTCAATCTTTTCCAGTTCTCCACTCGTGACATGCTCTCCACCACCTGAATCTATACCCGGAGGGCCTTCCTTTCTGTTAGCTCATACATCTTGTACTCATTTTTTTTTCCAGTTCAAAGTCTATCTTCTCTCTGAAGTTTATAATGATTTCTCAGGGTAGGTTTATTGCCCTTTTTCTTTTATTCCCACTCTACTTTGAATCATGAAAGCAGTTATAACAGTTATCTGTATATCTTTCTTTTCCCTAGATGGTCAGTTCCCCTACAAGAACTGTGCATTTTCCTTTTTGTATTCCCAGTGCCAGCAGATGCCTGGCACATTGCTTCATAAATACTTGTTGAAAGAATGATCGAATCTTCCCTCAATATTGAAACAGCTTCCACAGCTTCCCTAATTTTAGATATTTCCCAAAGACAATAGCAGAGTATCTTGATCCCACCACCGATTGCATCTTCTTTCTGTTTGTTGTGCAGATTTTCCCAGACGCCTGGGAAGGGAAGGGACCTCAGAGAGAGGTCTTGGAGCTATAGCTCTTCTCAGTTACTGATTCTCTTTGGTCAGAACTTTTTCAGGACTGGGAACAACATTTCAAGTCGGATATGTAGTGAACAACATGCACTATGAAAATAAAGGGTATTTAGTGCTATCATCAGTTTTCCCCTGAGGCCCAGTCAAGAAGGGTCTCTGCTCCCAGAGTGGAGATTTAAAGTGCCCTTCTCTGGCTTGTTTCTCTGGCTGGGTCCCTCCCCATGAGACCAGGAGTCAGTGGAGCCAAGGGAATGTGCCAACTCATTTTTGACTGTGCCATGCTCTCCCCTTGCTTTTCTGGAGAGCTGCAATTCTTCTGAGAAGAACAATAGCAAGAGGGAGAAGGGATCATGCAGAGAAAAGGAAGAGGATATAGTGGATTTTGCTGATGAGCGCCCATTGCTTCTAGAGCAAACATGGAAGTACATGTAAGAAAGGAGATTTAAATCAGGATTGGTAGTGCTGCACGTAAAACTCAGCATCTGGGCGATGAAGGGTGATCTGGGAAGTCTTAGGCTTCTTGTGGTAGGTGAATATGAACTTTCCTTACTTAAAAGTTTATTATTTTTTTTAAAATAACAGCTTTGAAAAAGACAAGGAAAAGGCCAAGAAGTTGGAAAAGAAACTAACATATGGAGCTGAATATATTAATTTCCTGAATAATTTGAAGGAGTTTCTGAAAATCCCTGAGGACTGCTCGTATGCTGATGTCAATGCACTGCACACCGAGGTCAGCATAGAAACTGGCTCAGTATAATAATGTGTCAGTCATGACTTTTTATTATAGTGATTGTTTAGTTTATTATCTTTGGACACTAAGTAAAATCTCTATTAGAAATGACATGTTTGTGTAATATCTTTGAAATATTATTATCTCTGTGTGTTATTTTGTTTGGTTTGCAATGATTGTCCAAATTTGATGTACTAAATTTCTATAGGTGATTTCTTCTTGCTTAGTAGTTTGATTGTGGAAGTGTCAGCCTCTTCTTTTATTTCACTCTACTCTCCGGGATTACTACATGGCCTGATTCTAGAATTCAATCCCACATGCTGTATTTTACTACTGGTCATATTTGGGTATGTGCAGTACAATACATTTAAAATAATATCTACAGAATGTCCCAATCTCAGAGACCTTCTGTCTGACATCCAAGGCATTCCACTAAACAGATACTGAAATATCCAAATATGGTATGACATTTAAACAATTTTTTTCTTATGTAAGTAATTTATGTTCATTTCCAAAATAGTTGAAAATACAAAATGACAAAAATAAGAACAATGTCACAGCTCAGAGATATTCACTGTCCTAGATTATTTTCCTCTGGAGACATACAAAAATACCCACACCCAAATTAGACATTCCATATGTTTATTTATTAATAAGATAGGATCATATTGTATAAATTAGTCTATAACCTGCTTTCCTCACTTAGCTATTCATTTCTTATTAACAACAATAGAGCTACATTATTATTTTAATACCTTTATAGTGTGTATTGATATGGATGACTATAATTTCTTTAACCAGTCTTGTGACCCTCGGCTGCATAGGTTATTTTCGTTATTTTTTCTTGTTCTTATAAGCAGTGTTCCCCTTTGACATTTTGGCCAACTGCTGGATTTTCTCCTTAGGATAAATTCCTAGAAGTAGGATTGTGATAGTATGGATATTTTTAAAGATTTGAGTCTAAGTAGTGAGTGATTCACAGTGGGAAGTAAGAATTCTCTGATCATCTAGGATAGGGAACCACTTTGCCTTGGAGGAGCCTCTCTCTGCCTGGGGAGGGCTCCGAAGGTTTCAGTAGAGAACTGGTCTCCCTCTTTCTGGCGCCAGCAGATCATACACTCACCTGTCCCGGACATCTTATTTACAAACAGCACCTATCTCCCTTTGGTTTATGACCATCTCTTCTCTGAGACAGACTGTTGAAAAAAATGGGAAGATTGTTTCTGGAGTCATAAACTATAACCTATCCTTATATAGGGTCAGTGTCAAAGAGTAGCCTCACTTTGTGCAAGGTAGAAATGCTAAGTTCATGAAAATACCCTGTGATTCTGATTGAAGTTAAAATTAAATAAAATATATTATCAATTGTTCTACACTTCTTTCTTGTTTTAGACTTTGGAAGTGGTGTTTAAGCGAGTACAGTTAACAAGAAAAGGTGAAGAACTGAAGTCTTTGGCACAAAGGGGTATTGGATATCATCACGATTCCATGTATTTTAAAGAAAGAGAGTTCGTTGAGATACTTTTCGTGGAAGGGTTTATCAGGGTAGGTGATTTTTTGACATTTAAAAAATAAAATTATACATACATGATGTTGAGTAGCAGTGAAATGTGAAAAATTATACCAGTTTATCTCATCTAACCAAAGCGTCATTTTCTTACAACTCACTTAATGGCTTCTCCATCTGTTTCGTTTCTTAGTGGAGTTTAAAAGTATTTATATACTAAAAAACATCTATAATGAAATATTATAGCTATGGTAATTTGGGCAAAACATTCTACTTTTTTTTAAACACATAGTGCCTAGGACGTACTTTTTTATTTTGCCCTACAGATTTCCTGAGGATATTTAAGATATACTTTTAGTCAGACCTGTTTCTAATGTCACACCTCAGGTCAGCTAAGAGGAAGACATCTCTTTTCCAGGAATTGGAAAAAAGCTTGTCCTAGACTAACATGGTCTAGATAGAGTTTATAGGTGTGGTATCTCTAAATGAACTTGGAAAAGGGTAAGGACATCTTAGTTGGCTCATAATCAAACACTTGTTAACCTCTTAATAGTGTGCCTCCAAAGGAGGCAGCATTCTGGTTTAAGGTGGGGATAGTCTCCATAAATTGACCAAGAATGTTCATACGATTGCTCAGTTAATTTTCTTTTTGAGTGATTTGTGGAAACAGACACCAGCTTTATTGCCTGCATGCACATGCACATGTGTGTGCCTGTATGTGAAGGTTGTGTAGAAAGGTAGTCACTCTGCTATTCAGGATATTTATCTTTGTAATCTTAAGAAAAAAATAGTGAGGAGTATATCATAATAAAGGTTATTTCTTGCTATTTATCAAAACTAAAAATATTTGGAATGACTCTGCTCAGTTTTCCTTTTAGTGTGTGTATACATATGTGTGTGTGTGACTGTGCATGCATGTATACAATATATACAGTTTATACAAAGTATATAAATATACAATTTATTGGTCATTTCAAAGGGCAAGAACAAGAGAAAAGAGTTTTTATAAAGATTATTAATTGAGGGCAAGGGTCACACCTATTTTACTCATCACACCCAGTATTATAGAACTTGTCACATAGTAGTGCTCAATAAAAGTTAATGAATGAATGAATGAATAGCCAGACCATTATAAAATTGTTATTCTGGAAATAGTGATAGCTTTGCTACACAGAACAATTTTAAACATGGTACTCATTAGAGTTAAATGCTAAATTTTACTGATTTGAGTCTTTCTGTCTTTTTTTCTTATTGATGGACTTTTTTTTTTTTTTTTTGGTGAGGAAGATCAGCCCTGAGCTAACATCCAATGCTAATCCTCCTCCTTTTGCCAAGGAAGACTGGCCCTGGGCCAACATCCGTGCCCATCTTCCTCTACTTTATATGGGACGCCACCACAGCATGGCCTGACAAGCAGTGTGTCTGTGCGTGTCCGGCATCTGAACCTGTGAACCCTGGGCCACCAAAGTGGAGCATGCGCACCCAACCGCTGCGCCACTGGGCCAGCCCCTTGATGAACTTTTTAAAGTGAACAAATAATTGGTTGAATTTAGATGTGTTTATAAATATCAATTAGAAAATATTTTTGTTTTCTCTATATCATTAAATAATTAAAATAATTATGACATGGATTAATATCAATGTATTTAAGAGGAAGAGAGACAATTGTATGTACCCAGCATTAAATAGATGAGTGGGTACATAGACTGTTAGGAAAGTAAATAAGGGAAAAAAATGTAACTTTATTATGCTTCAATTGCTTAGATCAGTTATCTGTCACACACTAACGGAGACCAGATTTGAAAATTCCTTGAGCAGACAAAACCAGTTAGTCATACAAGCAATGCTTAATTTAGCTTATTTTGCAAGACGAGTGAGGTTAACTTGATCTGGGTCATTTCTTGCTTATGCCTTTGGAAATCATAAGTGAAACTTAAATAGTTCCCCTAAATTGATATGAGGTAACCACATTTAAGAAAATTCTAATATTGTAACCAATCACAGTGAAGAATAAACACTCTCTGCCTTCACATTAAATGAGCTGCTTTATGGTAATATACCTCTGAGCCTCTTTCCATGTTTTGGTTTGAGTGCTACTGGTTTGCAAACTGTCTTTTTGGTGTGTGCACAATAAACTTTTACTAATTTCTACTGAAGTGATTCTTTGATTTTAGTTCCATTTTTCATGAACTTTTGACACTGTGTAGATAAAACCTCCAAAAACAAAGCATGAGGATAGGGTAAGATGATTGTCCAGAGTGTGTTAGGAAAAGTATTATTACCGCATCTTCAGGAAAGTCGTATGTGAGTATTTTATTCCTTCATGCATTTATCGAATGTATATTTATTGTGCGTCTACTAGGTGCCCACGATACTTACGGTCTAGGAGGAACAAGTAAACATGGTTATTTTAGAAACGGTGGTCCGAGAAGTCCTTTTGGACATTTTTGCAGAGATCAGAAAGAGCCTGCAAATGAAGATTTGAGGGAAGCCGTTTTAGGCGGAGCAAACAGCAACAGTTACAGCCTGCAGTAGCGGTGTGCTTTGGATATTCAGGGACTAGTAAGAAGAACCATGTGGCCAGTACGTGGACATTAATAACATGTGGTTTAGTTAAAGTTCAAGAGCTTTTCAGTGACAGGAGCAGAAAATATATCTTGTGTCCTTGTAGATGTGCTCTATTTTGAATTAACTCTTATTTCTGTAGGTAGTGACGGCTACTGGAACGCTTGCCTTGGGGATCCACATGCCGTGTAAATCTGTTGTGTTTGCTCAAGACTCCGTCCACCTGAATGCTTTAAATTATAGACAGGTAATTCTCTTACTCCTGCTGCTGAAAGACGAGTGTGAGATAACGAACCCTGTGGCATTTTTATCTGCTATCAGGCTATAGTTTCTGTTCTTCCTTTTACTTTCTGTGTGACGTAGTGATTTTGAACACAGTTCCCTCGTGTCTTGTTACTTCATGCCATTTGATTTATCTACTTCACTATTTTCTCACAGTTAATGTTCAGTGACTTAATAATCTTAGTGTAGTTTTCAGTCTTGAGAAATATAAAGCTATTCTGATTCTTTTTTTTTTTTTTTTTTTGAGGAAGATCAGCCGTGAGCTAACATCCATGCCAATCCTCTTCTTTTTGCTGAGGAAGACTGGCTCTGAGCTAACGTCCATTGCCAATCCTCCTCCTTTTTTTCCCCCAAAGCCCCAGTAGATAGTCGTATGTCATAGTTGCACATCCTTCTAGTTGCTGTATGTGGGACACGGCCTCAGCATGGCCGGAGAAGCGGTGTGTGGTTGCGCGCCCGGGATCGAACTCCGGGCCGCCAGTAGCGGAGCGCGCGCACTTAACCGCTAAGCCACCGGCCGGCCCTGATTCTTGATCCTTCATAGTACCCCTTTATTTTATTTTCCTGGGAGTATGTAAAATGTTCTGAAATTTCTTGCATCATCCGTTTCCTTTAATATGTCTTTTTCTGTGTGTGGCACTTGGTATCATCAATTTCTATGTCTTTTGGGAATTCTGTCATTTAAAGCAGGTATATTTTGACTTTCTTACTGCAAGTT
This sequence comes from Diceros bicornis minor, assembly GCF_020826845.1. Taxonomy (NCBI): domain Eukaryota; kingdom Metazoa; phylum Chordata; class Mammalia; order Perissodactyla; family Rhinocerotidae; genus Diceros; species Diceros bicornis. The sequence continues at coordinate 55,328,488 of NC_080750.1, read as the reverse complement.
TAGTATTGAGTATTTTGGGGTCGTTTACCATCTACTTTCCAAATTCCACAATTTCGTTGCCATTCACCCTGTTGTTGTGGGTTTATGTTTAAAAAAAATTCCCTTTATTATAATTTTGGTGGAATTTCTGGGGAGAGAGATGTTACTGAAAGATCTCTAATAAACTTTTCAAAAATCAAGAATAAAACGATGTTCTATATTATAAGGCAAGGGAGGAAAGAGAGATAAAAGAAAAACGAGAGTGAGGGTGAGAGAAAGAAAAATAGAAGAGAAGGGTCACTTAACAGACATACAGAGACAAGTAGACAAAGATGATGTACTTGAGCATCTTCTCGTTTCCCTTATGACACGGAAATGTGATATCATGTGTTACAAGTTGGAAGGGAAAGAAAAACTACCTCTTCTCCACACACTGCAAAAAATAAAAGACAAAGATATTTACAAAGTCTCAAAATATAAATTTTTCTTCTTCTTGACATTTTTCTCTTTTCTCATTTAAATATAGATCATGTTAACTCTCCCAGTTTAGAATGTGGAGATTGTGATTTTACAGAGAAAAGGAGTTGATATCCATTTCATGACCTTTTAGGATATTGTTGTTTAAGCTTTAAAAGCCACGTTGCCCTTTTCTCAAGCGTGGCTATGAACAAGATCAGCTTTTGGCACGTGGTTTTTGAGCTGAAAAACAGTAAGACCAGCCGCTGGGCTGGAATTTTCCACTCTTGCTGTTTCTGAGCAGTGAGTGAAGTTTCTCTTAAGGGACTCCTGTTTCCTTTAGAATTCAAATCCCCTTTTTCCTCATCCTTACCAACATCTCTTTCCTGGAAGAAATCGAACATCATGCATTTACTGTGGACCTTCATATGAATGAAATTGTTTTGTTATCCTACCCTGATGACTTGGCATTATCTCTTAGAGGAGAGAAAATGTCTTTTCTTCCCTAATGAATGTTGTTTGTTTCTGGAGAGTCAAGTGGCAGAACTTTCTGGGAATGTGCACCTTGAATTTACACACCAGCTGGTCTTCCCAAATGTCAGGTTGACTCTGGAGAAATCAGTTAAATCAGAAAACTTTGATCACATTTCTAAATTTTTTACAGTTTATCTCTAAGAATGTGCCGCATAACCATGACCAGAAAGTGTTAATTCTATTGCTTGCATTTGAGAACACAACATTAATTATACCAAAGATATTTCACACACAGTTCAATTTCATCATGGTCCTACATCTACAGTCTTAGTTTTAGCTGAGTCAGTATTTTGACTTCCTGTCAATATTTTGACAAGTCTTTCAGTTTGGAGTAAACATTCACTCTGTTTTATATTTAAAGGGAAGTTTGAAAGAAATAACACCCACCTATGGATTTCTGTTCTCACTGTACAAGAGAGTTGTTATTTAGAAATATGTATGCTAATAGATAATCCAGTTGTGCACACCGGCCGAGGGGAATATCTGAGAACCCACCTTCCTGGCATCTTGTCCCGAGGCTGGTTGCCAAGGAGCTGATTCCAGTTACTTTGTTCAGTTGTATCCAAATCTTATTCTTTCTCTAGACCTCTTTGAATGTCTGGTTCGAAGCTGTGCTGCTTCTTTCCTGCGGGCTCCTTCTTTCAGTGCTTTCTTTTGTAGTGGAATCTAGTCCCATGGGAATGTGCTTTTTTCCTAGTGTAGCAGGTAACGTAGACTGAACTACGTATTTTTTAATAGCCTTTTAAAACGGATAATACGTTTTACTGTATTAATTGAAAAAAATGTTATAGATTTTCTGCTTAGCATGTCATTTTCTTCTTGGGCCGTTCTATTTTCTTTTCTTTTCTTTTTTAAATTCGTTTATTCCTTCATTCAAATGGCGTTTATTATGTGTCTGATATGTGCTAGGATCTGCTCCTGGGTGTCTTCCTCATGTCACTCAACTCCCCACAGGACTTTATTGTATGTAGAGTAAAGGGAATACTTGTTACCTTTGCATTCCCTGTAAGAAACTCCTTTTCTTCAACATTCAAGGAGAGGGAATTATACAATATTGTGCATATACGAGGTTGTGATTGTTGGGATCATTGGGAGCCACTGAGTAGGCTGCTTTCTCGGTCTGACCTCTGGGCCCTAATGATTCACTTCCTTCTCACAAATAAAAATGCATTTACCACCTCCCAAGGTCTCCAAAGGTCTCATTCTTGGCAAAAGCCTGGGGTTGCTTTAGTTATCATTGCTTAGTTAGCAATAAGGATGGCCTTATTGCTATCACAGTCTCTTGATTTCGTTTCTCTGGCTTCTTCACCACCACATCAGTGTTGCCTTGGTTCTGCTTATATTCAGACCAACCTATTGCCCTGTCCCTCTCTTGCTGGGATTGTTGTGCCATCCCACCAGTGGCCTGGCTCAAGTCTTGTTTCAGATTCCTCTGCCCTGGGATGCTCACGGAATACCTGAGGTAGTGTGGGTAACGATCAAGAGAGTGTGATCTGGTCCTAGATTCCCTCAGCTTAAATCCTTGCTTTACTATTTATTAGCTGTGCAATCTTGGGAAAGTTAGCCTCTAGGGGCATCGATTTCTTCATCTGAGAAATGGTTACAGTATTAATTTGTGTCTCATGAGGTTATTATGGGACTAACTGAAAAATGCACAGCACACAGAACTGTGCCTGCCCCATAGTAAGTACTCAATAAATGTTAGCTGTCATTAGTAGGGCGCTTTGCATCCTGACCACTGTGTGTATTTTAGATTTATCTCATTTTCTTTCCTAGTGTGAACACTCTGGCACATGTTTTTTCAGTCATTGGCTTCTAATTTCTACTGTGCTTTGTTGATCTGCATCTTTGTTCTGCCACTTCCTCTTAGAGAGTCTTTCTTCTCTCCTCCTATTGAAATCATAGCCCCTCTTCAAGGTTCTAATCAAACTCTCCTTATTTTTTTCTTTGAAGTCTTTGATAATCCTACCTTTACAGAACTGTGATTGCTCTGGTTCTTTGACCGTTTCTGTTATTTATTCTTATAAATTCTATGAGGGAATTTGTATCTCTAATTGCATATATCGTGGGGATAACACAGAGAGGCTCAAGGTGTTGTGGAACTGATCATTTCTTCTACAATGTGTACACCTCAGCATCCGTCTATACCAGCCTGTCATTTTCAGTTGCAGTTATAATGGAAAACATTATAACAAAAAGGCATGTGAACTTGGGGTTGTGTGACTATTGCTAACCAGATGTGTGACCTAGGGTGAGGTAACCAAATTTCTGGGTTCTCCTTTCCTATGTCCAGAATGGGGTGATAATCACTACCCCACAGTATTTGTAAGGATTAAGTGAAGTAGGAAAGAGACACATTGAAGGTGCTCGATAAACATTCCCTCATTCATTCACCATGCACACATTTTTCCTCTCTGGTGTTAACTTGAATGCTTCTCTCTCCTTTGCTCTTGATACTCAGTCTGTTACAAAGACCATACAATTGCTCTCATGTGGTGGTCTCTCAGATTTCTGTCTCAGGATTTCTATAGCCAATATCCCTCCTTCATTCTTTTCCCTGGATTATTATAACGTTTTCCCTGATTCTCATTTCCCCATACTCTATTCTGTCCTGCAGAAGACTGACAGCATAGTTTTTCTTCATGTGATTTTCCTGCTCAGGAATATTTGGTAATTAATTCTACCCTAGGATCAAATTTATAAATGTCAGCCAATAGTCCAACCCTTTATCAACAAGTTCCCTTTCTCTGTTTACCTCTCTAAATGTCCACCTTCGTACTCTCATGACCATTTGTCCTAACCAATTGAATCTCCTTGCTATTTTCAATCATTTTACTCATCTCCAGCTTCTTGCCCTCTTTGCTGCTATTATTCCTTGCACAGATGTTCTACCATGTGAGCTTCAGGAATTTAATTTTTAGGATTCTGGAGGCAGGCTAATATAGTTCTGGGGACCATGAATTTGGTAATCAAAATGTCAGAGATGGAATCTTGCTACTTCTCAGTTGATGGACTGTGGATAAGCTACTTAGATTGTCTGTACTCAGTTTCCACCTCTTTAAATGGTTAGGATAACGATACTATCTACCTCATAGGGTCGTCATAAGGACTGCCTAAAATAATTTATATAAAGGGCCTAGCACATACTAAGCATTCAATAAATGACTGTTATTTCTTCTGTAAAGAGCTGGTTATTGACATCCTTCTTCCAAGAAGTCATTTCGTAACGTCTCATTCAGTGAATTTACTCGATTTGTATCTCAAGGAGCTTAGTCACATTGTTTTTATTTCATTATCTTTAACTCTACTTGTAGTCTCTAGTTCTCTTCATTTCTCTCTCTCTGTGGGTCAGTGTGTGGTAGCAAGAGAGGGAGTGAGAGAGACAGAAAATGGACTGTAAGCTCCTTGAGTGCAGGGTCCATGTTTTAATTTCTTTTACATATCATCTTACAAGCCTAGTTCAGTTGTTTGCATGAAATGACCACCTGTTAATGATAAATGCCTCATTTTCTGTTTTGCCCCAACTGCACTGAATTTCCTAAGTGCCGCATTAGCACAGATTAGTTTCAGGACTTCATGCACAATTAACTTTAGCCAATCCAGATGACAAATGTAGTCATAAATTGTTTAACTACATAGGAAATTATTTAGGAAAGTTTTACATTGTGATTCTCTTCTCTTTCCAGATGTCTGGACGTGCTGGAAGACGAGGTCAAGACCTGCTGGGAGATGTATATTTCTTTGATATTCCATTGCCCAAAATAAAAAGACTCATAACATCCGGTCTTCCTGAACTGAGAGGACACTTCCCCCTCAGCATAACCCTGGTCCTGCGACTCATGCTGCTAGCTTCCAAGGGAGGTGACCCAGAGGATGCCACGGCAAAGGTACCGTCCTTGACCCTGTCTGAGGTTGAACTGTCATCCCTGGCTGGGCTGTAGTCAGGGCTGCTGTTCTTTTACAAGTTTGGAACAATAACTCTTCAATTTCATTAATCTTTTAATGATTTGCATTTTCTTGAGTATTATATGTGTATTGGGGAAGGAAAAATAAAATCATTTTATTTTGTTTCGCCACCAAAGACAGTATTTAGGGCATTAAGAATTACTCAGGGTTATTTTAGTGTGTGAGTAACAATATAGTATTGTGGTTAAGTATTGGCTATAGACTTAATAGATCTCTGGTTCAACCATTTACTGACTGTATAACTTTAGGAAAGGCACTTATATTCTCTAAACCTCAGGGCTATCAACTGTAAAATAGGAATAATCATGGTAACTCTAGACTGTAGCAAGAATTAAATAAGTAATGTAAGTCAACGACTTCTTAGCATCAAACTTGGTTCATAGTAAACACATAAATGTTTGCTGTTATCATTAGTAGCCTCGGTTCTCATGTTTTCAGTTTTTTTGTTTGTTTATGTTTTGCTTTAGTTTTCTTTAAAGAGAAGAATGGGCAAACAATTTGCTGATTTCTCTATCCTTTCTAAATGTTTTCTATTTTTTCCTTTTTAAAGGAGATTAGATGTAGGTTAGAACTGGTAACAGAACTTGGGTTGTGATTGTCTAGATATATTTTGTGACGTAATAGATTTGCATGTATCTTAAATCCTGTTATGTTGTCAGCATTTGCCATTTCATTGATTAGTCCTTTAGATTAATAAGAAATTTCTATATTTAAAAAATCATTAAAAATGTATAACTGAAATGAAAGATTGATTCTGCTATCAAAACATCTCACTCTTCCAAATCATAGACAAGAAGAAGGACAACAGTATTGCTGTTATTAAAATAAAAATTATATTTTTAATATACGATCACCCAAGTTTATTAAAAAATATTTGGAAAACATAGAAAACTTGAAAGAAGAGAAAAATCACCCGTACCTAGTTCCACCATGCAAAGAAAACTGCATCATTATTTTGATATATTTTCTTCCAGTCTTTTCTACCTAAACATGAGTGGATGTTTGCTTTTTAAATAATGAGCCCACTGTTCTCTCTTTGACGTGATCTCCTACTACTTTTCCTATCACTCACTGAGCTTCTGTCACACTGTCTCCTTTTCTGTTCCTTAATATGCCAGACACCCTCTAGTCTTTGGATCCTTGCTTTATCTTCCTTCTGCCCGGAAGTTGTTAGAATAGAGCCTGGTATACAGAAAGAACTCGGTAAAAGTTGTTGAATTAATGAATAAGTCCTTAAGATGATACTCAAAGTCTCTTGTGAAAAATTCATTTAATATCCATATGTTGGTTTTTTCCCTATTGGAACCTATTTCCTGTTTTTGAATTGTAGGATTTATCTAGATCTTATGGTTTGTCAGATATACAGTATAGGCATTTCTTCAAGACTCATGCTCTGTCCCCTTAGGGTTTGTTCAAATATCTTTTATTATCTACATCTGGATAGTCAATTGGTAGCTGTTGCTTCTAGCCCGATTCTCAGTGTCCTGCAGATTTCCTTTAGTATAGTTTTGCTGAATTGGGAGTGACTGTCTTCTATTTCCACCTCTGGGCTCCCTGAGTTGTTGATGATACAGATGTCATTAATCACTGCAATGTCCTGATTGCATTGCTCTCAAGATTATTACTGTTTTAGCAACTCTATAATTATGGAGTCTACTTCTAAGGATGACATTTGCCTCCATGACTCCCTCACACCCCATCCTACCCTGTTGTTTTCTGACAGTTGCAACCTCGAACTGAGCGTAGGGAGGGGTCTTGAAGATGTAACAGGGAAGGGCATTTTGGCTTCTCCAGAAAAGGGGTGGTTGTCCAATTTTATAGTTGGTATAGGCTTTCCCTCCCTCCCTCTTTCCTACACTTCTTTGTTATCTATTGGCCCTATAGGAAGAGGAAATTCCTCCATGATTCTAAAATCTATCAGCCTAAAGATTGTAAAGCCTATCTTTTGATGACGTTGGGAAGTTTTTGGTCATTTTTGGAGACCACATGGAGACCAATTTAAAAATTGAGAGAGTTACTGACAGGGAGGGCTGCACACCTGGGCTTAGTTCTGGGGATGGAAGTGGCCAGTTTAGGGCCTCAGGTGACAGATGGGGTGATGACAGAGTTAGATGAGACTGAGGGGGTGAGGGTACAAGAAGAAGGAAGGTTAAAGAGGAGGCTAGATCTTGGGGAAACTATGCTGGGAGAGCTGCGTTGAAAGTGCCTGCAGTAGCCCTGGGGGAGGACAACAGTGGAGGCCAGGCTGTCTCTGCTGCCCGCTGGAGAAGAAGAACTTGGCATCTGGGAGCGTGCAGCTCCTGCGTGGGCTGAGCGATCCCCCAGGGCTCTGGTTTGTGTGGAAGGAGGAAGGCAGTTAGAGACACGAGGAGGTGGAAGAGACTGAGGGTTTCACCACCCCTGTTGGAGACGGCAGATTTGGGCCATTGATCTCCTGAAAATGAACAGGAAGGAAGGCAGTGGGGTGCAGGGCCGCAGGTGGGCTGGGAGGGCAGATCCTGAACTTGTCAATACCAGCAGCCCTCTTTTTTTCCAGACAAAGGGTTGTGAACTGGCCTGAGAATGAGGCCTGGTCTTATGGAAACTGAGCATAGCTTCGCCGGGTTGACAGCTTTGGCCCGGGGTAGTATGTAATTTTGGCTTCACCTAGTGGAACAAGGTCTGGGTGTGAGGCCAGACCCCTGGTTGGAGGTGAGGGTAGTCTAAGGAGTGATTCCGAAGGCAAGGTGCCATCGTAAGCAGTTAATGGTATGGCATGTAATGTGTCTGACATGGGGGGTGCTGCTGAGGCGGGATGTTTGTGTGTCTGCAGATGAAATTGACCCTCACTTTATTTTCCAGGTGGCAGTGCTCCCCTCTAGGTTCAGTGCTAACCTCTTCTGTGAGCTCACTCTGCCCCTCCTCCTCCCTTTAACTCTCTCAAGTTTATCTATTCACTTAAAACCTTGCTTCTGGTAATCTGGTAAGCCTGGGGACGTTGCTCAAGTCCCTGTTGGAGTCGTATTGTTCGTATTCATGAAGGGGGAAAGGCACACCCCACTGAGATTCTGGGTGGGGCTGGTTGGTGTTGCTTGCTGTTGGAGAGGATGGGAATTGAGTGCACCCTTGGGGGGTCCCGCAGCTGTGGTACCAGCTGACAGTTACAAACACGCCTCGTGGACCATGTTTTGTTACTATAGTGTTCATCATGGTGATCAGAGGGCACCAGGAGAAATGGAGCCCTTGGCCAGCGTGAGTCATCACAGTGTAGGAGGGGAGACCCTGAAGGAGAGAGCCCACCTAAATGGATGCCTGCAGATTGAATTTCCAGAGGCTTAGGAGGAGGGAGTTCTCCAATGTCATGTTTCCAGGCCTCGCTCCGGAAGCCCTGTGTTCAGGAGGCCATCATTGAAGGTTTTCAGATGAGTTTATAGGGGGCAATCTTAAAAAAGCCAAAGCAGATGCATCAGGGGCCATCAGCAGTTGTGTTTATTTGACTGTTTGATCCGGGAGCACCAACCTCTGGGCACGTGAATGCCAGCAGGCACACCTTCTTCTCTAGAGTAGAGGTTTTCAGATGCTGCATCTTCTAAATTGAGCCTCCTGTCATACTAGTGCTGTGCTACAAATCTTGCTTCGAGAAGATTCTTAAGTTGTAGAACATTTTAACATTGATGCCACAACACAGAGTGATGCCTTGTAGATGGAGCTTGCAGATGGAGCCCATTGACCCTCTCACCTACCCACCTACCTGCCTGGCTGTGCATTGGTGGGAGGAATTCTTAGTGTGATGATATAACCTCTGTGGGAAAGTGTTCACGTTTGAAATGCCTTAGCAAATACTTAGATGAAGAGACTGGCAAACTGAGAGGGAGGTCATTGTGTTGTGCTACAGTCTGGGAGGGTACAAGTTGGTCATGTCTAAATTCTGCATTAGAAATGACAGGTCTAGTTTGGGTATTCCAATCACATTGCAGATTACTAAGAGAAAAGAATGGTTGGGGTACTAATAGTAATCTTTGATTCATCTTGCTCTATATATATTTCAATTTGAATTTCACTTGATTAGATTTCTGAGTAATCTTGGTGTTCAAATGGGAAGACCCTGAGGTGACGGTTATAGGAGGGGGAGGTCACAGCTTGGCACTGGTACTGGGAGGGGTGGGGGTGGAGAAAGGGAGGGAGCTGGTTAGGTATATGTTGCAGAGGGTGGGGGTGGTAGGGAATGTGGGTTGAAGGGAATTTTCCGGAGAAAAGATCAGTAGGCAGAGATCTGGGGAATTTAATAGAGCTCATGGGCAAAGAAAATGCTAGTTAATGCTAGTAAATTATTAATCCTAACTAAATTGTTGCTTGGGAACTTTCTAGAGTGCTTAGAACTCTAAGTGCAAGGAAAAAAGTAAAATTGTTTTGCTTTGCTGCAAGGTGGGAAAGACTGAAAAGGTGTAACTGAAAACCTGAATATCAGTCTCTTGAAAGATGGGTGTGCAAAACTTGCATCAGCAGGAGATTAACATCCTTCACTGCTTTGCAAGCTTTCTAAGTGGTTTATCTGAAGCTGCGAAGGTGTGCGATATTCAGGAGCAGTAAGTCTTAGAAAAAGACTTTAAGTGTTCAAATTGTGGGCTTTTAAAGTATTTAAGTTTGAGATTTTGATGTACACTGAAGATAAGATTAGATGTACTCTTCCGGGTTTGTAACTCATATTTTTGTTCATTAAGATATTTTGTGATTGAAAATTCTGAGCAAAGTGAAAATGCAATGATTTCTGAAGGAATTGTGTATGTTACGTCGTGCCTTATAAACACGTCTTGTCTTTGTGGTCAGTATTAATACCAGCAAAAGTTTTTGGTTACTCTCATCTCTTCATAGTCATTGTAACAAGGAGAACCGAATAACCTTTTGTGGTTGCTGTAAACTTACTGTAATATTTGGTGGCAAACAATCCATGTATCCTTGCTGAGGTTAGAGTTGAACCATTATATCTTTAGTTTGAATGTTTGTGCTTTTTAAATGATCCAGTACTAGAGGGGAAACTATCTGCCAAAATCAGTTGCAGAAATAAAAGCAAAACTGGAGTGGAGGGGCCTTTACTAGATGTGGTCTGTGTGTAAAAATTCAGAGAAAGATCTGAAAACCTTTTATGATAATACTTTGTTTCTGAGATGAATCTATTAAATTGGTAAAGTAATACCAGTGGCTTTTTATTGTGGCCCTCTTCACCTTATATTTCACTTTAAAAATTTTAAATCCCTAATTCTTTTTGCCCTTGGGATATTTCTGCCTTTTTTTTTTTTTTTTTTTTAATGTTTAAGAATATGTTGGCGTGATAGTTCCGTTCTTAACCAGTGACTTGGGCGTGATGCAATTACTGTCATTGGAATTTAAAGAGTGTAAGTCATGCGTGTGTGGGGAAATATGTTCTGGTATTTGTGAAATTGAAATTGTGAAAGTTGTGAAATTGAAATCGTAAAAGTAGTTGAATTACTTATGGTGTTGTGTATAGTAAGAACTAGTCCTGTTGCATCATGTATGTGACACATTAGTAATCATTTTTCTTCCCCTTTACACCACAAATAAAGGTTTGAGTTCTAAACTCATTAGAAAAAAATAAAAGTAAATAAATAAAAATTGAGAAATAACTGAGTGGCTAGATAGTTGCCATTTTCATTGGAAACCAAACAATATTTCTATTCTGTTGATTGTAATCTGCCAAGTTCCATTATTTTTGATGGAATATCTCAAGATTCAGAACAACAAAATTACATGACTTGCTTTTAGAATGGCCTAAGAGAGCTAAACTTACAGATTGGATTGGCTTTCATACTTTATTTTTTCGTCACTTTTGGTCACCACTGTTCCAGAGAATTACCAGTTTGTTTGCCAATCTGTGTTATTTTTAGCAATTCTGCTTTATGTGACCTATTTTATTCGAGGAAATATGTATCATGTAAAAACACAGTCAAAGATATAATATGAAACCAAATGAAATTTACTTTCGCATAAGATATATCCTGGGAACATTATGTATTATCTATATTGTATGTATGTGTAATATTTATCACATATCATTATTCACAAATACTGGGTAAATTAAAGCACTCTTCTTTGTAGGTGCTGTCAGTGCTAAAGCATTCATTGCTGTCCTTTAAGCAACCCAGAGCCATGGAGATATTGAAACTTTACTTCTTGTTTTCTTTGCAGTTCCTGGTCAAAGAGGTATGATACGCTGTGGCTTTTTGTCCTGTGATTAATATTATGTAGATTTTTTTACCATGCCAAACCAACTGAAGTCTTCACAAGTTGCACCCAATGATTAATGTTACTTATCATTAATGTAATGGTCAAACGAGGTCAGGTAATGCCTATCACTCACTCATATTGGCATTAAGTGGTATTTAAGTACATAGTAAATTGAATCAAACTATATATTTTTCTCATTTTTTAGGGCTATTTAGATCAAGAAGGTAATCCGATGAGATTTGCAGGACTTCTATCACATTTGCATGGTCATGAACCTTCAAATTTTGTTTTTGTCCATTTTCTTATGAAAGGTCTTTTCCATAAGCTCTGTCAGCCAATCAAGAAAGGTAAGATTGAAGTTTTATATATGTAGTCCAAAAATTCATGAAATAGCCAAAACCTCAGAAATACTTTCTTTCTTTTACTTCTTCTTCCTCCTCCTCTTTTTTCTCTTCCTCCTCCTCGCTCTCCTTCTCCTTTCCTTCCACAAAGAAATGCTAAGTAAATGTTCAGATTTACAGATGCTGAAAAATTAGATACTGAAAGTCAACTTATTTTCATTCCCTCTAACTAATAAAGAACATTTGGGGAATATTTATGTATCATCTAACTAGTTAAGAATATTCGCAGAAGAGGAAACTGAGGCACATAGAAGTTGAATAACTTTCCCATGGTCACATGGTTTTAGTAGGTATCAAAGTCCAGTTAATTAAACCTAGCCACTTCTTAACGACTATGGCGTACAGGTTATGTGTTATGGGGAATGGAGAGTAAGAAAAGATGACCGGAACTTAGAGCCAGTGTTGGGAAGTATGGGTAGGTAAGAGTGGGAGCTTAGTGTGGGGCTGGATTTTGAAACATCCTAAGTAGCAGCCCAAGGAATCTGGATTGTTTTTTTCAGGCATTGAAACTCCGTCAGGGATTTTTGAGTAAGGGAGAGACATGATCAGAGTAATGCTTTGGGGAGACTGATCATTCTCAAGGATGGCCTGAAGTGAGGAGCGTCCAAATCGGGAAACCAGTTCATGGGGATTCTGGGGGATGGGAACAAGGTGAGAGCGGCAAGGATGAAAAAGAAGGCACAGGCTATAAAACTGCTGCCTTTACCAAGAATAAATGTACACATAGCATAGCAGATATGCTCAGTTTCTGAGGTGTATATTTACTAAAAAAAAGTTTGCCTTCCATGAAAGGAAATATAATATAAAAACAAATTTAAGCACAAAATACATGGAATCAACATTTTTTTCTTATTCACAATAATACTCTTTATTTGAATAGGCTCACAACAATTTTCTCAGGATGTGATGGAAAAGCTCGTGTTAGTGTTGGCAAATCTGTTTGGAAGAAAATATATTCCAGCAAAATTCCAAGAGGCTAATTTAAGTTTTCCTCCACCAGAGGTGAGGTTTATGATACTTGTAATGAGATAATAATGCTAGTTACTAAATGTCTGCCACTGGAAAGGATTTAGTACCTATAGGGTTTAATTAATATAAGCTATTCCATTTGTTTTCATAATGTTAATTGGTCTTTCTATAAGCAGAATTCTTTTTAATTTTGTTTTACCTTTGGAAAAATTCTGAAACTTGACTATTGAAAATTTTGCTATGTTGATTCACAGCTAAAAATGAAAAATGATCCTTCTTAAGCTACTTACTTGAACACCTTTGCGCCTGTGGCCAAGTTAGTGATGTATGCCGTGCTTGAGAGTGGCTGAAAAGAGAGGCATGGAGTTTTTGAAATGCTTCGTGACTTCTGTGATTGCCAAGTATTTATTTAATTATAAGAACATCTCTGATTGCTGTTGCAAATGTTATTTACTCACTTTGCTGTTGATGTAGTCCTCTGTTTTTATTTGGATTCTACCAGTTATTGAATCAAACGTCTTCTTCTAATATCTAACAAACGATATCTAAAGTTTTGCATTTTATTGGAGCAAATTACAGCATTCAGTGGCAACAGAGAAGATGTAGAAAAATAGTCATTTAAATAAAATGACAGCCTTATTGCTGAACCTAGAAGTCCTTTGAGATTGTTCACACCTAGGAGTGGGAGCATAGGGAGGGGACTTGGGCCATGGGGTCTGATGTCCTCTTGAGAAGATATTGAGGTGATCACCTGAAGAGGAATCCTCTAACTCCAGGGTTATTTGAAAAACCGAAAGCAGGAGAATAATTTAGAAAATTATTTATTTTCAATAATATATTTATTTGTAACATTTTCTTTGTTCCCAATTTCTTATTAAAAAACAAAGAAATAAGAAAAACAATAACAAACAAATCAAGAAAACCCCCATTAGAACCTGAGAACGTAGAAGAAGCCTGTTTTTATCAGATAAACCTGATGAATACATAATAAAAAGGAGACTAGCACTAATGTATGCTCTCCAAGCTCATAAAGGCACTGCATATACCTCCAGACCTGTGGACGCAAGTTTAGTTACTGACACATTTCTACAATACAGACCACTGAAACTGTGACTGTTTTTTCTTAAGTGCACCCACATTTTAAAGTATTTCAAAAGGAAACTTTGTATTTACTACACTGTAAATGGAAAGCCAGGATCTCTGGCCTAAAATAAGATAACCAAAAAAATAAATGCAATTAGTATGATTCTCAGCTGAGGCTGCTCTCCCTTTACCAAAAAGAGAGATGATGAAGTTTTAGAGAGATATTAGAGGCCTACTACCTCTGGACTTTCTGGGGTTAGCAGAAAGAGGTCAAGAAATTTGGAAAGGGGACAAATTTTTATTTTTTAAAACTGACTTAATATGATTTAATGTTTCATCTGTGTGTCATGTTAAATCATCTTATGTACCTCTCTAATGTTAAATGGGCCAAATTTGGGAATAACTGCTCTATATCTGTCAATTAACAAAGACGTATTGAGCAATAACTATGTGACAACTGTGTAGAAGAATCAGAGTTGGAAGATATGGTTGCTGCCTTCAAAGAGCTTCTTCTCTAGCTGGGAGTATATGGCATGCGCATGTGAGAAGACTCGCGAGCTCACAACACAGCATGAACATGATAGTAGTGCATGTGCTCCTAGCAGAGTGTCTGGCACCAGCACAAAAGCAGGCACATGGAAGGCATAGCAGTACATTTGTAGAAAACTGAACGAGAGCACATGACTTGGCCCTACTGCAGAACTGCATTTATTGATTAGTCCTTTGGTATTCATTCATCCCCAGATAGAGAGAATCGGATGAAAAATAGCCCTAGGACAATTATCATACTGTCCATTGTAAGGATTTGGCTAGGGACATTATTCATCATATGCACACAGTGCTTTTTGTAAGAATCCACCAGACAAGTTCTTATCTGGTTTTAGTGCTGAGAATAACTGTGTATCTCATGGACATTCTGAAATGTGTAACTGATGAGGTTTTCTTTCTGTACTTGGCTGCTAGGAATCTTCGAGTATAATGTGCAGCCTGTTTTAGGCTCTCTTTCTGTTTCTCTTTACTTTTTACTACATTTTGATTTACATGATCTTATTGTGTTATCTTCACCCTTATATAATACTTTAATTCTTGGAAAAGTGCAGGGTATGAATAAATCAAATAAAAGAAAATACCAAGTGAATAATAAAAACAGTAATTGTAAGAGAAGAAAACTGAGAAATTTGTAAGGTAATAGTTTTCCATCCATGCTATTTAAACTGAATAAAGAAGCTTTTAGTCTTAATTCTGAAAGGATTTGTGTTTAGGTATGAAATTTGGAAGTTGATGTAACTTGCAATACCAGCTATTTCTCTACCTACTATCTGTGTGACTTAGAGCAAGTTTACTTCTGTGAGCTTTAATTCTCTCATCTGTAAAATGTAGATGAAAATGCCAACTTCGTAGGTTGTTCTAAAGATTAACTGAGGAATATACAAGAGCTTGGCAAAGCACAGCGCAGTGTTGGCACATAATCAGAACTCAGTAATGAATTGATGCTACTATGACTACGCTAACTTGTTACTTGCTCTCTTAATATGCCCCTCAAGTCTTTGAAATACACACAAATTTAAGATCAGCTTAGGGCATGCATCTAGTTAAATGGTGATTTAATTAGGTAGAGTCAAAGCAGATTTTTAAGAGGAAAGATACTTGTGTTTATAGATGTTGGTTGAAACCCAAATGGGAGTTTACCTTAATCTCACAAGTGAATAAAGTAAGTGCTGAGTTCAATGAATGAATACTAATCTACAAAACTATGCTGCAGTCTTTTCACCAGGCAGTTTAATTGTTTAAATAAAAGTAAAAAGATCTTTCTGAAAAATATTTTGCCTGTAGGTGATCCTTGATGAACTCCCAGAGGATTTTAAGGCTGCTTTACATGAGTATAACTTGAAAGTGATGGAGGACTTTGCCTCCTTCCTACTGATTGCTTCCAAGTTGGTGAACATGAGAAATGAATATCGACTTCCTTTGTCAAGAATCAGTAAGCAAAATTTAGTTCCATTTTGGAAGAATTTAAAAAATAAATAACCTTGCCTAAGAAAGTCTCTGGGTATTGGATGCTTCAAAGCTGGTAGAAGGAGCTCATTACAGAACAACTGTATTAACCTGGATAATTAACCCCCAGAGAACAAATTAGCCCATTACAGAGTGTGGCAATACCTTCTATTTTCCAAAGAAAGAAACTTTATGATTACCAAACGTTAACTGGACAACGGAAGAGAAAAATGAAAGTCAGTCATGAACCATTTTGATTGAAGGTTGCTATATATTAAGGCTGGAAAATCAGATCAGAAAATGGGGCAGATGAAGGAGAAAATAGACACTATTTCTGCCACTTCTTTTTTTCCTGAGAAATAAGGTAGCTTAGTGGTTATAAACATAAGCTCTGGAAACAGAGTACAGGGTCCAAATCCTTGCTCTTCTAGTTATTAGTCAGTCATTTAACCTTTTATGTTTCAATTTTGTTATCTGTAAAATGAAAGGGAATAATATTACTTAACTTATAGGATCATTGGAAGATTAAGTAAATGTATTAATGTTTGCAAAGTTCTGAAAACAGTGCATGGCACATAGTAAACACTATATGAGTCTGTTCTATCCAATATAGTAGCCACCAGCGTCATGTCACTATTTAAATTTAAATTGATTAAAAGTAAAAAAAATTAAAAATTTAATTGTTCGGTCACACTGGCCACATTTTAGTGCTCAAAAGCCACATGTGGCAAGTGGCTTCCACTTTGGACCTAGCAGAGATAGAGCATTTTCATCATTGTAGAAAGTTCTGTTAGAGAGTGCAGATATCGCTGTTTGCTTCTATTATTATTTTTCTTTTTTAGAAATTTTAGATCAGAAACCTTCTGGGGGAGAATAAATGGAGAGAAGATGATAGAGTAAGGGTAAAGACTTAATTTATGGAGGTAATAGCCTGATTCCCTTATAATTCTAATATATTCTTTTTTTTGTGTGTGAGGAGACTAGCCCTGAGCTAACATCTGATGCCAATCCTCCCCTTTTTTCTTGAGGAAGACTGGCCCTGAGCTAACATACGTGGCCATCTTCCTCTACTTTATATGGGACGCCGCCACAGCATGGCCTAACAAGCGGTGTGTCGGTGGGCACTCGGGATCCGAACCTGCGAACCCCGGGCTGCCGCAGCGGAGCGCGCTCACTCAACCGCTTGCGCCACCGGGCTGGCCCCCTAATGTATTCTTAACTGGAGTAAAGTAAAAGGGTGAGCCTTGTAGCTCTCCAGGACTTACTGATGTAAGGCACAGGATGAATAGAATCAGAGAATAATGGTGGAGCAACAAAAGCATCACAGAGAAAACACCATGTGAGTGTGAATGTCTCACCTCCATCATAAAAAGGAGCCACACCTGCATGTGACCTGGTGCCTTACAAGTCCAATGAGACTGTACCTAGGATGTGGATGGAAAATATGTTTCATCTCATATGCCAGCTCCAAATCCACTGGTAGTCGCTGTCTGAACATTGTGTCTAGGAGGATTCTGAGGTTATGTCTGAATTGAGTAGGAAAAGGTAACAGGTAATAAAAAGAGTAATGACAATAAGTTAATAGCCAACACTGATTGAATGAATACTCTGTGCCAAGCTGAATTAATCACTTTATCGCCATATCTCAGCCAGTCTTCACTATGATGTCTGCCATGGGCAGATGAAAGTCAACCACTGTGGCGTGACTTAGAGTAAGTTTAATAGGGTTAATATTTTGATTTTTAGGACCTAAAGTGACCCAATCCAATATGACCAGAATTCACAGGTAAAGAATCTGAAGACTCTCAACTTGTGTCTCATTTAATGAACTGCAAGGAAGGAAGAGGAGCCATTTCACCATTCGTTTGTCTCTCGGGAAACACAGATGGTGATTTGCTTCGACCAGAGACTCTCAACGGTGTAAGTGGAGAATGCATGTTAGGGACAAAACATATTTAAGAGAGAATGGAGTTACACTGCTGTGCAGCCTCGATAGGACCTCAAACCCCAAACATTGAACATGTCCAGTCATACCAACAGCAATGTCTGAGAGAATGATGCCCTGGAGGCCAGGATGATTAATTCTCTAAGGAGTTGGCCTGAGGGACCCTGCTCCTTTGTGGGAAATTTCTGGACACCCTCTATTCTCTCATTTTTGAAGACTCCAGGTTTGATGTGGGAAGAGCGAGAGGAATTAGCTCACATTTTCCCAAAATTGATTATAGACCTTATAGTGCTGTCACTACAACAGGCCCCATGGGTCCTCTGAAGACAAAGCACTAGAACCTCTGGGAGGTTCTGGACAAAGTGTTAGAGTGTTGGAAGAGTTTAGGGTGAATCTGAACTATGAGAAGTAAATTCAGCTTTGATAATATTTAATAATATAGATTGACATTTGTGCCTTAACTCCATTTGATCCCTAGGTCAGAATGTCCCATCTCATGTAAAGTAGTGCTTTTCAAGTATTTTTGCTTATGTAATATCTAATAGAATTTTTTAAAGTTATGAATCCTCTTGCACAGTTTGGGTTGATATCTAAAATTTTTTTTAACTGAAGTTTATAGTTGCCAATGTTCTCATTTCCGGTTCATTATAAGTATGGACATTTTTAAATAGAACTATTATATCACTTTGCAATTTATCCAATAGAATATGAATATCAAGGCTGACACCCATAGCAATAAATTACAAAAAAACCCCACATGATTAAATAACTTCTTTAAAGTTACAAATTATACATCATTTATTTTTCTCCTTGAACTTCTGTTTTCATCCCCCTTTGCCCACAGTTTAAGTTTACACATCCACTAGCAGTGTTTGCAGATTACCCCTGATTCCCTTGCGCTTTAGTTGCATAATGTGCCCAGAGCCACGGGGCCTTAGTTTTCTGTTTGTTTTGCTATTCTTCCTCTTCTCCTCCTCCTCTCTCCAGTCTTTCTCTTTTTCCTTTTCTTTGGTAAATGGAGACCCAAGGAAGCTTTGTGCTGTTCAGTTGCATTCTGACCTGTGGGCACACAGAGACACTTTCCTTCCAAGGTCATTCCGTGCACCAGTTAAGATTATAATGAAAATTCTACCTTAAAATCAGCTTCAGTTTATTATTCCTTAGTGAATTTTGCTGATTCCTTAGTGAATTTTGCTAATGGTTGCACATTGAAATTGCCCTCAGTAAGCTGTGAGGGTTCCTATTTCCCTCCATGGGGCTTTCTCATTCCCTAGGCATGCTTAATGTGACACCCCTTTCCCTCACCATAATGGACCCCTATTTCCATTGACCCTTAGAGGAGTTTAACCTCTCTGTACCTCCTTCCACTCCACTTTCGCAGAATATACTTTGAGAAACTAAGATTGATGAAAGAAATCACAGACTGCAAACAATTATCCTTTAGATATAAATAGTGAATTAATAGGAAATGTATTTCTTTAGGTCATTCTGCGGACAGTTGGTATCAATGGCACTCAGGCTCCTGTGCTGTGGTCACAGAAATTAGATAACCGAGGAAGAAGAATGCCACTTAATGCTTATGCGCTTGATTTCTATAAACATGGTTCCTTGACGAGATTAGGCCGAGAGAACGGGTAGGTTTATGTGTCTATAAAATACATACATACATATATAACTACATCTTATTGTTATATATTTATATTATACATTTATTTAAGAATTTATATTCTAGTATATATTTTATATTCTATATATAAACATAAGTTTATATTATAGGTATTTTTAAAATAGCAATTTTAATACAAATTTTATTTAAGGGTTTAAAGTGCAAATTAATCTTTTGAAACATGCTAGATCTCTTTCTAGTAAACTAATCTCTAGTGATTAAAAACTCCAGTATTATTTTGGTTTTGGGTATACCACCAAAATCTTGGTTCTTGGGCTGACTCTGGTGAATATAACTCTGAAGTCAAAAAAATATGATAGAACTCAAAAAGATATTTTAATTTATTATTATATTGTGTTATCATTAAATGAGATTATTTTAAACTTGAGTAAGAAATAATATTCAGTGATTTCCTGGAGTAAACAAAGATCATTTTTTGTAAAATAAATTAATCCATGTTTCCTTGTTTTCCACAAATGTAACTTGGAGGGAAAACATTCTGGAACTTACATGTGAGGAAGTTAACTTAGCAATTGTCTATTAGAATATGACACTTTTCTAGTTCTTGGGCAGGGAAATCATTTTATAAAGCAATAAATAAGAATGAATACTTTGGATTCACATGGGGAGCAGAAATAATTTAGTCCTGGAATCCGGCAGGTAGAAATGGGGAGAGTCATGCTGTTAAACAGTGACTCAAGAATTCAATATGTGTTTTATATACAATTTTAAATAATTCTGATTGAAATTAGTTTTTAATGTTCTGCTATTCTTGAAAAACCTTGAGCTATGTCTCAGTTTTTCTTATATCTAATTCTTAGTTGTGAATAAAGTAGAAATGAAATTAGTAAGTAATAAAACTGTTTTGTTTTTATCTTAATCTCTAGTCCCCACTGACCCTTCTAAGCTTGATTTTTATATTTTGCCCACCCTGCAAGATGGTCACTTTGTGTTTATAATTTTTTGTGATTTTGACACCTGTGCCTCTGAACTTCATTATGATTAATACAACAGAATGATTCATCAGCTAGGAGAGTATTGACAGATAAACTGTTATGGACAGAGCCACTATTAAAGTGTGAGTTCAATCTTTTGTGTTTTTATACTTTTTAATTTATGAATTTTATTCTCTTTAGGATGACTGTGGGACAGATTTTAAAGCTTTTAAAAGATTTTGCACTCAACATTGAGACTATCAGGTATGTTCTATACCAGGTTTGATTTTCTCAATTATTTTATGATAATTAACAAGCGTTAATTAGCAAACGTTGAGCTCTTCCTTTATATTAAGTTCATAATACTAGTGAAGAGCACTCCAGAGGTACCATTGGGTCTCCTGGGTTCTAGGTAATCCAGCTGCCAAAAGACCCTGCAGGCCCTCTTCTCATGACCCTATTGCGCTGTTTTTTTGTATTAGGATTTGTCTTATATCCATTTGGAAGGAAGTTCCATCCAGACCAGAGCCTCAAAGGCACTTTCCCAATAGCCCATAGATCCCCAGGCCTAATTACATTCAGTTTCTACAAACGCTGAGCATTTCCTCTGAATCAGATAAACAGAACAGTAAGAGGGTCACACCTTGAGGGCTCCATTAGGTCTCTAGTTTATATCCACTTCAAAACACTAGGTCTTTCTCATACTCAGTGCTTTTCCCAGACCCACTTGACTCTGGCATCTCCTACTGACTTCGCATGTCCACCTGTTCAGTTGCCCTATAGGTAACCAAGTAATGAACTGTATGTGGACACTCCCACCCCTGCGCTCCATTGGTCATCTAGTTTTTGTCGAGTTCTATCTTCCCTAAACCTCCAGTCCTTACACACTTTGTTCTTGATCAGGTGTATATGGTCTCTCACTTAAAGTAAATTCAACTTTTTGGGGGAACCTTTATTTTGGGGTCCTTGCTAGTGAGGATATGTTTGTGTTTTTCTTTGATCTGAGCTGAGTCAGGCCCTTTGGGAAACTCTCTCCAGAGAGTGGGAGTCTTAGGATGGCCCTGCTTTGCCCACCTAGGGTATTTCTACTTGGTAGACTCTTAAGTGGCTCATAGTTTACAAAGCTACAACCTCTTTGAGCAGCCTGAGAAGCTCCAGAGACTGTAAACATATCTCAAAAGTTGGAACAGGGAGAATACCTGATTCAGTCATCCATTTATCAACAAAGAAATTATTAAGGTATGGCCACGTTAGAGGTATTCTTCCAGGCACTTTGGTGTCGTGGGAGAAACTATCTTTTAGACAATCATATGTGGTAAGTGCTATGATTGAGTTACACGTGAATTATTATGTTAACACAAATAACTTTATGACTAATACTACTAGAATCAGAGAAAGCATTATAGAAGAAGTAATTTTCCAATCAAGTCTTAAAGAATAGTGAGAATGCGTTAAACAAATTTAAAATGTGGTGGTAGGAGAGAATTTCAAGCAAAGGGAATAGTATGTCCAAAGGTACAGAGATGTTAAAAGATCCCGATGCATCAGGCACAGCCTGAAGCTTATGATGGTGGAGTGTGGAATATGGGGGTTGTGATAGGGATGGGGGAAGATGCTGAATGGTGAGTGATGAGTCTTTAAAGGGAATTTGGCTTTACATGGTGAAGGGTCTTAACTGTCACATCGTGGAGTTTGGATTTAAACTTGTATGTAGTGGTGAGATAGGGGAAGTTTCTGAGTGAGTGTGACATAGATCCATGTTTTAGAGATGTTATTCTGGCAGAGGTATGTGGGTCGAATGAAGAGATGAAGAAACTGAAGGCAGAGAGCTAGGTAGGATGCTGTAGCCATACTCCAGGGGAGAGATAATGAAGGTTTGAATTAAGGCAGTAGCAGTAGGGATGGATGGCAGGGATTAGAAAAATAGTTGAGGGGTGAAATTCATGCAATGGGGCAAGAGATATTGATCATAACTGGGGTTTTTAATCTGGTTGACAATTTTTTTGTGTGTGTGTGAGGCGATCAGCTCTGTGCTAACGTCTGCCAATCCTCCTCTCTTTTTTTTTTTTTGCTGAGGAAAACTGGCCTTGGGTTAACATCCCTGCCCATCTTCCTCCACTTTATATGGGACGCCGCCACAGTATGACTTGCCAAGCAGTGCGTCGGTGCGTGCCCGGGATCCGAACCGGCGAACCCCGGGCCGCTGCAGCGGAGCGCACACACTTAACTGCTTGCACCACCGGGCTGGCCCCATGGTTGACAATATTAATGAAAGTAGGGAATATGGGATGGTTTGGCAACTGAAAATTAGGAGTTGGAATTTAAAATTATTGCATGTGGTGTCTGTAAGACATTCAGGGGGAAATGACTAGCAGTCAGATAGCATTATAGATCTGTAACTCAGGAGGAATGTCAGACTCGGAGATAAAGGTATGGTCATTCCTAGTGTTCAGTTACTGAGAACTAATAAAAAACTGAAACTCTCCTCTGGCGTAAATAAGGTGGTGTATGATAACGAAAAGGAGGACAAATGTCAAACCACAATTGCTTTCAATGCTTGAATAACATCTCAGGTAGCTGAGAGAGCCATTTCTCTCTCTCTCCATTCTTGTTCACCCCAGGTTCCTAGTCCTAAGATATATGGGTAGGGACATAAATTTCTTTTATTTGATTTGTGACTGTAAGTTTAAAAAATAATGGTCATAGTACTCAGAAATGCAGATGATGGCTCCAAGGATATGTGTGTAGAGAAGAAAAGGAGTTAAATAACTGCTGCTAAGGTCTAGGGACATGGAATTCTGTAGTCTTTCCAACTTAGCAAGTTTAGAGGTAGATAGAGAGGAACTGCATGAAGGGGCATCTTTTAATATTTTCTCAAGATATATGATGTATTTTGTAAAGATTTTACAAGGTTAATGTAGCTCTCATTATTATTCCATAGATTTTCTCTGCATTTTTCCATTTGGTGGATTTTGGAGTAATTAATTCTGCCAGCCTTCTTACAATATTGAATGTTACCAAAATGTAGGCTTATTATTATTATTTTTTCTCTTGTACAGTGATTCCTTGAGTGAACTATGTGAAGATGAGCATGACAATGTGGTCTTAGCATTTAAACAACTGAGTCAACTCTTCCACGAAAAACTTCGGCAAGTCTAAACTGAAATGTGTCCAAATCATTTGGAATAATTACATGGAAATTTCAAGTCCAATTTTGTGATTTTCATCCCTTTCCTAGAAAGATATATTTGAGCCTATACGATGAAATGGAAAGAGGATTCATCATGGAGTCATACAGAATTGAATTCAAATATTAGCTCTGCTATTGTCTAGTTGAATGATGTTTGATAAGTCATTTAATATAACTAAGCCTTAGTTTCCTTTTTGGCAAAATGAGAAAAAAAAAATGCATACCTCTAGTTGTTTTGAGGATTAAATGAGATAATGTATGAAAAGTGTTTGTGTTAGAATGGTAACAATAGTGGTAGTGTTATATTTTTTGTAGTTAAAGTTAATGCATAGCAGAATTTTAGTTCACAATGTCAAGTTTTGAGTATGTCCCTAACCTCTAGGAAATTTTTTCATTAATGATCCATAAATCACAAAAGACCCAAATCAATTCTGAACAACAATTTACTTATGTAAGAAGACTTTTGAGATTACAAGAAAGCCACTGCTATGGACTGAATATTTGTGACCCCCAAAATGTATAGGTTGAAATCCTAACCCCCACTATGATGGTATAAGGAAGTGAGGTCTTTGGTGGGTATTTAGGTCATTAGAGTGGAGCCCTCATGAACGGGATTAGTGTCCTTATAAGAAGAGACACAAGAGCTTGCTCTCCTCTCTCCACTCTCTGCCACGTGAGGCTATGACAAGAAGACAGCCATCTGTAAACCAGGAAGTGGGCCCTCACCAGAAACTAACCAGCCAGCACTTCTCACTGATCTCGGACTTCCTGGCCTTCAGAACTGTGAGAAATAAATATTTGGGGGCCGGCCCAGTGGCATAGTGGTTAAGTTCGTGGGTTCCGCTTTGGCGGCCTGGGGTTCACTGGTTCAGATCCTGGGCACCAACCTACTCACCGCTCATCAAGCCATGCTGAGGTGGTGTCCCACATAGAAGAGCTACAACTCTACAACTGTGATACACAACTATGTACTGGGGCTTTGGGGAGAAAAAAGAAAAAGAGGAAGATTGGCAACAGATGTTAGCACAGGGCCAATCTTCCTCAAAAATAAAAAAAAAGAAAATAAATATTTGTTAAGTTACCCAGTCTATGGTATTCTCTTATAGCAACCTGAACTAAAACCACCACTTAACATAGTTATAAACTACTTTCCTATTGAAAGCAGGACATGTCGATTCAACTGTTTTTCCAATAGTAATGATAGATTTTGTTTGAGTCCCTACACTTTCTTATTTCTTCTTCCCAAATGATCAGAAGTACACTTTTTTACTTCCTGGATTAAGGATTTTATATGTGACTGAGAGAAATTTTTACCCTGTGAAGCAAAACAAATGTAGAATTCAGAGTATTTCCCCCTCAGTGTCATAATTAAAAAACACCCCCCCATAACAACCACAATGAAAATAGATGAACATTTAAATACTGTTAAGGCTGTAATAAATGACTATAGTACTCTAAAGGAGAAAATAGTATCTCCAATGAGCCTAATCAGCAGCTTATTTGTAAATTAGGAAATATGATTCTTAAAGCTATTAAAACAGTTTTGAAACAGTTTCAACTAGCAAACTTGAATTTTTTATGTAAATGAGGTCTTGGGTATAAGTTCTGTGATGCTTTAAGAAAATAATTAGCTGATAAGTTGGTGTTATTGCACTTGTGTATAATAAGTGAGTGGACACCCATAAAGAAATAAAGAATGTTTAATTTATTTACTTTGAGCTTCTTCTGTTAAATTTGTATGCATGTACGCATTAGGTATTTGGCTTTCATTATTCTCTATGTCTACCTTAGCCTCAGGTCACAGACTGCACAATCTGTTTGAGACCCAGACCTTGAACACAGAACATTTCTTTCTCAGGGTGAAAGACATAACCTCTGCTATCATCAAGAATGTCTTACCAAGACACCATCTGTGGTGTGAGATTACTTACAAATATATTACATAGGCTTAAAAAAACACCAGTGTTTGACTTTGTCTAAAAATGGGAAGACCTCTATTCCTCAGAACTAAGCCAGAATTGGTTTATATTAGGCATGTGTCAAAATCAAGTATAACTATTTTCTTTGGGCCAATTCTGAATTTTTTCTTTTAAAATAAACACATAGTAACAAATGTGGTAGATATTAATCCAACTATATCAATAATCACTTTAAACATTAATGGTCTACATACAGCAATTAAAAGACAGAGATTGTCAGAGTGGATCAAAAAACAAGAACCAACTCTGTGTTGTCTACAGTAGATCTATTTTAAATATAAAAACACATAGTGATTAAAAGTAAATGGCTAGTATATTTAGTTTCCTGTTCTACATGTAAGGAGCTTGGGGGTTGCCACTCCATCCTAACAAAAAGGAAGCAGCTGAACAAACTGAAAGATTGCCAGCTCTTCATGGGTCTCCAATAAAAGTGAGGTCACAGGGCAAACTGCTGCCCCGAAAATTGGACAGACAGACAAGCAGATACAAAGTATCACAACAAACCCAACTGGAGCAGAAGCCTCAGTGGGAAACAATGCTAGGGTAAGAAAATCTGCATTGAGACTGACAAATTGCTGGAGGCTAGGCATGGACAAGTTTGAGAGTTAAAAACTCCAGGGGGACCCAGTCACAGGGGAGGTCCCTCATTCTTTTGTAAGTTTTATGTCCAGGAGCTTGACCAGGGTCTCCCAGTAAATATTAGAGAAAAATATCCTTATGTTTCTGGCAGGAGGAGGGGAAAAGAATCGCTTGGAAATATGCCAGAACATTCTGTTTTTCTTAACAAGGTCTGCCCTCAGGAGATATTAGTTACCCGTAGCCTAACTTACTGGGATTTTATCAGAGCCTAACTGACCTGGGGGAAAGGAATACCCAACTCCAGCCCACTCTAGCCATCCTGTCTCACCTAAGAGAGGAGGAAAAAAATAGAGAAAGGGGCTGGCCCCATGGCTTGGTGGTTAAGTGCTCGTGCTCCACTACTGGCGGCCCGGGTTCGGATCCCAGGCGCGCACCGACGCACTGCTTCTCCGGCCATGCTGAGGCCTCGTCCCACATACAGCAACTAGAAGGATGTGCAACTATGACGTATAACTATCTACTGGGGTTTTGGGGAGAAAAAGGAGGAGGATTAGCCATAGATGTTAGCTCAGAGCCGGTCTTCCTCAGCAAAAAGGGGAGCATTAGCATGGATGTTACCTCAGGGCTGATCTTCCTCACACACACACACAAAATAGAGAAAGACTTGTGAAGATCACAGTCCACTGGCATAGGCTTTCTGAGAGACTGAGACCTAATCATAGGACTACAGAATGCTTCTCCTCCCCCAACACCTTACTACTACATTACTAAAGCCTCATTTATAGCAGTTCCTTTTACCTGATACATTGCATCCAGCTGCGAAGAAAAATTATATGGCATACTAAAAGGCAGAAAAAAAAAAAAAGCAATTTGAAGAAACAGCAAGCAAGAGAACCAGAAATGGTGGGGATGTTGGAATTATCAAACGGAAATTTAAAACAAGTATGATTAATATGCTAAGGGCTCTAATAGATAAAGTAGACAGCATGCAAGAACAAATGGGCAATGTAAGCAGAGAGATGACAATCCTAAGAAGGAACCAATAAGAAATGTTAGAGATCAAAAACACTGTAACAGAAATAAAGAATGCCTTTGATAGGTTTATTAGTAGACTGGACACAGCTGAGGAAAAAATCTCTGAGTTTGAGGATATATAAATAGATACCTCCAAAATGGAAAAGCAAAGAGAACAAAGACTGAAAAAAGCAGGACAGAGTATCAAAGAACTGTGGAACAACTACAAAAGGTGTAACATGCACATAATGAGAATACCAGAAGGAAAAGCAAGAGAAGAAAGAACAAAAGAAATATTTGAAAAAATAATGAATGAGAATTTCCCCACATTAATGTCAGACACCAAACCACAATCCAGGAAGCTCAGAGAACAAGAGCAAGCAGGATAAATGCCAAAAAAATTACACCTAAGCGTATTATTTTCAAACAACAGGAAATCAAAGATAAAGAGACAATCCTGAAAGAAGCCAGAGGAAAAAACACCTTGCCTGTAGAAGAACAAAGACAAGAATTATATCTGACTTCTTCTCAGAAACTATGCAAGCAAGAAGAGAGTGGAGTGAAATATTTAAATTGTTGACAGTAAAAACCTACCTATGTAAAATTCTGTCCTCTGTAAAATAATCCTTCAAATGTGATGGAGAAATAAAGACTTCCTCAGACAAGCAAAAATTGAGGGAATTTGTTGCCAGTGACCTGCCTTGCAAGAAATATTAAAAAAAGTTCTTTAGAGAGAAGGAAAATATAGATTAGAAACCCAGATCTACATGGGAAAGGAATAGCTTTGAAGAAGGAATAAGTGAAGGTAAAACAAAAACTTTAATTTTTCTTATTCTTCATTGATCTACAGGTAATAGTTTGTTCAAAATAATAATAGTAATAATGTATTTAATTATGTAGGCCTATATATGTAAGCACATATATAAGTGTATGCTTATATACTTATGTATGCTTATATATGAGTGAAATGAATGACAGCAGTGATACAAGGGACAGAAGGGACAAGTGAGGATTATTTTGTTATTGTAAAGTATTAAAACTACTTGTAAAGCAGCCAAGTGTTATTTGAAAGTGGGCTTGGAATAGTTGTAAATGTTTATTGCAAACTCTAGGGCAACCACTAGAAGAAGAAAAAAGAGAAGTATAACTGACATGCTAAAAAAAGAGAAAAAATAGAATTATATAAAATACTCGATTACAACCACAAAAGGCAGAAAAAGAGTGAAAGACAAAAATAGGAACAAAGAACAAGGCAACAAATAGAAAAGAGTAATAAATATGGTAGATATTAATCTAACTATATGAATAATCACTTTGAACATTAATGGTCTAAATATATCAATAAAAGACAGAGATTGTCAGAGTGGATCAAAATAATACCCACCTGTATGTTGTCTACAGGAAAATCACTTTAAATATAAAGACACATATATATTAAAAGTAAAGAGATGGAGATAGATATACCATGCTAACACTAATCAAAACAAAGCAGAATAGCTATGTTAATTTCAGATAAAGCAAACTTCAAAGCAAGGAAAGTCATCAGGGATAGAGAAGGGCATTACATAATGGTAAAGGGGCAATTTTTCTAAAGAGACATAGCAATCCTTAACATGTGTGTGTTAACAACAGATCATCAAAACACATGAGGCAGAAGCTGATAGAACTTCAAGGAGAAATAAATGAATCCACTATTATAGTTGCAGACTTCAACACCCCTCTATCAGAAATGGACAGATCCAGCAGGCAGAAAATCGGTAAGGACATGAATGAACTCAGTAACACCATCAATCAACTCGACAAAATGACATCTATAGACTGCTTCATCCAACAACAACTGAATATCCATTCTTCTCAAGCTTACATGGAGCATTCATCAAAATATACCAAATTCTGGGTTATAAAACATACCCTAACAAATTTAAAAGATTAGAAATAATACAATTTCTGCTCTCAGACTACAATGAAATTAAACTAGAAATCACTAACAGAAAAATAGCTGGAAAAATCCCCAAATATGTGTAGATTATACAATACACTTCTAAGGAATACATGGGTCAAAAAAGAAATCGCAAGAGAAATTTTAAAATATTGTGAACTAAATGAAAATGAAAACACAGTTCATCAAAATTTTTGAGATGCAGCAAATTATTGCTAAAGGGAATTATATAGCATTGAATGCATGTATGAGAAAAGAAAGACCCAAAATCAATTTTCTAAGCTTTCACCTTAAGAAACTGTAAAAAACATGAGCAAATAATATCCAAAGAAAGTAGCAGAAAAGAAATAATAAAAATTAGAGCAGAAATCAATGAAATTGAAAACAAGAAATTAATACAGAAAATCAATGAATCCAAAAGCTGATTCTTTGAAAAGATCAATGAAATTGATAAGCCTCTAACCAGACTAAGTAAGTAAAAAAGAGAGAGGACAAATTACTAATATCAGAAATGAAAGAAGGGCCATCACTACACATCCTATGAACATTAAAAAGATAATAAAGGATGCTATGAACAACTCTGAGCCTATAAATCTGATAACCTAGAAGAAATGGACCAATCCCTTGAAAAACACAATCTCCCAAAATGCACACAAGAAGAAATAGACAATCAGAATAGGCCTATATCTATGAAAGAAATTGAATCTATAATTAATAACCTTCCAAAAAAGAAAGCGCCAGGCCCAGATGAGTTCACTGGTGAATTCTATGAAACATTTAAGGAAGAAATTATACTACTTCTCTAAAATCTCTTTCAGAGAATAGAAGCAGAGGGATTACTTTCTAACTCATTCTATGAGGTCAGCATTACTTTAATACCAAAATAGGCAAAGAAACTACAAGAAAAGAAAACCACAGACCAATATCTCTCATTAACCTAGATGAAAGAATCCTAAACAAAATATTAGCAACTTAAATTTAACAATGTATGAGAAGAATTATACAGTACCACCAAGTGGGTTTTATCCAGGTATGCAAGGCTAGTTCAACATTCAAAAATCAATTAATGTAATCCTTCACATCAACTAAAAGGCTAAAGAAGAAAAATCACATGATCATATCAATAGATGCAGAGAAAGCATGTGACAAAAATCCAACATTCATTCATCATAAAAACTCTCAGTAAGCTAGGGATGGGGGAAACTTCTTCAACTTGTTAAAGAATCTTTACAAAAATCTACAGCTAAAATAATACTTAATAGTGAGAAACTGCAAGCTTTCTTCCTAAGATCAGGAAAAGGCAATGATGTCCCCTCTCATCACTTTTTTCCAATATCGTACTGGAAGTCCTAACTAATGCAATAAGACAAGAAAAGGAAATAAAATGTATACTGATTGAGAAGGAAGAAATAAAACTTTGTTTGCAGATGACATGATTGTCCATGTATAAAACATAAAACAATCAACAAAATAACTCCTGAAACTAATAAGCAATTATAGCAAGGTTGCAGGATACAGGGCTAATACACAAAAGTCAACCAAATTCCTATTTACCAGTGATGAACCAGTGGAATTTGAAATTAAAAACACAATGTCACTTACATTAGCTCCCCCTGAAATGAAATACTTAGCTATAAATTAACAAAATATGTACAAGAACTATATGAGGAAATCTACAAAACTCTGTTGAAAGAAATCAAAGGATAACTAAATAAATGGAGACACAGTCCTTCATCATGGATAGGAACACTCAATATTGTTGAGATGTCAGTTCTTCCCAACTTGATCTGTAGATTCAATGCAATCCCAATAAAAATCCCAGAAAGTTATTTTGTGGATATTGACAAACTGATTCTAAAGTCTATATAAAAGAGGCAAAAGACCTGAAATAGCCAACACTATATTGCAGAAGAAGAACAAAGTTGGAGGACCGACAATACTTGATTGTAAGTCTTACTATAAAGCTATTGTAATCAAGACACTGTAGTATTGGCAAAAGAATAGACAGATTAATGGAACAGAATAGAGATTCCAGAAATAAATGTCCATAAATATAGTCAACTGATCTTCTGCAAAGGAGTAAAGAAAATACAATGGTGCAAAGATAGTCTTTTCAACAAGTGGTGCTGGAACTGAACATCCACAAGCAAAGAATGAATCTAAACATAACTACACCCCTCACAAAAAATTATGTCAAAACGGATCATAGACCTAAATGTAAACCTCAAGAACTCCTAGAAGATAACATAATAGAAAATCTAGATAACCTTGGGTTTGGCAATGACTTTTTAGGTATGATATTGGCACAATCTGTGAAAGAAATACTTGACAAGCTGGACTTCATTAAAACTAAAAACTTCTGCTATGAGAAAGACACTATCAAAAGAAGTAAAAGACAAGCCACAGACCTGGAGAAAATATTTGCAAAAAGACATATCTGCTAAAAGACTGTTATCTATATTATACAAAGAACTCCTAAAACTCAACAGCAAACAACTTGGTTAAAAAATGGGCAAAAGACCTGCACAGAGAATGGATATTAAGTTTCAGTCAAGCAAGATGAAATAGTTCTAGAGATCTGCTGTACTACTTTGTGCTTATATTTAATAATACTGTACTATACACTTAAACATTTGTTAAGAGTACAGATCTCATTTTATGTGTTTTTTACCACAATAAAAAATTTGAAAAATTAAATTAGAAGAGACGTTCACTAATAGAAAATTTTGATCTTTATTTCTTGACATTTATATGATATATGCCCGACTGTTAACTTTCTTCACGTAGTGAAATATAAATTAGGTGTTAGTGATTCTAGACAGAGAAATAGTGATTAAACAAATATTAATAAATTGAATAGTACTGTTAATCCCACCGGTAGATTCATACATTCCTTCTGAGATTTGACTCCTCTAAAAAGTTAGAGACCAAAAATATAGAACAATAAATAATAAGGTATAGTCAAAATTCTAGAATCTCTATAAATTGTTTTTCTACAAAGATGCAACACAAATTTTTTTTTTTATTGATGTTTTAATGGTTTCTAACATTGTGAAATTTTGGGTTGTACATTTTTGTTTGTCCATCACCACATATATGACTCCCTTCACCCCTTGTGCCTACCCCCCACCCCCACTGCCCTGGTAACCACAGTCCAGTTTTCTCTGTCCATGTGTTGGTTTATATTCCACATATGAGTGAGATCATACAGTGTTTGTCTTTCTCTTTCTGGCTTATTTCACTTAACATAATACGCTCCAGGCCCATCCATGTTGTTGCAAATGGGACGATTTTGTCTTTTTTTATGGCTGAGGAGTATTCCATTGTATATATATACCACATTTTCTTAATCCAATCGTCAGTCGAGGGACACTTAGGTTGCTTCCACTTCTTGGCTATGGTGAATAATGCTGCAATGAACATAGGGGTGCATAAGCCTGTTTGGATTGTTGATTTCAGGTGCGTTGGATAGATTCCCGGTAGTGGGATGGCTGGATCATAGGGCATCTCTATTTTTAATTCTTTGAGGAATCTCCATACCGTTTTCCATAGAGGCTGCACCAATTTGCATTCCCACCAGCTGTGTATGAGGGTTCCTGTTTCTCCACATCCTCTCCAACATTTGTTGTTTTTTGTCTTGGTGATTATAGCCATTCTAACAGGCGTGAGGTGGTATCTTAGTGTTGTTTTGATTTGCATTTCCCTGATGATTAGTGATGTTGAGCATCTTTTCATGTGCCTATTGGCCATCTGTATATCTTCCTTGGAGAAGTGTCTGTTCATTTCCTCTGCCCATTTTTTGATCGGGTTGTTTGTTTTTTTGTTGTTCAATTGGATGCAACACAAATTTTAAAAAGAAATAAAGAGAATGAAGCCATGGGAGCTTTGTTTAAGCTAAGAATCAGTTAGATAAATAATTCCATCAACTTAGGTTTGACCTAATATGTTGCCCATAATTTTATCTTTTTGAGATTTAAAAATTCTGAAATTAATTGTTTGAATGGAAATTATCCACATTGTTTTTATTTTTTGTCTTTTGCTTACAGTATTATAATCAGTATTTACAGACATAGTCTTATATAAAACATCCGGTATAATTTTAATGATGATTTGTCTTTCAAAATAAAAATCTTTAAGTAAAAATAAAAGACCTGAACAGGCAACTCACCAAAGAGGTATACAGATGGTACGTAAGCAAATAAAAAGATGCTCAACATCATGTCATTAGGGAATTGCAAATTAAAACAATAATGAGATACCACTACACACCTATTAGAATGGCCAAAATCCAGAATGCTAACAATATCAAATGCTGGCAAGTATATGATGCAATAGGAATTCTCATTCTTTGCTATTTGCAAAATGGTCTAGCCACTTTGGAAGACAGTTTGGCAGTTTCTTACAAAACTAAACCTACTCTTATCAAAAGATCCAGCTATCACATTCCTTGGTATTTACCCAAGAAGTTAAAAACTTATGTCCACACAAAAACCTGCACATGGATGTTTACAGCAGCTTTATTCATAATTGTCAAAACCTGGAAGCAACCAGCATGTCCTTTGGTAGGTGAATGGATAAACTGTGGTATATCCAGAGCACATGGAATGATAGAATATTATTCAACAATAAAAAAAGAGCTATCAAGCCATGAAAAGACAAGGAGGAAACTTAAATGCATATTTCTGAGTGAAAGAAGCCAATCTGAAGAGGTACACATTCTATGATCCCAACTATATGACATTCTGGAAAAGGCAAAACTATGGAGACAAAAGAATCATTGGTTGCCAGGAGTTAGAGGTTAGGGAGAGATGAATAAGCAGAGCACAGAGGATTGTTAGTGTAGTGAACCAACTCTGTATGATACTATAATGGTGGATGTGTCATTATACGTTTGTTCAAACCCATAGAATGTATAATACCAAGAGTAAACCCTAATGTAAACTATGGACTTTGGGTGATAATGAAGTGTGA
Organism: Diceros bicornis minor; assembly: GCF_020826845.1. Classification (NCBI taxonomy): domain Eukaryota; kingdom Metazoa; phylum Chordata; class Mammalia; order Perissodactyla; family Rhinocerotidae; genus Diceros; species Diceros bicornis. The sequence goes on along the minus strand of NC_080750.1, from coordinate 55,294,665 downwards.
ATGTAGGTTAACTGATTGTAACAAATGTACCACTCTGTGGTGGGAATTTTGATAGCTGGGGAGGCTGTGTATTCACAGGGTATGTGGGGACAAGGATATATGGGAAATCTCTGTACCTTCTGCTCAATTTTGCCGTGAGTCTAAAACTGCTCTAAAAAATAAAAAGTCTGTTATAAAAATGAGCACACAGATACAGCAGTTTTAGAAAAACAGATGCCTGGAGACCATAGGAATTTCCATTGTTTCTTATTCTCTACCCAAAATAATCTCAAAATAGTTTTCAAACCTTCCCCTTGGGCGGATATTAATGGCAGTAATTGTGTCCAATCATAATTACTTTGCTGCATTTGAGGTAAGTCTAAAGGGCTCTGTTTTGTTGTTTTGTGGGGTTTTTATTTTTGCTTTTAAGTAGGGACCTTAAAGAGCAACCTAGCACAGTGATTTCACAGGGAACTCACAGTGTTTCCTACTCCATTTATTATAATAATGTGAAATTTCTCTTTTAGTGAGTTCCTTCTCTGGAATTTTTTGAACACCGAAATACCCAACTGAGATAATATTTCTTTGGTGGATGAAGCAGTGAGATGTAAGGCTCTCTGCTCTGAATCAGAGAAGTAAAGTTGGTTGGTTGGCACTAAGAAGAAAAATAGTGAGACAAGTTCTTCCCTGACACATAGTATTGATAGCATTTGAATTCCTAGTTCATTCCTTTATTCGTGAACACATATTGAGCACCTCCTGTGCATCAGACACTGATCTAAAATCTGGGCGTAAATGAGTAATTTAGATAGAAAAAAACTCCTTACTTGTAAGGAGTTTGTATTCTAATGGTGTAGGCAGATAATGAATTCCTCACATGAGAGAGGAAACAAGCCATGCAGTCATTTGGGGAAAGAAACTACCAGGCATAAGTGACAATAGTTCAATGGCCCTGAGGAGAGAATGAATTTGCATTGAAGATGTAATGAGAAGGCCAGCATAGCTGGAGCATAGCAAACAAAGAGAAAAGTAAGAGAAGAGTGTGGAGGGATAGGAAAGGCCATAGAATATAGGAACTTGTAGGCTGTTTAAACTAAATATTTTGGCCAGGATATAGATATAATCTGATTTGCATTTATAAAAGATGGTTCTGGTGACTGTATGAGAACAGACAAAAAGAGAGAGGATAAGGGGGGACGTATGTTACTATGACAGTCTTGGGGCTTAGATTAGGTTGGATACAAATGGAAGGGATCAGTATTTAGCTTAAGTATGGATGAAATTCCAGATAACTGGTCAAATTCAAGTAAAACTGAGAGAACTTGCTGATGGATCATACAAAGAATATGAAGTTAAGAAAGGATTTTGCCTTGTGATAGGTTGAGTACTATTAGATATTCAAATGAACGTATCTTGAACTCAAATAGAGATCAGAGCTTGAGGTAAAAATACGGGAGTAGTTAGCATATAAATAATATTAAAGCCACAGGAGTGGATGAGCTCACCGTGAGTGAATATAGATAGAAGAGGGATGAGACTTGGTTCAGTCCAACATTTTAAAATCAGAAATCAATGGTGGAGTTGGAAATAGCGACTAAGAAGGAGTGGCCAGTGAGGTAGGAGAAACACAAGGAGAGAGTGGTGTCCTGTAAGTCAAGTGAAGACAGTGTTTCAAAAAGAGGGAATAGGGCCGGCCCCGTGGCTTGGCGGTTAAGTGCGTGCACTCCGCTGCTGGCGGCCCGGGTTCGGATCCTGGGCGCGCACAGACGCACCACTTCTCCGGCCATGCTGGGACCGCGTCCCACATACAGCAACTAGAAGGCTGTGCAACTATGACATACAACTATCTACTGGGGCTTTGGGGGGAAAATAAATAAATAAATAAAATCTTAAAAAAAAAAAAAAAGAGGAAATAATCAACTATGTAGAAGTTTGAGCAGGATGAGAAAGGATGTAGCAATGTGGAGGTTGTTGGTTACCTTGACAAGCGCAGTTTCATAAAGGAGTGATCCCCCTTATGAGTGTAATAATTTGAGGAGAGACTGGAGGCAAGAAGGTAGGGAAGGCAAGTAAAGACCACTTTCAGCTTCCAAATAAAAGGAAGCAGAGATACGGAGTAACAGTTGGAGTCTGTCTTAGTTTGGGCTGCTATAACAAACTACCATTGACTGGGTGGCTTATAAACCACAGAAATTTATTTCTCACAGTTCTGGAGGCTGAGAAGTCCAAGATCAGGGTGTCAACATGGTTGAGTTCTGGTGAGAACCCTCTTCTGGGTTGCAGATTGCCTACTTGTATCCTTAAGTAGTGAGAGCAGAGTGAGGAAGGAAACTCTTGTGACTCATATAGGGCACTAATCCCATTCATGAGGGCTCCGCCCTCATGACCTCATTTAATCCTAATTAAAGCCGGAAAGCCCCACCTCCTAAGACCATCACATTGAGGGTAAAATTTCAATATATGAATTTTGGGGGGACACAAACAGAGCCATTTATGAGATTAAATGAAGATTTTTTTTAAGACAGCAGAATTAACCGTGTTTGTATTCTGTTAATTTATTAGTGTAGAGGGAAAAATCAATGACACACAAGGTATTAGTATCCTATGGCTGCTATAACAAATTACCACAAGCTTGGTGGCTTAAAAAAACAGAATGTGTTCTCTCATAGCTGGAGGCCAGAAATCCAAAATTAGTCACACTGGGCCAAAATCAAGGTGCCGGCAGGCTGTGCTCCCTTGGGAGGCACTAGGCGAGAGCCTGATTCTTTGCATTTTCCGGCTTTTTAGCTGTTTCCTTGCATTCCTTGGCTCATGGCCCCATATCTATCTTCAAAACCAGCAGCATAGCATCTTCAAATCTTTCTCTGTTTCTATGATCACATCACCTTCTTCTGTAGTCAAATCTCTCTTTGCTTCCCTCTTATAAGGAAGCTGTGATTATATCTAGGGCCTACCTAGATAATCCAGGATAATTTCCCCATCTCAAAAGCTTAATTTAATTATATCTGGAAAGTCACTTCTGCCATATAAAGCAATATTCACAGGTTTGGGGGATTAGAACACAGACATATTTAGGGACTATTATTCAACTTATCACAACAGGAGAGAGGGGATGATTCCAGGAGCAATGTCCTTGGCCTGTAAGAGAGTTTTGGTGTGGATAGGAATGGGGATATTTTGTTGGTTGTAATAGTGTCATAGGCACTGATGCTGATAGTCTGATATATTTGCTAGTGGGAAGATGGCAGTATTTGCTCTTGAAGCCCAGATAAAGTCCCGTCCTTGAATTCTGTGAGACAGTGCAGAATCTTAATAATAAATTCTCCTTTTTGCCTAACCTATTGAGCAGGGTTTCTGTTATTTGCAATCAAAGGATTCCTGTTTAATTTACAAGGTAGTTATTTAAATTTTTATTTGATACCGTATTTTTAAAAAAGATTTTCTGCAGAGAAAATTTCCTATTTTTCAAATTTTCCAGAGAACAATTATTTGACTCTTTTCAATCCCCTTTTCAAATCAGTGACATTTTTCTTCTTCTGAAATTGGATTTGAGTTGGTTTTGGTGCCAGATAAGTATATCCTCTCATTTGTTTCCTAAGAATGTGAATAATATATTAGCTGATTGGCCAAATAAATCTCTCAGCTCTTGTCTAAAGTTGGCAATATTGTGATGAATAGTCTCTGATTTTTTCATTCTGGGTAATTCAGCTGAACAGCAGAGCTTTTCCTTTAATTTCTTGGGATATTTTCTCAAATTCTTGGTTATAGACAGAAAGATAAAATTATGGGAAGGGATATTTATCATATAATAGGATTTAATTTCTTTGCAAAAATTATTGACTAGATTTTTAATGGTTTTATATTGCTGGAAAATTATCTTTTATAAATAATTTATAAAGTTATACTAGCTGGCAATTAGCCAATTTTAGCAAATGCCAAAAAATAATATGGGCCTGAAATCATACCTCATCAGCCTTGTATGCTGGATTCAAGAAAATTTCACATGTAACTTAAAGCAACATGATATGTTATACTATAATGTTTTAATATAGAGCCAGAGACTGTATAGTATTATTTAGTAAGCTTTAATGTTTTGAAAGACAAATACATAAATTTCATGATAACTTAAATTAATATAATATAAAATATAATTAACAATTTAGATAAAATATAATTAATAATTTAAGTTAATATAATTTGGAATACCCATACGTAGTGTCTCAACTGAATTATTATATCTAGTGAGTTACTTTAAAAATCCTTTGGAAGTATAATCCAGTTTCCAATGTCATTAAAAAATACAACATATCAGTATGTAGCTTAAGTACGGGTGACAGTCTAGATAACTGCCTACTTATTTTCTGTGAAACATAACACATACACAGTCTTGACAAAAGTTGGCTCCATGAATACTTTTAACACATTTGTGATTAACAGCACCAACATAGCACTCTTATGATTATACATCTTATGTAATATCTATTTTGGAAAGACTAAAATATTCCTACTGCCTTTCTTCTCCAAATAAAAGCAAAATGAAGGCATCTTCTAAATACTATTATAACTTCAGGCAAACTACTGTTATATTTTTAGCTTTTTTTAAAAAAGTCCTTCAAGTGTTGCATTATTTGTTATTATTTTAAGATATATCTTACAGATCTTTTCAACATTTGGTCAGTTTGAAGACTCCAAAAAGGTGATGGATTTCAGATGAGCAGTTCTTCTTTTCCAGGGAGCAGAGGTTGGCCTTGCCTGTTCATTAAAGACTGCGTGGTCCGTGGTCACTTTGAGTCTGGCCTCCGACTCTCATCTGTCCTCTTCCTCTACTCAGCTATCTTTGGTAACTGAACTCATGTTTCAGCAGACTGCCACGATCAGGAATTCCAGCAGCAGGCTGGGAAGCAGCCCCAGGTCTGAGGGCTGGGTTCTTAGAAATTAAAGGCACTTAGTGTAGAAAGAATTACATTTATGGATCTAATAATCATAGGATTTACACACGTTCCTCTACACTCTGACCTTGTGGCTGGAAACCACCTGTCTTTTTAACATGTTCTTAACAATTAAAACTACAGTATATGATTCCAAGGAGAAAAAGTGACGCTCATAAGGAATGCTCTTCTTACTATAATCTACTGCTATATGCATATAAACTTTACTCAAGTGGTAGATTATCTTAAAATAGTAATTCAGTAACTACTTAAAAAATAGCTACCTGTTTTACACACATGGTTAGATAAAAATGATCGTATAATGATGATGAATATTATAGACATAGTCCATAACAACAAGATTAAATAGTCAGGAATTGGAGAGGTGCTGAGTTTAAACCACTTTGCGACATTGAGTTTAGTGCCTGGCACATCAAAAGCATTGAAAAAATGTTTGTTGAAAGAATCAATAATGAATGAGTGGAGAAACCCAATTCGTGTATTTTTACAGGAAACCATTTACCCTTTAAATTGGAGCTTTCTAAGATTATGTCTACAGGGTCAAGATAAAAAGCCCAATTATCTGTCTATATTGATTTAATTCAGTTTATAACGACTCATTTTTCCATTTCATTTCGTCTATTTAACAGTGTCTTAAATGGGATTGTAAATACTTATAAATAACACAAATTTAAGACCAGTAGGATCAAAGATTTCTTTATATTGCTAATAAATGTGAGACCATAAGCCAACAGAGGATGTCAGAATAAAGTATCTTCTGTAGGATAAGACACTTGTTCTCAATAAGTATAGGGCTTCCTGTGATTCTAAAAATGCTCCACAACCATTATTTTATCTATTCTGTAGCATCTTCTTATAATGTAGATTAACATTTAAATCTCCCAAATAGCAAGTATAGGTAATAGAAGAAAAAGCATTTCTGTTCCAACATCTGGTAGCCGAACCATATCTATGGGGCAAAAATATAATAAAAAATTCTCTGTTATGTTAACTTAAAATTGAAGTACTGAGTTTTCCTTTATTTAGATGATACCTCACCATCACATTTGATCCAGTTTCTTATCTAAAGGAGTTTCTTAATGAGCTTGGCTGATTGAACACGTGTTTTTTCCTCCTAAAACCTCCCAAAATAGTAGTACACACCTAAAAGGATGAAGATTGGGGTAGGAGATAGTAGAAGGTGCCAGAAATCAACAAACTTATTGGAAAGTGGTAAACAGATGAAGCAGTGGTCTAAGTAAATTAAAGAGCAGAGAAGGTCAAAACTAAAACCCCTGCAGAAAGAGATGCTGACGGGAAGCAAACAATTTGTCTCACAGAGGCCAAGAGAGACTCAGGAATTGAAAGCATCAGGCACTTCCTTGCAAATATTTTTAATTGGTAAACTGTGATACATGTGGGGGTGACATAGGAGCTGAAAATAAGGTTGAAAGAATCTCTCATCCCTGAGTTAGACTCTACTTCCCCGTCCCCACTTTTCTCCAGGAAAAGTAAACCAGAAAACCTTCAGACTTAAGGACACATAACTGGGAAGGCAGCAGATGACACACTGGAAGAAGCCTGGGGGAACTGGCCTGCAGAGGCGGAAATAAGAGCTTCAGCTCTACCTGTAGCTTTATTTCTTCAAATGATACGATGCAAATATATGCAAATGTTAACATTTGAAAAATCATGGTGTTGTTTTGTTAAAGAATGGAATATCAGGATTAATTAGGTAACTGGTGAATAATACCCTATGTACAATGTACTACTAATTTTCAAATAAAATAAATGCTAATTTTTTCCTTAACAGAACTATAACTATACAAATCCACAGTCATATCAATGTTTTTAAATGTTTTGTTATTGAGTTAATAGTACGTTGTTCAGAGTCCCACCAGTTTTCTTTCCCCCAGATTAAAACTACATTCAGGCAACAACTTTTGGAAATCCTGGATAAAATTTACAACCCCATCTCAATGTGTGTGCTGAGGAAATGTGCACTTATTTCTATATTTTTCTTAATAAAATGTTACTCATTTCTTTTTGTTGCTGTGGGCTTATTTGGAAATTAATGAAGAAATTTTCCCTCCTTCCTAAGATGTGTAACAAAGCACAAATTCCCTCTTTTATCTCCCAAAGTCTAGCCAAGTCTTTTTATGTTTAGAATTCCTTTATTCCAAGGGAAAACTCACACCTTTTTGTAGTTCTGAATCATAAGAATAAAAAAGTTGCAAATGCAGGTGTAAAAACCCTCAAAGTGACATTGATTTGCACATATGATTGAAACAAAACTGTTGGATTATCTACAGGGAGATGGAGGCTGGTGCTTCTAGGGGAAGGGCTTATAGGGCTGATCCCAGGCCAGGAGAGAGTTGGGTTCTCAGAACCTGGAAGGACAGAGGGGTGGTGGGTTCTGTGATTGACCATAATGCTCAGGCAGGATAGTGCCCTTTCATAGCAGGGTCCGAGTGTAGACACCTGGGCACTGAGCCTTAAGCATCACCGCCTTGGGAGCTGCAGTGAAAGAGGTGGATGCCTCTACTTTCTAACAGGCCACGGGGGCTAAATCAACAAATCTCACAATGAATCTCAGCGGTGAGCATGTTGGTTTACAAACCAGAGGGAGTCCTCTCCCACATTTCCCTGGAGTTCTTGCTTCCTAAATCACGGTGTAATGCGAGAGAAGGGAGAAATCTGTAAGAAAAAGAAGAAACAAAACCTTATGCTCCTGAGAGAGGTCTCAGAGCTGGATATGATTTCATTCAAAAAGATAAAGAAATGTGACATTTCTTTCATTCTATGCATAACAGAGAAAAACATACCTGTTATAAAAATATTGTAATATAAGAATCTGAGGGGCTGGCCCCGTGGCTTAGCGGTTAAGTGCACGCGCTCCGCTACTGGCCGCCCGGGTTCGGATCCCCGGCGCACACTGACGCACTGCTTCTCTGGCCGTGTTGAGGCTGCATCCCACATACAGCAACTAGAAGGATGTGCAACTATGACATACACCTATCTACTGGGGCTTTGCAGAAAAAAAAAAAGGGAGGAGGATTGGCAGTAGATGTTAGCTCAGAGCTGGTCTTCCTCAGCAAAAAGAGGAGGATTAGCATGATTGTTAGCTCAGGGCTGATCTTCCTCACAAAAAAAAAAAAAAAAAAGAATCTGAAATACAAAAGTTCTCTTAATTAGAAATTTTACACCAGTAGTTTGGCCAAGGCTCTTAAGTGATTATAACAAGTTTCTATTGATTTATTAAGGATTTTTTTGTGTGTGTGTGTGAGGAAGATCAGCCCTGAGCTAACATCCATGCTAATCCTCCTCTTTTTGCTGAGGAAGACCGGCTCTGAGCTAACATCTATTGCCAATCTTCCTCCTTTTTTTTCCCCCAAAGCCCCAGTAGATAGCTGTATGTCACAGTTGCACATCCTTCTAGTTGCTGTATGTGGGATGCGGCCTCAGCATGGCTGGAGAAACGGTGTGTCGGTGCGCGTCCAGGATCAGAACACGGAAATCAGAACATAGTGCATGGAAATTAATATGGTTTTGTAACATAGTTTTGAAAATGCTGTCTTGTCCCAGTTTGGAGGACTTGGCTAGAAGCTGGTCACTTCCCCTTCTTGAGCAGTCCCTTAAGTCCACACCCTCAACCACCTTCCATATAGGGCTCTCACACTCCGGGCCACCATACACCCACCCTGATGGCCCCAGGGCCAGGTACTAGACGACCAGGGACAGCCCCTTTGCCCCAGAGCCCACTGAAATTATTCAAATTAGCCAATCCTAAACCTGTTTATCCTGCCTCACCAATTCCTTCCCAGGGAAACACAGATAAAGGTACGTGCCCACAGTTCTACCTCTCCTGCCTCTTGACTGAGCCTGGTGCTTCCTCTGAGTGGCCCTGCATTGCTGTGCTCTCCCTAGGAAACTATGAATAACAAAACTGTCATACTGTCTCATCTCTCTCTTGATCTGCATCTGGCCTCATCCTACCTCACCCAAGGTAATATGGCTAAAGTAAGTTTCCAACATACTTTCACATTTACCTCCAGAGCCCATTTCCACACACATCTGAGGTGGGAAGTGGAGTCCGTGGCCTCTTTGTTGGGTCCCAGTGAGCTTCCAAATGATTACTTCTTCTTACAGAAAGTCCTGCTCTTTTGAAGCTCTTGCCACTTGAGTTTCCCATCCTCTGTCCGACCTTATTTAATCAAGGCTTTGGATCCAGTTGGGTTCTTTCTTCTCTCTTCATCCCAAGTCCTGCCATTATTCTGGATGACACCCATTTGGCTATTTATTCCACACCCTGGCATATTGCTTCATGTTGTTTTATCTGCTTATATCTATTGATCTTCACTTCTATTCATCTTCAACTCCTTGGTTCTACAGTCACACTTAGATGTGCTCCACTTCCAAAATCCTAAATCAAAAAATGTCTATCAGTTATGTATTGCTGGGTAACAAATTACTCTAAAACTTAGAAGCTTAAAGCAATACACATGAACTTAGTATGTTTTTATCAGAGCATTAAAAATGACACTTGTTGATTTTAAATCCTTGAAAAAAAGTGTCCGCTACTCCAGGCCAGCTCTTGTCCGCAGGTTTGCAAATCATTAGCTCCATTTATAGGTGGATTAGCTTCTACACGCTTTAAATGTTCATGTTTTAAAATGTTCATACTCTTTGACCATCCTATCCTACTCTACTTTGAGGACATATGTGAAATCATGTTCACTCCAACATTATTTATAGTGGCAAAAAATTGGTAAAAACCTAATCTCTGATTTATGGAATGGTTAAGTAAACTCATGGAATTCTAAAGTGGTCATATAAAGTGATGTTTATGAAATGTTTGTAATAGCATAGAAAAAACTTGTTATAGAAAGGTAATGGAAAAAAGAAGAAAATCATTTGTATTTATAATTATGAATACATTACTAAAAATATGTAAGCATCTTTTTTAGTGCTGAAGATTTTAATATTTTAAATTGAGTTGATATAAAGAGAAATAAAGGCCTGATTGGATGAGACAGTTTGATTTGTTTTTTCTCTTTTAGGGGGGAAAGGCAAATCTACTGAGATAATTGGATATTTAAAAATGGCTTTGAGACTTATTTGACCTAAATCAAAACTCAGCCTTTTGTTTCTCTTAAAGTTTGCGTTTGACATGCCTCCTGGAGATATCTAGTGAGGGACTATCAAACCTGCGAGTGGAGTGGTCGCTGCCAGACAACTAGGGACAGCTGTATAACAATTTCAGAAGCTGCTTACCAAAGAAAGCCTAACGTGGAAGAATGCGGCTGTCACACCCTGGGAAAACAGAAAAGAAGGAAGAATATGACAAAGGAGGAAACCAGCTGTTGGACCAAAGAAGGATTTAAATATTTAAAAAATGCCAACCGTTGAAGACAGTTGCTCTGCCACACCAAATCCTGAGGTCTGTCCATTGTCTACTTCTGTTGGACTAGCAATTTGCTGAGCACTATTTTGGGAAAGAATTTGTACAGAACTGGCATATCTTCAGGCCCCAACGTTTCCTCTCATTGACTGATTAGCAGGTGTTGAAAAAGCCAGTGGCAGAAATATCACAGACCCAGCGCGCTCATTTTTATTTTATATCTGAATCTGCGATTTTGTTTGAATGTTTTACTTGTTTCTCCACAATAAAGAGGTAGATAAATTATGGCTGACATAATTACTTTTCCATAGGTATACATACGAATTTATTAATACAGTCATTTATTTATGATTTGTAAATTTAAATATTGAGGTTATGATTATACAATTTAAACCTGAACAAATTTAGTAGAGAATGAATTCTCTTTGTAATGAAAGGTGTTGGCATTATGATTTTAAGGAAGCATGCAACTACCTTAGCTTTTCTTTAAAAAACATCCATTTTATTTGGCAAAATAAGTAGTATTGAAATTTCTTACAAAGCCACATGTCATGTAAGTTCCTGAAACAGCAATCACATCCTCAGAGAAAAAGTAAAAAACAAAACAATATAGTATTAAATCGCTACACTTGACAAATAATTTTCAGGAATTTAACCATAAGACTTAATTATATAAGACGTAATGAATGAAGGGTGATTATCCTCACTGCTTTGCCATTTAACAACCCACTTTGGCATGTTCTTAAACCTGAAAAGAATGAATGGCTCCTCACAGTGGACTACTACAACCTTGATGCTGTGGGTCCCACTAAGGCCCTTATACCCAATACTCAACATTATTAAAATTATTGGCTCCATCCAATCAGCAGCTGGTAAATAATTTGTTATTATAGAAATGGTTAATATGTTCTGTTCAATGCCTATTTCAGCAGCCTCTCAGCCACTTAGCCTTCATCCCTTAAGGGACACAATACACCTCTACTGGGCCCCCCATCGAGGTACCTCAGCAGCCTTGCTGTTGCACACTAACTTTGCAGGCAAGATCTCAACTGTGTTCACCTTTCTCCAGGAGCACAGGTATGACATTGCACTGGTGATATCATCCTCTGAGGAGATCCATTGAAATACTCATTCAGGACATACAAATACTAACAAAGTGGCCTACGAAAACAGGATGGGCCATCGCTCCACAAATAGTGCAAGGCACTGCCACCCTGGTGAAATGCCCCAAAATTATTTGATGAACTGAGGGCTGCTCCATCTCTGACAATGTCAAGACCCAGCTATTGTCCCCCTCAGCACCTGCAATATTAATGCAAGTCTAACAACTTTTAGTTGTTTTTGGGTCATGGAAGCATCATATTCTGCATTTACTCATTTTAGTTAATCCCACTGATGCTGTAACTTGCTAATCAGTTCACCTTAAATGAGGTCCCCTCCAACAAAATGCTATAAAATCTGTCCAAATTGAAATCAATAGGTATTCTTGTAAGTGCCCTCAGAGACTCCTTCACTGTAGAAGCCTTAACAACCTCCTCTCATGACTCCTGGAATCTCTCGACCACATATGATGACTGTAAGTTGCCCATGGATATCTGATACGAAATACTGTCCTGGGGCCTGCCTGGTGGCATAGTGGTTAAGTTTGCACCCTCCGCTTTGCTGTCCTGGGATTTGCCGGTTCTGATCCTGAGCGTGGACCTATGCACCACTTGTCAAGCCATGCTGTGGTGGCATCCCACATATAAAGTAGAGGAAGATGGGCACAGATGTTAGCTCAGGGCTAATCTTCCTCACCAAAAAAAAAAAATACTGCCTTTCCTCAGCTCTGTGCTATACGTCATTAGAGTGATATTTACTGGCCACATACCGGGATCTCCTGGAAATCGAGGTTCTTACAGCCCCTAAGCCTATGACCCTCTGTACTCAATTGCCCATTATGCTTTGGGTCATGGAAGAAATATCCCACAAGCATGGAATTGTGACTGAGGCCTCCTTTCTACAGGATGGAGCCAAACATGAGTTCTCTGGCATATCCCACTTGTAGGAGGGATACAAGTCCTCAGTATCTCCTGTCCTTGGTCCCTTGCCAGATGCATAGTGCTGGAGGAGGTCGCCCCTCTCTGAGACACCTTGGCTACTTTGGGACCCATTGGGATCAACTGAGTGAATCAAATGGGAGTTTGTAGATTTTATAGATGGAATCACCACTACTGTATGTGATGGAGCTCAGTGGAATGTTGCTGTTTTCCCATCTCTTAACCAAAATGTCCCTGGTAAAGGAAGGGACCCAAGGGTCAGCACAATTGACCAAACTTCAGACAATCATCTCACCATTGGATTCCATGACCAATAATTGGCCCCATCTGTACATTTTTACATATTCTTGGGCTGTCGCCTAGGCGTCCCTCCCTTTGGGGTAAAGAACTCTGGAGATCTCTTGCTTCACAGACACCCAAAATATAAATTAAGGTAACAAATATCTCTACATATACTAAAACCACAATACAACACCTCACCAGGGCATTCCCTATCCCGTTTGGAGACATTACTGATAGTGACATCAGACACTACTGATAGTGACTGAGGACTCATTTCACTTCTCAGAAAACATAAGAAAGGGCTCTTGAATAAAGCATTCAATGGAACTTCCACCTTCCCTACATGCCCCTGGCAGTCAATTTAATTGGTTTAAATAAGAGGCCCAATGGACTCTTCAAAGACCTCCTATTTAAGTTACAAAGTAGCAAATGAATCACCCAGTGGGCACCACCATTGCCACAGGCATTGATTAAACTAAATTTATGTCCCCTGGGGACATGCACTTCCTGTACCAGTGCCACACAGATCCTTCAACTGCCTTTCATGGCCTTAAAAGGGGGCACTTCTAAAGTTCATGTTTTAGATGATCACCTCTCCAATTGGTTCTCTCCCTCCTGGTCAAGTGCCTGCTTGGTTTCCTAGGGAGGCATTCTCCGACTGCCTAAAATTCTCTGTCATCACCAAGGTTTAAATTGATGTCAAAGCATTGCATCATAAGCCCTAAAATTTCAGGTGCTGCTGTAGGGGAGGAAAAATTCTCCTCTACCCTCTTTGGGTCTCTAGCTGGATCTAAGAATTAATCTGACATAAGACAGATTAACAGGAGAAAAGTATAAAAATTTTATTGAGTTTTTACATGTACATGGGAACTTTCACAAGAGAACGAAGACCTGAAGAAGTGACGAGAGCAGGAAGCTTTTATACCTTTTAGACAAAAAAAACCCAATAAATTTATGAAGAACTGACAAGACAAAGGGCTTTGGACTATGGGTCGTAAATGGTGAAGAAGTAACAAGGTTTGTTCATATTGCCTTCTTGGCCCTAAATTCTCTGTCCCTGGTGACAAGGATATCTTCTTCCTCCTGGTACAGAGGTGGGGAGGGTGGTACTTTTCACATGGGAGATTTATCTCCTGTTTTCAGGGAAGAAGGGTGATGAGGGGAGGTCAGAGTGATCTTGCTTCTGTTATTTTCTCAAACTCCTTCAGCTAAGATATTCAATATGCCAAGGTGCCATGTTTTGGGGTAGCATGTCCTGAACCCCATCACTGCCTTGATATCTTTGAGCCTCCCAGGACTCCATGAGCTCCTCCACCAGGTAAGATCCCAGACATGCCCCCCACCCAGCAGGAAAGTCTCCTTATCTGGCTAGTTCCTGGATCGGACAGACCAGCTCTGTTTACCTAACAATTTTCACTTCCTTGCCAGCCAGGAAAATTATTTAAACAAGTAATCATGTATTCCTAGGGGAACCAGGTCACCCCACCTCTGGTTATTACAAAGTCTGCCTACCACAGTCCCACCTTGTTCAGTTTGCACCCAAGTTCAAGCCCTGTGTGGCTTTGCATGGTGTGCAGGTTCCTCCTCCCCTGAGCTATGAGTATATATGACTAAGGATCACATCTGTCCAGTGGCAGGTGGCGTGTGTTTGGCCATCCCATAACTCTAGGGCGGGAATCACTCCCTCACCAATGGGGTGAAAGGAGGCATAGTAAACAGTTGGAGGGTTCTCAAAACAGAGAAAATACTAACAGGTAGATTTAATCTGAAAGCAATGAGGAAGTACTGAAGTGTTTTCAAGTGTTGAGTTACCATGCTCAGTTTTACATGCTAAAAGGTAACCCTGGCCAGCAGGGTGGAAAATGGAATGGAGGGACAGGTTGGAGTCAGGAACGGAAGAGGCTGTTTCAGTAATCCAGATGAGAAATGATGATGCTTGCACTAGCCTTTGGAAAGTGGGAGAGAGAAGAGATTATAGATTCCATAAGTGTTAGGAGTTCAAGTTCACTGGGATTCGAAGGAGATGAAGATGCAACAATGGTTCCCAGGCCTTTAACTTGAGCAGTTGTCATATGATAATTCCATGAATCCTGATATAGGAGGTAGGAAGTGAAATGGATTTGAAGAAGAGTACTGTAACTGACACCACAGGAGAAGAGGCTCTTTGGAAAAGAGAGATTGGTTAAAAAATCTTTCAAATATTTCAGAAAGAGAAGTAAATGAATCATGAACTGAACAAGCATTATTTGCATTGCTCAATCGTTGGATCATCATTGGTGATCTTTGACCAAGAGCAATTTCAGGGCAGTTCTAGACTAAAGGGACCTGAGAATTTGAAGGAGGGTGAAGAAGTATAGACAATGAGTGTAGACCACTAAAGGGTACTGTGCCCAAAAGAGAAGGAATGAAATAAAGCCGGATATCATTTTTGTTAGTGTTTTAAATTGGAAGTGACTTGAGTCTATTAGTAGAATGAACAGTACATTTTAGTTGACAGGAAGAAGTCGAAGGTAGAACAGACTGAAGATTAACGGGCTGAGATGCTTGAGCAGGGAACCAAATCCAGATCATAGGGTGTCAGCTATGTTGGGTATGGGTGGTACCCGGTGTATTCTTCTCAGACTCTAAGTAAGGATGATAAATGGAGTTATCATAAAGTTGAGAGAGAATTGAAAAAAGAGACATCTGTCATCAGAAAGGACTTGAGGAGAATATAAAGAGCTGTGTCGTAACCGTCATAGTAAAATACGCAAGAGGCTTGGAGAAAAAGAAAAAAGGCATCGGCTGTGTTTGTAAACCATCAGTTTGATGAGACACAAACTGAATCATTTCCCTCAGTGTCCAGGGGCCAAAACAAAATTGAATTTATCTAGATTATCAAATTGCAGGCAAAAGTGTAAGGAAAGTCACTAGGCTCAAGGAGTTGAACATGTTAGTTAGGGGAAGGTTGCAGTGTTGACTCATGTGGTTCATCCTGCCCAGACACACATTTAGGAGTCCCAAGAGGCTGAAATGCAGGGAGTAAAGGGAAGTGATCTGAAAAGTAGAAATGGAGTTTGAGATTGTCAAGATTCTGAACAAAGTCCAGGGTGTAGTCATGGGAGTAGGTTGTTGAAGTGAAAAGGAATTTCTAGCCTAGAGCTTTTGAGTATTGTTTAAATACACAAGGTTGGAAAACTGAAGAGGATTGAGTCAAAGTTTATTGAGTTCTCACCTGATAAATCTAAAGTCATTGAAAATCAAAATAGCCACAGAATATCGTATACACTAAAAAACTTAACATCTCAATTTAATCAAAAAAAAAAAAGCAAAATTAAATCATTTGTCCATTAGTGAAAGACTTTCAGTTGTGGAATGTGAAGCATTTGTCTGAGATCGTGTAATAGAGAAGATCATAGGTAGACCTTCTGGTTAGACCAGGTTTTGAATCTTGGCGTCATTTACCAGCTGTGTTATCCCTCTAGGCCTTATTTAGCCCATCTATATAATGACAAAAATAATAGTATGCACCTCATAAAATTGTTGTGAGAATTAATGTAAGAACAAATGTAAAGATATTAGCATATTGCTTAGCACACAGTAGCTCCTCAATTAATGCTACCTCTTATAACACAATCTGTTATTTCTGCTGCTAGCTAATATGTTATCAGTTTCTTACTATATTAGTTTACAAAAGTCTATTAGTTTTCTCTTGTTGCTGTAACAAATCACAACAAACTCAGTGGCTTAAAACAACACAAATTTATCCTCTTACAGTTCTGAAGGTCAGAAGTTCAAAATCAGTCTCACTGGACTAAAGTCAAAGTGTCAACATGGCTGGTTCCTTCTAGAGGCTCTAGAAGATAATCTGTTTCCTTGCCTTTGCCAGCTTCTAGAGACCACCTAACTCCTTAAATTGTGGCCCCTTCCTCCATCTTCAAAGCCAGCAGGGTAGTGCCACCACATTCTGTCACTGACTCTGCTTCTGTCATCAAAGTGCCTTCTCTGACACTTTGCTCTTGTCTCTCTCTTACAAGGACCCACCTGGATAGAATAGCATAATCTCCTCATCTCAAAATCCTTAATTTAGTCTATTCTGCAAAGCACCTTTTGCTATGAAAGTTAACATGTTCACAGGCCACGAATTAGGACATTGACTTCTCGGCAGGAGGAAGGAGGGGCATTATTCCATCTACTTCAGGCAAATACACTGGAGATATTAGTGAAGGATGGATATGAATATTGCATAACTTTAGACCAGTCATGCGTCAAGTTCTTTTATTTTTTCTCAATTTCAGCATCAACAAACACATAACAAATTTGCAAATAAATAAATAAATAAGTAAATGAAAGCCTGATGGATGTGAGAAATGCCCACCTTCCCCATCCCTACCTTTTTCTTAACAACTTGACTCTCCAATTTATGACAAGAAAATATGTCACTCACTGCTCTCTCTGTTCTCTGTTGCCACTGTGGGACAGTGCCTGTACTTCTGCTCTTTCCTTTCCTTGTAGACAAAGCAGCTTGTGGCTTCCCATTGTTGCTAACATTACCCAAATCCACTGCTGGCCCCACCTCCCACCTCCTAGGATTTCAATGTATTTGCACGTTGATGGCATTCATGAAATTAAACACACTAGGGACACTAAAAAGAAAGAGAGGCTAGTGCTGGCACTCAAACTGCAAACATCAACAAGCAGAAATTAAGTGAAAATAACATGAGTTAAGGCAGAAATAAAAACCAGCATGTGACATTTTCAAGTTATTTTTTTAATGCTGTTTCTTGGCCCACAAAAGTTCCAAATACAGTTGACACAGAACAGTAATCATCAACTTTTCATAATAGAAACTCCAAGGTCCTCTATTCTTCCATACCGTTTTTGCTTTTCTTTTTCCGTGAAGGGTGGAGTAGCAAAGCCCCTACATCTCAGGGTGTAATTTCAGACTTCCCAGTGTCTTATATTTCATCTGTTTCTAAATTCCGCCTCTTCTTGATTTCGTCTTGTTTAGATGTCCCAGATTTCTCTGCCTCATTTCTCTCTATTTTGTGTTCAAATTCCAAAGCCCATATTATTGCCTCTGCTGTCCCTCTCTTAAGGTTCACATTGAAGAGAAGGAAACTAAAAGAGAAGGAAACTAAAACTCACTTTTCTCATATCCGCCTCACCCAACTCCTGATGGAGCGAAACGAAACCTAAACGCCTCTGGAGTGAGAAAGGAAACCGAAACTACTTCCTTAGTTATAAAAGACTGACCCCGGCGGCTCCGCTGAGTCCGATGCCCTGGTCCAGGGCCCCCCTGGAGCTTCCACTCCCGCTCTGCGCTCGGTCCCCTCCCCGTCACTCCCTCCTCCCCGGGGCGCGCCAGTCAGCGGCTCTTTGGACGCAGCAGGCACGGAGCCCAGATCTTGGGTCCCGGGTGAGGAGTGGGTGATGCTCCGGGGCTCGACGTGGGGCTTGGGGGGTCAAGATAAGGGGTGCCCTAGGGAGGAGCCTGGAGCGGAGATGTCCTGCGGCGTCGTAGGTCTCTGAAGGGACGAAGAGGTGGCCCGGGGCGAGGGGAGCTGCAGGAGCCACAGGGCTTCTGAATGCGGTGACGGGCGGGTCTCCTGCTGGCCCCGGGAGGCAGGGCGTGGGAGCAGAGGAAACGGACACCTGTGAGGAGCGCGGAGGTCTGAGATCTGAAGGAGAGGGGAGAGTGTTAGGCATTTCAAGGGTCTTCTTCAAAGAAAGGGTGCTGGGGATCTGGGGTATTGGGGAGAAACTAAGGGACGTCGGATCTGAGCACAGCCAATAAAAGCTAGATATTGACGGCAGCAAGCAGCTTACTCCTCCAGGCAGAATCTCGTGGTGCCCAACTCCAAACTTGCAGAATCATAATCTGCATTTTAATAAGATCTCCCAGGTGATTCCTATGCACACTTAAATTTCAGTGGCTTAACACAATAAGAATTTGTTTCTTATTTAAAAGTTGAAAGAATGTATTCATGGTCAAGGGTATTAGTTTTCTATTGCTGCATAGCAAATTATCACAAATTTAGTGGCTTAAGTCAATAGAAAGTTATTATTTTACAGTTTCCGTGGATCAGAAAAGTCCAGGCACAGGTTAACTGAGTCCTTTGCTCAGCATGGCACTAGGCTGAAATGAAGGTGTCTGCTGGGGCTGCCATCTCATCGAGGCTCTGGGTGCTCATTTAGGTTGTTGGAGGAATCTAATTCCTTGCAGCTATGGGATTGGGTTCCCTGTTTTCTTGCAGGCTTTGGCTGGGGGTTACTCTCAGCCTTTAGATTCCACCCTTGGGTCCTAGCCACTTGGCTCTCTCACAACATGGTGGCTTATGTCTTCAAAGCCAGCAGGAGCATCTCTCCCCTGTCTGCCAAGAAGGAGTCTTATATAATGCAACCTAAACATGAAAGAGACTATCCCATTAAATTCACAGGTCTTGCCCACGCTCAAGGGGAGGAGATGATATAGGGCGTGTGTACCAGGGTGGCTAGAGTCTTGGGTGCCATCTTAGAATTCTGTCTACGGCTGGTCAGCTCTTCTTCCATCAAGTGGCTTCACCATTCCCTGGGCCTTGTTCTCGGATTGGGCTGTTTCTCCTCCAATACGTAATCCACGATTTCTCTTATTTCCCTTCCTTTCTTCCTTTTTAAGATTAAGTCAAAATCCAAATAAGGCTCTGACACTACTGTGCTTTTATATGTCTTTAAGTTTGTTGGAATCTCTTTCATCCTCTTGTAATTTGTTAATAAGATGGCTTTTTTTTTTTGGGTTTTGTAGAGGTTCTATTAGTCCTCCTGGTACCATTTAACCTGTTCTTCTGTCTTCTAAATGTCTTGTCAACTAGTTGTTGCTACTAGAGTTTTGATCAAATTCAAGTTTAAAGGTTTTTTTGGGCAGCCGGCCCCGTGACATAGCACTTAAGTGCGTGGGCTCCGCTGCTGACCGCCTGGGTTCGAATCCCAGGTGAGCACCTAGGCATTGCTTATCAGGCCATGCTGTGGCTGGGTCTCACATAAAGTGGAGGAAGATGGGCACAGATGTTAGCCCAGGGCCAGTCTTCCTCAGCAAAAAGAGGAGGATTGGCATGGATGTTAGCTCAGGGCTGATCTTTTTCACGAAAAAAAAAAAAAGGTTTTTTTTTTGGCTAGAGTATTTCAGTGATGGTGCAGCTGCTCTGTATGAAAGCAGATCTTTACCTCTAGTTTTGTTGTGCTATCACCTAAAAATACCAAGATCTATTAATTCATTAGGAGTTGTAAAATGGTGATATTCTAATTCTGACATTTGTCTCTGTTTACTAACTGGATTACCTCCAGCTAATGGAAATGAAACTTTCTCATTTCTATTATTTGGTAACCCAATGAGGCAGTACTTATAAGAAAGTCAGGTTAATGTCTTGATTTCCAAAACCCTTAATTTTTGATGTATTATCTTTAGATGCTATCTTTGGACTTCCTGTGGTTCCATGAGGAACTTATATGTATATACTCTTCTTTTTGTATTATTCATCCCTTCCTGAACCTCCCAATTTGGTTAATTATATTATTTTTGTATTGTCAGAGTTTATCATAATTTACAGTATTTTATGACTTTAATTCTTGTGATTTGTTTCTATGCTGAGTCAAAAAGGGAAAACCAGTAAACAGCGGTTACAAAATTATGATTATATACACATTATTCATTGAGGAAGCAATCTATATGTTTGGCAGGGTAATATAGTTCTATATCATTAAGACTACTGTTTGAAATTGATACTTTTCTAAATTCAAAGTATCATGGATCCTGTTACTTTTCTTTATAGCTTCTTTTAATTCTTCTGGATCATGCATAGTTTCTCTGTTTCTTCATTATCTTCATTCTTGATCTTTTTTTTTCCAATTTTCTGTACTCTCTCTTTAAATAAAATTATCATTTAAGATAGGTGGTTGGTGAAATTTCTGACTTCTTAAATGTCTAGTAATATTGTCTTTTTGCCGTCTCAATGGATTGAATGACTATTCGGATACAAAATTCTAAATTCAAAATATTTTCCCCTCAGAACTTTGAAAACATTGTTTTTTCTTTTATCAAAACATCCAGTAATGCTGCTCATTTTAATGAGCTCTAAACTGTGTACCAGGTACTATTTTGATCAATTTGTATCCATCAACTCATACGTTTAAATAGCTTGAAAACACAACCAGAGGAGACTAATATTATTGTCTGTCCCAGTTTTATAGATGAATAAACTGAGACACAGAGACAATAAATAAATTGCATAAGCTTATAAAACTATAATATGTTTCAGAACTAGGATTAACCCAGGAAGTGCTCATGCCTTTAACCATTTCACATATGGCCTCTCTGACTTATATTTCTTTGAAGCCCATCTCTGTCTTTTTCTTTATTCTTGGAGCTCTGTAATTTTAATGAGCTGTGTCTAAATGTAGTTTTCTCTCTCTCTTTTATTTTTGGGATGAAGCTAACATCTGCTGCCAGTCCTCCTCTTTTTGCTGAGGAAGATTGGCCCTGGGCTAACACCCGTGCCCATGTTCCTCTGCCTTATATGGGATGCCGCCACAGCATGGCTTGACAAGCAGTACACCCATCCACGCCTGGGATCTGAACCCATGAACCCCGGATCATGGAAGCAGAGTGCGAGAACTTAATCACTATGCCACTGGGCTGGCCCCTAGTTTTCTCTTTTGTCATTATTTCTACTCAGTGCTTGGAAAAACTTTTCAATATAAAACTGTATATTTTTCTTTAACTCTGGTCTAATGTTATTATATTACTTTACATATTACATCTTTGATTGTTTTTATCCCCATCTCATTTTGGAATTTTAGTTCTCTCTTACTGGAATTATTGTGGATGGATTTAGAACTTTTTGATCAATCTTCTATAGTTCTTAGCATTTTTTCTATTTTTCATCTCTTTGTTTTTTCCTTCTGTCCTCTAGGAAATTTCCTAGATTTTAACCCCTAAATCACCAACTTGAGATTTCAGCATGCCCATTTTATTGTTCCACACATGAATTTTTTTTCTGAAGTTATATTTAAAATTTTTATGAACATTTACTTTTTTTTTTGCTGTAGCAGCCTATTATTTTATTAGATAATATCATTATGATTATTGAAAACTCTAAGTAGAACTTTTTAAAGGAATGTTCTGTCCTTGAATTATGTTTATTCAATACATGTTTATTCATTTATAGTAGGTAGCTGGTTTTATTTTCCCTAGAGTTTCTCTCCCTTAAATGAGAGAGAACTTGGCATAACAACTGAGAATTCTGTGTAAATGTTAAGGCTAGTGTGAGTTTGGGATAAAGTTTAATAAGGAAAGTTTCCTATAGGATATGTGAGAGGAAAGTAGCAGGCAGGCTATGGAATCCCGTAATTGTCAAACTCAGGAGGGTTTTATTCTGCCGCCATGGCTACTTTTGAAAAGTTGGGCAGTGTCCAACAGGCATACACATCTCATTAGTAACTGTTGTTATTTAATTTAAAAAACTAAATTATTTCTTTCAATTTATGTTTATTATATTTTCAGATGAAGTTGTTAGGATTTATTAATTTGTTTGGAGCTAACTACTTAATAAATGAACTAGTAAGTATTTATTTTGTCCTAGGAGTACCATCAAAAAATTCCTGAGACATTAAGGGCACTGTGAGCATCTGGGAACTCACGAATTAACTTATTTTATCTTATGGAATCTGACACCATCTTTTCTGAAGCTGTCCCTTCTGTAACATACTTGCAGTTAATTTTCTCTTGTCTACTTTGTTCTCCCTGATTCACCTTTTCCATTTTCAGGAAAGTGTCTAAACTTCTTCCCTGGGCAAAAGACTCTTATAATCTGGTTCATACCTACTTTCCTATCTCGTCTCCAATCAAGTCACCCTGTGTTATGCTATGTAGACCGACCTGCAGAATCTCACACTTGTCATGTAGTTTCACATCTCCGTGCATTAAACTGGTGCTGTTTTGCTACCTGGCATGTGATCCTCTATATCTCTTACCTTCCCAAACTTGCTTCCATAATTCTTCATCATCTTTTCAATGTGTCTTTGAAACCTCAGAGCACAGGACCCTGACCACTCCAGTTGATTGAAGAATTCCTGCTCAATTCTCTAATGACTTTCTGTGCCATTTCTGCTGGATCACTCAGCACATTATACTGTTTGATTTAATTCTTTAAGCCTTACCAGGTTGTAAAGGGAGAGGACCATGTTTCATGCATATTTGTGTATATTGCAGCAAGTACAATGCTTGGTGAAGAGTAGATGCCTATATATCTGAAAAAAGATGGAAAAACTGGGTGAGCGAGAGACCACGCTTTTGCCCCTGTCTCCATTAAGTGTTTCCTAAATATTCCAGCCCACAGTAATTTCTTTTGTCTTCAAGCTTACTCATTTTGATAGTCATATACTTCCTTGTGTTATTATTTTACTATTTAGTGTCAATGTGTGCTTCACCATTATGTTTCTTAACATCATGTAATATGAATCTCTCTCTCTTTCTCTATCACCTATCTATCAATCATCTATCTATTGTCTGTCTGTCTGTCTGTCTGTCTATCTATCTATCTATCATCTCTATCTAAGTTTCATAGCCCTAACATTGTATGGCATATTTGAGGATATCTCAATATTTGGTTTCTTTGACAAAATGCTCAAGTACATTTTCTTCTGCCTCTTTGGTAGTTTTTCTCAGTTACCTTTGCAGCCTCTTCTTCCTCTCCCTTGCCAGTTATTAAATATTAGTGATCCACAAAACTGGATCTTCAGTTCTTTTCTCTTCTTCCATGATGTTGTGTCTCCCTAGCTAAGCAAGCTCATCTACATCAATGGCCTCACTTACCATAATAATCAAATTACTCACATGTTCGGGTCTAGCCCAGACATTATGTTTGACCTCTAGACCTGTATATTTAATTATTTACATGACTTATCCTGTGGTAAGTCTTGAAAGCAAGTCAGGCTCAGGTTGACCACAAATGAACTCATGATCTTTTCCAGAAATGTGGCCTTATTCCAAGGTTTTCCTGCCCAGAGAATGGCCTAGTCATCCATCCTGTTGCATCAGATAGAATCCTGAGTCATCCTTGACAACCCTCACTCTCCCATCTTCTCCATCCATTACCAAGTTATGTCAAGCTCACCTTCTAAATATTTAATACCAATGTGTGCCTCAAACTACCATCAAGCTATGTTACATCAAACTACTATCATTACTCTTCTGAACAATGGTTTTCTCTCTGCTCTACTAACAGGAACTTTGCTCCCATCCTATCTGTTCTCTATACTGTAGCCAGAGTAATCTTTCAAAATGCAAAGCCAATCATATACTACGTGCTTAAAATCCATCAGTGGATTTTAGAATGAAGAACATGCCCTCAAAGGCTCTGCATGCCCTTATATTTCTGTAGCCCTCTCTAGCACAGCTAGCTCTTCCCTCACTCTCTCCACTCCAGCCCAGCTGGCTTCTTTTCAGGATCTAGTTCCATCCACACTCCTTCATGCCACAGGGCTTTTGCATATGGTATTCTGATATTCTTCCCTCTGCGTGGAATGCTAGTGCCCCCCTACCCCACCCGCCGCCTTTGCTTAATTAATTCTTGTTTCATCCTTCAGAACTCAGCCCAAGCATTACTTCTTTAGGGAAGCTTCCTCTGACCTCTTTGACTTTGTCACATTTGCAATTTTCCATTGTTTATGTGATTATATGATTAATGTTTATCTTTACTGATAGAGTTAAAGGTCCAGGAGAACTGACAGCATGTTGACTTTTGTTCTTTCTTGTATTCCCAGCGCCTAATGTTTTACTTAACACACAGTAGCCATTCAATACTATTTGTTGATGCAATAAATGAATTTCTAATTTTTCTTCTTTCTATGTAGGTCTGCCATTTTCATTAATAACTGCCACTTAGAGGACCAAAGTAAAGGATATTTGCTATATTTAATATTTTCCAGTTCAGGTTGGAGGCACAGATGGCAGCAAGAATGGGTAATTTTCAATTTAAAATATTTATAAATTATAAAATAATGATTCTTTAAGCTACGCAGATTTAATAGAATTAAAATAACATTATTACTATTTCTTCTTTCTCAAAGAATAAGTAAAGGGTAACTCTTTTAAAAAGGATTGATTGAAAATAATCTATTCTCTTTCTCTTTCCTTTTAAGGTTTAGAAGAACACGTGATGTTTTTAGAGAAAATGTCACAGCTAATTTTAAGTGAAATGCCAGAAGCAGAGTGAGTATTGCTGTAGTAGCAAATAAAGAGATGTAAAATTCTATATCATATTCCCTGTATATCTATTTGGCCTTAAAGTGATATGTGATATCTATTCTATCTATCTATCTATCTATCTATCTATCTATCTATCTATCTATCATCTATCAATCAATCATCTATTTCAGTATACATACTATAGTATATTTTATATGTATATATAGTTATATATATATGGATGATATGGTATATCTCTTTGAGCCTAAGTTTTCTTATCTATAGAATGGTAATGACCCTGCCTTCTTCCTATGAAGGATAGTCATGCACATGGATATATTTGAAAAGTCTTAGCATAGAGCCTAACATAAAATAATTTCTCAGCAAATTCAGCTATTGATGATAATGATAATGAGCTAGTAATAGCAATGCTGCTGCCTTTTTTGGACCTTATTTAATCTATATGTAATTTTTGTTTTAACCGTTTTCATTTTAGATATTCCAGTATATTCAATGATTTTGTTGAATCTGAATTTTTTCTTATTGATGGAGATTCATTACTCACCACATGCATATGTGAGAAATCACTAAAGCGGGGGCAGGAGCTCCACTTCTTCTACCTGGTTGAATGCTATCTTGTGGATATTATTAGTAAAGGAGGACAATTTGCCGTAGTTTTCTTCAAGGTAACATGTGACAGTTGAGTTCTTTTCTATAATTTGAGAACTAAAACTAAAATTCTTATTATTTTATAAATAGTTTTTTCTTATTAGAAAGTGAAATATATCTATAAAAATTCAGTAAATTTAAAGGAAGAATGGAAAAAAATTACCCGTAATCCCAATATTCAGAAATTACCACATTTAAGATTATTTTTTACTTGCAATAACAAAACTATATTGTAAGGAAACACAGAATCATGAAGGAGGGTAAGGAACCTCCTCAAGAGTGGCCCACTTCATCTCTCTATTCTAGTCTTCCAACTCTGAGAGCTACTTCTGTTTTCAAAACTCAGCCGTCAATTTATTTGAGCCCAGAAGGATGTCAAACTCACTAAAGCTACTTTGTTATTATTTGCTCTGTAGCAAATACCTCCCAGAGGATATATTTGGTCTTCCTTTTTTGATTATAAATCTAATTAATAAAACTTCAACAATTTCAAATACAGATATGTATAACCACTATCACCTCTTCCTCATTCTATTCCTAGATGTAAACAATGTGTTACTCTTAAGGATTTTGGTGTGTGTCTGTTCAGTCAGGTTGCTGTCCACATTATTGTTACATTTTTGAACATTGCTGACTGCTTGCAAGCAATGTTTTGAATAAAGAGCCAGTGTTTTAGCCTAATACTTACAGTCTAGTTTACAGCACTAATTTTAGTCTGTTGAGAAAAATCTATGCTGCTTCAGGAGGGTCACAACGACCTGGGACAATTCTCTCAAATAAAGTGATCCACCTCAGCTTCTCGTTCTGGATAATTTATATCCACCATTTGCTTTTATATATTTTTCTGTCCTTTTTCTTTTTGAAGTGAGATTGGAGAGGAAAAGAATTAGAGTGGGAAGGGAAAGTGTGATAAACTCTGAGTATTGTGTGCCTGTTTAAAGGGGACATGTGTATTTAAATCCAAATTGTGATTTTGGCATGTATTTGTGAAATAGCACTCAGGTTTAAGAGTCTGTTCCGTGACTATAAAACACAAGAAAACTGTTGGAACCTATTCCTTTAACGATTTTAATGATATGTGTTAACCAACTAAACTAGTAAACTACTAAATGATAATTTCAAAATAATGTACTTCGACCCCCCACAGGATGCTGAGTATGCATATTTCAACTTCCCTGAACTTCTTCCTTTGAGAACTGCTTTAATTCTTCATCTTCAGCGTAACACCACCATTGATGTTCGAACAACATTTTCTGGATGCTTATCACAGGAGTGGAAAACTTTCTTGGAAGAGAGTTATCCATATTTTCTAATAGTTGCAGATGAAGGCCTGAACCATCTACAAACACACCTTTTCAACTTTTTAATCATTCAATCTTGGGCAATGAAGATCAATGCTGTGCTTTCCTCAGGGCAAGCATCTGATATTCTTCGACTTTATGCATACTTTATGCCAACCAAGTACAGGAACCAAATGTTTTTCAAGCAGGTAATTTATATCTAAAAGACAAATTTCTTCTAGCATTTTACAAAATTTTCTAAATTGCTTGACTTCGTTTTATTTCCACCTCTTCTGTAGAAATTATCATAGGTTTAACAGAGAGGTATAGAAAATTAGTAATAATACAAATGCAGTCAGTTAGTGAGCACCTATTGTCATAAAAGTAGTGCTTGGTGCTTCCCATGAGTCACTTCATTTAACCCTCACAAAAACCCTTCAAGGTAGGTGTTAGCATCATCTGTGTTTGGCAGATGAGGAAATAGATACTTGAATTTCAAGTAAACTGCTCATCATCAGTACCAAATGAATAATAAAGCATGGATTTGAATAGAGGCTGTCTGACTCCAGCCCTTATGTGCTTAACAACTGAGTGGTATACTGCCTCCAAGTTAATGAGGGCTAGAAATGCATTAAATTGGAGGTGAAAGTTCTGCCTCTGTTGCTGAGACATACTAGTGAAATGATAATAGGATAATAATAATGGTATAATAATATGGTAGCTTTTAATGAGAAAACAGTGGAAAAGGTTGATGAAGAAGGAAAATAAATAAGTTTATTTCTTAATATTAAATCATTAATAGAATTTTCATAGTATTTAGAATTTTAATTCCATGATCTTATTATTTTGCTGTATTAGTATATTTGACAATTACTGTATTAACTTTTGGAAGTCAAAAACGCATACAGATTTTATAAATAAATCTAGTTTCTGTTTAATTTTCACTACTTCAGGTGAAATCTGAATACAAAGATAATTCTATATTTCCTCAAAATGATTTTTGAGTCAATTAACATTTTTCACTCTTTGAGAATTGTGTCACACCCCTCCTGGTATTTGGAGACATCCAGATGGTTTTATGAAATCTGATAAGATAGTTTATTTTGCTTTAGTTAGAACTCCAATCATTAAACTATTTCCAACGCTAGTTGCCCACTGTGAGCAGGAACAGGTCTGGTATTCATTTTTTAATTGGGAGGAGGTACTGTAGTCAGTTGATCTCATTTTATTCATTTTGAGCAATTTCTGAATCTGAGTTTTAGGAGTGCCCTACAAGCATCCTTCTTAATCTCTCCTTAAGAAGAATTTTTTTTTAATGGATGATTTTATTTCTGGTAAAATAATTTATTTCCTAATTTATAGAACACTCACCTTAAAGAGGTTATTTCATTTATCAATTTGAGGACTGTGAAATGCAAATAAAAATGCAACGTATGTTGGTAATGGCTGTTGCTGGATGATAGGCAGCCAGGGGGAGGTTATCCTATTCTCTATTTATGTCTATGTTAGAAATTTTTTATAATAAAACATAACACATTAAAAGGGGACAATGTTTCTTTCTGAGATGTTGGAAATATTCTAAAATTAGATTATGATGATGGTTGTATAACTCTGTAAATTTACCAAAAGTCATTTAATTGTACCTTAAAGTGAGTGAATTTTGTTATGTTAATTATACTTTCATAAAGATGTTAAAAAAATAAAATACATTAAATTCCCAGACAAAAATTAATTTGACAAAGACAAAATAGTGCTGTTTGGCAGGCTGTAAAAGCGTTGTTGATCTATAATTATATCAGTGTAAGTTTTTTAAATTAGAAATATAACTTCAGGATCTGATTTTCTGTAGTTAGAAAGTAACTAGATACTTTATTCATGACAATTTATGTGATTTGCCTTCCTTTCACAGAATAAAGAGAGGGTTGAGAATGCTTATAAAGCCCTGATTACACAACTGGAAAAATGTAGAGTTTTGGCATTAGAATCTCTTTTTGGAAATTTAAAATGGATGCATATGATGGAAGAGGTACTGAAACTTTAAGAAAACTTTTTATTTGAACTGTTTAATTATAAAAAAAAGTTGCAAAAATAGTGCAGAATCCCCATATACCTCTCACCCACCCTCCCCCAATGTTAACATTTTATGTAACCATGGTACGTTTATCAAAACCAGGAAATTAACATCAATATAATACTCTTAACTAAGTTTCAGACCTTATGTGAATTTCACTTACTTTTCTACTAATGTTCTTTTTCTGTTCCAGGATTCTATCCAGGGTCCCACATCCATTTAGTTATTTCTCTCTAGTCTCCTCCAATCAGTAATTGTTTCTCAGTCTTTCCTCGTTTTTCATGACATTTTTGAAAGGTATTGATCAGTTATTTTTTAATATTCCTTAATTTGGGCTTGTCTGATGTTTTCTCATGATTGGAATGAGGGTATATATTTTTGGCAGGAATGCCACTGGATTGATGTTGTGTCCTGAATGTTGTGTACCAAAGGGTTCATGATGTTGATATGTCTTAACAGTGGTTAAGCTGGTGCCTGCCAGCTCCTCCACTGTAAAGTTACTATTTTTCCTGACTATGCAAATCCTGTTTCTTCTCAAACTTTTGCCGATTTATTTTAGAACTCATCAGTGGATCTTGTGTTACTTATGTTTTTGACTGATGGTTATTTTCTGTTTAATTCTTTCCTTTAAATTTATTAATTGGAATTCCACTGTAAGGAAGAGCTACTCTAGCTCTGCCATTTATTTTTTTATTGATATCTATATGGGCTAATGGATATTTATTTTATATTATAGGTTAAAGTCCAATATTATAATTATTTTGGTGCTCAAATCCTTCCAGGTTTGAGCATTAGAAACTCTTTCAGGTTTGCATCTGCATTCTTTTACAAGCTTCCCATCTTCTTTCTTTTTTTAAACTACTTTATTGAGGTAGGATGGCATAGATTGTGGTGATGGTTACACAGATGTATATTTATCTCCAAATTCATCAGTCCCATCAAATTCATCAGCCCCCAAATTCATCAAAAAGTCCCATTCTTTTGAGCACTGTCTTATTTTTTTCATACCTGTGTACTTATTATTTTATTCTCTTATTATTATCAGTTTTTACTCAGGTAAAAGTGATACATAACATTATATAAGTTTCAGATTATAATTATAATTTGACATCATGTGATTTGACATCTGTATATACTACAAAGTCATCACCAAAATTTTAATTACCATCCATTACCATACAAATGACCCGCTTTACTCATTTTTTGCCTACCCTCAAACCTCCTTCCCCTCTGGTAACCACCAATCTGTTCTCTGTGTCGATGAGTTTGTTTTGTTTTTTTAGATTCCACATGAGTGAAATCATACAGTATTTGTCTTTCTTCATCTGACTTATTTCACTTAGCATAATACCCTCAAGATCCATCTATATTGTTACATATGGCAAGATTTCATTCTTTTTTATGGCTGAATAATATTCCATTGTATATATATGTATCACGTCTTCTTTATCCATTCATCTGTTGATGGACAAAGGATGTTTCCGTATCTTGACTACTGTAAATAATGCTGCAGTGAACACACAGGTGCATGTATCTCTTCAAATTGGTGTTTTTGTATTCTTTGGATAAATACCCAGAAGTAGAAAACCTGGATCACATGGTAGTTCTATTCTTAATTTTTAGAGGAATCTCTACACAGTGGCTGCACCAATTTACATTCTCACCAATAGTGTACAAGGGCTCCTTTTTCTCCACATCTTCTCCAACACTTGTTATTTCTTGTCTTTTTAATACTAGCCATTCTAACAGTTGTGAGGTGATATCTCACTGTGGTTTTTGTTTTCATTTCTCTGATGGTTAGTAATATTGAGCATCTTTTCATGTGCCTGTTGGCTGTCTGTGTATCTTTGGAAAAATATCTGTTCCTCTTTTAATTGGATTGTTTGTTTTTTTGTTGTTGAGTTGTATGAGTTCTTTATATATTTTGGATATTAATTCCTTGTCAGATATATGATTTGCAAATATCTTCTCCCATGCAGGAGGTTGCCTTTTTGTTTCAATGATGGTTTCCTTCACTGTGCAGAGGCTTTTTGGTTTGGTATAGTCCATTTGTTTATTTTTACTTTTGTTTCCCTTGCTTTTGGAGTCAGATCCACAAAGATATCACTAAGACTGATGTCAAGGAGCTTACCACCTATGTTTTCTTTTAGGAATTTTATGGTTTCATGTTTTACATTCATTAAATCCATTTTGAGTTAATTTTTGTGTATAGTGTAAGTTAGTGGTCTAGTTTCATTCCTTTGCATGTGGCCGTTCAGTTTTCCCAACACCATTCATTGAATAAAGGGTCCTTTCTCCATTGCATATTCTTGGCTCCTACATTGAAAATTAATTGTCCATATATGTGTGGGTTTAGTTCTGGGCTCCTAATTCTGTTCTGTGCATCTGTTTTTACGTCACGATAGCTTTGTTTTGATTACTATAACTTTATAGTATAGTTTGCAATCAGGGAGTGTGATACTCCCAGCTTTATTCTTCTTTCTCAGGATTGTTTTCGCTATTCAGGATCTTTTGTGGTTCCATACAAATTTTAGAATTTTTGTTCTGGTTCTGTGAAAAATGCCATTGGAATTTTGATAAGGATAGCATTGAATCTGTGGATTGCTTTGGGTAGTATGGACATTTTAACAATATTAATTCTGTGAGCATGGGATATCTTTCCATTTATTTGTGTCTTCTTCAATTTCTCTCATCAGTGTCATACAGTTTTCAGTGAACAGGTCTTTCACTTTCTTGGTTAAATTTGTTCCTAGGTATTTTATTCCTTTTGATGTAATTGTAAATGTGATTGTTGTCTTTCTTTCTTTTTTTTTTTTTGTGAGGAAGATCAGCCCTGAGCTAACATCCATGCTAATCCTCCTCTTTTTGCTGAGGAAGACAGGCTCTGAGCTAACATCTATTGCCAATCCTCCTCCTGTGATTTTTTTCTTAATTTTTCTTTATGATAGTTCATAGTAGTGTGTAGAAATGCCACAGATTTCTGTATATTGATTTTGTATCCTGCTACTTTAATGAATTCATTTATTAGTTCTAGCAGTTTTTTGGTGGAATCTTTGGGGTTTCTATATATGGTATCATGTCATCTGCAAATAGTGACAATTTTACTTCTTCCTTTCCAATTTGGATACCTTTTACTTCTTTTTCTTGCCCAATTGCTGTGGCTAGGAGTTCCAATACTGTGTTGAATAAAAGTGGCAAGAGTCAGCATCCTTGTCTTATTCCTGATCTTAGAGGAAAGCTTTTGGCTTTTCATCACTGAGTATGATGTTATCTGTGGGTTTGTCATATATGGCCTTTATTATGTTTAGGTACGTTCCCTCTGTACCCATTTTGTTAAGAGTTTTTATCATAAACCGTTGTTGAATTTTGTCCAATGCTTTTTCTACATCTATTGAGATGATCAAATGATTTTTATCCTTCATTTTGTTAATGTGGTATATCACATTGATTGATTTGCAGATGTTGAACCATCCTCGCATCCCAGAATAAATCTCACTTGATCATGGTGTATGATCTTTTTAATATATTGTTGAATTTGGTTTGCTAATATTTTATTGGTGATTTTGCATCTATGTTCATCAGGAATATTCCCCTGTAATTTTCCTTTTTTGTGGTGCCTTTGTGGACGCCAGCCAGTGTAATGCTGGCCTTGTAAAATAAGTTTGGAAGTGTTTCCTCCTCTTCAATTTTTTGGAAGAGTTTGAGAAGGACAGATATTAAATCTTTGAATGTTTGGTAGAACTCTTCATTGAAGCCATCTGGTCCTGGACTTTTGTTTTTTGGGAGGTTTTTGATTACTTATTCAATTTCCTTACTAGTGATCAGTCTATTCAGATTTTCTATTTCTTCATGATTCGGTCTTGGAAGATTGTATGTTTCTAGGAATTTATCCATTTCTTCTAGGTTGTTCCATTTGTTGGTGTATAATTGTTCATTGTAGTCTCTTATAATCTGTGGTTTCAGTTGTAACTTTTGATCTTTCATTTCTGATTTGTTTATTAGTGCTTTCTTTCTTTTTTCTTAGTTAGTCTAGCTAAAGGTTTGTAAATTTTGTTTATCTTTTCCAACAGCCAGCTCTTAGTTTTGTTGATCTTTTCTATTGTCTTTTTAGTCTCTATTTTGTTTATTTCTGTTCTGATTTTTATTATTTCCTCCTTCTACTGCCTTTGGGCTTTGTTTGTGCTTCATTGTCTACCTCCTTTAGGTATAAAGTTAGATTGTTTATTTGAGATTTTTCTTGTTTCTTGAGGTAGGCCTGTATTGCTATGAACTTCCTTCTTAGAACTGCTTTTGCTGCATCCCAAAGATTTTGGTATATTGTATTTCTGTTTTCATTTGTTTCTAGGTATTTTTTGATTTCTTTGATGACTCATTGGTTGTTCAGTAGTGTGTTGTTTAATCTCCACTTTTTGTGGTTTTCCCAGTTTTCTTCTTGTTATTGATTTCTAGTTTCATACCACTGTGGGTGGAGAAGACACTTGATATGATTTCAATCTTCTTGATTTTATTGAGACTTGTTTTGTGGCCTAACATGTGGTCTATCCTAGGGAATGTTTCATCTGCACTTGAGAAGAATATGTATTCAGTTGCTTTTGGATGGAATGTTCTGTATATATGTATTAAGTCCATCTGATCTAATGTGTCATTTAAGGCTGATGTTTCCTCATTAATTTTCTGTCTGGATGACCTATCCATTGATGTAAGTGGGGTGTTAAAGTCCCATGCTGTTATTGTATTGCTGTGAATTTCTCCTTTTAGGTCCATTAGTATTTGCTTTATATATCTTGGTGCTCCTAGATTGGGTGCATGTGTGTTTATGTGTTATGTCTTCTTGCTGGATTGACCCTTTTATCATTATGTAATGCCCTTCTTTGTCTTTTACTACAGTCTTTGTTTTAAAGTCTGTTTTGTCTAAGTATAGCTACACTAGCTTTCTTTTCATTTTCGTTTGCATGGAATATCTTTCTCTATCCCTTCGCTTTCAGTTTGTGTGTGTACTTACTTCTGAAGTGAGTCTCTTGTATGCAGCATACTGGTGGGTCTTGTTGTTTTATCTATTCAGCCACTTTATGCCTTTTGATTGGAGAATTTAGTCCATATACATTTAAAGTAATTATTCATGGATAGATACTTATTGCCATTTTGTTAATTGTTTTCTGGCTGTTTTTGTAGTTCCTCTATGTTCCTTTCTTCTTCTGGTTCTCTCTTCACTTGTGGTTTGATGGCTTTCTTTAGTGTTATGTTTAGATTCCTTTATCATTTTCTTTTGTGTATTTACTATAAGTTTTTGCTTTTTGGCTACCATGAGGTTCATATATAACTTCCTTTGGATGTAACAGTCTATTTTAAGTTGTTAGCAACTTAAATTTGAACACATTCCGAAACTTTACGCTTTTCTCCCCTTCCATGTTTTATATTTTTGTCACAAATTACATCTTTTTATTTTATGTGTCCTTTAACTAATTGTTGAAGTTTTATTTGATTTTACTATTTTTGTCTTTTAACCTTCATATTTGCTGTATAATTGTTTGATCCACTAACTTTACTCTATATTTACCTTTTCCAGTGAGATTTTTTACTTTCATATGTTTTCTAGTTGTTAATTAGTGTCATGTCTTTTCAGTTTAGAGAAGTCCCTTTAACATTACTCATAAGTCTAATTTAGTGGTGATAAATTTCTTTAGCTTTTCCTTATGTGGAAAACTCAGTCTCTCCTCAATTCTGAATGATAAGCTTGCTGGGTAGAGAATTCTTGGTTGGAAGTTTTTTCTTTCAGCACTCTGAATATGTCATGCCACTCTCTTCTGGCTTGCAAAGTTTCTGCTAAAAAATCTGCTGATAGCCTTATTCTCTTGTACATAATAAGTTGTTTTTCTCTTGCTGCTTTTGAGATTCTCTCTTTATCTTTAACTTTTACCATTTTAATTATAATGTGTCTTGGTGTAGCTCTCTTTGGGTTCATCTTATTTGGAACTCACTGGGTTTTTTGGACTTTTATGTCCAATTCTTCCCAGATTAGGGAAGTTTTCAGCCATTATTTCTTCAAATAAGTTTTCTGGCCCTGTTTCTCTCCTGTTTCCTTCTGGGACCCCTATAATGTGAATGTTATTCCAAGCACTGTCTTACTTTTTGAAACCACAAGATGTCTCATCTTGTATTTTCCCTTCTCAAGCCAAGATCTGGGAACTATGTTTGCTCATTGCTATGGGGGTTGCATTGCTACTAGGAGTTTTCAGTGGACACAGCTAGGAAATATATGTGTGTGTACTAACCCATACATATACACCTGTCTATTTTTAATTTATCTATCTTAAATATCATGTGTTCATAGTGATAACTTTTATTCTAATCCAACTCCGTATAGTTCATTTTACCCCTCTCCCCCTTTATTTGTAAATTTTTTCTCCAATTGTGAGAAATCCAGCTCTAATTACCTACAATATATTTACTTATTTTTTCAATTCTAGTTTACACATATAGAAATTTTGGAATTGCTAACACTATCTAGTGAGAAACATATTTACTAAGTGGATTACAGGATTTATGTGCAGTTCTTTTTATCTGTAGTCATAGAATATGTCAAAATACTGTTTTCCAAAATTATTTAGGTTAGTTTTTTTCTTGCCCACCCTCTTCAATGTGGTTATGTTATTCGTTATTAATACAGTTAAGTTCATTGGTTAGTGTTTGTATTTCACTTTGGGTCTCTCTCACTCATATCTTGATTGTTTTTAATTATGTTTGTTTTTACAACTCACCCCTTTCCCAAATACTTCCTATGGGTAACTTGCTTCTTTAGTCTCATGTTTATTCTTCCTGTATTTTTTTGCACAAAACCAGATATATGTGTATTTTTTTATATCCTCTTTTTTTCTTAAATGAAGGATAGCATATTATAGATATGCTTTAGTACTTTTCTTTTGGCACTTAACAGCATGTCTTAGAAATCATTTTAAAACTGTTTATAGATATCTTCCTCCTTATGTTATATAGCTACATAGTACCCACTTGTGTGGATGTACTATAGTTTATTTAACCAATTTCCTATTATGGAAATTATATTGTTTCCAACATTTTGCAATTACAATCAATACTGTAATGAATAATCACATGTACATGTAATTTTGTGTTGTTGGAGGTATATCTTCAGAGTAGATTTTAATAAATGGGATTAATGAGTCAAAAGATAAGTGTATATGTAGCTTAATTAGATTTTGTCAATTTTCTTTCTAGAAGGACTGTACCAATCTTTTTTCTCTTTCAATTTTTAAGTGTTCTTTATATATTACAGATATTAGCTCTTTGTCCATAATATATTTTATGAATATTTTCTTCCAATTTGTCAGTTGTCTTTTGACTTTATGGTGTTTTTTTCATATACATTTTAAAAATATTTAATTTAATTTTAAATTTATTAATCTTTTTTTGATGCTTTGCCTCTAGATTTTGAGTCAGAGTTAGAAAGCCTTTCAGTACACATATCAAGGTTAAAGAGGAATTTGCCTGTGGTTTCTTCTTATAATTTTTTTTTTATCTTTAGGTCTCTAATACATTTGGAGTTTATTCTTGTGTACAGGATGAGATATGGATATAATTTTTATCTTTTTCAAAGGGATACTCAGTGCCGTTTATTAAAAAGTCCAACTTTATCCCAGTGATTTCAGATGCCGTATTTGTCATTCATTAAATTTTTTATATGTATTTGGAAATAATTCTGGACTTTATATTCTGTTCCAGTGGTTTATTTGCAAGTTCCACATGCTTTTGATTATAAGACTTCGTAGTATTTTTAATATCTTGTTGGGCCAGTTTTTCTCTTACAGTATTTTCACAGCTATTCTTGCATCTTTATTTTTCTATATAAACTTTTGTTATCAACTTTTCTAACTTCAAAAAATATCTTGTTGTCATTTTTATTGGAGCACATTGAATTTATAAATTAAATTGGAGAGAATTGGCATCTTTATAATGTTGACTGATTCTATGCAAGAAGAGGGATATATTTATATTGTTCAAGTCTATTTTTATGAGTTCAAAAAATTTCCTCATATGTATTTTGTACATTTCTTGTTAATTTTCTTCCTAACTACTTGACGTTTTTCTTGTTGTTGTAAGTGGGGTTTTCTCTACCATTATATTCTCTAACTCTTTGTTGTTTGTGCATATGAAATCCATTGATTTTTGTATATCGATTCCAAATCCTGATGCCTCATTGAAATTTTTATTTTTGACTTAGTTTTATTATTAATTCTTTGCGGTTTTCCTTATATACTATTGTATCATCTGTGAGCAAAGATAGTTTTGCATCTTCTTTACTGGTTCTTATGCCTTAAATTGCTTTTTCTTATCTAATTGCATTAGCTAATAAATCTAGGACAGTGTTAGATAGTAGCAGAGATAGTGGGCATCTTTGTCTTGTTCCTGATTTTAGTGGAAATGTCTCCAGTGTTTCCGCATGAAATATATATATATTCTGATGTTAAGACTGTAACCCTCAACTTATAATTTTGGGTGTCTTCATCATGAATATGTGTGGAAAGTGTGGATACAATTATATAATTTTGTTCCCTTTTAGCTTTATTATTATGGTATTTTGATATCAATGAATTTCCTAATATTGAATCAACTCTGCATTCTTGGAATAATTCCCACTTGATCATGGTGTATTATTTTCTTGATATGGTGTTGGATTCTGTTTGCTAATATTTTGTTTAGAGTTTTTGCATCAGTAGGCATGAATGATACTTTTCTGTAGTTTTCTTTCTGTACATTGTATTTATCTGGTTAGGTATCAGTGTCATACATGCTTCACAAAAAAAAGATTAGAATATTTTCCCTTCCTTTTCAATATTCTTAAATAATTTATAGATCATTGAGATTATTCGGTTTTTGAAGATTTGATAGAATTTGTTTGTAAAGTCATATGGTTCTGGGAAAGCCGTCTGGGCCTGGTGCTTTTTTGTGGGCGTCTTAATAATTTTCTCTATTTGTTCTATGAAAATTGGTTTCTTTAAGCTTACTAACTCTAATGGGGTCAATTTTAGCAATTTTGTTCTTATGAGGAAATTATCCATTTTATTTATGTTTCAAGTTTGTTTGCATAGAGTTTGCAAAGTAGGCTTTTAAAATAAAATTTTTCCTCTGTTTCAATGGTTATTTTCCCTTGACATTTTTTAGTTGTACATTTTTAATTTCTCCTATTTTTAATGACCAAATTAGCTAATGGTTTGTCTATTTTTTTAAAGTTTTTCAAAAATTTCTAGAATTTTGATTTAATTAGTTCTATCAATTTTCTTTTATTAATTTGTGCTTTCTTTTATTTTTATTTTTTTGCTTCCTTTTGCTTTATTTTGGTTTACTTTATTGTTCCTTTTTAGATTTTCTTTTTTGGAGCTGAGAATTTAATCCACTTCTTTTTATTCTTTCATTTTTTTTGTTAAATATGTTTAGTGCAATAAATTTTCCTCTGATTACTGCTTTAAATGTATCCCATAGATTTGCAGTGTTTTTATTATCACTTTTATAAATTCTGTAATTTCAGTTTGTATTTTGCCTTTCATCCAGGAGTAGCTTGATAGAAAATGTTTTTAAGTTCCAGATTGAAGGGCCTTCATGCTTTTTTTAAAAAAGAAAAAAACAAATTCTACCTTTAACATATTGTGATCAAAGCGCTATTTGTAATATTTCTACACTATGGAAGTTCCTGATGTTTTCTTTGTGATTTAACATGTGATCAACTTTTATAGATGTACCGAGGGCACTTAAGAAGAATGCATATTCTTTCTCACCAGGGTATAGAGTTTGATTCATAAGATCTACTCTATTGATTATGCTGTTTAAGTCTTCTATCCTCTTACTTGTTTTAGTTCACTTGTTCTCTCTTGTGCTGAAAATGGTATATTAAAAATCTGTTACTATTAGTCTGTTTCTATATGTAGTTCTTTTTATATCCTGTAATTTTGCTTCATAAAGTTGGTTGTGGCATAATTATTCGTGTGAAATAAACTATTCATAAGGGATATATCTTCTTTATGGATTGTGACTTTTAGAATAAAAGAGGGCTCTTCTTTTTCACATTTAATGCTTTTGTGCTTGAATTCTACCTAGCCTGATACCAAGATTGCTAGCCTCTGATCTCTTTTTGTTTTCATTTGCTTAGTATACTTTTGCCCATCCCTTTATTTTTGGTCTTTCTGAATCACTTTGTTTTAGTTGTGTCTCTTGTATATGTGTACTCATATAGATATATATGAGTCTTGTTTTGTGATCTAAATTGAAACCTTTTTTCCTTTTATAGGTGAATTAAGCTCATTCACATTTATTGTTATAACTGATATGTTTGATTTGATTCTATCATAATATTTCATTATTATTTTATTGTTATATTAGTATAATATATGAAAATTATTATATTATTATATATTATGTGTGTATTTTGGTATATAAGCTACATTTCTTTAATGATGAGGTGTATATTTTTTGCTATTTTATTTAAAACTTTTTTGTATTTGGGTAGTTTTGCATGTTTTGTTATAGTAATTATCTTTGTACTTATAACTTTTGTTTTTTAAAAAATATTCTTACTCCTCTGTTTTCTTATTTTTATCTTTCATTATCTGATTTATGAGATTTTTGTTTGTTTATTTGTTTATCAGTATCCTTTAGCACTCGTCTATTGTCTATGGTGGGTTTTCTTAGATTAGCATGTTAAAAATTAGCTCTGTTCTATTGTTTTTGTTGTTTTTCTTCAAGTGTCTGATAATACAAATATTGTTCCATCTTTGCTTCTTTCATTTCTACTATTTTCTCTCTGACCTCTTTTACTTTTTTCTTTATGCCATTTGGTTGTTTTCTTACTTTTATTCACTACTTCTTACTAAATTTTTATTGAGATTATTCCCCTTTGGTCATTTTGTAATTTATTCTTCATTTCTGAGATAGTTTTGCCTTTTCTAACATTATTTTTCTGAATTAAATTAATTATTTTGTTAATTTATTTCTTCTTTTCCAAGTCTGTTTTTGGTTTATGAGTTGCTGAATAAAGATCATTGTTCATACCATTAAGTGCTTGTTTCGGTTTATTTAGTTGTATTTAAGGTATAGACTCAGAGATTTCTTCTGCTTTATGGTTGTTGTTATTATTATTATTTTTGGTGGTGATGATGAGATTTTTCTCAGGTGGTTTGTGTGAAATCTTATATCTGCTGTCATTTTTTGCAATAGTTCTCTATGTACTTTCCTTTCATTCATTTATATGATACTGAGGTGTGTTATAAGTTTCCTAATTTAATTTAGTCATGCCTTTCCTGTTGGTCTAGCAGAGTCCAGGCATGTTAGTGGGAATTTTTTTGTTTGTTTATTTATTTTGGTGGTGGGGGAGGGGTTGTGAGTCCTGTGATTTTGTGGTTTTCTTTTATCTTCCAGAGACCTAAATATTTTCATTGTCTTCTTTTCCCCTTCACCACTTACTTGCTAAAGAATGCTTCTTCCTTCCCCTTTGGCTTTGTTTTCTCCCCCAAAGCTGTGTTTTTGGAAGATTGTTCCTTTAAATAGCACCTATTCTTTAAATAGTTTCTATCCTTTTAAGTCATATTTGTCCCTATAAACTGAGTCTGTCTCTTTTAATCACATGCCTGGCCCTTTTGTATGTCATGCATACTTTAAGTTATGCATTTAAGTTATGCTTTAAGTTATGCATACTTTGAAATTCCTTTCCTGTCATCTGTGTTCTATTCTACCTGGTTACTTTTTTTGTATTTTCAGACTTAGGGTAGATTTAATACATCTAGTGGTTGTTCCAATTCACTGTTCACTAATGTTCCTTTTTTGTGTTTCCTGCAATTTTTATCAATCTCTTTTTGGTCACTACAAAGCCTCCACTTGGGGCACAGGAGCACAAGGGATCGCAGAGCTGGATTTTGTGAATTTTTTTCCTTTACACAGAGCTATTTTGCAGTATCACTATTCTGTCTTCTTAAGTAATTCTGAGGATGTGTTTTTGTGCAGGATACTCACAGTTATAAAAACGTTTAATATTTTTAGGAAGTTGATTACTACAAACTATTGTTTTCAGCCACATGGAAGTCTCACAAAACTATGTATCTATGTATGTATGATAGAATTTTAGTAAAATGCATAAAAGAATTTGAAAAATATAAAAATGTCCTCTGAGTAATCCAGTGCCTCACATTGGAATAAAGGGTGACAAATATCATTAATAGAAGTATAATATCTAGATTTCAGTATGTCTTAGTCTTATTCCTCTGAATACTTTTCATACTCATTATACCATGATTACACATAGTTCTACCATTTAGAGGTAGAAACTCACATTTTTTGGATATATCCTGTCAGTCATGTTCCATGTATTTGTATACAATTGAGAACATATCATATATACCTTTTTATTCACTTTCTAAATTAGTATTATTTAAACATTTTCTGATTATCAAAAATTCTTCACAAATTTTATTTTTAGGATGCATGATATTTCCCTAATGATAAATATTTAAATTGTTTGAAAATTGGCTCTGTGATGAACATCTTGGTGCATAGATCTTGGTGCACATTTTGTATTATTTACCTAACCTATATACATAAAACTTGAATAGCCAATCAGAAAGTATCAGCATTTTTAATGATAATCATACATATTGCCAAATAGCTTTGCAGTAATTCTGTACCTATTTATGCTCTCATTAGCAAAGTATAAGAGAAATGACAAATCACATGATTTCCAGTGCTGTCTGTTATCATTAAAATATACTTTACTAACTTGAAAGTAAAAATATGCTAATTATTTTTTTTATTGCTAAAGAGATTGGACATTTATTCTATTTTATTAACATTTGTATTTCTTTTGTGAATTATCTGCTCACGTCTTATTAAAGGCTTAGATGTTTTCTTATTATAAGAGCTCTTTACGTATTTAAATTTTAATGTTTTCACTGAAATATTTGTTGTAATTATTTTCTAATTTTAAAATTTTATTTATCATTTTTAACAAAAATATTTATAGTTTTGTGTAGTCATACCTGTACTTCTTTTCTGTATGATTTCTTCTAGTAAGATTTCTTATGAATAAAAATATTTTTCTAAATATTATGACATTTTACAATTTCCTTCTGTGACAGGCATGTGAAACTATTTCTCTGCTTAAGCAACTTTGGCCAGAAGGATCTGATATTCGGCGTGTTCTTTGTGTTACTTCATGCTCATTGTCTTTGAGAATGTACCGTCACTTTTTAGAAAACAGAAAGAAGACTACCTCTGGTCAGAAAACTAACATCCAACAGGTATGATTGTTATAACTTTACTGTGAAACATTGTTGCTTTCCACTTTTGAAATTTTATTGATTTTCATCTACCATTTCTTCCATTTGATACTTCATTTCTTCTGTAATTTACTGATATAAACTTCCAAAAAAGGGGTAAAAATTAGAATTTGCTTATGAGAAACATCTATTGTGCTGTTATGTGAGTTAGTGTTTTACTATACAGATGATCCCTTAGTACATGTTTAGCCAAATTTGTCCAATCATCCAGAGGAAGAGGAAATAAGAAAGGAAGTTAGAATTTGGTGAGAGTTTGCAATGTTACAATGTTCTGGGTTCTTTACGTGCTTTGTGCGATTAAATCCTCACAACAGCATTTTTAGGGAGGTATTATGATTCCTATTTCACATATGGGAACACTGAGGTTCAGATAGTCCAGGTAACATTCCTCAAACCAAAGGTATTAAATAGTAGTGTGGATTGAAACCGGGTCCCGTCTTGTGCAAGTTCCACAATAGCAAATTGTCTTTCGAAAGAATATTCCTGCTGTAGTGTCTTGTGCCATCCTAGCTGGAGAGACACTAAAGGTTTTAACTTTCTTTATGGCAAATAGAGTCCATTAAGAATCTGTTGGCAGTTTGGGTTTGCTCTCCAACTAGTCATCCCTATATATGTGCACACGTGTGCATACACATACACACACACTCAGACACACACGTACACATACTATTTTGTATATGATCTGAGTGGTGGGGGATTCTTAGTTGAAGATTCTTATTAAAGAAAAGTGAAGTTTTGTTTCTTCTACAATTTTGTAAATAAACAGGGCTCATCATTTTTTACCTAGCATCCTTTATATTTCATTTTCCAATATCTTCTTGAATATATTCTTAGTACAACGTTACTACATGATTAGGCGTGCCATTTTAAATTGTTATCGCAAACAATGATACTAAACTAAATGTGTCTGGAACTTCTAATCATTAGACCCTATTTGGCTCTCTGGATGTACTCTGAAAGAAGTCTTAGTCTTGCTTTACTGACAACCCTGCAAACATTTGAAGATGGCTATAAGATCCCTGTGCCATCGTGTTAAATATGCCCACTTCTTTACCCATCTTCTAATTGGCTAAGTGTTTTAGGTATGTCCTGGTTTCCTCACCCTGGTAATTTTTAATATATCTTTTGAAATATGATGACTTGGGCAGAATAGAGCGTTTAATGTGTGGCTCCAACAGTGCAGAGTCCTGTAGGATCATGTAAAGTTTGGCTTAACTGAAAATACTGAAAAATGCTTTATGTAAACTGTTATTGAGCTGGCAGTTTCCTGTCCCCCTTACTTCACATCTGTATAAATGCACTAGCGTTTATGTATGAAGAAAAGGTAGTCTACCTTTCTCAGAAAGGTAGACTGAAGACTGTGTGATTTCTGCACAGCAAAATGTG
This sequence comes from Diceros bicornis minor, assembly GCF_020826845.1. NCBI lineage: Eukaryota > Metazoa > Chordata > Mammalia > Perissodactyla > Rhinocerotidae > Diceros > Diceros bicornis. Next base: position 55,251,094 of record NC_080750.1, on the reverse strand, counting down.
ACTGCTGACTTTTATGGTGCATCGTGTAGTTTCACAGCCTGCTGCTCTCTGGCTTATCTTTTTTATTTTATTCAGGTGAAAAGTAATTGCTTAACCCTGCAAGAGATGGAGGATTTGTGTAGACTGCATTGTCTCAGTGTGGTTTTTCTACTCCACTTATCTCTTTCTCAAAGAGCTTGTACTAGATTCATCACTTCCCACTGGATTAACGACATTCAGACTTGCTTAAAAATGGTAAATATACTCTTTATTAGTATATTTATTTTTTGTTTGAATTGTTTGGTATATTAAAACCACAATCACCTTCAAAAATAGATTTATATGGGAACAATGTCAACCCTCTGGGGGCTTTAAAAGTTTGCTGGCCTAAATCAATCACTTCCTTATTTTAACAACTCTGTTTTCTAGTAATAACAAACAGCATGATATACATCCAGCCTAAGGAAAAAGCCTCTCTATCTCCCTTCCACCAATCTCTGTGAAGATCAGGTTTTTGTGTCATCAACTGTAAGAGATTGCTGACCATTGTGTTCTGCTCTCGAGAGGAATTAGAGAAATCAGTGTAACAGTTTATCATTTTTGTCCATTATAGAAGATATTTAGAGAAAATTTGTAGACTTTAGCAAAATAGAAAAAACAAAAGAAAAACTTACCCAGTGGCCCACCACTCAAATCAATGCTAATAATTATTAAAATTTTGGTTTATTCTCTTTATTTTAAAGGGATTTAAATTTTTCTGTTTCTGTTGTTATTGTTTCTAACATTGGAAATATATATATTATAAATAAATATACATACATAATTTTATATATAATGTTTTTCCTTTTCATATATTTTTCTATTTTCTTCCACATTCTTGGTTAGGTTTTTTTTAAGGCTACTAGTTATTTTGTAATCGATGTTTTATTACCCATTCCTCTATTATCGGATATTAAGAGGGTTTTAATTATTGTTTTATAAAGGCTTCTATTCTCCAGATTCTTTGTGTATAAGCCTTTCCCTTTAATTTGAGGGTATTGATTTAGACTTTATACCCAGAATGGGATTAGTGGATCAATTTAAATGGACATATTTTAGGATCTTGATACTTATAGTCAAAATGTTCAAGGAAAGTGTTTTAGCACCAATAAATTGGGAAGTCAGTCCACAAGTACTTATCTAATGCAGATGCATTGTGTGACTCACTAGGGATACAGTAAAAAAAATAAGAACATATTTATCCATTCCACCCTACCACTTTCATAGAGCTACATTTTGCAGGGAAAAGAGATATTGATTTTTTTAAATTACTATTAAGGAGGAACTAAAAGATGCTATAGAATCTGATAATAAAAAGACTCAACTCAATCTGAAAAGGATGGCTTCTCTTAAGAAACGAAGAGAAATGAAGTAACCCGAGTCTTGAAGGATGAGTAAGAGTTAGCAAGTTGGAGAGAGGATGAAAAGTGGATTCTAGGGGATAAAACAGTATATGTGATCATTCTGAGGATGGCATGACCAAGCAACTGAGATACATCTAATGTAACTGGAATAGAAAGAATGTGAGAGGGTGGTAAAGCTGAAGAGATGGGTAAGAGACAAATCATGTAGGACTCTAGGTCTTGTTAAGAGGATGGAGATGTAACTTGATCATAAACACAATGAGAACCAATTGAATGGTTTCAAACAGATGAGTGGCACTTTCATTTAAAAAAATTTCTCTGGTTTGCAGTGCAGACAGTGCATTGTAGAGGCAAAGCAGTGGGTTTGGGGAATCCAGTTAGGTGACTGTTACCTCAGTTCATTTAAGTGTTGATGATGTTAGGAACTAAGGAAGTGATAAGTAAGGATGAATAGCAGTGGGCAATTTCGAGAATTATTTAAGATGTAGAATCAACGAGTTTAGTGATTGAGTGTGGGGCATGAGGGATAGGGAGGAGTCAAGTGAGTCCAGATCTCTGGCTTGAGCATATGCGGGGATGATGCCATTATATGAAGGATACTTGCAGAGAAAGATCATCAGTTCAGTTTTGGAAGTAATGAGTTTGAGGTGCCAATGAAATATCCAAATGGAGATATCTAGCAAGCAATTTGAAATACTAGTTTGGAGCTTAGCAGAGTGGAATGAGTTGGAGATAAAGATTTGGGAATCAGTAGCCAATGGGAATTGATGCCATGGTAGTGGATGAAATTATTTTGGGAGAGAGATGTGATAAGAAGGCCTAGGAAGAGACCTGAGATATTCCAATATTAAATGGTTAAGAAGAGATTGAGACATTAGGAAAAGACAGTGAGAAGGAACTGCTTAGATGAGTAGAAAGGAAAGCCAGGAGAATAGATTGTTCTGAATGTCAAAGGAACTGGGTATTTCAAAAGGTGGGTGTAGTTAATAGTATCAAATGCTACAGAGAATTGTAGGAGGTTGAGGACTGAAAATAATACATCGGGTTTAATCACATAGGGCTCACTGTTGATTGTAATTAAGAGACATATTAGTGGGGTGGCAAACGGTAAATCTTTATTAGAGTAGATTCAGTAGTGAGCGGAAGGGAGAAAATAAAGGTGAAGAGATGTTTATATGTAAGAAGTTGAGAATAAGGGAAGTGACATATAATGAAGCTGGAGAGGAATGTGGATCAATTAAGAGTGCTTTTAAAATGGCAAAGATGTAGCATGTTTAAATGCTGATTTAAAAATTAAGAGAGGATAGGATGAAAACACAGAGAAAATAAAGTGAGAGGGGATAGGAACTAGAGGATGTCCTTACGTAGAGGGAGTGATATTGCTGTTCTTGCAGGAGAGAATAAAGAAAGAATGGTATAGCATTGGCTATGGTGGAAGTTGTAGGATAAGTTTTTGACAAAAAATTTATATTGGCATCAATATGTGTTATTGTATAATTTTCTTTTTCCAGTAATCTCAACAACATGGCCATAGGCACAAGGAAAGCAACTGATTGGACGATATGGGAAAAAAGAATTTAAGCATGGAAAAAGCTACTGGTGGATTTGTACAGTTTTATGGAAAAGAAAAAAGGAAAAGAGATTTTACTATCTTTGCAAGAGAGTGGTGGAAATGATAGACTAGGAGACAAAGTTTCATGGAGACAAACCACAGGACTTTATTGAACAGGCAGAAAGTAGAGGAGCTATAGAACTGGAGGTCCTGATATGGTCAATAAAGAAGCGTGATGATCATTATACAAAGAGAAGGATGGGTCAATGTATGGGAGTAGGGAATTATTCATCAGGGAGTGTGGCAGACACTACTGTTGCTCCCTTGCATATGTCTTCTACTCATTTACTTTTTCATTTTACTATAAATGCCTACAACTTTCTGCCTGAAGGTTTTATTTTCTTGATCTGAAATGCTGGGATATTAATGCCCCTCATTGCTGTGTCCCTCACCAATGGCAGATGAGGATTTTGTGAAGGAAGACCCAGTTTCCTTTTGTATAGGTTGGGACAACTCCCCAGTGGAGTTATGCTCTGGTTGTCCACAGTGGTCATGGGTTGGATAATGTGTCATTTACTGGTTTTCTTTTCTTTCTTGTCTCACTTCTGCATTCCCTGACTGGTGTTTCTTGTGATCACTCTGGAACAAACTCTTTTACTTGAAGTTGAGTCTCAGGGCCTGCTTCTTGGGGGAGCTCAAACCAAGACAGAGAGGAAAAGTAGGTTTTGGTGATGACAAAGTCCTGGGTGTGTCTGTGAGAATATGAAACTGGGATAGAGTGGTGGATACAAGAAATTCAAGAAATGTTGAAATAATTGTCTACTTGGAAGTTGAAGTTATCCATGGTGTTGGTAAGACGGAGGCAGAGAGGAAGAATGTGAGCAGGTGTGAAAATCATCATTATTAAGTGAGGGGGAGTGAGCAAGGAGCATGGTAAGTGAGCGTGAGGAGGACTTCTGAATAGTATAGACAGATGGAAGACAGGCTTTTATAGAACAGGGTAGAAGAACAGTTTGGAAATGATGAGTTGGTGAGTGATGAGAACACTACCTCTACTTCTCAATCCTGAGGTAAAGCCGTGTGTGGAAGAATGAGCAGCTTCTATGTGTTATGACTGCAAGGGAAGTGGCGTTATCAGGAGAGAACCAGGATTTGCATTGAAGTCCCTGCCTTCTCACTTTCCCATCCTCAGCAAACAAGTGTGTCAGAACGACATGAGAAGACTTATTTAGGGGTTCTTATCCTTTTTTTTTGCTGGGCGCCTATGGCTATCTGATGAATTTTATGGCCCCTTCCTCAGTATAATATAAATGCTTAAAATAAAGTATTTAAGATTACAAGGAAATCAGTTATATTGAAATACAGTTATCAAAATATTAAAACATTCATTTGTGATGTAGTAATATATGTGCTTCTTTGTTACTACATTAGATAATCAAATAACTACCGTACTTTCAATGTATGATAAGTATAAACATATTTGCAGCATTTATAATGTAACATGAAAATATCTGTGATTTCTACTGGTGCTAAATCCCAGCTACTGCATAGGAGTATGGTATGTCCTCTGGGTTTATAATTAAAGAAAATACAGATTTTTGCTACAGGTTAGCAAAAATAAAAATGTAATTTTCTGGCCCAAGTTCATGAACTCCCTAAATTCTATCAGGTGAAAAAGTCCTGTGATAAGCTCTTATCTGCACTACCTCCCTCCTCACAACCTGACCTCCTACTAGACTGGCATGTGCCATTACTTTAGGGATTGGAAAAACAAAAGCCAATTTCCTGGCTTTTAATATAATAATAATTATTGATCCATGTATTACAAATATTATTGAAAAAGACAACTATCTTCTTCTGCCCCCACTGTACTTTCTTCCCCTACACCTCCATGAAGTGTCCATGAGCTGAGGAAGGGAAAGAGTTGGAGAACAAATAAAAGGAGTCACCATGAGTGGGGTGGAAAGGGCATGATAGACTCCCCGTGACGTTTCAGGGGTCTATGCATAGACAGAACCTGAACTGCATTTCTTAGGGTAGAGACTGGGAGACAGCCAGCCTCATCTAGGAGACCTGTGGCTGCATGTGCCAGGGAACTGGTCTCGAAAGCACGATGTGGTGTCTAGGCATGAAGGAGTGGGAAATGGTCCTTTTGTTTCCAGAAGAAGGGCATCTGAAAGATCCTGTAGGCTCTAAGTGAATCATGCTAGTTGATTGAGAGGGGAGGAGGACCTGCTAGTTTTCAATGAGTTCTCAGAAGCCAAGATGAGGGGATAAGTAGGATATGGCATGGAAAGTCCCTTCTGAATCTGAGGCCTGTATTTCAGTAGACTATGAGCTGCAGGGAACCAACTGGAAGCCGGTCCATGACCATTGACCATTCAATCTCCATTCAAGGGACCTGTGTCTGTTGCCTGTGTAGAATACTAGACAGTAACATATAGCTGGAGACAGCCATACTGAGTTGTGGCACCCCTCTCTTACTGAAATGAGGATGACACTTGTATAGTCACCCTTGTCAAAGTCTGGCATCGGGGATGCAGAGGAGACTCATGAAGGGCATTGATCTGAGGGTGACTAAGAAGTAAGTGAATTGGACTAGTTTTACTTGGTAGTGTTTAGATTATATTTAGTGTAATAGTATAATGGGGATGTGGGGTCGGCAATTAAAGTTCACTTACAGAAAAGTACATTGATTGTGTATCTGGGTCTGTGTTGGTGAACATTTACAATTACTCTAACAGAACTGTGAAAAAAAGGTTTTGTGATGCGATGAACACAATTCTATGTGGTTCAGCCGATGCTTGAGTGAGAAAATATTTTCCTGTATCTCAAATCCTATCGGGGAGCTTTCCTCTAGACAGTTTTTTTTTTTATGAGGAAGACCAGCCCTGAGCTAACATCTATTGCCAATCCTCCTCCTGTTTTTTTTTCCCTTTTTCTCTCCAAAGCCCCAGTAGATAGTTGTATGTCATAGTTGCACATTCTTCTAGGTGCTGTATGTGGGACGCGGCCTCAGCATGGCGGGACAAGCGGTGCATTGGTGTGCGCCCGGGATCCGAACCCGGACCACCAGGAGTGGAGCGTGCGCACTCAACCGCTAAGCCACGGGGCCGGCCCCATAGGCATTTTTGATAATGAGGAAGGGGCAGACTATGGTTAATTAAAAGGGATAAAATGACTTTATTTCTAGCTCATACTTAATTTACTTTAGACATTTCAGTATAAGTTATGCCAGGTTAATACACTAAATCTATTGATACTATATGTCAGATATTAAAATAATACATCATAGCATCAATATTAGTGTGCTATGAGTTGTAAATTTATTTCTCAAAACACTTAATTTTTTTTGTCAGCTTTATATAGGTTGAATTACATGTACTCAGCTACTGAATGGTATGAATGTAATAATTGTCATATTGATTTACAGATTTAAACAAGTTCTGGGTGTATAATTTTCATTTATAAAGAGTTCTATAAACAATTTTCTTATGCTCAATAGGCATTAGGTGAAAAGGACATTATAAAATCTTTCTAAATTATGGAATGTTCTAAGATGACCCTGTAGGACATACTGTGTGGTTTTACCTGATAGAAAATATCATTCTTTAATTAGGATGGCATGGATTGCTGGACATGATAGAAACAGCTACCATTTTTTCTGCATCTGCTTTATGTGTGCACTTTACCTACATTACCTCATTCAGACATAACAACACTTCTCCTATGTCCTCATTTTACAACTGAAACACTTGGGCTCAGAAAGGCTAAGTGGCCCATTAGCACAGTTAATAAATGATCACGTTGAGATCTAACTTCATGTCTGTCCAGCTTCTAAATCTCTGCCATTCCCATCATACTCTGCTTTCTTGATGTGGGGAAACAACAGATTATCCCATAGGCAAGCACCCCTCTGGTCTTTCCCATTCTCCATGCTTCATTTTGGGAGCACTTGGTAGCTGAAAGTATAACCTCAGGTAGCCCCTAAAATTTTCAAAATAAAGGGCATATTCTGAGGCCTCTGGAGAAAGCAGCTAAGCAAACTGAAGGGAGAGTTTCATGTTTACTCAAATCTTGACACTTGGAGATCACATAGAGTTACTTTTCCTATGAAGTGAATAAGATGAGGAATTTTTGCTGTACTGTTTTCACATATTACTGTTTACTCAGTGGTATTATAGGATGGATCAGGGGTTGGGGGGAAACCTTACATGGCAGTGATTCTCAAAGTATGGTCCCCTGACTGACAGCATCAGCATCACCTGGGAACTTGTTAGAAATGCAAATTCCTAGGTTCCACCCTGGACCTACTGAGTCAATCTCTGGGGATGGTGCCTAGCAATCTGTGTATTATTTAATAACCTTTCCAGGTGAGGCTTATGCTGAAGTTTGAGAACCACTGCTCTATGGCTTTGTGGAGATCTCTTTAGTGTTTTATTTATAGATAAAACTACACTCTAGGTAGGAGGTGCCTATTTCTTTGGTATTTATGACTTCATCATGAATCTTGGGCAGCCTGCCTATCTGCTTAGAGCTAGGCTGTCCAATGCAGTAGCCGATACACAAGTGTGTATTGAGCCCTTGAAATGTGAGCAGTCTGAAATAAGATGTGCTGTAAGCTTAAAAGAAACACCAGATTTCAAACACTTGGTATGAAAAACATGTTAATATTTTTATATTGATTGCACATTAAAATGATAATATTTTGGATACATTGGGTTAAATAAAATAAAATTAATTTCAGCTTGTTTTTCTTATGTGACTTCCAGAAAATTTAAAATAACATATGCAGCTTGCCCATGTTACATTTCTATTGGATAACTCTGGGTTAAAATTGCACATCAATATAGATAAATTTTCACATTTGGAAAGTGTTTGTGTTTTATCATTAAGGGAGTGTGGAGCAGAGAAGCCTCTGTTTTCTGCCTCTGAACTTAACTCCGCAAACACTATCATTGACTGAAAGGATGGCTAGGCTGTCACTCGCTGAGGCTGCTCACTCATGTCTGCTCTACTCCAAGTGCCGTCAGTGAATACATTCTGCCTGTTAGGTGGGAACACAGCCTCACTGTTATAAAGTCAGTGGGTTCACACCAGTGAAGGTGGATGGTGATCTTTGAGTTGGAAGGATTCAGCATCTTCTAGGTCCCTGAACAATCAAATGCTCTTTTTTTTTTTTAAATGCTCTTTTAAAAGTAAGATTGGAAAACGTTAAAACCTAAGTAAAGGACAGAAGTTCTTCTTCTGTTCACTTGAAAACAGAAATATTTCTGAAGCCTTGGCACTGTATCTGTGGATTACAGTGTGAGAAAAACATTGTATTAAGAGTCAAATATAGATTTCTATGATTCAGAATAAAGAACTATGCTGAATTAATTTTTGGTCAGTTAGATTTTATTTTACGCTTTAACTCTTTTAAAGTATAAAGCATTCATCATTACCCTGCTGGAAAGGGCTTACATTAGTAAGAATTGGAAAGTGACTGCCAGCTTGCTTTTAAGTTGGGTTTTTGATGTGTTTGAAGTCATATTATAGTTTATTGCTAATGTAAAAATTGTCAATAACTTGGTTTTATTTCCGATTTTCAGAAAAAGTGGTGTGACTATTTCATTCTAAGTAATATAAACATTTTTGAATTTTGGAATCTGAATTTAATTCACCTTTCTGACTTAAGTGATGAGAATTTGTTGAAGAATATTGCTTTTTACTTTGAAAATGAAAATATTCAAGGTACCATCTTAGTATATTACAATAATTATACTTTCATCCAGAGATAAATATTATAAAGGATTTAAAATTTAAAAATCATTTTTCTATATTTCCAACATACAACATGGAAATCATTTTCCTTCCAATCTTTGTTTATTCATATAAGTTTTATTTAGTTGCAATCAGAGTGAATGTTGTATTTTAAAACATTTGTTTTGTTTTTTTCTTCTTTGTGAGGAAGATTAGCCCTGAGCTAACATCTGATGCCAATCCTCCTCTTTTTGCTGAGGAAGATTGGCCTAGGGCTAACATCTGTGCCCATATCCCTCTACTTTATATGAGACGCTGCCACAACATGGCTTGACAAGCAGTGCATTGGTCTGCGGCTGGGATCAGAACCTATGAACCCTGGGCCGCCGAAGCAGAGTGCACAAACTTAACTGCTATGCCACCAGGCCAGCCCCATTTTAAAACATTTTTAACTTAATATTACTCTACAGGTATTTTTGGAAAAAATATGTGTTTGGGTAGTGGGCATTTCTAGATAAATTTAACAGTTGAATTTTTCATTTAAATATATGCATTAACATTTTCTCATAATATTTACTCTCATTAATCATCCTACTACTATTAGATATTTAGAGAATTTTGATTTTTTTCCAAAGATAAAGCTGATTTATATATTTGTTTTGTGTAATTTGTTTTTCTTTCTCTGAATTATTTTCTTAGAATAAATTTTTGGCTGTTTCTTAATAGTCGAAGAAAAATAAGACACATTTTAAGAGAACTATAACTGATTGGGCATTCTTCAACCTCTAGGATTTGATTCCTACATATTGCAAGCATTGGAATGAGTTAACTACATATACATTTAGCAGTCCTCTAAAAATTTTCTCATTTCTGAAAAATAATAGTTTTTATTCAGTTTTATTGGTTGTATTGTGTGGCATAACCTTTTTTTGCTTTGTTTTTGTTTTTGTGAGGAAGATTGGCCCTGAGCTGACATCTATGCCAGTCTTTCCTCTATTTTGCATGTGGGTCACCACCACAGCATGGCTTGATGAGTGGTGTAGGTTGACGCCTGGGATCCAAACCCACGAACCCAGACCACCAAAGTGGAACATGCTGAACTTAACCACTATGCTGCCAGGCTGGCCCCTGGCATAACATTTTTTAATACCTTAAAGAATAATTATATATTTACCATCTGTTATTTTTAGTTAAGATAGTTATAATTTTAATACTTATTTATCAAATAGGAAAACAAGATAAATTTTAAAATCTACAGTCTTATAGTCAACACTAGAGACCATTTTTATTTAGGTGCAGTGTAGAACTCACTGAAAATTTCAGTTTGACAAGTATTTCAGAGCTCTATGAATTTAGTCAAAATGTGTGCTTCTGTGTATGTGTGAATGACTTTTAATATTTAGTACTTTTAACTATTATATAGGCCTACATTTGAATTTGGGAAATGTCATTATGAAGGATTATGAACATCTCTGGAATACTGTATCGAAGTTAGTCAGAGAGTTTGATGTTGGAAAGCCATTTCCTGTGAGAGCAACAAAATTTCCTTTTCTTAAAAAGAGTCCATCACCAATCAAAGGTAATAAATCTCTAAATCAATTTGAAATAAAAGCATTGCCCTTCTGAAAATGTTCTGAAGGTGCTACTAACTAAATGCTGCAAGTATAAATAATTTTCTGGCACTATGTATTTTAATAATTAATTACATATCATTGGAGTAATATGCTATGATTATAATTTTGCAGAGTTATATGTTTTGCTTGTAACTAATGTTGCCAATTTAAAAAAAAGTCAGATGTATGTGACCTTCATTTCTATAAATATGGCAGTATACGTCAAGCAAAAAATCTCTGTGGGAAACAATTCAAATGCTGGATAAGAAATGTCTTTTTTTTTTTTTTTGTGAGGAAGATTAGCCCTGAGCTAACATCCATGCTAATCCTCCTCTTTTTGCTGAGAAAGACCGGCTCTGAGCTAACATCTATTGCCAATCCTCCTCCTTTTTTCCCCCAAAGGCCCAGTAGATAGGTGTATGTCATAGTTGCACATCCTTCTAGTTGTTGTATGTGGGACGCGGCCTCAGCACAGCCGGAGAAGCGGTGCGTTGGTGCGCACCCGGGATCTGAACCCGGGCCGCCAGTAGCGGAGCATGCGCACTTAACCGCTAAGCCATGGGGCCGGCCCCAAATGCTGGATAAGAGACACCAAACATCTTTTTATACCATCATAGCTAAGCTCAAAACAACAGAAGTGGAATCTTAGGAGCCAAAAATGAAGGCAGAGACTGATCTCTGGGTAATACAAAATAAATCACCCCAAGAATTTCTAATTATAAGTTTGCCCTCCCAAGAATCTGGGGTTTCAATTTACTCTATTAGCAGGGTCAAGACAACTCTTAGCCAGAAAATTAACTTAATGTGATCAAAGGAATCTGGCACATTCTCTGTAGAGGAACATCATAAACCCTGTTTTACGGGATTCTCTGCCAAATATGAGTGCAAAAACAAATTAAAAAACAATAGAGGAAATTAAGTCACCAAGAGAAACATTAAGCTACAGAAGAAGAATTCTTAAGTACTTCAGATTTCGTAATTATCAAAAGTAGAATATACCATATGTGTGTTTAAAAATGCTTAAAGAAATGAAATATGAAATTTGAAACATGAGAAACTAACAAAATGCTATAAAACATCATTTACTTTTTTTTTTTTTTTTGGTGAGGAAGATTAGCTCTGAGCTAACATCTGTTGCCAATCTTCCTCTTTTTGCTTGAGGTAGATTGGCCCTGAGCTAACATATGTGCCAATCTTCCTCTGTTTTGTATATGAGATGCTGCCAAAGTATGGCCCAATGAGTGGTGTCTAAGTCCACACCCGGAATCCAAACCTGTGAACCCCGGGCTGCCAAAGCAGAGCGTGTGAACTTAACCACTATGCCGCTGGGCTGGCCCCATTCACATTTTAAAATAACTAAAGTGATAGAAATGAAAATATTGTCAATGGATGGGTTAAAAAGCTAATTGAATACTGCTAAAGAAAGAATTTGTGAACTAGAACTAGATCAAAAGAATTACACTGACAAATAGAGATGAACATGTTACATATCTTAAACTTACACAGTGTTATGTCAATTATATCTCAATAAAGTTGGAAAAAATTATAGAACACCAAAAAACAAACAAATGAAATAGAGATGAAAAAATATAAAAGAGATGTTAAAAGACATGAAAGATAGAATGAAGTCTAAATTTTCCTTCATTTGGAGATTCAGAAGAAGATAATGAGCCAATGCGGGTTGGCAATATTTGAAGAGATCATGGCTGGGCATTTGCCTGGATTGATGAAAGATAAGAATTTGCACATTCAGGATGTATTATAAATCCCAAGTGAGATAGATTAAACATATTCACATACACATTCACAGACAAATACACACACTACTCACAATACAGTAAAATTATGGAATATAAAGAATAAAGAAATATCTTAAAAGAACCAGAGCAACCTACAAAGGAACCAAAGTTAGTCTGATAATAGACTTTCCCAATAACAATGATAGAAGTGAGAATATAGTGAAATTATACATAATTCTTAACATATAATTTAAGAATGAGGAGTAATGTGGACATTTTCAGAAATATAAAAACTGATTTATCCATCATCATAGCATAACTGAAGATATTTCTATTTGACGAATTTCAGGAAGAATAAAATGACCCCAGAAGGATTGTGAGAAAGAAAGCTAAGGGGAAGTTGGGATGTATTGATATAAGTATATTTTTCAGAATATGGGGGAAAAATATATATCCTCTTCCCTTATGTCAGGATGAGTTCCAGTAGACAAGGACTCTTGAGTGCAAGTAGTTTAGTGATCTCAGGAAGATCAAATAACAGTGTGGTTGGTAAGATCAGGAAGAGAACAAAACCAATGCAGAACACGTTAGTAAGTAGGTTTCCACAGGTAAATTTTACTGGGAATCTTAGAACGGTGTACAAACCACCTCGGAAATGTCTTACCTGAAGAGCAAGATAGCTGAGGTATTTGCCTTGTGACTCTTGTCACGTCTTTGGCTGAGGCCTATCTCTGGGACATTATATTCTCAGCACTCTGGGCTGGTCCACATGGCTGTAAGAAGAAAAGTGCTCAGGCAGAGAGTTACAGGGACTTGCAGTAGGAAGGTATTGGGCAAACACAGGAACAGTGAACACCAAGGGGATAATGGGTAGAGCAATGGCAGCTTATCTAGAATTATGAACTAGACACTAAATAAAAAAGCATTCATTAGCCAACTATCATACATATGATATATATGTGATATGTATGCTATCTATGATATGTATATGTATATATATACACACATATTCATACACATATACATATATATAATATCATGGAGGATGTAAGAGAGTACTGTAATAATAGCATATAATTTCATTATTATCTGTATTTTTTCCCCCTACTTCTTTTTCGTTTCATTTTCATAAAAGTATATGTGTAGGAGATCTCTGAGTGAGACTTCCATATTCAAACTCCTTGTCTCATAACAGAGAATAAGAAAAGGAATAAATATTTGAAAATAGGAAACATAGGTGTTTCTCTCTCTCTCTCTCCCTATCTGTCTGTCTACTTACCTTCCTACCTAGATGCTTAAATGCTGCCTATTTCTTTACACTCCACCATGTCCCAAAATGTTTTAGTGTGGTAAATAGCTTTATGGGAAGGGCTGGAATTGATAAATGTTAATAAGATCAATAAAAAATATTTTTTCGTGTGAAGTTTTATAAAATCATATGTAATATTCTTGTATGAAAGTTTCAAATTTGACTTTGTCTTAATTTTTTACTTATTTACAGACACCTCCAAGGAAAAGATGCCTAATTTGGGTTTTATTCCAATGTCCTGTGAGGTGGTTGATAAGTTTGCTGGAGACATTTTGAAAGATTTGCCTTTCCTAAAGAGGTAAAGGCCAAAAGTGCCTCACTAAATACTTGGGTGGAATGGATGAATTAATTACCCATTAAAGATTCTATGAAATGCAACAGGTTAAATAGCATATACTAGATGTAATACATTTGTAACACATAGGAAGTTTAATGTCAAATTTATAGATGTCCTTTGATCATAACTAGGTTAAAGTCAACATGGTTTGGTTTTGAGTATCTTAGAGTGAAATCACTCCAGCTGCATGTTTTTAGTGAATGAATATTTGTTGATGTTGATGGGACTGTGAGAGATTTGGGATGGATTCTGGGTTCTTAAGCCCCTAATAAACTGCTCTTTGTATTCTACCACCCATATCTCATCACAGAGAGAGGAAAGGTGGCTATGATTTTTAAAAATATTATTCAGGGGCCGGCCTGGTGGCGCAAGCGGTTAAGTGCCTGCGCTCCACTGCGGCGGCCCAGGGTTCGCCGGTTTGGTCCCGGGCATGCACTGACGCACCACTTGGCAAGCCATGCTGTGGCGGTGTCCCATATAAAATGGAGAAAGATGGGCACTGATGCTAGCTCAGGGCCGGTCTTCCTCAGCAAAAAAAAAAAAAAAAAAAAAAAGAGGAAGATTGGCAGACGTTAGCACAGGGCTGATCTTCCTCACACAAAAAAATAAATAAATAAATAAAATATTATTAAAAAATGAAATCTAAGGTCAATAATGTTGTAATAACTTGATGTGGTGACAGATGGTGGCTGGACTTATTGTGGTGATCATTTTGTAATGTATAAAAATATTAAGTCACTATGTTGTACACCTGAAACTAATATAGTATTGTATATTAATTATAATTCAATAAAAAAATGAAATCTGTGCTGTGCTATCTTTGGAGGCATGCAATATAAAATACGCATATTTTTCTTTTTGTCTCACAGCAATGATCCTATTGTGACTTCACTGGTTAAACAAAAGGAATTTGATGAACTTGTGCATTGGCATTCTCACAGACCCCTTAGTGATGATTATGACAGGACAAAGTGTCAATTTGATGGTGAGTTCTGTGACTCTAGTGAAATAAATTAGGATCAATTTCACTCTCCACCTTTTATTTTATAATGAAAAATTATCATGTTATGAGACACAAATTATATTTCTTGAATTATAATAGTCTACAGGATATTTAGATATATGTCAGTAAAGATGGTAATGAAAAAGTCCCAGTTTGTTTACTGACAGTCATCTGTACATAGATATGCAGATATTTTTGGAGGAAGTGCACAAATACATCATCTGTCCCCACTAGAGTTAGAAGCTGTTTTAAGCAAAGATGGCTTGTTGTTTAAGAAATTGGTGTTTTCCTTGAAGTCAAAAATATTGAGGCCATAGTCTTTCTAGCAATTTCAACTACTTTCATACCACTAAATTGACTGCATGTAACAACGTTAGCATTTTGTCTGCCTTCATGCTCAGGATGGTTGGAACTGCAAAAAGAGGCCCATGAAACCACCAACAGTAGATAAACTGAGATTGAATTAGGGCTCTTGTCTCCCTGGTTCATCCTTTGTCTTCATCTCACCTTTGTGTACCCCTATGCTCACACCCACCCTCCTTCAAGTTGACAAAACTTGCTTTCAGAAGAATCTAGGAGTGTGCATAGTAAGCATACTTATATGAAATACTTATCAGCCTGCTTATACGAACAGCTACCAAGATCCTGCAAGATATGAGGGGATCTTTTAGATTAATCATTAATATCCTTCAAAGTAGTTTGATTTGATATGTGTAAATACAAACCTAGAAAAATTAACCAGTTTAATTATTCCCTTTAATGAGTATTATGGTTTTCTTTGGGTATGGGGGTAAGTCGTACCTTGATTGTTGGGCTTCCCTATGTCACTGGATTTTTATGTAGTGAAATTTTTTCTCAGCTACTAAGCTCTTGGCTCTGTGGTTATGGTCTGAAGTAAGGATTTTTCTATCAAGTGACGTAGGAAGCCAGAATTTTCTAGATGGATATCTTCTTGACTCTGCCTCTACTTTCCTCTTCTTAACCTCATTTGCAGGACACATGACAGAGGCAATGCCCAGAATCTTTCATTCTTTGTAGCATCCTGATATTTGCTTTGGGAGGCAGACAATGAAAGAGCATTTTGTCACTTCTGTTCTTTAAATAAAATAAGGAATTATTCTATAGACAAGAGATAATCTGGCTTAAGACTCATTGTTTAACAAAAGTAATCAGACTAAATTACTGTTCCAAACTAAAAAGAAAACTGCACGTGTGAGTGGGATGGTGTGAAGAATTAATGAGAATGCTATTGAAAAAATATTGTAGTGTTACATTTTAAGTCTTTTCTTTTTCAGAAAAATCTAGAGATCCTTATTATCTTAAATCTGTGCAAAAGTATCACGTTTTTCAGCGATTTTATGGGAATTCATTAGAATTAGTTTCTTCAAAAGTCATTGTGATGCAAGCTACCAAGCCAAAGAAGAATTTCGGTGAACCCAAGAGCAAAAAGACACGTGTAGGTTCCATTAATTTTATCAAAATTTTTTACTTTCTTTGTTTTTTCTTAAGTTGATGTTTATCAATCCGTAGGGTAGTTTCTTTCCATGCTATGCTTTTTTATATATGATCACTTGTTATTTTACTTACCTGCTAAGACTAACCTGCATATATAAGCTTATACAGTCATGCGTTGCTTAACGACAGGGATAAGTGCTGAGAAATGTATTGTTAGGCAATTTTGACAGTGTGCAAACATCATAGAGTGTGCTTAGACAAATCTAGATGGTATATCCTACTATGTACCTAGGTTATATGGTACTAATCTTTTGGGACCACCACTGTATATTTTGTCTGTCATTGACTGAAATCTTGTTATGCAACACGTGACTGTATATGGTCCTCTATACATAATAAAAAGTATATTTATTTGAAAAAGAATATAAGACATTAAGTGAATAAAGGCTTGGATTTAGAAATGTTGAAGTAATGTTAGAAATGTAGTTCTTTGGGAGTTCCAGTCCCAGATGGCAATATAGGAGGTTCCTGAACTCACCTTCTCCCGTGGACACACTGATGTTACAGCTACACACAGAAAAATTCCCTCAGAAGGAAATCTAGAGACTAGCTGAGTGACTCCTACGTAGGATGAATGAGAAAAAACCTACAACAAAACAGATAGAAGAGGCTGAGACACACTCTGTCCATAAACCCCACCCCTGGCACAGTGACATGCAATTGGGAGGAAACTTGCAACTTTCAGTTTCTTCCTCAGAAGGGAATGGTTTGGATCCAACATCTAGCACCCCAACTTTTAAGATTTCTACCTGAGGGATGGGCTTCCAAAACATCTAGCTCTGAATGCCAACAGGGCTTGCATCAAGACTTACAAGACTATAACAAACAAATGGTTCTCAACAGGCTTGCATGGACTTGCCAGGCTATCCTCCAGGGTTCAGCACAGAGGCAGCAGACTGACACACCCAGTCCTAGTCTTTCCCTGAAAGAGGCTGATTTGCATACTTTAAAAGCTGTGAAAGGAATCTAAGCGTACCACTACAGAAAAATCGTTAAATCACAAAGGAAGAGACAAAGAGTAAAAGAAAGGAACAAAGGAATTATAAATCAGCCAGAAAAAAAATTAACAAAATGGCAATAGTAAGTCAATACCTATCAATAATTACTTTAGATGTAAGTGGGCTAAATTCTCCAATCAAAAGACATAGAATGGCTGAATAAATAAGAATAAAAAAAAGACCCAATCATATGCTGCCACCAAGAGACTGACTTTAGCTTTAAGGACACACACAGACTGAAAGTAAGGGGATGGAAATAGATATTCCATGTAAATGGAAACCAAAAGAAAGCAGTGGTAGCTATACTTATATCAGAGAAAATGGACTTGAAGACAAATACTGTAATAAGAAACAGAGTAGATCATTATATTAGGAAAAAGTAAAAACCTGAAAGCTTTTCCTCCAAAGTCAGGAACAAGACAGAGATGCCCACCCTTGCCACTTTTTTTCAACATAGTACTGGAAGACCTAGCCTGAGCAATTAGGCAAGAAAAAAAATAAAAGACATCTAAATCAGAAAGAAAGAAGTAAAACTATCTCTATTTGCATATGTCATGATATTATATATAAAAAACCCTAGAGACTCTTCTGAAAAACTATTAGAATTAATAAATGAATTCACTAAATGTGCAGGATACAAAAATCAATATACAGAAATCTGTTGCATTTCTATACACTGATAATAAACTATCAGAAAGAGAAATTAAGAAAACAATCCCGTTTACAACTGCATCAAAAAGAAAAGAATACCTAGGAATAAATTTAACCAAGGAGGTGAAAGACCTCTGCACTGAAAACTATAAGATGTTAATGAAAAAAATTGAAGAAGATACAAATAAATAGAAAGGTATTCCATACTCGTGGATTGGAAGAATTAATATTGCTAAAATGTCCATACTACTCAAAGCAATCTACTGATTTAATGCAATCTCTATCAAAATTCCAATGGCATTTTTCACAGAAATACAGCAAAAATCCTAAAATGTGTGTGGAACCACAAAAGACCCTGAGTAGCCAAAGCAATCTTGAGAAAGAAGAATAAAGCTGGAGGCATCATACTCTCGGATTTCAAACTATATTGCAAAAGGAGAGTAATCAAAACTGTATGATATTGGCATAAAAACAGACACATAGATCGATGGAACAGAATAGAGAGCCCAGAAATAAACCTACATATATATGGTCAATTAATTTATGACAAATGAGCCAAGAATATACATGGAGACAAGACAGTCTCTTCAATAAATTGTGTTGGGAAAACTGACAGCCAAATGCAAAGAATGAAACTGGACCCCTATCTTATAGCATACACAAAAATCAACTCAAAATGGATTAAAGACGAATAAAAGACCTGAAACCGTAAAACTACTAGAAGAAAACATAGGAGGCAAGCTCCTTGACATTGGTCTTGGCAATGATTTTTTTAAAATTTGACCCCAAAAGCAAAGTTAATAAAAAGCGAAAATAAACAAGTGGGACTGCTTATACTAAAAGTTTCTGCACAGCAAAGGAAATCATCAACAAAATGAAAATGCAGCCTACTGAATGGGAGAAAATATTTGCAAATTGTATATCTGATAAGGGATTCATATCTAAAATATCTAAAGAATTCATACAACTCAATAGCAAAAAAACAAAACAAAACAAAAAACGATTAAAAAATGGGCAGAGTAACTAAATAGACATTTTTGCAAAGATACAGGAAAGGCCAACGGGTACGTGAAGAGGTGCTAAACATCACTAACCATCAGGGAAACGCAAATCAAAACCACAATGAGACATTCCCTTACACCTGTTAGAATGGCTATTATCATAAAGACAAAAGGTAACAACTGCTGGCGAGGATGTGGAAAAAAGGGAACCGTAGTGGGAATGTAAATTGGTGCAGCCACTATGGAAACAGTATGGAGATTCCTTGAGAAATTAAAAATAGAATTACCATAGGATCCAGCAATCCTACTTCTAGATTATTCTATGTATGGAATAGTATTCAGCCATAAGAAGGAAATTCTGCCATTTGTGACAACATGGATGAACCTGGAGATGCTAAGTGAAGTAAGCCAGACAGAGAAAGACAAATATCACATGATATCACTTATATGTGGAATCTAAAAAAAAAGTCAAACTCATAGAGCGTTCTGCCAGGTGCTGGGGGTGGGAGGAAATAGCGACAGGTTGGTAGAGGTACACCTTTCAGCTAGAAGATGAATAATGTCTGAGGAGCTAATGTAAAACATGGTAATTATACTTGATAACACTGTATTGTATCATTGAAATTTGCTAAGAGAGATTTTAAGCGTTCTCACCTCCTTGGCCTCCCAAAAGATAAATATGTGAGGTGATGGATGAGTTAATTAACTGAATGGGAGAAATCTTTCCACAATGTATATGTATATCAGATCACCATGATGTACACTTTAAATATCTTATAATTTCATTTTTGAGTTATGAGTTATATCTCAATAAAGCTGAAATTAAAAAAAAAAGCTCAATCGGAAATGAAGACTTAATTGCTTTAATAGTCAAAAAGCAGCCTCCCCAAGCTCAGCTAGGTGGTCATTGTTTTTCTCCTTGTGGTGACAACCTCCTTTTTATTTTTATAGCCAATTTATTGTTAGTGAGACCGTCCAATTGCAACTTGTCCTTTATCATTCCGGGCTACCAAGAAGCTTCTATTTTTTTTTTTTTTTCCCAGAGATGTTATAAAACAGAAAGTTTAGGGGCCTGCCCAGTGGCGCAGCGGTTAAGCACGTGCGCTCCGCTGCAGCGGCCCGGTGCTCGCAGGTTCGGATCTGGGGCACGCACTGATGCACCGCTTGTCAAGCCATGCTGTGGCGGCGTCCCATATAAAGTGGAGGAAGATGGGCATGGATGTTAGCCCAGGGCCGGTCTTCCTCAGCCAAAAGAGGAGGATTGGCATCAGATGTTAGCTCAGGGCTGGTCTTCCTTCCAAAAAAAGCGAAAAATAAAAACAACGAAGAAACCCCAGGAAGTTTGCAAAAATTTTCTTTACGTAGTACAAGGTATACAGACTAAAAAACTTCCTGCTTTTTTTTTTCTTTTACATTATTAGAAGTTAAATAGATTGTCTCATGGAAATTAAGTACCCTTAGCACTGTATATGACCTTCTAGCAACAGTTTAATAATTCTGCATGTTCAAGATAAAACAAGCATTGCACATGGCAAAGAGCCAAGGATCACCCTTGTCCTACTGAGACAGAACCAAGCTGAGTTAACCCAAGACAGTACGTTTGGAAGATCGAAACATTGGGAAAGCTCAAATATTATTGATTAGAATTAAATACCAAGAAAGTGATGACAACTAAAACTGACTTCATTATAGGCAAAATTTAGATATTAATTTCATGACTAATCAGAATAGTGGAAGGTTTGTCAGAATTCTCTTGTGAATACAATTCTCTGATTTCTCTTTGCAGATTAATAAGTCAAATTGGTAAAAGTATAGTAAAAGTTGTTCCATATTGTGTTTGAGTTGGAAATGCTTATCTAGATAAAGCAAATCAGTTGTATTTATGTTGTTCCTTCTATCTACTCCTTTCCTTCATTTCCTTTCTCTTTTCTCATTCACTCATCACACATTATGAACTAATTGTTTTGTGCTTGGGACATACAGACAACTATGGCACATTTCTTTCTCAAGGAAATTAATGTAGAGAGGATGTGTGACAAGTAAAATCACAACTACAGTACATGTACTCAGTGCTTTGATAGAGAGATGCCTGGGCAAAGGAGGGATACATGACTTAGGCTTGAGACAGTTAGGGAAGCCATCATGGAAGGAATATCTTGAAGGACAAGTACGGATAGGGAGATGACCATGGAGGAGTGGAGGAGGAAAACCAATTCCAGAGAGAGCAGCAGGAACTGATGCATGGAGACATGAAAAAACAGTGGCCCGGTGTCTCTGAATTTATACTCTAAAGTATTTACTCTTTGATTTATAATCTACACCACTCAGAAATCTAGAAAATTATCTGCTGAGAGGCTTTATAGTCCTTAACTGAAATGTCGTTATGTTTTCAATTAACAGAGGCTTTAATTTTAAGATACAGACACTGAAACTAAAACTGTGCCTATTCAAGAAGGGTATGATGGTCCCAATAATCAGTATATACTTAAAAATATTGTCTCATTCATGAAATGTCATCTTGCAATATATCCAACTTGTTTTATGATATATTCCTTTCCTTTTTGGGCAGGAGACCAAGGCTGAAATAATTACTAGAGAGAATAAGAAGAGGTTACTGGCCAAGGAAGAGCAAAAAGAAGAACAAAAGTGGAATGCTATGTCATTGTCTGTTGAGGAGGAAGTGAAAGAGAATTTAACCTCTGGAATAAAGAAACTGGAAGATTTTTTGAAATCATGTAAAAGTAACTCAGTGAAATTTCAAATTGAAATGGTAGGGTTAAATGCCTGCTTGAAAGCGTGGAAGGAACATTGCCAAGGTAAAGGAATGTGATTCTATGTTTCTTGTTTTGATGAACTGGAGAATTAATAAAAAATGTAATGGTGATAGCTGTCATTTATTAGCTGGAAATTGTGTCAGAAGCCTTAGATGCATTATCTGATTTTATCATTACAAAATTCCTCTAAGTATTATTACCTCTATTGTATTGATGAGCGATGAAATCTCAGAAAGGGTCCCAGATACAGCACATTCATAAGCAAATTCAAATTCAATCACAATCAAAGATAGGTTTAGAAGTAAATACTTACAAAGTTGTGGGCATGGTTAAGGGAACCAGTAAAGATGGTGAGGCACCCAGCGAGAATCTATCATTCATCTTTGAGATCTGAAGTGTAAATATTTTCTTCTGGGTAAAACTAGGATCATGTTTGCCTAGCATGCTGAGTTCTTCCAAAAGTTGCTGTGGCTTCCATGTGCTCTACTTTACAATTTCTACAGTAGATAGTAGTAAAGAAAGGAAGAGACAGGAAGAGGAAGATAAAGGAGAAAGAAGACTGGGTCGAGATATGTCAATTGACGGCAGGTGAAATGATCATGTGCCATAATACCTCCAAACTGACAGTTCTTCCTAGAAACCTAGTTGATTTGTCAGGCTTCAGCATCTCCACACTTGACTCCATTTAACACGTGATCACCAGGTTCCCTCCCCCCCGCCCCCCCATTCTACTAACTTCAATCTGCTCCAGCAAAGTCAGCCTTTCACTGTGGATTCCACCACGGTGAGAAGCATAAGACTTAGCTTATGTACTTCTCCCTAACCAAGATTTTGTATCAGGATTTGCAGTTGTCTGCTACTCAGAGAAATCAGAATTAACAGTGACCTACCCTCCTGGAGGGTAAGAATTCTCTATTAAATTTCTTTTTTTAGCCTCTTACAGCATTCAATAGGTATTTGGTAATATTTGTTAAATAGATAAAATATAGATTGATTGGAGGAAAGATGGAATAAAAAACAGCCCTAATGTGGTAAATATGGAAAGATTAGCAGTGAGGAGTAAAAAAAAGATATATATGATTATAAAGAAATGGAGAGGAATTAGCAAAGTTTGTATCTGGCGATTGTAATAGACTGGTTGAATTGCAAGGCTCCAATGATTACACTAAATATTTATGTGTGGTCAACAGTCGGACTCAATAAATGTTGATAAGTTTTAACCAGATATTTAAAGTGATCTGAATATTTTTCTTTGAACATAGTAGAGAAGGCATGAAAATAATATGTGGAGAAAAGATCTGTGGTTCCCCAGAACTTATACAAACTTGAGCTTTAAAAATCTTATTTCTATCATAAACTACAAGATTTTTCTTTTTCTCCAACACTTATGCAGCTAGTTCTCGTTTATCCGTGGAGATGATGAAGTGTGTCTAGTTGCACTTTAGTTTTATTTTGGTTAGCCCTCTGTATTCCAAAACCTCCATTAATGTCAAGCAAGATAGGGAATTTAATTAGGTCAGATTGACACCCTGGATGGCTAATCTTGGATAATCACAGATTTATTATTTTTGAGAGTCTATAACAATTTTATTGTTTATTCTTTTCCCAGGTGAAACCACAAAAGATTTAAGTATAGCTGTTCAAGTGATGAAAAGGATCCACTCCTTGATAGACAACTACCCAGAACTTTTGCAAGAGGCAGATCAGCAATTCATAGCCAGATGTCTGAAGTATTTAGGATTTGATGAGTTGTCAAGTTCTTTATATCCAACCCAGGTAAAGTTTTCCGAATAGCTCCATTTTATAGAGTAATTATTAGATAGACATGAAGTGTCTTGCAAATACAGCCATCTCTTCTAGAATTTTTTTTTTTACTGAAAATATTTACTCTGTGTTTGTAATCGTTATTAGTAATCCAGTTGCCCTAACTTGAAGTAATCTAGACTTAGAAAACTTGTACAAATGCTTGTCTGGACAATCAGATTAAATGCCAGATAATCTCCGCAGCCCCTTAAAACTAAGCCTGTGTTTAATTCTAGCAAAATATTCAAAACTATATTGTGATTGTTCAGTTGTCTTTAAATATATCAGATGGGAGCTACAAATACCCTAATGAATATTTGAAAATCATGATGTCTGCCAATTTACTCATAGTTAAGACAATGATTTAGGTGATAAAGGACTTCAATAAATATTACACAATTTAAAAGGTGGTAAAATGCTTTTCTCATAAAAAGTGCTCATTAATAAATGTTTTAATTATTTAGATGATGTTATAATTTGAAATCACTTTCAAAATGGACTTTTAAAATAATATAGGTTGCAGGAGATGACATAAAGAAGAAGAAAAAGAATAAATATTCAGTTGGCATTGGGCCAGTTCGGTTTCAACTACAATACATGGGCCATTATTTGATACGAAATGAGAGAAAAGATCCAGATCCGAGAGTTCAGCATTTTGTTCCTGACACATGGCAGGTAATGATTGAATAAACAAAATTTTTTGTATTTTATTATTAAATATGATTTCAGAAGTTTCTCGTTACTATGGCTATACATATTATATTTGGCATGAACTTCTTAATACAGAGTCATGTTATTTAAAATTATTTTGCCATTGGAAACATCGTGTAGACTTTCTTTTCCCCATTTAAAGAAAGTGAAATTTTTATTTCATCATTTTTCATAAATAGACCATTTCCTTGGAGGTACTTTGATGTTTTCACGTATATATTTTTGAAGTTCTGTCTGTATCATCCCGTTGTATCATTATGGAACAACCTCCAGGTTTTCCCTGGGTCAATAGGATTACACATGTAAATATATAAGCATGCACAGAGAAATTTGGGTAGTTTAAATAGTATAGACAATTGTTTAGATATTTACATGCTGTACCTGTCACCATAGTAGCTATTCTTCTATAAATAAATGTAAAATTAATATAAAATTTAGAATAAAAAGGTGCGCTTCTGCATAGATTGAACCATGTAAAATTGCTGATAAATTGAACATGTTTATCTACAAAAGTGCAATTTTGTAAGTTCAATCTAATATACTGTCCTATTCAGAGTCTAACTTTATCTTTCTTATATTGATGCTAGTGGGGTACCTTAAAACATTCCTTCCTCCTTTTCGGGAGTGGACGGACCAGTTTCTTACTTCAGCACAGGACACAAGGCAGCCAAGAGCTCTCCATTAATCCCACACACATTGCAATTCTCCTGATGCCCACTTCACTCTGAGGTGTGACCCAGAGTGACTTAGGTTAAGACAGTGTACAGATTGGGGTTTTGGGGTGTTTTCCATCTTTTGCCCTTCATACAGGCTTATGATTCTTTGGCTACTCATCATTTTGATGAGTAAAAGCATAGGCTGAGGGGATGAAGGTCCCACATGCCCTCCAGAGTAGGTACCAGGCATTCTTCTATATAGAAAGTAGAAAATAAGTAGTAAAATTATGAATCATTGAATTTTTTTCCTCGTCAGCCACTCTTTCACAATCACAAAAATACATATTGTCTACTTCTTAGAACTTAATTTCTCAAAGCCATTCTGCACTTAGTCGATGCACTTCCCAATAACAAGATATTTTATTCAGACGCACTCTCCATTTTTGACACACAAACCCACCTCTAGATACTTAAAAGCATAACAATTCTCTCTTCTGAGAGAATGCTGTGGGTTCTGCGGATTTTCCTGTAGTACATCTCCTCTTGTGTGTTTTCAACTCTTAATCATTCCATTTGAGGTTCAGAGAATCGCATTGGAAGTGCATTAATATATTTGTTTGGTAACATGCTGTTCACATTATTGACACAAATGGTGCTCTAAACCCTGCAGCGAGAGCTCCTGGATGTTGTGGATAATAATGAGTCAGCGGTGATCGTTGCCCCAACGTCCTCAGGCAAAACCTATGCTTCCTACTACTGCATGGAGAAAGTGCTGAAGGAGAGCAATGAAGGGGTGGTTGTGTATGTCGCACCAACGAAGGTAGCGCTCAAGTGAATGTCATGTTCTCTTTCATTCTTGAACCTCCTCTTTTAAAATAACGCATGTAGTCATGTGGTGAATCTATTTCACTTTTTATTTATTTTCCAGTTTTATTGAGATATAATTGACATATAACATTGTATTAAGGTGTACAACATAATGATTTGATATATGTGTATATTGTGAAACGATTACCACAATAAGTTAACATCCACCACCTCATATAGATACACACTTTTTTCTTGTGATGAGAACTTTAAAAACGATCTCTCTTAGCAACTTTCAAATATGCAATACGGTATCATTAACTATAGTCCCCATGCTGTACATTATACCTCCAGAACTTATTTATCTTATACTTAGAATTTTGTACCTTTTGACTACCTTTACCCATTTCACCCACCCCTCAGTCCCCACCTCTAGCAAGCACCAATCTGTTCTCTGTTTCCATGAATTTCACTTTATTTATTTTGTGAGGAAGATTAGCCCTGAGTTAACATCCGTTGCCAATCTTCCTCTTTTTTTGCTGAGGAAGATTGGCCCTGGGCTAACATCCGTGCCCATCTTCCTCTACTATATATGGGGCACTGCCACGGCAGGCTTGACAAGCGGTGTGTCGGTCTGCACCTGAGATCCAAACCTGTGAACCCCAGGCCACTGAAGTGGAGCGCATGAACTTAACCGCTCACTCTATTTTTTAACCTACGTTTTCTCCTTCCAATTTCAAAGGCCAAAATAACACTTTCCTTAGAACTGTTGCGAAGACAAAGTCGGGTCTTGTGCTCTTGTCGTTTGGCATTATGCTTGAATTGAGAGAAGTACTCACACTTTGCTGGGCAGTGTTGAGTCACTTGAAAACCTAATATTGCCTCTGCAGAGTTTATGGGATGTATCTAATCTGCTGTTGGGCATTAGTGACTGGGCTGTGTCTCAAGCCAGGTTGTTTTTCCATATTTCTTTAATGTCTAGTACTGCTTAACGTTGGACTTAGAAAGTATGATCTTTGTCATTTAGGAGAAAGTTTGATTTACAGGAAGTATAAATTTGCCTATCCTCCTTCACAACCCTTTGTTTTTAATGTGATTACTCTTAAGGCAAATTTAGTTGGGATAGCTTTAATTCTACAGATTAAAGTGAATTCAGACTCCATTTTAGTTTCTAGGAAAACGTGTCCTGTTAAGTGACTTGTGGTCAGCCTCAGAAGCAGATGGATCAATGTGATTAGTTGAAATTAGCACTTTAATTTTTATTATAGCTTTTTGTTTTTCATAGTTATGAAAGCAATAAGTGCTCATTGCAGGAAATTAATACAATATATCAAGAAAATTAAGTTTACTAGAAGTTGAATTGGTAAGTTAACACAATACATTCTGCCAAATTGCTCTTCTAAAAGTTTAAATCCATTGTTAGTCCCACTGGCAATGTATGGCAGTGTACATTCTCTTATCTTTTATGACATTCCCATTATCATTTTAAAAGTTTTACCATAGGTGAAAACTTCTATCTCATATTTAAATTTGCATTTTTGTGATCACGAGTGACTTGGGCATCTTTATGATTTTTGGATATTGACATTTCTTTATTTATGAGCTACTTGTGGATGCCTTTGCCCCTTTTCCTTTTTTTGGGGGGGAAAGGATGATTGCATTTTTATTGATTTATCAGAACTTTGCATAATAAGTCTATTACTCTTTCTCTATAAGTTATGATGAATATAGTTTTATTTGTTGTTTTGTCTTTTTACTACATAGTAGTCATATTAATGAAAACAATATTTTGTGAATATCTTTGTATAGTCAGATCTATCAATATTTGCATTTAGCATTTCCACGTGTGAGCTCAAATAAATGAAAATATGTGAAAATGTTCACTTTCTACTATCTTTATGCTTATATTTTAAAATTTACATTTTAATCTGTGTTAAAAATTTTTTTTGGGCATGAAGTGTGAAATAGAGAGATGTTTGTAGGTTTCCACACACTCAGATTCTACTGGCCAGACTACCTGCTTGATCCAGAGCATGGTTCTACTCATTCATGTATATATTCAAATTTTAGACTGCTGGGGGAAGTCCCCAAATATGAGAACCACAAATCTACCCTGGCTGTCCCTCACTTGACCTTTTTATATAGTAGACTCACAGCTTCCCTCTAATCCTTGGTCATCCAGGTATTCAGCTATTTTTTTTCTGATGGGTGGGCAACATTTACACTTTTTTTTTTCTCCTGCTGAAGCCATTTTTTCCCATTGTACTTTAGGTTGAGGTCTATCAATGTGGTTCACATGCTTAGTCAAGTATCTCAAAGAGAGCCTGTTAGTGTATTTAGAGCAGAGGTGTATAAGGAAGGGATTATTAAGCTTTCTACACTGATGGCAGGACATATTTTTATACAGTTTCTGTTGTTCTCAAAGGTTTCACCTGTACTGTATTATGTGATTAATGGATCTCTTTCTTTGTCAATCAGGCCCTTGTTAATCAAGTGGCAGCAACTGTTTATAATCGTTTTACCAAAAATCTGCCAAATGGTGAAGCTCTATGTGGTGTTTTTACAAGGGATTATCGTCATGATGCCCTAAACTGCCAGGTAGGATATATTAATTAATGCATTTATTATTGAATCATATCATAGTGCTTATATGTCTCTTTCACTAGAAATTCAACATCTTCACAAGGCCTTATGGAAATCATTTTCTTGAATTTACAAAAGATGAAATAGTTTTAGAGAAAATTTAATATTGTTACATCCAAAGAGGGAGAAATACAACTTGTCTTTCTCTAAGGACACTTAACATTTTGATTTCAGATTTTAGTTTTAGCTCATTCCATCTTCTTGGTTTATAAATGGATTCAAAATGATCTTAAGAACCCAATATTATATAAAATTAACAAACACCAATTTCCAATCAGAATGATACTCTTACCTTTTCTGATGAGTGGGATACTCATAGTAATTTCAAAAATGTATTACAGATAGAATACTTGGTGTTAAGTAAATTACAGACAGTTTTCCTCCTTATTGAACTCAAAGATAAACAATTACAACTAAACAGATAGTGAAAACACTGTTACAGAACATTGCGTGGTAGACATGGAGATGTGCTACCTTTTCAAGGAAGACCTTGCTGGCCAGATGTGGGGAGTGTAGTCAAGACAAATGCCAGCTATCTGTTCCCCTAGTTCTGTCTCCACAGTCCATGTCCTGTGACTGAGCTAGGCAGCAGTATAAATACCAGGCCATGTCGGCTTGACGTGGAACGGCTCTGACAGCCAATATTCACTCCAGAATCCTGAACAAGGTGGTCCAAGGCTTCATCAGGCCTGTTTTGAAGTTTAGCTTCTCCCTCTGCCCAATCCTGCTTCCCCCTACTTCCATAGTTGTTGATCCTTAATAAATACTTTTCAACCTAAACTGTATCTCAGGGTCAGATTTTGAAGCAATAAACCTGTGACAATGAACTCTTTCTATTTTTATTACTTTGAATACTCATAAATAAGAATGTAAACTTCAAATCTGATGTTTTACCATGAGCTATAAAAATTGCGATTTCATAAGCTTCAAACTAATATATCACAATTTTAATGAAACATTCTCAGAAGCATTATTATATCCTAATTATCAGCAGGTACATTCTGGAGTTACAACTGTATCTTTTATATTCTTATAACTATGTCTGCACATAGTAAGTGCTGAAAATGTTTGTTACACAATGTTATTACTTTTAGGTACTTGTTACAGTGCCTGCCTGCTTTGAAATTCTGCTGTTAGCTCCTCATCGCCAACAATGGGTGAAAAGGATCAGATACGTTATATTTGATGAGGTAGGTTTGGTATTATTTCTCTGGGTTGATTTTGTAGAGTGCATAAGCACTATATTGAAGATCTTTGGTGCTTCAGGACCTTTGCCCCTTGGTATGGAGTTCAGCTCGGGGAGGTGCTTCCTTCTGAATGGTTTCCCCAGTGAATCATACTCAGTCTTTTGGCTCCATTTTCCTGTTGTGACTTAATAGGGTATGTCAGTGTTTGCTGCAGAGCTCTGTATGGGAGAGGAACCTATCATTGGTAACTACTGTTTCAGAGGAGCAGAATTAACCACCATGACATAAATTTTCCTGGACAGAGATTTCAAAATCTAATCTTTGATCTCTAAAGCAAAGAATTTTGGGTTCTAACAATGATGTCACTTATGTAAGTTATCTTATCAGTCATAGTCCCAACAGAAAACACATGGCACACTCAAAATACAATTCAAGAAGTGTATTTTCCAAAGGTATGCGTGACGGAAACTGTAAAGATTAGTGCAATAATCTGGAGCTCGTAGCTTAGCCCTAGGCTTTAAGAGACAAGGCAAAGAAGCAGTTTCTGGAAACTCAAAAGGAGATTCTGACTGAGTTGGCCACATTGTTGAGGAGCAGTTACCTTAGTTAAGGGACATAGCTGGTTCAAAGTAAGGGAACCAATGGAACAAAGACCTCATTCTCATTCTCCTCCCTTCTCATCCCTTGCCAAGGCTCTCTATTGGACAAATCCAGTGGAACTGGAGATCATTGGAGGCCTTTTGAAATAGTCTCTATAGGTCGGTTTCCATGGGTGAAGAGAGCAGGGTAGAAAACAATGGAGATTTATAGGGGCAAATGGAAGATATTTAGAAAATTTTTATAGCAGCATTATTATGAATATTTATTCAAAGAGACTTAAAACATTATAAAAGGATATGTTCTTGAGCCAGCCCTGATGTCCTATGGGTTAAAATTCGGTGCACTCCGCTTCGGTGGCCCAGGTTCAGTTCCCAGGTGTGGAACCACACCACTTGTCTTTCAGTAGCCACGCTGTGGTGGCAGCTCACATAGAAGAAGCAGAAGAACTTACAACTATGCACAACTATGTACTGGGGCTTTGAGGGTAAAAAGAAAAAAAAAGGGGGATGCAGATGGGCAACAGATGTTAGCTTAGGGCGAATCTTCCCCTGCAAAAATAAACAAACAAGTAAATAAATAAATAGACAGATGGATACGTTCTTTTGCTTCAAGAAATTTTCAGTTTAAAGGGGAAAAAGATGATAAGCCTGTATTTAATTTAACTTTTCCTATTGTAAGCTTGGAGCTACCAAGCAAGCTGTGCTTTTGATGTGTTTGATACTAATTTATTGTGTTTATTTTTGGTTAATCTGTATATATTGTATCTTGAGGGCCTTGAATATTCCTGTTCAAACAAAAAAAAAATCTAATAACTTTGTCTTTGCAATCTAGAACCTTGAATTATACTCTAATCTTAAAACTCTGAAATGATATGCCCTTGGGTACTCTGTTTCCCCAATTTTATATAAGGGTAAAGCTGAAAGATTTTGAAGGCTAATGTCTATTCTGGCAAGATCAAGAAAAAGTGCTATCTAGTACAAAGCCTAAGGTTAGTATTCAGCAGGGTGGTATATGATCTGAACAAGGAAAACCCAAATGAGCAGTGAAAAAATTTTTTTTTAATTATCTGGCTTTGATAGTAAGTCCTTTCCAGTTGATTGCCAGGTATCATAATTTAACCTGTTTAAAGAAGACTACCTTTGAGAATCTTCTCTAAACTGAGTTCAGTTTGTTTTATTTGGTCTAAAGACATGCATTCTTTTATTCAGCAAACATTTCAGGAGTGCCTCCACGATGCCAGGCACTGTCAGTGCTAGGAATGCCCAGGTCTAAGGTCACAGAGTAATTGAAAAAAGGGAATTAAACAATTAAGCACACAAATGACTATGCCAGTCCACTTTGGTACATATTGGAAAGAGAAAGAGCAGGCTGTCATGACTGTGATAACGGCAGGGAGGCAGTAGGAGGACAACTCTGAAGTGGGCGGTCAGAGAAGCCTTTCTAATGGAGTGGCATTAAGCTGAACTTCACAGGTTGAAAGGAGGGGGTAAGAGCATTTTAAGCAGAGGGAACAATGTAGATGGAAGCTCTAGGGTAGGAAAGTTGTGTTCAAGGAACAAAGAAAAGGCCAGGATGTCTGGAGCAAAGTGGGAGCAAGATGGAAGAGAGTGGCTTGAGATGAAGCTAGTGAGGCAAGCAGGGGCCAAATTACGCCAGGCATTGTACATTCTGTTAAGGAGTTTCTGTTTGGTTCCATGTGCACTGGGAAGATATTGAAGAAATTTGATTAGGAAGGTGGACTGATCTAATTTATAATTTAGACATTTATTTTGGCTGTGATGTGAAGAATGTAGGGGGCAGGAAGGGAAGCTAGACTAGTAGTTAGGAGGATATTGTGGTAGTGCAGCCGAGATGTGATGGTGAGTTGGTTGGCAGTAGACATGGAGAGAAATGCATAGATTGGAAAGAAATTTTTTTTTTTTTTTTTTTTTTTTTTTTTTTTACATTTTTATTGATATTTTAATGGTTTCTAACATTGTGAGATTTTGGGTTGTACATTTTTGTTTGTCCTTCACCCCATATATGACTCCCTTCACCCCTTGTGCCCACCCCCCACCCCCCACCCCCACTTCCCGGGTAACCACAGTCCAGTTTTCTCTGTCCATGTGTTTGTTTATATTCCACATATGAGTGAGATCATACAGTGTTTGTCTTTCTCTTTCTGGCTTATTTCACTTAACATAATACGCTCCAGGCCCATCCATGTTGTTGCAAATGGGACGATTTTGTCTTTTTTTATGGCTGAGTAGTATTCCATTGTATATATATACCACATTTTCTTAATCCAATCGTCAGTCGAGGGACACTTAGGTTGCTTCCACTTCTTGGCTATGGTGAATAATGCTGCAATGAACATAGGGGTGCATAAGCCTCTTTGGATTGTTGATTTCAGGTGCGTTGGATAGATTCCCAGTAGTGGGATGGCTGGATCATAGGGCATCTCTATTTTTAATTCTTTGAGGAATCTCCATACCGTTTTCCATAGAGGCTGCACCAATTTGCATTCCCACCAGCTGTGTATGAGGGTTCCTGTTTCTCCACATCCTCTCCAACATTTGTTGTTTTTTGTCTTGGTGATTATAGCCATTCTAACGGGCGTGAGGTGGTATCTTAGTGTCGTTTTGATTTGCATTTCCCTGATGATTAGTGATGTTGAGCATCTTTTCATGTGCCTATTGGCCATCTGTATATCTTCCTTGGAGAAGTGTCTGTTCATTTCCTCTGCCCATTTTTTGATCGGGTTGTTTGTTTTTTTGTTGTTCAATTGTGTGAGTTCTTTATATATTATGGAGATCAACCCCTTGTCAGATGTATGTTTTGCAAATATTCTCTCCCAGCTGGTTGGTTGTTTGTTCATCTTGATTCTGATTTCATTTGTCTTATAAAAGCTCTT
Source organism: Diceros bicornis minor (assembly GCF_020826845.1). Taxonomy (NCBI): domain Eukaryota; kingdom Metazoa; phylum Chordata; class Mammalia; order Perissodactyla; family Rhinocerotidae; genus Diceros; species Diceros bicornis. Next base: position 55,218,178 of record NC_080750.1, on the reverse strand, counting down.
TAGTCTGATAAAGTCCCACTTGTTTATTTTTTCTTTAGTTTCCCTAGTCTGGGTAGGCATGTCATCCGAAAAGATTCCTTTAAACCCAATGTCAAATAGTGTGTTGCCTATATTTTCTTCTATGAGTTTTATAGTTTCAGGTCTCACCTTCAGGTCTTTGATCCATTTTGAGTTAATTTTTGTGTATGGCGATAGCACATGGTCCACTTTCATTCTTTTGCATGTGGATGTCCAGTTTTCCCAACACCATTTATTGAAGAGACTTTCCTTTCTCCATTGCATGTCCTTAGCACCTTTGTCGAAAATTAGCTGTCCGTATATGTGTGGTTTTATTTCTGGGCTTTCAATTCTGTTCCATTGATCTGTGTGTCTGTTTTTGTACCAGTACCATGCTGTTTTGATTACTATTGCTTTGTAGTATGTTTTGAAGTCAGGAATTGTGATGCCTCCTGCTTTGTTCTTTTTCTTTAGGATTTCTTTAGCTATTCGGGGTCTTTTGTTGCCCCATATAAATTTTAGTATTCTTTTTTCTATTTCTGTGAAGAATGTCATTGGGATTCTGATTGGGATTGCATTGAATCTGTAGATTGCTTTAGGTAATATAGACATTTTAACTATGTTTATTCTTCCAATCCACGTGCATGGGATATCTTTCCATTTCTTTATGTCATCGTTGATTTCCCTCAATAATGTCTTGTAGTTCTCATTGTATAGGTCCTTCACCTCCTTGGTAAGATTTATTCCTAGGTATTTTATTCTTTTTGATGCAATTGTAAATGGTATTATCTTTTTGAGCTCTCTTTCTGTTAGTTCATTATTAGCATATAGAAATGCAACTGATTTTTGTAGATTGATTTTGTACCCTTCAACTTTGCTGTAGTTGTTGATTGTTTCTAACAGTTTTCCAACAGATTCTTTAGGGTTTTCTATATATACAATCATGTCATCTGCAAATAGTGAGAGTTTCACTTCTTCGTTACCTATTTGGATTCCTTTTATTCCTTTTTCTTGCCTAATTGCTCTGGCCAAAACCTCCAGTACTATGTTGAACAGGAGTGGTGAGAGTGGGCAGCCCTGCCTCGTTCCTGTTCTCAGAGGAATGGCTTTCAGTCTTTCCCCGTTGAGTATGATGTTAGCTGTGGGTTTGTCATATATGGCCTTTATTATGTTGAGGTACTTTCCTTCTATTCCCAATTTATTGAGAGTTTTTATCATAAATGGATGTTGTATCTTGTCAAATGCCTTCTCTGCGTCTATTGAGATGATCATGTGGTTTTTATTCTTTGTTTTGTTGATGTGATGTATCACGTTGATTGATTTGCGGATGTTGAACCATCCCTGCGTCTCTGGTATAAATCCCACTTGATCATGGTGTATGATCTTTTTAATATATTGTTGTATTCGGTTTGCCAATATTTTGTTGAGGATTTTTGCATCAATGTTCATCAGCGATATTGGCCTGTAATTTTCTTTCTTTGTATTGTCTTTGTCTGGTTTCGGTATCAGGGTGATGTTGGCCTCGTAGAATGATTCAGGAAGTGTTCCATCTTCCTCTATTTTTTGGAATAGTTTGAGGAGGATGGGTATTAAATCTTCTTTGAATGTTTGGTAAAATTCACTGGAGAAGCCATCTGGTCCTGGACTTTTATTTTTTGGGAGGTTTTTGATTACTATTTCAATCTCTTTACTTGTGGAAAGAAATTTTTGAAAGTAAGATAAAGAGGAAGTATTGATGGATGGTTATGGAGATTAAAGAAAATTTATGTGTCAAGATTTTCTGTTGCCTGAATTTGCTAATATTTATATAAAGTTGGCATGGTTGATTAAAGGTAACAGGAAACTATGTATGACGATTCAGGCTTCCATGTCTTATTTTCATTTGCTATTTTTAAATCAACTTTTTAATGGAGAATTTTTTGTCTTTAATAGGTCCATTGTCTTGGTGGAGAACTTGGAGGAGAAATCTGGGAGCATCTCCTCGTCATGATCCGATGCCCCTTTCTGGCTCTTTCGGCTACCATAAGCAACCCTGAACATCTCACTGAGTAAGCATTAGGTTCCAATTTGGATAGAGTGCTTATCTATTTTGAATGTTTATGAATGTCATGCTTTCTATATGGGTTCTGAAAAATTTAGTAACTTTCTGATGAATTTATTAACTTATCTTTGGATATTCAAGGAACAGAGTCTCTCTAGCACCTTCTGGCAGGTGCTGAGCAAGGCCACACTTTATAAAGGAAAATCAAGTGCTGCCCCAGCCAGATCTGCAACTGAGTAGGAAATTTCAAAAAATGGTTCACCAGAAGCAATCAATGTTTCTTTTTCTTTGTCCTTTACCAAGAAATAAAAAATAAAATGGTTTAGTAACACACTTAGCCATAGACCCTGAGATTTCTTATATTGTCCCACCTTGTAGATGTTTTAAAAAGATAGCAAAGCCTTATTAGTTGAAAACCCCCATCATTTTGTCATTGGGCTAGATTTTTTCCTACTAATGATAACAATTATGGCGTAGACTCTTATGTGCCAGATACTGTTCTAAGTGTTTTGATTTATTTTAAATGTCCATCAACCCTTATGATTTACTATTTCCATTACTACTATTGAATAGTATTTCCAATACTACTATTATTATTTCCATTATAAAATGTGGAAAATGAGGTACAGAAAGATTAAGGGATTCAGCCAAGAGCCACAGCTAGTAGTAAGGAGGCTGGTACTCAATCACAGGTAGTCTGGCTCCAGGCCTATTTCCTTAAGTACAATTTTTAAGGCACATGAAATTTTCTTTATTTAAAATATTTTATGTTACAGGAAGTAGTTCCAAATTCTGCCTAAATAATACGTAAATTTATTTTTTAAGGTGGCTACAATCAGTAAAACGGTACTGGAAACAAGCAGACAACAAGATGGGAAAAAATATTGCTTCTAAAAGACATGCTGGCTCTTGTGCCAATTCTCACCATGACTACCGGCAAATGAAGCAATCATATAAAGTTAGACTTGGTATATTTGATTATTCATAAGAATTTTATCTTTTACTTTAAAATTATTCCAGTCGTTACAAGTTCGTTCATTTGGAATTTCTTGCTCTTCTTATTTAGTGCTCTATGGAGAGAGATACAATGATTTAGAGAAGCATGTATGTTCAATAAAAGGTGATGACATTTGTTTTGATCATTTTCACCCATGTGCTGCACTAACAACAGATCATGTAAGTAATACTTCAGCCATATTTGTTCTGAGTGGTAGAAATTATTCGTATATATCATAATTGAAAAGCTGCCTAGCTTAATATTTGTCAAAATTGCAGAATAGATACTTTACAACCAATATTTAACCTTAGTGTTAAAAGTAACGAGAATAACTTCATAGTTTTTATTGGTTCTTCAATGGTGTCTGGATCCACAAAGCTTAAAAATGACGGGAAATTTTACCCTGAAGTTTTTTTGGTTAATTTTATTTATTCTTGGACATTATCTTTCTCCATTTTCCTTCTTCTCAGCACCCATATCTATCTGTCCATTTCTCTGCCACTATCTCTTCTCTTAGTGCACCTACAACTGTATGTGGACAATACATAGTACGTGTGAGAATCTGATCACTATGAATTGGGTTAAACAAGGATAAGACACTCTTCACTGACATAACAATCACAACATGATTTTTTGGCAGTGAATCAATAAGGTTGAGGTCTTAAGAGGACGTCATTTGGGGCATTGGGGTTTGAGTGAGGGAAGATTTCTTAATTTATCTTGTATATTTTTCTTCCTTTCTCATCCTATTCCCAGGAATGGCCCATTCAAGCTCTGGTTGTCTCTCAGAGTGGTAGTCAATAGTTTGTCTTCGTTCCAAGACCTGGCAAGCTAAATATGTTCTAAATTCTGTTGTCAGATTAAGCTTTCTAATCTGACAGTTTTTAAGGCACCAAATTTTCTTTATTTAAAATACTTGATGTCACAGGAAGTAGTTCTGCGTTCTGTCTAAATAATATGTCTGGATCCACAAAGCTATTTAGATAAATAATTAATAAAGATAATTCTGATCTTGCTAAGCCTTTAATGGCTTTTTTTTTTGAAATGGTTAAATGCACAGCTCCTTAGCTTGGCTTCTGAGGTCTTCTACGACCTGGCCCCAAAGTCCTTTCTGTTCATCCACTTGATGTACCTTACCTGGAGGCCTTCATGATTTATATTGTTCCTGGAGTATTTCACCCCAGATGCCAAATGTCGGTTATCCAGATCCTGTTTATCTTTCATGACTCTTCTAAAAGTGAAACCTCTTCAGCATCTTTCTGTGACTTTCTTAGATGGATGTAATCTTCTTTCCTGAGCACCTTGTCTGTATTTCTTGTATGACAACAGTCGTGGTCAGCTTGCTGCTGAAGTTGTTTATATGCGTGTCTTTATCTTACGTGAATAACTTCTTGAAGACAAATTTTCTGTTCTTATAGTTCCTAGCAATCTCCTATGTATATAAAAGGTGCTTAATAAATGTGTGTTAAATAAAGATAGCCAACCTAAATTGAGCACTTACTTCGTGTTCTAAAAATTTTACATACTGTCTCTTTTAACGTTACAACAATTTTAGGGTGGACGTCTTATTAATATTCTCATTTCAGGGGCTGGCCCGGTGGTGCAAGCGGTTAAGTGTGCGCGCTCCGCTGTGGCAGCCTGGGGTTTGCCGGTTCGGATCCCGGGCACGCACTGACACACTTCCTGTCGAGCCATGCTGTGGCGGTGTCCCATATAAAGTAGAGGAGGATGGGCACCGATGTTAGCTCAGGGTCAATCTTCCTCAGCAAAAAAAAAAAAAAAAAAAGGAGGAGGATTGGCATCATATGTTAACTCAGAGCTGATCTTCCTCACAACAACAACAAAAAATTCTCATTTTACAAATGAGAAAGGTCAGGCATAGAGAACTTAACTAACTCACCGTTGTGCCACTAGGTAAATGGTGGGACCAGGATGCAATCAAGATAGGTTGACTCCAGAGCCTGTTCTCTCACCACAGCATTCTGAATGATCTATTGAACAAATACCTGAGTGAATGAATGAGAATCACTTTATAGTCTTTGGGCTATGATGCAATGGCTTCTAAAAGCAACTGAATGAATCCTAGTGATGATAATTTTCTAGGATTTTATTATGCGAAGTTTATCTTTTGTATGGCAATGGCTTAATCCAAACTCTAAATAAACTAAAATATGGACAAAATTCCTGTAACCTAACTCACATCCCCAACCTAGAATATAGATGATAACCCACACATAAATAATAAAAGACTTCTTTCTCCCTCTTTGTCTTTTTCTTTCTCTCTTTTTTCTTTCCCTGTCATGATCTGGTATTTTTAAAACAACATAGTATGTTAAAAAATTATTTATTTTGTGTAGGATGGTTCCATGCAGGTTATCTTTAAGTAGCAGTGAGTGGAGTGGTTTGGAGTACTTGACAAGATTGGCATTTTGGTCGAAGGGCCTTCCTCTATTCTCAGTAGCTATTAATGGAGTAACTGGGAAGCAATAGAACTACCAGAGTGTGCTCTGACCCCATATGACTTCTGCAAAGGTCATGCTGTTGTATGAGTCTTCTTAAGACTTTTGGACTTCTGCAGCATAAATGCAGGATGAACTCAAAGGCTTGAGCATTATTAAATGTGTTTTGACAGCTGTGTGTGTAGCATGTGTTTATATAGTGTGTTTCCTAAAGTAGCAATGATAAAAAACAAGTAGACTTTTCCAAATGAGTAAATAATTCCAGATCTTGTGTAGTATACTTCAGATTAAAATGAAAGAACTGAGTGGCAAGAAAAAGCATAATAAATTGTGGCAACATAAAGAAAAGAACCATCCATCTCTGTCATCTCTATAGCTCTATCACAGAAATAGTTTCAGAAGGGAAGGGATGGAACAGGATGAGTGAGCTGGCCTTAATCCAACTGAGGTAAGGGATTGCCTTCAACACATATGAGGTTTATTTCTGGCAAAGAGCAGAGTTTGGTCTTTGCCATCCATTTTCATGCCACATAGCTCCTGGAGAACTGTCAGCCCCAGGAAGTCCTTGAAAGAACTGTTGCCTGTCTCTTTCTGCTCAGTGTAGATCAATGCTTACCATCACCTGTGGTACTAGGGACAATGTGGTTTCCAAAAATAACATCATAGTATAATACTACTGTGTTTGTAAATGAAGGTTGGTACAAATCTACGACCTTTTATTTTTCTTCCTCCTCTACCTAGGCTGGCTCAGGTTTTGCCAGCTCATTAGCTACTGTGTAGCTACAGTGAAGAACAACTGAATTAAATTCCTAGCTTTTAGCCACAAAATTATTAAACTGATTAAAAAAATTAAGACTTGTAAGTTGATCATTAATCAATCACATTGACAGTTGAGGCATCAACCATGTGCCAGGTATTTTACTAGGCCTACTACGTAAATTGTGTAACTTAATTCTTACCACAAATCTATTACATAGGCAGAATTGTGCCCCATCTTAGAAAAGAGGAAACTCAGGCTTCTGTAAAAGGCTAAGAGACTTAAGAAATCATAAGCATTCTAGTGACCAAAACAGAAGATTTACATCTTAAAAATTATGATAATTCTTGAATTTATTTTATGGGCTTTTTTTGGTAGGCATAATAAGTTACCGCTTTCAAGTAGTAATAATAAGAGAACAAAATGCTAACATTCCAAAATAATATATTCAGTTATTATTTTGGCATAATGCAGTCCTTACCATCTAGCTAGCTTTCAATGCTCAAACTGAGAGATGCTAAATGATGATTCTGTACAATTATTTGTATCCTATAGTTTTTTACAAGCCTATAAGCCAACAACAAAACCTAATGGATTTTAAAATTGAAATATGTTAGACATATAACATTGTGTAAGTTTAAGGTGTACAATATGTTGATTTGATACATTTATATATTGCAATATGATTGCCATTGTAGCCTTAGCTAATACCTTTATCAAGTCACATAATTATCATTTCTTTTTTGTGGTGGCAATAATTAAGATCTAGTCTCTTAGCATGTTTAATGTTTTTAATATATCATTATTGTCTATAATTCACTATACTGTACATGAGATTTTCAAGACATATTTATCCGCTAGTTTTAAAAGTTTAAAAAACATATACTGTTATATTTTTCTTGTTAATTTCACCAGTTTGTAAGGTGGAAGTACAGATATTTTAATTCCTACGCTACAGATGAGGAATTAGCATTTAGAGGTGGAGCTAGAACTAGGTCAAAATCTACTGCACTTTCCATTCTACCAAACAATTTTGTTTTCAACTGTGTTGAGTTTGGAGTGGCTTCTTCAGCCTAGAATTTCCAAACCTGAGTTTCATAACTTGTTAATAGCTGTTTACTAAACAAGTACCCTATTCTCAAATAATTTTGGAGGAATCTGTATACTGTAGTCCCTTCTTTGAAATTTAAAATTTCCAATGAGAAATCTTGAAAAAGCCTATTTAACAGAACAGATATGAAAACACCTCCACCTCCCTTTTCTTTTGAAGAATACCTATTAGCATCTCAGGGATCATGGTTTCACAGGCAATTGATTCGTAGCAATAGTGGTTGCAACTAGTAAAAAATACGATAATGCAAACTTTTTGAGAAAAGGAATTTTTTATTTATACTTTAATATTTGTGGGAAAATTAATGAGGTGCATATCCAGAACGCTTAAACCAGAAATAAGTCAGTGACCTGGGGGAGAAGTTTCCTTGAGTGTCTTGAAGGTGATCTGAGAAACTTAGTATTGATTGAAGTTGACCTAGCTCTTATGTCAGAACTTAAACAAATAAGATTTGCCCCTTTTAGCCTGTCTGTACTCAAAAGCAAAGAATCACATTCATCATTAAATCAATTTCAGTTGCAGCTGCAGGGTAGAGGTTGTGTTTCTTCTCTAAACCAAGTCCCCAAATCTTTTAACTTCCCAGTACTCTGATTTGAATTGTGAAGGCAATTCATAGACAATTAGCCCAATTAAAAGGTCTTAGGAAATAATACAAAAACTTTTTAGTGGGATTTTTTTTTTTTCTATTTTAGAAACTCAGGAACACTCTTGGTTACTATTTTGTTTGCATTTAATACTTATCAACATTTTAACATTTACCTTAGTGCTGTTTTCAATATCTTTGAGTTCCTGATAATGACTAGGAGGCAAAGGATAGAACATAAGATAAAATAAAAGGAATATTAAAAATTTTAATTTTATTTTATATGTAGATTGAAAAGTATGGATTCCCTTCTGATCTTGCTCTCTCACCTCGAGAAACCATCCAGCTTTATGACAGTATGTTTCAATCCTGGGAAAGTTGGCCCAGGGCCCAGGTAAATAATAATTATGCAATTAATCTGAATTAATGCTATTATAGTGGATGGTAACATTGCTGTTCAGAAAGATAAATTCTCACCCTTTCTAATCACTTGCATCTGATCTTTTAAAATTATCAATGGACTCTTTCCAAAATAAAATTGCCTCTTCTCAGACATTCTTCTTCCTAACATTTTGTGTCTTGCTTTAACGGGGTGGAATGCCACTGAATTCCTGAAAATATTTCTTCTTCCAGTTTCTGAGATACTATAATACTTTAATCTCCTCTTACATCTTGGATTTGTATTCCTCCATTTTCTTTCATTGAACTCCCCTTCATTGTCTGTGCCCTAATTGCTTTCTATTTTCATCTTCTATTTAGGTTTGCTCTACAGTCTTTCCTTTGAAGAGTTCATCCATCCTATTAGATGTATGTTCTAGATACTTTGGGGAGATACATAGAGGTTCAACAGTCTATACTGTCAAGAAGCTTTTAATTCTGTCAATGAAATGCTTAATTGAGAAACATTTTTGGATTTTCTTGCATGATTTAATTTAATTGTGTGGTATTTCTTTTCAAGGAGTTGTGTCCAGAGGAATTCATTCATTTTGAGAATAAAATAGTCATTAAAAAGTTGGATGCTAGAAAATATGAAGAGAGCTTAAAGGCAGAATTAACAAGTTGGGTTAAAAATGGCAATGCCAAGGAGGTAATTTTCACACATTTTTGGTGAAGCACTCTATATTCTTTGTTGTTTTCTTGAGTTGCATTGTTCAGTCATCATTATTTTCTGTTTTTTTTTTAATCTTCAATTTCCATTTTAGAATTTTAAGTTGAACATGAAGTCTAGTGATTCTAATATAGAATAAAAACAGAGAAAAGAAATTGGTCTTTGTCTTATTATCTGTGCCTTCTAAAACATGCTAAAAGCCACTGGTTCCTGCTAGATGTTGTGACAAATAAGAACAGAGGTGTCGCTATCCACAGAGTTGGTGTTCTTGATGCCCTGGCCATAGAGAGATTGGTATCATAATAATAGTAGCTGAGAAGAATTTTTTACTCCTTTGTCTTTTTTCATCTTGGAGTTTTTTTCTTTTATGATTTTTATTTCAATTTGTAGGAACTATCTGTGTATTAAACCTTAACCTGGGGTGATATAAGTTTATGCATATTTATTTTAAGTAAGTTGATAGTCTTTATATTTTGAAGTTTGCTTTATTGTCACATATTGAGGTTTCTGATTTTGGGGGAGTGACATATATTAGCCTTTTCTCATGTGATTTTTTTCCATTACATTTTAAACTAGATAATCTCCTCCCATCCAGAAACATAGTATAATTAACTTACATTTTCTTCCACTTATTTTGTCATTAAAAACCTTTAAAATGTATTTGGAAACGATTTTTCTACATGATATGGAGAAAACTGAATCACCCCACCTTCTGCCATGTGGAACAAGGAATCATTTACTGAATAATCCTCTCTCTGATTAATTTGTGTTCCTTTAAATAATTGCATGTTAAATTGCGTATATATGTGTGTGTGTACATATTAATCTATTTTTTATTCTTTAGTGTATTGATCTGTATATTTTTTGATGGTTCTTTGCAAAATTTTATAATATACTTTCATAATAATTTTTTAAGTATCTTTCATTTTTAAGAACCACAGAAATATAGATTAGACAACTATGAAAATATTTTAGCCAAAAGTAGTAATTCATTTCTTTATTACACAGAACTTAAAACAATTTTTTATTCATTTCTACAGGCCAAAATGGTCCTGAAGAATCTGAGTCCTGATTCAGTTTTTAGTTCAGAAAACATGATAGAAATGTTTCCACTTCTCGTTGAAAAGCTGAGGAAAATGGAGAAGTTACCTGCACTATTTTTTTTGTAAGTCATTTAATTTAATTTTTTTTCGGTTATAACTTGTGTTAGGCTCATTCCTTTAAGTTGAGGAAAGTTATGCAAACTTTACTATTGTAATATAGTATTCATTACTATCTTTGATGCTCATTTGTTATCAGAATGTGTATTTAAAAAATATACCTTTCTACTTCAATTCTTAAAAAAATATTTTTACTTGTGCTATTACAAATTACCTTCTTTATTTAGTTTCCTACTCCATTTTTTGTTTCCTTTTTACTATAAACTATTATATTTTTATTTAGGTCTTGTTAACTTTCAGTAAATACATAGATTCTTTGCAAAACAAATTGAATGTTTATGCACACAAGTATTCCACATAAAATTAAAGTATCCTTACAATATGCTAGAGTATTTATTGGTGGGGTATTTGATTGTTTTTAATTTATAGTTATGAGAACTATGACTTAGAAGCATTGATACCTTGCTAAATTTTATATGCTGTAGCAAGAAATAGCTTAAAATTGAACATAATGGTCCAGTTAAGTATAAATTATACCAAAATATAATTTATTAAATGTATAACACTGTATAGCCTGGATTAATCTTATAGTTTGGGATCAGAATAGAATGCTTTCTTTACTTTAGACAAATTCAAACTACCTTAAGCCATAGAAGCTTTGTATAAATAAGGCCACAGAATCTTGCTCAGGTGGCAAAGTTTACTGAAACTTATTCACACATAAACAAACATATGGTAATGAATCATTGGTGATGTATATTTAAAATAATGATGATAATTGAATGTATGGTTGGATTAGGAGCTTTTAGGGATTGCAATAAAGTTGCTCCTTTTACTTGTGTTGCTGGGACAAGGAAAATAAATTTCTGAACCACCAAGATGTTATACAGCTCATCTACTTTACTTTCAAGCATGGCCACAGACTTTAGTTAGAAACAAACACAGTTCTGTACCTCTGGAATATTTCTGAAAGTCTAACTGCAAAGAAGTAATCCAAAAATAACTGTATTCATTATTCATACACACATATGTACTTAAAACATTTAAAAAGTAAAATATTTTCACGAACCAGGTGAAGGGCATCAAATGATACAAACTCCCAGTTATAAAATAAATAAGTCATGGGGATGTGATCTACAGCATGGTGACTGTAGCTAATAATACTATATTGCATATTTGAAAGTTTCTAAGAGTCGATCTTAAATGTTCTCATTACAAGAAAAAAGTTCTGTAGTTATGTGTGGTGACACGTGTTAACTAGACTTATCACGGTGATCATTTCACAATGTATACAAATATCGAATCATTATGTTGTACACCTGAAATTAATGTAATATTGTATGTCAGTTATATCTCAATTAAAAATGGACAGTGTACAATGGAATAAACAGCTCTGCACACTTGTATAAGCTTCTCTGGAACTTATACGTAGGAGCACAATTACTATATTTTAGAGTGTGGACAAACTAATGTGATAAATGGAACATGATTTTCTTTTCGGCTTGTTAGCTGATGTCCCATCAGCAGTTCTTGAGCATTTCCATTTTGACCTATCATCACAAGCATGTGGCATTGGTTTTTCCAATTGTTGCCATTCTGATTGTGTAAAATCATGTCTTGTTATGGTTGTAACTTGCATATCTTTTGCTAAACAGTTATATTTAATTTTGATGTATTAAAACCCATAAATGTTTAAAAAAAAAAGTAAAATGTTTCACAAAAACATCAAAGGTTTAATTCTGCTTGAGGAGTTGAAACTTGGCACTTCTTTATGGAATTTTGGGTTCTATATACAACATACTGTGAAAAGCCTTGGTCTTATGCCGCTTGATTTAGTCCTAAGTAGTCCCAGATCATCACAAACCTGAGGATTTGTCTGGGCTCAATCTGAACCTGTGGGAGCTTTTCAAATAATAAAGTACCTGTCAACCTTCTCTAATCTAGTTTGTGGGGGAAAAAATGCGTGGAGCATGTTTAGTATTTAGTGACAGTATTAGCGTGTGCTTAAGAGCACATACTTCATGGTCAGGCCCTAGTTTGGATCTCACCTCTGCCCTCTATGAGCTGTCACTTGCAGGCAGCTGCTTCACCACTTTGAGCCTTAGTTTCCTCATTTGCAAAATGAGATGATAAAAATAATAACGCATAAGGCTAGGGTGAGAAATAAAAATAAATTATGGAAGCACTTAGTACAGTACCACTAAATATCACTGACTGAGGTCCAATCTCTAGATCACATTCGTTCTATATAGGTTATCAGAGATTTAAGAGGAAAATTATTTCCAAGTACTCTAGATTTTAAAAAATGAAATACTGTGATGAAAATCATGCCATTTAATACAGAATGTGCGCCTAAATCAAGTAACTTGTATTAATGTAAAAAGAGAAGCAACATAATGTCGTGGTTAAGAACATAGGCTTGGAGTCCAGACTCAGCCACATACAAGCTGTGGGATCTTGGGCAGGTCAATGAAGGTTAATCTCTTTCTCTCTCCATTTTCTTATCTACAAAATAGGGATAATAGTGGTGCTCTCCTCATAGGGTTGTTGTGAGTACCAAATGACTTAATATATTTAAGACTCTTAGTGTCTGACAGTAGTAAGTATAATATGTGGTTACTATGTTTATTATTTTATTGTCTCCTCTATGAAATTTCTTGCCATAAACTGTGGCATAAACTGCCCCTTTCTTAATCCTTACTTCACCAGTGTGCTAATTTATTTCCTCTTCGCTGGCCAACAGCATTTCCTCTTAATTCTAGCTCTTTAAAGATTTTAGAAAAGCCCTTTGCCTCACAGTTTACATTTAAAAAACTTTATTGTGTAGACCCAACCTATGATTTGCTATAATAAGCTATGGTGAGTATAGTGGCTGTTGACTTCTTCGAGCCACAGCATTTTGCCAGTAAGTCATTGTGGGGAAATAAAACTTCTGTGGATTTTTCAGTCTTCTTGTCAAAAGCTCTAGTTTCCAGACACAGAGAAATGTATGTGATGTAAAGAAAGGAAAGTTTGATTTTACTTCCCCTAGAAACATTTTACTCTTCACATACCCATGAGAATTTGATCTGTAGCCGTTTGCCTAGTTAATTGCATAGGTCTGAAAGGGACAAATGGTTACAAGCTGGACTGGGTCTCTGGTTTAAGTCCCAAGGTGCCAGGAAGTCTGGACCACTAGGTCCCTGGGTATTTACATTTCAAAAGGTATAAAGCCCAGACCCTGGAGACATTTCTGGATTGTAAAGGCCAGCAACACTGGGGGTTTATCTGGTCTCTGGAAAGAAGTAGTCACAATCCAAAAGGTTAGAAGGAGTGAGAACCCAAGATTCTCTCCATCCTGCCTAAAATAGCAAAATTTTACTGTATGATCTCACTTATATGTGGAATCTAAAAAAGCCAAACTCATAGAAACAGAGAGTAGATTAGTGGTTGCCAGGGACTGAGGGGTGGGAAAATGGGGAGATGTTGATCAAAGGGTACAGATTTTCTGTTATAAGATAAATAAGTTCTGGGAATCTAATGTACAGCGTGGTGACTGTAGTTAACAATACTGTATTGCATACTTCAAAGTTGCTAAGATCATAAATGTTCTCACCACACACACAAAAAAAGGCAACTATGTGAGGTGGTGGGTGCATTAACTAACCTTATTATGGTAATCATTTTGCAATATATACATGTATCGAATCATCATGTTGTACACCTTAAACTTATACAATGTTATATATATATCAATTATATCTCAGTAAAGCTGGGAAAAAAACAGAAAAACAAAGGAGGCATTAAAATTCACAAAAGATTTGGCCATCAAGAAACCTGAACTTATATATATTTACCTAATACTAAGGGCTTTTGATTCTGTTATGAGGCAGCTCTAAAGATCAGTGGAATTAAATACAAGAACAGCCTCAACAACAATAAAAATAAATAAAAGAGCAAACATTTTTTGTTTAAAAAATTTTTTTCTCATCTTTCAGGAGGAGAGGGGGACATCTCTCCTCTGTATGTAGAGAAAATCCATTGTCCTCTGTCCCTTGCCTGTGGAATGTCTGACTACCCCTACAGGAAAAATTTCCATGGGCTTTCCTTGCTGCTGCCCCAGGAGTAGGGTCTGAGGCAAGGAGGGGAACTTATTATTTACTGTGAGGTAGTGAATAAGGAGTCTGTTGACCCAGAACATTTTGTGTTCCTATTCAGGATAAAACTCACCAAGATGGATATTAAAAACTCAACAGGTATATGTCAGACTGATAGCAGTAGATGGAAATATGATTGAATTTTATTTATGATATTGTTTTCAAGGCAAGCATTCTTTTCATTTGTTTTCAGATTCAAATTAGGAGCTGTAGAGGGAAGTGCTAAAAGTGCGAGCAATTTCCTGGAGAAAAAGCAAGAAAGTAAAAGGCCTCCCAAAGCTGAGAAAGAAGCCAATGTCATGGCTAACAAACTTCGAAAAGTTAAGAAATCCATAGAGAAACAAAAGATAATGTAAGTATTCAACTAAACAAATTGGTGGTTAAAAGGTTAAAATACTTCACAAGTCCTAGTAGGAAACGTACATTGAATGTGCTACAAAGAAGTTCTAGTTATTGTTTTGGCTTATTTGCAAATTGAGTAAATCTGGTGGGAGAATGGGACAAAGATAAGTGGGCATGATATTTATATATACCTTAGTTGCATAGATCAGTCTCATTAAGGCTTGGGAGAGGCAGGACCACAGCCTATGAGCATAGGTAGATTATGTAACTGACATAATCATCCTTCAAAATAAGCACATCATTGACACATATGTGACTCTATCTTTCAGCCCTCAGAAGGCTTAAACAAAGTCCACTCACATTGTCTTGGGTCACAACATGGAGGTGTCACTGATATACCATCACAGTCACATAAGGGAGCATGAAATGAGCTCGAGAATGGATTGAAATGCCAATTTTATGCTTGGTAGAACTTTGCTCTTTTGACTCCTCTTCCTTGTTCTCAATGTCTAATTCTGACAACTCTAGGTCTAAAATGATTTTCTCTCCCTATTATCCTCTACATCTTTAGTCACTGCTTGGTTTAGACACTTGTCATGTCTTCCTTGGACTCCAGAGCCTTAAGGTTTACCACACTCCAATCTAGCTAACAAATGTTCTTGCTAACATTCCAATTGCTTAGATTATCCCAGGCTCAGTATTCTTCCTTATTCCTTGCTTTGGTGATGAACTCTAAACTCCTTGGCTATTGTTGGTATACCAACATGTTTTGGTCTTTTGCCCTAACCTTTTCAGTTTCACTTCCTACCACTCCCCTCTAACAATATTCAACATTTGTGGTTCTCCTTACATGACTTCTTTTCTACTTCTATGTTTTTCTATGACCCTACCCATCTGCCCTCCTTCCTGATTGCCCCCAAAGCTTATACTCATAATTTTGCTATCTATCTCTTCTCTGGGCCTTGCCCTAATTCCCCCAGTTAGATTTAGTACTCTTTCTCCCACGATCTTGCTACACTTTCAATATTTAGTAGCTCAATTATTATAATGTACTGTTGTTTTTTATACGTGTTTTCTTTTCCTAAATTATTAGCTTCTTTATAATAGAGGCCATGTCATTTTCTTCTTTTTATCTCCAGTGCTTAGCACATTACTTGGCAGGTAGTAGTTTCATAAATATTTTGAATGAATGATTGATACTTCTCTCAAAGTTAAAACAACTTTTAGAGCATCTCTGATTCAGAGTTTTCAAATTCTAGAGCAAGCTAGAATTTTCTGCTGACTCTTCTGCTTATCTTCCCTCTACCTGTTGTGCTATTTTCCTGGAAGTAATTGGAGGTGAAGAGCACAGACAGCGACAGTGTAGAAGGTGTAAACCTTTTCAGTAACTGATCTTCTTTAGACAAGTTTCCTTCAGGGCACTAGGAGCCACCATTTAAAAGTTGGATTAGTGACCAACAATTCAAGCTATAAAAATATAAAGAATGTTTTAATACTTTGTTCAGCACCATCATTATACTGAGGGTGAGTGGGGGCCCTGCTCTGGGCTCTGTGCTTTGGAGAGTACCACTCTGGCCCTCCTCTGTCTGCATCCATTCCCATAAAATTAGGAGTCAGCAGAGC
The DNA here is from genome assembly GCF_020826845.1 of Diceros bicornis minor. Classification (NCBI taxonomy): domain Eukaryota; kingdom Metazoa; phylum Chordata; class Mammalia; order Perissodactyla; family Rhinocerotidae; genus Diceros; species Diceros bicornis. The sequence goes on along the minus strand of NC_080750.1, from coordinate 55,201,864 downwards.
TTAGGAGGCGTGCCCACCCAGACTCACTCTCACCCTCTTAAATTCCAAGTTGTTATGAAGCTATATTTGTCAGGGTAGGAGGAGAGAATGATTTTATTTGACAGTTTGTTACCTCGATTTAAAACTTATAAATACTTAGACAACAATATGTGGATCTCCATTAGTACTCTGCTGCATGCTCTGCAAACATTAGGACCAGACCTTTCCATAGTCATGGCATTCTCCCTTAAGTTAAGGGTAATGGTAGTTAGAGGGGAGAACACTTAATGATGGGATATAAGTGAGCTCATCTTCTCGTACTTGGAGTTGTCTTATGTGCACAGTTAAGAGACAAATGAAAAAGATTAAAGAAAGGGTAAGTGATCTGGGGATCTATAAAAGGCTGTTACATTGAGAGGTAATGGATGATACAGTCTGATGACATAGAGTCTAAGCCAAGGTTTATGGAGCTATGTCTTAGGTCAGATTCTCTAGTAGCACACTCTGAGATGGGGATATCTGTGTAAGTGATTTAATGAAGGAGTGTGCTCATGAGGGACCTGTGATAAAATGAGGGAAGATAAGAAAGTGAGGGAAGCAAAAACAGGAAGGTGAAGAAGATATGTAAGGATGTGAGTTTTGCTAGTGTAGGGGAGGAAAAACATTTCCTCTACCTTCTGGGTCCTTCTGGCTGGTCTATGAATTAAATTGATGTGAGACAGAATAACAGGAGAAAATCAAACAAAGCTTCATAACATGTATACATGGGAGAAACCCAGGAAAATGGGGTGACTCACCAAAATGGCTGAGGATTGTCATCTTAAATACCATCTTCAGCTAAAGACAAAGGAGGATATTGGAGGTAGGGAGAGTCAGTTATGGGCGATTACTAGAAAAGCACAGTAAACAAGAGTAAGGTTATTATGCAGATTTAAGTCCTTGCCTTCCACATTGACAAGAGTTTCTGGAGATAAGGTCATCCCCCTCTTCCTGGTACAGAGAGGGAGATCACTTTACGAATGGAGATTTTCCTTACAAACATAAATGTCTCTTACAAAGGGTAACTTCTACTTGCTTTTCAGAGCTTTTCCCATGTCTGCAGTTTTTTAAAAAATAACCAGCCAAAAATAATTGTCACACCAAAGAGACACATCTTGAGGGAAATTCTGCTTCCCTACACCAGAATATTGCCTGAGCCTGGTCCAACAGGGAGATCTGGTGGCCCACAGAGTTGTCCTGACTTGGCTCAGGATGGCTGATTTTTGTACTTCATATCAGTCAGTTACTGGCTGTGGGCCACTTCCCCACTCCCAGGAGAGGTTGTAACCTCCCAGACATTTCCAGGAGGCTCTTGACAGTTGAGGGCAATTCTCCAGGGAATTGTGTAGCCCAGAGCCCTCAGCAACCAAACTCAGAGCAGCTGTAGCATCCACCACAAGTAGAGAAGGAGAATGGCCTATAATTGACAAGGTGGAGCGAGGGGAACACCTACCTCACCTCCAAGCCTAGTGTCACAAAGGCTGAAAAAGAGAAAATGACACTTTAGCAACGGGGAGTGAGGTCATCTGGAGAGAACTGGATTTGGCAAGAAGACTACTTACAGCAAGAAGGGAAAGGAACATTTAGAGAAAATATGGGTACATAGGGGAATTTTCTGATGAAGGACTGCAAGTTCCAAAGGCTAATGTGGAAGTGCATTACAGGGAGAAAGGGAGAAGATGGAGTCAGGATGGTACAGATGTATACAGGAGTGAATATCTGGATGATGGGGGGGATCTGGGAAGTCTTAGGCTTCCTATGGTGGACAAATCTGACTATTCATCACTTAAAATTATTTTTATGAACAGAGATGAAAAAAGCCAGAAAAAGCCCAGAAAAATGGATCAAAGCCTAATACATGAAGCTGAACATAATAATCTACTCAAGATTCTGGAGAAGAACCTGGAAATCCCTCAGGACTGCACATATGCTGATCAGAAAGCGATGGACATTGAGGTCAGCACTTAGAATGAAATAGTTCTCTGGGAAATTATTTCATACATCAGCCATTACTTCTCAGTTACAGACATTGTTGAATGTAAAAACCAAATGCAATCTCTACCAGAATAGAAATCTCTGTGTATGACCTTCTGACCACACATAACTCTTGAGGGCTCTGAAAAGAGTGTCTAAGAAAGACAGGATTAGGATTTATAGATTATTTCTTGCTTGTTAACAATTAACCCCTGAGAGTGCCTGCCTGTTCCTTATTTCTTTCTATGATGCTATTTTTCACAGCCTGAGTTCTAGACTTCAATCTCATGTGCTTCATTTGAATATTTGGGTACATGTGGTCCGATACATTTTAAATAATATGCACAGAATTTCTCAAAATCGGAGGCTATTATTATAGTCAAAACATTCCAACAAAAAGGCATTGAAATATCTAAAAGTGGTATGCCATTTTCTTCTTTAAAACATTTTTTTAATGCAAATAATTCATGCTTATGGTAGACAAATTGAAAATATAATAGTAACAACAAAAGCAATGCCATCAATCAGTAGTAATCACTGCCCTTCTGGATGAGCCTTTTATATCTTTTATTTGTGACTACACACACACACACACACTCACACACACAGTGTATATGTGTGAGTGTGCGTGTATATACATATATATATATATCCATTTTATTGTATACGTTCGTGTGTAAACCTCATGGTCTCTTCCTTTTTAATATCTATGTATTTACATCATCATTTTAATAGATCCTTGATATTCCTTTTTATGGATGACTATACAAATGAAATGTCTTTTGCTTTTGGATACTTAGGGTTTTTTTCTCCGTCTCATAAGCAGTGTTTATCTTTGTACATATAACTCTGTACACAAGTGAATTTCCTCTTTAGGGCATGGATATTTTTAAGGCATTTGTGATTGATTTACAGTGAGAAGTAAGCATTCCCAGACCATAAGGAACCTGCTCTGCCATCTCTCTGTCTCTGAAGAGAACTCCTAAGTCTCCAGTAGAGAACTGACCTCTGTCAGGCAGGAGCACGTCCTACATGCACACCTCCTCCGGGTGCCTCATCTCCTGCTTTGTCAGTACTTTTCAGCCCTGAAGTGGAGTGAAATGGTGCAAGACAGTCTGTTCAAAGATTTGGGAATATTTCCTATAGTTTCTGTTGCTGCCATAAACTGTTCTTCTTTACTCATGTAGAGTCAATTTCAACAGTTGCCTCATTTAGCCAAATTATTACATAGTATGCCTGTTATTTTAATTTGACCATTTTTTTGTGCTGATTTAAATGAAAATTAGCTAAGAAATTATCAAAATCCCTAAAACTCTCATTTCTTTTAGGCTTTGCAGATGGTGTTTGATCGAGTAAAATTCGCAAGAAAAGGTGCAGAACTGATTGCTTTGGCCAAAAGGGGTATTGGATATCATCACAGGTCTTTGACCGCCAAAGAAAAACAGTTAGTTGAAATCCTTTTTAGGAAAGGATTTATTAGGGTAGGTAAATTTTTTCATACTAAAAATTGAAGCTATGTCTATGTGAAGCTGAATGCCCAGGAAAAGTGGAAAACAACCACTTTTTTCTCATCTATGTCTTTTTTTATGACCCATGATATCACTGAATATTCTCTCATCTCATTTGAGGGAAGGGTTTTGAAGTTTATCATCATTCAGTTTATCTCTTTTTCATGAGATTAAAATATTCCCTAGATAGATACTTTTCCAAATATCTCTATAATGAAATATACCTCTGGTAATCTTGAAACAACCCCTTGCTTTTTCATTTATAATATCTAGGGAGTTTTGTCAACTGTTTGTATAATTTTGCCTACAGACATTCTTTCACGGGCTTGGAGGACATTTATGATAGCGTTTTGATCAGATCTTTTCTCGGTGTAATAGCGAAATAAGACCAAGAATGTATCGCTTCCTCTGGGCCTGCGGTATATCTTGGTAGAGTTTTTAGATGTCTCGCTCCTAAATGCTCTCTCTCCTATCACTGATAGCGGACAAGAGGGAGATCATCTTAAATACCTTGCAAACGAAGGACAAGTAAACAAATAATATTACTTCAAGTAGTCGTTAATGCTATGAAGAGAAATAATGTAAGATAGGGAGAGAAATAATGATGATAGGGATGGTTATTTTGGATGTGGTAGTCCAGAAATTTCTCTTTGACGTTTGAGCAGAGTACTGAACAAACCAGGTAAACAAATATTCAGGAGAAGAGTATTATGTGCAGAGCAAAGAGCAACTGGTGTGGCCCTGAGCTGGGAACGTGCTTGATGTGTTTGTCAGATAGCAAGAAGACCAATGTGGCTAGGATCTCTAGCTTTCCCACTGTGATTTAGTTGCAGTTCAAAGAGTTTCAGTGACTATATGGCATTCTACTGAAATGCTGTTTTATGAAGTAATTGTTTTATTCTCTTTCTAGGTGGTGACAGCTACTGGGACACTTGCTTTAGGAATCAACATGCCTTGTAAATCTGTTGTTTTTGCTCAAAACTCAATCTTTCTGGATGCTTTAAGTTACAGACAGGTATTACAATGTGCACAAACTCGTTATGCATAAGTAAAACATAGACATAAAATAGTAAAAAATGTGAGCCTTTAGTTTACAAACATGTCGCGCTTCATGGGCCAGCACACCTGAGCATTTGTTCATGCCTGATTGTTATTTTTAGCTGAGGTCTAGTGGAAAGCACATAAATTGGGGATTATGTGGCCATCACTAACCAGATACATGACCTTGGGTGAAATATCTAAACTTCCTGATCCTTCTTTCCTATCTCCAGAGTAGGGATGATTCTTATCCCTCTTGCAAGAATTAAGTGAAGTTATTTGTAGGAAAGACAAACATTGAAAGTGCTCAATAAACATTTACTTGTTCATTTCCTGTGCCTAGGAATTTGCACTCTGGAGTTATCTTTAATACTTCTCTCCTCTTTGCTCCTGATACACAATCTATTACCAAGCCCACTTCATTACTCTCCTGTAGTGGCGTTTGAGTTTTGCCTTGCATTTTCTGTTTTCACTGTCTTTCATCGTATATTCTTGGCCCTGTATTATTTAACAGGTTTCCTGATTTTCAATTCTCCTTACTCTACTGTGTTCTGCACACAGTGTAGTTTGTCTTCGTATGGTTTCCCTGATCAGGAACATTTGATGAATATTTCTGCTAGTGGCATCAAATTTTGATATATTAGCCAACATTCAAGTTTTAACAAAGTGCCCCCCTCCCTTCCTCTCCAAGCACTTACTTCTCATTCTGTTATAGGCCTTGTTCCTACCCAAGATAACAGCCTTTTTGCTTCCCACAACTTTACCACCCCCTGCCCCTTAGATTTCTCCTCCTGCTGCTATGCTCTGCATGACCTCTCCTCTCAAATCATCTTTGGGAATCTCATATTTAGGGCTCTGGAGCCAGAGAGTTAGGATATTTTAGATGATGAACTTGGGAGTCGAAATGCCAAGGTTTGAGTCCTGGATCTTCCCCTTCCTAGTTGTTTGACTATGGGCAAGTTTCTTATATTCTCCATGCCCCAGGTTCTACATTGTAAAATGGAGATAATGATTATATTTACCTCGTATGGTTATTGTTGTGAGGTCTGTATAAAAAAAAGTTTAAGTTTAGCACATTCTAAGCACTTAATAAATGAGAACTAATATAACTATAAACCGTAAAAAGTTTGTTTCTTAACTTGCTTTTTGGAAGTAACCTTTCTGAATTTTAGCTCACTCATGTTTTTTCTCGATTTGTGCACAATTTTTATGGTTATTTGTAACTCAACACACTGGCGTGTGAGTGACAGCGTGACAGAGAAAGGGATGAGGAAGGGGGATAGGGGAAGGGGGAGAATTGGTGTAATAAGTTCAGCTGTGGGTGAACTTGAAATCAGGGTCTAATCTTTTCTTCTTGTTGTTTTTTGTTTCTTCTATATATCATTATACGAATATCTAGCACAATTTTTAGCATGAATTAAGTACATAATAATGATAAATGTCTTACTTTCAGCTCTGTCTCAGCCATGGTAAATTTCCTAAGGGCTACGTAGTTGGATTTTAGTTTCAATTATTTAATGGTTAGACATATGTACAATTTTCTTGCTCTAACCCAAGGTAAAAAGCTCAATTCTTACACTGCGGTGGAGAAGGTATTTAGGAAAGTTTTACTTTGTGGTTCTCTTCTGTTTCCAGATGTCTGGACGTGCTGGAAGACGAGGTCAAGACCTGCTGGGAGATGTCTATTTCTTTGATATTCCATTGCCCAAAATAGAAAAACTCATAAAATCCAATGTTCCTGAACTAAGAGGACGGTTCCCTTTTAGCATAACTCTGGTCCTTCGACTCATGCTGCTAGCTTCCAAGGGAGATGACCCAGAGGATGCCATGGCAAAGGTACCATGCTTGACCATGTCTGAGGTTGAGTTGTCATTGCTGGCCTGGCTGTGGTCAGGTCTGTTCTTCTTTTAGAAGTCTGTAGCAATAACTTTTCAGTTTCATCAGTTTTTAATGCTTCATGCTATGGGAGAAAAACTTTTCCTTTCTTCTCTTCTGGGTTCTTTGGCTGGTCTAATAATTAAATGGACGTAAGGCAAATTAACAGGAGAAAGAAACAAATTTAATTTCGTGCATTCAGAAACCCCCAATTTTTCTTTTTCTCTGAGGAAGATGGGGGCCCTGAGCTAAAATTTGTCGCCAATCTTCCTCTTTTTGCTTAAGGAAGATTCACTCTGAGCTAACATCTGTGGCCAATCTTCCTCTATTTTATATGTGGGTTGCCACCAAAGCATGGGTGATGAGTGGTGTAGGTCTGCACCCAGGAACCAAACCCGGGCCACTGAAGTGGAGCTTGCCTAACTTAACCGTTTGGCCACCGGGTTAGAAACCCCCAAATTTTGAGGCTCAAAGAAGTGACCAAAGCCGGCAGCTTTTATACTTTTTAAACAAAGAAACTATTATTTGTGATGAATTGACAAAGGTGTTTGGGCTTTTATTAATGAATTAATGAAGAGGTAACAAAGTTTGTTTATACAGCCTTCTCAGCTCTGAATTCCCTATCTCTGCTGATAAGGATGCCTTCTCCCCTCCAGGTGCAGAGAGGCTACCCTTCACATGAGAATTTGCTTTCTGCTTTCAGGGGCACAAAGGAGGGTCAGAGTATCCTTCTTGCACTGGCTGTTTCTTAAGTAACTTTAATTCAAAATAATCCATATGCTGGGCCGGCCCTGTGGCTTAGTGGTTAAGTGAGCGTGCTCCACTGCTGGCGACCCGGGTTCGGATCCCGGGCTCGCACCGACACGCTGCTTCTCTGGCCATGCTGAGGCCGCGTCCCACATACAGCAACTAGAAGGATGTGCAGCTATGACACACAACTATCTACTGGGGCTTTGGGGGGAAAAAATAAATAAATAAAATCTTTAAAAAAAAAAAATAATAATCCATATGCCAAAGTGGCATATTATGGGAAGGCCTGACTTGAACATCATCGGTAATGTCTTGAATAGTACAGGATTAGGGGTGAAGGGAGAGAATAATAATTAGTTTTGTCTCCTCTATCAATCGTAGAATTTGTACCTGGATGGACATTTGGAATTACTCAAGATTACTGTTTTCATGTGTAATAGGCATTGTCCTATAGAACTTAAGTGTGCTGGCATGGGTTTAAAAAGAACTGGGTTAGATTTCTGTTTCCACTATTAGGAACAAAAACATTTGTTTTTATGATTTCATAATAAAAGAGTTTATTTTTCATAAAAAAGTAACCCAAGTTCATCAAAGAATGTTTGCATAATATAAAAAGCTAAAAGAAGAAAAAAAATCACCTATACCTAGTTCTACTATCCAAAGACAATATTGTCATTTTGGTATTTTTTTCAGTCACTTTTATAGACATAAATGTGCGTTTGGTTTTTTAAATGCTGATACATTTATATTTAATTGGACTTCAGAGTATGGTTATAAACTTTTCCTGAAGTTTTTGCTCAGATAAATATTTTGTGTCCAATCTCATAGTGAGAGATTTAAAATTCATAATTAAATAATTTGATTTTAATCCTTATGGAGATGTGTTGTGAAAGGGACCCACTCTTCCCTGTTTTTGTATATTGATTAGTATGCCAGTTAAATCAGGTACTATTTGCTGAGGTGAAGATTCTTCTAGGACTTTTGTGATGAGTTGGCTCTGGTGGTGTTGATGGTCCTACAGAGCAGGCACATAGCATTTTAGACCAAAACTTCCTCATTTTTGAGTTCTTAGTTTTTGTCTCTATATAGGAGGGAAGACTACATCCTCTAGCAAGCTTTTTAATTTTTTTCAAAAAGGTTATCAGAGTGCTTTAATTTCTTTCCCATGGCATATTTGAGAGGATCTGCTTGTAACCTTCACACATAAAAGACTCAAGTGTGGGCATAAAATTCTTAGAATATTCTCTTTACTCATTACGTCAAACTAAGATAGCTTCATTGCCTTCTGGCATTTACTGTTATAAAGGAGCAGACTTTTTAAGTCTCCTCTACAAGAGCCATGCTAATTCGTGTTCTGTTGTAGTTAATTTGATTTTTTTTTCTACCTATGTAATTATATGAATCTTTTTTTTTTTCTTTTGGTGAGAAAGATTGGCCCTGAGCTAACATCTATGCCCATTTTCCTCTACTTTATATATGTAACACCGACACAGCATGGCTTGATGAGTGGTGCGTAGGTCCACTCCCAGGATCCCAACCCACGAACCCTGGGCCACTGAAGTGGAGCACGCAAACTTAACCACTGCACCACCAGGCTGGCTGCAGGAATCTTTCTTTTAACCATCATATTTCAAGTTCTTTTTCCCACAGTTTTCTATTTCGTGGGTCCTTTTATTTTAATTGATGTTTTAGTTATTATATGATAAGAACTTTCAATCTTCATGCTTAGATTGTTTTTTTTCATTGTGGTAAAATATGGCATAATGTAAAATTTACCATCTTACCCATTTTTAAGTGTATAATTCAATAAAGTTAAGTACATTTGCGCTGTGCAATGCTCAGGCAGTTTTGGAACTAAGAAAAGATTTCTTAAATTAGATCTTTGATATTTATTTCTGTTTTAAATTGTTTGGTTTCTTTTTCAGGAAACTTCATAATTTTTAAATCATAAATCCTTTTTCCGTTCTTCACATACTGCTATGTTTTTCTTCCTATGAGAGAACATATGAAATTTATCTTCTACATCACTGATGCAGCTTTCCAAAGTTTCGGTTCTGCTCTTTAGTAATAGAAATGTGGATTTTAATTCTGCTACTGGACTTTTAGTTTTCCTGAAATTTTTTCTACTTCCTATATCACTCTTTCATATCGTAGTAATGTATTATCTTTAAAATGTCACTTTATATTGTCCACTTGCCTTATGCTGTTGTGCCTTGTTTCATAGAGGTCGCATCTTTTGGCTTCCATTCAGGATGCCCACTAGTTTTTCAAAAAAATTTTTTGGCCGTATAAAGAAAACAATTTTCATAGGTCAGCTCTTTTTTCAATGTTCTTGTGAGGGTGTATAAAGTTCTAGAGGGCATAGTCCCTGATTATCTTGTTGAACTCACCTCTTTCTGCTCTCCCACAGGAGCCTGCTACCTGCTCCACAAACACTCCAGGCACATTACAGTCTGAGGACCATGGCCTTGCTGTGTTTTCTGCTTCTAGAATCTTTCCTCAGATATAAGCATAGCCTCACTCTTTTAGTTCATTCATTTTTTTTTGCTCATTTATACTCATTTATATGTAGCACATATCACTCCTTACATAGCATCAAATATCTATCTATGTATCTCTGTCGTGTTTTTATTTATTTTCTCTCTATTTCCCAATGGAATGTAAGCACCCTAAGACCAAAGATGTTTCTTTGTCTTAATTTCTGGTGTGGACATTCAATAGATATTTGTAGCATGACTGAATAATTTTAGGAGGATGATCAGTTTTCTTATAAAGAATTGATCTGTTGTGAGTTTTTCTATTTTCTCTCTTTTGAATGAAGGTAAATATATCCAAATCTGGTGGCTTGCCAAGGAATAGGATTATAGTTTTTCTTCCAGCTTCACTCTCTGTCCACTTAAATGTTATTCAAATATCCTTTTAAATGTGAAGCTAGATGAATAGCTTTTGGCCCCAATCTCAGTGTTTAGCAGATTTTCAACTTACATAGCTTTTCTGGACTGAAAGTTTGTCTGTTACTTTTGCCAGTATCACTGACACATTGATCACGTGGATATCATTCATCACTATAAACCACAGTACGCATTGCTATCGGATTGTTACTATCTTAATAAGACTTTAATTATGCGGTCTATATCTCTAAGGTTACAGTGAACCACCATGAGTTGCTCACCCCATTACTACTCTGCTGTTTTCTGGCTGTTGCCATCTATGACTAAACGTAGAGCAAGAGAGAGAAAAGGTTGTAGGAAAGGGCATTTTGGGTGCCCTCAAATAGTATCACCCCAAAGTAAAGGTAATGGACAGTACATCCCCTTCCTTCCTTCTTTCTACCTCCTTCCCTCTCTCGTTCCTTCCTTCTACCTAGTCCACTGGCCTCGCAATGAGTAGAGATTTTTCCTGGGTTCTATAAACTCTCAGGCCTAAAGGCAGCCAGGCTTAAACTTTGGTGATGTTGGGAAATTTTCCTTTTATTGGAACCTCATAGACATTTTAGTGGGCAAATGAAAGATATCTGAACTGCTATCTCAGTGCTTTTTTTTTTTCTTGAGGAAGACTGGCCCTGAACTAACATTTGATGCCAATCTTCCTCTTTATGCTGAGGAAGACTGGCTCTGGGCTAACATCCATGCCCATCTTCCTTTACTTTATATGGGACGCCGCCACACCATAGCTTGACAAGCAGTGTGTTTGTGCGAACCTGGGATCCGAGCCTGTGAACCCCGGGCCACCGAAGCAGAGTGTGCGCACTTAACTGCTGTGCCACCGGTCTGGCCCCATCAGTGCTCTTTTACATTGGAACTCGAGCAATATTTTTATTACTTTTGTTTAATCAGCCTAGTTCCATTAGTTTTGCAACAATACTGCAGGACATGGAATAATATAATATCTTATTTTCTTCCAGAACAACCCGAGAGGTATAAGCTCTTAAACTGGATTTACGTTTATTACTGGATTATTTGGCAATATGTTGCATTTGTGATGATTCTGTTTTATATGTTCTGTTTTGTTAAAGAAAGGATTTGCCATGTAAGAATATGGTGAAACAAACAATATGAAGTCTAATTGAATCTTATGTATTGCTGGTATCTATGTGATATAATAGATATGAGTAATATCTATCCTATTATTTTATATTCTTTTATGTGGTACTCAATCAGGTTTGGCCACAAGAGGAGACAGAGGAAAGGCTCAGGAAAACAAAGTATTATACTCACAGGTGCTAGAGATGGGAGACATGGCACACCATGCAGGACCACATGTGAAAGACACCAGGATGTTCAAAAGACAGAAGACAGGAGCAGCGAGAAGGTTTAGGTCACTGCCTCTATTGGAGTTTTTGCAGGAAAGGCAAGACAGGGCAGAGTAAACAGTTTAGGATTGACTAGTTTAAATAATTCCTTTGGACTATGTGAGTGGTCTCTAGTTGCCTGGTACCTGGCCCTGGGATGATTTAGGACAGGAGAAATATTGGCTGGGTGTGTGAGCATTAGGTAATGTAGTAGTTGGGAGTATAAACTTGGGATTGGTTGGTTTGCATATGATAAGCATGATTTTAGGCAAGTTGCTGTTTTTAGGAATTAGCTAACCCTAGGAGGAGCAGTGTCTCTTCAGCCAGAAAGGTTTTTTAAGATGTCAAAACATCATAATATACAGAAATATTTAAAAAATTATAATACACCTATGTTATCATTTACAAATGTATTTCATATCACTAACATGGTGTGACTTAATGTATTCCTTTTGAAAGGTGCTGTCAGTGCTAAAGCATTCATTGCTGTCCTTCAAACGACCCAGAGCCATGGAGATGTTAAAACTTTACTTCTTGTTTTCTTTGCAGTTCTTGGTGAAAGAGGTATGACTGTGCTGTCTTTTTGTGAAATAAGATTGGTACTATTTTCATTTCTTATTAGGCTAAACTAATTGCAGTCTTTAGAAGGTTATATCCAATGATTAGTGTTACCTATAATTGATATAATTAGCAAACTTGGGCCAGGTAATGATTATCAATCTCTCTTATATTGGCATTAAGTACCATTTTAAATTGATACTTAATAAGTTACTTATTGATTAATGTATGTGGCGAGTTGAGTCAAACTAATAAATTGTTTTTGTTCTTTTAGGGCTATTTAAATCAAAAAGGTAGTCCGACGGGGTTTGCTGGACTTGTATCACATTTGCATTATCATGAGCCTTCTAATCTTGTTTTTGTCAGTTTTCTTGTAAGAGGCCTTTTCCATAATCTCTGTCAGCCAACCAGGAAAGGTAAGCTTGATGTTTTGTATGTATGGTCTAAATATAGCAACAAAGACTATGATGAAGCTAGTACTTTAGGAATATTTTTTTCTACAAGGAAAATGCAAGTTAATATTTAGATAATTTAGAGATATCGATTAGATAAAATAAAGTTTTATATAGCTACTAATATAGATTATATGGGAGACGGCCATGTTTTGTGACACTTATTTAAAATGTCAACTTCTTGTTAACTTCAGTCATTCATTGACTCCAGGAGTCAGAACACGTTAAATAATATATGATTTTTTAATAAATATTTTCTTATAATTAAATATAATATATACTCATTATAGAAAAAGGATATAGGAAAGCATTATGTTAAAAATATTCACTGTTAATATTTGTGAATGTTTTCTTTCAATCCTATTTTCTTTGATATAATTGTATAGTATATTTAAATAGCTGATATTATATTAATTGTATAATCTAGAATCTTGTTTTTCCCCTAAATCAATCAATCAATCTATCTATCTATCTATCTATCTATCTATCTATCTATCTATCTATCATCTATCTATCTATCTATATTCCTTTTTGGTGAGGAAGATTAGCCCTGAGCTAACATCTTTTGCAAATCCTCCTCTTTTTTGCTGAGGAAGATTGGCCCTGGGCTAACATCTGTGCCCATCTTCCTCTACTGTATATGGGACGCTGCCACAGTATGGCTTGATGAGTAGTGCATATGTCCGTGCCTGGGATCTGAACCTGCGAACCCCGGGCCACCAAAGCGGAAGTGTGCAAACTTAACCACTACGCTACTGGGCCAGCCCCACCCCCTAAATATATTTTTGCCAATATCATGTAAATTTTTGTGAATTCCATTTGTAATGCCCACCGAATGTTCCATTTAACACAATTTCTATGAAAAGCTTTTGATTTTTGTAATTAAACAATAGATCCCTTAAACAGTGTCCCTAAAAGAAATGTTTCTTTCTTGGTGCTTAAATTTGTTGTAGTTCCTAGTGCCTGGTGAGTTCAATGCCTTTCACAACATTACTTTATCTTCTATCATTAACTGCAGGAACACTCTATTTTGTACAATAGGTCTAGTCACTCTGCTCTGAACATGCATTATTCTGTGAAACAAGGCTACTCAGGAAATTTGGTCCCCTCAGAAGTTCTGCACGGGGAGAAAAAATTTCAGGCAATGGGAAGTGCAGTTGTGTTTATTGCTGTGTGTGTGTGTTGGGGGTGGGGGGTGTATAAACAAGCATATAAACAAGGGTGTATGAACAAGCAGTTATAAATAAGGAGATAGAAAATTTGGTAACTTTATGAGGCAGAGAATATGGCTATCACCATTTTGTAAATGAAGAAACTGAGACACAGAGAAGATAAATAAATTGCCATGGTCACAAAATTTTAATAAGCATCAGTGCCAAATATAAATGGTCTGACTCTATAGAGTCCAAGTTGTTAAGTGTCGCACCTTTTTAACCACTGCTATATAAATGCTCATATATTGTGAAGGATAGAGAGTAAGTCAAGTTGACCATACTTAATATGAGTGGCAGAAAGAGAAGGCAGGGAGATAAGACTGGGAGGTTATTTGTAGGCTGAATTTTGGAAAGCCTTAAATGCTGGGCTAAGGAGATTGGATTTTGTTTATGACACAATCAGAGATTTTCAAGTAAATGAGAGACATGATGGTAAAATGCTTTAGGAAAACTGATCATGGGCTGAAGTGAGGTGAATCCAGGTAAGGAGATGAGGCAATTTGTGGTTTAATGACTAGGCTCTGAACTAGAGGGGGAGTAGCAAGAAGGAAAAAGGAGGCACAGATCTACAACTGCCCCAGACACAGTCATTCCTCTGTTGCTATATTGGACAAAAATTTTTATTTTCCATGAAATGAAACACAATATAACATTCAATTTAAACATTAAAAATGGGATTAATACACTTTTTTACATTTATAACAAGACACTTTGTTTTGTATAGGCTCAAAACGTTTTTCTCAAGATGTTATGGAAAAGCTAGTGTTGGTATTGGCAAATCTGTTTGGAAGAAGATATTTTCCAGCAAAGTTCCAAGATACCGCTGTCAAGTTTTATCAATCAAAGGTAAAATTTATAATTCTGATAACATTACATAATTAAGATAATTAAATAGATCCTATCATAAATGATTCAGCAGCAGTAGAATTTTATTAATATAGGATTCATTTGTTGTATAGAATAATAATTTGTTCTTTCTTTAATCAGTGTTACGTTTAATCTGTAATTCATGTCTCCCTCTATAAATCTATCAAAAGATTAAATGCCTTGAGGAAAAATAGGATAAAAAGTTTTGCTCATGTTTTTCATTTGACTGTATCATTTTATAGCATTAAGTGGCTAAAAAAAAACATGTAGGTAATTATACATTAAATGAACTAATAGTCCCCATCATTGAATCTACAGTGCTCTTAGGATCTTTTTACCTTGAGATAGAGCTATGGACAGGGAGGAGGATATGTTGTGAACTATAATGTCCTCACTGAAAATATTAGAATAGTCATCTAAGAAATCATTCCTTGACTTACATAGACCAAAAGCAAGAAAACTCTTTTCCAATTTTATTTGCAACATTTTCTTTGATCATGATTCTCTATCATTAAATCAACATCAAATGCTATTACTAATGAACTCCACTAGAATCTGAGAAAGTGGGATAGGCTGGTTATACTAGATAATCTTAGTAAAAGGTGACAAGGAACAAAAAGAGTAGTGTTAATCTGTATTGTCTAACCTCATGATGTCAAATTACAAATCTTAGCCCTCACAAAATATTCTCCAGACCAGGGAACACAACTTTAGTCATTGACATATAATCTTCACATTTTTTTCATCACAAGTACATTTTTTTAATTAATTAATTAATTTTTTATTTTTTAAATTTTATTGTGGTCACATTGGTTTATAACGTCGTACAAATTTCAGGTGTACAACACTATACTTCTATTTCTGCAGAGATTACATCATGTTCACCACCCAAATACTAATTACAACCCATCACCACACACATGTGCCTATCATCCCTTTTGCCCTCCTCTCTCCCCTCTTCCCCTCTGGTAAACACCAGTCCAATCTCTGTCTCCATGTGTTTGTTTGTTGTTGTTTTTATCTTCTACTTATGAGTGAGATCATATGGTATTTGACCTTCTCCCTCTGACTTATTTCGCTTAGCATAATACCCTCGGTGTCCATCCAGGTTGTCACAAATGGCTGGATTTCATCGTTTCTTATGACTGAGTAGTATTCCATTCCGTACATATACCACATCTTCTTTATCCATTCGTCTCTTTGATGGGCACTTAGGTTGCTTCCAAGTCTTGGCTATTGCGAGTAATGCTGCAATGAACACAGGGGTGCATATTTCTTTCTGCATTGGTGTTTTCATGTTCTCTGGATAAATACCCAGCAGTGGAATAGCTGGATCATATGGTAGTTCTATCCTTAATTTTTTGAGGAATCTCCACACTGTTTTCCATCGTGGCTGCACCAGTTTGCACTCCCACCAGCAGTATATGAGAGTTCCCTGCTCTCCACATCCTCTCCAACACTTATTGTTTCCTATCTTGTTAATCATAGCCATTCTGAGAGGCATGAGGTGATATCTCATTGTAGTTTTGATTTGTATTTCCCTGATAGTTAATGATTTTGAACATCTTTTCATGTGCCTGTTGGCCATCTGTATATCTTCTTTGGAGAAATGTCTGTTCAGGTCTTTTGCCCATTTTTTAATCGGGTTGTTAGTTTTTTTGTTGTTGAGATGTATGAGTTCTTTATATATTTTGGAGATTAACTCCTTATAAGATGTATGGTTTGCAAATATCTTCTCCCAATTGTTAGGTTGTCTTTTCGTTTTGTTGATGGTTTCCTTTGCTGTGCAGAAGCTTTTTAGTTTGATGTAGTCCCATTTGTTTATTTTTTCTATTGTTTCTCTTACCGGGTCAGACATGATACTTGAAAATATGTTGCTAAGACTGATGTTGAAGAACTTACTTCCTATGTTTTCTTCTAGAAGTTTCATGGTTTCAGGTCTTACATGCAAGTCTTTAAACCATTTTGAGTTAATTTTTGTGTATGGTGTAAGATAATGGTCTACTTTTATTTTTTTTTTGCATGTGGCTGTCCAGTTTTCCCAACACCCTTTGTTGACGAGACTTTCCTTTCTCCATTGTATGTTCTTGGCTCCTTTGTGGAAACACATGTGCATTCTTGAACCATTATTTGTTTTGTTTAAATAAATTTGTATTTAACTTATAAAAGAAAAGTCAGTATCTCTTTTCTTACAAAGAAGGTCATCATAAAAAAATACAATAAAAGATGGTTTTGAGTGGAGGCCTCCTGTCTCTCTCTCTCTTTTATTTAATCAAAGATTATTAAAAATTTGTGCACTTCCAGATAGGGTATAGTAGGTGGCCATCACTCTTATTGCAACAGAGAGCTGTGGAAGTAATGAGGATTAGATTGGCTAAAATTATGAAAAGACAAGAACTTATACAAGATGTGATAAGAATTTCCAACCATAGTTTTTCACCCAAAGAATTTATCAATTCTGGACATGGGTTAAAAATTGTACTTAACATATGCAGAGAGCCTCTCCTATGAGATTAAAAAAAACCAATAAAGCTTTTACTGATCACGTGGACCTGGAATGACAAAATAGAAACTTGAGAGACGTAGTGAGTTTTAACCACAGGAGAGTTACTGAGTGCCAGATCTGCATGAAATGTTGGGGCACTACACTAAGTTTCTTGCAGTCTTGTAGCATTTATTAATTAAAAACCCACTAGATGAAAGGGTCTGCATTTATGCGTAGGCTTGTTTCCCCCTCAAGGAATTTTTTGAAGTCATTTAGGGCTGGAAGATGTAAGAGCAGGTTAGAAAGCTCTACAGGAAAGAAGTGGATCTTTGGGAGTCTTTTAGGGTGGCAAAGACTGAGATACACCAGCCTCATACTCAAAATTCCAAGAGGGCCATGACCTAGGAACAGAGACAAACCAGACATAGACTGAAGCTCAATAAGACTGAAAACCAGGGGGCCAGCCAGGTGGTGTGGTAGTTAAGTTTGCATGCTCCACTGCGGCAGCCCAGGGTTCGTGGGTTTGGATTCTAGGCACAGAGCTACACCACTCTTCAGGCCATACTGTGGTGGTGTCCCACATACAAAATAGAGGAGGGTTGGCACAGATGTTAGCTCCGGGCCAATCTTCCTCAACCAAAATAAGGAAGATTGGCAACAGATGTTAGCTCAAGGCCAGTCTTCCTCACCAGAGAAAAACAAAATGAAAACTAATACCAACCCACTTCAGTCTCTACTTGGATTCAGGTGAACACATCTTCACTCTCTTGGCCAAACACAAAAATAGGGAAACTTACTGTGGTGGAAGATAACATAATTTTAAGCCTATCAGGTCCTTTTACAAACAATTTCTGGAAAAAAAATAGAAATTCCAAATTTAAAAAGTAAATAAGCAAGAATATATGGCAAATTAGCAGGAAGAAAATCAGGCAATAGTAGTAGACACATAGATGATCTAGATATTGGAGTTCAGATGTGGGGACTTTAAGTATGATATGTTCAAGAAAAAAAGGGAGAGGGCTGGCCCGGTGGCATAGTGGTTAAGTGCGTGTGCTCCGCTTCAGCAGCCCGGGGTTCACAGGTTCAGATCCCCAGCGTGCACCCACGCACGCTTGTCAAGCCGTGCTGTGGCGGCGTCCCATATAAAGTGGAGGAAGATGGGCATGGATGTTAGCACAGGGCCAATCTTCCTTGGCAAAAAGAGGAGGATTGGCATTGGATGTTAGCTCGGGGCTGATCTTCCTCACAAAAAAAAAAAAAAGAGAGAGAGAAAAAGGGAAGAGATAGACAAAATTGATGAAAGGATGGAGAATTTCACCAAATAATTAGAATTTCATCAGATAATTAAATGGACATTCTAGAATTGAAAAATATAATATCTGATCAGAATATACATATTGGAAGTCAAAATTGATTAATTGACAGGCAGCTCAATAGAAAATATCCAAACTGTAGCACAGGGAGAAAAAATAAGAATAAAAGCAGATAGCATAAGAGAAATGTGCATCACACTCGAAAGGTTTAATGTGTATATGATGGCAGTCCTAGAAGAAGAGGAGGGAGAGTAATGTCAGAAGAATATTCAAAAAGATAATAGCTGGGAATTTTCCTAAGCTGATGGAAGATAAAACTCCATAATTCAAAAGCTTAGTCAATTTTAAGAAGGATAAATATAAAGAAACATTAAACTAAAACTACAAAAATTAAAAACAAAGCATAAATCATAAATCAGCTAGAACTGAAAGAGACATTTCCTTTATAAAAGCAATAATAAGATTGATAGCTGACTTTTTAACCAAAATAATGGAAGCTGGAAGAAAATGGGAAAAAAGTTTTCACTCCACCTTATTTTCATACATAAATATGTAAATATACTTAGCATATGTTTTAAACATAATTTAAAACAGGGTAAATATAATTGGTTTAATAACATATCAAGAATATATACATATTTCCACCTTATTCTTTTACTTTTTTTTTAGCTTTATCAAGGAATAATTGATATATAGAAAATTGCACACATTTAACATATACATCTTATTGAGTTTGGATGTATGCATACACCCATGATATCACCACAACCAAGGTACTGAAAATATCCATCACCTCCAAAAATGTCCTTGTTTTTTTTTTTTTGGAACACTAACATGAGATCTATCCTTTAAATGTATTTTAAAGTTCACAGTGCTTTATTGTTAACTACAGGTACTGTATTGTACAGTGGATCTCTAGAGCTTATCTATCTTTTGTAACAGAAACTTTTTATCAAATGAAAAGCAATTCCCCATTTCCTCTTCTGCCCAGCCCCTGGCAACCACCATTCTATTCTCTGCTTCTATGAGTTTGACTATTTTAGATACCTCGTATATATAGGTGGACTCATACAGTATTTGTCCTTCTGTGACTGGCTTATTTTACTTAGCGTAATGTTCTCTAGATTCATCCATATTGTTGCAAATGCCAAGATTTCCTTTTTTTTAAGACTGAATAATATTTCATTGTATGTATATACCACATTTTCTTATCCATTCATCTGTTGATGGACATTTGAGTTGTTTTCATATCTTGCCTATTATGAATAATGTTGCAGTGAACGGGGGGGTGCAGATATTTCTTCAAGGTCCTAATTTCAGTTCTTTTGGATGTTTACCCAGAAGTGGGATTGCTGGATCATACGGTAGTTCTATTTCTAATTTTTTAAGACACCTCCATACATTTTCCATAGTGGCTGCACCAATTTACATTCCCATGAACAGTGTATAAGGGTTCTGATTTTTCTACATCCTCCTTAACACTTGTTATCTTTTGTTTTTTTGATAATAGCCACCCTGACAGGTCTAAGCTGATATCTCATTGTGGTTTTGATCTGCATTTCCCTGATGATTAGTGACATTGAGCAACTTCTAATACTCAATGCTTTTAATACATGGTGGCCATTTATATGCCTTCTTTGGAGGAACGTCTGTTCAAGTTCTTTGCCCATTGTTTGTTTTTTGCTATTGAATTGGAGAGGATGTTTATATAGTTTTGATATTAATCCCTTATGAGATAGATGGTTTAGGAATATTTTTTCCCATTCCATAGATGCTTTTTTACTCTGTTGATTATTTCCTTTGCTGTGCAAAAGCTTTTTAGTTTGATGTAGTCCCACTTATTTGTTTTTGTTGCCTATGCTTTTGGTGTCGTATCAAAAAAAAATCGTTGCCAAGAACAATGTCCCTATATTTTCTTCTACAAGTTTTACAGTTTTAGGTCTTACATTTAAGTCCTTAACCAATTTTGAGTTTATTTTTATGTACGGTGTATAGTAAGAGTCCAATTTCATTCTTTTACATGTGTATATCAAGTTTTGCCAACACCATTTGTTGAAGAGACTATCCTTTCCCCATTGTTTTTCTTGGCACTCTTGTCAAAGTGTTGGTCTTGTTGACCATATATACATGAATTTATTTCTGGACTGTATTCTGTTCCATTCATCTATATGTCTGTCATTATGCTGGTACCATATTGTATTTTTTTTTTTTTTGGTGAGGAAGATTAGCCCTAAGCTAACATCCATTGCCAATCCTCCTCTTTTTGCTGAGGAAGATTGGCCCTGAGCTAATGTCTGTGCCCATCTTCCTCTGTTTTATATGTGGGATGCCTGCCACAGCATAGCTTGATAAGCAGTGCGTAGGTCCATTACTGGATCCGAACCCACGAACCCTGGGCCGCCAAAGCGGAGCTCACAAACTTAACCACTACACCACTGGGCCACCCCCCCCACACTGGCCGTTATTTTTTTAAATTACACCTTCACATTTTAATACTGTGGCTTTGTAATATATTCTGAGATGGGGAAGTACGATGCCATCAGCTTTGTTCTTCTTTCTCAAGATCAATTTGGCTATTAGAGGTCTTTTGTGGTTCCATATGAACTTTAGGATTTTTTTTCTAATTCTGTAAAAAAATGCCATTGGGATTTTGATAGGAATTTCGTTGAATCTGTAGATCACTTTGGGTCATATTGACATCTTAACAGTATTAATTCTACCAATCCACGAACATGGCATGCATTTCCGTTATTTTTGTCTGCTATAATTTCTCTGTGTTTTATACTTTTCAGTGTACAGATCTTGCACCTCCTTGGTTAAGTTTATTCCTAAGTATTATTTGTTTTGATGTTTTTGTAAATGAGATTGTCTTAATTTCCTTTTCGGTTACTTAGTGTATGGAAATACAACTGATGTTTTAATGTTGATTTTGTATCTTGCAACTTTGCTGATTTTATTTATTAGTTCTAATAGATTTTTTGTGTGTGCTATGAGGTCTGTGCTAAAAGAAATATTATATACCTTAGGCAGGTGGAAAAAAGTCCAAACTTGAGAAACATAAAAATGCAGGAGGGCATGAAGCACACTGGAAAGGGTAATGTGTGGGTAGATATAAATGAATATCTACTGTATCCAAAAATAATAATTATTTTATTCTATAAATTATAATGTATTATGAAATTTGAAATATATATAGAACTAAAATGCCTGACAATCATAATACAAGTGTTGGGAAGGGTAAATAGAGTTAAATGTTTTAAAGTTCTTGCAGTATTTAGAAGAGTAAAAATGAAAGATGTATTTTGTAATCTCTGGGGTAAAGACTCATAAAATAATGCACAAATAAGCCTTCACAGAAGAAAAAAACTGAATAAAAAAGACAAGAAGAGCAGAGAAAAGAATCTATGACAGATGATCTGAACAGGAAACAAATACTAAGATAGTATGCAGAAACTCAGCTATACAAGTAAATACAATAAATATGTATGTAATAAATACATCAGGTAAAATATCAAGATTTTCAGATTGTATTTTAAAAAACCGCACAAATATATTCTGTTTATACAAATCACATCTTAGCTATAAAGTCCCAGAAAGGTTAAAAGTAAAGTGATGGAAAAAGATATACCACATAAACATCAACTAGAAGGACCAGAAACACCTTAATTGCCTGAAAATTAAACAAATTCATTTCTAAATACACAGAGGACAAAAAAGAAATAAAATGGAAATTATAAAATGTTTTAATTAAATAGTAATGAAGAAAACATACAAATACAAGATGTAATTCATGCAGTAATTATAGGGAAATATACAGCCTTATAACCATATCTTAGAAGAGAAGACAGGCTGAAAAGAATTAGTGATTTAACTTTTAGCTTAAGAAGCTAGAAAAAAAAAAAAACAGAACAGAAAATCTAACCTGAGACAAATAAAAGACATAATAAAATGAGAGCAGAAATAAAATATATTGAAAACAATTGTACAAAAAGAAAATCAACAAAGCCTAAGTTGCTTCTTTGTAAAGATTAATAAAATTGATTAATGCCTAGCAAGACTCATTAAGAATGAAAAGAGAAAAATCACAAATTACAAATAACAGGAAAGAAAATGGTACATTACTATAGATCTTACTTTGGACATCAAAAGGAACAGAAGAGGATATTATGAATGACTTTATGCCAATAAATTTGACTATTTGGACAGAATGGGCAAATTCCCAGAAAATGCAACTTTCCAAAACTAATCAAGAAAGATATAAAAAATCTCAAGTGTCTGATATCTATTAAAGAAATGTAGTTAATTATTTTTAAAAAAAAAACTTTCCCACAAAGAGAGCCCCCAGACTCAGAGAGCTTCATTGGTGAATTCTTTCAATATTTAAAGAACACCACCAATTTTTCACAAACTCTTCTGAAGAATACAGAAAAAGGGAATACCTACTTTTTTGGGAGCAAAACCTAAACTTAATACCAAAACCTGACAAGGGTATTATAAAAAGGAGAAATGCATTAAAGGAAAATTAGAAATGCATCTCTTTTATGAATTTAAATGAAGAATAATTAACAAAATATTAGCAAAATGACTCCAATGAGGTTTTAAAAACCCTCACAATCCAATGAAGTTTATTCCACGCATGCAAGTGTACTTTATCTAGTTGCTTGCTCTCCAAATGTATCACCATCTTCTTTGAAATCTTCCAAGTCTAATGCCATTTGAGGGCATGCTTCTGTTTAAAGGATGGTTTTGATTAAGTAGTGTGAAAGCAAATTTTTAAGAGTAAAGTTATTGGTTTTTATAAATGCAAATAGAAACAAAAAATGAATTTTATCTCAATTTCACAGATGAAGAAATGAAACAGTGACATTATTGAATAAATAGATAACTATCAAATTATATTGCAACATTCTTTGCTCTTCTTCTTCCAAAGTTTCAGTTTTCATGGAAATAGATCTCCATGAAAAATACTTGGCCTCTAGGTCTTCTTGATGATTTCCTTGATGATTTAGGTGTTCCTTGAGGATCTCCCTGAGGATTTTAATGCTGCTTTACATGAGTATAACATGCAAGTTACAAAGGACTTTGCCTCCTTCCTACTAATTGTTTCCAGATTGGCTGATATGAAACAGGAATATCAACTCCCATTGTCAAAAATAGGTAAGTACATCTTAGCTCCACTGTGGAACAATTTAAAAGAAAAAATAATCTTGCCTAGGAATATTTTATCCCAGAAGAAGAGCCTGGAGCCCTGGAAAGATCAGTCCACCTTAGAATAAGGGGATCCCTCTGCTTTTCCAAAGAAAGAAACTGTGATTATTAGAAGTTAAAAGGGCACTGGAGAATGAAACTAAGTAGAGTCATTTATAAACCATCTTGATTTAAGGTTGCTTTCAGGTCAAGCCTGGAAGATGGAGTAAGGACACCTATGAGATGAAGAGAAACTAGAGATTATTCTGTCACTTTTTTACTTGAGAGGAAATATGCATATGTTTGTGAGGATAGACTCTCAGCAGATTATCTGGATCCAAACTCTGGCTCTGCTACTTATTAGCAGTAAGACTTTGGGCAAGTGACGCCATATTCATGCCTCAGTTTTCTCAACAGATATGTGAGATAGAGAATAACATTATCTACCCAGTTTGGGTGAGCTTTAAATAATGAAATTAACATATGTGAATATTTTTAAAAGTGCCTCGCACATAGTAAACACTATTAATCTTTGCTCTTCTTTTTCATAAACTATTAGATAGAATTATTCTAGAGGAAAGAAAACAGGAAAAGGTGACTGGGATAAAGGGACAGGATTGAGCTGTGGGCAGTAATTTCTTGGTTTCATTATACCCTAACATCCTCAATTGGAAAAAGTCAAGGAAGCAGAGTTTGTAGTGTCCTGGGCCCTGTTAAAATGGGAAGCAGCATGAACAAAAGAAGCCAATAACAGTGGAGCACTGTGAGTACCCCAAAGAGGCATAATTGGAGTGCATGAATATTCTGGCTTCGTTACAAATTAGAGCTAACTTGTAATGCACAATCTGGTGCTTTATAAGAGTAGGAAAGGAAAAAATATTTCTTCTCATATGCCATTTCCAAACCTAGTGATAGTAGCTGCTTGGAACACCCTGTCTAGAAAGATTCTAAGACCAAGTCTGAGTTTGGTGGGAAAACATACCAAGGTAACAAGAATAATTCTGTGTTAAAAGAGTATACAATTTAAATTTAGGCTTTTTTTACCTGTTGATCAAAGCAACTAAAACATAAGTCAAGATTTTGTAATATTGATAATAATATTAATAGCTGACATTTATTGAATGTATTCTGTGCCAAGATGTGCTACCCACTTTATGTGGCATATCTTATTCAGTCTCCATTGTCATGTAGGCCCTGCAAAGTTGAATGGCTCCCCTTGTAGCATGGTCTAGAGCAGATGTGTAAGGCTTCAGAGTTTGGCTAATTTTTAAAAACTAATCTATCCCAACCTATTATGGCCAGATTTTACAGGTAAGGAATGTGAAGACTCCCAACTTGTGTCTCACTTGATGAATTGCAAGGAAGGAAGAGTAGCTATTTCTCCATTTGTTTGTCTCTCTGGGAACTCTGATGGCGATTTGCTTCAACCAGCGACTCCCAACCATGTAAGTGGAAATGCGCTTTATAAATAAAAGGTCTTTAAGAAAGAATTGGATTTATGCTTCTAGGCACCTTAGAAAGGACTTCAAATTTCCCAAATTGAAAAAAAAATTTGAGGTGTATCAACAGAAATATCCAAGAAATGGTTCTCTTGAAGCCAGTATAATTTCAGTTTCTCAGTGTTGGCTTGAGGGACCCTGCTCCATTAAACAGATTTCCCAGGTCCACCACTTTTCTTCCATCTTTGAAGACTCCAAGGGAGATCGACACAGGTTTGCTGTGAAAAGACCATATAAAACTATCTTCAGTCTTTCCCAGTATTGCTATACATGCTGTAAATCCCATTTATATTCTGGATCACTGATGTCTAAAATGGAGTACAAAGAACTAAGAATATTTGAAATACACTGGATAATCCATTTGAATGTTGGAATAAATTGTGGAAATCTATATTTTAATACAAAATTTGAGACAGAAAATAATTTTTGTGACATTTGATATTGTGGATTGACACTGGTGTCTCAACTCCATTCTATTGCAAAATCAGATAGTCCTCTATCACGTAAAATAGCCCAGTATCAATTAAAAGAATTTCAAAAAACTAAATGGACCCTTGTGCATTTTAAATGGACACATACATTTTTTATCATAAATTTAAATAGTTTCTAATGATGTAGTTTCCAGCTTCAGATAAATGTTGATATATTAAAATAAAACCATTGCATCATTCTTTTAAATATATAAAATGGAATATAAATACTGAAGTGTTATAATACCCATAATTGTAAAGTTAAAAACAAGTCAAGAATAAAATTTTTACTGACTTAAAGTTTGGTATAGTTCTTTTTCTCTTGTGTTTAGATTCTACATTCCCCCACATAATTTTACCTTAATGTAATATATTTTTAAACATGAAGTCACCCTATATGTCATATTTGTTAGCTTAAATAGTATCAATTTCAATTTAATCGTTATTTCTGGTCAATCACAGAAACTTAAGCAAAAGACGAATTTTGAGAAGTAATTACTGAAAATAATATTGTATTGGAAATGTAGATATTAATGAGATGGATGGGGCTATTTCTTTTTTAATTAGTCCATATAACTATAGGATGAATATTTACTTATTTTCAGAATGAGACAGGGTCCGAGTATCAAATCTTAATTTGAATTCTGAGAAACATTTTTCAAATAGATAAGTAGTTGAGAATGGAACAACTTTTGTTATAAAAATAATACGCAATTCTTCTAATTCCGAGTTATATGCCCCAAATCACCTAGCATTCTATCATCAAAATATATTTTTACTATTTTTTTAATTAAAACTTGATTAGATCCACCTCCAATTTTGTCGAATTCAAAAAATTGGAAACTACTTAATTTTTTAAAGATTTTCTTTTACTTAGTCTGTAAAGTCATTCACTTTCTCAATGGAGGGCCATGTTGTCCTTTGTTGTTCCTCTGTACATTTTCAAACTCCAAGGAAATGTACTATAGTAAGTTGGAGGAGGCTATTTGTTTTATAAAATGAGAAAAAAGCATTCATGAAAGAGGTGAGAAAGAAAGTTTTTTGCTAATAAGGTATGTGGTTTAAAAACAAATTGGAGGGGCTGGCCCGGTGGCATAGTGATTAAGTTTGTGTGCTCCACTTCGGTGGCCTGGGGTTTGCAGGTTCAGATCCCAGGAGCAGACCAAGGCACTGCTTGTCAAGCCATGCTTCCCATATAAAGTGGAGGAGGATGGGCACGGTTGTTAGCCCAGGGCCAATCTTCCTCAGCAAAAAGAGGAGGATTGGCAATGGATGTTAGCTCAGGGCTAATCTTCCTCACAAAAAAACAGAACAAAACAAAACAAAACAAAAAAACAAAAAAAAACAAATTGGAGACCACTGCCCCAGATCCTGTATATAGGCTAGCTAGCTCTAAGGGGATTTCCCTTAGTCTGAGTGGTGTCTTACAATAAACTGTCTTTGAGGAATGTGGAATTCTGGAATAGAAATAGTAAAGGACTGAACTTTAGCTTATAAGGGCAATAATTTCGTGAAGCTTTTTCCCCTGTATTTTATTTGTATGATTACAACCAGTTAATTACTTATGTAAGAGGCTTGTAGCTAACCATATTCATTATTAAGTATTATAATTTCCCTTTCTCTCTGTTATACAATTAATTCAACTGATGGACAGTATGTGCCATTCACTTTTGTTTCCTTTCCATATGCAAGTTTTTCCATGGGGTTTTGGAGGGACACTGATACAGTTATAATAGGATATAATGTCTATATCTTGCCACACAATCCCCATCAATTAGAAGAGACCTTTAAGATATAGGACATGAATTGATTCAGACTTGTGTTTTTTTCTGACAGTATGCTAGAGAGAAGGGGTCAATTCTATTTTATCTATTTTAAAACATCTTGTGCTAGTGAATATTGCCAGAGTATCGCTTGATGGTAACATGCCTTTTGCTTTACCCAACTCACTTTATAGAAATTTACTTTACTAGTGTAAGTTATAATCTCTTAAAACTTATTTTGTTTTTATTGTTTGTTACATTTAGTTTAATAGTAAATATGCACAGACATGAGTCTTTGAATGGCATATAGATAAGCTATAAAGCATAAAACTAAGGTGAACACCCATGAACTCAGGACCTGTGTGCTCCTCCTCTATCTTCTCTTTCATTCTCTTGTCTCTCCTCTTCCTCCAGGATATCAACTATCCTAAATTTTGTGTTTTTAATTCTCCTTTAAAAAAACTTCACATCCAACATCACTTTGTATTTTTACTGCTTTTGAATTTTACAAAATATGGAGGAATACTTACTGTAGTCTCCTAGGAGTTGCTTTTCTTGCACTCAATACTGTGCCCCTAGAGTCATCCATGTTCTGATAGGAAGCTCTATTTTATTTTTACCCTTTCATAATATTTCATAGTGTGAATGTAAAACAACCTGTTGATCTATTCTCCTCTTAATAAATGTTTGTGTTTGTTTCTAGTCTTTGCTATTACAAATAGGGCTGCTCTGAATGTCTGGTGCACATGTGCAACAATTTCTCTTGAGTGTAAATCTAGATTTTTTGGGGTCAAAACGATTTTCTGGATCATAGTGGAATAAGAACAGTCCAAGAATTTTTAATGATAAGAAGAAGAAGTACTCTCCAAGCTACTACCAAGTCATTTTAGACAGTAGTTATACCAATTCACACTCTCACCAGCAGTGTGCTAGAGTGTCTATTGACCCCGTGAGGTATAGTTTTCAAAGAAAGAGTAGATATGGAACACTATTGATTTGGTTTCTTCCTCTTCTTATTTTCCTTCCTTTCTTTCCTCCTGCTTCCCCCACTTCCTTTTTCATTCTGGTCATTGTATTCCAAAGATTGTTAGAATTGTTCGGTTGAACTCTTCTCTTGAGACATACAAAGCACCAGCTTCCTGATACCCTGTTTACAAAGATATTTCCTGCACCAAGTAGGAAAATGACAAAACTTGAGATTAGCTTTTCTCTCCTAGTGAGTCTTGCTAGATTCTAGTGGCTCGATGGCTGAAATTGCCATCGCTATGCATTGAGGCAATAATGTTCATAGGTGGAGCCAAGCCATTCTTTAGGCTTGCTTAGGATGGCACCACCCCAGTGTGTGTGAGAGACACCGTCTTCCTTCACTGTGAAGAGTGTACTTTACAAATGTTGATTAAAGGTAGTAACTACAAAGCACAATGTAAGAAATCATAAACTTTCTTTACACATAAATAACAAATTAAAAAGAGTTGTATTTCTTCAGGTCATTCTACGCACAATGGGTATTGATCACACTCAGGCTCCTGTGCTGAGGTCACAGATGTTTGATAATCAAGGAAGAAGAATGCCACTTAATGCTTATGCTCTTGATTTCTATAAACATGGTTCTTTGATAGGATTAGTCCAGGACAACAGGTATGTTTTATCTATCTCCATCTAGCTCGGTCTCTGTCTCTATGTCTCTCTCTCTCCATATCTCTACCATCTCTGTCTATATCTCCCTCTTTCTGTATCTATCATTTCTACCTCTACCTCTAGCGCCATGTCTACATCCTTGTCCGTGTCTGTGTCTATCTCTTTCATCTCTGCCTCTATTTCTATTTCTACATCCATCTCCATCTCCATCTCCATCCCTATGTTAATCTCTATCTCCATCTCTATTTCTATATCTAGGGGATGAACTTAATGAATTTTAGGCAAAAACCTCTTTACGATTTCAAGTATAGGTTAATCATGTTAAACATACTGGAATTTTTTCTCACTGACTAATGGCAAGAGAGAATAATGAGTTCTGTGTTATTTTGTTCATAGTTTACTAGCAAAATCTTGGAACTTAGGCTGACTCGACATAAAAATACGCCCTAGATATAAATATTTGTACACACAAATATATTTTTACTTATTGCTATCCTATTTATTCATTATTAGATATTTTAAAACTGAATATCAATAACAAATAATGCCATGCTCTCCATTATCTGAGAGAAGTATATAAAAAGTATATAATTCTCATGTCTAAGGACTGAGAACATGATTATTGTTTTCGATCTTTGGCAGGTAAACCATTTTCAAGAAGAGTAAACAGGGCAAACCCTCTTGGATTTACCTAGGAATGGAGAAATGGTCCAGGCACTGAGCACATAGGTGTGGGAAGGGGCATTCTGTCACACCAATCAGGAATTCAATATGCATTTTACATAAAACTTTGAACAATCTTTATTGAGTTAAAGTATTTAAAACTTCTGACACTCTCAAGAAATGTCGATCATTTTAAAAAATATGACTCATTATTATGAATAAAGTAGTTGTGACATTAGTAAATAATTAATTTGGTTCTTCTCTTTTGATTCTCTAGCTCCTGTTCACTCTCTTGAGGTTTACTTTCCTACTTTGGTTTTCTCCTGAGATAGTTAGCCTCCCGTGTTTGTTGATTATCTGTGGTTGTGTTACTTGTGATTCTTGAATTCATAATGATCATTCCCAAAGATTAAGTAATCATCTAGGAGTGTGTGGCAGAAATGATTCTGGTAAATACATCTAGACAGACAAAAGTAATCTATTATTAAAAAAGCCAACATTTCAATATGAAATAAGAAGTTCTTTGATGTTTTTATACCATTAATTTTCAAAATATTGTTTTATTTAGGATGAATGAAGGAGAAGCTTATGTGTCATTGAAAGATTTTGCACTCACCATTCAATCTATCAGGTGTGTTATATATTTTAAATGTTGATTTCAGATCTTCCAATAATTTAATGGTGATTCAAATGTTGAGCTCACTCTTAAAGACGCCATTGAGCCTCTTAGGTGCTATGCATTTCAACTCCCCAACGACATTGCAGAACTTCTCCTCAACGCCTTGTGCATTTTTTCTATAATAGAATTAATTCCAAAATCCACTGACATGAAGTTTCACCCAAACCAAAGCCTCAGCCCCAGGTGCTACACACCAAAAGGCAGCAATATTCCAAAACCTCAAGAATCCCTAGACCCTAGTATTCTCAATTTCCACAACTAGTGTGTGTCAGAGACGTGATAATTCAGAGGGCTCCTAGGGCTCTGTCAGGTCTCTGGTTTATACTCACTTACATATTCCTGATTCTCTTGCTCTATCTAGTGTTTTCTCCAGGCTTCATCTGGTTCTCTCATATTGGCTTCCTGTTTTCATCTTTAACAGAGCCAAGTGGGGACCCAAGCAATTCCAAACTTTATGTGGATACCCTCACCCTTATGCTCCGTTAGAAGGTCCATCCTTAGGACCACCTAGTGTAGCCTGGTTAAATGTCCATCTTCCTAAAGCCTCCAATCTGCATGTGCTTCAATATTTAATGGGTGTTCCTTTTTCTATCACTTACTTAAAAAATTTTATATATACACATACATACATATCATTTGCCATGATATGTATCATGGCAAGAACCTCTTCATTATGGGGTTCTTGTTAATCAGGTCATTGTTTTTGATTTCTTTGATCCGAGATTAATCAGACCTGTTTGGACTTTCTATATAGAGAATGAAACTTTCGGGTTGCTAGAGCAGAAAGGAACTGCTCTAGGCAGAGTATTCCTTGAGCATGTCTAGGTAGTGTATTCCTTGAATGGCTCATAGTTATGCAAGGTATAATCTCCAGAGAATTCCCAAAATCTCCAGAGACTTTGGAGCTGTCTCAAAAGCTGGGCCTAGGAAAATCAAAGGATTGAAGTATTATTGGTTTGAGGCATACTTCTAAGCACTTGAGATATAGAGAATCCTTAAATCTATCATTGGCTAAAAAAAAACCTTACAGTATAGTGAGAGGAAACTGACTTGTGGATATTACAACGGTAATAAGTACTAGGATGACAGTTAAGGGGGTGACTAACTCTACCTTGGACTCAGAGAGGGATTCTCAAATGAAGTAATTTTTTGACTAAGTCTTAATGATGGGGCAGAGGGAATAGTGTTTTCAAAGGACAGAAATGAGAAAGGACCAGATATACAGGGATAGGCTTCAAGCTCACTATGATGGCATGTAGAATATGGGGTTGTGATCAGGATGGGGAGATGCTGAGTTGCTTAAAGTGACTTTAAAGGCAATTTGGATACATATCGAACGGGTCTTAATTGTCACATTATGGAGTTTGGGCTTAATATTTTGAGCAATATGTAGACAGTGCCTAAGCATGAGTCTGATATGGGTCTACGGTTTATATGTGACAAAGATGTGTATGATTTTTATATGTGGCAGATACTCAAAGGCTAAAACAGTCATGCAAGTGAGAGTGACTGAAGGTCTGAATTAAGGAAATAGAAATAATGATGGAGAAGAGTGGTTAGAGAAATATCTATGAGATAGAATTGAAAGAAGTTGTCAATAAATTTCATGCAGTTGGTGAAGATACCAAAGTTTCTATTTTAGTTAATGATACATAGGAAACATGGGAGTGAGGATGAGATTTGGGGACTGGGAACCAAAAATAGTTAGAATTTATACATCATGTAATATCTGTGGGATATCGTTAAGGAGGAAATGTGTGGTAGTCACAGTTATAGGTCTGTAACTAGGAGGAAATTCCGTGTTGTAGATACAGATCTGGTCATTCTTTGTGGAAGGTCAGTGAAGCCATTAGGAAAAAAACTGGAACTCTCGTGGAACCAAGGTAGATAACAAATTTCAAAAGGCTGATAAAATGTCAGATCCTGATTGTTTTCATCCTTGAACAGCCCAACTGCCCTATTCATTCTTGGATTTTCTCTCTCCTTTCTTATCACTTGTGTATTAGTTTCTTATTTCTGCTGTAACAAATTACCATAAACTCAGTAGTTTAAACCAACACAAATTCATTGTCTTACAGTTCTGGAGGTCAGAAGGCCAAAATGGGTCTCACTGGACTAAAATCAAGGTGTTGCATTCATTTCTGGAGGCTTTAGGACAATCTATTTTATTCTTTTTCAGCTTCTAGAGGCTGCCGGCATTACTTTGACGGTGGTCCCCTTCTATCTTCAAAGCCAGCATTGGTGGGTAGAGTCTCACATTACATCATCTGACATTAAGTCTCTCCTGCCTCCCTCTTTCACTTATAAGGACCTTTGAGATTACACTGGGCCTACCCAGATAATCCGGGATAGTTTCCCCATCTCAAGGTCAGCTGATTAGTGTCTTCAGGTCCATCTGTAACCTTAATTCTCCTTTGCCATGTAACCTAACATATTCTTAAATTTCTGGGGATTAGGACGTAAATATCTTTGGCAGGCCTTTATTCTGTTTACCACACCCTATTTTTTTCATTTTCTCACACATCTAGGTAAGGGAAAGAATATTTTACTCTCTTCATAGGTAGTTACCTGTTGGTTTTAGTATATACTGGACACAGTAGCAGAACAAAACACAAAATGGCTCCATAAGAGACATGTAGAGAAAAGAAAGGGAATTTGTGTTGAGGCTGTTGAAGGGAGGAGGGACCATGCTACATGGAGTTTGGTGGCCTTTAAAATCCTCTTAGTAATAGACATGGAGAGAAACTTCATGGGAGTTGTCTTGTTATCTTTATTTTATTTTTTTTTGTATAAGGTTTTTTGAGATAAATATGTTTCTTATCATTATTCTTCATATTTTGTTAACATTTCATCATCTAGTGGGATTTGCTTAATTCTGCCTGCATGGGGAAAGCCCTCCTTATAATACTGACTGTCACTAAAATGAATTCTTTTCATATATATACATTTCCATTTACAGTGTTTCCTTGCGTGAACTATGTGAAAATGAAGAAGACAACGTGGTCTTAGCATTTGAACAACTGAGTGACACCTTTTTTAAAAAACTTAATAAAGTCTAAAAACACAGTCTCTCCAAACCACTTAAAATACTGCCATGGGCATTTTTCAAGTCATATTTTGTGGTTCTCATGCTTTTTGTCAGAAATGCGTATACGATGAAGTGGAAAGAGCAAGCACCTTGGAGTCGGAGTTCTAATTGAATCTGCCATGTTCTCTCGTGTAGCCTTGGATGAGTTATTTCAGATCTCTGAATCTTGGCTTCTTTCTATAGTTGGGTAATAATGCTGATTTCTCAGCGAGTTTGCAGATATATTGAGAAAATGCAAGCATTTTGTATGTGACTGAGGACTAATTTTTACTCTGTGAGGCCTAAACAAATACTACATTCTCCACAGTTTTCTCCTCAATGTCGTAATTTGTAAAAAGTCTGTTAAGGCTAGAGTAAATGATTACAGTATCCTGAAGTTGAAAATATTCTCTGTAATTAACTTACATGTAATTATGTGACTTAGATAGATGGCTGTTAAAATAGTACCTTCTAGTAAACTTAAACTACTTTTTAAAAAATATAAATGAGAATTTTGTTATAAATTCTGTGATGCTTTAAAATAAAACACAGCTGATGATTTGGCTTGATTTTAATTGTATATAAGTGACTAGAAAACACAAAGAAATAAAATGGGTTCAATCTACTTACTGTTGGTCTATTTGTGTTAAATCTATGCATTTTTCAATCCATTTGCACACGAGTATGCATTTTATATATAAAGGTTTACACATAATTAGTTTCCCTTCCTCGCCTCAGCCTCAGATAACAGTTCCAGAATCTATTTTAGACCGTAAACTTGAACAGAACATTTCATCCTCAGAGCAAAAAGTCTGCGCTCTCTTCCTGTCCAAATGATCTTTTGTATGACATTATTTATACATAGATTACATTGGCTTAAAAAAACACCTTTGGGGCGGCCCCATGGCTTAGCAGTTAAGTGCGCGCGCTCCGCTACCTGCGGCCTGGGTTCGCATCCCAGGTGCGCACCGACGCACCGCTTGTCCGGCCATGCTGAGGCCAGGTCCCACAAACAGCAACTAGAAGGATGTGCAACTATGACATACAACTATCTACTGGGGCTTTGGGGAAAAAAAGGAGGAGGATTGGCAATAGATGTTAGCTCAGAGCCGGTCTTCCTCAGCAAAAAGAGGAGGATTAGCATGGATGTTAGCTAAGGGCTGATCTGCCTCACAAAAAAAAAAAAAAAAACAAAAAAACCTGTAGTTCATTTTGTCTGGAGATAGAAGAATACTCTGTTCCCTGGAACTGACCCATCATTGCATGTGCCATGTTAAAGGTCTTTATTTTCTTTGGCTTAAGCCCATTTTCATTATTTTAAAACATGCACTACAACAATTCCTGAGCACCAAGAAACTCAGAAACCAAAGTGATTTCTACTGTCCTTAATCTCTACTCAAAACAATGATAGACAATATTATTATATTATCATATTGGATTCCACCCCTTACTAGTAGTTTCAGAAGTCTGATGGAGACATGAAGATTTTTTTTTCTATATGACTGAGCCAATCTGGCTCCCTAATTTTTAAGGGGAGAATAAGATTATTTCCTGTAATATGGTATTCTCTTAAAAGAAGGAGTTATACCTAACCTCCTTGAGGTGAGTCTAATGGGCAGCTTCCTTTTTTATTTTTAGCAACAAATTTAAAGAGTAACTTCAAACAACTTATGAAGAGTGAGTATACATAGGAACTCTCAAAGCATTTTATGTTCCATTTGCTGTAATATTGGGAAATTTTTCTTTCTGAGAAACATATACAGAGACCCTGGTGAAATTTACTAGAGAATCATTTTTACTGCCATAATTTATTCCCATTTTTTTCCCAAAAAAGGGAAAAATCATATTGGCATTGGGCCTATTTGGGGTCTTCTGGAAGAGCCATTTATTAAAAAATTTTATTTTGAGAAAATTGTAGATGCATATACTGTTATAAGAAATAATACATCCATGCATATGGTGAATTAATTTATGACAAAGGAGCCAAGAATAACAATGAGGAAAGGACAGTCTCTTCAATAAATGGTGTTGGGAAAACTGGGCAGCCACATACAAAAGAATGAAACTGGACCACTATCTTATACCATACACAAAAAATTAACTCAAAATGGACTAAAGACTTGAACATATGACCTGAAACCATAAAACTCCTAGATGAAAACGTAGGTGGTAAGGTATACACCTGAGATTGGTATAATGTTTTATGTCAATTATACTGCAATAAAAAAAAGAGAGAGAAATAGCACCCCTATCTCCCAGTTTCTATGGGAAAGTAGGAGCCTAACTTCGGTGGGCAAATTGCTCCAAGTTGCAAAATTACCTTTTATGATAAAGATATTAGAAGTTTGTTTTTCCTCTGCACAAAGCTAACTAGATAACACAGATGGTCACCCCAATTACCAAATAAGATGAATTATGTGTGCAAATGGTGTTGTCAAGGCCTCTTACTTGAGGACTAGTTATTCTCTATCTTGAAAACATGTAATGGATTGTATCTGCTTGGCTACATAGAAGGCTGAGATTTCTTTCTGTCTTTGCAATCTCCTTGCTAATTGCCTGTAACATGCATCACATTCTAACAATAATTATTCAATAATAAAAGTGTTTTATTTCTCTATTACCTTTGTGGAGAGGATTTCTGGGTTGGGATAAGGTTTTGGTTTTAATTCTATTTCCCCAATAATACCTATGCCCCAAATATTGAGATTATGAAGTTAAGAAAAGTAATTACTTTTTAGTTTTTTCTTGAATTAGGTGATACCTTATCGCAGAACTAAAAATACATTTTAATAGAGTCAGAAATGATAATAAAGTTAACATTTGATATGTATTCTGAGGTGACTTGTAAGTGTACAAACTAGGCCTATGTGAATAAACCCCTTAAAACAGAAAAGAAATTAATTTTCTGTGAATATTAAATGTTGTAGTATATGTCGTGTCAATATGAGTGAAATCAATGAATGTTTGTGCATTAAATGGTTAGGTAAAGCCAGGAATATAACTTTGAGGATTGCTTCACCAAGGTGTATCTTTTCCAAGAACCTTAGGATTTCTTTACTTTTATACAAAGGGAATCTAAATCTGGAAAGATGTGGTTGGTTAATTAGTTATTATGTATTTGCAGAAAGTAGCTTTAAATAAAAGTCTGGAAAAAAAAGTGAAATCTTGCCATTTGTGACAACATGGATGGACCTTGAGGGCATTATGCTAAGTGAAATAAGTAAGACAGAGAAAGATAATTACCATATGATCCCACTTATATGTGGAATCTAAAAACAACACAAAACAAAACAAAAGCTGTATTCATAGATGCAGAGAGGAGATTGGTAATTGCTCGAGGTGGGAGGTGGGGAGTGGGTGATATAGGTGAAGGGGGTCAAAAGGTACAAACTTCCAGTTATAAAATAAATAAGTTATGAGATGTAGTCTTCAGCACGGTGACTATAGTTAAGAATACTGTATTGTATATTTGAAAGTGATAAACGAGTAAATATTAAAAGTTTTCATCACAAGAAAAAAAATTTGTAACTGCATGGTGATGGATGTTCACTAGACTTATTGTGGTGATCATTTCACAATATACACAGATATTGAATCATTGTGTTGTAGACCTGAAACTAATATAATGTTATATGTCAATTATATCTCAATAAAAAAGGATAATTAAAAAAAAGAAATAATACAGAGAGATTCCATATAGCCTTTACCCAGTTTCCCAAATGGAAACATCTTGCATAATTATAGTGTAGTACAATGTCAAAACCAGAAAATTGATATAAATTTAATCCATTATTCAGATTTAGGCAGTTTTACTGCACTCATTTGTGTGTAAGTATTTAATTCTGTGTAATTTTATTGCATATGGAGGTTTGTTAATCCACCACCACAGTCAAGATACAGAACAATTTCATTACCACAAAGAGCTCTCTTCTTGTGCTTTTGTAACCACAACCTCCTTCCTCTCGCTCCTCCCACTCCCTCCTTTCCCCTTCCCATCTGGTTCCACACCCACACCCCATCTCCTCCATCCGTAACCTCTGGTAGCTGTTCTCTATTTCTGTAATTTTATCATTCTGATTTTTATATAAATGAAATCATAAAGTATGTCACCTTTTGAGATTGACTTTTTTCACTCAGCAGCATAATTCCCTTGATACCAATCCAAGTGGTTGCATGTGTCAATAGTGTGTTCCTTTTTATCGCCAAGCAGTATTCCATGGTGTAGATGTTCCACGGTTTGTTTAACCATTCAAGCCAATGAAGGACATTTGGGTTGTTTCCAGTTTTTGGCTAATAGAAATAAAGCTGCCATTAACATTCATGCTTCCTCTGTTTCTTGTTCTTCTGTTTCTCTTTTCTTGCCTGTCTGTGAATTACCCAAAAATTTTTGGATTCCATCTTGACTTATTTATAGTGTTTTTGAGTATATCACTTTGTATAGTTTTCTTAGTGATTGCAGTATCCCTATGGAACTTATCACAGTCTACTACTATCAAGGTTTTACCATTTTACTTTTACTTGTCTCTTTACCCTCCCCACTTTTTAAATACAATTGTCTTAACTATTTTCTCTACATAATTGAACACCATGTCAGAAGACATTAAAATTTTTACTTCATCTGTCGAATATGATTTAAGAAGCTCATGAGAAGAATATTCTATTATATTTAACCTTATTTTTACCCATTCTGATTTTCTTCTTTCCTTTCTGAGGGTCCGAGCTCTCTTTTGTAATCTTTTTCCTTCTGTTTAGAGAGCTTCCTTTACCCATTCTTGATGGATAGGTCTGCTAGTGACAGATTCTTTTCAATGTACTGTTTTTATTTCCCTTCATTTCTAAAGAATATTTTCACTGGATGTAGAATTTATGATTTACAGGTTTTTAAAAATTTCAGTTCTTGAAAAATGTTGTGCCACTTCTGGCCTCCGTGGTTTCAGATGAGAAGCACACTCATTTGAATTGGTGTTCTGCTATTTGTTTATGTGTTGTTTTTCTCTGTCTGCTTTAAAATTTTTTTCTTTGTCTTCAGTTTTCAAAAGTTTAATTATGATTTTTTTTTCTTATTTGAGGTTTACATGGCTTTTTCAATCTGTAGGTGTATGTCTTTTGCTAAATTTGGGAAGTTTTCAGCCATTATTTCTTTGAATATCTTTTTAGCCCACCCTTTTTTCCTTTCCTTCTGAGACTCTAATGATAGGAATCTTAGCTTTTTTATATTGTCTCATAGCTCCCTAAAACTCTGTTCACTTATTTTTTAGTTTACTTTCTCTGTGTTATTCAGATTGATAAATTCTATTGATCTCTCCTCAAGTTCACTGATTCCATCCTATGTCATCTCCACCCTACCATTAAACTCATTCAGCAATATTTTAACATTTCTGTTATTGTATTTTTCCATTCTATAATTTCCATTTCATTCTTTTTTGTAACTTCTATTTCTTTGCTGAGATTTTCTATTTTTTATTTCTTTCAAGAGAATGTGCAATTGCTTGCTGAGACATTTTAATGATGGATGCTTCAAATTGTCAGATAATTCCAACATCATCTTCATCCTGGTGTTGGCATCAGTGTCTTTTCTCATTCAAATTTTGACTTCTCTGATTATTGGTATGATGAATGATTTTTGCTTGTATTCTTTTAAATACATTTGAACATTTTGAATGTTATATTGTGAGACTGGTTCCTATTTAATATGCGTTTTTAGCAAGGGAGGTGAGGAGAAGTGTAGCATGAAGACTGGGTTGGGGCTGAGCCCTCTATTGGGCCTGCTGACATCACTCTGGGGAAAGCAGTACAGGCTTACATTGTCTCTGTGCAGATAGCAGCATTGTTGAGGGTCAGCTTCCCTCGGACACCCTCCTGATGAAAGTGGAGCAGTGCCTTCACTGTCATGTTACCTCTCAGTGGGAGTGGACACTGAGCTTCCTATTGGGCTTTGCTGACACCAGGAAGGGGGAAAACAGAGGACTGATCCACACTGCCCTGTTGTTTCAGGGTGAGGATGGAAGCTTAGCTGTCGCAGGGAATGCGTGTAGGGGCGGAGCTGATTAGTCATGCCTTGCACCACCTCATTCTTTCTCACTGATGTTAGATGGCTCAACCACTCTCCCCCTCAACCACATAAACAAACCAGGGAAGGGAGTAAAACAGAGTTCCAGTTAGCTCCACCTCACACTACCTTGTTCATTCTCATTGATGCCAGGTCAGGGAGTGGCTACATGGCCCCAGTGACACCAGTAGAGGGTGAAGTACAGTAGTGATTAATACCTCCTCACATTGCTTTGGATATATGGGATGCAGCAGGGAAACCCAGAGAACTCATTGCGGTACCATTTGTCAAGTCTCAAGGTCCCTATTCTTGTTTTTGTGTTATATTCAGGATTTTTTGCTCCAAGGAGGAAGACCTAGGAGGATTATCCTCTCTTGGATTTATTTTATTTTACCTTATTGAGGTCATATTGACATAACATTTGTGTAAATTTCAGGTGTACATTATTATATTTCAGTTTCTGTATAGAGTGTGTCATGTTCACTTCCAATAGTCTAGTTTCTATCTGTCGCTATACATATGTGCCCCTTTATGACTTTCACCATCCCCCCAGCCCCTTCTCCTCTGGTAACCACTAATCTGTTCTCCTTGTCTATGTGTTTGTTTGTTTATCTTCCGCATATGAATGAAATCATATGGTATTTGTCTTTCTCTGTCTGACTTGTTTTGCTTAGCATGATACCCTTAAGGTCCATCCATGTTGTCACAAATGGCATGATTTTGTCTTTCTTATGGCTGAGTAGTATTCTGTTGTATATATATAACAAATCATCTTTATCCATTCATCTATTGATGGGCACTTGGGTTGCTTCCACATCTTGGCTATTGTGAATAATGCTGCAATGAACATAGGGTAGCCTAAATCTTTTTGAATTGTTGATTTTGTGTACTTTGGATAAATACCCAGTAGTGAGATAGTGGATCATACGGTATTTCTTTTCTTTTTTTCTTTTTTTTTTTTTTTTTGGTGAGGAAGACCAGCCCTGAGATAACATCTGATGCTAATCCTCCTCCTTTTTTTTTTTTTTTTGCTGAAGAAGACTGGTCCTGAGCTAACATCCATGCCCATCTTCCTCTACTTTATAAGGGATGCCGCCACAGCATGGCTCGACAAGCAGTGAGTTGGTGCGCGCCTGGGATCCGAACTGGCGAACCCTGGGCTGCCGCAGCAGAGTCCGCGCACTTCAGCGCTTGCACCACCAGGCCGGCTGGTATTTCTATTTTTAATTTTTTTTTTTTGCTGAGGAAGATTCACCCTGCGTTCACGTCTGTTGCCAATCCTCCTCTTTTTTTAATTTTTGCTTGAGGAAAATTAGCCCTGAGCCAACATCTGCACTAATCTTCCTGTATTTTTTTTGTGTGTGGGACACCACCACAGGATGGTTGGTGAGTGGAGTAGTTCCATGCGTGGGATCTGAACCTAGAAACCAGGGCTGCATAGGCTTAGCATGTGGAACTTGAACCACTCAGCCACAGGGCTGGGCCCTATTTTTAATTTTTTGAGGAATCTCCATACTGCTTTCCATAGTGGCTGCACCAGTTGACATTGTCACCAGCAGTGTATGAGGGTTCACTTTTCTCCACATCCTCTCCAACACTTGTTATTTCTTGCCTTGTTAATTATAGCCATTCTGACAGGTGTGAGGTGACATCTCATTGAGGTTTTGATTTGCATTTCCCTAGTAACTAGTGATGTTGAACATCTTTTCATGTGCCTTTTGGCCATCTGTATATCTTCTTTAGAAAAATGTCTGTGCATATCTTCTGCCCAGTTTTTATTGGGTTGTTTAGTTTTTCTGTTGTTGAGAGATGTATGAGTTCTTTATATATTTTGGACATTAACTCCTTGTCAGATATATGATTGCAAATATTTTCTCCCAGTTGATGGGTCATTTTTTCATTTTGTTGATGGTTTCCTTTGCTGTTCAGAAGCTTTTTAACCTGATGTAGTCCCATTTGTTTACTTTTTCTTTTCTTTCCCTTGCCTGAGTACACATGGTATTTGAAAAGATACCTCTGGTCTGAAGTCAGAGTGAACTGCCTATGTTTTCTTCTAAGAGTTTTATAGTTTTGGATCTTGCATGCAAGTCTTAGTCCATTTTGAGTTATGTCTATGGTGTAAGATAACGGTCTACTTTCATTCTTTTGTATGTGGCTGTCCAGTTTTCCTAGCACCATTTATTGAAGAGACTTTCCTTTCTCCATTACATGTTCTTGGCTCCTTTGTCAAAGATAAGCTGTCCATAGACGTGTGGTTTTATTTCTGGGCTCTCAATTCTGTTCCATTGATCTGTGTGTCTATTTTTCTGCCAGTACCATGCTGTTTTGATTACTATAGCTTTGTAGTATGTTTTAAATTAAGGGCATATGATACCTCCAACTTCGTTCTTTTTCCTCAGGATTTTTTTTGACTATTTGGTGTCTTTTATTGATCCATATAAATTTTAGAATTCTTTGTTCTATTTCCGTGAAGAATGTCATTGGGATTCTGACTGGAATTGCATTGAATCTGTAGATTGCTTTAGGTAATATGGAAATTTTAACTGTGTTTAGTCTTCCAATTCATGAGCATGGAATATCTTTCCATTTCTTTATGTTTTCTTCGATCTCTTTCAATAATGCCTTATAGGGCCGGCCCCGTGGCTTAGCGGTTAAGTGCGCGCGCTCCGCTGCTGGCGGCCTGGGTTCGGATCCCAGGCGCGCACCGATGCACCACTTCTCCCGCCATGCTGAGGCCGGGGTCCCACATACAGCAACTAGAAGGATGTGCAGCTGTGACATACAACTATCTACTGGGGCTTTGGGGGGAAAATAAATAAATAAATAAAATCTTTAAAAAAAAAAATATTGTCTTATAGCTTTCAATGTATAGGTCTTTCACCTCCTTGGTTAAATTTATTCCTAGGTATTTTATTCTTTTTGCTGCAATTGTAAATGGGATTATATTCTTGATTTCTCTTCCTGCTAGTTCGTTATTAGTATATAGAAATGCAACTGATTTTTGTATGTTGATTTTGTACCCTGTAACTTTACTCTATTCATTAATTATTTCTAATAATTTTTTGGTGGATTCTTTACGGTTTTCTATATATAGAATCATGTCATCCACAAATAGTGACAGTTTTACTTCTTCCTTTCCAATTTGAATCCCTTTTGTATCTTTTTCTTGCCTAATTGCTCTGGCTAAAACTTCCAGTACTATGTTGAATAAGAGTGGCAAGAGTGGGTATCCTTGTCTTGTTCCTGTTCTCAGAGGAATGGCTTTCAGCTTTTCGCCATTGAGTATCATATTGGTTGTGGGTTTGTCGTATATGACCTTTATTATGTTCAAGTACTTTCCTTCTATACCCATTTTATTGAGAATTTTTATCATAAATGGGTGTTGGATTTTGTCAAATGTTATCTCTGCATCTATTGAGATGATCATGTGATTTTTATTCCTCATTTTGTTAGTGTGGTATATTACATTGATTGCTTTGAAATATTGAACCATCCATGAATCCCTGGAATAAATATCACTTGATCATGGTGTATGACCCTTTTAATGTATTGTTGTATTTGATTTGCTAATATTTTGTTGAGGACTTTGGCATTTATGTTCATTAGTGATATTAGCCTGTAATTTTCCTTTTTTTTGTTGTCCTTGTCTGGTTTTGGTATCAGGGTAATGTTGGTCTTGTAAAATGATTTAGGAAGCATCTCATCCTCTTTAATTTTTCAGAATAGTTTGAAAAGGATAGGAGTTGAATCTTCTTTGAATGTTTGGTAGAGTTCACCAGAGAAGCTGTCTGGTCCTGGACTTTCCTTTTTTGGGAGGTTTTTGATTACTGTTTCAATTTCTTTACTAATTATAAGTCTATTCAGATTCTCTATTTCTTCTTGATTCAGTTTTGGGAGGTTGTGTGATTCTAAGAATTTACCCATTTTTTCTAGGTTATCCGATTTGTTGGCATATAGCTTTTCATAGCATGCTCTTATAACCTTTTGTATTTCTGTGGTGTCCATTGTAATTTCTCCTCTTTCATTTCTGATTTTTTGATGTGTCTTCTCTATTTTTTTCTTAGTGAGTCTAGCTAAGGATTTAACAATTTTTTTATCTTCTCAAAGAGCCAGCTCGTAGTTTCATTGATCCACTCTATTGTTTATTTAGTCTCTATTTCATTTATTTCTGCTCTCATCTTTATTATTTCCTTCCTTCTACTGATTTTGGGCTTTGTTCTTCTTTTTATAGTTC
The DNA here is from genome assembly GCF_020826845.1 of Diceros bicornis minor. NCBI lineage: Eukaryota > Metazoa > Chordata > Mammalia > Perissodactyla > Rhinocerotidae > Diceros > Diceros bicornis. Next base: position 55,158,272 of record NC_080750.1, on the reverse strand, counting down.
TTTTAGATATGGGGTAAGCTTGTTTATTTGATATTTTTCTTGTTTATTGAGGTAGGCCTATATTGCTATAAATTTCCCTCTTATTACTGATTTTGCTGCATCCCATAAGTTTTGGTGTGTTGCGTTTTCATTTTCATTTGTCTCTAGGTATTTTTTGATTTCTCCTTTGAATTCTTCATTGATCCAATAGTTGTTCAGTGGCATGTTGTTTAGTCTCCACATATTTGTGACTTTCTAAGCTGTTTTCTTGTAGTTGATTTCTAGTGTCATAGCATTGTTTGCAGAAAAGATGCTTCATGTGATTTCAATCTTCTTAATTATTGAGGCTTACTTTTTTTCCCAACACATGTTCTATATTTTAGACTGTTCTATGTGCACTTGAGAAGAATGTATATTCTGCTGTTTTTGGGTGGAATGTTCTATATAGATCTATTAAGTCCATCTAACCTAGTGTTTCATTTAAGGCCACTGTTTCCCTGCTGACTTCCTGTCTGAATGATCTATCCATTGATATAAAAGAGTGTTACGGTCCCCTATTATTATTGTGTTGCTGTCAACTTCTTCCTTTTGTTGTGTTAATAGTTGCTTTATATACTTTGGTGCTCCTGTGTTAGGTGCATATATATTAATAAATGTTATGTCTTCTGGTGGAATGTCCCTTTTATCATTATGTAATGCCCATCTTTGTCTCTTGTTATCTTTTTTATCTTGAATTCTATTTTGTCTGATATAATTATCACTACACCAGCTTTCTTTTGCTTGCCATTTGTCTGGAATATCATCTTCCATCCCTTCACTCTGAGCCTATGTTTGTCTTTAGAGCTAAGATGTAATCCCTAGAGGCAGCATATTGTTGGGTTTTGTTTTTTAATCCATCCAGCCACTCTGTCTTTTGATTGGTGAATTCCATCCATTTACACTTAGAGTAATTATTGATATATGAGGGCTTAGTACTGCCATTTTGTCTTTTGTTTTCCATTTGTTCTATATTTCCAGACTTTCTTTTTCCTTGTATTTCTGTCTGCCTTTTCAGTTTGGTGGTTTTCTGTGATGGTTTTCTCTTTACTTATAATTTGTGACTCTACTTTGATTTTTTGTCTTGTGGTTAACATGAGGTTTATATAAAAGATCTCATAGATGAGATAGTCCTTTTTATGATAGCCTCTTATCTTAATTAGCCTATGCAGGTCCTGTCCCATTCTTCTTCCATTTCTGTTTTTGTTGTCACAAATTATTCTTTTTTTGTTGTGATTTTGTGTCCAAATTGAAGTGGTTATAGCTATATTTTGTGCTTTCTTTCCCTTTGTCTTTTATGTTATAATTAAGTGTTTACTAGCCTATTCTGATATGGAGCTGCAATTTTCTGATTCTGTCAGTCTATTTATCTCCTTTCTCAAAGCTTTGTAAACCTTTGCCTTTTTATTTCAGGTAGGAGAGCTCCCTTCAAAATTTTGTGTAAGGGAGGTCTAGTGGTGATGAATTCCCTCGGATTTTGTTTGTCTGGGAAAGCTTTTATTTCTCCATCATATCTGAGGGATCATTTCACTGGATAGAGTATTTTTAGCTGATAGTTTTTGTCTTTCAGTATTTTGAATGTATCATTCCACTCTCTCCTAGCCTGTAGGGTTTCTGCTGAGAAATCTGCTGCAAGCCTGTTGGTGGTTCCTTTGTAGGTTATTTTCTTCTCTCTGGCTGCTCTTAATACTTTTTCTTTGTTATTGACTTTTGATAGTTTTAATATTATATGCCTTAGAGAAGGTCTTTTTGCATTGAGGTAATTAGGAGTTCTATTAGCTTCATGTACTTGCATGTCTAGTTCCTTCCCCAGGTTTGGGAAGTTCTCAGCTATTATTTCTTTGAATAAGTTCTCTGCTCCTTTCCTCCTTTCTTCTCCTTCCATGATACCTATAATCCTTATGTTACTTTTCCTAATTGAGTCAGATATTTATTGAAGAATTTCTTCATTTTTTAAAAATCTTAGTTCTCTCTCCTCCTCCACCTGAACCATTTGTAGGTTTCTTTGAGCTCACTGATTCTCTCCTCCAAAAGGACTGCTCTATTTTTAATGCTTTGTACCTTATTTTTTATCTCCTTAATTGTGTTCTTCATCTCCAGAATTTCTGTTTGTCTTTCTTTAAAGTTTCAATCTCTCTGGTGAAGTATTCATTCTGTTCACTAATTTTATTCCTGAGCACATTGAATTGTCTTTTTGAGTTTTCTTGTAACTCATTGAGTTTCCTTATGACAGCTATTTTGAATTCTCTGTCAGTTAGATTGTAATCTTCTGTGACTTCAAGTTTGGTTTCTGGAGAGTTGTCATTTTCCTGTTCTGCTGTGTCATTGTAATTCTTCATGTTGTTTGATGAATTGATTCTCTACTAGTGCATTTGTGGTAGTAACCACCTTTTCTTATTTGGATACAGCTTTGTTATTTTGGTTCTGAGCTGCTTCTGATTGCATTTGAGAGCCTGCACTTTCCACCCTCCACTGCCTCTCACAAAGGTGTTGTCAGTGCCCTCCTTGTGCTGCTTGTTCCTCTGGGGTTGTTTATGCCATGCTGTTTACAATGTCACTGCAGTATCAGTTGTCACCACTGTGGTCACCAGGCTGTGAACACATCTGCTGCCTCCAGGACTGCCTGCATCTCATATTCCTCCACTGACTCTCTGTGAGCTCAGTTGCTGCTGCCTCATTTATCACTTGTGCAGCTATTCCTGGGTTATCTGGGGATGCTGGCTGTCAGGGGTGCTGGGTTCATGAGTATTGCTATTGCTGCCAGGGGCCCATGGACTCAGGGACTTGCATACAGCCCCCACTGCTGGTCGAGCTGGTGCCAAGGGTGCCACAACTAGGGTCTGGGTCACCAGTTCTGCTGTGATTCTTGATGCCTCTGTTTGCAGGTTCCACCTGCCACTGCTGGGAGGAGGCAGGGGCTGTTTTTAATGCACTTGTGTGGCCTGGGCCACCATTGCCTCGGTTCCACTGGCAGTCATGTAGGCTGAGCCGCTGCCACCTCTGCTCTGCCAGCAGTTGCATGGGCTGAGTAATCTTGGCCTTCACTCACAGTCATCTGAGCTACTGTGTGAGATCTGCATCCTGGATTGCTGCTCCTGGGGGAGGGGGTGAGGGCTGCTCCCTTAGTTCCACTGCTTCTTGGGGGTGCAGTCCACCCACTTTCAGATGTGTAGATGCATGGATCTCTTAGGCATCTTGTGTTGTGTAGAGAATCCTTTGTTGGTCAATGGGTGTCTATTTAGTTGTAACTTAGAAGGGTGAGACAAAGGGAACAACTCACTCCACTATGATGCTGAAGTCATCCCCTGTCTTGGATTTTTATTTAAAGAAAGGAAGATTTGGACATATTGGGAAAAGTTTGACTCTATGTTTTTTACATATATTAGTAACTGGGTCAGGGGAAAGCTTCACCTGTTCAACTTGATGTTATGATTTCAACAGTTATTTGTGCCCAGTTTAGGAAGTCTCACGGCAGGTGAGCAATGCTTCCACAACCTGAAAATTTTCTGAAAGCTAATTTTTGCCCCTCTCAATAGCTTTTCTTGATCTTCCTTTATATCTTTCTGTTAAGTGAAAGCCTACTCTGTCATCTTTATGATCTCACAAGAAGTCAACATCCCTACTATATCAAGTACTTATTAGGGGAAGTGATGTCTTATCAATGTGTTTGATGTAAAACCAAATTAGCTCTTCTTACTTATGTGGTTGTGTCAATATGAAACCAAATCTAACTTCCTACTTATTAAATAGCTCGATAACGCTTGCATCACACATCTTTGAGATGCTAAAGTTGATAACAAGCCTTTACTGTAGGTACTGTAGTTGAACAATGTCCTAGAAACCAAAGAATGCAGACTTTCATTTCAGTGACTTGCTCTCTTGACATAATTCTACTGAGATATTTAGTCCCCTAGGGAAGAATATATGCTCATGCCCTGACCCTGGCTGATTTTATGCAGATTGGATGTGCAGTTAGTTAATACTGTAGCTAAAATAAAACTCAGTTTAACAAAGGATATATTTAGCTAACATTGTTGTTGTTTTGCTGGATTCCTATGATAAATATTTCAAATTTTTATGATTTTTCTCATAGCCTCTGAGCCACATGTTGTTACAATCACCAACTATGGCTTCTTCTCTTCTCAGCTTCCACAGTTTCCAATATTTTTCCATAAAAAGAAGTTGCTACAAACTTTTGTAGTTGATTATGAAGTGAAAGGAAGAATATAAAGCCAAAGAAAAAAAGAAGACGTGGGAGTATTTCCAGGGTACACTACTGCAAAGGGAGTGTATGTGTGTGTGTGCATATGGTGGATTCTTGGCTCTGTACCGTGTAACAATCTTTCCTTCTCTGGAAAATATGAATTTGATAAGTAAGCTTCCACTGGTGTATCCAGAACATAGTACTGAAGGTCTGGGCTATTCCATTTTCTTAAGAAAATTTATGTATGAGGAACAATAGAAGGAAATGAAAGCATGAGATTTCCTGCAAAACTTTTATATCTTTTTCTTTGTCATCATAAATTTGTCATCTTTGAGTGAATTTTCCACCTCCTGATACAATCAGTACTAATGGTGACATAGCCTTCACAAAGGAAGGACATGTTAAAGACTAGTTACAATTTTATCCTTGGTATGCGCTGAGTATTTTATAAAAGTTGTTTCCTTTAATTCTTACAATAATCCTTTGAGGTAGATGTAATTCTTGTTTGCATTGTATAGATGTAGAAATTTAGACTCAGAGCAATTAGATAACTTGCCCAAGAGTATGCAGCTAGTAAGTGTAAAGATCACTTATTTGAGGAATTTGAACCCGAGCAATCTGGCTTGAAAAGGCACTCCCTTAACTGCTATACTATACTTCTATCTGACAATAATAATAATAACAATTAATCTTTGTTGGGAACTTATAATATGCTAGGCACTATGCTAAATGTCTTACAGGTAATATATAATTTAATTCCTAAAGCATCCCTGTAAGACAAGTATATATAAAACAATACTCTTTGGGAGCATGGAGAAAGTAGCAACTGTATCTGTTTGGAATCACTGAGGAAGACATCACATAGGCAGTTGGATTTTTTTTTTTTTTTGCTGAGGAAGATTCACCCTGAGCTAACATCTGTGCCAATCTTCCTCAATTTTGTATGTGGGACACTGCCACAGCATGACCACCACTGAATGGCGTAGGTCCATTCTCAGGAACTGAACCCGGGCCACTGAAGCGGAGCACGCTGAACTTAATCACTAGGCCACAGGGCTGGCCCCCAGCAGTTGGATTTTATTAAACACTTAATGGAGAGCCATTGGAAGCAGTAAAGAGTGTAGGTATAATTTCCAGATTTCTCTTTTGGAATGAAATTCTAGCAGTTATGTGGTAGCTGGAATAAAAAATAATACTGGAGACACAGATGAGTTGGGACACCCTTAAAATAGTCCAAGGTGATGAAACAAGAGCCTTAAAAAAGGCAGTGGTACTTGGCATAGAAAGAAGAGATGGATATCAAAGATATTTAGGAGATGCAATTGACAAGATTTGATGATGGATTCAATAGGGTCTAGAAGGAGAAGAGGTACATTTCTCATTTGGATGAGAGAATGGATTAGGATGCCATTAAACTATGTAAGATATACCAGGGCAAACGTTTGAGAAGCAGAGGATAATGATTTCAGTTTGAGGGATATTGAGATTGAGCTGCCTCCTTAACATTTCTGGTAGGTAGCATGAATGATGGAATCTGAGATTCAGGAGAGATATTTAAGCTAAAGATAAAAATTAGGAATGCAACAGTCATCAGTGAATACTTAATGTTTAGAGCTACAGAGGCATATCTTATGCTCAAAAACGGATTGTATTTTATGATAAAACTGATTTTATGAAGACAAAATGCAAACTCATTGAGGTGTTATTTAAGACCTCTACAATCTGGCATCAACTTCTCTTTTGAGTCATACTGTCTACTTTTTGTCAACATGTTATATCTTTAATGATCTGGCCACACTAAACGAGGCCACAGAGTATCCTCCAAAATATAGTTTGCATGTTCCCCTTTTTTTTTTTTTTTTCTGATGAGGAAGGTTAGCCCTGAGGTAACATCTGTTACCAATCCTCCTCTTTTTGCTGAGGAAGATTGGCCCTGGGATAACATCCATGCCCAACATCCTCTACTTTACATGTGGGATGCCTGCCAAAGCGTGGCATGATAAGCAATGTGTAAGTCTGTGCCCAGGATCTGAGCCTGTGAACCCCGGGCCGCCGAAGCGGAGTGCGTGAACTTAACCACTATGCCACCGGGCTGGCTCCTGTGTGTTCCTCTTTTTAAAACCAACTATTGGGCTCTGAATTTCCTTCTTCTTTCTCTGTCTAAATCTTAGCCATGCTTTAAAACTCACCCCAAATATCACCTTCTCTGTGCAGCTTTCCTACCAGGGGATCTTTTCCCTTTTTGGACTTAGCAGAAAGGGAGTAACATTAACGTACCGTATTGGAAGAGGTACTTCAATGAACTCAAAAATTAATCGATATAGTTAGATATATTCAAAGTTATAGGAGTCAAAATATTTCCTGTAGAATGAGTAAGCAAAGCTCTTCACTGAGATATTGTCTAAAGCTGCTTTCAAGTGTGTGCTAGAAACCTAACTAAAACGAAGATCGGCACATGAGAGACAATCTGCAGACAACCTATAAAAAAGAGGGCATCAGAATGGGCGGTTGGATTTAGAGCCTTGTGGGAGATCAAAATTTGGCCACCTTGAAATATATCTCTTTATCTTGATTATTTTCTCTGATGGACATTTGATGTCCCCCACTAACTGCCTAAAGGAATTTAACTCTGGGTATGGACAGACTGACAGGGTCCTCACTAAGCCCATTCTTATCAAAGTTCTGTTTACCAAATATTTACATTTGTAAAGGTATCTCCCTCTCTGTACTGGGAAGAGGGGGGATGACCTTATCTCTGGAAAGTCTTAACAGAGCAAAAATCTACATATCCTTGATTGCTGCACTTTCTGGTAATCTCCCATACCTGTCTCATCCCCCACCCCCAACATCCTCCTTTGTGTACCTGAATATGCTATTCAAGGTGAAAACCTTCGCCATTTGCTGAGAAACTCAGTTTCCCTGGTTGCTCCCATGTATACATGTTATTAAACTTTGTTTGATTTTCTCCTGCTCACTTGTCTTTTAATTATTTGGCCAGTCATAAGAACTTTAAGGGAAAGTGCAGAGGGGGATTCTCCCTCTTCCCCAACAGCCTTCAGTTCTATGGAGGGAAGAGTGTTTCTCAATGGGCTCCTCCTACTGCCCTGAAATTAACTTGTTTTATTCTGATTGCATTCTCATGAAGGAAACTAACATTCAGTCAGCTCAGACTATTTACAAATATTTTTATACTATAGTGACAAACTTCTATTTATTGAATATCTGCTAAGTTCTAGATACTTTCTGACACAATTTTATAAAAAATAAAATAATGGGAGTGATAATAATAAATCTCATTTATAGAGTTTCCGGCAATGTGTTAAGTATTTTGCATAAATTACTTTTTAATTCTCAAAACAACCCAGCAAAGTAGTTATTATCATTATCCTTGTTTTAAAAATGGGAAAACTGAGGCTCAGAGGAGCTCACAGGCCATGGTGTGAAACCAGGTCTGTCTGGCTCCAAATCTCTTTTTCTTTTCCTTTTTTAAATTTTTTTGAGGCAGATTAGCACCGAGCTAGCATCTTTTGCCAATCCTCCTCTTTTTTGCTGAGGAAGATTGGCCCTGGGCTAACATCCGTGACCATCTTCCTCTACTTTATATGGGACTCTGTCACAGCATGGCCTGATACGCTGTGTGTAGGTCCACTCCCAGCATCTGAACCTGCGAACCCCAGGCAACAGAAGTGGAGTGCGTGAATCTGACCACTACACCACCGGGCTGAACCCCAAATCTCTTTTTCTTTTGATTACAAAACTCTGTCTCATATAAAGGGTATTATTTAATGTAATCCCCAAAAGAGAATGGCATTATTTCAATTTTTAGGCTAAAGAAGCAGATTAGAGATGTTTAAGGTCTTTATAGAGTCAGGAAATGGCCAAGAAAAGATGTATTTTGAGGGGGCTTTAAAAACTATGTTTTATTTCTTATATTTTGCTGGATAAGGTTTGCTTGTTTTTTTTATTTTTTTTGTGAGGAGGACTAGCCCTGAGCTAACATCTGACGCCAATCCTCCCCTTTTTTCTTGAGGAAAATTGGCCCTGAGCTCACATCCGTGCCCATCTTCCTCTACTTTATATGGGACCCCCACCACAGCATGGCTTAACAAGAGGTGTGTTGGTTTACGGCCGGGATCCGAACCTGCAAACCCCAGGCCGCCGAAGGGAGTGCGCGCACTTAACTGTTTGCGCCACTGGGCCGGCCCCTGGTTTGCTTATTTTATTTAGGATTTTTCTTTCGGATATTTTGTTTAGGGTTTTTACATCTGTGTAAATTAGTGACATAAACGTGAAAATTTCCTATCCCATGTTTGATATTTTGTTGGCAAGGCTATTTTAGAGTCAAAAGTAAGTTGGGGATCATTGTTTCTTTTTCATTTATCTCCTATTTATGAACTGATTGATGAGATTGGAATAATATGTCCCTTGAATGTTGATTTTTTAACTGGAGGAGAGGAGTGGGATAATTTCAAATGCTCAGTTATGTGTCTATTAAGGTTTTCTATTTCTTCTTTAGTTTGGCACCTTATAAGAAAATTTCCATTTTATCTATCAAATTTCTCATCGTATTGTTATTGATATTACATTTTCTAAAAATTGCTGCCATTTTTGTTGTTTTGATTCCCTTTTTTATTCCTAAAATTATTTATTTTTCTCTCTCTTTTTTCCTTGACAAATGATGACAAACTTTGTTGATTTTATTATTTTCAAATAATTAGTTTGGGCTTTATTGATTCTTTCTTCTTTTTTATATGTCAATAAATTTCTAATCTTAATTTTTCTTTCTTTCATTTTCTTTTAAAAGTGTTCTTCTTTTAACTTTTTTCCTACTGTTCTTCTTTTAACTTCTTTAGCTAAATTACATTTTTAGCTTACTAATTTTCATTCTAATTTCTTTTCTAATATAAACAGTTAATGATATACATTTCTCTCATCACAATTTTGATGCATTCCATACATTTTTATGAATATTTTTAGCATATTTAAATTTAAGCATTTAAAACTTTTTTATTAATTATTTTTGCCCCTTCAATTAATTAGAAGTGTTCTTATTAACTTACAGATGTAAGAAATTTTGTTTTTATTTTCTTATTTATTTTCCATTATTGATTAAGTAGTCAGAGAACATGGTTTTTAAGACACTAAACTTTTGAATTTTGTTGACCTATTTTGTTACTTAGTATTGGTTAGTTTTCATAAGTGTTCCTTATATGCTTGAATAGACTGTGTATTCTGAAATTATTAGGTGTAATAACAATCAGAGAAAGGTTCCTAATTAAGAATTCTGTTGTTCACATTTTTTCTAATCTTCCTGATATTTATGCCTGTAACATGAAAAATATGAAGAAAAGAGGCATATGACAGTGGAGTACTACTTCTCTGTCCCATTAAATCCTTGAGAGAGATTCAATTCCTTTTGCTAGTTTTCTACATAACACTGCTGCTGAACAAAATCTCTCCACTGTGGGGTTTATCTTACACTGGACATTAAATTCCATTCAGCAGATCATTTTTGAGCACAAAGTGTTAGGTTCCAGTCCACACTGATCATGATTTTCGAGTTGATGAATAATTTTTAGAGAATCTCAAGACCCCAGTTGATTGTCCCAAGATTGCCTCTATCCTTGCTCTAATTTTTATAGAATTTAAAAAGTAAATAAAAGAAGGAGGAAGAGCAGGTAAGTGTGAGTTTATGAGGTAAATTATTTAGCCTTCCTCTTTTCTCAGCCTCTCCAGGAAACGAAACCTAATATTCCAGCTAGTGCAGAGAGGGCATTGCCAGTGACTCAGTTGTAAGATCAGTGTAGCTGTCTGCCTTTCTAGATCTTCTCAGGACACCTCTGAGGAATCACTCCAACCATCTTGTGACTGCTGCTGGCTATTAGACTGTGAAAAGGAAACTACAGACCACAGGTAGAGGGGAGTTTTGTGCCTTGTGTATAGATGAAGTGCTGATAAAAAATGAGTGTGTAGGTTTAGGGACCATTTAAGGAGGAAGAACTGACTGCTAAGGGCCAAGTTAAATTTGAAGGTTAGACTTGGGGCAGAGTAGTGGTGCTAGTTTCAGTTCCAAGACAAAATAATTTATTTATACATAACTTAACTCCAAGATCTATTTGAAATCAATGTTAAAATGGCCCCTCTAGATTAAATTCATATTTTTTAAACACATTAAGACTTCCTGGTACCAGCTTGATTATTTAAAAAAAAAATGCAATACACAATTTTGCATTAAGCATATAGCTTAATGTAACTGACAGGACAAACATACGAAGGACACAAGTATATAAAGATACATTTTTTTTTTTTTTTTTTTTTTTTGTGAGGAGATCAGCCCTGTGCTAACATCCGCCAATCCTCCTCTTTTTTTGCTGAGGAAGACGGCCCTGGGCTAACATCTGTGCCCATCTTCCTCCACTTTATATGGGACGCCGCCACAGCATGGCTTGCCAAGCAGTGCGTCGGTGCGCGCCCGGGATCCGAACCAGCGAACCCCGGGCCGCCGCAGCGGAGCGTGCGCACTTAACCGCTTGCGCCACCGGGCCGACCCCTAAAGATACATTTTTTAAGTGAATATTTCTAACTGTTTTGGTAAGTCGAGGGTTTGGCAATGAGGAGTTTAGCAAGGTTGATTGAGAAACAATAGTGTTTCTCAAGTGGGAAATCTATCTTAAATTATGGTTTGTAAACTTGGATTTTAAAATACTGTTAACATAGTTATCTTGAGTATATTTCTAAGTTTAATAGTTGGGAATTATCTTTTACTTTAGGATAGGTAGTGACTCAACTAAACAGGAGTCCTCTGAACAATTAAGCCTATGTTTCTGCAATATTTCAATAACATTGGAAATCAAAGGTAAAGTCAGTTCTTGTTCTCTGTTGTTATTTCTGAAATCTACTGTGAGGCTCACTGGAGTAGCCACTTACCTTTTAACGACCATGGCAGTGTGGAGGATCAGAATTGGCCACCCCAAGATATGTCTCTTTGGCATGAAGATTATTTTGGGCTGGTTACTTTTAAGAAACTACAGACAGGGGAGAAGCTCTGAAAAGCGAGTACAAGTTACCATTTACAAGAGACATTTACATTTGTGAGGGAAATCTCCATTTGTAAAGATATCTCCCTCACTGTACCAGGAAGAGAGAGTGACTTTATCTCTAGAAACTCTTATCAGTGCGGAAGGCAAGGACTTAAATCTGCATAATAACTTTACTCTTATTTACTGCACTTTTCTGGTAATTTACCGTAACTGACTCTCCCTTGACCCCAACATCCTCCTTTCTCTTTAGCTGAAAATGTTATTTAAGGTGACAGCTTCAGCCATTCTGGCTGAGTTACCCAGTTTTCTGGGTTTCTCTCATGTGTACATGTTATAAAGCTTTATTTGATTTTCTCCTGTTATTCTGTCTCACATCAGTTTAAGTCATAGCCCAGCCAGAAGACCCTAGAGAGGGTAAAGGAATTCTCTTCCTCCCCTACTGTAGTATTGTTAGTCTATTGGAAAAGACAGGGGTCTTGCATCAGACAAACTCAGTTCTTCAATTTGTTAGCTTCAGGACCTTGTGCAAGCTATGAAACTTCTCTGATACTCAGATTACACCTATAAAATTAGAGATAATAATTCCAACAATATGGAATTATTCAGAGGGCTACCGGAGAATATGTAGAAAATATTTTTCAAAAAACTGCATACCTTTATATGTAAAAAATTCTGATATATTATGTGGTAAAATGCAAAATTTATACTCATTTTTGCTAAAAAAAGTGAAGCATGAGACACCAATGAGACTGTATGCTTAGCAGGGCTGCTGTTACATCTTTCACTAGATCCTTTGTTGGAGTATTTCAGGGAAAACATTTGAAGAAAAATAGTATTTGTGCTAATCATTCAGACAAGCATGATTGTCTAGGATAAGCTTCCAGTTATTTCTTGACACAATTGACCAGTAGGCTCTATCAAATGAGGTTTATACATATTCCATCTGTAGATTAGGGAAGGTATTGATTTTCTTTGCGGCACACCCTGAACAAACTTGGTGAGGTGCTCCACTTGAACTCTGCATTTTCAGATCTGCTGTTGGCCTTTGACATGCTGTTCTGTTTTTTTTTCACTGAAGTATAGGTGACATACAGTGTTGTATCGGATTCAGGTGTGCAGCATTATGATTCAACATTTGTATGCATTGCACAGCGAGTCTAGTTACTCTCTGTCATCATACGAAGTTAATACAATATTATCAACTATAGTCTCCATGTTCTAGATTATATTCTCATGACTTATTTACTTTATAACTGGAAATTTGTACCTCTTGATCCCCTTCACCTGTTTTGCCCACCCCAGAACTCCCCTCTTCTCTAGCAACCACCACTCTGTTTTCTGTATCTATGAGTTTTGTTTTGTTTTGTTGGTTTGTTTTGTTTTTTAGATTCCACGTATAACTGAAATCACAGAGTATTTGTCTTTCTCCGCCTGGCTTATTTCACTTAGCATAATACCCTCAAAGTATTGCAAATGGCATGATTTCATTCTTTTTTATTGCTGAGTACTATTCCAAGTACCACATCTTCTTTATCCATTCATCCATCGATGGACACTTAGGTTGTTTCTCTATCTTGGCTATTGTAAATAATGCTACAGTGAACATAGGGGTGCATCTGTCTTTTTGAGTTAGTATTTTCATATTCTTTAGATAAATATCCAGATGTAGAATTGCTGGATCATGTGGTAGTTCTATTCTTAATTTTTTGAGGAAACTTTATACTATTTTCCACAGTGGTTGCACCAATTTACGTTCACCAACAGTGCACCAGGGTTCCCTTTTCTCCACATCCTCATCAACACTTGTAATTTCTTGTCTTTTTGATAATAGCTTTCAACAGGCGTGAGGTGATATCTCATTGTTTTAATTTGCATTACCTGGTAATTAGTGATGTTGAGCATCTTTTCATGTGCCTAATGGCCCTCTGTATGTCTTCTTTGGAGAAAAGTCCATTCGAATCCTCTGCCCATTTTTTAATTGGATTGTTTGTTTTTTTGTTGTTGAGTTGTGTGAATTCTTGATATATTTTAGATGTTAACCCTTTGTCAGATATATGATTTGAAATGTTTTCTCTGATTCACTATGTTGCCTTTTCATTTTGATAATGGTTTCCTTCACTCTACAGAAGCTTTTTAGTTTGATGTAGTCCCGTTTGTTTATTTTTGCTGTTGTTTCTCTTACCCTTAGAGTGGGCTCCAAAAAACATCACTAAGACTGCTGTCACAGAGCTTACCACCTATGTTTTCTTTTAGGAGTTTATTGGTTTCAGGTCTTACATTCAAGTCTTTAATCCTTTTTGAGTTAGTTTTTGAGTATGGTGTAATATAGTGGTCCAGTTTCATTATTTAGAGTGTGGCTTCCAGTTTTCCCAACACCATTTATTGAAGAGACTATCCTTTCCCCATTGTATATTCTTGCCTCCTTTGTGGTAAATTAATTGACCATATATGTGTGGGTTTATTTCTGGGCTCTCTGTTCTGTTCCATTGATCTATGTGCCTGTTTTTATGCCAATACCATACTGTTTTTATTACCATAGCTTTGTAATATAGTTTGAAATCAGGGACCATGATGCCTCCAGCTTTGTTCTTTCTCAAGATTGCTTTGGCTATTTACGATCTTTTGTAGTTCCATACAAATTTTAGGATTGTTTGTTCTATTTCTGTGAAAAATGCCATTGGAATTTTAATAGGGATTGCATTGAAGCAAAGATTGCTTTGGGTAATATGGACACTTTAACAATATTAATTCTGCCTATCCATAAGTATGGAATATCTTTTCATTTATTTGTGTCTTTTTCAATTTCTTTCATCAATGTATTATAGTTTACAGTGTATAGGTCTTTCACCACTGGTTAAATTTATTCCTAGGTATTTTAATCTTTTTGCTGCACTTGTAAATAGAATTGTTTTCTTAATTTCTCTTTCTGATAGTTTGCTGTTGGTGCATAAAAACACAAGTCATTTTTGTATATTGACTTTGTACTCTGAAACATTACTGAATTTGTTTATTAGTCCTAATAGTTTTTTGGTGAAGTCTTTAGGGTTTTCTATATATGAAAATATGTCATCCACAAATAGTGACAGGTTTACTTCTTTTTTTCAAATTTGGATGCTTTTTATTTCTTTATCATGCCTAATTGCTATAGCTATGACTTCCAATACTATGTTGAATAGAAGTCGCAAGAGTGGGCATCCTTGTCTTGTTCCTGATCTTAAGGGAAGAGCTTTCAGCTTTTTGCCATTGAGTATGTTAGCTGTGGGATTGTCATATATGGCCTTTGTGATGTTGAAGCATGTTACATTTATACCAACTTTGTTGAGTGTTTATCATAAATGGATATTGAATTTTGTCAAATGCTTTTTCTGCATCTGTTGAGTTATCATATGATTGTATTCTTCATTTTGTTAATGTGTTGTATTATATTGATTAATTTGTAGATGTTGAACCATCCTTGCATCTTTGGGATAAATTCTACTTGATTATGATGTAAGATCCTTTTAATGTATTGTTAAATTTGGTTTGCTAATATTTTGTTGAGGATTTTTGCATCTATATTTATCAGGGATATTAGCCTGAAATTTTCTCTTCTCATAGCATCCTTTTCTGGTTTTGATATCAGAGTAATGGTGGCTTTATAAAATGAATTGGGAGTATTCCCTCCTCTTTGATTTTTTGGAAGAGTTTGAGAAGGATAGATATTAAATCTTCTTGAATGTTTGGTAGAATTCACTAATGAAGGTATCTCATCTGGGACTTTTGTCAGTTGGAGGTTTTTATTACTGATTCAATCTCTTTACTAGTGATCCATCTATCCAGATTTTCTATTTCTTCTTGATTCAGTCTTGGAAGATTGTATGCTACCAGGAATTTACCCATCTCTTCTTGGTTGTCCAATTTGTTGGCGTATAATTGTTCATAGTAGTCTCTCATTAATTATCCGTTATATTTCTTTGGTATCAGTTGTAATTTTTCACTTTTATTTCTAATTTTGTTTATTTGAGCCTTCTTTTTTCTTAGTGAGTCTATTTTTTTCAGTGAGTTTCTTAGTGAGTCTATCTAAAGGTTCATCAATTTTGTTTATCTTTTCAAAGAACCAGCTCTTAGTTTCATTAATCTTTTCTCTTGTCATTTTTAGTCCTTATTTCATTTATTTTCACTCTGATATTTATTTCTTTCCTTCTACTAATTTAGGCTTCATTTGTTCTTCTTTTTTTAGTTTCTTTAGGTGTAAAGTTAGATTATTTATTTGAGATTTTTCTTCTTTCTTGAGGTAGGCCTGTATCGCTATAAATTTTCCTCTCAGAAATGCTTTTGTTATATGCCACTGATTTTAGTATGTTGTATTTTTGTTTTAATTTGTCTCAAGATAATTTTTGATTACTCCTTTGATTTCTTCATTTACTCATTAGTTGTTCAGTAGCATGTTGGTTAATCTCCACACATATTTATGTTTTTTCAAGTTTTCTTCTTGTAATTGATTTCTAGTTTTATATCATAGTGGTTGGAAAAAATGTTTGATGTGATTTCACACGTCTTAAATTTATTGAGATGTGTTTTGTGGCCTAATATATGATCTATCCTAGAGAAAGTTCCATGTGCACTTGAGAAGAATGTGTACTCTGCTGCTTTGGGATGAAATGTTCTGTATATATCTGATGTTTCCTTATTGATTTTCTTTCTGGATGATCTATCCATTGATGTATTAAAGTCCTCTAATGTTATTATATTGCAGTCAATTTCTCCCTTTAGGTGTTAATAGATTTAGGTGCTCCTATGTTGGGTGCATAAATATTTCCAAATGTATCTTCTTGCTGGATTGCCCCCTTTATCATTATGTAATGTCCATCTTTGTCTTTGTTATAGTCTTTGTTTTAAAGTCTATTTTGTTTTATAAGTATAGCTACCCCAGCTTTCTTTTGGTTTCCATTTGCATGAAATATCTTTCCATCCCTTCACTTTCAGTCTGTGTGTGTCCTTACATCTGAGTTGAGTCTTTTGTTGGCAGCATATAGATGGGTCTTGTTTTGTTATCCATTCAGCCATTCTATGTCTTTTGATTAGACAATTTAGTCTATTTACATTTAAAGTAATTATTGATAGTTATGTCTTATCACCATTTTGTTAATTGTTTTCTGGCTGTTTTGTAGTTTCTTTCTATTCCCTTCTTCTTCTCTTGCTTTCTTCCCTTCTGGTCTGATGACTTTCTAAAGTATTACGCTTAGATTCATTTCTTATTATCTTTTGTGTATCTACTATAGGTTTTTGCTTTTTGGTTACCATGAGACTTACATATAACAGCCTATATATATATATAACAGTCTATTTTAAGTTGATAGCAAGTTAAGTTTGAACATGTTCTAAAACTGCATTTTTATCATCATCCACCCTCCCTACAGTTCGTGCTTTTTGGTGTCACATTTTATATCTTTTTATTTTGTGTATCTCTCAATCAATTTTTTGTAATTATATTTGCTTTTACTGCTTTTGTCTTTTAACCTTCATACTAGCTTTATAAGTGATTAATCCACTACCTTTACTATATATTTACCTTTACCAGTGAGATGTTTACTTTCTTATGTTTTCTTATTAATAATTAGTGCCACTTTTTTTCAAAGAAGTTCCTTTAACATTTCTTGTAAGGCTGGCTTAGTGGTAATGAACTCATTCAGCTTTTGTTTGTCTGGAAAGCTCTTTCTCTCTCCTTCAATTCTGAATGATAACCTCACTAGGTAGAGTATTCTTTGTTGGAAATGTTTTCCTTTCAGCACTCTGCGTATATCATGGCACTCGCTTCTGGCCTGCAGTGTTTCTTCTGAGAAATCTGCTGATAGTCTTATGAGGGTCCCTTGTATGTAACCAGTAGTTTTTCTCTTGCTAATTTTAGGGTTCCCTCTTTATCTTTAACTTGACATTTTAATTATTATGTGTTGGTGTTGGTCTCCTTGAGTTCATCTTGTTTGGAAATCACTGATCTTCCTGGATTTGGATATTTTTTTTCTTCCCAAGTAAGGGAAATTTTGGGCCATTATTTCTTCCAATAAGGTTTCTATCCCTTACTCTCTCTGTTCTTCTACTAGGACTCCCATAATATGAATGTTATTCTGCTTGATGTTGTTCCATAGTCCCTTAAGCTATCTTCACTTTTTAAATTCTTTTTTCTTTTTGATGCTCTGTTTAGGTGAGTTCCACTGCCCTGTCTTCCAGATCATTGATTCTTTCTTCTGCTTCATCTAATCTACTGTTGAATCCCTCTAGTGTATTTTTCAGTTCAGTTATTGTATTCTTCAGCTCTGTCACTTCTGTCTGGATCTTTCTTTTATTGTCTATCTCTTTGTTGAAGTTCTTGCTGTGTTCATTTCATTCTCATCCCAAGTTTGGTGAGTGTCTTTATGACCATTACTTTGAACTCCTTATCAGGTAAATTACTTATCTCATTTCATTAGGGTTTTTTTCCCCCTGGGGTTTTATCTTGTTCTTTCATTTGGAATATATTTCTTAGTCTCCTAATTTTGTCTGACTCTCTGTGTTTATTTCTATGTATTAGGTGAAACAGTTATCTCTCCTAGTCTTGAGAGAGTGGCTCAAGAATATGAACCCTATCATTTAACCTTGCCCTAACTCTTGGTTGTCTCTTGAGCCTTTGTGATTGTTAGGAAGCCTAATGTTTCTTGGTATGTCCCAGGGCATTGAGGGTGTGCTAAGATCTGTGAGTGTTCTAGAGAGCCAGATCTCAGTCAGCACCTAGTTTCAGGCTGATTGGAAACTAGACTCTCAGGCAGCAGCTTTTAAGGTATGCAGTGTGCATAGACAATCATAGACTCTGTTGTTCTCCAAAACAGGTGATCTGGAGGTTCCCCTTTAGTGATTTTTGCTAAAATCAAGGCTCCAGACAAGTGGATAAGCTCCTTTCTGGGAGACAGTGGCAAGCTGTAGTGAGGCTGAGGAGAGTACAAAGGTGACTTCCTCCATTCTACATTCTGTAGCCTCTAAAAGATGGGTAAACCTACAGTATGCTCCTCAGGCTAGAGCTCCAGGACAAGTAAATAGGCCTTTTTCATCGGAGATTGGAGTTGTGGTTTAGTCTGCTGTTTATACAGTGCCCTAGGGGTGGTAACCAGCCAAGAACTGTCTCTTCAATTATTTCAGGAGACCCAGAAGTGCAATCCCTTCTAGCCAGCAGGTGCTCAATGGGTGCTGCCTGTGTGGGTTTCATGTGCCCATAGACTCTGGCAGGGCTGTGGCAGTGGCAAAGGGGAGTGGGGCACTGCCAGGGCCACAGCAGTGACACAGGGAGGAGCGGCTCTCTCTCCACTGGCTGTGGAAGTCACAGGCACTAGCAGATTATGGGAGAATGAAAAAGTGGCACCTACCAATGCTGGTACTAGCAAAGTAGGGCGATAGAGCAAAAATGGCATCCACCCATGTCTCTGTCCCGGGAGAGTCTCAACAGGTTTATGGCCCTCTAGCAGATGATTTAAGATTGGCAAGTGAATCTCCTTCACATATAGTCTAGAAACTTTTCAAACTACTGCTTTTGTGGGGTCCCAGGGTGAGTATGTGTGCCAGCCCTTTAAGAGAAGAATCTTTCTTCCCTTTAGCCCTATGGTTCTAACGGGTGTAAGTCTTGTTGGTTTTCAAAGCCAGATATTTTGGGAGCTCATCTCTCTAGTGCAGGTCCTAAGAGTTGGGATGCCTGATATGCAGCACAAACTCCTTGCTCCTCAGGGAGAAGCTTCATATTTATGAGATCCCTCGCAATTGTAGATTGCTGCACTGGGGGTGGGGTTTTTGGCAAGACCATGTCTCTGCCTCTCCTACCTTTTTTGATGTGACCCTTTTATCTTTAGTTGTGAGGAAGATTTTAGCTAGGTTTCTGGTCTTTTTCAGAGGAGATTGTCCCATATGTAGCTGAAGATTTGTTGTGTCCATGGGAGGAAGTAAGTTCAGGATCTTCCTATGCCGCCATCTTGAACTTGTCTCTGAATGTGCTGTTCTGTTTTTCTAGAATGCTCCCACCCTGTCTTTATCTAAAAAAACTCCTGATAATCCTTCAAGCTCAAGTTTAAATATCATCTCCCTGAGAAGCTTCATTCGGTTCTCCTGGGCACTCCTTACTTTGTGCTTTCATCCTACCTAGTTCACTTACTAGCCATAATACAACTCTCATCATATCACCTTTTAATTCATGTGCTAACTTGTCTTTCTCTTTCTCTAGATTGTGTCCTTCTTAAGGCTAGTGGCCTTAAGGATGTTGCCTAGAATAGTGTCTGATATTATAGTAAATGCCTAATAAAAGATGATCGTGTGGTTTAATTAATTAATTAATTAAATATTAATCAAAATTAAGTTATATTTATGGGAAATTGTATTTGCCAAAAAAAGTCAGAACCAGGAAGTGATGAAAATGTAAGGATTGGTCAGAGTGATCAACACTTTTACATCTTCTCATTTTATATTTACAATTTTATGCTTTTTCAGGGAAGCATTTTTTTGACTCTTATTTTAAAGAAAAGGGTACTGAGGCACAGTGAGATCAAATGATTGCCCAATTATACAGTTATTGCATTTTGCTGATGATAGTAATGTTGAGTGATGAATCATAAAGACTTTAGATACTCTTCTTAGAAGCTTGATGATGCATGATTACGTGTAGAAAGATGAAGAGTTGTTGGTTAGATGTTTGGAGGAGTGTGATAATGGATTGAAACAGTCACAGAGTAGAGTGAGAAAAGAGCTGAAATTGCATGAGAAGTATAACAGAGATAACAGTATGATTATTTTAGGATGGAAAAGACATGGTTATGTTTTTACACTGAGGGAAAAAAGCCAGGAGACAGAGATGGAGAAGGAGAAAATGGGATAAAGGGAGGTAATCTTTAGAGAAAGGGCCAGGAGATTAAATCCGGGGCATAGATAAAATAATTTATGCAAAACAAAAACAATATAAATCAATTGAAGATATTAGAGGAAAAATGAGGGGTCTGGTGCATGCGTAGTTACACAAGAGGGTGGAAAATGAGCCTTAAGACGTGTCTTAATAGTGCATGATATCAACAGAAAAGGAGCATAATAATCTCTGGAATGTCATGTTGATTAGAGTACAGACTATATTATGATAGAGAGCAGGAAACTTAACAAAGTCATGAGACAAAAATGGCACTCTTCTTAGGCAAATGTGAACTACTTTTGATCTTTACTGATAAGGATTGAAAGCAAGTGCATTTATCAGTTCCGGAGCCTCATGCCAAGTGCACAAAGCTGTAATCCTCTGTTTCAGTAAAGATACTACAGCTGGGAAAATAAGTATGACTGAATGGGAATCCATTTGGTTAAGTTTTTTGGTAGGTCATCATTATTTGCTCTCATGTCAATAAATTCTACTCTTTAGTCTTACATTTGGCTCCCCACATGCCTGGTTAATTAACTTCAAAATCCACTTTATATTCTCCCAGTCCCTAAAGGTACATTTTAGGTAAATCTTCAGTTCTCTGGCATATAAGCTATTTCCTCCAAGAGCTGAGATTAGACTTCTCCACATGAGTTGTGTTACATATGGACCCTGGTTAACTGCCTGGAGTCAATGAAGGGGTACGGCCAGATCTTGAGGAAAATAAAAATCATTTTGTGACATACCTACTTCAAGTGAAATCTTTGCATGGTCTCCATGCAAGCAGAGGCTGTTATCCTCTAGCAAGCGGGATGGCACTGCTTTGCCAGCTTAGAGAATTTGGGGGAGTTGGGGATTTAAGATTCTTAAGCTTGTCTACTCAAATATCCCATCCCGACATCTTTTCTTTTTTTTTCCCCCCAAAGCCCCAGCAGATAGTTGCATGTCACAGTTGCACATCCTTCTAGTGGGACGCAGCCTCAGCATGGCCGGAGAAGCGGTGCGTTGGTGCGCACCCTGGATCCAAACCCAGGCCCCCAGTAGCAGAGCACGCGCACCTAACCGCTAAGCCATGGGGCCGGCCCCCCAGTATCTTTTCTATCAGGGTTTTTGACATGGAGACCTATCAAGATTGTGCCGTCTACTTTCAGTGCTGCCATTTTTATAATGAGATTCTAGGCAGGATTTTCAGCACAATCTGCCCTGAGGCAGTGGGAGATGAGCATCTCTTCAAAAACTGCCATTGAAGAATTCTGAATTCTATTGCATGCCTTAATTTAGCTGATGGCTGCCCTCAATCTATTATTCTCTATATGAAAGTTTTCCAATGCTGTTAATAGAAGATAATTAATTCCACACTTAAAATTGTCATTGCTCCCGCATTTTCAAGTGCCACAGCTAATGAGTATTCTCAATGACTTACCTTCCACCCCTACTTCATTAGAAAGAAATACAAAGGAAAGTCTTAGTAATTGTCATTCTCCCGTATGCCAGGGTTATTAGCATCTCTCTTAACACCAGTAATGGGATCACTATTGACATCTCACCGGGGAATGATCCAATTGCAAAGTCCTATCCTGAAGATATACTTTCAGGGGCCAATCTTGGTATCAACTCTCTTTGGGTTCTCAAGAAAGCAGAGCCTGAGAGAAAAAAATATGTGCTAATAATTATTAAGGCACGTAATCCCAGAAAATCAAAGGTAAAAAAAAGAGGAATGAAGCAGAGAAAAGAAGAGCCAATATAAGAGTGTGTTGCTGAGTTGTCCACTGCTTAGTATCACTGACAACTAATAAGTCATTCCCTTGCCACAATCTTCCAAGAGCCCACTTAAAGTATTGTATCTTAGGGCAATCCATCCAGGGAAGAATGGGAGAAGGATTTATATTCTGATTGCTACTACCGACCAATGTTTACCACTTAGGGCAACGTACTTTTGGGTTGGACATATGTGAATGCAGTGTTTCATGTCTCAATGGCAGCAGGGAAATCCTCTAAAAAAGAGCAAGAGACGTCATATAGACAAAAGGCAAAATGCTATTGAATTTTTCCCTCCTGAAGTTGGTTGATGCCTATGCAAAGATGTTTGCCACAGTGGTGGCTGGAACAAAACAAGTGCCATGGGCCCTGGAGACAGGTGAAGCTAAAAAGATATGAAATGGCACGTAAGAATTTTCTGACACAAATAGAGTAAGCAATTTATAAATCAATATAAAATAGGTAAAAACTAAAAAGTACACACTATAAAATTTTTGCAATTTTATTATTCTAGGCACTCAATAAGATGACAGATATTATAGCCTAATTATTCTCAGATGCTTTATTTAAAAAAATAAAACATTCAATTTTCTGATACCTGGATAGTTTCTTTTTATATAATTTGATCATTATACCTGTAATTTTTTCTAAAGATATCATGATCTTAAAATATATTGGTGACGCTAATAATGCTACTGTTGATTGGAGTTTATTTATAGAGAATTATCCTATCTGCATGAAACTGTGCTGTGGATCTCAGTACCTATATTACCTATGGGTTTATCTATTTGCCTTAGGTATAGAGTGGCCCTTTATAAATTTGATTTCTGAGGAACCACAATCAACCTTTTCCTCTATAAGCTGAAGAATGATTTTTTTTTTTTTTTTTTTTGCTGAAGAAAATGCTTCCTGAGTTAACATCTGTTGCCAATCTTCCTCCTTTAGCTTGAGGAATATTCACCCTGAGCTAACATCTATTGCAAATCTCCCTCTATTTTGTATGTGGGCTACCAACACAGCTTGGCCACAGACCAGTGGTGTAGCTCCATGCCCAGGAGCCAAACTTGGGCTGCAGAAGCGGAGAGCACCAAACTTAACCATTAGGCCACCAGGGCTGGCCCCAAAATGAACATTTTGATGTAATATGAAGTTATGCTCTCTTCCAACAAACAGGGCACTGTCCTCACTGTTGGTATCTTTTTGACCATCATTTAAATATTTTACTATTAAAAAAAGAAACAGATAGGGGGCCAGCCCCATGGCGTAGTGGTTAAGTGCGCGCCCTCCGCTGCTGGTGGCCTGGGTTCGGATCCTGGGTGCGCACCAACGCACCGCTTGTCAGGCCATGCTGTGGCAGCGTCCCACATAAAGTGAAGGAAGACTGGCACGGATGTTAGCTCACGGCTGATCTTCCTCACAAAAAAAAAAAAAAAGAAACAGATAAAGGAAGAGTACACATGTTGGCACAATGAGAGAATGCATATTACGTAAACTTAGTTGAGGAAATGATGAAAGTCATTGGACACACAGAAACCAGCAAATCTTTAGCTTTAATTGGATGCTAATTCAATGTCATCTGGTTGACTATGTGCTCAACTATGAAAAAATATACAATTAAATTAATATTTAAAATGCTGGAAATTTATATATATGAAGATTGTTCCAAAGTTAATGTATACGTAGAAATTTTTACTATTTTCCAGTTTTCTTGGATCAAATCCTCTTTTAAACATGTACATTATTTTTTGTCTTTGCAAATGTGATTTTCATATATATATTTTCAGGAATATATTTTGCCTTACCATGCAGCTCCACCTTCTCTTTTGAGTGACTTCTTGCAAACATGTTTGGGGAGAGGATTATGAAAAATTATCCTCATTAGGAAATGAGAGATTGGGGAGATTTAGAGAGGGAAGAAGGAACTCAACTGATTTTACATTTGAAAGAGTAAACTATGTCGTGATATGTTATTTTAAATAAAGTGATAATTAATAGCTTTGTTTTTATAGATCATGGCTTCTGCATCTACTATGTCAAATGAAAACTCAAGTTCTTGTGACAGTGAAAGTGGGAGTGATACTGAAAGTGATAGCTTTGATGACAGTGAGACCACAGAGAGCTTGTCCTCATTTGATCAGTCGGAAGAAGAAGACCATCTAAGCTTAGAAGACGTAATAGAAGAGCCAGCTTCTGGGCAATTCCCATGTGAGTTTGAAATCAGTGAAGAGAAGCCTTCAAAATTTGAAGCTACAGATGTTAGTAGCTGTGATTTAGAAAGATCAGGTGAGGCATTACTCATGGATGAATTTCCCTCCCCCTCTCCTTCCCCTTCCCCTCCTACCACTCCTCCTCCTCCCCGTCTTCCTCCTTCTCCTCCTCCCCATCTTTCTCCTTCTCCTCCTACTTCTTCTTCTTCTCTCTTTCTCTCTCAACAATATTGATGCTTTCAGCCATTTTTTCCTTGAACATTAGAAAAGATTTTTTGTTGTTATTCTACCTGATTGAATAGTTTACTTAGCTTGGAATGCATATCATAAAAAAAAAGAAAGATGGGTTTAGAATTTTTTTAATGAGTGTGTATAGTTGATTTTATTTAAGTTAAATATAGATCTGTTACACTTCACTCTAGCATAGATTCTTAGACTTTTCATTAGTCCAATTGAATCAACAAATCCTTGGGGAGAGGGATGGGAAATCAAAAATTTTAACAAAGTTCTCACATGATTCTGATTGTAGAACTGTGAATTTGAAAGCATGTCCAAATGACTCTGCTTAACTCAAAAGGTTGAAGAGTGGTCTGTTAAGCGTGAATTCCCAAATTGAATATTAGCATATAAAATACCATTATACTAAATGTAAAAAGAATATCAATATCATGCTCAGTTTTGATATATGTCTCAATATAAAAATTTTTGTAATAAAATTCTGTATATTAATAATTACAGGAAAATATCATTTTAATAGATGCAGGAAAACATTTAACAAAGTTCAATACTCATTGATGATTAGACTTTTTCACCAACTAGGAAAAGAAGATAATTTCCTAAACTTAGTAAAAGCAGCCTGTTAAAATCTATATTAAACATCCCAATAATGATAAAACTTTATCAGCTTTGCCATTCAAATGAGGAACAAGTAAGAGTATTTGCTATCATTACTACTATTTAATATTATATTGGAAGTTCTAGTAAGTATAATAACACCAAAAAAGTAAATAAAAGATGTGAGGATAGGGAATGAAGAGAGAGAAAATAATTGTTATTATACTCTACCCTGAATAGCCAAGAAAATCTACCTACAATGTCCAAAAGAATCTATGACAACTGACAAATAAGAGAAATCTTCTTTGAGATGTAAGATTGACATTTAAAAAAAAACTGATTCTAATCACCATCAGTATGTCCATCAGTATGGAATCTAATACTGATTCTAAGCATCAGAAATGACTAATTGGAAAATGTATTAAAAGAAAGGAAACCATCAAAATAGCACCACAAACTAAAATATACTCAGGAATAAATCTAACAAAACATGTTAAAGAGAAAATTATGAAACATTACAGAAGAAAATTGTACTGAATAAATGTAGAAATATACTAGGTTCTTGCTCATTATTACTCAATATCATAAATATATCAATTATCCCCAATTAATCTTTAAATTCAATACATGTTCAATCTGAATCTACTCTTTCATTTTGCTCCTACAAAAAAAAAGTGCAATAGAATATCTTAAGGATCTTGGGGTAGGGCTGTACTTCTTAAACAACATAAGAAAATCAAATAAGAAATAAAAAGTTTGGTAAATTTTATCATAAACAAAAAAAAAAAAAAAAGAAGAAGCTTCTGTGGAGCAAAAGATTCCAAGCAAAGTAAAGTATAAGGGACAGACTGGAATGAAATCATAAATCCATGTATACAGAAAACCTAAAAAGATTATAAGTTGATTGGAGAAAGAGAACCCAACAGAAAAATGGATAAATGTTACAAATAAACAAATCACAAAAGGGAAATGTGAATGTTAAAAAAAAAAAATAGAAAGATATATATTCTACAAGATACTCATCCTTGGTGGTAATATAAATTAGAACTGTGAGACGTTATTTCACATTTCTCAGATTAGAAATATTCTAAAATTTGACAATATCAATACTTTGAAGATGAATATTACCTGGTAAAGTTGCTTACCTCTCCAACTCTCACCTCTTAGAGAATCTCTTTTGCATATGCTCAATGAGACATGTTAAAAATAATGTACAATATGCCATCATTTGTAAGACGAAGACAAGAAAACAAATCAACCTAAATGTCTATCAGTGTAGAATTTGGTTATAAAAGGTGATATACTCATATGGTAGAGTGTTATCAGCTGCTAAAATAAATCACTATGTCCTTGTGTATCAATAAGGATAGATCTCAAAATCATAAAGTTGAATGAAGAAAGCAAGTTGTGGAATGATACCATTTAATTTAAAGAAACATAAAAGTGTACTATATATGGTAATATAAAGTTATTGCAAAAAAAATCACATTGTTCTTTGTCTTTGTGGTAGTCAGAATGGACATTTACTGTACCTATAATGTTTATTTCTCCTTAACTAATAAATTTGGGTGCCGGCCCGTCGCATAGCGGTTAAGTACACTCACTCCGCTGCTGGCAGCCGGGGTTCAGATCCGGGGCACACACCAATGCACAGCTTGTCAGGCCATGCTGTGGTGGCGTCCCATATAAAGTGGGGGAAGATGGGCATGGATGTTAGCTCAGGGCCAGTCTTCCTTGGCAAAAAGAGGAGGATTGGCATGGATGTTAGCTCAGGGCTGATCTTCCTCACAAACACGCACAAAAAAACAAATAAATTTGAAGCAAATGAATAGTTTTAACATTTACCAGTTCCAATGTTGGGGTATGGAGATGTTTTTAAATTATTCTTTATACTTTTCAGTATTTTAAAATTATCATTGCCCTCCCCCCAAAAAAGATCAACTGAAATTTAGAGTTCCTCAATCACCAACCATCTTTTAATTTTACCTTGATTAAATTACCTGGATTTTTTTTTTCCCCATTCTTCATCTAGATGGTGTATGAATAACATTTACCCAAAGCAACTAGTAATAATTTACCTAAACTCAAATTCAAATATTTCTTTCCTACTTACAAACGAAAATAAAAATACATAAAAGAACAGTACACCAACTTAAATAGTGTATTTCTAAAATTATTGATGCAATTGAAATAAAACTTTAAAATATTCTTCCAAATGAATATTTTCACATTACTGCAACCAACTAGGTAGGCTCTTAATAAGCAAAATTTAAGACCTGGTAGCAGGATTAATGAAAATAAAAATCTACACCCAAGGTTAGCCTTACTGTTTGGTTAATTAATTCCAGAGTAGCTTTTAGGAGTGAGGAGCCACTCCTCACTCCTAAATTATTAATAAATTATTAATAATTTATTATTAATAAATCTGGCTAAGCAGCAATTTAATTGGCATGATATTCCATGTTAAAATATATGGGCATGTCTAGGGGCCTCATAATATTTGAATATTGTTTTATAATACCTAACATCCCTCAACTATGCACAAATTCACACTCTTGGAAGAAGAACCAGTTACTGGAGGACCCAGTTGCTTAATATCAATCATAACAGTACGAGAGACTACTTATGCTGTAACAAAATTTCCAAAAAATTTATGGTTAATTTTAATGTTGCTGCTTCATATTTTTTCCTAAGACCTCACATGCTGAGTAGATGATCTTTTTTTTCCTTTCCAATTCCTAATTTCCTGATAAGATGCATTTAACAAGGACGTGGAATATTACAGATAAATTTATTTCAAAGAATTAGATCAATTTTCTTTTTTTTAAATATATGGGAGAGTAGAAAAAGTACAGAATTTACAATTTTATGGTTTATCTTTAGTGAGAGAACTTTTGAAGGAGATACTATATTGCTATCCATATACATATAAAGATATCTATCTGTCAGTATATGTCTCTCCATATAAATTAATTTTAGAAGTGGCAATTTTCCAGTTTTCTGTATATTTTTGTCTTTGTAGATTTATTGAAATTCATGTATATCATTAATATTCATTTGCAACTGAGAATTTATTGTTTTAGAGTATGAAAAATCCAATTTCAAAACTGAAAGATTTGGCTTATCTTGCCAACAATTGTTTACAGTAAGTAGTGTAGGCATGCTCTCATATTAACATATCTATTTATATTTTAATATACTTACTGAAT
The DNA here is from genome assembly GCF_020826845.1 of Diceros bicornis minor. Classification (NCBI taxonomy): domain Eukaryota; kingdom Metazoa; phylum Chordata; class Mammalia; order Perissodactyla; family Rhinocerotidae; genus Diceros; species Diceros bicornis. Next base: position 55,130,115 of record NC_080750.1, on the reverse strand, counting down.
ATTTCAGCCATGTATATGCAGTCTTGTATAAAATATAAGTATACTTAAAGTTAACAACAGATGTTATTTAAAATTAATTTAAAATTGAGTATTTAACCTCTGTTATTTATTTTTAAAGGATTAACCGAATGTAAAGGAATTCTGAGGAAGCTCTCATTGTCGATTTGGGAAACTCTGTCAAAATCTAAGTAAGTACAACACAAATTATTCAAAATAATATATTAATAGAAGTAACAGATTTAGAAACTGTCAATGTGGCAAGAGATTAATATTTTTGAAAATAAGTAAATATTTTCTTTCCTTGGGAAGGGTTATGGTATATGGCTTTCATTCGGTAGCAAGAATAAGATACTGAAAACTTTGAAGAAAGGTATAAGTGGAGGAAAGATTCACTTTCTTTTAATATTGCACTAAACTAAAGCAGTAATTTAATTGGCATTGTATTCCATGTCAAAATATTATGCAAGTCTCATAAAATCGTTTTTGTATGTTTTGAATAATACTTAAACATTATGTGATATCATCAAGGACAAATACACCAAACCAATGCGTATTTCATTCCCTCAATAGCTGTGTTTGTGTGCCTGTTAATATGTTAGGCGCTAGGGATACAATGATAAAGAAAGTAAAAGTATCCTGCTATAGGTGATTTATTAAGTCAAATCTTATGGTGTTTATCTCCACATTCAAATTTTCTAAAATAACTTAAAATGATATACTATAATACCAATTGCACACAATTACAAAATAAAAAACCCAAAACATCATTTATAATAAGCATATTTTAAGCACATGTTATGACCTAAGCATAGTTTGGTTCTAATCATTTTATAGATATTTATCTCATTACTCCTCACAACAACCACATGAAGAATTAGCTGCTTTTAATTCCCACTTTACAAGTGGGGAAACTGTAGCACTGGATAGATGAGCAACTAATCGAAAGTCTCAGAACTCGTAAATGATAGATCCAGGATTCTAACCTGGGCATCCGACTCCAGAGCCCAATCCACTACAATATGGGTTAGAATATGCAAAGAGTAAATTTTAAAAGAATATACAACAGTAAATTAACATGTTTCTACAGTGTTTTAATTTCTTTAAAGCAGCATGTAGTAGTTCCCCACATCCTAGCCAAAAAAAACCAAGAAAATTTTTTAAAAATTAAAAGTTAGGAGAAAGTCTATAGTTCATTTTTTTTATACAACACCAGGTATTGGAAATGATGTAGATAAATTGAATATCTGACATCTGTTAATGCAGATAGAACTGTATACAATTGCTTTGGAAAACAATTTGGTGTTACCTTACAATGTACAAATCAGTACAGTCATGAATAGCAGAACAGCGTTTCTGTTGACGACGGACTGAATATACTGCTGAGGTCCCATAAGATTAGTACCTTATAGCCTGGATGTGTAGCAGTCTATACATTTAGGTTTGTGTAAGTACACCCTCTCATGTTCACACAAGGATGAAATCGCCTAACGACGCATTCCTCAGAACCATCCCTGTCGGTAAGTGAGGTGTGACTGTAATTCCATGTGTATGAATATATCCTAGTGTTTCATCTGTGCATTAGGAAACATCCACAAGAATGATCATTGCAGCACAGTTTTGTAACAGCCAAAAATGAAAGAAACAATTCAAATGCCCATTGAAATGAGAAGGATGTAGAATAAATTGTAGTGTAGACATATAATAGAGTATTATACAGCATTAAAGTTATTTAAGTATAGTTTCCTGTAACCATATGCTGGAATCTCCATAGTAATTGGTAATTAAGTTTAAAAAGTAAATTCCAGAAAACACATATAAGATGTTGTCCTTTTAATGAAGATTCAAAATTAGGCATACATATATCATTACAAAAACTTAAAAAATTAAGCAAGAGAATGATGAAAACCTAAATTAAAGACAGTGATTGCCTCTGAGGGGAGATGAATTTTGGAAACAGCTCAAAGGGTAGATGTAAGTTATAGAAAAGTCTTTTATTTCTTGGGCTGGGCGAAGAGTTCACAACTGTTCATTATATATTAATTTAAAAAGCAAAATGAGATTGTTCCATAGATATAATTGACCCAGGATAATGATTGATTTAATTTTTCACACTTGAAGTTCAAGTTTTATTTATATTTATATATATAAAAATTTATAAATATTTATATATTTATAAATTTTTATTTATAAATTTTTTATATAATAAATTTATTTATTTATTTATTTATTTTATATATAAATATAAATATATATTTATATTTATATATTAAATTTAAAATATAGAGATGTACTTTTTTGCATAAATTTATGCTTACATCAATGAGTTTCAATGTCACTATAGAATCAGTCAGATTTTTAATTAAGAGTTTATTCTATCACAGAATAATAGAAATGTCCTGGAAAATGGTTACTTAAATATAATGGAAACTTGTGGTTAGTTTTTCTTTAAATTCTTTTCTTAAATTAGAAGAAAATTTGTGTAACCAATTGAACTGTAGAATTTTCTCTCAAGCTGCTATTATTTTTATAATCTTTGCATTATGTGTTTTATATTTTTATTCAGAATGATAAGCTTACTTAAAGACTTTGTTGAGTCTGAATTTTTTTTGATTGATGGAGATTCATTATTCATCACATGTGTTTTTAATGTGAACTTGAAACAAGGACAAAGTCTTCACTTCTTCTATATTGTGGAAAAATTTCTGCATGATTTCATTCACAAGGAAGCCAAATTTGTAATAGTTTTTTTTAAGGTAACAAACATTTATTTTGTAGAGTCTACAAAATTCTCATTTCATAGAGTCTAAGAAAACATATTCAATCATTTTAAAATTTGATCAGTTATACTTTTCTAGATATTTTGCTTCTTCAGCTTGTAATTAAAATCTCTGCTAATAGATTTGGGTGGTGAACATGATGTAATCTATACAGAAATAGAAGTATAATGATGTACACCTGAAATTTATACAATGTTATAAACCAATGTTACTGCAATAAACAAAAAAATTAAAAAAAAAATCTCTACTAATAGGAATAATACCAAGTATTATTAATAGGAAAATAGCTAATGAGTATTTATGTGATATTTCTACAGGATGCAGAAAAATATAATTTATTCATCTTGAAATTCTTAACTCTTCGAGTCGTATTAATATAACAATTTGTGCACAATACTAATCTTTAGAAAAACAAATAGTTACCCTTATTCCTATTTCTAATACTAACATTGGTTTCCTTTCTCTATAGGATGCAGAAAATATGTATCTTAATTACCCAGACCTTCTGGCCCTTCGTACCACATTGATTCAGCATTAAGAACACAATACTGACGTCACTATTCACACAGAATTTTCCAATTGTCTGTCTCCAGAATGGGAGCTATTTCTTGAAGAATGTTATCCACATTTCCTAATTGTTTCAGAAATGGGAATAACACCTTGTCAAACAGACGTTTTAAACATTTTTATCATTCATTCTCTTAAGAATAAAATCCATATTGTGTTGCCTCAGGGAATAGAGTCAGATGTCCTTAGAATTTATGGGGACTGTGCCTCAAGCTGCCATTCACACAGACGGTTTTTTGAAATGGTAAGTTAGATTGAATTGTGCAGAAGAAATAAGCAATGTGAATGTGGGAAAAATTAATCAGAGAACCAATAGCATAAGTCTTTATTCGAAAATTCTGGGCATAAGAAGACTTTTCCCCTAACATGAGGAAAGAGGGCAAGATTTTTTTATATGGCTTTAGCAAGAGAGGTTAGTTGACGTTCTTGTGGATTAAGCCTTTGTATGGGCAATTTTGAGAGGTGGGGAAGAAAAGTATGGGTCAAGTTTATGTACAAGAGGCAAGGGGGAGGAACAATTCAGAGACACCAAGGACATGTGAGGACCACAGTGGGAAATTCTCTGGCAGTGTCTTGTACACAAATTACATGTATGTGTGTATACACACATACACACATTTACATACATGTGTACACTCATTTATATACTCCTATATATTATATATGTATATTTTTTGTGTGTATATATTTTATATATACATACACATATATATGTATATATATATGTGTATGTATACATATGATCTGGGATGCTTTTTGCCTGTATTTGCACTTTTAAAATTAAGAGAGATGATAGAAAAAATATTTTATCATCTTATTTGTCAGTTTTTTTGCAACTATTTTGAATAGCTGTATCCGTTAAAAATAGGTAGCTATGAATACTAAGGGTTGAGAATATCACGATTTTCTTTCTTTTTTTAAATAGATAATAGATCAGTATAAAATGATTTTACTACTATTAAGACTTACTTAATGGTTGGTTTTGTTAGAAAAAAATGCATTTTAATTTTTCTTCTTTTATTCTAATAACCTCAGCAGTAAATAGTTCAAGCAAAGGAGCGAAAGTCTATTTTACTTGAATTAATGGATTTTTTTTTGTTTTTTTTGCTGTAGTCAAATGATCATGAACATTATTTTTCGTCCTGTATTTAGTTTAACTAGAGATTTGCAATATGTATTTTTCTTTGAACCAGAAGATTTATTTGCGTGTTTTGTTTTTTAGCATGAAAAACAACTGCGACACGCCTTACATGCCTACATAATAGACTACTGCCAAAAGTCACAAGAAACAGGAATATTTCTGTATGGTCATTTGAAACTAAACTTGGGAGACATGCAGAAAGAGGTAACAACACATTTATTTGGAAACTAAAGTTCGGCATGTAGGAAGCATACTGTTGCTTCTAGAAGACAGACATTTCCTTTACCAACATTCATGTCCTTACTGATTATGTAGACTTGCATCTTTGGGATGTGTTCTTCAAGCTGCACAGCATTGAGGCAGAAGAAGCCTTGCTAAATTTATTGATTACAAAACCCTAAACATTTTCTACAAAAGAATTTGTATAAAATGTACAGTAAAATTGGCGGAAGATAACTACTGTGATAATTTTAGGATCTCAAACTTTTGTTCTTACACTATATGGGTGATCACTGAGGAACTGTATGCTTAGAAGATAGTTTTTCAGTATTCTAGAAAGGAAAGCTATCTATGTAGCTAGTAAATGGAAGTTAAACAATTGATTTTTTGGTAATCTTTCATGAGGAAGGTGACCTAAATCAATGGTTATTTCACCCTTCTGAATTCTCCAGACGTACTACCTGACATTGTTTTCCCTCCATAGATCATTCTTTTCGGAAGACTAGATATGATATGATGATGTGAGGAGGGTTACGTGAGTCTGGAGTCAATATGCTTATGAACAAGATACTTAGTTTCTCATATCCAGCAGCCTATCAGACATCTTCACATGGATTTTTAATAGGCGTTGCAAACTTAACATGGCTTAAATCGACCTTTACCTCAAACCCATTCCATTAGAGTCTTCCTCATATCATCACTATCTTTATGGATGTTCAGGACAAAAACTTGGGAGCCGTCCTTGACTTCATTCTTTCCCTCATATCCCACAATCTAGCCACAAGTAAACCCTGTCACTACGTACCCTGAACCTGCCAACTTCATACCCTCTTCATCACTTTGACATTATTTTGAAACTCTATCATCTTTTGCATGGACAAATGCAGTAGACTAGAATACATTAAGCTACTTGTATTTCTGCTTCTGCTCTTGATCTCCTATGATTTACTTCCTACAAAGTAATCGGAGCGATCTTTTAAAAATGTAAATCTGATATCACGGTATTTCTCTGCTCAAAACTCTACAAAAGTGTATTATCAATCTTAGAATAAAACCCCTACAAACCCTGCATAGTATGTAGACACTAAACAAACATTTTTAGGGCCGGCGCCGTGGCTTAGCGGTTAAATGCTCGCGCTACTTCGGATCCCAGGCGCGCACGACGCACCGCTTCTCCGGCCATGCTGAGACCGCGTCCCACATACAGCAACTAGAAGGATGTGCACTATGACGTACAACTATTTACTGGGGCTTTGGGGGGAAAAAAAAGGAGGAGGATTGGCAATAGATGTTAGCTCAGAGCTGGTCTTCCTCAGCAAAAAGAGGAGGATTGGCATGGATGTTAGCTCAGGGCTGATCTTCCTCACACACACACAAAAAGAGTAAACAAACATTTTTAAATGAATGAATGAGGTTAAGTAACTTGTCTAATTAACATTTTAAGTTTTCAGGAGATGCCAAATTTCTTGGTTCAGACTGTGATACCCTGCCACAGACAGAGAAAACTGTCTTAAGTCTTATACCTTAAGGTATACTGTATAGCTCTTGCTCTTGACTAGTTACCTACTGAATTTTTCAATTTCTTGCTCCTTTCCAACTTTCCCTGATGTACGGAGGTTGTAGCGATAATGCTTTCAGTAGCAATAGTTCATAATTATCAACTTATGAGAAGATAGCTGCTAAACATTAAGTAACTGTGTTGTCTTTATCTCAGTTTCCTCAATGGCCATTGAAAAATGTCTGAGCTAACAACACTGAAGAATTTACAGGTTAATCATTCAGAGAGTTTCAAACTAGGCACAGTTTATTTAGATTTGTTGGAGAGTATACAGATCAGGAAAAGAAATAGTTACTAATATTAAAACGGCATTTAGAACCTCGTTAAATACAGCCTCAGTCTAATTTTCCATTAAACATTTTCCAACTGTTCTGTTCATTTCTTTAGCATTTCTTTTATATTTTTATTTAATTTTTTGAAAGATTACATTTTGGCATTAATATTATTAATGGGAAAAATATAACCTCTTTTTCTAGGGTTAAATAACACATAAGCTTTGAATCTTGTGTCTTGTAATCACCAGGTCTTTAAAGAAACTTTTTATTGCAGATACATCAAACCTTGTCCTTGCTTCAGAATCTGTGGCCAGAAGGAGCTGATATTAGAAGTGTTCTCTGCTCCGTTTCATGCTCTGTGGCACTAATACTCTATAAAAAAATGTTACATGAGGCACAAGACTGTGAAAACCAAAACACATGCACAGAAAATCATAACCCACAGGTGGGATTCTTTCAAAAATTAATTTAATTATTTAATGTTACTCTTAAAACTGTGGCGATGTTTTTGAGTACTAGCTATAGGTGTAACTTCATCATCAAACAGAAAATATGTGCTTGTCACATGTTTGCTGAATAAACATTGAGATAAATATATTGATCATATTCTTATGACAGCATGCAGGGCTCTTTACAAAACAAGTTAAGATTTTTTTTTTTCCTGCAATGAATTTGTCATCTCTTTCTTCTCTGACCAAAGAATAAGGATCTATTTCATTCTTGTCTTAGCTGATCATCACTGCTGCTGAGAATTTCACAGGCCAATTTCGAGGTACAGGTGGTGACATCCCTCAGGAGAATTCGTTTTTCTAAAGGCTGATAGGGAGTGGTGTTGCTGGTGGCAGTGATTATGGCTGTGACCAAGATGAACCTGGATAACTAGCCATCTACTCTGTTGCTAAGAACTCATGTTGGTTCTGTTAAGAATACCAATAACGGCACTGATGTTACTATTAATAATAGCACCTAACTTTTATTGAGTATGATATGCCAATGCCAGGTACCTCATACACATCATCATTAATCTTTACAACCATTCAGCATGCTAGGTATTCTTGTTTTTCTGCTTTATAGATAAATGAATCAAACAGCTAATTAGTGGCAGAGCTGGGATGGAAACTCAAGTTGTTTTTTTTTTTTAATTCTGCTTGACTACATTGCCTAGGTATACAATCATATCTCCTACTCAGACCTGCTCTTCTACATAGGAACAGAAGTGACAATAAAAAGCTTTATCACCCTCCTTGTATTGTTGCTTTGAGCTTGTAAATAAATAGATACTAGACATGCCTCCAAATAGATGACCATCCTTCACCATTTTAAAAAATGGAAGTATTAGATACAATGAATTCTGGGGCTCTATTTTGAAAAGTCTTCCCTCCTAGACAAAATAACTAGCTATACTGTTTAGAAAAATAAATCGTATGCTTATTAAAATTTTTCTTAAAATAAAATAACTCTAAAAAACTTATCATATGGGAAAGTTATAGGTAAGGGACTTTACAATACTGTTATTGCATATCTGAATTTTTACATTGCCTATATGTAGGTTGATATTTTTTAAATTCATGTCTTTCTAGGACTTGAAGAAACCACCAACATTAAATGAAGCAGCAGATCTTTGCAGAATGCTCTGCCTTAGTGTGATTTTCCTTCAACATTTACCTCTGTTTCAAAGAGCTAAGAGTAGAATCATCACTTATATTTGGGACAGAACACTTGCACCATTTCTACTAATGGTAGGGGAACCACATGGAAATTTACAAACATTTAAAACTCAATAAGGCAAAAGTTAGAAGGCGTAATACTTTGCCTTTTCTGATATTGCTTTTTTTTCTTGTATGCGTCTTAAAAATTGCTACCAGCAAACAATGCGTGTTTCTAGGAAAAATAGTCTTGTCATGTATAAAAGTACCCAATAAGAAAAAACACTTCAACTACATCTAAAATAATCCATACTCTGAAGAGTTCCAAATAATCATATAATTTCTTTCAAGAAATAATAATCCTTATTATTGATATATATGTATATACAGTAAAGTAACGAATAAACAATTTATATAAATTCCATGTTTATACTTTATCATTAATTAAAACTGAGAAAAAGGAATGTAAAAGTCATTTGTCAATTATTGTGAAGCTTTAAAAATCTTGGTTTCCATATTCAGCACAGTGCTTCCTAGTTTGATATTTTTGTATAGTCTATTGCAATATCATTTTGGATTAACAGCTTAGCCCAAGAAAAAAGATGCATTTTGGAACAATAAGCAAAGAGAACATTGTATAATCTCTTTTACTATAATTTAAACCTGCTAAAAGTAGAATTATTCCCATTAAATTTAGCACAGAGTGCAAGTTACATAAAGCTAAAGCAATGCCTTTGTAAAATATTGAGAAAACTGTATAATACAATAAATTAAAGCACGGTTGTGTGGTTGTAGCAACATATTGTTGATTTTATTACCTAGTCATTATCAGTACAACAGTACTATGCATGCAGGTGACATTTCCACCGTATATTTAAGAAATCCCACCTGATATGTGATTGTGTTTTATTTAGGCCCTATCTTGTGAAATGATGCCAGAAGCAACTTTTAATTGAAACTCTGTAGCAATAACAATGGAATACCTACTACTTTTCTATATTGATTTTATTATTTTGAGTCAATGAAAGAATATTTATTGAGCTCCTGATTGTGATGAGTTCAAAAGAATCATTTTGTTTTAGAGCTGCAATGTACGTTAGAGAGTATAGGTTAACCAAGTTGTCTTAGAGTTGGAAGAGCTGAAGCGTAAAGAAGGTGGGTCATTTGCACACAGTCATATATTTTGTCAATGCAGGGAAAGTGGCATTGTGCTTTGACATTTACTCTAGCTCCTTTTTCTTAGTATAAGTCATAGATCCTGTTGAGGGAAGCTTAAGTAAGACATGAACATTCTGGAAAGATTTTGTATCTTAGAACATGTACCTCTCTCCTCTTTTGTTTTCTTTTTTATTCCAGCTAAAGAGATGTGAATTTTTCATCCTAAAACAATTAAAGTCTGGAAATAATTGGAATGTGAATTTTGCTGGCCTGCCTGACTTAACTGATAATACTTTGTGGAAAAATATTGCCTATTATTATGAAATTGAATATAGTAGAGGTATGTTTTAAGTAACTGTATAGTTAAATCTTCTAATCATTTTTTTGTGAGTGGGTAAGAATTGTATCTGACAAATAATGTGGATGAGCTATTCATCAATTAACTAGAATTGAGTAGGAAGCTTTCTTTGCAGATATTTTCTATGGAAAGTCTGCATTTTCACAAGAGATAAATGGTTCCATTGAGGACTTTGGTAAGAATTCTGTTTTTCAAAACTAACTAGGAGATAATGTCAGCTATTTGGAAAAAAAGGGAAGTTAAATTGAAGGAAACTATAGGAGCTACCCCTAGAACACCATGATGTGTTACCTTTTATTGTGTATCTTTCATGTATCAGATATTTTGCATATGCTATAAAATGGCACCACAGCTTTGCTGATGGTTGTTCCAGACAAGGTGTCGTTCCTGTGAAAATGGAAAAGGAGTGTCAGGTTGGAGGGTTATCTGAAGAAGGAAGATGCGTGGTGCAGGATCCTGCCCCACTTCTCCCAGCGTGACCTTCAGAACTCCTGATGTCAACTCTCTGACTCCTTCACCCACCATATTGGAACCATAGGCTGACTTCTCATTTGTTAATCTGGTTTCGTTTTCTCAGCAATAGAAAAATATAGCAATACCAGTAACTAAGTTCAAAGATACTTTTACTTTCTTATAACATTAGTTAAAACATGAAAATATGCCAGAGCCTATTCTGTTTTGTTTTAAGCATGCAAGATGAGATACTCACAGATGTAAACTTATGAAATAATTCATATACATAAAACGTAAAATATGGTGACTATCACTCAGACTTTAACTATTAATTTAAATATATTTTCTTCTTCTACATAGGGCTAAACTTGGGATTGGGTGACACTTTGATACAAGAATATCTGAAGTTGTGGAACACAGTCTTAACATTATCAGGGGATGGTGGTTTTGGTGGATCCATGCCCTTGAGGACAACGTCCAGACCATTTCTCACACAGAGGGAAACATCGCCTGGAGGTGCCGACAATTTTTTAAAGTTTATCTCATTTAGGACAGAAAGAGATTAGCAGTATAATCTTTGTTTAGAAAATAAATCTGACCTTTAAAGTTTTGCCATTTTGCAGGGTTAGTCCTGCTGATTAGCTGCCATAACTGCAGCAGCTTCTTCACCTTTTAACTGCTTTGTTTGTTTTTTTTGTTTTCTTATTTATTTATTTAAAGTAAGGTCATGAGAAAGGGGGCTAACATTTACTAAGCACCCATTCTGCCAGGTACTGTGCTTTGCCGTTCACGTGATTTTTCCTGTTTGGTTTTCAAAACAGTGCTACCCATGGTATTGTCCTTTTGCAGAGAAGATCCCGGGAAAATTGCTTAAATCGCATAGCAAACTCATGATAAAGAGAAGATTTGAATCCAGGTCTGTCTGCCCCCATAGTCAGGCATAGAGGACATCTTGTAATAGCATCTTTACTATATTTTCTACAAAAAGTATAAATTTTGCTAAAGCTCATATGGAGAAACCAACTTGTATTTAAGTAGATCTCAGGGGATTGTGGTTGGCTGATTAGACCAGCCTATTTATGTGGAAAAATTTTATTTGATACTTAAATATATAAAGGTTCTTTTAAGTTTCAACTAATCAAAGATACAGAAGTTATTTTATTACTATTTCATTTTATTAATTTTGATGATTAAATTTTGAAAATTTTATAAGCTTTATAACTTATTTTCTTTAGTCTATGGAGAAATAGACATATTTCTTACTGTGGGTCAGAACAAATACTTGTCTTTTCTGGATTGCACAGTGATTTCTTGACTCTATTTCTCAAGTGCATTCAACATCAGCTGAAATAGAAGTCTACTTCAGTTCACTCAATATATTTACATTTGTGACAATATGTGGAATATAGATTTAATGTAAACATCCTGAATTGCAACAATTCTATTGAAGTATTATTTATTTTGCAATAAATGGTGAAAATGTTTACCTTTGCTGTTCCAGAAACACTGGCATCACATTGGTAAATTATTATTAGAGTTAGGTGTTCAAATATTAATTGTATTTCTAAATACTACCAGGATCAAATCAAGAAATTCATAAATCAGGACTCATTCCTCTGAAAGCTGAGATTATAGAAGATTATGCTGGAGATATTATGTCAAAACTACATTTTCTAAGCAGGTAATTTGTAAAAAAATCTTTGCTTGTTTGTGATATCTATATTTCTATACAAATATAAAGCCGAGTATAGTGAGACAGATTTGTTGTATATATTTTACTTATATGATTAAAATTTCACATTGGAAGATAAATTTTAGTGAATTTTACTTTATTTAGACATGATTGATTATTATGATTTAAAAAACATTTATTTATCTTCTTTAAACATTTCAATTGCCTTTTTCTCAGTAATAAGTATGATGAAGTTAAGGGTTTAATTAAAGTAGTGAGTGGCTGAGGTGTGGTGGTGGCCAAGAAATAGAAATTAAATTACAGATGTGAGATCATCCATCCATCTATGTGGATCATGAAATCATCAAGGATGATGAGAGAAGAAATAGTAAGGAGAAAGACAGTAAGCTAGGTTGACATCTTCAGTGAAAGAAACGGAGTAACAAAGAGGATAATTTTCTCAACAAGGAAGGATTGTTGGGGATGACACTGGATGGAGTAAGGCTGCATGAAGACTATTTATACTAATATGTATTGTTTATCTGAAATTCAAGTTTGTCTGTTTCCTACATTTTTATTTGCTAAACCTATCAATCTTATGTCAGAGTCATATATTTCAATGGAGTAGAAAGGGTAACAGAGGTCCTGAAGCAGCAAAGAGGAGAAAGGAGGGTATTAAATTACCTCCAGTCCCAATAGTAAGGGAGTAATTGAAAAAAAAAAATTAGCAAACTTGAAGAGGAAACAAAGGAAACAGAAAAAGTCCTCAAGGAAGAGTCAGGCTTTAGTAGAGAAAGTTGGGTGAAGGGAGCATTCAAAGAAGAGTTTATGGATATAAGGAACTGCTGATGACAGTCTCTAAGTTCCAGAAGATACCGTGAAAGGGTTTACAATGGAGTTAAAGAATTAGATTCATATGAAGATTAGAGTCTGGTAATGATGGTGGTGACCTTATAAGTGTAAACTTTGAGTAAAGAATGAGATAAACAGAAATGTCTGGCCTGATGGAACTAGTTCTGAGGTGGTTTAGGTAGTCCAAATATTAACCATCATTCTAAGGATGGGTCTTTTAGGCAGTTAATGGTGAGGAGATAAGGAAGGCTGGAATGTGTATAGTGGAGAGAACGTGGACTTGGGTGGTCTCACAAGGAGACTGGAGCACTTGAAAGCAAAAGTGATCCTACCAATTGACAGACAGTCTGCCATGGCAGACATGACAAAACAAATCACTGTGAAAATAACAAATTATTTGGCAAATGTTATATGTTTTCAAAATATGTATTTTTTTTTAAAAAAATGAAAGTATTTCTACATGATGCTATACAACAATATAAATTCCAACTGGACAGAAATCTAAATGTGAAAGATAACAGTTACACTTGCAGAAGAAAATAGCTTTACAGTCTCAGGGTAGAGATACAAGAGCATTTAAATACTATGTAAAACTCAAGTCATTAAGAAAAAAAGAGTACATCTGACAATATTAAAATTAAATATTGTAATACAAAAATTTGGAGAAGATATTTAAAACGTATATAACCAGCATAGGATTAATATAAAGGATTTAGTGTAAAGAATTCCCGTGATTCATAAGAAAATGATGAATCAGACAGTAGAAAAGAGGAAAAGAATAGGAGCAGTTAATTAGTCAAAAAGTAAGTGTGGTAGTAGCCAATAAAACTATGAAAATATGTTCAACTTCACCGTTAATCAAGGAAATGAAGATTAAAGCTACAATTAACTGTTATTCAACACCCTTTATTTTGGTAACATTTACAATACTAGGTGATGCCGAAGATGTGTGGCAATGGAAGCAACTAGTGAGGCCGTGGAAACATCATTTAAACATTGCCAGTGGGAATAGAAATTGATAAAACCTAGTGAAGTTCAAGATGTGCATTCTCTACAACCTGAAATTTAACTATGGAAGCTATGCTATATTTGAGTAAGAATAAATTGCATTAATGATCACAGCAGTACTGTTTGTATAGAAGTAAACTAAATATCAATCAGTAGGAGAAGGAATTGTAGGCTATTAATACAATGGAATACTCCCTAGTAAAAATAAAAAATTGCATGAATGCACACATCAACATATATGAATCTCAAAATCATGTTGTTAATGCAACAAAGCAAGTTAGAGAATGATGTAGTTGTCATGTTGTCACTTAGATGCAGTCTATTTAGTAATGGTATACAAACGTGATATATACCATTGATAAATACAAAGTGGCAGTTAGTTTTTAGAAGAGAGAAGAATGGCATTTCTGAGCAGTATCTAGGAGGCTTAAAATATATCTGCAATGCTTTATTTCTTTAAAATAAATAAGATCTGGGGCCGACCTGGTGGCACAAGAGGTTAAGTGCGTGTGCTCCGCTGCGGCGGCCCAGGGTTCGCCGGTTCAGATCCTGGGGGCGCACTGATGCACCGCTTGGCAAGCCATGCTGTGGCGGCATCCCATATAAAGTGGAGGAAGATGGGCACGGATGTTAGCCCAGGGCCAGTCTTCCTCAGCAAAAAAAGAGGAGGATTGGCAGATGTTAGTTAGCACAGGGCTGATCTCCTCACACACACATACAAAATAAATAAAATAAATAAATAAATAAAAGAAATAAGATCTGAAGAAAACCTGGAAAACCACTAACATTTAAAAAAGTGAGTGGCCATTCCCTTGGTCATCCAGTGTCATGACTTTAAATATTAACTTTTTGCTAGAAAGTCTTGAATTCTTATCTCCAGCTTTTTTTTTTTTTTGCTGTAAATTCCCAAAATTGTATCTTGAGACAGTCCTTTGAACTCCTGATTATAATTGGATGTCTTATAGACATATCACACTCAACACGTAAATGCCAAACTCCTGATCTTCTTGCAGGAAGCTGATCTTCCCTCGGTGTTCCCTGTCTCCGTCTCTTTTCTTTCCCTTTCTCAGGCGGGAATTCTTGGAATCAACCTTGACTTCTCTTTTTCTTTCTCATACCACATTCAGACTGTCAGCCCAACTTATTTCCCCTCCTCCAAAATGCAGGTAGAGTATTTCCTTTTCTTGCTTCTGCCTGCCCTGCATCTCCTGTACACTCTACCAGCGTCTCTTGATTATTGTAGTAGACCCCTAACTGGTCTCCTACTTCTGCCTTTGCCTCCTTCACTACATCTCAACACAGTAGCCAGAGTGGTGCTATGGGGGGAAAAACCAGGTTACTTCTCTCCTCTGCTCAAAACCTCCCAAGGAGTTTCAATTCGCTCAGGTTAAAAGGACTACAGGGCTCTACTGCTCTCTGGCCTCTAACCAACTCTGCCTTACCTCTTTGACCTTATTCCCCACTTATTTCTCCCAAGTTCTCTTGCTCTCTTGCTCTGTGCATGCCGGCCTGCTTTCTGTTCTTTTTTTTTCAGCCTTATTGTGATGTGATTGACATATAACATTGTGTAAGTTTAAAGTCTACAACGTGATGATATAATACACATCTACATTGCAAAATGACCACCACAATAAGATTAGTTAACAGATCCATCACTTCACATAATTACCCTTTTTTGTTTGTGATGAGAATATTTAAGACCTACTCCCTTAACATCCTTCAAGTACATAATAATGGTATTGTTAACTATAGTCACCATGCTGTACATTACATCCCCAGAACTTATTCATCTTATAACTGGAAATTTGTATTCTTTGACTAATATCCTCCCATTTCCCCCACTCCTCAGCCCCTGACAACCACCATTCTACTCTCTGTTTCTATGAGCTTGATTTTTGTTTTTTTTAGATTCCACGTATAAGTGAGATCATATGGTATTTGTCTGTCTCTGTCTGACTTATTTCACTTAGCACAATGCCCTCAAGTTCCATCCATGTTGTCACAAATGGCGGGATTTCCTTCTTTTTAATAGCTGAAAGTTATTTCATTGCATGTATATATACACCACATTTTTTTATCCATATATTTGTCAATGGACACTTAGTTTGCTTCCATGTCTTGACCATTGTGTTTCTTGAACACAACAGCCACTGTCCCACCTCACAGCCTTTCTGCCTACTGTTTTATTTGCTCAAAATGTTCTGACTCAGACAACCTTTAACCCATTGTTCAAGTAGCTTTCCGGCAAAACCCTTCCTTACCCTCCTACTTAAAATCACACCTTCTCCTCATGCTGGAACTTGCTGCCCTCTCCTCCTGCTTTATTTTTCTTCACCATGCTTTTCACCATCTGGCATAGTATTTATTTTACTTTTATATTTCTTTGTTGTCTGTAACTCTCTATTAGTATATAAACTCCACAAAGACAGTTTTTTAAGTCTGTTTGTTCATTGACATATTCTCAGCATCTTGATGAGTACCTGGCACAGGTACTTGATGAGTAGCAGGCACTCAATGAATATCTTGAGATAAATGAATAGTAGGTTCATAAGTGTCATTTATTTTCTAATCTTTTCTTTATCCTTGAAATATTTCACAAGTGCACACACATACGCACAAAGAAACAAGCTAAAATAATCCAGAAGAGTCTTTCAACTTCAGAAATACCATCTTTTATAGTAGGTGAGGCTATATACACTTGGTTATTATTTGGTACCTAATTCAATCCCACATAAAAAGAAATTCTTAACATGTACTTTTAAAAAATCACTATCGAGATGACAATTCTATAGATATTCTTGCCTGCTTCTGGACTATTTCTTCAAGAGATACATTGTTTGTAAAAAATGTATTTTGCTCATTTATAATTATAAAATTAAAGAAAGAGACCCTTTAAGTAAGTTCATGGTTTACAGTAGAAACTAAAAACAAAAATTAGAAGTGTATTATAATGCATGCCTTTTGTTTTTTTCTCAGTGATGACCCAGCTGTTCTATCTCTTCCTAAAAAGAGAGAATTTGATGAACTCACACACTGGCATTCTTCTAGACCTCTCAGTGATGATTTTGAAAGGACTCCGTGCAACAGTGATGGTAAATATAACTAATATCTGGTAAACATTTCAACATTCTTATTTATTAAATAATTGCATCATATGTATAAGAAAACAATGACTCATCCGAGATTAATAAAGTCTAATTTATAGTCTCCTCCTTCTCTCTCTCTGCCACTGTACAAATTTCCAACACCTTCCACAGCAAGACTGGGAAGAAGCTAATTTCTATATTATGAAAAGCGAGATTCCAATTGATCTATTGGGGGGAAAAGCTGTTTTGTCCAGACACGTTCTTCAGCATTTTATTTTTCTCAGGTTACTACAACAAGTTACTTTACATGTATTATTAAAGTTCTTTTAGTTTTTGTTCTTCTTGGTTAAAAATTTCTTTGTATTATCTTACAAGATCCAATGCCTTCATTAACCACATTATATTGTCATTGTTTGCCCAAACTGGTAATTACATTAATTACCTGCTCTAAAATATTGTTTAGGAGGTCTTA
Organism: Diceros bicornis minor; assembly: GCF_020826845.1. NCBI lineage: Eukaryota > Metazoa > Chordata > Mammalia > Perissodactyla > Rhinocerotidae > Diceros > Diceros bicornis. The sequence goes on along the minus strand of NC_080750.1, from coordinate 55,112,873 downwards.
AATATTGGAATAATCTATCAATTATTTTGGCAGTGAGATATTATGGGCCAAAGTAGCTTGTAATCTTGCTATCTCCTTGGATTTCAAATTGGTCCAGGAAAATCAGCATAGGAAAAATTAAAAATCAGTGGCACACAAATATGATTTTTTTTAGCTTGGGAAATGGCAGCCAGATTGGTGTTGCAGATCTCTGACACACTCAGGCAGCGTCTATCCTGTGAATTGAGACCCACTATGCGGCCAGCTTTGTGCTGGGTTCCAAGAATACGGCAGGGAACATGAAAGAGATGTTCCTGCTCTTGTAGTGCTCACAGTCTAGCAGGGAAAGCAGATAGTAAACAAATCATCACAGAGATACTTATTTAAAATCATGATGAATACTACAATCACGAACAAAGGGTGTGAACAGAGTCTGCTAGAGGGATTGGGGAATTTTCAAGCCAAATCTGAAAGATGAAGGTGGTTAGTTGGGTGTGTGGTACTGGTGGGGACTAGTAGGACAACATCATGACAGGAAGTGAGCAGAGAGCCTGGAGTATAGACAGTGATGTGAGATGATGCAGCATCATCACGCAGGCCCCTGTAGGCTCTAGTGAGGATTTTGAATAACAAAAGAGAAACAGGAAGCCACTGAAATGTTTAAACCATGTGTGTGACAAACTCAGGTTTATATTTTAAAAGGATTGCTTTGGCAGCAGTGTGGGGAAAGAAAACACTCCTTTCAGTTGTGTGCAGTACTGCTTCAGACTAAGAATAGTCTGCAAATTGGTAATGTCTCGCTTACAGAGTCCATTCTGTGCTATTATGTGGAATTTGATTGTTTTAGCCAAATGTTTTTGACCTAATTTGGGGGTAGTTTTCAGAGACTCTATTTTCAAGTCAGATGCTTTTTTGGAGTGTTCCTGTGCTTTGTTCTTGACCCTGTGCCCAGGGCCATCAACAATGCCAAAGAGCTGGTGTTTTCTCTTGTGGTTTTGATGCAGTGGAAGAAAAGAAAGGTGTAAGCTCACCATTGACTTGTTCTATGGGATATATCCATAATGCCTAGAAGATTGCAAGAAAGCAAATATAAAAATAGCAGATATTGATTTAGATCCCTCCATGATATTTAAATATGGCTCAAATAATTTGAATTTCTATATCTCAATCTCTAACATGTCTATAATTAGATTAATGTGAATTTCTAAGGGAATTTGTCAAAGCCTTTCTCATGAATCCCTCTGAATGGAATTCTAATTTATAAATAGCATTGTCAACATATTTTAATAATTTATTTCCTACAGCTAAATCCAAAGATGCCAAAGGAAGACGAGAAATACAGAAATTACATCATTTTTATCACGTCTTTGGAAAATCTTTGTTAGAAAGTAACAGATCAGTAAGGATTATAAGAGAAAGAGCTCTGCCACCTCTAGAGAATTCTTCTGGGCAAAAGAAAAGAAAACACCAGATACATTCTTGATCTAGCAGGGCTCAGGCATGTGGGGATCCTAACATTCTGCTATCCATGTGAGATCCTCATTAACAATATCCAGCATTGTACACATGGGTAATCTCATCTGTTATTAAAGAAGACAAAACTCCTTTTAAAAAAAATTAATAACTGTCAACTCAAGTATATTCTAAATATTAACCACAAATTACAAAAGATAAAACAATTTATTCTCCTTTTAGAATATTTGTAAAATAAAGAAAAATGTAATGAAGAAAACAAAATCCTAGCAGGACCTTCACACAGAATTAAGCACTGTTAACATTTTGGTGCATTTCCTTGTGGTCATTCTTCCTTTCATACTGTTAAGAATCTTTTGAAACACAATTTGATGGCTGTATAATCTTCTATAATATGGCTGTGCTATTATTTGTTTAATTATCTCCTTTTGAAGTATAGAAAAATTGGTATAAAAAAAGAGGAAAAAAGTCTATACTCTCACATCTGGCAGATAATCACTATTAACATTTTGACATACAAACTTCCTTTTTTATCCATATAGTGTTTTTTTTTGTAAAAGTCATATATTTTTACAAAATATATTTTTAACCTATATCCCATCTATCAATATATAATGGACATTTTTCTGTGTCATTATTCCATAATAGTATATGGTTTCCCAAATTTTAAATAACTTTTAAAAAAAGATTATAAAGTTCAAACACATCCAGTAAATTGTTATCTAGAAAAGTATAAAAAACTGAAAGATCACTACAATTTTGCCCCTCCAAAAAGTTACTTATATTAACTTTCTGGTGAATATTTCAACCTATACATATTTACAAACATGCACACAAACAATTTAAAAATTTACATATGGTTTTATTATTTTTCCCCTTTAAACAATGTATTTTGGAGAACGTTCTATTTCAATGAACTAGGAATAAATTTTTCCTTTTAATGTTTGCATTTTATAATATATTTTTCTATTTTTATTGTTTTTTATGTTTCCATTATTTTACTATTATAACCTGTGCTATGATAAACATAATTTTATCTGAATCTTTCTACCCTTTTCTAATTACTTAAAGAAGTAATTGCTGGGTTAAAGACTGAAAAATTTTAGGGCTTTTGATATGGACCAATACGTTCTCATTTAAGAGGGCTATACTAATTTTCGCTCTTATTATAAAGTTAATACACATAATAACAGTATTAAAATATTATTGATTATTGAACTCTTATGTGAAAAACACTGTGCTCAGCACATAGTGAGTGGCCGAGCCAGGCTGGACTCTGGAACCTGCTGCCCTTTTAACTATTTAGCTATAATGATTACCATCATCAGCATATGAGAATGTCTTTTTTACTTATTTTTTTATTTTTCGGAATTCCTCTCAACAAGGGGTTTTAATCTCAATTTCTTTAAACACCACTGATATGAGTATCTTTTCAAAATTTAGAGTCTATTTGTGTTTCTTCCTTTATAAGTTTCTCTTTTATGTCCTTTATCTTCTATTGCTGTAGTATTTTCCTTTTGCTTATTGATGGCTAAGAGCTATGTATATTTATTTATTTATTTAATTTTTTTTTGTGAGGAAGATCGGCCCTGTGCTAACATCTGCCAATCCTCCTCTTTTTTCGCCTACCATCCGTGCCCATCTTCCTCCACTTTTTATGGGACTCCGCCACAGCATGGCTTGCCAAGCTGTGTGTGGGTGTGCACCCGGGATCCGAGCAGGCGAACCCTGGGCCGCAGCAGCAGAGTGTGCGCACTTAACCACTTGTGCCACTGGGCCGGCCCCAAGAGCTATGTATATTTAAAAATAATATTCCTTGTCATATATATTGAAAACATTTTCTTAGTCTCCATTCTCTATTTTGTGCTTAAGGGAGTTCATTTTTCTGGATGCTCTCATGTTACCTACATGTTATCATGTAGACCACACACTCCAGGGACATCTTTTTACCTCTGCTTGGGACATGCTATTCCACTAAGGAGCTAACATCACTTAATCGGTACTCAGGAGTTCTTGCGATGGTCCATTTTTCCCACATTGAGGAGGTAGAGGATGGGGGAGAGCTAAATAAGAACATGCCCTGAGATCAGGACGAAAAATGTTGTCACAATGGTTGGCCATGGCAGCATTCTCTATTGCATACAATAGTCCAGATATTGCAATATTAGGCCTGATTTTGCCAGTCTTTATAACTGTTTTCATTGTACCCCATTCAAACCTATTAGATTTCTTCTGGGAATCCCTGGACAAAATTTGTATTTGTTTTTCTGTGAAGTGCAGTATGTTACACTCCAGGGCAGTTTTTGTGATTATACTACAGCTGGTCTAAGCTTATAAATGATACATATCTCAGTTGAATATTGGTTTAAAATGGTCTTTCTTAGACCCAACCTCACAGACTTAAAATGCCAGAACACTGGTTTTTCAGCATAAGGGATTAAGGAAATAATAGTTGAGGAGACAGAGAAAGGGAATGGTGAATTATCATGCTTGTGTAAAAAATAGAGGTTTGGATTTAATTATTTGAGACCTCAAAAGTCTTATTTGGTGTGCTATTTTAATGTCCTGAATGGTAAACTAATGGTCTGAGATATTAAATATTTCTTTCAAAAATATCAAACGTATTATCCTGGAAACATTTGCTTTTGTTGTTTACTTGAGTTTTTTTCTATTTTTTTTTTGTTTTTTAGAAGACAAATGCAGAAAAATTTATTGAAGAAAATCAAAAGAGACAGCTAGCGAAGCTAGAGAAAAGAGAGGAAGAACGATGGAATAACTTGTCCCTGCATATTGAAAAGGAAATTAAAGAAAATCCTAAATCTGGAATAAAAAGACTAGACAACTTTCTTCAAATATGCTATGTTAAATCTGTAAAATTTACTGCAGAAATGGCAGGAATGGATGCCTGTTTCAAATTATGGGTGGAAAACTGTTTAAAAACAGGTATATAAATATATTCATTTCAGAAATTTTTTTAAGATTAAAAAATCAGTTAGAACAGAGCAAAAGAATTGGTATTAGGTACAGATTCCAAATCTTCTATCCTGTGCTGACTTTGGGAACTCTATTTGATGTGTAAAGAATAAGAAGATTTCTTTTGATCCGTAATAATGTCATGATTATTTGTATATGTGATAGGTATTGGTGGATAGATTCCATTTGAAATTCAATGCAGCAAACAGTTCTTCAAGGTCAACCATGAGCTGAGTACCTTTTAGGTGCCCATGGGGCTTCCAAACAGAAGAGCATGGGCCTTACTCTGAAGGAGATTAAGGATCAGTCTCTCAAGGGACTCTGGCATATTCTGAACTAACTGTAACATAGTGCGATATCCACAACCAAAACAATGTACAGCTGGTCCTCCGTATCCCTGGGTTCCACGTCCATGGATTCAACCAACCGAAGTTCAAAAGGCCTATGATGGTTGTCTCTGTACTGAACGTGTACAGATTTTTGTCTTCTCATTATTCCGTAAACAATACAGTATAACAACTATTACACAGTATTAGGTATTATAAGTAATCTAGAGATGATTTAAAGTATAAGGGAGGATGTGTGTAGATTATATGCAAATACTACACCATTTTATGTAAGGAACTTGAGTATCCGGGGATTTTGGTATCTGCAGGAGTCCTGGAACCAATCCCCCTAGGATACCGAGAAATGACTGTATATATATGTTGTGTGGATATTACACGTAAGAAATTGAGGCTCCAGGAGAAGAAATTATGTGGCCAAATTTCATCGACAGAGCAAGGATTTTAATATAACACTCTTACTCCAATACACAAATTAAATAATTAGTAAATTGGAGCACAATAGTGTTGCGGATGAGGGCAAGAGAGTAAACATTTCTGATTGAAGGGAAGATGAAAGATATTTAGTTCTTAATTGTGGTCACAGGAAAGCAAATATTAAAAGAGTAAATATGGAATGGCCATCATTTTTTTAAAAAAGTCGATTCAGCCCATCCTCCATATTAATCCTTATGATTAAATAATAACAGCTACCATTATTATATCATTTTATATATGGATTATTTTGTTTAATCTTTATAATAACCATATGAGATGAGATCTATTATTATTATCCCCATTATAGCTGTAAAGAAAATGAGGCTTAGAGATGTAACTTTCCAAGTTCCTAAGTCAAGCACAGGCAAGTTAAATTTGAATTTCAGATAAAAACTGAAATTTTTTAGTATAAGTATGTGCCATGCAATATATATCCCAAACTAGGTCTCCTGTATTTTTATTTGCTAAGCTGGCAACTCTACTCTCACTCAAGAGTCCACACTCTTCACTGCTATACAGTACTGGTCATTATGAGTTCCTCAATTATTGTGAGTGATTCATATAAAAACGCTTTTTTTAATCCTGCAATAAAACTGTCAGCTTTTGGGGTTTCAACATCTTGCCTATCTTAAGTTATGAACGTCAATGTTTTATTTCAACAGAAGCAGAATCCAGAGATATAAGCATAATAATTAACTTGATGAAAAGGATTCACAGAATCCATGAAAAATATTCAGAACTCTTACAAAATACACATCGACGAAAATTAGCCAGATATCTAAGATATATTGGATTTGACAACTTGGCACACTCAGTATGTCCTCAGGTAGATGGTATAGAAAATATTACACGATATTCATATATATGAGGCTGTGTGTGTGTGAAGTATTTTATGGAATGTATTCAGGATTAATGTATATTAGATTAAGTAAATGATTAGCCATGTATAGACACTGATCTAATATTTTTTATAGACATGTATTTACTTAGAATAAATGTTTCATTTGTACCAAGGGTACTGTGGTCTGAATGTCTGGGACCCTCCAAAATTTATATGTTAAAATTCTAAGCCCCAGAGTGATGGTCTTTGGAGATGGGGCCTTTGGAAGGTGATTAGGTCATGAGGGTGGAACCCTCATGAATGAGATTAGTGCCCTTATGAAAGATACCCCAGAGAGCTAGCTCATCCTTTCACCATGTGAGATTACAGTAAGAAGATGGCCATCTAGGAGGAAGCTCTCACTAGACACCAAATCTTTGGGTGCCATGATCTTGGGCTTCTCAGCCTTCAAAACTGTGAGAAATAAATGTTTATTGTTTGTAAACCACCTAGTTTATGGTATTTTTGTTGTAGCAGCCCAAATGGACTAAAACACAGGAGCTCTCTATCTTAGAATAAACTCTTACCAAAGCCCACAGGGCCCTACATAACTCGTCCCTGGTCACCTCTCTGTTCCGATTTCCAACCGTTCTGTTTGTTGAGTGAACAGGGTTCCTTTTTGTCTCAGAGTATTGCATCAGCTATTTCTTCCATATGAACGTTTATTCCCTCAGATCTTAACATGGCTTACTCCTTTGGTTGTTAAGGTTTTAGATGAAACATCATCTTATCAAAGAAACATTTATGGCTGCCTTGAGACCATCTAATCTCAAATAGCATTTCCTCCACTCCTCTCACCACCCATGAAGTCACCAAAAAATTTCCTTATTTCTCTTTCTTAACAGCATGTCACTATCTGAACTTCTTTGTTTGTTTTGTTCATTTGTTTCTGTTTGTTTCTCAAAATTAGAGTGTAATTCCCATAGAAGCAGGGCCTTTCTCTCTGTTTCTGCTATGCCTCTTATGCAGTAAGTTTAAAATATCTGTTCAACAAATAGAAGGAAGGAAGGAATAAAGAAAGAAGTGAAGGGTGAAGGGAAGAATTCTCCTGCAGATGTGATTGCTGTCAGTAAATTGTGTCTGTTTATCTGGAAGATTTCTGAAGACTTCTGGAAAGAATTAAAATTTATCCTCAGAGAAATGGATCAACTTAATTTTGTTTTTTTCTAGGAAAGTTTTACTTATGATTATTTCTATTGAATATTCTTACATATACTAACTCCTTTAAACTTCCTATTTAATTGTCTTCAGCTGTTACTTCAAAAGAATCTGTTTGAAGAGAAAATATTTTTTAAGTCAAAATATCTTTCCAAGTACTGACTTGAGCACCATAAAGACAGTACACTTAGAAACAGGGCAGCTCTACCCATGCTATTGCTTAGTTTTGTTAAAGTAGAGATGCTTTCTGTTAGTGGAGGAATGGAAGGGATACATGGAGAGGACATCAACTCAGATGACTGGCGAGAAAGAGGAGGCCTAGCTAGCCTTCCACTTCCTCCTGAACAAGTGCTTCCTTTAAGGGCTCTATAACGTTTGTGAGTCTTCATACTGACCCACCACAGAGATCCAGCCTTTTGCTAGTTTGCCCATTCCTGAAGAGTGCTAACAGGATCCATAAATCCTTCCTAGCTGCGTCTTGCTCCCATATTCTCAGGATGACTTTGGGCCACTCTTTGACAATCTGTAGGATTTCTCTGGAGATCTTGAGGCCAGCTTTCCCAGATGGCTTTTGTTTTCCCCATCCCGCGTAGAAATAGCCCTGTATCTTGATTACTCAAGTGCCATATCCAAAGTTCAATCGGCATATTTAACAAGGCTTTTGAAGCCTTGTGGCTATAGAAATGAATTACACTGCAGAAAAATATGTTAATGCAGAATGTGCGTTGAGTTCTTAGTTCAAATCCAACCATAGTATGCACTAGAGACCCCTTTCTTTCGTTGTTCTATCCCTATTTCATATTGCAAGAGTATATATTTTATTTCCCACAGAAGGAGACCTATGTTTCCCCACTCCTGTGAGAGACCTGAGAAACTGGAAGAAAACAGTTTTCCTAAAACAAACTCACCAGCTCTAGAAAAACAATTCTCTCTCTCTTAAAAAACCAAAACAAAACAAAAAACTTGATGATGATGATGGACAGAAATCTAGCTCCCCACTGTTTCCAACTGCTCCAGATTTGAAATAGGATATTTGCTTTATTATTCCTTGACCAAAACTACCATTACAATTTTTTCTTTTTTTCTTAAACAAGAAATAAACAGAAAATTTTTAGAAATTAATAGAAAATGGCAATTTTTAAATGGAGTTTTTCCTGCTTCAAGCCATCAATGTTTCAAAACATGTTTTGTGGTTGATTCTCAACCAGAACACCTCAACATATAAATTTATGTTTCCCATGCTTTGCTAATATTATCATAATCAAGTGTTATCAGAACTTGAAGAATAGAGGCTATGTGAAATACATGAATTTCTTTTGATGTTGGGTTCCTTAGTGATAAGAGTTGTTTACCCACTGAGTAGAATTCTTTGAGTAAAATAATTTGTAAGATAATATGTACTAATTATATATATCCTAATAAGAATATTTCCTTTACCAAAGATTTCCTTTTAAGATTGGGAAGATTTCCTTAATGGAAACACAATTTTTATTGTGTGTGTGTGAGTTGTTCATATTTAACAATTATCGAAGGTTACATTGATTTGTAATTAAAAGATTAATTTCATATTGCATTTTACTTATATTCTTATGGAACGTGGTACTGCCACATAAAATAGCCTTCAAAAAAATCATGGTAAATATATAGTATCTATTTCCCATGTATCAGAATTGACAGCTAGAATGAAATATTACTCTCCTTTGTTTACTCTGAAATTGGGTTATACAATTTAAGACTTGTAAGATATTGAAAGAAACATGAAATAATAATCTTATTGAAGCAAAACGAACTACAATATGATTGATAATAATTTTCTTGCCCAGAGTCAAAATTGTAAAATAGTATGAAAGTCTAATACGTAATGCTCATTTTAGGTGGAGAAATCAGGTACTGAGAAGGATATTTCTAAATATTCAGTTCAGATGGGAGCAGCTCGGTTTCAGTTAACATACATGGGACCTTACTTATTTCAAGAAGAAAGAAGTGATCCAGATCCCAGGGTGCATCATTTTATACCAGACACATGGCAGGTATTTATTAAAAACATCTGCAGCCTGGAAAAGTGAAGACAGTTGATGGAAACAGTTGGTTCAGATCTCATTGCGGGCAACAAATTTTGGAAATGTAAATCATTATAGAATGCAATATAATGACAGTGAAAATAAATCATTTCTTGACCTAAGAGATAAAAGAACACAGCAAAGAGTCAGTTGAAATGAAAAAATATTGGTTCTATTAAATCGTAGTGTCTGGATTAAAACTAGGCACTCTAACCCTAGTTTGACTGCTCTTAACCATTACACTATGTAATTATCATATACATCCACTTAATTTCATGTCTCAGATATAGTGCCTGATGTTTAATGATACATATTTGGCAAGAGTTTACTGTTTTTTTAAAAGCAGTGGTGCTTTCAGATTGTCCAAATGTTAAATAGCAGATTCATTCATAATGTATCATGATATATCATAAACATATCGTCTATTATATGTATATTTTTTTGGAAAATCTGTCCCTTTCTACCTTATTCATTTGCTGACACTTAATTTATGAACAGAAAAAATCAGAATTATAAAGAAAAGCATATTTTGGTAATTCTGAGTTCAGCCTGAGGTTCGCTAACTCAAGCTAAAAAGAATGCAGAAAGCCAGGCTGCATGGTATCCTGGGCAGGCCCCTTGCAATGATATCTGTTTTATTAGGATATTTTTACCCAAGTTTAGGTGAGGAGTTTTGTAGGAGAGTTGAGGTATGGTTGAGTTATTTCCAAATAACAGAAAATGGTGGTTCCCTTAAGTTACTGCCATCTTGAATACTAGTATGTCTCGGAAGGAACTGTGGATACTAATTCCACAACTTAGAAATAGTTGACATTAAATTAAAATTTGACAGTACATATATATTTTCAAAATGAAATGTGATTTTTTTTTTTTTAATCTAGAGAGAACTTCTTGATGTTGTAGATAAAAATGAATCTGCTGTGATTGTTGCTCCCACCTCATCAGGGAAAACCTATGCGTCTTACTACTGCATGGAGAAAATTCTGAGAGAGGGCAATGAGGGAGTGGTTGTATATGTTGCTCCAACAAAGGTATTGCGTCCATCTGACACTATATATCTTACAGTATTTTCCTCAATTGTAGTTTGTGTCGTTAGTCCTAGGGAAGCACACAGTGTACAGGCTCCAGCCTCGCGGTCATGGGTTTGAGAGTTTATGTGCTGTGTGACCTTGAGCTGATTTCTTACCTTAGTTTCTCCACCTACGAAAAGGGGATAAATGCTTACTTCATACTATTGTTCTAAGCATTAAGTGAGATGATGTATGTAAAGCATCTAATATGCTGTCTGGATGTAGACAATGATCAATATGTGGTACCATTTACAATTATTTTTTATTCATTTTATTGCTTAAAACTTCATAGGTCCAGCACTTATTAAAAGACAGGATTTGACACTTTTGAGAATTTTGCTAAAGGAAAATATTTGATAACTGTACCAGGATTACATGGCTTAGAGCATAGACAAGTTCATGTGAGAGAGAGGGAGAGGGAGAGCAGCTACTCTTAGTTTTGCCCCCTCTGGGGTTGGATAAATGCTCTGTGGAATAACCCCTGATTATTCCAAGTGCTAGAGGCTTCTTCTTGTACAGCAACCTGTGTAAAATAAAGTCAAGATCTTGACAAAATCAGAAATTTTCTCTTCATCTAGAAGGGATTTGTGGTATTCCTTCCTCTCACTTTTCCTAGGAGAATATTTAATTGCAGGCCTTAAAGATACACTGAGAGAAGAGATTCAGAATTCTAGTGTTGAGAGAGATTACCTCTATTGTATGATCCAGGCCTCACACTTTACAGATGAGGAAATTGAGGCTTAGTGAAGTTAAAAAATGTGCCCATCATTGGATAGCCAGTTAGATTTTTTAATAAATAATCATTGTCTGATTTCACCTGTGTGTGTGTATATATATATATATATATATATCACATATATATCACATTTATGTGGCATAGATTGTTGTTTATCGTTTCTAGGTATCACATCGTTAAGCACTGTGTGATATATTACACATTAAGAAAAACTTTAAAACTTTGAAAACTTTAAAACCAGTAGGAAACATTTGGTGCAAAGTAATTCTTTTACTAAGAAAGAGTTATATAAAATTGGTACTCCACTTTTTTGCATGTAAATTGTTTCAGACATTGGTCTACTGTAAACAAATTTTGCAGTGTTGTCAATGATTACTGAATAGCAGATTATGTCTTTTACAACTTAAAGCTCTTGTTAATCAAGTGGTGGGAGTTGTCTGGGATTTATTTACCAAAGCACTGCCAGAAGGATTAGTGGTGTGTGGAGTTTTTACAAGAGATTACCGTCATGATGCCTTGAATTGTCAGGTACATCACAGACATGTACACATAATGAATAATAACACATTATGGCATGCCAGGAGGAGCTTCAAGGTTTTAATGTGAAGATAAACTAAGTCCACAATTACCCCGACAAACATATTTATATTTGAACAGATTATATGATTTTTCTTATATAGTAATTTGGTCAACTTTCAAATAATTATATTTTCTATACCAAGTAGAATGATTTTCTTTTCTGAAATTTCAACATGAGGGAGCAGCTTCCTTCAATAGTGATGGTTTCAAATTGTGATGATTTTATATTCTCAATATACTAGGTGGGACAATATTTCTTAATGAAATGAGCTTAACTCCTTTTGTATGCATCAATAGCAACGTACATCTGTTACACATATTTGCTTTATTTTTCCACAAATGAGATCATTGTTTTAATGGAAATGTCAATATGAACATATTGTGTCATCTAAAATATTTTATTAATGTTTAAAAGTTAAAACTTGAGCTTTTTAAAAAAATCAAGTCAATGGTTCCCTAATTCTTTTTAACAGATATTGGTGACAGTGCCTCAGTGTTTGGAAATCCTCTTGCTATCACCTCATAATGAAAAATGGGTGAAAAGAATGAGATATGTCATATTTGATGAGGTATGCCACCTTTCATTACAATTACCCCAAGTAAATAGTTTTATGTATATAAAAAAATCTGTAATTGATGCATTTTAATAAAATGGCATTTATGTAAATAGTTATTCAAATGAATATTAATTCAGTTTATGGAGGGGGTAGACTTTATGTGTTGGTGGTAAAAGATAGATCTGGAAGGAGATGGGTATGGGAAAAATGGAAAAAATTCTAGATTAAGAGTGATAGTAGCAGAGGAAAAGTATCCCAGAAATCATTAGACACACCATAACTAATTAGCAATAGATTTATTTTTTAGCCAATGAACTTTTATCCCACTGAACCAACTGTCTTTTAAGGGGTACTTTCTCATTTCCTATCACCAGGTGCACTGATGGCTAAAATTAGACATGTTTTCTCTTTTGCTGGGTAAAAAAATGCACTATTCTTCTAGCTAGGATTAGTTTGATGAATATCACTAGGAAGGAAATAAAAAGCAAAACATAAATAAGCAAAAAACAGGCAAACAAAATAGGCAAGCTGCAAATTTAGGAAGATGATGTGTAATTTGAACATTAATTTTGAGTTCTTTCCTAATAAATGTATGTATCAGTTCTTTTCTAATACATTAAGGTATTGAGTGCCATACATTAATCTTAAAATACTGCTTTAGCAACCCTTGAAACATTCATTTTCTTATCATTCCATTTAAAATATCTTTTAATTTCCATCATGATTTAGTTTTGGTCCATCAGTTACTTAGAAGTATATTTCTTAATTTCCAAATATATGTATATCTCTGTATATAATTTTATTTTATTTATATATATAAATTTTATATTATATTTTATATAAGTTAAATATATTATAAATATATTAATATATATATAAAATACATATTAAAAAACTGTCACACATGTGGACCAGAAGACGTGTACAAAATGTTCATAGCAGCAACTCAAATGTCCATCAAAGTAGCAATAATAAACAAAATGTGGTACATTCATATGATAGAATAGATAGAGTGATGAAAATGAGTACAACATAGAATAATCTTCAAATCATAACATTAAGCAATGGAAGCTAGACACAAAAGGACACATGCATGTAATTCTAGTTACAAAATCTTATTAAACTGGCAAAATCAACTTATATTGTTTATGAATATGCACACACGTCTATATAATGAAGTATTATGAAAAAAGCAGTCATAACTAAAAAAATGCAACATAGAAACTATCAAAGGAGGCTGTTATAATATGGACTTCTGAGGTGCTGGAAATATTTAACTTGATTTATAGGGATGTTTGCTTTATCTGGTTAATCTGAGCGATAATTTGTTAATACGAAAGTCTACATTTTTACAAGTTACTGAGTGTTATATTTCACAATAAAACAAAGGTTAAAAAAGAATTCAAAGATTGACTTAGATGTAAATAATTATATTACACATATTGTTGTGCATAAAATTATAATAGCTACCATTATTTTAATGTTTACTATGGATATTTATTCTAACTGATTTCCAGCTATAAAGCCATTTACTCTTCAGAAAAAACCTATGAAGTAGTTACTATTATTATGGCTACTGAATCGAGGCAAAGAGAGATTAACTTCCCCAATTCACCGCATGTTAAGTGGCAGAGGCAGGGTTAGAAGGCAGGCAGCCTGCTTCTGTTTTCTGTGCTTTTAATACAACACAGACAAACAGAGTTATCCCTACATGTAAAAAGATAAGATTACATGTGCTCAAATGTAACACTGAATTAAAAAGCTGCAAACTGTTTATGTAAAATTATTTTAAATCTTATCTTTTGCATCTTTGGTTAAAATACTGAGTGCTTCTAACAAGGTTCTCACTTTATTAGTATAAATTCCACATTCCTCTCTGATTTATCATTCTTTGGCACAAGAAACACACACTCATAATTGCTGTACTTTATTAAAATGACCTGTTATCGATACATTTCTGATGTCCTTTGCATGTGTTTTTTTTTTTCTTTTTTCTACTATTTGACTAAAAGCTCTTTGAAAGCTTCTTTTTACCTCTCCACAGTGTCTGCTTCATAGTGACCTATAAGGGAGAAATCCTTCAGTAAAAATCAGAAATAAAATATAAACATAGGACTTTTGAAATTATTTGGCTTTTTCAATTTTTTAAATTCTATTAAATATAGAGTATAATGTACATAAGGATCTAATTTTACTATATAAAAGTTTGTTACTAGTTGAGAATTTTACAGAAATTATATAAAATTAAGTCTTGTAAAGTTGTCCTTGCTTTCATATATTATTGATAATTTCACATGTCATTGTGGCAAACTAATAAGTAATGAGCTAGTCACTGCACCCATCTTGCCCCATTTACACTCACCATTTACACCCTGGGCTTTCTCTAGATTTCTGTCTTGTGTAGAATAAGTGCTCTTATGTACGTTTACAGACTGAAGCCTGGAGTGGTCAATTTATTTCAAATTAATTTATGTTATAAACATTTTTATCTGTATTTCAGTGGTGGGATTAGTGACACATGAGTAAATGTTTTATTTTTATAGAGATTTTTCTTTTATTATCTTTTTTATGACAATCTGTAATTTAGGTATTATTTCATTTATAAATAAGAGTTACAAAATGTGTTCTTTTGTTCGTTTGTTTTTGCTTTTGCATGTTATTACCATGGCGTGTAATTATCTGTATTATAGTTCAGCTATTAAAATGCATGATAAAGCAAGTCATCTCTCGATACAATATTGGTAAATAATCCGATTATTGGTAAATTGAAATCCACTTTAGTTCCTCTCAAAATCGTGTTGATTTGTTTGACTAACTTTGTCAGTGGGTGAATGAACATTACTGAATGTGGGGAGAGAGGAATAATAAGTTCTGGTACCATAATCTATTAACATTTTGGAAAAAATGGTAACTGATTTTACACTGAGTCTATTTAACCACATTGCCAGGTTCACTGTCTTGGGGGAGAAATTGGAGCAGAAGTTTGGGAACATCTACTCGTTATGATTCGGTGTTCCTTTCTGGCACTTTCTGCTACTAATCAGTAATCCTGAACATCTCACTGAGTAAGCCTGAATTTTACGTTCATTATTATCACCATTAATGTCAGTCATGGGTTATTTAAAATAATCTCTAAAACAGGGGCCGGCCCCGTGGCGTAGTGGTTAAGTTTGTGCACTCTGCTTTAGTGGCCTGGGGGTTCGTGGGTTCAGATCCCAGGCGTGGACCTGCACACCACTCATCAAGCCATGCTGTGGCAGTGTCCCACATACAAAATAGAGAAAGACTGGCATGATGTTATCTCAGTGACAATCTTCCTCAAGCAAAAAAGAGGAGAATTGGCAACAGATGTTAGCTCAGGGTCAATCTTCCTCACCAAAAAATAAATAAATAATCTGTAAAACAAAACAAAACAAAAAGTCTCTTCAAGTAAGACTTATCTTCTTTGAATCTGTTTCTATTTAACTAGAAAGCATTTCCTCTCATCCTTTAACTAGATGTAATTTACATACTAACCTGATCTCTGAAGAATTTTGTGTGAGAGTGATTTAATTTTCCTGTTTGTAGTTTGATATTTAGCTTCTCAGAGAACAGCATAAGGTCTTTTAGAACTATCCCTCCAATATACTTTGTATGCTACTTTCCTATGCAAAACAACCAAAAAATGTTTTCAAAATTCATACAGCAGAAATGAATATAACCACTATATTGGGTCAATGCATTTCATAAGGAACCTCAAGTATCAATTCTTAGTGATTGCAGAAAAGTAACAACTGATTAAACTATGTGACTATAAATATAGTTTTTTTTCTTTTTTATTAACAGTTTATTTAAACTATAACAAAAGAAACAAAATGGTTCACATGCACCACCCCCTTCTGCTGGCGACTACCAATCTCTTCTCTGTATCTATGAGCTTAATTTTTTTTAGACTATCATAAGAGACATCATATGATATTTGTTTTTCTCTCTCCGATTGATTTCATTTAGCATAATGCCCTCAAGGGCCATCCATGTTGTCAACACTTGCAAGGTGTCATTCTTTTTTATGGCTGAATAATATTCCATAGTATACGTATACCACAATTGCTTTATCCATTCATCCACTGATGGACACTTAGGTTGTTCCCATATCTTGGCTATTGTAAATAAAGCTGCAAAGAAAATGGGGGTGCATATATCTTTTCAAGTTAGTGTTTTGTTTTCTTTGGATAAATACCCAAAAGTGGAATTTTTGTATCATATAGTAGTTTTTTTTTAATTTTTTGAGGAATCTCCATACTGTTTTCCATAGTGGCTGCACCAGTTTACATTCCAACCAACGGTACACAAATGTTTCCTTTACTCCACATTCTCAGCAAAACTTATTTCTTATCTTTCTGATAATAGGCATTCTGACAGGCATGAGGTGATATGTAATTGAGGTTTTGATTACATGTCTCTGGTGATTACTGATATTGAGCATCGATTCATGTACTTGTTGGCCATCTATATGTCTTCTTCAGAAAAATATCTAGTCAGATCTTCTGCCCATTTTTTAATTGGATTGTTTGTTTTTTTCTGCTATTGAGTTGTATGGGTTGCTTATATATTTTGGATATCAATCCCTTGTTGGATATACGACTTGCAAATATTTTCTTCCATTCAGTAGGTTGCCTTTTAATTTTGTTGAAGGTTTCCTCTACTGTGCAGAAGCTTTTTAGTTTGATGTAGTCGCACATGTTTATTTTTGCTTTTGGTGTCAGATTAAAAAAATCATTGTCAAGACCAATGTCAGTTTGCTGACTGCCTATGTTTTCTTCCAGGAGTTTTATAGTTTCTGGTCTTATTCAAGTCTTTAATCCATTTTGAGTTAATTTTTGTGTGTAAGATAGTGGTCAAGTTTCATTCTTTTGCATGTGGCTGTCCAGTTTTCCCAACATCAGTTATTGAAGAGACTATCCTTTATCCATGGTTTATTCTTGGTTAATTTGCCAAAAATTAATTGATCATATATGTGTGGTTTTATTTCTGGGCTCTCAATTCTGTTCCATTTATCTATATTGTTTTGAATACTAGAGCTTTGTAATATAGTTTGAAATCACGGAGTGTGATGCCTCTAGCTTTGTTCTTTCTCAAGATTGTTTTGGCTATTTGGGTTTTTTTGTGGCTCCATACAAATTTTAGGATTATTTATTCTATTTCTCTGAAAAATCCTATTGGAATTTTGATAAGGATAGGAAGACAGAGGCCCCTAGGGACCCGAGAAGGCCTTGCATGCCCACTAAGGTCTTGTTGTCCAAAATGGCCAATAAGAAGACAGAAGCTGAGAACTAGAGGTGGGGTAGAGAAAGACTGAGATTCTGCTTGAGCTTTTATTCCCCAAGAAACCCATCACTCTTTTTATTTCGTTGTAATCTATTTATCAATAAAGTCCTTTTTTTCTCCACAAAAATTGTAGATTTTTCAATCTACATCAAATCTGTAGATTGCTTTGGGTAGTATGGACATTTTAACAACATTGATCCTTCCAATCCACGAACACAGAATATCTTTCCATTTGTTTGTGTCTTCTTCAGTTTCATTAAATCTTGTAGTTGTCAGTATATAGGTCTTTCACTTCCTTGGTTAAATTTATTCCTAGGTATTTTATTATTTTTGATCCAGTTGTAAATGGGATTTAAAAAATTTTTTTCTGATATTTCATTATTAGTGTATAGAAAAGTAATAGATTTTTGTGTATTGATTTTGTATCCTGCAACTTTACTGAATTCATTTATTAGTTCTAACAGTTTTTTGATAGAGTATTTAGGGTTTTATAAATATCATATCATGTCATCTGCAAATACTGGCAGTTTTGCTTCTACCTTTCCAATTTAGATGCCTTTTATTTCTTTTTTTGCCTAATTGCTCTGGCTAGGACTTCCAATACTATGTTTTTAAAAGTGATGATAGTGGGCATCTTTGTCTTGTTCCTGATCTTAAAGGAAAAGCTTTCAGCTTTTCATTGTTGAGTATGATGTTAGTTGTGGGCTTGTCATGTATGGCCTTTATCATGTTGAAGTACATTCTCTCTATACCCTCTTTGTGTTTTTTTGTGTGTGTGTGTGAGGAAGATCAGCCCTGTGCTAACATCTGCAAATCCTCCTCTTTTTTTTTTTTTTTTCTTGCTGAGGAAGGCTGGACCTGGGCTAACATCTGTGCCCATCTTCCTCCACTTTATATGGGATGCCGCCACAGCATGGCTTGCCAAGTGGTGCATCGGTGCACACCTGGGATCCGAACCAGCGAACCTCGGGCTGCCGTGGTGGAGCGTGTGCACTTAACCGCTTGCGCCACTGGGCTGGCCCCATATACCCTCTTTGTTGAGAGTGTTCATCATAAGTGGATGTTGAATTTTCTCAAATGCTTTTTCTGCATCTATTGAGATGATCATATAATTTTTACCCTTCATTTTGTTAATGTGATGTATCACATTGACTGATTTGCAGATGCTGAACCATCCTTGCATCCCTGGAATAAATTCCACTTGATTGTAGTAGATAATTATTTTAATGTATTGTTGAATTCAGTTTGCTAATGTTTTGTTGAGGATTTTTGCATCTGTGTTCCTCAGGAATATTGTAATTTTCTTTTCTTTTAACATCCTTGTCTGGGTTTGGTATCAGGGGAATCCTGGCCTCATAAAATGACTTAGGAAGAGTTCCCTCCTCTTCTACTTTTTGGAAGAATTTGAGAAGGGTTGGTATTAATTTTTCTTTGAATGTTAGGTATAATTCACCAGGGAAGCCATCTGGTCCTGGTCTTCTGTTTGTTGGGAGGTTTTGGATTACTGATTCAATCTCCTTAGTAGTAATAGGTCTGTTCAGATTTTCTATATTTCAGCATGAATCAATGTTGGTAGGTTTTATATTTCTAGGAATTCATCCATTTCTTCTCTGTTGTCCAATTTGTTGGCATATAATTGTTCATAGTAGGCTGTTACGATCCTTTGTATTTCTGTTATATCAGTTGTAACATCTCCTCTTTCATTTCTGATTTTATTTATTTGAGTCCTTTCTTGCTTTTTCTTGGTGAGTCTAGCTAAAAGTTCGTCAATTGTGGTTATCTTTTCAAAGAAGCAGCTTTTAATTTCCTCAATCTTTTCCATTGTCTTTTTAGTCTTTATTTCATTTTTTATTTCCTTCCTTCACTAACTTTGGCTCCGTTTGTTCTTTGTTTTCTAGTTTTTTGAATTATAATGTTAGATTGTTTATTTGAGACTTTTCGTGCTTCTTGAGGTAGGCATTTATTGCTATGAACTGTCCTCTTAGAACTGCTTTTGCTGTACCCCATAAATTTTGATATGTTACATTTCCATTTTTTATTGTCTCAAGGTATTTTTTAAATTTCTCTTTTGATTTCTTCTTTGATCCATTGGTTGTTCAGATCATGTTATTTAATCTCAATGTATTCATGAATTTTCCAGTTTCCTTCATGTAATTAACTCTAGTTTCATACCACTGTGGTTGGAAAAGATGCTTGAGATGATTTCCATCCTCTTAAATTTATTAAGACTTGTTTTGTGACCTAACACATGATCTATCCTGGAAAATGTTCCATGTGTGCTTGAGAAGAATGTGTATGCTGTTACTCTTGGATGGAATGTTCTGTAAACATCTGTCAAGTCTATCTGGTCTAACATATTGTTTAAGGCTGATGTTTCCTTATTGACTTTCTTTCTGGATGATCTATTCATTGATCTAAGTGAGGTGTTAAAGTCCCCTACTATTATTGTGTTGCTGTCTATTTCTCCCTTTATGTCTGTTAATATTTGCTTTATATATTTAGGTGATTTACAAATGTTATAACCTCCTGTTGGACTGACACCTTTATCTTTATAAAATGCCCGTTTTTGTCCCTTATTGCAGTCTTTGTTTTAAAGTCTGTTTTGTCTGATATGAGTATTGCTAACTCCAGCTTTCTTTTGGTTTCCATTTGCATGGAATGTCTTCTTCCATCCTTTCACTTTCAGTCTGAGTATGTCCTTACATCTAAACAGAGTCTCTTGTAGGCAGTATATATATATATGGATCTTGTTTTTTTTATCCATTCAGCCATTGTATGTCTTTTGATTAGAGAGTTTAGTCCATTTATATTTAAAGTAATTATTGATAGATATGTACTTATTGCCATTTTTAAAATTGCTTTCTGGCTGTTTTTATAGTTCTTCTCTGTTCCTTTTTTCTTCTCTTGCTCTCTTCCATTGTGTTTGATGACTTTCTTTAGTGGTATGATTATGTTTCTTTCTCTTTATCTTTTGTGCATTTACTGTAGGTTTTTGCTTTGTGATTACCATGAGGCTTACATCAAACAACTTGTATCTATGACAGTCTATTTTAAGTTGATAACAACTTAGGTTTGATCCCATTCTAAAGATCAACATTTTTACTCTCTCCTCTCCATGTTTTAAGTTTTTGATGTCACATTTTATATCTTTTCATCTTGTGTGTCCCTTAACTAATTATTGTAATTATGGTTATTTTTGTCTTTTAACTTTTATACTAGCTTTATAAGTAATTAATTCACTACATTTACTATATATTTATCTTTCCAGTGAGAGTTACTTTTTCATGTATGTTCTTGTTACTAATTAGCACCATCTCTTTTCAGTTTAAAAGAGTTCCTTTAACATTTCTTGTAAGGCCAGTTTAGTGGTGATGAATTCCTTTAGGTTTATTTGTCTGGAATACTCTTTACCTCCCCTTCAATTGTAAATGATATCTTTGCTGGGAAGAGTATTCTGGGTTGGAAGTTTTTTCTTTTAGCACTTTGAATATATCATGCCACTCCCTTCTGGCCTGCATAGTTTCTGTTGAAAAATCCGTTTATTGCCTTATGGGGATTCCCTTGTATGCACCAAATTTTTTTTTTTTTCATGCTGCTTTAATATTCTCTCCAGTCTTTAACTTTTGACATTTTAATTATAATGTGTGTTGGTGTGGGTCTCTTTTGCTTCATATTATTTGGAACTTTCTGGGCTTTCTGGATCTGGATGTCCATTTCCTTCCCTATGTTAGGGAAGGTTCAGACATTATTTCTTCAAATAAGATTTCTGCCCTTTTTTCTCTCTCTTCTCCTTCTGAGAGTCCTATAATGTGAATTTTGCTTCACTTGGTGTTGTCCCATAAGGCCCTTAAGCTATCTTTACCTTTTTTCATTATTTTTTCTTTTTACTGCTCTGATTGAGTGAGTTTCACTGCCTAGTCTTCTAGTTGAGTGATCCTTTCTTCTGCTTCATTTAGTCTGCTGTTGAAGCCTTCTAGTATGTTTTTCAGTTCAGTCATTGTATCCTTCAGCTCTGTGACTTCTATTTTGTACTTTCTTATATTTCTCATCACTTGGTTGAAGTTTCCACTGTATTCATCCATTCTTCTCCCCAGGGCCGTGAGCATTTTTACGACCATTACTTTGAACTCTTTATGAGGTAAATTATTTATCTCTGTTTTATTAAGGTTTTTTCCTGAGTTTTAATTTGTTCTTTCATTTGGAACATATGCCCATGTTTCTTCATTTTGCTGGCTCTCTGTTGGTTTCTATATAGTGGATGAAACAACCACCTCTTCTAGTCTTGAAGGAGTGGTCTTGTGTAGACGATGAACCTTGTTATTCATCCCCGCCCCAGCTCTTGCTTGTCTCTCAAACTTCTGTGCTTGTACAAGTAGCTTATTATATTTTTAATACCTCCTGGTAGTTGAGGATGTGCTAAGACCTGTCAGTGTCCCAAAGAGGAGGAACTCAGCGCCTAGATTCTGGGAGCTGGAAGCCAGACTCTCAGGCAATCGCTTTTAAAAGTATGCAAATATATAGAGTCCTGTGGAATTGCAAGCATAAACTCCACTGGTCACCAGAGCCTGGCAATCTAGAGCTCTTGCCTGGGCAATAGTTGCAAAAATCAGGGCTCCAGGTGAGTGTATTGGCTAAACTAAAATATAAATGTGATTGTATAATGTAAAATATAAATATAATTTTAATATGTTCAAAGTTTAGAGAAGATTTTTATTCCCTTATCAGTTTTCAATAATTTTTCTTTGAAAACCAATGATATTATAGATTTGTTTTTCTGTGAAAATAACACTTTCTTTTTTTATAACTAGGTGGTTGGTGTTAATTAAAAGATATTGGCAACATGTTGAGAGTACATCGGAAAATTCTGGTTCATCACAAAATGCCTTGAAAGCTTCGAAGAAAGAACAAAGAAAGAGAATAGAAAAGCCACACTACATTATGGTTAAGGACAGAATTATAGCAAGGATAACTGTTTCACTTTCTATTCTTTAAGAAAAAATTAAGGGTAAAAAGGTATTTAGAGGGCAGTTTTGGCTCACTGGAAAATGTTTGCTTCAAAATATATTATTTCATTTGTGGTCTAGTTCTATGCTATACATCTAATATCTATCGATCTATCTATCTATTCATTATTTAAAAGATATTGTCTAGAGGCACAGCTCAAATTCTACCTTAATTCTTTCAGTTCAAGTGCCATAGTATGTCCTACATTATGACATTTCCTACTCTCTAATATAAGTATTTTTTATATGCCTTATTTTCTTTGGAGAGTACTACATATTATATATATATATATATTTTTTAAGTAAATAGATAATATTACATATAATATATATATTTGTTTTTATCCATGTCATAATGCCTTAATTTTTAAATGTACTGTAAAAATTTTACTACCGAATTGATGAATGTTGCTATATCTTTTACACTTGTGACTATTTACATGAGAAATCTCTGCATTAGTATAAAATCATATTTTTATGGCTATTTTCCAACCAAAAGTTGCAGATCCCCATATGTGACATTCGTGCTTTCACTTAACAGATATTAAAGTGCCTAACATGAGCCAAACCCCATTCTAGTCCTTAGGGATATAATAGGAAAAAAACTCCTTGCTTTCACAGAGCTTAAATTTTAATGTGGATGTAGAGATTAAATAAGATTTATAATAAATACATTTAAAAATAAAAGAAAATAAAAAGCATGTTAGGTAGTGATAACTGCTGAGAAAAAATAAATCCTAATGCAATATTAATAGAGACATTTGGGATATCAGCTTCCTAGATTTTAAAAGAAATGGACAAGGGACCAAAGAAGACACATAATTTCTGTGACCTGGTAATATTATTCTCAAAGACAAAGAAATAATATAATAATAATTCTAATAGTGAAACCTAATGTTTATAATTAAATAATTGTATAACTATATCTATTTATTTATCCCATGCCCCATTACACAAAGTCATGATTTATAAGAATACACAAAGAAATAAATTATAAAATCATAATTAAATACTAAGAACTGAGAAGCAATAATAGATTATAATTGAAGATTCAGACCAGAAGAAGTAAAGCACAGATCGATAGTATAGGTACACTGAATCCTCTTTCAAGGTTCTTCCCAATGCACAGCACTGTTTCTAGTGTTTTATTGACAATAGATTCATGCATAGGTCTCCCTAGGCCTACTTGTAATCGTAAAATCGGAATTACATCATTGTTTTGAAAGGAAAAAGATCTTAATGATCATTTCATTCCTGTATTTCACAGTGTGGTACAAAGAGCGATACAATGATCTGGAAAAGTATGTGTGTTCCCTAAAGGGTAATGACTTTCTCATTGAACACTATCGCCCATGTGCTGCACTTACAGCCAATCATGTAAGTACAAACCACTTTGGAAAATGAGTATGTATCCAGATTGTTAAAAATCTGCTTATGGGATATAAAATTAGTAATTTTGTATTTTATGGTTTTCAGATAGAGAAATATGGAATCCCTTCAGACCTTGGATTTTCTCCTCGGGAAAGCATACTGCTTTATGATGCTATGGTACATGTTTGGCCAGAATGGCCAAGAATGCAGGTGTGTGTATATATATATTCGATGACTGACAGCTCTAGTTCTTTGGCTATGGCAGTCCGTCAATAATGAGCAAATTCATGAATGGTATTTATTCTGGCATAGATAAAGGCAACATATTTCATTGTTAAGAGTATAAACTCCAGAGCCACGGTATTTCAGAATTGGGCAAATTAGTTACATTTTCTATATATCTGTTTTTTTCCTTGCCAAAAAGGATAATAATATGCACTTTGTAGTGTTATTATGAAGAGTAACTGAATTGTTATTTGTAAAATGTTTAGAATAGTGCCTTGCCATAGTAAGAAAAATATGTATGTTTAAAGAAACATTTTAGAAATTTTCTATTCTTTTATCTCTAAAGATAATGCAATATTAAGAAAATTATCTATTGGTAGGTTCTAATGAAAAGAGGATAATATGCAACCATAGAGAACAGAACTGTCAGTCTATATGCAGTTAATCCTATAACTGGGTATGAGTGGGTATTGACTGCTTAAGAGATTTATTTCATAGTGGTGTATATGGAAAACTTTAGAAAGGATGATAACTTCATTTTTCTTGACATTTGTGGTTCTTCATTTTCAAGGAGTTAGAACCTGAAGAATTCAGCTGCTTCAAAAATAAAGTAGTCATCACGAGGGGAGATGCCAAGAAATATGAAGAAGAACTGAAAAAGGAAATGATTCATTGGATTCAGCTGGACCGAAGCAAGGTAGTTAAAACCATTTAGGATCTATTTAAATAGAAGATTAATATAAAATGAATCTGGCTTTTTCATTTAGGTTCAGCAGAATCACACATAAAGCTCTAGAGGATTTGAAGATGGATATCCCATTACCATGCATTGCAATTCTACCTTATATTTAGTTAGCTAGATGTGGAAAAATGCGGAAAATCATTACTTGAGCTCTAGCTGGACAACCCACATGTGCTGGAACCATGTCCTTTTTGAATCTGCATTTCAGACAGTTAAATCTAGGTTGGGCTATTTCTTTTCATAAAAGGTAGGACTTCTCTGATTTCTGAAACCACTGGGTCATTACCCCGATTTTCTACTCCAATATTTTCCCAAGGAAGATCTTTTGTCTATTTACTTGTTTGGATAGGTAGATGCCCAGTTTCTCTCTGTCGCCAATAAACTGGATAGATAGAGGAGATTTTAAGTATTATTTATCTTATTTACTTTAAGTTCTATTCTTTGACTTTCCTATTTTCTGATGATAAAAAATCCCAATGATACTTTACTTCCTGATAATGAGCACTACAATATCTCAATGGCACTAGCAGTGGCACTTGCCCAAAGTTAACCAGGGCTATTCACTGAACCATTAGAAGGAAAGGAATGTGAATAAACTCTTTCACACATGCTGACATGTAATATCAAATAATTTGGATCACTTGGGGCCCTGTATCATGGTCAAGATGTGATCATTTTTTGATCAGCATGGTCTCAGGTAATGGAAGCAGGATTTCAATACATCCCTAGTTCTCACCTTCTCATTCCATGTGGGGAAGAATCCATTTTTTCTTTTTAAATTTCAATTACACATTGACTTGGGCAGACTACCTGATCAGCAAGTCTGAAAACCATCTAATGTCAAGAATTACTGTTATATTAATACAGGTTTTCAACACTAGCTGCTTTTTAAAATTGTCTAAGGAGCTTGGTCTCATCTCCAAAAATTCTGATTTGATTGGCCTTGCATAGGGCTGTGGTACGGGAATTTTAAAACAATGTTCTGTGTAATTTTAATGTGTACCCAGATTTGAGAATCTTTGGTCTACCATTGCCATTATCTGGTTTTCAACACCCTTGGTTGTAGATGCCAGCCCAGATCAAACTTAATTTTACTTAGTCCTCTTACTTCGCCATCTCCAAAGAGGTGGCAAACCCCTAGGCTCCAATTAGTTCCATCCAATACCCTCTCCAGCAGGCACTAGCCCATATATTTCCTTCCCTTGGAGCTTATGACATGCTTCACGGCAACAAGCTGTGTTACTCCTAACATGGAAATCCTTTTCTCATCTATTGAATGTTTGTTTGGTCATTTTATACTCTTTCCACCTAGATTTTGGTTTAAAATATTTCTTTTTCTTAAACTCTTTATTTTAGATATTCTGTTAAAAATATTATTGGTAGACCAGTAGGCATGTAGAGGATATCAAATGAATGAACAAATGAAGAAAATTATCTCAATTTTATTTTTTTACCAGGTATCCTATGATATCACAAGTCATGGTATAGTAAACTAAATTCTGCTTTCAATCTGTATTTATGTGGCCAGATTTTTCTCTTGCTATATCATTTTCATTTCAAATTCGTTATTTTTAATTGGAAGGATGGTTTATAAATATTGTCTTATACCAATCATTTTACTAGATAAACTTAGTCATTTCTCTTTTTTAGTCATATCATTTCTTTGTGGTTTGATATGGCTTTGATTAGTGTTATAATTTACACTGATGTGAATGTCAACACTTATTAATTATAAATTTAGGTACCTCTCAAAAGATATTTAACAAGCCTTATTTAATATATTCTATTCTTAGAATCAGTAACAACCTTTTATCCTGTCTTGGCATCTATAATAATTTTTTTTCTGTAGTGCATGGAAGGCTGTTTCTTCAAAAAGTTTAGTTTCTCTATGTTCAGGAAGAACTTACATTGTAGGTTTCATGGTTCAAAATTTCTTCTTTTCTTTTTCCTTTGTATTTTTTCTTACTCCTGTAGCTTATTTTCTTAGCCATGTCCCTTCCACTTTTTGCTCTCTTGGCAGTGGATTTATTTATTTATTTTTTTCAGAGCTTCTAATTCTGGGGTTATTATCTGCTTCCAAATCCTTGTCAGCTAATTCCAACATTTTATACTCCCTGTGCTGATTTGTGTTTATTTTCTTTCCTCTTTTTTTTTTTTTTTGTGAGGAAGATCAGCCCTGAGCTAACATCCATGCCAGTACTCCTCTTTTTGCTGAGCAAGACCGGCCCTGAGCTAACATCTATTGCCAATCCTCCTCCTTTTTTTTTCCCCTTTTTCTCCCCAAAGCCCCAGTAGATAGTTGTATGTCATAGATGCACATCCTTCTAGTTGCTGTATGTGGGACGCCGCCTCAGCATGGATGGACAAGTGGTGCGTCGGTGCACGCCCGGATCCCAACCCGGGCCGCCAGTAGTGGAGCGTGTGCACCTAACCGCTAAGCCGTGGGGCCAGCCCCACTTTCCTCTTGAGAAGGGGTCATTTTTCCCTTGTTCCTTATATGTTCATTATTTTTGGATTG
Source organism: Diceros bicornis minor (assembly GCF_020826845.1). Lineage (NCBI taxonomy): Eukaryota > Metazoa > Chordata > Mammalia > Perissodactyla > Rhinocerotidae > Diceros > Diceros bicornis. Next base: position 55,085,421 of record NC_080750.1, on the reverse strand, counting down.
TCTTCTGGACAATAGAATGGTATGTTGCAGGGATTCTGGATTCTGTTATAATCCTCTGAAGAGTTTTTTTTTTTTTCCTTTAACTTTTATTTTAGGAGGCAATTAACTTAAACTCAAATGACAAATCCTGTCTTTAGGTGACACCTAAAATCTTCATTTGATTCATCCTTTGTTAGGCTGCACGGAGTTTGTCTTTAACGTGTGTGGGTCGGTAGTCACACAAATTTGGGCCTAGTTTATTCACAAATTTTAGGGATTTCATTTTCTATTTTTCTCCTTTCTGGGATTCTCCTCTCACTTCTTAGTGGTTATTGTAGTTCTGAGCTTTATTTTCTGTTTCTTCAGACAAGAAGATTGTGGATGGGGAAGAGAGAAGGTTTATCAACATTTTGGCTTCTCCACATGTCCCCAGGCTAAAAGCCACTATAGTGGGGTTTTCCACTCCTTCTGTGAGCTTTTTCTGTAAGCTCTCCTCCAGAATCTGTCTGCTTTTATTCACTCTTCAATGACTTCAGGCCACTGTTATGTTGTTGTATTCTTCCCAGAAGTTACAGTCGTTATCTGCAAGAAGGTCGAGTCCAATAGAAACTCATTCTGCTGTAACAGAAGCAGAACACCTGCTTTTCAGTTTTTTGTCCGTAGAGAATTTCTCTCACACTCCTGAAGCCTCAGATACACAGTTAAAGGATTGCTATAATTTTCAGGAAATTCTATTGGCATTTTTCACATATCTCTTTCTGTTCCTTTTTACCCGTAGAATAGAATGTCCACTGATGAAAGCACATGTATTTTTTTCTCAAAATATTGAGCAAAAATATCATTAAAAAAACAACATTCTGTATTTAAAGGCAGAGTAAGCTTCACCACAGCAATTTTCTTTAACATTCTGCCTCTTTTACTGAAGCCAGAGATATTGAGGCCTCATAGGAATCATCTCACAGGCCATAGGCTCAGGCCGGGGAAGGTTGAATCACCAGGTTCTTGTGGAGAGGAATAACATCTACCTTATAATAGCTGCACATGGCTCTGAGAGATGCTTCTTCAGGCTGAATCAGCTGCTGGAATAGAGGGAAGCAGACGATGGAGTTTTTTATGATGTATATGATAGATTTTCTATGATGTATTTGATTTTTTATGTATATGATTTTTATAATGTATATTATGCTTGATTTATTTATTATGTATAAATTGAGTTATTAGCCATAAACAAAAAGGTAAGAAAATATATGTATAGTTTGGAATATTGGAACAGTTCCCTTAGTGTTTCATTCCTCCTTGAGCTTCTATTTCACTACACACTGCCTTAATCTCAACATTTGTAGATCATCTGCATCAATAGTTCATTTGTTATGTCTCTCAGGGCCGCTTTCCTAAACACTTGCAGATTTAGCTGAATTATGCTTTTAAATAGTTTCATTTGTTCATGTTTCATCATTTTCCCAGGACAACTCAAGTTTGCACCTGTTTTTGGTTTTGGTTTTTTTGTGAGGAAGATTGGCCCTGAGCTAACACCTGTTGCCAATCTTCCTTTTTTTGCTTGAGAAAGAGTTGCCCTGAGATAACATCTGTGCCCATCCTCCTCTATTTTGCATGTGGGACGCTGCCACAGTATGGCTTGATGGGTGGTGTATGTCAGTGCCTGGGATTCAAACCTGGGAACCCCAGGCCGTCAAAGCAGAGGGTGCCGAACTTAACCACTGCACCACTGGGCCAGCCCCTGCACCTGTTGTTTTAGCTTAATTATTAGTAGCCTCCTCAACCTTTCACTTTCAATGTTGGTTTGAAAGATAAATTTGCATGACAAATTTGAGAGAACATATAATCTCTGATGTGTATTAGTAGAATTTTGAGCACATTAACTATATTTTATTTTTTATACTGATGTCATGTGTACTGTACTCTGTATTCACCGTGTTAATAAGCAACATCAATTTATGACAGTCTCTGTTCCCTTCCATAAACACCATGCTGTGGTATTACATAGACTTATGAGAATATTGTAGAAATATATCATTCAAGTTTTCTCAGGTTTTAGTTTTATTTAAAAACATTTAGTGCATGATTTAGATATAATTCCCAAATTTCCCCCATAAAAGTGTACTAAGTTTTCCTGATTTGATTTTCAGTCTCAAATGTCAGCTGATTTTATTACATTTTCTTCACAGTCACAAATATTTTATGATCTACCTTTTACTTATGATAATTTTATTCAGGTAAATCAGTTACTGAAGTACCTTAAGCCTCAAACTTTTGACAGTTCAGAGAATGAAAAGCGAAGAATGTTTCCCTGCTTTGTGGAAAAACTTAAAGAAATGGATAGGCTGCCTGCAATATTTTTTTCGTAAGTAATATTTTCTATAGATAGCATTATACTTCATATTGTATGAATTTTAAAGACTTTTGAAAAGAATAATTGAGAAAGGATATATAAATTCTGATTCATTCATTTTAGTAGGATTTTGGAGAATTTTAATTCTATTGTGTCGAAGTCATGCTTATTATACCAAGTTGGGTATAGTATGAGAGGAAGGAAGACCTCTCATTAAATTGCACTGCAGGGGCCGGCCCCGTGGCTTAGTGGTTAAGTGCACGCACTCCGCTGCTGGCGGCCCGGGTTCGGATCCTGGGCGCACACTGATGCACCGCTTCTCCGGCCATGCTGAGGCCGTGTCCCACATACAGCAACTAGAAGGATGTGCAACTATGACATACAACTATCTACTGGGCTTTGGGGGAAAAATAAATAAAATTATAAAAAAAAAAAAAAATTACACTGCAAAATCTGAATGTGTAGTTTAGTACAGTAGAATTCTCTGGTCCATAAGTTGTTAGAAAAAGTCTACATATCATCAAAGTAAGATAAGGGAAAAACGATAAAACTAGATGGTAAATTTGCCAAAAAAGAGCATGTACTCTAGCACACACATGCATACACACATACACATATGACCTCACACTTTTTTTTTTTTTGGTGAGGAAGATCAGCCCTGAGCTAACATCTGTGCTAATCCTCCTCTTTTTTTTTTGCTGAGGAAGACCGGCTCTCAGCTAACATCTATTGCCAATTCTCCTCCTTTTTTTTCCCCAAAGCCCCAGTAGATAGTTGTATGTTATAGTTGCACATCCTTCTAGTTGCTGTATGTGGGATGAGGCCTCAGCATGGCCGGAGAAGCAGTGCGTCGGTGCGTGCCCGGGATCCAAACCCGGGCCGCCAGTAGTGGAGCGCACGCACTTTTAACCGCTAAGCCACGGGGCTGGCCCATGACCTCACACTTTTGCATACTATGCAAAAGTGATTACATCTAAACCCTTCACTGAGAAGAAAAGATTTTAGAAAAGCTTTAAAACAGTCTGCTAGTTTTCTCTTTCTATTTTTCCCTTCAGATCATTTAAAGAAAAGTTCAATGTAGGTTAGTAGCAGAGCCATCAAATAATTAGCAATCATGTTTTCATTATACTTAAAATGCTGATTTTTTTCTTTGCAAAATATTTAATCAATCTGTATGGGTGAAATGAGTTCACATTCAAATCATTTCACTTTGCTCCTCGGTGCTGGGCCAAGGACTCGGGGAGGATGCAGAAAAAGTTTGTGGCATGGTTGCCCTTAAGGAATTGACAATCATTGAGAGAGTGATAATATACATGACCCTGAAACAGTTAGATTCAAGAGTGTAACTAGTTAGTATATAAACATTTACTAAACATTTCAGTGTTCATGGCATTCTGTAGGTGTTATAGTGGATATGAAGAGATATTTGTCACCTCCGGGAACATAGACGGGAAAAGCAATAAATTACTAACGTAAAGCATAGTCTGTCTCTAAAGGATATGTAACATAGTACACATATACACATAACTAAATAAATGTGTGAGAAAGACACTAAATGCTTTAGAGTTTAGTGGGAAGAGAGAATGTAATTGGCTGGCGTGGTCAAAGACACTTTCACAAAGGAGTTAGGTATCAAAGAATAGACATGCTAGACAGGGAGGAGAGGAGAAGGACATTGAGCCTAGATCTAATTTATCCCACTCCATTTGAAACAGAACAAGACCTTTTCCAAAACAAACAAACAAATGAAAAATAGATTATGAAAAAAACTTATATGATATATACATATATCATCACTTTCTATCTCTATCATGTATAATCTCATATATATCTCTTATATATAGTATATGTATTTCTCATATACATCCTACATATTGTATATATATCTCATATATATGTATCTTATATATGTCATATATATGTCTCATATCTAATATATATTTATCTCATATGTATCATATGTATATGAAAGAGAGAGACAATAGCTATGGCTTGAGATTAGTTTAATTTATGCAAATTTATATGTATACATCTACCCACCCCCATATACAAATTTCATAGTTAAAAGGGTAATTTCAGACCAAATTCTGGACTCTTTCAAATGCCTATAAAAGAAATTTGCATTTTATCTTCTAGTAAACGGGAAACATTTTGAGCAAAGATAAAAAAGTTAAGCCAAGTGTGATGAAGTACAAAAATATTCATAGAAATCCCCACAAAATAAAATTCTTACCTCAAACTGTATTTCGTAGGTGAAAATGAGCAAGTAACAACAACAAAAAATACTAGTGTATTCTTCATATATATTCAGAAATGTTAAAATAGGGAGTTTTAAAATGGAGAAGGGAGCAGTTTTAATCTGTTAAAAGCCCTTACCTAACTGTATTATTTATTGTACTTATCATTTAAAAATTAACCTGTCTAGAAAATTCTGATCCCATTCACACAGGCTCTGCTTTGGAGTCAAAAGGGTCAAAATGAATGGAAGGCAGAGAATGATATTGCCCAAACAAATGTTCTTTCTGCCAAAAATTCTATTTAGTAATGCAAACAGCTCTCTACTGATGTGAACATGCGATTATCAAAAATTCTTACATATTTTAAATTTAGATACAACATTCACTCAGTGGAATCATCAGCTTCACAACTTCTTACTAATTTGATAATAAAGCAAAATACTCACAATAATCCAAATTCTGAGAGAGAGAAGAAAACTTTGAACAAGAAACTATGGAAAGCAATGAGGTCTCAAAAGAGAAACTATACTGCGTGAGTATTTCTATTTGAATTGTGGAATTAAATGTTTAACAAAACATATGAATGTTCAGCTGTTTTTATAATTCCAACTTGTTTTTATAATGTGATGATGTGACTTCTTTCTTGTTCTCTGACACATCAAGTTAATTTAATTATACTTCACTTTTCTGGGCACGGGCAGGAGGTGATTTCTGAGTATTTTGGTAATTATACAATATTTTACAATAATTTTATTGATTATGTTAGCTTCCTTCTTTCTTTTATCTTAGAACTGCAAATTATAACTTATTTTTTAGAAATTGTAATTTTGAAAATTTGTTTAAAATAGAGTGTATAAATACTTATATGCACTTTAAAGGACACCATTAAAATATAAAACACCTTAGTCAGAACAAGTTCACTAACACATTGGTTTTGTAATGTAACACTCAAGAAATATGATTTTAGTATTTCTATGCCTTTATTATCTTAATTTAAAGCAGACAAACATGTAAAGAAATTGCCTCTGTTATTTATTAAAAAAATTTTTTTTGCTTCTAATTATTTTATTGGTGCAATATTGGTTTATAATAGTGTGTAAATTTCAGAAGTATGTTATTACATTTCAGCTTCTGTATAGACTGCATCATGTTCACCACCAATAGTCTAATTTTTATCTGTCACTATACATATGTGCCCCTTTATCCCTTTCTCCCTCTTTTCACCCACTTCCCCTCTGGTAACCACCAATCTGTTCTCCTTATCTATGTGTTTGTTTGTTTTCCACATATGAGTGAAATCATATGGTATTTGTCTCTCTCTCTCTGATTTATTTCACTTAGCATAATACCCTCAGGGTCCATCCCCGTTGTCACAAATGGCTCAATTTTGTGTTTTTTATGGCTGATTAGTATTCCCCTGTATATATATACCTCATTTTCTTTATCCATTTATCCATTGATGGACACTTGGGTTGCTTCCAAGTCTTGGCTATTGTGAATAATGCTGCAATGAACATAGGGGTGCATATATATTTTTGAATTAGCGTTTTCATATTTTTTTGGATAAATACCCAGTAGTGGAATAGCTGGATCATGTGATATTTCTATTTTTAATTTTTTGAGAAATCTCCATGCTATTTTCCATAGTGGCTACACCAGTTTGCATTCCCACCAGCAGTGCTTGAGGGTTGTCTTTTCTCCACATCCTCTCCAACACGTGTTATTTCTTGTCTTTTTAATAATAGCTGTTCTGACGGGTGTGAGATGATATCTCATTGTAGTTTTGATTTGCATTGCCTCTGTTATTTTTGTTTAATTCTAATGTGTATATTAATCTGTGAAACAAAATTCATTATGGTAATAGTTACACAATTCTCACTCTCACTCAGGATTCTTTCCTAGCATTTGTTCTTACCCACTCTTGAGTGAAATAATAACCATAATGCAATAAATTATTTTTTTCTGACTGCTTCTGCTGTATTTCTGAGATGGGGGTGGTCAGATAGGTTTCAATCTGGAAAGAGTGACATTGCATACATCTCTGCTGCCCGAGCCTCGGTGGCCCAGCGGCCAGTTTCTCTCATACAAGATGATAGATACAGGCCTGTTCTGATGGCCCAGCAGGCTGGTCACTCTTCCTTTATGTGTCATTCCACCCAAGCAATGACTTATTGATTGAGAAGTACCCCAACAGCTCTCAAAGCTAATTTTGGCACCTGTCAAAAATCAATTGGACTATATGTTAGAAAGAAGAAAATCTGGCAGATACATTTTTTCTATACTTCTTCTACTATAAAGCATTTGAATTTGTATGCAATTTTTAGGAAAATTGAATTTTTCCACCTAATTTAATGTCAAAAATATAATTCCACTAGACATAGAAAATAAAGAAGAATTTTGTTGATATGAGAGATGGGAGAGATACAGAAGATTTTTCTATTTCCTGTTAAATACATATTAATGCATATATTTAAAATATACTTAAATGGTAAGCTGATAGACAACTGAGGTAATTAAGGTCTGATGAATATCCTCTAGTAGGGCTAATTATGTTTTGGGTTTGAATTACCCTTCTCACTTGGCATTTATAGATATAACCTCAAACTCAAAAAATGAAGGAACATGCATGCTACAATCAATATATTTACTGATTTTCATGATATTTTATATTCAGTTTTTTAAATTCAGATTCAAGTTCTAGAATTCAAAGAATTATTCTATGGGAGGCTGAAATAAAGGAAATAAAGAAAAACCTTAAGAAACATGAGGAAGTTTCTCCAGACTGTACTTATACCGATCATACAGTTGTGGATAATCAGGTAAGAGAAAAGAAGAGGGAACACATTTGGATATGTGTATTGGTTTGCTAGGGCTGCTGTAACAAAGTACCACAGACTGAGTGGTTTAAACAACAGAAATTTATTTTCTCAGTTCTGGAGGGTCGAAGTCTGAGATCAAGATGTTGGCAAGGTTGGTTCCTTCTTAGTGCCATGAGGGAAGGATCTGTTCCAGGTCTCTCTCTCTGGCTTGTTGATGGCTATCTTTTTTCTGTATTTTCACAAGGATTGTCTTCCCTTTAAAATTGGTGTCCAAATTTCCTCTTCTTGTAAGGACACCGGTAACATTGGATTAGGGTCCACCCTAATGACCTCATTTTAACTTAATTACCTTTGAAAAGACCCTATCTCCAAATACAGTCAGATCTTGAGGTACTGGGAGTTAGGACTTCGACACGTGAATTTTAGGAGGGATACATTTTAGCCTGTAAAACTGTGTGTAGTGTCTTTATTGTGACATGGAATTTATAAGACACACAACATACTTAATCTAAATTAATCTTGAAACAATATATGGGAGACTAAAGTTGGAGGCTGAAGAAATTAAAATAATTTTTGTAAACTTTTACAGCTATTAAAAGCAGCTTGAAGATTTTCGCCAAGATATAACTCCAACATCTACAGCCTTTTTATCTTGTGAAATTGACTTTATTAATTGAAGTTAATTATAACTATTCTGTTATGTAGACATAAATATAAAAATTAAATGTAAAATCTCTTTTCTGAGCTACAGGCTTAGGCACCAACTTGCTACAAGAACCTCAAAATCAGATTTGTCTGTCTTCTGAAAATTCTTCCTCCTCTGTTCTGGATCTCCGTGTAGCTAGTTCTTCCAACTGGAAACTGTAGAGTCATTATTGTCTTATACTTCTCCTTTACCCCACATCTCCTTCAAAAACTTAACTGTATAACATGGATAGAGACGCTAAACAATAGGTGCTCATAAAATGTTTGTTGGTTGACCTGATGATTCATGTAGTAGTCAGGGAACTGTGCTTATTACTTGTTCATGCTTTTTTCTTTCCTTAAGTTATGAGAGAGGGGAGAAAGAGAGGCAGAATGAGAGAGAGAAAAGGAGGGAGAAAAAGAGAAAAGAGAGAAAGAGACAGAGAAACAATAATAGCGACTGACAGAGAGATACAGAAAGAAATGTATGGAAACAGACAGAGTTTCAGAGAGAGAGAGAAAGGAGTATGAAGGAAAGGGAGAGAGAGAAAGAGAGAGAGAAAAAAGGAGAGAGAGAGAGAAGAGAAACAGGAAGTGACAGACACGAGGAAAACACACAGAAAAAGATAAGATTAAAAATTAGGAATCAGACATAGGTTTTCCCTTAAGGAGATTTAGTCCCTAAAATACTACAAGGATTTGAGCTTATGCAAATGTGGGGAATAAATATCCCAGGGAAGGAAAATACCAGGAGCAGTGGCATGTCAATAGGAGCAGTTGTGAGTTCTTTTTGAACTGTTACATGTGCCAAAGAGACAGTGGGTGCAGGTTAACGTGTGGCCTTGAATGGCAGATAAGGAATTTGGAAAGTAGCACAAGGCCTTCACTTGTCAGCAGGTTTTGAACAGAAGTGAAAAAACTAAGTGGAACGGATCAACCAAAGGGAATGTTTGAAGTCTATGATGGAATCTGGAGCAATTCCAGAGCTACAGGACAAATGGCTATTCTTTTTTTTAGGTTCTTACAGCTAACAGTAGATGCAAGGATACCAACAATCTACGTCAGTAGGAGGTCAAGTAGTCTGCACTATTATACAGTAAAATTGTAATTTATGAGAAGTTCACCAAAAATCTGGAAAGTGACTTTTTCAAATGTGACTTACCTTGAAAGTTTAAGTTTAGATATTAAGGACTGGCTCAGCGTATTTCTAAAATGATGAATTTTGTTCTATAAAGTTTTGAAAAATTAAACTATTTTAAACAGGCCAAAAGACATTTTCTGAGGATGTGATGGAAACCTTAGTGGTGGTGTTAGCCAATCTTTTCGGAAGACGGCATTTTTCTCCTTGTGTGAAGAACTTTAAAAAGAAATTTTCTCGTTCCACGGTAAGAAAAAAATATATTTCACAACCTTGTAATTTTATGGTAAATCTTTCCATTATAACATGCAATGCAATCATATTTTCCCTATAACAAAAGTTTTGCTGTCATTCACTAGAGTTACTTCCTCATCATCCCTCAATCAGTTCTTGGTATGTACAATGAGTTCTTTTTTTTTTTTTTATTAAGGTAACATTGGTTTATAACATTATATAAGTTTCAGGGGTACATCATTATATTTCGTTTTCTGTATAGATTATATCACGTTCACCACCCAAAGACTAATTATATCCATCACTGTACACATGTGCCCTTTTACTCCTTTTGCCCTCCCCCTACTTCCCTTCCCCTCTGATAACCACCAATCTAATCTCTGTATCTATGTGTTTGTATATTGTTGCCCTTGTTGTTTTTATCTTCCACCTGTGAATGAAATCATACGGGATTTGACTTTCTCCATCTAAATTATTTCACTTAGCATAATATCTTCAAGATCTATCCACGTTGTTACAAATGGCAAGATTTCATCATTTTTTATGGCTGAGTAGTATTCCACTGTGTATATATACTACACCTTCTTTATCCATTCATCCACTGATGGGCACTTAAGTTGTTTCTAAATCTTGGCTATTGTGAGTAATGCTGCAATGAACATAGGGGTGCAAATATCTTTTTGCATTTGTGTTTTCATGTTCTTTGGATAAATACTTAGAAGTGGAATATCTGGATCATACGGTAGTTCTATTCTTAATTTTTTGAGGAGTCTCCATACTGCTTTCCATAGTGGCTGCACCAGTTTGCACTCCCACCGACAGTGTATGAGAGTTCTCTTTTCTCCACATCCTCTCCAACACTTGTTATTTCCTCTCTTGTTAATTATAGCCATTCTGATGGGTGTGAGGTGATATCTCGTTGTAGTTTTGATTTACATGTCCCTAATAATTAATGATGAACATTTTTTTATGTGCCTGTTGGCCATGTGTATATCTTATGTGGAAAAATGTCTGTTCAGATCCTTTGCCTGTTTTTTAATTGCAGTTTGCTGTTTTGTGGTTGACTTGTATGAGTTCTTTGTATATTTTGGATATTAGCCCCTTATCAGATACATGTTTGCAAATGTCCTGATTGTTAGGTTGTCTTTTCCTTTTGTTGATGGTTTCCTTTGCCGTGCAGAAACCTTTAAGTTTTATGTAGTCCCGTATGTTTATTTTTTCTTTTGTTTCCTTTGCCTGGAGAGACATGGTATTCAAAAAGATACTATTGAGATGGATGTCGAAGAGTGTATGCTTATGTTTTCTTCTAGAAGTTTTATTGTTTCAGGTCTTACATTCAAGCATTTAATTCATTTTGAGTTAATTTTGTTTATGGTGTAAGATAATGGTCTCCTTTCACTCTTTTGTGTGTGGCTGTCCAGTTTTCCCAACACCATTTTTCTTTTTCCTTTTTTTTTTACAAATATATATATATTTGTATATATATATATTTGGTGAAGAAGATTGGCTCTGAGCTAACATCTTTTGCCAATCTTCCTCTTTTTTTTTTTTTTTTTTTTGCTTAAGGAAGACTGTTGCTGAGCCAGCATCTATGCCAGTCTTCCTCTATTTCATATGTGGGACGCTGCCACAGTATGGCTTGATGAGCGGTGTGTAGGTCCACGCCCAGGATTCAAACTCATGATCCCCAGGCCACTGAAGTAGAGCACAGGAACTTAACCACTATGCCACTGGGCCTGCCCCCAACACCATTTTTGAAGTGACTTTCCTTTCTCCATTGTATGTTCATGGCTCCTTTGTCAAAAATTATCTGTCCATAAATGTATGAGTTTATTTCTGGGCTCTCGATCTGTTTCATTCATCTGTGTGTCTGTTTTTGTGCCAGTACTATGGTGTTTTGATGACTATAGATTTGTAGTATGTTTTGAAATCAGGAAAACCTCCAGCTTTGTTGGTTTTTCTCATGATTCCTTTAGCTATTTGGGATCTTTTGTTGTTCCATATAAATTTTAGAACTCTTTGTTTTATCTCCGTGAAATATGTTGTTGGGACTTTAATAGGGATGGCATTGAATCTGTAGATTGCTTTAGAAAGTGTGAACATTTTGACTATGTTAATTCTTCCAATTCATGAACATGGAATACCTTTCCATTTCTTTGTGTCTTCTTTGATTTCTTTCAACAGGTTTTATAGTTTTCAGCGTACAGGCCTTTCACTTTTTTGGTTAAATTTATTCCTAGGTATTTTATTCTTTTTGTTGTGATTGTAAATGGGATTGTATTCTTAATTTCTCTTTCTACTATTTCATTGTTAGTATATAGAAACACAACTGTTTTTATATGTTGATTTTGTATCCTGAAACTTTACTGTATTCATTTATTATTCCTATTGGTTTTTTGGTGGATTCTTTGGGGTTTTCTATATATAAAATCATGTCATCTGCAAATGGTGACAGTTTTACTTCTTCCTTTCTAAGTTGGATCCCATTTTTTTTTCTTGCTTGATTGCTCTGGATAGGGCTTGCAATACTATCTTAAATAAGAGTGGTGAAACTGGGCATCCTTGTCTGGTTCCTGTTCTTAAAGGGATAGCTTTCAGTTTTCAGTTTTTCAGTTTCACCATTGAGTATGATGTTGTCATACATGGGCTTTATTATGTTGATGTACTATCCTTTTATACCCACTTTATTAAGAGTTTTTGTCATAAAAGGATGCTGTATCTTGTCAAATGCTTTCTCTGAATCTATTGAGATGATCATGTGCTTTGTATTTTTCATTTTGTTGATGTGGTGCATCACATTGTTCGATTTGCGGATGTTGAACCATCCCTGCATCACTGGATCAAGTCCCACTTGATCATGGTGCATGATATTTTTAATATATTGTTGTATTCAATTTGCTTGTATTTTGTTGAGGATTTTTGCATCTATGTTCGTCATTGATATTGGCCCATCATTTTCTTTTTTTCTGTTGTCCTTGTCTGGTTTTGGTATCAGGGTAATGTTGGCCTCATAGAATGAGTTAGGAAGTGCCTCCCTCCTCTTCAATTTTTTGGAAGAGTTGGAGAAGGAAAGGTATTAAGTCTTCTTTGAATGTTTGGTAGAATTCACCAGAGAAGCTGTCTGGTATTAGACTTGTGTTTTTTGGTAGGTTTTTGATTGCTGTGTTGATCCCTTACTAGTGATTGGTCTATTCAGATTCTCTATTTCTTCCTGATTCAGTTATGGAAGGTAATATGATTCTAAGAACTTATCCATCTCTTTTACATTATCCAATTTGTTGGTGTATAGGTATTCATAGTATTCTTCTATAATCTTTTGTATTTCTGAGTTGTTTTTGTAATTTCTCCTCTTTCATTTCTGATTTTATTTATTTGAGCCTTCTCTCTCTTTTTCTTGGTAAGTCTAATATATGTTTTTCAATTTTGTTTATCTTTTCAAAGAATTAGGTTTTAGTTTCATTGATCTTTTCTATTATCATTTTAGTCTCTATTTCATTTATTTCTGCTCTGATTTTTATTATTTCTTTCCTTCTACTGATTTTGGGCTTTGTTTGTTCTTCAGTAGCATTTTGTTTAATCTCCACATATTTGTAGTTTTCCAGTTTTCTTCTTGTAGTTGATTTCTAGTTTCATACTGTTTTGGTCAGAAAATATGTTTGGTATTATTTTGATCTTAAATTTGAGAGTTGTTTTGTAGCCTAATATGTGATCTATCCTAGAGAATGTTCCATGTGCATTTGAAAAGAATGTATATTCTGTAGTTTTTGGATAGAATGTTCTGTATATATCTGCTAAGTCCATCTGGTCTAATGTGTCATTTAAGGCCAGTGTTTCCTTACTGATCTTCTGTTTAGATGACCCATTGATGTAAGTGGAGTGTTAAAGTCCCCTACTATTATTGTGATACTGTCAATTTCTCCTTTTATATCTGTTAATAATAGCTTTATATATTTAGGTGCTCCTATGTTGGATGCATAGATATTTAAAAGTGTTATGTCCTCTTGTTGGATTGTTCCCTTTATTAGTATGTAGTACCTGTCTTTGTCTCTTATTACTGGTTTTGTTTTAAAGTATATTTTGTCTGATATAAGTATTTCTACCCTAGCTTTCTTTTCATTTCAATTTGCATGGAGTATCTTTTTCCATCCCTTTGCTTTGTTTGTGAATGTCTTTAGGTCTAGAGTGTGTCTCTTGTATGCAGCATACATCTGAGTCTTTTTAAAATTCATTCAGGTATCCTATGTCTTTTGATTGAAGCAGATAGTCCACTGATATTTAAAGTAGCAATTGATAAGTATGTACTTATTGCCATTTTTTTCTGGGTGTTTTAGTAGTTCTTCTCTGTTCCTTTCTTTTTCTTTTGCTCTCTTCCTTTGTGATTTGATGGTTTTCTTTAGTATTATGTTTGGGTTCCTTTCTATTTATTTTTTGTGTATTTATTATAGGTTTCTGCTTGGTGATTACTATAGGGTTCATATATAATAACCTATGTAAATAGCAATATATATTAAGCTGATGGTCTCTTAAGTTTAACTTTTTACTAAAAGCCCCACACTTTTACTCCTCTCTCCATACATTTTATGCTTTTGATACTATGTTTAACCTCTTTTTTTGGTGTGTGTATTCCTTAATGTCTCATTACAGAGATAGATATTTTTAGTACTTTTGTTGTTTGAGTTTCATATTAGCCTTATAGGTGATTGATCCACTACCTTTACTGTATATTTGCCTTTACCAGTGATTTTTTTTCTTTGGTAATTTTCTTATTTTTATTTGTGTTTTTTTCTTTTTCACTTCAATAAGTCCCTTTAACATTTCTTGTAAGGCCAATTTAGTGGTGATAAACTCCTGTAGTTTTTGCTTTTCTGGAAAATTTTTTCTCTCTCCTTCCATTCTGAATGATAACCTTGCGGGGTAGAGTATTTTTGCTGTAGATTTTTTCCTTTCATCACTTTGAATATATCATACCACTCTCTTCTAGCCTGTAAAGTTTCTGCAGAGAAGTCAGCTGATAGCTGATAACTTGTTGCCTTTCTCTTGCAGCTTTTGGGATTCTCTCTTTATCTTTAATTCTTGATGTTTTAATTATAATGTGTCTCGGTGTGGACCTCTTCAGGTTCATCTCCTTTGGAGCTGTCTGTGCTTCTTGTACTTGGACGTCTGTTTCCTTCTTCAGGGTAGGGGGGTTTTCAGCTATTATTTCTTAAGATAGGTTCTCTGCCCCTTTGTCTCTCTCTTTGCCTTCTGGAAAACCTATAATATGGATGTTAGTATGCTTGATGTTGTCCCAGAGGTCCCTTAGATCATCCTCATTCTTTTTAATTCTTTTTTCTTTTTTCTGTTCAGCTTGGGTGATTTCGTCTCCTCTTTTATGCAGATCACTGATCTATTCTTCTGTGTCGTCTACTCTGCTATTGATTTCCTCTGGTGAATTTTCCTTTCCATTACTGTATTCTTTGGTTCTGGTTGATTCTTTTCCATATTTTCCAATTCTTTGTTAAAATTCTCACCACATTCATCTATTCTTCCCCCAAGATTAGGGAGTTTCCTTATGATCATTAGTTTGCACTCTTTGTCAGGAATTCTTTATCTCTGTTTCATTTAGTTATTTTTCTGAGGATTTACTCTGTTCCCTTATTTGGAACATATTTCTTTGTCTCCTCATTTTGCCTACTTCTCTGTGCTTATGTCTATGTATTAGATAGATGCAGCTACATCTCCTGATCTTGGAAATGTGGCCTTCTGTAAGAGATGACTTATGGGGCCCAGCAATGTTCTTCCCTCTCATCACCTGTTCCAAATGTTTCAGGAGTATCCCCTGTGTGGGGTAAGTGTGCCCTTCTTTTGTGGCCCTTGCTGATGGTGCATGGGTAGGCTAGGCTGGCTCCCAGTCTAGCTGTTTGGAAGGCTCAGCTGTGTGTGGCTGTTATGATCACTTTATTGGGTGGGGCAAGCCCTGGTACAGCTGGCTGCAAAGTCTAATGGAACACAGCTGCTGCTGTTTTGCTGTTAGGTGAATCAGGCCCCCAGTTTGGCTGGTTGTTAGGCTCAGGGGCTCACAATTGCTGCAGGCCTCTGTTATGGCCCCCTGTGGTCTTGGCTCTTGGGAGTGGAGATGGGTGGGGCTGGCCCGAGGGTCAGCAGCACACGATCATTTCAGGCATTGGAATGTGGGGCAGATCCCTTGTGTGGCTGTTTAAGATGTCCAATAGCATGAGTCTGCTGCAGCCAACATGCCCCACTGCCAGTGGGCCCACACACCTAATCAATGCAGGCCTGCCCCACATGCATGCCCCACCAAGGCAGACCTACTTGCCCTGTGCCAGCCCACAAGTTTTCAGAGGGCTTGCTGGGGGGTGGGGCCAGTCCTTTGGGCTGCCTGCTCTGGCTGTGATCAATTGAATCGCTGCTCTAGTGGGCGGGACAAACCCCTGCACTAACGGGCTAGAGGAAGGAATCCAATAGTGTCTGCCAGTGTCCATGTCAGCACAACTGAACTAGGTCACAATAATGGCTGCTGTCAGTGGCTCAGTCCTGGAGGGGGTGGTCCCAGCTACTGCTTGCCTCTCTGAGACGCACTCAGAACTGAGAAATTGAGTCTCTTTTACCAATGGACTATGCAATTTTCTTGTGTTTTTGTGTTGGTTTCCAGAATGGATGAATCTGTGTGTGGGCCCTTTAAGAGCAGATTTTTCTTTGTTTGAAGTTTGATAGTTTTACTGGGGGTATTCCTCATTGGTCAAGGCCAGCAAAGCCAAGATTAGGAAACCTTGTCTCAGTTGTGCTGAATCTGAAGGCTGGGATACCTGTTATGGCATTGATCTCCTGCTCAGTCCCCTCACTCCTCCAGGAAAAGCTTTGTACCTTTAAGATTGCTCCCAGCTGTGAAGCACTATGGCTAGGATGTGGTATTTTCCTCAGCAAAGGTATATTACTGACTCTTCCACCCCTGTCTGTACTGTCCTGTGTTGTGAGGGTTCTTTTTATCCAGTTTACAGTTCTCTCTCAGAGGAAATTGTTCCACAGGTAGTTGTAGATTTCCTGTGTCTCTGGGAGGAGGTGAGTTCAGAGTCCTTCTGTGCTGCCATCTTCCCAGAACCCTTACAATGACTTCTTAGATGAGGAAAAGATTGAGATCTTGTTTAAAAATGGAAAACTTTAGGGGCCTGTCTGGTGGCGCAAGTGGTTAAGTGCACACGCTCCACTGAGGTGGCCCGGGGTTCACGGATTTGGATCCCAGGCGTGCACTGACACACCACTTGTCAAGCCATGCTGTGGCCGTGTCCCATATAAAGTATAGGAAGATGGGCATGGATGTTAGCCCAGGGCCAGTCTTCCTCAGCAAAAAGAGGAGGATTGGCATATGTTAGCTCAGGGTTGATCTTCCTCACAAAAAAAAAAAAAAAAAGGAAAACTTTATTCCTGATAAAGATTCTTAGCAAGCTAGTAACATAGGATTTTTTGTGACAGTGAAGATGATCTTAAACAACTTTACATCAATGGTGATGTAATAGCCACAGTAACATTTATTTTTGAAACAAGAAGACATGAATGTTCAGTTTAACAGCCATTTGAAAATATTGTTCTAGGAATTCTACTCATTGTCAAATGACAAGAAATAAAAATATGACATAACTATTGGAAAGGTAAGCATAGTGATCATGAAGTACGGTAGAGTATTTAAAGCCAGATTCCTGGACTCCTTCCCAGCTCTGCCACTTGGCACGTAAGTGGCCTTAATCAAACTTCTTTACCCAAGCCTGTTTCTTGTCTGTAAATCGAGAATCACAATAGTACCTGCTTCAAAGGATTGCTGTGAGGATTAAATGAGTTAATATAGACAAAGTGCTTAGAACAGTGCTTGACACATAGGAAGCATTCAATAAGTGTTGGCTCTTATTTTCAAAATTATTGTTATTTATAGATGAAATGATTGGTTACTGAAAAAGCCAAAAGAATCAACAAAAAATAATTATAATTAATCATAGTTTAGTCAGTTTTCAAATGTAAAAAGACCTAATGAAATGTGTAGCTTTCTGATAGACTAAAGTTACAAAGAGAATAAAATGCAAAATAATCTCACTAATAGTAAAAAATAGAAATTAACAAGATACTATAGTTCACATTTACTATAGTTCACATCACAACAATTATATTGATAGGATTTTAAATTGATATATCCCTTAAAAATATTCTTTAATGTAGTATTTCTATTTCTTAGAACTTATATTAATGATATAATCAAAGATACAAATAAATATGATGCAAAAATATGTTAACTTATCAGTTTCCTAAGGCTGCTCTTACAAAATACCACAAATTGGGTGACTTAAACAACAAAAATTTGTTGTCTCACACTTCTGGAGGCCAAAAGTCCAGTCAGGGTTGGGTTCCCTCTGAAGACTGTGAGGGAGACTCTGTTCCATGCCTCTCTCCTAGCTTCTGATAGTTTGCTGGCAATCTTTGGCATTCCTTGGCTTGTAGACATATCACCCTGATTTCTGCTTTCTCCCTATGTGCACGTCTTTGTGTCCAAACATCCTCCTTTTATAAGGACACCAGTCATATTGGATTAGGGGCCCATCCTACTCTCTTGTATGATCTCATCTTAATTAATTACACCTACAATAACCCTATTTCCTAATAAGGTTAAATTCTGAGGTACGGGGGCTTAGGATTTTAACATATAATTTTTTGAAGGACAGAATTCAACTGATAACATATCATAATTATTTATAATTGAAAATTGGATGCCACCTGTATATCCAACAATAAGAGAATGGTTAGATGAATTTTAACATCTCTACATGTGGCAATATTAGGCAGCCACCAAAATTCATTTTCTTAAATAATATTCTATGACATGAGAGAATGCTATAGATATGATATTGAGTATAAACATTAGACTATGAAACTGAATACAACATAAATTTGTATATAAAAAACTGGAAGGAAATACTGTATACCAAAATCTTTATAACCTCTATCTCTAGGTGGTAGGATCACAAGTGACTTTAGTTTTTATAATTATGCTTTGATATAAATAATAGAATTCATGCTTAGAAATATATTTTCACCCAGACTTTTAAAAATATTTTGACCTTGTGTCTCACAGACTGTGGTAATTCTCTGCTCTTGTTTTGAATAATTACATTCACATATTTCATTGTTCTTAGGTAATTCTAGATGATCTTCCCAAGGACTTTGCTGCAGTAGTAGTAGAGGAACACAATGACAGAATTCAAAAGAATTTTGGTTCCTTCCTCCTATCAATTTCTAGGTTGGCTGACATGAGAAAAGAATACCAACTACCTCTCTCAGAAATTGGTAAGATTGTGAATGTACATAAACAAAACGTGAAGTCAAAAAAAGAAAATAAATATAAATATTTTGAGATAAAACTAAACTTTAGAAAATAAGGAAAAACTATTGCAAAAAGAATACACTGGAAACTAATATAATCCTTCAGATCTATGCCATGGAAATTTTATACTGAAAACATCTTATATTACTTGGAATCAGCTAAGCCACCATGAATTTGATTCAACACTAAATACTTAAAATATTTCTATATTTCCTAGTGTCATTATGAGCTAACAGAGCATTGAATGGTCTAAATTTATTCTAGAATATCCTCTTTCCTATTGATGCTATTTGTCTTTTAGTAGAGATTGGCATTCTTAACTAGTTAAATTTTCAAATCTGAATTAATTTGGAAATATAAGAAAAGGAATTTTGGCATATTTATTAAGGGTTATCAGTATGTTGTAGTTCTTTGAGTACTGTGGGGGACAACAAAGAAGTTAAGGCATGGTCCATCTCTTTGAGGCAAGGACAGAATGAATGAAAAAGAAAACAACAAAATATAAGGAAATTCAGTAATCTATGCCAGATAAAGTAAAGGCATAGGAAGTAGAGAGTACCCTCAGTTCCCCAAGATGAAAAGATGGAGAGAAGGAGAGAGAGCTAAGAGGAAAATGGGATGGTGGCAGAATTCTATTTTCCCTCACTTCTAGAGGAAACAAGGAGAAAAAAATGGAGCAGTCTAAGGACTGCTTTGATTAAACTCATATTTCTTGATAGGTTATTATATTGGGATGTAGAAGGCTTATGAAAGACAAAGGGAAAATGGTCATCTTATTCAATCACAGAATGAAAAATTAGCTAGTAATGAGACAACGGCATGGAAAAGAACCTAAGTGTTCCCAGGCTATTGCCTATATTTGGAATTAGAAGGATGAGAACAATGCTCTTTCTTCGCTATTTTTCTCTGGGGTAATTTCTCTGGTAGGCAAGATAATGCCTCCTCCCAAAGATGTCTGGATCCTAATCCTGGGAACCTGTGAGTATGTTATGTAGCAAAGGGGGAACTAAGGTTAAATTAAGTTTTCTAATCAACTAACCTTGAGATGGGGAGACTATCCTGGATTATCTGGGTGGAACTAATGTAATCACAAGGGTCCTTATAAGTGAAAGAGGGAGGCAGGAGAATCAGAGTTAGAGAGATGTGATACGAGAAAGATTTAACCTATCGTTGCTGGCTTTGAAGATAGAAGGAGGCCAAGAGCCAAAGAATGTGTGGTAGCCTGTAGAAGTTGGAAAAGGCAAGGAAATAGATTCTTCCCTATAGCCCCCAGAAGGAACAAACAAAGCTCTGACTACATCTTGGTTTTAGCCCAGTGAAACCCATTTCAGACTTCTGACTTCCTGAACTTAAGATAATAAATGTAACTTGTGTTAAGCCACAAAGTTTGTGGTAATTTGTTACATTCGCATTAGGAAACTAATACAACTTCTAAGAAAAGGGACATGTGAATCAAAAAGAGTGACAAATAATAGGCAATATTTTTTCCTATATTTTAAAATTGAGTTGTAATTCATGTAACATACAATTAATCATTTCAAAGTATATAGTTCTGTGGCGTTTGTTGTGGTAAAAATATTGTGCAACCACCACCTCTGTCTAGTTAAAAGAAATAGTGTCAGATGATTGTAACTGTTAAAAATTGTAGGGTTACTTACTAATAAATCCAAGTCATGCTTTTAATTTTGGGAGCTTAGTGGTCAGACATTAAATCCTTGTATTTCTCTTCTAAACTTGGGATCAATTGAACAATTAACAAGGGAGTAATATGAATGAAGCTGAATTAGAGAGCATGGTTTTAATTTTCAGTCAAATGTGTGTCATAGAGCATAGCCCTGAGTGAAACTGCAGTTGCCTCTTGCCTAAATGAAACAGCATTGCCCCTCTCTTGTAGATTCTATCCTCTAAGTTACTACATAATAGAGAAAATACTAGAATATATCTTCTTAGTAGTCAAGTGGATCTGAAACAGAGAGGGAAAGACAAATAGAAAGAAAGGGACAGACAGAAAGACATAGAGAAGTATGTGTGGGAAAGGCAAAGATACAAAAGAAAGAGAGAGAGAAACAAAGACATATACAGAGAATCAGAGAGGGAGAAGTAAAGAGAGAAACAAAGAGATGAGACACAAACATAGAAAGATAGAGGGAGACACAGAATAGAAATAGATAGAAGTAGAGAAATAGAAAGAGACAGAGACAAACACATGGGCAAAGAGAGAGAGATATAGAGAGAGAAAGATATATAGAGAGATTAACAGAGACTGACAGACTAAGAGAACAAGACAGAAAAAAGAGAGATAGCAATACAGAGAAAGCAGAGAGGTAAAGAGGAAAAACAAGATAAAGAAAAGTAGAAAGAGAGCAACAGAAGAGAGGGAGTGAGTCATTCAAAGAGAAACAATGAGACACACAGAGACAAGAGTGTTTTTGTCACGAAAGAAGCCAGAGAAGAAGAAGGAAGGAAGGAATGGAAGGAGGAAGGAAGCAGGGAAGACAGAGAGAGAGAGAACAGTTTGAGTGTGTTATGGCTATAGCTCTTTCTCCCAAATTCACCACTCAGGCCTGAGGTGACATGAGTGAGCCTGACAAGAGCTAGAAATGTTCCTCTATTACTTTTGCCTCCTGGTGACTGTAGTAGGAATTTCTTCCCTTCTGTTGGAATATGAATAGTAGAGTTAACATAAGAAAGTGGGCAATGATGTCAATTTTAACTGTATTATGAGGAATTTTGCAGTTTTTGTAGCCCCATAGCATCTTGAGAGGATTTAACTAATAATGAAATATATTGTAAAGGACAGGTGGATGGTGTTAGTTTTTGACCTGGGATCCTCAGATCCACTAGTGTCCAATGAAGCATGTTTCCTACTTTGTAAATAGTTTCTATCTAATTTCTGGGTGGATAGACATGGAGTTACCCAGTGGGACCAAGTGACGAGTACAAATGACAGCACCATTAGCAGATACCAGAATGAGTTTGGCGTAGGAAGAAAGCCTTCCCAGTGATGATCCGGCTTCTTAAATTTTCATCTTAAATATTTTCCTTTTTAAAAAAAGTCAATGATTTGCCTAGTAACAATGGTATAAACAAGTATAATTTGTTTGAGATAATTTGTGTTTAATAGGAGTGCAGTTTTCAATTCATTTTTTATTTGATTTTCCATTTCATTTCTTATTAGACTTTTCAGGTAAAAAATATGAAGACTCCCAACTGGTCTCTCATTTGATGCCTGGGGCTGAAAGCAGAACAGCTGTGTCCCCGTTTGCTTGCCTGTCCAATATAACTGATCAAGATTTATTTGGTATTAATGTGGTAAATGATGTATGTGAATTTTGGTGTGAAAATTTCTTTTATTCTGTTTATTCATTTAAGAGAAATAACTTTTACATGATTATAATAATAGCAAAGTGTCCAATAAAACAAAGCCATCTTAATCTTACTCCAGAATAATAATACTTTTCACTGAAGTGGAAAAAAATTCTTTTTTTCACTACTTGAGTATTTTTAAAATAGAAGAGTCAAATTAGATAGGAAAATAATGTTATTTTCTCAATTAATCATCATGTATGAATTAGGTATTACTATGTAAATCACTATACCCCCTTGCGACTCCAGGTGTGAACCAAACCCCAGCAACATTAGCATCACCTGCTAGAAATGATGAATCTTGGCCGCCATCTCAGAACTATTAAAGTTCAAAATGCACATTAACTTTTGAGAATCACTGCTATAAGCCATTTGAGAGCAGTTTGGGTTTATTGGTCTTCATTTTTGTGATCCCTGTACCTAAAAATGGTGTGTGGTATAGAGTAAAAACTCAATAAATGTATATCAAACACTTTAATTTTTTTTCCTGTAATTACATTTTTTATTGAGGTAACATTGGTTTATAACATTATATAAACTTCAGGGGCATCATTATATTTCACCTTCTGTATAGACTGCATCATATTCATGACCAAGTCTAGTTTCCATCTGTCACCATACATATGTGCCCCTTTACTCCTTTTGCCCTCTTCTCACCTCCTTTCTTGTCTGATAACCACAAATCTGTTCTCTGCATCTATGTATTTGTTTGTTTATCTTTCACGTATGAGTGAAATCCTATGGTATTTGTCTTTCTCCATCTGACTTATTTCATTTAGCATAATACCCTCAAGGTCCATCCAGGTTGTCACAAATGACAAGATTTATTCTTTTTTATGGCTGAGTAGTATTCCATTGTGTGTATGTATATGTGTGTGTGTGTCTATATATATATATATAGACACACACACTACATCTTCTTTATCTATTCATCCATTGATGGGCTCTTAGGTTGCTTCCAAGTCTTGGCTATTGTGAATAATGCTGCAATGAACATAGGGCTGTATATATCTTTTTGAATTAGTACAAACACTTTAATTTTTAAAACTAATACAAAAGCCACTTTGTTTACCACCCCACGTGATTGGGAGTAATGAGACTGTCAGTCTTAGCTGGACTGCTGACAGCTTATCTATAGCACAGGGATGGGAAATAAATTCTAATGACTGTGATTATATCATTTTCCCAAATTAGATATTATATCCTGAAATACAGTTTAAGAAAAAATAGATGTGTATGGAACAGGGAAGAACAAGCACTGTTACTGTTATATGTAGTTGATACCAATATAAGTTTGTAACCTCAGGAAAAATGGATTTAAAAAATATTTGTAGTGTATTTCTGAGGTTGTAAAAGTGACTATGTAATTTCAAATTTCAAATAAATTAGAGACATCATTTCTGTGATTTCAAAAATGTTTTCACCAGCTATCCCACCAGGAAGCCTGGATACAGTGTGCCCCAGGATTCCCTGGCCTGCACCCACTCCTGCTCCAGCTGTCTTGCCAAAGCTGCCTGGCCCACACAGTCTACACAAGAGATGCTCCTACACGTGGCCACTCCTTCAAGACCAGGAAAGGTAGCTCTTTCATCTAATCCATAGAAACAAACACAGAAAGTCAAACAAAATGAGAAGATAGAGGAATATATTTCAAGTGAAAGAAGAAGATAAAGCTCCAGAAAAAAGCCCCAATGAAATGGACATAAGCAACTTACCTGATAAAGCGTTCAAAGTAATGGTCATAAAGATGCTCCCAAAACTCGGGAGAAGAATGGAGGAACACAGTAAGAACTTTAACAAAGAGTTAGAAAATATAAGAAAGAATCAATCAGGGCTGAAGAATATAATAAGTGAAATGAAAAATACACTAGAGAGAAACGACGGCAGAATAGATGATACAGAAGAACAGATCAGTGATCTGGAAGATGAAATAGTGGAAATCACCCATCAGAATAGTAAAAAGAAAAAAATAATTTAAAAAAATGAGGATAGCTTGAGGGATGTCTGGGACAACATCAAGCCTACTACATTTGCATTAGAGGTGTCCCAGAAGGAGAAGAGAGAGAGAAAGGGGCAGAAAACTTGTTTGAAGATATAATGTGTGAAAACTTCCCTAACCTGGGGAAGGAAACAGACATCCAGGTCCAAGAAGCACAGAAAGTCTCAAATGAGATGAACTGATAGAGATACATACCAAGACATTATAATTAAAATGGCAAAAGTGAAAGATAAAGAGAATCTTAAAGGCAGCAAGAGAAAAGTCACATACAAGGGAACCACCATAAGACCATCAGCTGATTTTTCAGCAGAAACTTTGCAGGCCAGAAGGGAATGGCATGATTTATTTAAAGTGCTGAAAGGAGAAAGCTTACAAGCAAGAATACTCTACCTGATAAGGTTATCATTCATAACGGAAGGAAAGATAAAGAGTTTTCCAGACAAGCAAAAACTAAAGGAGTTCATCACCACTAAACAGGCCTTACAAGAAATGTTAAAGGGTCTTCTTTAAGTGGAAACCAAAAAGCTGTAACTAGAAATAAGAAAATGTATGAAAAAAAAAATCCTACTGGTAAAGGCAAATATTTAGTAAAGGCAATGGATCAGCCACTTAAAAAGCTAGTATACAGGTTAAAAGACAAAAGTAGTAAAATTAACTATGACTACAGTAAGTAGTTAAGGGATATACGAAATTGAAATGTGACATCAAAAACATAAAATGTTCGGGGGGGCTAGTAAAAATGTAGTGCTTTTAGAACGTGTTCAAACTTAAGTAATTATCACCTTAAAATAGACTGCTATTTTATATATATATACATATGTATATTTTTTATGTATATATATATGAACTTCATGGTAACCACAAACCAAAAACCTACAATAGATACACAAAAAATAAAGAGAAAGGAACCCAAACACAATGCTAAAGAAAACCATCAAATTATAAGGGATGAGACCAAGAGAAGAAGAAAGGAACAGAGAACTACAAAAACAATCAGAAAACAACAACAAAATGGCAATAAGTATATACCTATCAATAATTACTTTAATTTTAAATGGACTAAATGCTTCAATCAAAAGAAATAGGGTGGCACATGGATAAAAACACAAGATCCATCTATGTAGTGCCCGCAAGAGACTCATTGCAGATCTAAAGAAACATACAGACTCAAAGAGAAGAGCTGGAAAAAGATAATCCATGCAAATGGAAGCCGAAAGAAAGCTGGGGTAGTAATAAGCATATCAGACAAAATAGACGTTAA
This sequence comes from Diceros bicornis minor, assembly GCF_020826845.1. Lineage (NCBI taxonomy): Eukaryota > Metazoa > Chordata > Mammalia > Perissodactyla > Rhinocerotidae > Diceros > Diceros bicornis. Next base: position 55,059,990 of record NC_080750.1, on the reverse strand, counting down.
AACAAAGACTTATGCTAAGTGAAATAAGTCAGACAGTGAAAAGCCACCATATGATTTCACGTATATGTGGAATCTAAAAAACGAAACAATCAAACAAAAAAAAACAAAACAGAAACAGACTCATAGGTACGAGAAACAAACCAGTGGTTACCAGAGGTGGGAGAGGTTGGGAGTTGGGTGAAATAGGTGAAGGGTATTAAGAAGTATAAACTTCCAGTTATAAAACAAATGTCATGGGGATGTAATGTACAGCATAGGGAATTTAGTAAATAATGTAACAACTTTGTGTGGTGACAGAAGGTAACTAGACTTATTGTGGTGATCATTTTGTAATGTATGTAAATATCAAATCACTATGATGTACACCTGAAACTAACAGGATTAAGTACATCAATTATACTTCAAAAAAATAATAAAGTGAATTGAATTGCCAAGGGAAAAAAGAATTCCACATTCCACGTGATATAATTGCTTTATTAGGAAGGAGGGTAGAAGTGATCTGGTGACTTTGAAAAATTCTTAGTTGCAATAGGTAATGGTTACTTAAAATCTTTTTTTACATGTTCAAAATAAAAAAATAGTTTTAATATTTTGAGTATTGATGTTTTTACTGATTTTATTTTGTCATATATATTTAGCTTTGAGAACTTTAATACACTGAACATTTGACAATATTTCATTAAAATATATTGGGTTATTGTTTTAGTTATCTAGATGAACAACAATAAGCAAATTTTATAATAGATTAAGGCATATCTCAAAATAAAAATGCTAACAATTTAAAATCTCTCCATATCCTCAGGCTATGTTACGAACAATTGAGGTAAACGTGAAAAATACTCCTTTCCTTTGCTTGAATAAATGTGATAAGAATGGAAGGAAGTGTCCATTGAATGGTTATGTATTGAACTTCTACAAACACGGTTCCCTGCGGGCACTCACTTTGGATAATCGATATGATCTTTTCTATTTCAACATTTTTTATAGATATATGTGTTTTTGTGTAATTAATGTTTTTTGTGCTGTGGCATTATGACTTAGAAAAATTCTAAGATGCAATAATTTAAGAAGAGTCAATAAGATGTAATTTATTTGGAACTATTTTTTAAATTCTATTTATTATTATTATTACTGTTGAGGTGAGGCTCACATAACATAAAATTAACCATTTTAAAGTGAACAACTCGGCGACATTTAGTACATTTGTAATGTGCAACAACCACCTCTTTATCTTGTGCTAAACGTTTTTGTTAACCGAAAGGAAAGTCTGTACCCACTAAGCAGTAACTCCCATTTCTCCATTCCCCCATCCTCTGGCGGCTAGCAATCTGCTCTCTGTCTCTGAATTGGCTTGCTTAGTTTGGATATTTTATATGAATAGAATCATACAATTATGTGACCTTTGTTTATAACTTCTTTCACTATAAGATTTCAAGTTTCACCATGTTGCAGCACTATCAGTACTTCACTCTTTTTTATAGATGAATAATATTTCGTTGTTTGCATATATACAATTTGTTTATACAGTTGAACATTTGGGTTGTTTCAACTTTTGGTTACTGTGAATAGTGCTGCTATGAACATACATGTACATGTATTTGTTTGAGTACTTGTTTTCAATTCTTTTGGGTATACACTTAGGAGTAGAATTGCTGGGTCATATAGTAACTCTGCGTTTAACTTGTTGAGAAACTGCCGAAATATTTTCCACAGCAATTGAATCATTTTACATTACCATCATCAATGTGCAAGGTTTCTGATTTCTCTATAACCTCACCACATTTGTTATTTCTTTTTTACTATAGCCATTCTAGTGAGTGTGAAGTGATACATATCTCATTGTAGTGTTGATTTGTATTTCCCTAAACACTATTTCTTCGAAGAAATGTCTATTCAAGTCCTTTGCTCATTTTTTAATTGTGTTATTTTTCTTTTCATTCTTGAATTATAGTTATTTATATATTTTGGATACTAGACCCTTATCAGATACATGATTTGCAAATATTTTCTTATTGTATGTTAACTTTTCATTTTCTTGGTAATGTCCTTTGTTACACAGAAGTTTTTATTTTGATAAAGTCCAATCTGTCTACTTTTTTCTTTAATTACTTTTTTTTTTTGTATCATAGCTAAGAATCTATTCACAAATCTGAGGTCATGAAGATTTATCCCTATGTTTTCTTTTAAGATTATTATAGTTTTAACTCTTATATTTAGGTCATTCATCCGTTTTGAACAAATTTTGGCATGTGGTGTGATATAAGAGTCCAATTTCATTCATTTGCATGTGGATATACAGTTGTCCCAGCATGATCTTTTGAATTTTTTCCTCATTGAATGGTCTTGGCATCTTATCAAAAATCAATTAGCAATAGATGTATAGGTTTATTTCTGTACACTCAATTCTATTCCTTTGGTATGTATGTCTATCATTATGCCTGTACCATACCGTGTTGATTACTATAGCTTTTGAAACAGGAAAGTGTGAGTCTTTCAACTTCGTTCTTTGTATTCAATATTGTGTTGGCTATTCAAGGTCCTTTGCAATTCCATATGAATTTGAGGATTGTCTTTTCCACTTCTGTAAAAATGGCTGTGAGAATTTTAATAGGGATTGCAATAAATCTATAAATCACTTTGGGTAATATTGTCATCTTAGCAATATTAAGTCTTTCAATCCATAAATATGGAGATGTCTTTCCATTTTTTAGGTTGTCTTTAATTTCTTTCAGCAATGTTATAGTTTTCAGTGTACAAGTCTTTAAGCTTCTTGGTTAAATTTATTGCCAGGTATTTTATTCTTTGGATGCTATTGTAATTGGATTGTTTTCCTTAATATTCTTTTCAGAAAGTACCTTGCTTGTACATTGAAACATAACTGATTTTTGAGTGTTGATCTTGTACTCTACAAATTAGCAAACTTTGTTTATTAGCTTTAATAGTTATTTTGTGGGTTCTTCAGGATTTTCTATATATGAGATTGTGTCTTCTGTGAATAGAGAAAGTTTTATTTCTTCCTTTCCAATTTGGATGCTTTTTTTTTTCTTTTTCTTACCTAATTGCTCTGGCTAGTACTTCCAGTAAAATGTTGAATAGCAATGATGAAAGCAAACATCCTTTTTTCTTCCTGATATTTGGAAAATCTTTCAGTTTTTTATCATTACGATGTTAGCTATGAGCTTTTCATAAATCTTCTTTATCATGTTGAGGAGGTTCCCTTGTGTTCCTAATTTGCTAAGTGTTTTTATCATGAAAGGATTTTTTTTCAAATGTTTATTCTGCATTAACTGAAGTGACCATGTGGCTTTTTTCTTTCAGTCTAGTAATATGGTGTATTACATTGACTGATTTTCTTATGTTGAACCACCCATGCATTCCTGGGATAAATCTCACTGAGTCATAATGTATAATCTTTTAAATATGCTGTTGGACTCAGTTTACCAGTATTTCATTAAAGATTTTTGCTCCTATATTCATAAGAGATATTAGTCTATAGTTTTCTTTTCTTGTGATGTCTTAATCTGGTTTTGGTATCAGGGTAATACAGGCCTCATAGAATGAGTTAGGAAGTATTTCTACCTCTTCTATTTATTTGTTAATTTTTGCCGGGGAAGATTTACTCTGAGCTAACATCTGTTGCCAATCTTCCTTTTTTGTATGTGAGCTGCTGCCACAGCATGGACACTGACAGACAAGTGGCGTAGGTCTGCGCCCGGGTACTGAACCCAGGCCGCCAAAGCAGAGTGCCGAACTTAACCACTAGGCTGCTGGGGCTGACCCTATCTCTTCTATTTTTTATAAAAGTTTGAAAAAGATTGTTGTAATTCTTCCTTAAATGTTTGGTAGAATTCACCAGGGAAGCCAGCTGATCTGGACTTTAGTTTGTTGGGAGGTTTTTGATAACTGATTCAGTTTCTTTACTTGCTCTAGGTTTTATTAGATTTTCTATTTCTTCTGAGTCAGTTTTGATAACTTGTATGTTTCTAGAAATTTGTCCATTTAATCTAGATGATCTAATTCTTTTGGTGTAGACTTAGTTATTCATAGCACTCTTGTATATCCTTTTTATCTGCAGCATCAGTAGTAATGTCTCCACATTCATTTCTGATTTTGTGTATTTGTGGCTTCTTTCTTTTTTTTCTTTGTCAGTCTAGTGAAGGTTGTCAATTTTATTGATCTTTTCTGAGATCCAACTTTAGTTTCATTGATTCTATTGTTTTTCTATTCTTTATTTCATTTATCACCACACTAACCTTTTTTATTTCCTTCCTTCTGCTAGCTTAGGTTTTAGATCACTCTTCTTTTTCCAGTTCCTTAAGGTATAAAATTAATTTGTTGATTTGAGATCTGTCACCTTTTTTTTTTTCTTTTGAGGAAGACTGGCCCTGAGCTAACATCTGTTGCCAATCAGATGTAGATAGTTGTATATCATAGTTGTACATCCTTCTAGTTGCTCTATGTGGGATGCTGCCTCAGCATGGCTTGATGAGCAGTGCGTAGGTCTGTGCCCAGGATCCAAATTGGTGAACCCTGGGCCACTGAAGCAGAGCATGTGAACTTAACCACTATGCCACTGGGCCGTCACCCCCCTCATCTTTTTTAAGTAGGCCTTAACTGGTATAAATTTCCTCTGAGCACTGCTTTCTCTGTATCCCATAAGTTTTGGCATGTTGTGCTTTTACTACCATTTGTTTCTACATGTTTTCTAATTTTCCTGTGATTTCTTCTTTGACCTATTGTTTGGTGCTGTTCAATTTCCATGTGTCAATTTCCCAATTTTCATTCTGTTAATGATTTCTAGCTTCATTCCATTGTGGTCTGAAAAGACACTTTGTATGACTTAAGTATTTTTAAATATATTGAAACTTGTTTTGCAGCCTAACATATGCTCTTTTCTGGAGACTGTTTGATATGCACATGAGAAGAATGTGTATTCTGTTATTGTTAGATTTAGTCTTCTAAATATGTCCATTACATCTAGTAAGTTTATGGTGTTAAGTCATTTAACTCTTTGTTGATTTTCTGTCTAGATGATCTACGCTTTATTGAAAGTAGAGTATCTAAGTCTTCAACTATTGTTTTAGAACTGTCAGTTTCTCCATTCCATTCTGTCAATGTTTGCCTCATATGTTTAGGGGCTCGGTTGGGGTCTATATGTTTTTAATTGTTATATCTTCCAGATGAATTGACCCTTTATCAATATATGTCTTTTTGTCTCTTGTAACAATTTTTGACTTAAAATCTATCTTGTCTGATATTAGTATAAGCCAGCTCTCTTTTGTTTACTATTTGCATGGAATATCTTTTTCTATCCTTTCACTTTCAACATTTTTGTGTCTTTGGATCTAAAGTGAGTCTCTTACAGACAGTATGTAGTTGGATCACGTTTATTTTTTTATCCATTCTGCCAATCTTCATCTTCTGATTGGAAAATTTAATCCATTTACATTTGAAGTAGTTACTGTTAAGGAAAGACTTACTTTTGCCATTTTGGTATTTAATTTTTATGTCATACCTTTTTTGTTTCTCAGGGGTAGTTTTTGGTAATTTCATCTGTCAAATGGGTATACTTTCTTGTTTCTTTTCATGCCTCATAAAGTTTTTTGAGAAGTATATATTTTGAATATTATTATGTGGTAGTTCTGGACTTTTTTCCCTTCTCAGGGTTTGTTTTTGGTTGTAGCTGTCCACTCTACCTGTTGTTTTGTTTAGTGACTTTTACAAGGTCTGCATTCTTCATCATTGTGGTCTCCAAAGTCTTTGTTTGTTAAGCTTATATTCAGCTAGTGTTTTGATAGAGATGTCTTTGAACACCAGAAGCAAGCGAGAAAGGAGAGAGAGAGAGCTAAAAATAGGAGAAGAAGAAGATGAAGAAAAAGAAGAAGAAAGAAAATAATTTCTCCCATTCTTTTTAGATTGGCTCTGTGGTGGGATACTCTTTTCAACACTTAGGCCATTTACAACTCTGTCTTACCCTTCACTTCCTGCTTGCACTAAGTCTAGAGATGAGCCAGAGGTGAAAGCTTAGGCTCCTGTCAGGTCTTTTCTGAGCACATGTACTGCCTTAGGCGTGTGCATGGCTTTCTAAATTCCCCAGTATTCATGGATACTCTCTTCTAGATTTTCCTCATAGGTTTTCATTACTCAGTTGTATTGCCTCAACTGCAATCTTTTGCCCTAGGAAGCTGCAAGTGGTTCATTTACCCTTCCTGAGTGAGTTCTGAGTTGGACAAAATAAAGACAGGGGCCTTACCTTGGTCCTTTAGGCAGCTCCCAGACAGGTTGAAACAGAGAGATAAACACATTCTTTGTTAATAAGGTGAGCTCAGCTCCCTTTGGAACCAGGGACCAAGGTCTCACACTGGGGACACAGGCTGCTGTCTTCGAAACCACCACTAAGCTGGGAAGAAGGTGGGGAAAGAGCAAATAAAAATGTCACGAAGTTTTCCTACTTTTCCTAACCTTTTTCTTGATTCAGAGTTAAACCTTTGACTATTTTCCAGAGTTCTGAAAAAGTTGATTATGACATATTTTGCTTGATTTTTTGGATGTTTCTATGGAGGGATGGGCCCTTGGAGCTGCCAACTCTGCCATTTTAAGTGACATCACTCATATTTGGCACTGTTTTTAACATATGTGAATTATTTAACTTTGCTAATAATGTGCTCTGAAGTCTTTCCATATGTGGTTTTATTTTGTCTCTGGAAAGGCCAGCAATTCAGCGGTAATTTATTATTTCCTTTACTGTAGATTGGGAACACACCCAAAACAAATTTATTTCTTTAAATAAGTTTAAAGAATGTTTAAATAAATTTAAAGAATGTTACTTTTTCTTTTTTTCTATAGGCTAAATATGGGAGATGCTTTCAATTTGATCAGAGATTTTGCTCTTGCTATTCAGTCCATCAGGTACAGTAAGCATTTCTACATTTGAAAATCATGTAACTAGCGAAACACCGTTAAGCTCAAATAACAATGATAATAATTTAAAAACTTAATCTTTTACAGGATTTCACTAAGTGAGTTATGTGATGATGAAGATGACAATGTTGTGTTGGCATTTAAACAACTAAGTGAAGCGTTCAAGACAAAACTTTGGAAAAAAACAAGATATTGACAATGTTAAACTTTACTCAAGAACTGTACTCCCAGAAAACAGAGATGATCAAGAAATTTTCCCACTCTTTTGTCTTTCAGGAAATGGCTTACTGCATAGAACCATTCTTTCTCATATGACCTAGATAAGACTCCTACATGACCCCTTTGCTTACCTATGACAACCTCAACACACCCTCCAAATTCCCATTCTTTGTCTTGTAAATAATTAGCTGAACTAACCATCAACTAACTAGCTGTATTCCCTTGCTGACCAATCTGGACAAAATGCCTGCTAACTTGACTTGACTAAACTTGAGTCAGGCTTCTCCCCTCCCCAAAGGTCCCTGAACTTTAATCCACCCGTAGGCTCCTCCTGAAAACTGACTGGAGGCACTCCCAGATTAACTGTCTCAGATCAACTGTCTAATGTCAGATCAACTGTGACTGGCAATGTCAACCAAAGACACTCCTGTCCAATCACACCACACCTTCGTCTCATCACCCCACGCCAGATTCTTTCTAGCCTTGTTTACTCATCTCTGTAAATTAAAAGTCCTTTTCTGGCTGACCTTCGAGACCCTGCAAATCTCACAGTCAGAGTGCTCTCCTTTTGGCACGAGCCCCTCTCTCCCTAGTACAATGGACCTCTCCAGTTATTGCAATAGTCTTTTCAAATAAAGTCTCTTATTATCTAAGTCTGGATTTATTTTTGATTTGACGACACCATGCTATGCCAAGAAAACAAAATATATTACCTAGCTAAAGAATATTTTTCACAATTTACTGAACTACTTGTAGAAAGATGTCTTAGTGAGGAAAATTTTTATTTAAAAACTAAATTCTGAAGAAGAATTCTAACATTTTTCTTCTATTAAGAATTTTATCTGGAATAATAGCTATGCTAAATTTCTCAAACAATTACTACTTTTGGCTAAAATGTTAATGATGTTTTTTAAAGATGGAAATAAAACCCAATTTAAAATGATATAACATCATACACCATAGCAATAAGTTGAAATTTCAAAGTGATTTCAGACATCTAATTATTCTTAAACATTTCATGTCATGTTGCATCCAATCATTGTGTTCTAAATGTCCTGTGTCATTCCTTCTGTACCAGGTTCTGAGTACAGTTTTCATTTCTCCTGAGACTGATAGAAACAGATCCACAGAGACTGGCCTACAGGCTATTGAAAAATGTTCTGTGGAATAGAGCACTTCTATCAACTTCACCACTTCATCTAGACTTATTGCATATATGTTCTCATTTCCCTCACCTGACTTCATTAATCACTACTTCCTATGATCTCAGTTTTTATGTTTCCCCTTGCTTATGTTGTCGACTCATGCATACCTATTTCTGCTTTTATTCTTGGCTAGATTGTGGCATTAATCTAGATTCTCCTCCAAATCTGATCTCAGTGAGTATTTTTCTTTTGCTGCTCCTAACTTACTGGATCTTCAGATACCCAAAGGACCAGGCTCTACTGATAGCACAAAGCATATAATAATTTCCAAAAGACTTTGATGCCGATGTTAAGAACTGAAGACAAAAACAGTGAGCAATGACTTTTCTGATACTGCTTGGGCAAGTGGTGGGTTAGGCACTAACAGAAAAAAAATTAGCTAGCGATAAATTGCCTTTACGAGAGTGGTTGTAAAATACACACACACACACACCTATTTTTACATCTAAGTCTGTTACACACCCAAGCCTGACAGGCATATACGTGACTGCATTTTGCTGTTTTATATCTTTATTTTCTTTTAAAGGCAGCTTTAGATATTCACTTTAGCTTTATCGCATTTGTACAAGAGTCCTGGAAATTCCTCTGAGGGGGATAGCCACCCACTGTGTTTTCCTTGGTCTCCCAAAGCATGCTAAGGAAGCTGTGAGCAGACTCTCTTATTGTGGGGAGTTGTTGGTTTACATTTAAGTAAAATCTATTTCAATGCAATCATTTCTTTTTATTATTCCATCATACACAATTTTATGAATTGCTGATTTAGATAATAAGTGCAAATCCAGTCTCATACATTTTTATCAATAGATTTTTCTTTGGCTTAGAGTAATTTTAAAGATAGAAGAGAAAATATAATTCTGTAGTTTTGTTATAATGCTACTAACAATGCAAATTTATCACAAAATCTATATTTTGACATGTCTATAAAGAGGACTGCACAGTCCTCCAAATCCTTCTCTTGATTTAGTAGTCTTCAGCATCACCAGCACAGATGGCAAGCAGAGCTTTCTCATAATGCCCTGACGCAAAATTCTGCAAAGAAAAAATACAATGTATTTGAAATAAAATGTTATAATATTTCTAAAAAAGAATCATAATTCTTCTAAACTATAGTGTGAAAGACTCATGGGCCATTAGCTTTTCTAAAATTATTTACTTTTTTCATCTAAAGATTTAATATGTTATGAGAACTATTCCCAGTGGAAGTTACTGAAAAATAATACCATGATTATAGTCAATAGAATAAAGTTGACTGTACCCTAAAATGTATTTATAAGAACAATAACTTGCAGTAGAATTAAATCTGCTTCTCAACTTCAGAAAGAGGCGTCTTAATATTATTGTTATAAATCAGTGTAGAGCCTGGAGGGCAAATTGATTATATGTCTCAAAAGACAAAAATGTTTCTACTAATTAATGCAGTAATTCTACTTCAAGAAGTATATCCTAAGGAAATATTATCAATTATTGATGAGCATAAAGGTTTATGCTCAAATATACACCATAATATTATGCATAATAGTGAAAAAGTAAAAAAGCAATATATAAAAAGGTGGGGTAGTTTATGTACTTTGCAACTTATGCAATGTGATACCATGATTCAATAAAAATATTTCTTTAAGTAGTAAAACATGTTAATGTTTATATATTTTTTTAAAAAAACAGAAAGCACCTACAACAAAATTTTATTACAAAGTTATCTGTGGTGGAGAACTGGGGCAATTTTTTTTCTTCTTTTTATGGTTTTCTATAGTTTCTGAGTTTTGCAAAACAATGATAGTAATAAATAAATGGAATTATAAAACCTATCTCTGTTAAAAATCAACTATCATGTTAATGTTCTCTTACATAAAGTCATGTAATTGTAACTGACTGCTTTAAATGCATAGAGTAAAGTTGCATTAATTATATGTAAATATTAGCAGACTTTGAGGTGGCTGTGATTAATTGCAGTAAATGTATTAGAACTAGCTTATTCACTTGGAAAATGAGTTATGACATGCGTTTCTCAATGAGAAATGTTTATTTCTCAAAGTTTAGGGTTTTGAGGGTAGACATAAGCAAAGTTTTATCAAAGACAGAGGAACAAGATTTCTCTTAACTGCCGCATCTGTTCTTCCTCTTGGAAACCACTTCAGCTACCCAAGGCTCTACAGGTCTTCTGGGTTTTGTGGTTTCTTGGTCCTTGGGTTGTCAAGTTGTTTCTGGATAACACTTTCGATAAACTAAAAAGCTATTTTATGCAATTGAAAATTTCCATGGAAAATAATGTGAACAGGTAACAGCACTTAGCTATGTGCAAAATATAAGTGAAGACATATTCTCAGGGTCCTGTGCTTGTCTAATGCTCTGCTGGTGCCATCTTGAAATTCTTTATAATTTTTTGAACAAGGGGTCAAGCATTTTCATTTTCCATTGGGTGCCAAAAATTACATAGATGGTCCTATAAATTTTGATAATTCTTTGCTAGGTTTTATTAAAATCCAGGGTAAAGTTTAGACATAGAATGAAGAAATTGGCTCCTCTACTTTTGAGTCATTGCTTCTTTGCCTTCCAAGGCTAAAGGGATAGGGATGTGTAGAATTTCACACAGCTATCCATGTTAAATTCCTCCAAATTACCAGTTTATGGGATTTGACTGGCTGCCCTGCCTTCTATGACAATATGAGAGGAGAGCTGAACTTATCTAAGAAGCCTCTTCACAATTAGTGCAGTCTTGTGGCAAAATGAATTTTTCCTGATGCTGACCATACTTCAGAATTTAGCTCACAAATCACAATTACACAATTAGGGGATGAATATTGTACATGACCACTTCAATGATTTTTGCTTAAAATACATCCAAGTGGATTAAGTTCTATCGCTGAGGTGAAGGGATTCCTCGGTGTAGTGCCGGTTGACGCACTAAAGGCTGCCTGAGGCACTAAAGTAAATTATTCCTGTCAGAATCTTTAACTTTTTAGATTCTAACATGAAGCTATTTAAATTAAAGCTTTTATTTCAGTTTCAAAAAGAGTAAAATATGGGTCAAAATAAATCACGTGTAGGAGACTTACTTTGATATCATGAAACAGGGATTTTCCATATCTCTCTTTGTATCGTTTCCTTATGTTCATCAGGTCTATTTCACTTCTGGCAATTAGAATCCTGATTACAGTTTTATTATGGAAACCAAAGTCCTAAAAGACACAGAAAAAGGGGAAAAAAAGGAGAAAACCATACCTTAAAGTCAATCTGTCTAAAATAGACTCATCCCCTTTCCTGTAGCAATTTGCTCTTCCTCCTCTGTTCCTCAAATTCTGTGTCACCATCTGGGGAGTGCCCAAGTCAGATTCTGAAAGTCACCTCTGTGACTTCCCCCCGTCTCTTACTGTGTACATACGATGAAGTATTCTATCTAGTTTGCTTCTTAAATGCCCTATAATCTCCATTTCCAGTGTCATGGCCTTAATACTGGCCGTTATGATTTCATCCTGATTCTGCAACAGTTGCTCCCTTTACAGCCTTCTCAACCTTCACACGGTGTCCTTCACACTGCATTATCAAATGCAAATCTGATCACGTGCTCTTTCTAGGTAACAATTCTCCCTGGGTGGGTGGGTGAGTGGGTGGAGAGATTCTGAACTCTGTCAGATGAACATTGATATGTCTGAGTACGACAGCAATAACATTTTTATTTTATGGTCTGTTTATTATTGAAAAGTGTAAAAATAAGAATTACAGTTACTTGAAATATTTGCTGACTTAAACTCAAATACTGAAAAATACAAAAATCAATTTCTGTGTACTGGTTCCGGAAAGAATACTGCTTTACAAATCATTTTCAAATGGAGTAATGGTGACATCCAGTGGCCAGTAAGCATAAACTAATCTTTGATGTCTGAATGTTTGGGGTGTAGACCTACTAACAAACTTTTCATAATTTGAGGTGATTGAAATGAATGATCTATCCAAGTTTCCATATGTAAGTTGTATATCATTCAGTTGAGTCCACTGGACAAAAACACAGAGATTTTCTTTGGTTTAGGGGTGGTGAAAACAGCTTTTGACCAACATTTTAATTTGAGGTCCTCACATATCAAAAATTTGATTACTTGAATACACAATCCTTCTCTTTACTTCTTAACCATTTGTGAGTACACATACCTTCCTTTTTGCATTATAATTCACACAGCAGGGATATAGTTTTTGCTTATGATTAGAATAAGTATGCCCAATTTGGGCATAGTTGGAATCAAAGTAATTGTGATTATTTCTTCATAGTCATTCACAAGTCAAGTTTTATTCTGTTGTTGGGAAAAGAAACTGTTGAAATCATCCGTTAGCATTGCCCAGTACACTATTTTAAATAAATTTTTAATCAAATCAACTTTTTCTGCTTGGAAATAGAACAAAAAAGAAGCAGAGGACTGTGAGCATTCATCTCCCTCCTGTGTTCTGAGGCTACATAGGTTCTTGTACATAAATAAAAAATACTCTTTACGTAAGATATAGAATAGAAATATTCTTGATGACTAGCACATTATCCCAGCATGCTGGCTACTTTTAAGAAGTTGGTCTGTAAAAATTACTTTGAGGATAAAACACTCTAACTATCAAAATTACTGTACTACTGAATTGTTTTTAATAATTTCCATTGAGTTTTCAATGTTAAGACATATGTATAATGATTTGTATCGGACATTTTCTTTTTGTAAATATGTTTCATGGACATTATGGATAAGGTATGAATTGTCTCATGCATTTAAGTGTTTGTTTCTTTAAAAATGAGTGCACCAAAGGATATGTGATTGATTATCACATTAAACTATGAAAAACATTCTCATTTAATTACAAAAATAGCTTTAGAGTTTATTATTGTCTAGCTATCTCTTTTTAAAGTATTTTTTAAAAATAACACTATGTTTAAAAATAGCCACTGACATTCTTCTGTGTTTTTAAATTTCAGAAATGTAGCAATTTCTTGCTGAGTGTTTGTAATGTTTTGACATTTCCTGCTTGATGTCATATGTTTTGTACTTGCATAAGCATGAGGTGGGGGCCTTTGGCGAGATACAGAAGAATTTGGATTTGCCAGTTTCTTCGGATGCTAAGAGACTCTAAAGAACACGGGGGATACAGACCCCAAGGAATCATACTTCTTAGGTACCTCAATTTGATACAGAAATCAGAGCATTATTTTTATTTGATGGGTCTCATTTTTGGTCTACAACATATTTTTTCACTTGAGCATATTTTCTTTGTAATGAATATATTTGAATACAAGTTCAAAAATAGGAATCAATATTTAAATAATGGAAGTAAAACTAGTGCTTTGAAAAAGGAGAGATTATTTCTGGAGAAATTTTAATAATATGTGGGTTATACTTACATGGATTGCACTATATAGTCTATAAGCAAAATAGGCTGGTTTGTCTCGAACACAGAGAACTAGGAAAAATCAGATAGAAAAGAAGCTTTGACAGTGACAATACATATTTTCCCCAGAATTTGAGAAAGAGTAAGAACACTTTTTCTTTTCTGTTACAATCCTGCAAGAGTGATTCTTTGCGAGTTTTATGTAGGATCCCTCATTGTACATTGCATTAAAATTTCAACACTTAGAACAGTAGTAAAACCATAACCTATAGAACAAATATAAAGCAGCAATGTTATAATGATCATTTCAGATTTTCATTTGGTCTATCTCTATTTCTTGGAACTCTCTTAGTGCCTTCACATAGCTTAGTGAAAAAAAATTGTCCTCTTTATCTGAAAATAGTATAAATAGAGCTTCAAAGAGATGCAGGTTATCACCACTACTATCGATTTTTATTACTGTGGGATTCAGTGTAACATAGTCCCATGAAAATGGTTCAACTTCCCAAATGTTATTTTTAGTCCTTTGTTAACTTGTGAGTACATATGAGATCTCTTAAGGAGAAACTGTATGGACTAAAACTGGTCTGGACCAGTGTTGGAAGTCAGCTAATCAAGACCACTATGGCATTAGAATAGCCTAGAGCCTAGTCAACAGATGTCCTTGATGAAAATCAGTTGATGATTGTTGATATTCAATAGTGTTTATTTGAATAAGTAAACAAATTAATAAATTTATCAATAATATATGTGAGGCTATAGCTTCTAGGCAAAATAAAATCATCATAACAGTATTTTCTCTATAGTTCAAATGATTATTTTAGATTGTGAGACCATGACTTCCTCTTTTACTTTTCTCTATAATACTGTGAACCCCATGAGCACTCTTGAGTCACTGCTAGAATGTAAGCACCTTAGGGACAGGGACTTTTGTCGTTTCTTTTGTGGCTGTTGTTTCACTTGATGAATAAATGAAAAGCAATAGGATACACTGGAGGTATGAGGAAGCCATTTAGTTTAAAACTAATTTGGCCTGACCTTGTTCTTTCAGACAGGCCTGATGTGGCCTGTTGACCATGCATTGTACATCTGCTTTAAATATTTATAATGTCCCAAAGCTAAGAATGATAGGGATGTTGCCTCCCACATATCAACATTTCTTTAAGGATAAGCATTTCTTCCCAGAAACTAAGGATTAATTGCTGACCTGCTTTAACTCATCTCCTGACCACTGACCTGCTGACTACCGACTTGCTGTGCTCACCTTGTGACCACTGACCTGCCGTGCAGGCAAAGCATCTTATGATAGTAGGAAAAGAGATATTCCTGTCATATATGGTGGATGCTCTTTGTTCCAAGACGGTATATAACCACTCTGTACAGCCTACTTCTTTGGAGAGCTTCCTTCCTTGGTGGAAAAGTTCTCCCGGGCTATAGTCCTCAAATTGGCTTATAATAAACTCACCCCAGTTTTGATTTACAGATTGATTATGGATTATTTGCATCAACACACTGTTTCATCTGCAGTGCCAAAATCAATGACCAGAATAGTAGATACTCAATAAATATTTATTAAATGAGAGAATGAATGAATTAGTTAAAATGTTTTCCAGTATTTCTGATGTCCACTATTTCCTCTTTCATACCCACTGCTTTGTTTGTGGCATGGGTTCTAGTCATAACTTTGTTGCTAATTAGTTGATAGAATTTGGAGCAGTCATTGAACCTCCTTAGGCCTTGTTTGTAAAATGAAGGATTTTGATGTGATATATGATTATTAAAGTATGTTGTGAATTTGCTGAAATACATGCACCTTATTCTCAGAAAAATACACAGACAAATATTCAAATCTTGTATACCATTTTAAAGATTTCATAGAACCCACCAAACTCTTTTTATGGAACCCTAGCTTACAACTCCTTTACGAGATAAACTATTGAAATTCTGTTATCTTTCAGCTCCCATGCCCATGTATGGCTGTGCTATTCTAGGAATGGAAAAAATCACAATATTTATTTACTCAACAAATATCTAAGTGATTACTTGATGTGTTTTTCCTATGGGGATATTTCACAGTGACCCCTCATTTGTAGTCCCTGAAATGCGTGCTGTCAAGTCAAAGCACAGCACAAGGTAAAGCATGGCTAGTATAGTAGTAGTTTTTAGAGATAGTTACCATTGTTTCCCCCTCTATGGAGAGATACCTTTCCTTACTTAGGAAGGAGCAGGAGGAATGCCTCTCTCACAATAGCCTGCAGAAATCACTACCAAGTAACAACTTGGTAAATCTTTCTTACGGTAGGACTTATCCCTAAAGGCAAATTTATTACAAATGGTGACAAAAAACTCTTTTCCTCTTAGAGAAAAGGAAGCCACGTTGCTAGCATTTGTCTGCTCTTTAACAAGGGAATGGAAGTCAGTATACATAAAATGAATTTTAAAGGTGTGAGACTCCAATTACCTGAGAGAGTGAGAATCTGAGAATTCAGGGTTTCATACTATGGAAGTTGAATAAGCTATTACAGAAGGGTCTCAGGTCATAAAAGTTACCAGGTTGTTCCAGTTTAGTGCATTATATCAGTAGCTGATATACTTTTCCTCTGTAGAGTTAACACCCCTCTAAATAATTAAATTCAGGGGAAAGTGACTCAGTCAAAATATTACTCATGCATCTTTAATTCACTCAGAGCCAATTAGCATTTATTGTGGAATAAAATGTCTGCTGTACACCAAATAAGTTATTACTTACCAATTGCAACCAGCAGCTCTTGAAAGTATCCATCATAACATTCATTAATGGCATCTACTATGTCTTGCCCAGAAATATTTTGAAATTCCTGGAAAACTTCAACAAATTGATATAATTCAAAGGAGATTTTGTAAATATTATCAATTTAAAATACAAATATTGATTAGATTGCTGTACACTGTGAAGGTAAATAAAGTATCAGGATGGGGGTTGGGTTGGAGTATGCCATCTTTTCAAAATTTTTATAGACTTTTGTGTTCTTGTATATGTAGAGAAAAACAAAAAAGGAGTTTTTTTTTTTAAATAAGGGAAACAAAGGTACAGCAGTTTGGGGAAAGTCAAACTAAGTGCAAACTCATATGAGTGAACCTCTAAGGCCAATAAAGCTGCTTCACATAAATCATGACGTCAATAATAATGACCTTGACTCATACACTGGTTAAACGATGTTCATTATATTCTTTTAAAGACATCACATAATATGCCTAATAGGAAATAGCTAATATGTTTAAGTTCTCCATCAAAAACAGTGACAGTTTTAAAAGGTTCACTATATAAATGTTATATAATTCAGTTACTAGAAAAAATAAAATTATAAGCAAACTTTATTCCTTAGTAATGTCATTAGATGAGGCATGTCTGTATAAACATAATTCAAAGTACCTTTGAGATAACTGGATTTCCTCTATTTATATGTAACATTTTCCTCTTTTTTTTTTTTTCAGTTACCAACTTGGTTTTTGTTACATAATCAGTTAAGCAGCTGAAAAGGAACCTGATTAATAATTACCCAGCCACAGCTGCTGATAGCTCTTGTTGCACAGAATCATTTGCAGCATGGTCTTGTGTTCCCCTGTCTTCCGCTGACAGGCTTCCCACAGGACCTGAAACATCATACAGCCAGGAAGGTGCACCATAACCACCCCAGACCAGTCTAACAAAGGTTCTCTACAGTACATCATACAGTCTACAGAGAGCCGGTCCTAGTTACCATCGCATCCTGAGCAGCCATAGCAGGGTCTGTATATCCTTCTTCTCTGATTCCCTGTAAAATAAGCACAGGTTTCCCTTTGTAAATGTTCTTAATTACCAACCCATATAGGATTATTGGGACAAAAATCTTTGAACCACCAAGCACATTGGTAATTCCTGAGAAAGTTCTATCATTATTTGGAGTTAGTCCACATTTCTTGAATACTTCATGAAATATAGGTCTTTTTAAAAAAGTGGGTTCTTTTTGTTTTATTTTTTCATTGCAGCCATGGTAATCTTCAAAGATGTTGAAATGTTTTTCACTTCTCCAACTCTCTGTGTGGTACCTTCTCCCCATCAAACTGAGCGCCCATGGACTGGCAGTGGGTGGCAGAGGTGGGATTTAACATTGTTAGACAGAAAAATGCAGAGAGAAAGAATGAGGTAATATTCAATTTCTGACTTGTAATATAGGATATATGCAACAATAAAAGAATTATGGAATCCAGATTTTGTGGAGTGAGAATATTTTGTAAATTTATTTTGATACTTGCTCAAGACAAGGTTGACATAAGGGAAGCCATAATGTGGAAAAGAAATCCTATTGTAACTTTGACCTCTGACTAACTAACCCAGCTGGATCTGCACCCTCCAGCAGATCTAACTGCTCTGTAGATTTTACGACCCCTGCTTGTGTATGTACCTCCCAGCTGCGATAAGATGATAACTTTGTTCTTTTGAGTTCCTTAGGAATGTGATGACCCCCAAACAGAGAATCTACACTGATAGCCATCATCAGTGAAAACTGAAAGATCTGGTGTGGCGACTCCCAGCCTGTAACACCCGAGGGTCAACATTCCTAACTTCCTCCCCTATAACTCTCTGGCCTACATAACTTCTGTAAGATTTTGTGCCCCCTTAAGATGTTTTTTTAAGACATTAGTTGGCCATCTTCCCCCTTGCTAGCAAGCTGTAATAAACTGCCCTTTCTTTTCAACTATCATGCCTCTTGACGGTTGGCTTTTGTCTCACGGCGAGCAGATCGTGCCCTTTGTGCAGTAACAGTTTCACCCCCACCCCTTTATCATATAAAGAACAGACAAGGCCAAGTTGACCTAAGAGATGCCCATTTCAAACAAGAGGAAAGGAGGGCTAGCCAATGCAGGACCCTGTGGTTCTTGAGGATTATGAGCACAAGCAAGGAGGAAGAGGTAGGAGAGACATGTGATCAGACAGTTTATTTAACCTTCTCTTTTGGTCAAGATCTGGAGGGCAGGCTTTTTTTTTGTTTTTTTTCTTTAAACTATGCTGAAAGAACACTGAGAGTACAGTGGCTTCTGCTCCTATCATCTTTTCCAACCCTGGAAGTGGCCACATTGCAGTAAACTCAGTAATATAGCAACATTAGGCAAAGGGAGGTCCTGAATACAACTCTCTTGAATTAATCTCAATTCCTAAGTAGCATGGATGGGCCCCAAATTGCTTATCTGTTCCTAATGGGAGAACTTGCGTGCTAGCTGAGAACCTGTCAGCGGAGCTCAACAGATGGAATTGCTTATGACCATGGCAGGGACAGATTGTTCCAGTAACCAAAGGCTACAAGGTAGACCACATTGGCCAGAACTGTGTGGGAGGCAAAGCTAGACCTTAGAGGGACTATTCAGCTTCAGTAACAGCAAAGGTGAGGCTAAACCATCACAAAAAGTTACTTGGCTCTGACCAAGTTGAGACAGAAAAAGGATCATAAATTAACCAGCTGCATGGTTTGGCAGATAACACTGAGAAACGCTCATTTCCTGGACATCTATGCTTTATATGCTACATGTCCAGAGTTTCCCAGAACTGCCATTCCATAGCCGAGAGGAACAAGGATGCAGAAAATATCTTGATGATCTGAGGACACTATCACTATCTTGTTGTCAAGACATCTCATAAACCAACCACACACACACACACACACACACACACACAAACACACACACACATCTCTCTCTTCACCAAGTGCCCTCTTGGAGAGAAGAAGAGAGGAGAGCCATAAATCTGACAGTTGAGTAACTCAAAAAATGTATAAATGAGATTGACCATGTACTTACATTGACTGTTCAAAATATGGTATGCATTAAATTTGCCATATTAGATTAAATATTAGAGTTTTTTGCTTGCTAACCAAAAGCTAGAGGCATATGAGAAACATCAATTTATTCATAAATAAATAAACTACATTTTCTTGTGAGCAAATTTGTAGCCCTGAAAAATTTAATATGTTTAATTGTAACTCAGAAGGTGTGTACCATCTAGACATGTACAGCTAAGGGAAAACTTATATGAGCCTATCAGACACATTTCTTCTGCCTCATTTCATTTGCGTAAAGTATCAGGTGACTAAGAATGCACACATGTAATTCTTATTTTTAAAATCTGTTTATTTATGTATCTAAGTATGCTTTATACATATATGAGCAAGGAATAGAAGACAACATTTAAAGAGTGGACATAATTTTATTGAGTGGTAGGAATATTGGTGTTATTTTATTGTTAAATTATGGAAGTGTTGAGGGGCTGTATAGTTTTGTTACTTATGTTGAAGATAAAAAATAAATGGGCTTACAAACATTAAGTGAATTGCCCAAGGTCTGATTGTTAGAAAAGGATGATTATTCAATTTCAGTGCCATTTCTTGTCCTGAGATTTGGTTGCTATACTCTTAGCCTCAAGAACTCATTACTTTCAGACAATCTCCTCTGGTCACTCTCCTATGGTTTTAATTTACACCAAGCAACAAATGACTGAAAGCATTTAATATGCTATATCTTTTTTGGATATTTGCCATTTATTTAATAACATAAACTTATCGTGGTAATTCTTAATCTTCATCTTATTTGACCTATCAGTAGGATCTGAGGCAATAATTACTTTCTCCTCCTTGCTCTACACTCATCACTGGGCTTCCAGGATCCTGCACTCTCTTTTCTTTCTTTGGTTTACATCAGTGGTTACTCTTCAATCTTTTGTATTGGTTCCCTTTTTACTTTTCAATCTCTTAACATTGGAAAGTCATACTAGTCAGTCTTTGGTCCTGTTCTTGTCTATTCACAGTCTTTCTCTTGTTAATCTTAACAATGCATGTGGCTTTAAATTCCATCTGTATTGTAATGATACCCAATTTTACATCTCTAGCTCAGATCTATCATCTGAACTTCAGATGCATATATTCCAATTGCCAAGTGAACATCTCCACTTGGATTTCTAATATACATATGAGACTCAACATGTTCAAAATCTATCTCCTGGTCTCCCTCCAACTCAAAAACCTCTACACTCAGAGCCTTTCACATCTCAGTTTATGACAACTCTGCCATTCATGTTGCTCAGACTAAAAATCTGAGAGTAACATTTTATTCCTTCTTTTTCTCTTCTGTCTCACACCCAGTTCCTCAGGAAGTAATATAGACACTACCTTCAAAATGCATCGAGAATCTGGGCACTTTTCTTCACTGCCAGTGCTCTCCTATGATTCCAAGCTAACACTATACCTTGGCTTTATTGCTGATATAGCATCCTTACAGGCTTCTGTTTCTACTCCGTCTTCCTACAGTTTTTTTCTCAACACAGCATCTAGTGTGAATATTTTAAAGCATAAGATCACATCATTCCTTTACTCAAAACCCACTAATGACTCACTCTCCCCATGTCACTCAGAGTAAAAGCCAAAGTCCTTACAATGGCTGCAGATTCGACATAATTTCACCACCTGTTACCTCTCTGACCTCATCTACCACTACTACAGCACATTTCCTTTGCTTGCTTAGATGGCATCATGTGTCCTCCTTGGTATTCTTCATACCCATCAGCCATTCTCTTGCTGTAGACTTTTCTCTAGCTCTTCCCTTTGCCTGGAATGCCCTGTTATAGCTATTCACTTACTGACTCAGATCTTTGCTCATATCTCATCTTCTCAATGAGATTTACCCTGACCAACCTATGTAATATTGCAACCTACTCACTTTGCCCAGTCCGACAACTCCTATCCTCGTTGTCCTGCTCTGCCATATCTTTCATCACCTTCTAACATTCTATATAATGTATCTATTTATTAGATTTATCTTTAATTTTCCGTAACCCCTCACTAGAATGTAAGCTTCTTAAAGACGGGGATCTTTATCTCTTTTGTTCACCAATAATTCCCTTTTGCCTAGAATCCTGCTTGGCACATTGTAAGCATTCAATAAATACTCATTGAATCAATACTAAATGAATGAAGGACAGCTAAAGAAATAACTTTTAGATTGCAGAATTCAAAGATCAGTTTGTAGATATGGGAAGATTTTCTGGGTCATTGAAATTTTCTTAGTGATTTCCAATTAAACTATACAGCTAAGTAAACACCTACTCTTGTGAAGTTGGTGAGAAATATTTAAGGATTTTCTGCTGTTCTGCGTATCTGAATTTTTTTTGAAAGATAAGATTTTTAGACATTTAACTTGAAACAGTGCCCATCCATTTACTTCTTTGTGCAGTTAATTGCCAAGAACACTTTAAGCAGACTGGTAGATTAAAAAAGTGGGAATAAGTAAGTTTATGATTTAGCATTTTCCATGAAGGCAGAGTCAAGCTGATTTTGTCATATAAAAAGCCAAAGATAGCAGCTCGGTATGTGCAATTGATATCACATAACGGCCAGAGAAATGGCATAAACGAGTACAGAATTTGGGTTGGGAGAAAAATAAAAATGTGAAAAGAAGAAATTAAGGGAATTAAAATATAGCTGAAAATATTTGGAGTAGGTAAGTTGATTACAGATGATTGTTGAAAGCTGATGGCAATAATACCCCCAGAGGCCTCACTACACCAGTCTGAGAAACTGTCATGAGGAGAATCCTGACAGCCAAGATGAAGAGTAAGCATCTAACTGGGTAGTTTCCATTGTTCCTCTCTGTGGAAACATTTATCATCTCCAGTGTGATTTGCACATATTGATTAATTAATCTCTAAGTGACTAATTTTTCATTATTTGACAGATAATTAGATTTCCTGTAAACCTAGTTTAATAAAAGCACACAGGAAGTGTTGTGAGCCAGTTTAATGATTGGCATTAGTTTTCAAGAAGAGTGTGTTCTGGCTGAGTTGTTTCCTTATTAGAAATAGCCCTGTCGCGATATACTTTATAGGTTACGTAAAAGATCTTCTCTCCCAGAAAATATGACAACAATTTTCAACACTTTCCATTTCATGAATACCTTAAGGCTCCTATGCTCCAATTCCCTCAATCTCTATTAATCCATGAAAAGGGGTGTATCTGAATATTCATGATGTTAGAAAGATGAAAGCCATGGACAGTCTTTCCTTTGATTCCAAAAGTGAAGACGCAGAGGAAAGTAGAGGATATGATTATAATAATTGAAAAAGTTTAGAATATTTTCATTGGGAGGGAATCAAAAGAAGAATGGGTTCATATCCCCTAATTTACAGAGTAAATCTCTCTAATCTGAATCTCAAGAAGATTAAATGATAAATCCAAGGGCATACAACTGACTTAGAGCCAAAAGGAAAAATATATAGATATATATCTTGTTGTTTTACGCAAAATATCTGTATCTATATCTATCTATCTATCTGTCTGTCTGTCTGTCTGTCTGTCTGTCTATCTATAGAGAGATTGGGGCAGAGAGAATAGTGATCCCAACTAGAGAGTAGAAGAGATTTGGTTACACTGCAGCACCCTCAGTTATCTGGTTGGAACGCATCAGCTCTAAATTTCACAACCCTTAAGGAGAAATTCCATTTCCTGCTTGTGAAATATCTAGACAGATTCTCTCTGAAGTGGCGTACACCACAGATAGTGGTCAGGAGAAGTTATGGACTGTTTCAATTTCCTAATTCATTTTACATCTCTTTCCAATCTTCTAAATTTATGGATCCATATCCTAAATGAGGAGTTCCAAACTGAAGAGCCATTAATGTAGAAGTCAGGAGTCAATGGGAAATCTTCAAAATATTTAAAAATCTGAGAAATTATACATTTTACTAAGCAGTATGAATTATCATGGGACTTCTGATCTTCAAAAAAGACTATTATTGGGGCCAGCCCAGTGGTGTAGTGGTTAAGTTCTCATGATCCACTTCAGCAGCCTGGGGCTTGTGGGTTTGGATCCTGGGCACAGACCTATGCACCTTTCATCAAGCCATGCTGTGGAGGCGTCCCACGTACAAAATAGAGAAAGATTGGCACGGATCTTAGGGGACAATCTTCCTCAAGCAAAAAGGGGAAGATAGGCAGCAGATGTTAGCTCAGGGCCAATCTTCCTCACCAAAAAAAAAAAAAAGACTATTATTAAAGGAGATTATACTAAGATACATCTTTTATAAGTTTTTTACTTCCAGTTTCTATAATGAGTTAAGTAATTTCTATGAAATATATATTATTTTATACTTGTAAATTGTGTTTTACATTTTAAGGCAAATGTACTGTGAAATCTTATAAGTACATAATCTTTAAGTAAACTTCATTAATTTTCCTTGGCTTCTTATAAAATCTAAATCTCTATTCACCCTCATTTTTTGATATGGTATATTGAAAGGAAAAGTTCACTACACTGAAAGTCTATTTCAAGGTTAAACACACACACACACATTTAATGTTCCAACTCTAGAAACTGAACTTAAGAAGTAATACTTTGTCCTGCAAAGCCACAATCCAAATTAGGTGAAACCCAGTGATAAAATACATTGTTGAGTGTTATTTTACAATATATGTCTATACAGATAATGTTATAATATATACAAATGCACATACTCACATATACATTCTCTCAATAATAACACATTATAGTTTAATTTCAGGAAAAAAGAACTACAATTATGAATCACATTGATTGCCCTATTACATCAAGGGAAAACATTGCTTATTGGTTTATTTCCCCTTGTGATTTATTTTCTCTCATGTTTAATTTTCAGAGCTGTGTGGGTTTTTTTCCCTGAAATATAGGAATGTTTGCTTTATAAAAATACACTGCAATCCTGATTCTTAGTTGTCAGTGACTTTCAGATGGTTTATAGCTCAACTTTTGAAAAGGTGCAGAGATTCTGAGACGTTATTGGCGTATAGGCCATTGACGTTTTACCAAATAGAGGTATAAGTGGAGTGGAAGCAAATGGGGCTGGAGGGAAGGGCAATTACATTTAACAGCGCCGGTACAGAGTGCTTAGGCCTGTTTTCACATTAGCCTTCTTGTTCCGTAGATGTGTAATGCTGGGCAAGCCGCTTACCCTCTCTGAGCTTCAGTGTCCTCGTCTCTACAAGGAGGGGATATAGCCAGTTGTCTTCCCTGGGAAGCTGACTCTGAGATGGAGATTAGCATGCATCTTGTTTATTACAGAATGTGCTTGAGATCAACACTTACAGAAGGGAGAGAAAAGAAGCAGGATTTGGCAGAAGGAGAAGCTAGACTGTGATACAGTCCTAATGGAAGGCAAAGTAGTCCTAATGAAATACACTTTTTCCTCCTAGAGAACTTTTATTTTTCTCCAATAAATTGAAATAAATTTCTTTTTGGATATCAAGAAAATAAAAACTTCTTTGATATTAAGATCAGCTTATGAATTTACAATGGGACTGTTGGCTTTAGTCTGTTAGGAGCAATATCTATGCCAACATGAATTTCTGGTTGGTAACTTAATTTATATTATGTAGCATCGTTACTTGAAGATTGAAAAACAATGACCCTTCTAAATTGAAAGAATATTTAATTAAAATTAATCTTATGACATTTAAAATTTAGGAAATACTCAATTGACATGTTGCCAAGTGAGATTGGTTTTAAATATTAATAATTATTGTTAAAAATATTTGTTTCTATAATGACTTCAACTTCTTTTTACAAATTGAAAATAAGCTTATTTCTACAACTTACACAGAAGTCTCAAGTTGGACTATAAAAAAACAAACTATCTATTCTTCATTGATGCTATAATTTTAGAGATTAGAGTTTCACACTAGGACTTGATTAATTGGAGTTGATGATATGGGCAGTTTTATGAATCACGCAGCCAAACCATGCAAATCCAAACCAAACAAAATCAAAATCAAACACAATAAAACAAATTCTTGATTTTGTTTTTACAAATTGAAACTTTTAATTTAATTGAAAGGTCAATAGATGTGTTTAGTACTATGCCACTTTTTTCTATTGAACAATTTGAAGGAATTCAATCAGCCTAAATTACCCGTCTCTCCTCAATCTGGGCCAGTTAACACCTGGCTTCCTTAGCAATGTTTTCTTTTAGACATCTTTGTTCCTAATTCAAAACTGACAATAACTTGAGTACACACACACACAAAGGGTAAAAAAGAATTAAAATCCACGTTGCCTAGCGATGAATGGAATTGTTAGTTTGTGTTCCAATCTGGCTGATATATTTATTCATTCTTCAGTTAAATCATACAAAATATGTGTAAAGTGCAGTATGTAGTTTTTAATCACAATAAACCCACATTAAAGGAAACCACACACCCTGCGTTTGATTGGACACGTTAATTCACTCCAAATGAGGAAGACAGCAAAATCACATAATAAGAAAAGAAGAGAAATGAAGCAGTAATTTAAATTTGTACACTGCCATTAATATTTTAAAGGAAAATTTCACTATTAATAGCCATTTTCTCACTTTATTTTCTGTATACAGACTAGTTCTAGATAGGATAGAAAAAATTCTTAATTTTTACCTTTCTTGTGTGGAGTAATGTAATACTTTACTCAGAAACTTCAGAAATAGAGACGAAGTTGTATTTTTTTTTTTTTTAACAAAGCTTTTTAGAATTAAAAAAAGTAGAAATCTCTCTAGGTAAAGATTTGAACCTGCAATTTTGGGGAAAAAAATTAGCACATGGCTATGGGTCTATTTTCCTGAATGGTTGGGAAATTTTCTGTAAGTTTTTTCTGACCTGAATGTTTTCTTGTTCCCTTTAATTCTATAATCTGAGCTGGAACATCAAGAATTCTTTCTAACTGCTCTCCCTGCTAGAAGATGGCTAGTAAGACAATCTGAATAATACAGTGGAGGAATTGTTAATAGCTTTTTCTTGCCTAAATATACGTCCTTTGCCTCCTGCTGAGTCTTCTCATTGTTTCTTGTATCACTTTAGCACATACTCAGGGTACATCTGACTGATTTGATCAATACAAACGCAAACAGAAGAATGGAATTATAAAAATTAAAGAGATGATAAGAAGGGGAAACTCTTTTTTATTTTTAGTAAATCAGATTCTCTTAAGTTACAAGGAAGGCTCTTGCTACAAGTTTCTATTTGTTATGGTAAATTATCATGTCATGTGCAACTTAATTTTTTTCCTACTTACATGGAGATGACAATAGATAAAATCTTCCTGATCATCTCACAATCTGCTCAAAAGTTTTTCTATGGCTCTCTACTGCTTACAGGAACCTCATCAGTCCAGCATCTCAGCCAGCTCTCTAATCAGACAAATTTTCCCTATTCAACAGGAATCCTTTGAGCTAGCCAGCATGCTCATGCAGGACCGTTCCACTCACCCTAAACTACCCTCCCTTCTCTCTCGGTGTGCAAATGATGCTCATTTTCCAGAACTCTGGTAAAGATCCATTGTATATGAAGCCTCTTCTTTTATTTTAGCCAGTATTGAACTTCGTTCATTCAGACTTTATAAAGAATTTGTTCTGGGCCAGCCCCGTAGCTTAGCGGTTAAGTGCGAGCGCTCCGCTACTGGCGGCCTGGGTTCGGATCCCGGGTATGCACCGACGCACCATATCTCCAGCCACGCTGAGGCCGCGTCCCACATACAGCAACTAGAAGGATGTGCAACTATGACATACAACTATCTACTGGGGCTTTGGGGGAAAAAAGGAGGAGGATTGGCAATAGATGTTAGCTCAGAGCTGGTCTTCCTCAGAAAAAAGAGGAGGATTAGCATGGATGTTAGCTCAGGGCTGATCTTCCTCACAAAAAAAAAAAAAAAGAATTTGTTCTTTGTACCATTTATTTCCAAAAAATATGACTTGCCTTCCATGTATCATATACAGAGCTTAGTTCTAAGACTACAAAGTTGAATAGGACATAGTTCTATGCTTGGGAAACTAAATCTACTGGGAAAGGTGGATATGCAAACACATTCAAAATTATGTGGTAAAATGGGATAGAAATACACAAAACAGGCTTGGAAGAGAGCAATTCCTATGAAGTAGAGGAAGGCTTTGAAGAGTAGGTTCGGTTAGAGGTCTGATGGGAAACGACTACTTCCATGCTAGCTTCCATACTAGTATTTTTGAAACTTGATTTGTTGAAACTCAGAAAAAAAAAAAAGAAAAAGAAAATACAGGTAAATGTTGGACCAATTTTTTTGTACACATATACTTTAGGCCAAAAACAAAACAGAAGGAATAAAAGATTAAAAATATAGCTTCATCTTTGGGTTTTTGTTCATCTCATATAAATTAATTATTCATGATAGGATTAGTTGTATAAAAATTAAAAAATATAGCTGATATATTCAGATTAAAATTATATATATATAGTATATAGTATAATGAACATTATCATTTTACAAGTAAGATTAGAGGTAGGACCAAGAAACTTTCACACACCAGTCTTTTAAAAGATCATTTAAAATGGTGACACAATAAGAATATGTTAAAAAACATAATGCATGGATAAAAATGCAAAGACATTTACCTTTTAAAGTACTTTCAAGAAAGAATGCAGGACATTTTGTTTGTTTCTTTGTTATATATTGCTACCCTTTTGGAAATTCTCTTTGTGTCCAATATAGTCATCCTCATAGATTTCCTACTTATTGCCATGTATCTCTTCATTCTTACCATCTTCTGTTGCTCATTTGCCTGTCTTGGTTGCAGCTTTTGAAGTCTCATTTTCAGCTCTGAGGTACACTGATAGCTGATCACCAAACTTGTTTCACGTTCTCTGAGGACAAACAACTGGACTATACTTTACAGCCACACTTGATATTGAGTGGAGTCATTTGATGGAGGTCTAGCCAATGAAACGTGAGCAAAAGTGATATGCATCACAATGAGGCCCATAAAAACTCCCATGAACAATTCTCCATTGTTTTTCTGCTTCTGTAGATTGAGGACAGTCATGATGAAATTAGAAGCCAGGTATGAAGATGGAATTAGCCACTAGATGGAAAGAGACTAAGTCTCTGAATGGTTTCTTCGAGGAGAGCTGCCATCTGATCATTAGCACCTGTTCTGATCTTCAGGGGAGCTTGAGAAATGGCATTTACTTTATGCTTTTAGCCATGTATTATAATAAAGAGATGAGCTCAGTAAACAATTGGCTGGATTGCAAGCAGAAATAGAAGGGAGTGGAGAGAAAGCCCAGAAATTTGGTGTCTCTAATAGTTAGAAGGGGAAACCATTTATTGATTCCAAGCAATGTGAGCTGAGACTTGAAGAAGCTAGGAAAGGCAAAGGCCTTTCAAGACTCAGCTCTGCAGGAAGTATCTGGCTAAATTTATTATCTGAGAGGACTTTCAAGGAATTGGTTTTAAGTTGTGAAAAACAAGAGATATGGTAGGGGAGGGTACAAGGATGCAAAGAAATGTCTAGGAAAGGACTTTGGGTGTGGCTAAGTGGTATATGGTACTGACTGGAAGGAATTAGAGCAGAATTCTTCTAAGTTTTTTGGAGATTTGCATTTCAAACACATCATAAATCTAGATGAAAGTAAAGCAGACTACTCAAACTATAAACAAACCATTAGGCCTCTAAATTTACCAAAATTGAGCTGTGAAAGAGGTACAACCCTCATGGAGGATATACTCCACAGCAGCACTCTGGATACAGCCAAAAAGGATAAAGGACAAGGAAGAACATCTCAGAGTTTGGCAACAGTGGCCATAGAAATGTTTCGGTTAAAAAAAAAAACCAAGAACTTATGGAGGCAATTGATACTAGAGGGGTTCAGAGAAAAGGAAGAGAGAATACTCAATGGTCTATCTTGTATTTTCATCTGGTGATTCTGACTCCTCACCTAAGAGTGTGAGGTCCTAGATTCCTGAGGGGCCTTGGACATCATTCTCACTCCAATCTCTTCCCTCCTGGGTCTTTCTCTGTGTCTCTGTCTCTCTCTTCTAGGTGCCACTCTTCTACCTTTATTCCCACTAAAAGGGCTTTCACTTATTTATCTTTCTTTAAAGGCAACGTAATCTTTTCTTAATTTCACATCCCCGTGTACAAAATTCTATCTACCTTTGGTTTTTAGTGAAATTCTATGCCAACTGCCAACTACTCAGCTATGTTCTTGACATAAAAAGGAAAGGTTTGGGGATTTAGAAATGCTTGATTTGTTAGACACACACATGCATACAGCACAAAACCAAACCAAAATACTGCCTCTTAAGACATTTTCTTCAGCTATGGACTTCTAGATTTTGTTTTGATAAAAAAGAACTGAACTCTGACTCTCTTTACGTTCCTGAATGCCTTTGCTGAAGCAAATCACAGGATATTCAAGAATATGCATAACAAAAGATAATTATATCTAAAAACATTATTACAATTCTAATTTGTGGGATATTTTTAAGAAATATTAATTTAAAAGAAATAATTACATACCATTTAGTCAGTACAGAAAAATAAAATAAGTGACAAATTTTAATTTTAATTTGAAGTAATGTTCCTTTTTGGTAATGTATAGTACTATAGAATTTTTATAGGCAACTCTGATGATCGTATGCTAGCACTTGGGATCCTATAGGATTCAATTCAAATTTTGGATCTATTTATTAGCTCTTTAGATAGTCAGAGAGCTAGAACCTAAATCTTTTTGATTCTCTATTTCTTCATTTCTAAAGTGCTCATAAGAATATTTATATTAAAGTATTTGTAGTTACTAAATGAGAAATATGCTTCTCTCCTCGCACAGTACTAGGCTACAGTAGGATCTCAGAAAAGTTAGTATGCCCCCAAGCTGTTCAATAGTTTTAAAAAATAGAATTCTAATTTACGATTAGAATTATAAATTGTAACTGTAATATTTTTAATCCTTTAACTCCCTTATAATATATAATTATTTATACATGTATCTATAATTATAATCATCTTACATATGGTAGATTTTTCTTTGAGAACAGAGATGTGTATTTTTCATATTTGTTTGTCTCTCTAACCAACCCAAGTTTCTATTATAGTGCCCTGAATTTAGCTGATATTCAGTAAATGTTATTACATAGAATTTACTGTTAAACTGGAGTAAGCTGGAGTTTTCTGTCCTATTTTTTTTTTTTTTTTGCTGAGAAAGATCAGCCCTGAGCTAACATCCAATGTCAATCCTCCTCTTTTTTTGCTGAGGAAGATTGGCCCTGGGCTAACATCCGTGTCCATCTTCCTCGACTTTATATGGGATGCCACCACAGCATGGCTTGACAAGTGGTTTGTCGCCGCATGGTCAGGATTCGAATCTGCAAACCCCAGGCTGCCGAAGTGGAGTGCCCACACATAACCGCTGCGCCACCAGGCCGGCCCCATGTCCTATTTCTTGAAAATGAAACATATCTATTTTTTAACAGTGCAAAATGTTGTGAATTTTGGAATTTCATACCTGGACCAAGTTCATGAGAGTATCTCTGAAGTGTCCCGAGGTCTCTGAGTAAATGTCCTCTTGAAGGTTACTGCCGTATTCTGGGTAAAAAAACATCCATGTTCAAGGTATGATTTATTATAGAACCACATATCAATATGATTTATTATAGAACCACATATCAATGTGCTTTGAATAAGTTAATGCTACTTTTCCAATTGTGAGTGGAAACAGGAAATACAATCAATCTGTTGACGTTTCTTCATCTTTTACTACCTTCTACTCAGAAGAAGCCAAAAAACAGTCCACCAAAGAAATCTGACATCTCACAGTAACATAGGCACAGGTTTGTTTTCTTAAAAAATACATTACCTTCATTCCAAAATTGAAAAACAACATTGAAAATCATTTCACATTCTCTAATTCTCAAAATTCAGAATTATGCATTCTATTTCCATAGACTGCTACCCAGCCCAGTGCTTCTCCCATGTGCTTTGTTTCATTTTAATATTTTAAGTGAAGGTTCTTACTTCATTCCCCTTGGGAAAGTCCTGGTTTTTTTTCAAATGCAGTAGAGCTGACTGTCTGGAACATTTTCTTGACATTCAATGTCACATAATACATGATGTGTATTTTTGAAATACACTTTTGAAAATGACAATAGTTAAACTTTTACTTTTAAAATATGTAAAAATCTGATTTTGAGAGAGATTACAGTGATTACAAAATTTATGCAAAGTGAAGTAGTTACCCATATTTGTAGAATTCACTGAGTGATTGTTGCATTTTGCTTTATTTTCTATATCTATCTCGTCTCTCCTGGGTAAGAGATAAAATGCTCCCTGAACCACTGTGCTGGGCACTTCCCTGTCTAAATTTCAACATTCATGTCATAGAAATTTGTCATTATTTTCTTGGAAAATTTGCTTGATTGTCTAGGGAATTGTTTCATTTTTAGTACCCTCATCATCAATTTTACTTAGTGAGTTAATTGCTCTTCAGTGAGTGATATTTCAAATATAAGAATGTCTTAGAAAATTCTTTAAAGTACCTAAACTGGAATATTTTGTGTGTTATTTGAAAAATATAATGTTCACATGTGTGTAAACTATGTGTACATATGTATATTCCTTACGCAAACAATAGGCTTCTTGCATCTGGAAAATTTCCGCGTTTGTTCTTGAAGCTAATATATCAATGAGGCAATTCTCTTCAGTTCCTGCTCCCTAGAAAGACAGAGAAAGAGAGAAATATACAGGCATTTGTATTGGGAATAATAGTGCACCTTCTGTACAATAAAGGAGCACAGCATTCCTGTACTCCTTTATTCTGAGAGGTGGCAGAGGGGTCAGGAAGTATGTTTGGGATAAAGATAGGCCCAATTCAGTTCTGGCTCTGCTATTTACTAGCTGTTTGACCCTGAGAAGGTAATATTATCCGAAACTCTGTTCCTTCATTCAGAATAAAACAGCATGGGCGTTTCTAAATAATGTAGAAAAAGATATTTAAACAATGCTCATGAAACTGAGTTTTTTGTTTTGCTGCTAGAATATCAGATCTTTGGCAAGCTGAAATAAGAACCTGGGTCTCCTAACTTCCCAAGGATGTTTCAGTGGCCTCTCCCTGGATGTGGAATTTTGTACTATTTGCTTAAACATTTGAACTGGGTACTTTCTTTGATCTCTTACAGCCATTGACATGTATTCTCTGATGGTGATTTTAAAGACAACACATCTTTTTCAGGAAAGCTTCGGAAATCCTTACCATTCTATGAGACGTTGATAAAATATAACAGTTTCATCTAAACAGTAACATATGACTTCTTATAGTTTTTAGTCACATAATTTGCAAGAAGTAGGAATTGACGTATGCAACTTTTTTTTAAAAAGCAATTAATTGAAATTCATATGAATTTTAAACAATGTCCATTCTGATCTACCAATATGATGGCCAGAATCCAGGTTGCCTTAATTTTCTTCCCCTTTCCTCTTTCCTGTCACACATTGTTCACAGATTGTGGTAATGTGGTCATTGGCAGGCAACATATTGGAGTGATTTCAACAGTTCAGCAGGTGTTTAATATCAGCATTTGGAAAGATGTGAAAAGCTTTTCATCTCCCATCCGTAGCCAACAAAATCTCTAGCAAATCTGTAGTCAATTATTTCATGGAAATGATTTTCCTGTAAGAAAGAATCGTTCTAATCCTTCAAAAGTAAAATTTTGATACATTTGAGCAATAGTTTTTGTAAAGGACTAACTTAAAGTCATAAAAATAAATAAAGATGTCATCTATATTTTATCTCTGGCTTAGTATCCTATTTTTACTTAACGAGACCAATTTTTACAAATAATTTAAAGAGGTTGACATGACTTATAGCATTTCCCGTTAATATATGAATACACACATCTGAATATCCCCTGGAAGCTGTCTTACTTTTTCCTTTTGGTAGCTCAGCACAGAGCCGAGTCAGTGAGTCTGAGTTTATACAATAAAAGAACAGGCTGATCCGAGCCCCTAGGCTCTGGAGGCCCCCTCTTCCCAACAGGGTCACTTCCCCTGACCACAGCATTTTCATTGTTTCATTTTGCTCAGATATTCCCTCCCCTCTCTCTGATCACATGTAGCAACACCACAGGGCAGTTCCCTCTCTATCGAAATATCAGCCTGTACCTGTTAAAAGTACATTTTTGCATCAGACCACTACCTTCATGGCATGCCAGAGTTCGTGAGCATCATAAGATGGCGGTGAGTACATGAGGCCAACCATGACATCTTTGAAGTGATCCGAAAGCTTCTCCTTCAGGTCACCAATCAGGTCCTATGGAAGGAAAAGTAAATATTTTATTATATCAGTTACTAATTTTATAAGAGAAATGGGATAATTGTAGAAAGTCTCCTGTAAGATTTCCTTTTCCATGTCATTTCACTTAATAACAAGTCTGGTTTTGATTCACACATATATACATGGATCACACAAGACGATGGACTTGAGGGTTTGAAAAGGACTGATGCAATCACGTCTCTGCAGGAAACGTCATCTATATGGACGTTCTAGTCATATAAACATAGGACAATATTCTTTCCCTAATCCCGACCACAACCCCTCTTTTGATCTCATAAATAAAAGTTGAAACTTAAAAACATTTTGGTTGGGAGTTCTTAGTTTTCTTGCGTGGAATCAATGAAACATTAGTCGTTAATTAAAATAGGCAATTTATTTTATTTTGGCATTGTAGCAGTCTCTTTCAGCAGGGAGTTCCTGGTTATGCTATTGCCAAAAAGCTTGTGTAAATGAATTAAGTAAGTAATCTTAGAACTTTTTTCAAATAGTCACATTAATATATTTATTTAAAATATTGAAAGTTAAACACTTACAGAGAAAAACAAATATGCTGGATTTTTGTCCTCAGAACACAGATATAAAAGTATGAAATTGATCATTTCAATTTCGACTTTCATTTTACTAGTGTAGACTGGGTATTTAAAAACATATATGTTAAATTGATTTCTTGTAGCATTACAAAGATATCTGAAAGATGCTTAAAATTTACCATTTCTTGCTAAAATCTATAGAGTATATTCAATTTTACTTTAAAAATATGCAAAATTTAGTATAATTCTGAGGTGGTTCAATAATAGAATTCAAGTGAAAGATATCAATATGGCATAATAAGCTTTATTAGAATAAAAACAAAATAGTCATAATTTTAATTTTATTTAGTATAATCTGACAACACCTTTCCTATACTGTGGATTTTCTTTCTTAGCAAACAAAAGCATTCATCCACAAGGTGGCAATTGGTAATACACAGAATCTATTGAATTTTTGCTAAAGTCAATACAATTTATTTAATGAGCAATTATGCCCAGAGTTGTGTCAGGTGCTTGGAGTATATATAAGAAGCATAAGATCTCCTCTTTTATGGAGCTTATAACCTCTTTAATTCCCTCATTATTCGCTATTGACTATTTCTAATTCCTTTACCAAACAGCTGTCAAGGTGCTGTTATGAGCCAGGCGTCCTTCCAGGTACTGGGACTGCAGCAGTCAATAAAAACAGATACGAACATATGAGCTTGTGAAACTTATATTCTCATCTAGTCAGGAGCTCAAGAAATATTTTTTTGAATGAAAGATTGTAGTTACTCAACATGTATTTATTTTAATACGGTTTCCCAGACGCGGTGGTAGGTGCTGCAGAAATGCAAGAGTCTCCGTTTTCAAGGAGGTTCACCTTCCACAAACTCAGCGATAACACAAGTAAAAATGGGAGCGGATGTACTTTCTAAGGCTTTCAATATCATTTTTCACATGATAAGATCCCACTGCTTTAGAGTTATAAGAATTCAGATAAGAGATCAGAATGGATTTATAGGATGAGGGAAGTGGGACATGCCCAGACAAGGAAGGACAGGTAGTGTGATAGGAGATGGAGAAGCCATTTGTGATGGTTGATTTTGTGTGTCAATTTGGCCAGATATTTGGTCAAACATTATTCTAGATGTTTCTGTGAAGGTACTTTTGAGATGAGATTAACATTTAAATCAGTAGACTCTGAGTAAAGCAAATTATTCTTCGTAACGTTGGTGGCCCTCATTCAGTCAGTTGAAGGCCTTAACAGAAAACGTCTGACATCCTTGGAAGAAGAGAGAATTCAGCCAGCAGACGACCTTTAGAGTTAAACTGCAACTCTTCCCTGAGTCTCCAGTCTGCAGGCCCACCTTGCGGATTTTGAGCTATCTGGGCTCTGCAATCACGTGAGCTGATTCCTCAACAGACAGGGATTTTTTTTTTTTTTTTTTTTTTGGTGTGTGTGGGCAGTAAGTACGGGTCCTAATGGAGGGGCAGGGAGAAGATGGGCTGGGAGGTGCTGAGCATCAGGAGTGGCTCAGAGAAGGGCTGAATCAGGCCTGCAGCGCCGCTGCTTGGACCCACTCTTCAGAGGAAACCCCGTCTCACCGGATCTCGGGAGTTCTACTGGACTGGCAGAGGATTCCTATGATGAGAAACACCTGGGCATCCTGGATGCCAGAGGCCCCTTATCCCAGAGGCTCGTGCAAGGAGTCTGGCTCATGCCACCTATCAAGCAAATGTATACATATATACATGCTCTCTTAATTCTTTTCTCTGGAAAACTCTAATACTCTGTTTAAGCAGGTAAGTTAGAAAAAGAAAAGTATAGAGTGAGGGATAATTGTTGCATTTGTGTCTATGTTTTTGTGTATTAATAAGCAAATAAGTGTGAATAAGTGTGAAGAGACTGAAAGCTTCACTTGGAGAGAAGATGCATGTTAAATTAGACTTACAGCACAGAATTGTGTGATGATTGTGGATCTTTGTTCCTGTGGGAACTTAGGACTCAGGGCGGCTTTTGGTGACAAAGAAACTCTAAGCTTGTGTTCCATTAATTCACCAAATAATTATGGCTTTGGGAAATGAAGATTTTTCTCAATATGCATCATCAAGAGATATGGATCTTAATTAATATTAGGTATTTTAACTTTAATTTCTGCCCCTTTTAAAATTTTTACATGTGATATCTCTTATGTAAGAGAAGCCTTGTGGCTTAGAATTATTTCCTTAAATAATTTCCAGTTAGTTATTTTGTTGTTTTAAAAGTCTGAGACATAGGGGGCCGACCCCGTGGCTTAGAGGTTAAGTGCGCGCGCTCTGCTACCGGTGACCTGGGGTTTGGATCCCTGGCGCCCACCAACGCACCGCTTGTCCGGCCATGCTGAGGCGGCGTCCCACATACAGCAACTAGAGGGATGTGCAACTATGACATACAACTATCTACTGGGGCTTTGGGGAGAAAAGGAGAAAAAAAAAAGGGGAGGATTGGCAATAGATGTTAGCTCAGGGCTGGTCTTCCTCACAAAAAAATACATAAATAAATAAAAAAGAATAGAATGCAAAAAAAATAAAATAAATAAAATAAAAGTCTGAGACAGCACTTATTTCTTTTCTTAATGGAATCTGTCATGTAAAATTAAAAGAAAAAAAGTTTTTTAAAAGCAATATATTCGTGTAGGGAATCTATCAGAGTCTGAGTAGATCTACTCACTACTATTTATTAAAAAATTCCTAAGTAGTTTTGATTACCCTTACTCTTAATTTTCTCATCTTTAAGTCTACTCTACCTTGCACAGGTGTTTTAAGGATTGTCCAGTAGGTATGGTACTTGCCTCTTGACAACCTGCACTCAAACTTCAACGCTGCCCTTAGGATCACGCTCTCACCCCACAGACGTGGAAGTAGAGGACTTACTCCCCTAATTATATTGTCCTGACTGGGCTTTCTTTGCTTTCTCAATCCTGCCGGTTTACTCTCTCCCGTGACCACCTGCAGCTCCTTGCCAATAGTGAGAACTTTGCATAGTTGGAATAGCACGTGATTGAGATATTTCCTTCAATATGGCTTGTAATGTGGCTGTTTGTGAATCTGTTGTCTCACTATAACATAATTAACTTCAAAACTAATAATAAAAATATATCTGAAGAATCCAAAATTTTTGGAAATTAAAAAATATACTTCTATATGACCCAAGGATCAAAGAATAAATCATAAGCAAGTTAGAAAATACATTCAATTTAATGAAGATGAAAATACATGTCAAAATTTGTGGGATGCAGCTAAGACAGTGCTTGAAGATAAATTTTTAGCTTTAAATATTTATATTAGAAGGGAAACATATAAAGTCAATGACCTAAGCTTCCCTCTCAAAGAAAAAGAAGAGTAAATTAAATCCAGAATAAGAAGGAATCAAATAAGAATGATAAGATCAGAAATCAATGAAATAGAAAATTGATAAATACTAGAAACTGTCAATGAAATCAAAACCTGTTTCTTTGAAAAGATCAGTAATGTTAATAAAATTGTAATTAGACTGATCAAGAAGAAAAGAGATAAAATACAAAATACCAATATTGGAAATGTAAGAGTGTCATGTAAAAATACTACAGACATTAAAGGAAAAAAGAGAATATTATGAACACATTTATACCACTATATTTTAAAATTTAGTTGAAATGAACCAATTCCTTGACAGACACAAATTACTAAAATAAACCCAAGCAGAATTTCAAACTCAATCTGAATTTTCTTATATTAATTAAAGAAATTGAATTCATAAATCACATCCCCTCCAATCTTTAGACTCAGGTGGAATCACTGATAAAATCTATCACACATTTAAGGTAGAAGTAAACTCAGCTCGACACAAAATCTTGTAGAAAATAGTGAATGCAAGACTTCTCAATTTATTTTATGTGGCCAGTGTTGCCCTAATACCAAAATCAAAAAAAGTTCACAAGCAAAGAAAATTGCACATTGATATCCCTTATGAAACACATGCAAAAAAAAGCGTATCCAAATATTTGTAAATCAAATTCTTCAATATGTAAAATATGTAAGAAGAATGACACGTAATGACCAAGTAGGATTTATCCCAGGAATGCAAAGTCAGTTTGCACTTGCAAATCAGTCCTCATTTTAGCAGTATGAGGAGAAAAGCTACATGATGATATCAACAGATGGAGCAAAAGCGTTTGAGAAAGTTTAACACATAAACATAATAAAAACTCTTAGGAAAGTATGAATAGAATAAATTTTCTTCAAGCTGATAGAGGGCATTTATGAAAATTCTACAGCTAAGATGATACTTAGCAGTGAAAAACTGACTGCTAGTGCCCTAAGATTGAGAACAAGGCAAGGATGTCTGCCTTATTTCTTGTATTTAACATGGTGTTAGAGGTATTCACCTAAAAAGAAAAGCTAAATAGTCTAGAAGAGAGCATAGGGGCAAATCCTTTAGTTTTAGTGTAGGCAAAGAATTCTTAGTACATAAAAGTACAAACTATAAATGGAAAAAAAAATGATGAATTTGACTTTATCAAAATAAAAAATTCAGTTCTTCTAAGGAAACCACAGGTTGTCACTCCACAAGTCTGACAAAAGACTTGTACCCAGAGGTATAAAAATCTCTTAAAACTTCATAATAAGAAGACAAACAATCTGATAAAAATATACACAAAGGGTTTGAACAGACACTTAACTGGAGAAAATATAAAAATGGGAAATAAGCTCACAAAATGATGCTTAACAACATTAGTCATTAGAGTAACGGGAATTAAGACCACAAGGAGATCCCACTGCACATTCTCTTGAGTGGCTAAAATTACAAAGACTAATAATACCAGGTGTTGGCAAGGAAGTGGATCATTTGGAACTGTCATGTTATTACTCGTGAGAGTGTAAAATATTACAACCACTTTAGAAAACTCTTTTGCAGTTTCTAATAAATATAAACTTGTAGTTAAAAATGACCTATCAAATCCACTCTGAGGTATGCACTAACAAATTGAAAATTTATGAATATACAGAACATGAATGTTTATGGTAGATTTATTCATGATAGCCCCAAATTGGAAATGACCCAAATGTCCATCAACAGGTGATTGGTATATGTGTGTACGCTGGAATAATATTCAGCAATAACAAGGAAAGGAACTTCTGGTACATACAACAACATATATGAATCTTAAACACGTGCTGAGAAAATGCATTTAGACATAAAAGAGCGTATATTACATAGTCCCATTTTTAGAAAAAATTTTAGAAATGACAAAGTTAATCTAAACATACAAGAAGAAAGAGAAAAGCAGGTGAGCTGTTGTCACGAGGAGGAGGAGAGCAGGGGATGGCCTGCAAAGGGCATGCTGCAATGCTATAATCTAATATATTATTAAGGGCCAAAATGAGGCTCTTAAGGGCAGCGCATTGAGACTCATAAAAGTGTAGAAATTCGTAAAAGAGAGATGATTTCAATAAAATGA
Source organism: Diceros bicornis minor (assembly GCF_020826845.1). Classification (NCBI taxonomy): domain Eukaryota; kingdom Metazoa; phylum Chordata; class Mammalia; order Perissodactyla; family Rhinocerotidae; genus Diceros; species Diceros bicornis. Next base: position 55,020,157 of record NC_080750.1, on the reverse strand, counting down.
AGATTCATGGAAAGTGTAGATATGAGCTGAGCTTTGAAAGATGAGGTGGGATTTGGTTGGGCAAATGCATAGGAGATACCAACAATAGACAATATTTGAGAACAGAGAAGGCACTGGTCTGGGGAGACAGAATGTGCATATGAAAGGAATAAGCTAGCTCTAAATAAATGTTGAATGGATTTGAGATCTAAATGTTTTAAAAGAGACTTTGGATGTCAGTTATTCCAATGCCCCTTCTAGTTCACAGAGGAATGGCCCCAATAATGGAAATTCAGGCAGGCCAGGCAGAAGAATGTGAGGATTATAATAACCACTAATATTTATTGAGTGTTTACTATCTGTAAGACAGGATTCTGAATATTAGAATAATTGTAATAATTCGTTATAACAACCCTATAAATCAGGAACTATGATCATCCCACTATGTATATGAGAAAACTGTGGCACATAGAGCTTAAGTCACAAGTTCCATTTAACTCGACGAGTATGTGATGGAGCCTGGGTTTGAAATCAAGCATCCTGGCCTTGTAGTCTCTGTTTTTTTGTTGTGTAGGCCGTAGAAAGCCACTAGCAATATGTCAGCAAAGTGAGGAACGTAACAAATAGGCGGTGAATGTTCGCATTTATTACACTGGATTTTAATGACCATATTATATGCATTTATTCCCCCCATAGTCTGTCAGGACATGGACTTTCTCATAAATTTTCCTACATTCATCATCTAGCTCTAGCACAGTGCTGAGTAAACAAAATGTGCAGAGTATATAGTGTATAATAGTATATAAATGAATGTCTAAGTAAGTGAAAGAATGAATGTGGAAAGAGAAAACCCCTAATTTACTCATTATATGTAAAGGATAAAAGCAGTGTTCAAGCTGAAAAGGGCTTGGGCATTGGAAAAGTCTTTTGTTTAATCTTTAGTCACATTTCTTTAATTACTATCCCTCCCGAACATTTATAACAACATCTTCAGTTATTTTACATATTATACCATGTAGTAATACTGAACACCTATGTATGTATTCCACTGTAGACGATTAGTAACGCCACTAGATGGCGCTGGTATATCTTTGTTGTGTAACTCAGGTGCGCGCGCGCGTGTGTGTGTGCGCCTGTGTGTAATTTCAGTGCGAGAAACATATCAGATATCATTTAATGCCATTAGAGTGCACAGGGTCTGGAGGTAGAGTGTTTAGGTTTGAATCCTGGCCGTGCAAAGTACCAGCTGTGAGACTGTAAGTAGGTTTCTTAATCTCTTTGTGTCTGCTTCCCTATCTTAAAGGGAAAATAGCAGCTACCTCATATCATAGGGTTGATCTAAGTATAAAAATATTTAACTCAAAATATTTTCTGGGGGCCGGCCCGGTGGCGCAAGCGGTTAAGTGCGCGCGCTCCGCTGCGGCGGCCCGGGGTTCGCTGGTTCGACCCCGGGCGCGCACAGACGCACTGCTTGGTAAGCCATGCTGTGGTGGCGTCCCATATAAAGTGGAGGAAGATGGGCAGGGATGTTAGCCCAGGGCCGTCTTCCTCAGCAAAAAAAAGAGGAGGATTGGCGGACGTTAGCTCAGGGCTGATCTCCTCACAAAAAAAAAAAAAAAAAAAAATATTTTCTGGTACTATTAGGCACTCAAAAATGTCCTTTTTTTCCCAAAAAATATTAAGTAATTTGCTGCAGATCAAAAATGGCTGATACAAGGGGCTGGCCCCGTGGCTTGGCGGTTAAGTGCTCACGCTCCGCTGCTGGCGGCCCGGGGTTCGGATCCGGGCGCGGACCGGCGCACCGCTTCTCCGGCCATGCTGAGGCCGCGTCCCACATACAGCAACTAGAAGGATGTGCAGCTGACATACAACTATCTACTGGGACTTTGGGGGAAAAAAACAAATAAATAAAATTATTAAAAAAAAAAATGGCTGATACTAGACTGTCACCCTCTCTCTCCCCTCTTTGTCTGTCTTCCTCTCTCTCTCCACCTCAAAAGTTTGTCTGTTATATTGTATTTCTTACAACTTTTAGACTATTCAATTGTCAGTAAATTCTATTGTCTCTACCTTACAAATACATACAAAGACTGATGATTTCTTACCACATTTACTGCTACAACCCTCATCCAGGCCGCCATCATCGCTCCCCTGTATTAATGTAATAGCCTCCAAATGAGTCTCCCTTCTGTCCTTGCACCCTACGGTCTCCCCTCAACGCACCTGACAGTGTGATCCTGAAAAAATACAAATCAGATTAGTCACTCCTCTGCTCGAAATGCCCTTTCCCACTCTAATCTCCAGGGTAAACTACAACTATTTCTGTGTAGTTGATCTCAGAATAAAGCAAGATGCCAGGTGTTTTATTCTATGCAAATGCCAAAGTCCTTGCTGTGGTTCACACGGTAGATGATATGTTCTTGGTTCCTTCTCTGCCCTCATCTCCTACTACTCTTCTCCCCGCTCCTCATTTCTCCACTCCGCCTACAGCCGGCTTCTTACTGATCCTGGAATAGCAGACCTGCTTCTCTCTCAGGGCCTTTGCTTTTGCCCTTCACTCTTCCTTGACTGTTCTTTCTCTAGATATTCACATGACTCACCCTTCTCTGCCTTTTTGTTTGTTTGTTTGCTGAGGAAGATTCACCCTGAGCTAACATCTGTTGGCAATCCTCCTCTTTTCTGGCTTGAGGAAGATTAGCCCTGAGCTAACATCTCTGCGAATCTTCCTCTATTTTGTATGTGTGTTGCTGCCACAGCATGGCTGACGAGTGGTATAGGTCTGTGACCAGGATCTGAACTCATGAACCCCGGGCCGCCGAAGCAGAGCACACCAAACTTAACCACTACACTATGGGACCCGCCCCAGCCTCCCTGCCTTCTTAAAGAAGCTTGCCCTTGCAACACTATTTAGAACTACACCTGGTTGTCCCCTGGCTCTTCCTATATTTCTCACCAGGCTTCATCTTTTTTCCATAGCACTTACTATCTTCTAACATGTCACATTTTCCTAATTTTTTTTTTTTGTGAGGAAGATCAGCCCTGAGCTAACATCCAATGCCAATCTTCCTCTTTTTGCTGAGGAAGATTGGCCCTGGGCTAACATCTGTGCCCATCTTCGTCTACTTTATATGGGATGCTGCCACAGCATGGCTTGACAAGCAGTGCATCGGTCCATGCCCAGGATCCAAACCTGTGAACCCCGGGCCGCTGAAGTGGAGCACTTGCACTTAAGCACTACACCACCGGCCTGGCCCGTCATTTTACTAATTTTTTATCTGTCTCACCCAGGTAGAATGTAAGCTCCATCATGGGAGGGCTTTTGGTCTGTTTTATTCATAGCTCTTTCACGAACCCATAGAACTGTGCCTGCTGCAGAGTGAGAACTTACAAAATCGTTATAAAATAAATGAATGAATGAGGACCACAAATAATTCAACAATTATTTTTTTGGAGTCATTCTTGGCTATTCAAAGATAAACAAGCACAGGTCCTTATCCTCAAGCAGTTTTACTTAGTGGAGGGGGTAGACACATGGGAATTACAATTACTTGCACTGCAAAAATGTGCTAAGTGCTATAGTAGTGGAAATAGTATATTATCAGGACTTGGGGAAGGAGATATTACTTTCAGTTGGGAAGATAAATATTGAATAATATGTTTAAATAGCTAAACTTTGCAAGTTTAAAGAGGTGCCTTCACACAGGTTCTCTAATTAGAGCCTTAAATTCTCACTTGGAGTTTATAAATAGCTTTGTAGATGCAACCTTTGGAGCGTGACTCTCCCCAGGCCAACTGCCTCTGCTTTCTTGTTTGCCAAAGACTTACCCTGAAGGGACTCTGTGGGAACCACAGCTTGGCCTTGCATTAAGCTAATGAGTCCTCGCTCTTCAGATTGAGCTGTTCCACACTGCTGATGACACTGCAGACTCTCCATATTTCAGCTCTTCTCACCACTGCATTTAAACTAATGTAAAATGGCGCTTTCTTTTTCCTTGTTCCTCTTATCTTTATCTAATTATGTGTGATCAGGGGCGAGAAGTAGAAGTATGACTAACATTTTGCTTGTCTGAATAGGCTCAGGGGAACAGTTTTATATGCTTTTAACTTATGTGCCTTTTTTTATTATCATCAAAAAATGATACTTGCCGTTTAAACACTCAATGATGTAGACTCGTATAAAGTGTAGCTTAGAATTGGTCTTAATTCTACCCACTCCACTATTCATTGTATAAATACTTGCACAATTTTATATTATATTACAAAAACATTTGTGCAAGCTGCTTTGTCACTTCTCAGCGGTAAGCGAATATTCTTTTGAACAGCTTCACTTTGCAGATGTTTTCACAGTTTAATCATTCAATTTTCAATGGCAATTCGAGTTGTAATTTTGTCTGATAATAACGGTAATACTTTGGCCTTCTGGAGAAACATAGTATATTAAAGTTAAAACTCTCCCCCTCCAAACACGACAATAAAATGTGGCAAACATTCTTTAAAAAGTATACTTGATCTCAGAAGAAAGAGACACTGCTGGGTGTGACAAACAGGAGATAAATGAAAACCAGAGGACAAGCAAGTGTTCTGAACTTGGAGATGACCTTGCAGGTGACTGGGGAGAGTAGAGGTTAGTTTTGAGGACTATTTGTTTTGGGTTTCAATGCCCAGTGTGAGACATTATACGAGGACAGGACATTTATGTGGCCAGGGTAACACAGGGAACTAAGTCTGAAACCTCTTCCATGAGATTGGTACCCTCAAAGGATTATACCCTCAGTAAAATTGTGAAGTAGGAAAAAAATACCATTCAGCATTGGAAGATGGGCAGAAAGCTCACCTTTCATTGCCTGGGTTTGAGAAGAAGAAGATTTTTCCCCTAGAATTCAAAATAATAGAGCTCTGTCTCCCTTGGGCTTGAATTTCAAATTTATTCTACCTTACCCATATGAACTGAGACAGCCATGAAGAGAAATCATCAGGAAAGGATGAAATCATGAAATCCTGAGCTGGTGAGTCTCCTGGGACACCAGGAAAAAGCAAATGCAAAACAAATCTAAAGAAATTCTCTGCCTCTCCAGAAAACAAAACAAAAAAAACGATTCTCATTGAAAAAAACAAGCACTACTTTAAAAGTTTTTACAACAAAAATATCATGATATGCACTTAGAATCAGTTTCCCAGAGGGATAGACAGTGGACACTGTGAACAGCAGAACTAAAACTCCATGACTTTGAGACAATTAATAAGAATCTGAAAGAAGACTATGAAAAAAATAAGACTTGAAAAGAAGTTGAAAACTTCTAGAAATTAAAAATGCCATATATATTTTAAACAGTAGCTAATAATCAGTTAAACATAGAATTAGTAAATTGGAAAAACATCTGAAAAAAATGACAAAAAATTCCATAGAGAAAGACAAGAAATAGATGATATGAACATAAGATTAAGAGAATTGGAAGATTGAATGGCAAGAAAAAACTTTTGTCAAATAAGATATACACCAGGAGAGAATGTAGACAATGCAAGAGAGATACTATTTCAAATATTATATAATACATAAATCGTCAGTTATTTTGATAAAAGTATGCAAACTTTTGACTAATAGGGTGAAATCGCAGAATACCAAAGATAAAGAAAAATATCTTAAAAGCAACTAGAGAATAACAGGTAATTGACAAAGGAAAACTCTTAATGAAAGAAGAGATTTCTCAAAACCATCAATAAAGGCCAAGAAAAAAATTTGAAAGTATATCTGCAAAGACCTAAGGAAAAGTAATTAGAATTTAGCCTAGAATTCTATAGCCATCTGAACTAATATTCAACAATGAATAGAAAAATAAGGGTATTCTTAAGAAAAAGACTGAAATAATTGAACAATGATTTGTTATTTCTGGGGAAAAAAACCTGCTACAGAATGTCCTTTTGGAAAAATGACATTGACATCAGAAACATGAGTTGGATATTAGGAGAGAAAAGAACAAAGAAATTGAAAATTATGGATAAAACTAAAAAAGCACTGCCTTATAAAACAGCACAATAATGATTAATTTCGGAGCGTATAAGACAAGGTAGAATAAAAATATTTGACAATAATAATATGCTGCCTGGAAAATTCCCCAGCTCTTATGTTAATGCTAGGGAAAAATTTAAGAGATGCTATCATGAAGATGGGGCAGCAAAGGCCACGGAGTCCATTGCAAAGACAGACTCATTAAAAAAACTTGTCAAGTGTGAGTCAACTCCAAATCAGTCAAAAGGTGCAAACCCTGTGGCTGTGGCCAGAAAGAAATATGGCTCTGGCCACTGAGACAAGCGTGTACAAAGCTGAAACATGATGTCAGCAATGATGAACTTGCCACATGATATAGGACTTTGAGTAGGCCAAAAACATCGGAAGTTGATTTGATTGAGGTGCACACAGCTGATGCACAGAAAATAAATATCTTGTTTACCGACATAGATCCTCTCTCGTTTCATGTGCCCTGGTCTTTCCCTCCACACTACCCCAATCTCTGCTGCTTTCAGAAGAGAAATAATTAGGGGTGGGACCAAGGTCTTCCTGTCCCATTGTGGACCCAGGGCCGTTCACACTTTTGTGAGTATGCTGAGGGACTTGGGGGAGTAGAAGGACTCAAGTTTTTATGAATTTGTTGGATGTGGCTGCCAAGTCACTGTTCTATGTGGACCCTTTGGTTGAATTTGGGTCTTCCCCAAATAATGAGTATGGGCAAGTTTGGCAGTAGAGAAGGGAAGCTAAAGGAACTTGTGATTGGGGGCCCTTTGGGCTGATTCACTGTACTATTATAGCAACTTCCATTGCTGAATATTGTTGGTATTTATGTTTTGTTTGTTTCTACTGTGAATGCTTATAAGTACCAAAGGGAATGCTCTTGATAGGAAAACAGCCAGATACAGGGAAAGGTATATGCTTCTACCTATAGCCACATATGGGAAAGGCCCCAAAACCCCAGTGATTACTTTCTGCTCCAAATTTCTGTGACAGATGGGTTGCTGATTAGAACCTCTGGCAAGAGGAGGCAGCCTCCTAGAGGTGCCTCTTAGTGTTAAACTTGTGACCTTCCTCATAAGACTTCCAGGTACATCACTTTTGAAAAGCAGCTAATGGCTTGCTGCTGGACTCTCGTAGTAACTGAAAGTGTGATCTGTGGAGGCTTGTGAATCCTGTGCCTGATAGTCTCACTTTGGTGGGTTAACTGGGATTCAATGCCTAGTAAGGTGGGAAGAAATCAACAAGTCTCATTTATCAAATGGAAATGGCGCACTGAGGAAAACAGCTGGCCTGGCCCCGGGAGCATCTTGGCTTTACACGAAAAAGTGGCAGCTGTTCTTTTCTGGGAAATGTTACCTCCAACTCTGCTGCTTAAAGCAAGCTGCTGACTCAATGGAGACTTCAATCAGTTGCCCTAAATGCCTTGACCTGGTTCACTGATGGTTCAGATAAGATGCTGAAACTAGATGGTGTCCACTGGGATGCTATGGCTGTTCAACTCAGCAACAGCTGTACAGAACCAAAAATGGACAATTTCTGCTCCATGGGCAGAAATCAAGGCTGTTCTCATAGTTCTGGCCAGTACTCTACTTCACAAAATTTTATCTTTTTACTCACTCTGGGGCTGTTACGCCTTCCTTTTTGGTTTAACACTTGGAAAAGTACTGATTGCGTATGAAAAAGAGGTTTATTGGGGGCTGTAGTCTTTGGAAACAAATTGTGGCTGCTAATAGGAACTTTTGAGTTATTCTTGTAGGTGTCCACAGTAAGGGCTTATTCCCTGAGGAGACCAACTGGAATCCAGCTGCTGATCAAGCCTTCATTGTCCGGATTATACTATTGCTGCCTGGATCCATCATCATACTGGACATCACAACACATATACCATCATAGACTGGGCATATAGTAAAGTATTCGGTGTCTCATGCCAAGGTTACCACTGCTTGCCAGCTTTGTGACTCCAGTCAAAAGTTAACTTGCTTTATTCGTGGTGAAGAAGTCACAGTTCACAGGGCATTTCTCCTGCACAGTGGTGGTAGATGGATTGCATCAGATTTTGATCCCTTCTTGGGGCTACCAGAAGTTCTCATGACTGTTGACATTTTTTTCAAGTTATAGTGCTGCTGTTCCTGTTCAATCAGCTGACTCTGGACACACCATTATGGTCCTTGAAACTAATCTGTGTCGTGTGTTTGGCTTTCCAGACTACTTGCAGTCTGACCATGGTATGGTTTTTATTATAAAAGCCACTCAACAATAGACTGACAGTCAAAGGATTTGATGAGTCTTCCATGCTCCCCACCATCCATAGGCTTCTGGTATTTGGTGATAATTGATCAACTCAACAAGATTTCCGACTGTCTCTTTTACTTCCTTCTGATGTACACAGCTTAGTAAGGCAGTTTGATTACTGAATGCAATTATCCCTCCTGAATAATTATCATGATGAAGGAGCAGAGAGGGTTATTGTGATATTGTGATATAATAAAAAATATATATTTGGTCTTCATCCCCAGTTCCTTGCACAGAGCTCCTAAACTCTTGCAATTTTCTGAGTAATAGGAGTGAGAGGAGCTTCTTTTGTTATTCATAATAAGCACCTTTTGGTCATACCTGAATTTATGCTAATGAGGTTATTTTAGAGGAAGAGGGCTGATTGCCAGGGGTACCAGTTATGTGATTATAGGGTTGGAATCCTCAGCCCTACCCCTGCTCACCAGGGAGGACAGAGGACCTGGAGACTGACTTATTCACCAATGACCAATGATTTGATCAATCATACCTATGTAATGAAGCCTCTGTAAGAACTCTAACCAAAAAGATTTGGAGTGCTTCCAGGTTGGTGAACACATCAAGGTGCTGGGAAGGTGACATGTCTGGAGAGGGCAGGGAAGCTCCGCACATTTTCCCACATACCCTGCCCTATACATCTTCTCCATTTAGCTGTTCCTGAGCTGTATCCTTTATAATAAACCAGTAATTGTAAGAATAGGTCTTTCCTGGGTTCTGTGAGCCATTCTAGCAAATAATCAATCCCAAGGAGGGGGTTGTGGGAACCTCTGATTTATAGCTGGTCAGTCAGATGTACACTTGACAATCTGGTTGGCATCTGAAGTGAGAGGCAGTCTTGTGAGACTGAGCCTTTAACTGTGGGGTTTGTAGTAACTCTGGGTCATTGTTATCAAAATCGTTTAATTTGAGGAAAAGAATTCCACACATTTGGGGTCAGAGGTGAAGTGTTGAATTGTGTAAGTGTAGAGAGAAACAGAAGTTTTCCTTTAGTTACGCAGACATATTTTGAAAATTTGGGACTCTACGCTGACCATTCCTGAGCATGATGATTCTTTCTTTCTCCTGACATTATCAATCTCAGGGTGTACTGGTTGGTCTACTCTGTGGGTGGCAGCCCACCCAAACATGGGCATAGGGTTTTAAACAATTCTAGTTCAGCCTCCCAGATTATGTCTGGACTCTCATAGTCCTCGATCACAAGGATAATGACCACTTGGTTGAGTACACTGACTGTGTGTGTGCATAACGGCTTTCCTGAAGTTTTATAAAAATGTCTTTGTCCCTCCTGCACCTGATCCTTCTAAAAGAAAGTTCTGGGTGTGAGTTGGAAATAATAGGAAAAATGGTGAACTTACAACTACTTGAATAATGACAATTTTCTAGTGATGGAGTAAGAACACCAAGCTTGGCATGTGGGGAGGGAATGCCGAATCACACCTCTTTGGCTCTAGGAGGTATCCAGGACAGCCTCAACTCACTGGCCAAGATTGTTATGGATGAAAGACTTGCCCTAGACTTCCTCCCTGTGGGCCAAGGTGAAGTCTGTGCCATCGCTAATACATCCTGCTGTATCTCGATGAAAACTTCAAACCAAGTGGAAAGGTGTTTTGTAAAACTCAAAGAGAAAGCCACTCAGCTTTTTAGGATAGGCTCTGATGATTTGTGGGATTTGTTCAGCTCATTGGGCCCAGGCCCCTGTGGGGACATGCTTGGGATCGATACTGCCAATTGACCTCTCCCTGCTACTTGGAGTCCTTTGATAATTAAATGCTGTATGAAACAAATTTATGGATTTAGTCTCAGCTTTTGTTGGTCTGAATAATAGGAATGGCTTAGGGATTGGTGGGCTCATAGAAAAAAAGTCGCCCATAGTGACAGTGGCATAGAAATGAGGAGTGATATTGTTGGGAGGCAATTTTCTGTAGGTTTCATGTTTCTAAATGTTATGCAGAGTGAGGCACTGACAGCCCTTCATTCTGGACTACCTTTCCAAGGATGTTTGTACAGTGACTAGCGTTGGAAGATGTAGCGTTTCCCTTATGAGCAATGGGGAGCCACGCATTCTGCCCATTATAAATGATTCGACTTTCTAATCTCATGGTTTCTCTTCTGCAATGAAACCCATGGCATGTGCAGGTTATCTAGTCATCTTTGCATTGGCCTGTGGGATCGAGGCTCTAGGAACTGGTGCAAAAATTCTAACACTCTGGCTACCACTATTACTGTGAGTAGTAAACCACCTTTTGTCCTTGACCCAAAAGTCTCCTGTCTTCTACCAGTATCTATGTCATCTTGGCTGGCTAACTTGCTGTCTTATCAGTATATTAAAGTCTGATAGACTTCACAATTCTTGACATAAAATTGTACAACATATTGTGAAATTAATCCATATATTGGAGAAAATATTTTCAGTTTATATATACAAGAAATGACTGATGTCCAATTATATAAATAACTACAAATCAGTAAATAAATGACAAGCTACTGAAAGAAAAATACACAAAGAAGATAAAGAGTTAAATTAAAAGAAGAAGAAAGCAGAATGTAAAAGAAACCTATGAAACGATGATCAATGTTATATATATATTTTTGTGTGTGTGTGAGGAAGATCAGCCCTGAGCTAACATCCATGCCAATCCTCCTCTTTTTGCCGAGGAAGACTGGCCCTGAGCTAACATCCGTGCCATCTTCCTCCACTTTTTTTTTATGTGGGACGCCGCCCCAGCATGGCCTGACAAGCGGTGCGTCAGTGCACGCCCGGGATCCGAACCTGGGCCACCAGCAGCGGAGTCCATGCGCTTAACTGCTACGCCACGAGGCTGGCCTCTCAATGTTATATTTTATCAGGGAAAAATGCAAGTTAAAACCACAATTGAGATTCTGTTCATATCCGTAAGGTTGGGCAAAACCTAAGAAGTTTTGTGAAGGTTTAAGGGAAATGAGAACCATTATATATTGCAGGTGGGAGTGTAAATTTATAGAATTGCTTTAGAGAGCAATTTTGAAGCCTAATGAGGCCTGGCTTGAGCAGTATTTAATTTTCTTTTTCTTTCCTTCCTGCCTCCTTTCTTCCCTCCCTCTCTCCAGCTCTCTGTTCCTCCCTCCTTCCCTGGCAGAGATTGTAAATGTTATTTCAAAGAGAAATAATTGTTAGGGCTGTAACAAATGTACACAGGGACTTTTCTAAACTTATAAAACTTTTGATTGATTGTATAGAAAATTTTTTTGAAATTATAAATTATTTTTTCTTGTAGTTAAGTTCTCAGTTTCACCAAAAGGAGCATATTTAACCCATTATATATTTGAAAGATTAGCTGGTTGTACCATTTCAAATTATTTAATTCATGCTTAAAAATTGATCTGTGATAAACTGTATAATGAATTTGAGCTTTTGAGGCTAAAACTACATCTACCCCTTCATTTCTAAACTAAAAGTGAGGATAGGGGAGAAGACCCAATACCTATTACTGGTACTAGTGAATGATAATTCTACCTCTAGGGTAGCTAAAGTAATTTGCTAGCCAGCCACATCCTAGGTATGTTAATACTTCAAGATCAGTATTTTTAACCATGAAGCTGAGAGGTGATAGGAAAAAAAGTGTTATGAGAACAAGATGGGTTTGAAGAGTGAACTTCAACTCTTTGTGCATTCACATCTCTTTACTGCTTATCAACTGCATTAGTTTGCTTGGGCTGCCATAACAGCATACCACAGACTGGGCAGCTTAAATAACAGAAATTTATTTCTGAAAGTTCAAGATCAAGGTACCGGCAGGATTGGTTTGTAGTGAGGCCTCTTTTCCTGGCTTACAGATGGCCACCTTCTCGTTTTGTCCTCACATGGCCTTTCCTGGGATCTCTTCCTCTTCTTATAAGGTTACCAGTCCTATGGGTTCAGGGTCCCAACCTTATGACCTCATTTAACTTTAATCATCTCCTTAAAGAGCCTCTTTCCAAACACAGTCACATTGTGGGTTAGGACTTCAACATATAAATTTTGAGGGGGACGCAATTCTGCCTGTAACACCGCCTGTGTGCCTGCCACTTTTGTAAGTTCTGGGAGCACATTAGCGAACAAAGCAAAGATTCCTCCCCTTGTGGAGCTTGTGTTCTAGAGGGAGGTGGCAAAGAATAAATAATAATTATAATATGTAAATAAATGATATAATATGTTAGAAGGCAATGGTGTTAGGGAGAAAAGCAAAAGAGCAGGTGAAGGGCATCTGAAGTTCTAGCATGGGCTTCAGGGTGGGTGATAGTTTTAAATAGGGCAATCTAATTAGGCCCTCTTCAGTAGCTGACATTGAGCAAAGCCTTGTAGGATATGAGGGAATTAGCAGTATAGATACCTGCGCTTGTTAAGTCTGTTAAGTCTTGTTAAGTCAATTGAGAACAAGAGGCATCATTGAGAAGCTTTGGAAGACATGATTTAGAGTCAGATAACTTTGGTTCAAGTTCTTACTGTGTCATTTTGGGCAAGTCAGCCTCTGCACTGAAATACATAACCAACACTGTGGGTTTAATGAATTCCAGATGCCAGGGTATTTCAGAGCTGATCATTCCTGTTTTAGATGAAAACTGGGAAAACAAATTGCTTCAATTCTGAATTTGAACTCCTATAGGAATCATTGTCTGATTGCCAATCGTTATCAGGTATGGATAGTCTCTCTCTTCAGCCCCAGAAGCATTAAATTTTTTCCTTTGCTTTGGTGTGGAAGATCAAGAGAGATCTCATTAATTATATTGATAAATATGTCAATCAGAGGCATTCCAAAGGGCTCTTCAATTGAGTCTAGGGATTAGTTTTTCCTTTGGGTGGGCAAAGTTATTGATGGAATTCAGGAGCACTTCACTAATGTAAAATATGAAGTAATAAGAATTTGCTACCCCAGGTGGTCTAGTGGTTAAGATTCAGTGCTCTCACTGCTGCAGCCTGGGTTCTTTTCCCTGTCAGGGAACCATACGATCCATCTGTTGGTTGTCATAACATGATGGCTGTGTGTTGCTGTGATGCTGAGGGCTACGCCATCAGTATTTCAAATACCAGAATGGTGGACAGCTTTCAGTGAAGCTTCCAGAATAAGACAGACTAGGAAGAAGGACTGGCCACCCACTTCTGAAAAAATTGGCCATGAAAACCCTATGAATAGCAGTGGAGCATTGTCTGATATAGCGCCGGAAGCTAGGAGGATGGCACACTGGGCAGGGCTTGGCTCTGCTGTACATAGTGTCGTTAGGAGTCAGAGACCTGATGTCACTAACAACAACAAATAAGTATTTAAGGAGCATGCCTAGAATTGCACTTTACTTAGCAGCTAAGAAAATAATTCCATCAAATCTTGATTAATCATATTAATAAAAACTAAAAATGATTAACATACAGGAAAACTATTAACTCTTGCCCCAGAAAGGGAAAGGTAGCAGAAGATACACTTTGGCCAAATGGAAGAAGTAATTCTGAAAGCCAGCAGTGGGGGAGGCCAAGAAGCCCTAACTGAAGGTCAGGCAGGTTAACCCGGGAGCAGCCAGAGCAGGGAATGAGGGAAAACAGAAATTTAGGCTGTTGATGAATATTCATTTTGACTATAAAGTGGATAATAAAGAGATGTTTTCCTTTCTTCTTTTTTTTAAGAAAAAAGTAAACAGGCAGAATATAATTCTTTAGATACCCTTATTCTATAAATGAAATATCTCTTCTATGTCAGCCCCTGGGCTGAGCTCTGGAGGAATAGCAGCAGATAACCCAGTCCCTGATTTTCCAGGAGATTGCAGTCTAGTCAGCAAGAGATGACAGTAAGCCAACACAAGGCAGTGTGGCAAAGCCGTGGTAGCATTATGCACAGAGAACTCTGGGAGCCCAACAGGAAGCACCTAGCCCAGGGCAGAGGGTGAGTTTGACAAGTGGGGAAGGTTTCCAGAAGCAGCCAAAGCACGACTGCATGTTGTAGAGAGAGGTGAAGTTACCTATACCTTCACATCGTCATTCAGCAAACATTAATTAAGCAATCTCGGCGTGTTAGACAGATATTTGTGCTAAACTCCAGGAATGAACAAGGTGCATTCCAGCTTTCAAGAATTTAGACCCTGGTAAAGGGAAACAGATATAAACAAGCTCACTAATGTGTCATTAGATACCAAGGGGAAGTTACGTGAAGGATGCAGTAGCACCACAAGTCTGTTCCACTCTGTTTGGGGAGTAGTGGTGTGAGGAAAAGTGTCCAGCGTCTGGGAAAATGAGTAGGTGCAGTGTGTGGAGTGGAGAATCAGGCCACTGAAGATGAATGAAACATCATGACTGAAGAGGAGGGAGCAGGCACGGTTAATTTGTAGAACTACCAGTAGTTCCGTTTGGCTGCAGTTGCCGGTGTGTGAGAAGGCGGAAAGGGCTTAAGATGGAGGGCAGAAACAAAGCAAGAAGGCTTTGTATGTCCTAGAAAGGCATTTGGGTTTATTCCATGCATATATGGACATTTGTGAGGGAGAAATAAGATAAAGATTCAGGGAGTAAAGCGGGAAAGTGGAAATTCAGCTTTGGAATCATCCTGGCTTCCATGTGGAGGGTAGACCAGAGTGGGAAGGGACTGAGGGTAGCAGCCACCAGTTAGGAGTTTCAACACTAGCCTGGGAACCAAATGATGAAGGCCTGAATCAAGACTGTGTAAGTGAGGGAAAACGAGAGGAATGTGAGAGGAAAAATAATTTACAAGACTTGATAACTGATTGTATGACAAGGGTATTTCAGAGGAAAGGGGCTGGCATGACTCTCTATCTTCCAGTTGGTGCAGTTTAGTGTATTAGCCAAGCTGTTCCACGCGGCATGAATTTTTCAGTAAAAGTGAGAATTTAACAAAATTTGAGACCTTGTGTATAGTGAAAGGTGCTTCACTGGAGTAAAAATTGTTTAATGGATTTTACATTCCTTAAGTGTAAGTACCTCATTTCTTAATTGTTTTATTCTGTTTTAGTGTAATTTTGTTGAGATTGATAAAGTAATGCTTTAACCTAAGTGGATCTGATGTATAAAAAGCAAAGATGTATGTAAATCTTTGGGTTAAAAAAATCACTGAAAAATGACCTCTCTTATAGCAGTATGCATATTAATACAATATTAGATTACTAATGCTACAACTTTTATAGTTTTTATCTTCTCTTTCAAAAGAAAACTAGCACTAGTGTCATAGGAACATAAGATAAGATTTTACCTGGAAAAAGAAAAACATAACTGGTTTCCTTCTATGGCTTAATTCAACTAATTTCACTAGCAGTGGTGGCATTTTGGGTTATTAATTCATTCTAAAACAGAAGGCTAGCGTTTATTTCATGCTTTATAGTTGTTCAAAGACTGAGGTTTAGAGATGGAGTAAATTTATATGGACCAACTCTATAGAGAAAGTTTTATGGTAGTGTTTCATCGATAATGCTTAGTTGACAAAGTAATTGCTATTTCAGGCCCTGTTGGCCTGAAGAGTTTTTGTTCTGAATCTGTGTTTTAAATGCATAACAAAAGAAAGGAATCTTTAATGGTACTTGCTTTGAAATTAGAATGTGATTACTTTAAAGCACCCTGAATAGTTTTATTGCCTTAAACTATTTTAACTGCCATTCTTTTTTAATAGTCTTTATAACTGCATGCTGTGAGAAGAAAAGCTAGCAGAGAATTCACTTTGGTTGAGTTAGGTGAGGACCTGTTGAGAATTGCAGGAAAGGATCTTATTTTTTGACCTAGTCATCATTAGTCCTTTCTATGCCTTCTCTAAAGCTTGACACAGGGGTGTTTCCAGCACAACATTTTTAGCCTAATTTGACCAACTGGCTGTGTAAGGCTATCAGAACTTTCATTTTATGAAGCTGAATGATTGCTGAGAAAGGAGTGGTGGGGTCAACATGAGTGTGGACATACCTCACACATAGACACATTTGATGATCCATCTTTCTAACACTCCTCGAAACATGTTAGAGGCATAGGAACTGTTTCTGACATACAGAGAGCCTGTAATCTTTGTAATCTGTGAGACTGAATAGGATAACAGTACCTGTTCTCTGAGAGTACCGCCATTTCTCAGGAGTTCGAGCTAGAAGTAGGTCAAGATGAAGAGACCTTACCCGGCCGTACATGCTCTGGTATGCCTCCGCAATCATCAGCCTTTGTGCGTTACAGCGTTGAGTTAGAATGTCGATTAGCATGTCTTTGTCACAGCCTGGAAAAGAATAACATTTGAAGATTAGTGAAGTTGCTACTCTGTAGTTAGGAAGAACAGATTACCTAAGGATCAAAACCAATATGCAAGCATTATCCCTGATGGTACTTTAAAGCAGTGAGCAGTTTAACTAAAATTGGAAATCACAAAGCAACACTTGATGGAGCCTAGGTTCTTCCTATCACTTGTTTTGGTGTTATTACTACAGATTTTACTTTAAAAAGATCCAATAAAAAGATGCGGAGGAGTAAAGCATACGGTTTTTCTTCAACCATCTCTCCTACCCCACCAAGGAAAGGCTTCCCTGACCTTCAAGCTGATTAGTGTTTAAATGGGCACAATTTCTTTCTCATTTTACAGTTAAGAGAGAGATGATTTTGTGGGAGATCAAGATTTGGCCACCCTGAAATCTATCTCTTTACCTTGGTTGTTTTCTCTGAGGACATTTGACCTCCCCCACTAACTGCCTAAAGAATTTGACATGGTGGCTCCTTCCTGGAACAGATCTATCATGATGGCTGTAAAGATAATGTAGGATAAATGTTACAATAGGAAAGGCACCAACAAGCCCATCTTATTGGAAGTTCTGTCTCTCTGGCCACATTCTCTGGATGGCCCTGCAAGGAGTTGCCAGACAAACATTTACATTTATAAGGGAAATCTCCATTTGTAAAGGTATCTCCCTCTCTGTTTTGGGAAGAGGGGGGGATGGCCTCATTTCTAGAGGCTTATCAGTGTGGAAGGTGAGGCCTTAAATCTGCATAATAACCTTACTCTTGTTTACTGTGCTTTGGTGGTAATCTCCTGTAACTGACTCCCCCCACCCCCAAAATCCTCCTTTGTCATTGGCTGAACATGGTATTTAAGATGAGAATTTCTGCTATCGTGTTGAGAAACGCAGTGTCCCTGCTTTATCCCTTGTATACATGTTATTAAACTTGGTATTATTTTCTCCTGCTAACCTGTCTTGTTAATTATTTGGCCAGCCATAAGAACCTTAAGGAAAAGGGCAGAGGGAAATTCTCTCCCTCTCCCAACAATTTACAATGAACATACATTAAGACAAAAATAACTCCTGTAGTTCAGAACCTCTAGAAGAAGGAAGAATAATGGAGAAGGAAATTATGAAAGTACAAGTAATGTGCACCCTTCTAAGGGATGGTGCAAACCTCTCATGGTTTGCATGGAACATGATCTCTCTCTAGTAATAGAGGCTCTGTTTCTGGGCTATGAGGCCTCCACTCCTGCTATACCAACTCATTGAACTGATATAACAGCATACGCACAGCTAGTTTAGATACGTTTAGCTATAATTATAGTCAAAGTAGAGTGACCAAGAAGGCCTTAACATTCCCCTCAGCTTGACTAAAATTTAGACAGGTTTTTTCCTGACTGTAGGTTCTTTATGTCCCTTTTCTGAGAGCACTTACTTTGGAAAATTTGCAATTGTAAATTCTTTCTTTACCCCGTTTGAGATGTAAATCTTCTCCCAACGACTTGCCAGTTTTACAACATAGAAATGTCTTTCTCAAGGACTTGGGAGTCATCCCTTTGAAATATAATCATCAAAAAGGTAGAGCCCCTACCTTCCAGTCTCTGTGGGAGGGTAGGAACCCAAGTTCTATAAATGTTAATTAGCAAACACAGATGGCCTAATCACATTGACCAATGCTCCCAACCCCCAGTATTCTCCAGTACTTTCCCACTAGCTCACCCCAGTGCTTAAAAACTCTCTTGCCTTTTGTTTCAGAGAAGTTGAATTCAGTCTTTCTCCTCTATTGCAGTAGTCTTGATCCCCATTGCAATAGTCCTGAATAAAGTCTTCCTAGCCTGTTTAATTTTGTGTGGTACAATTTTTCTTTGACTAAAGGAGGCATTTAATGGACATAAGGAGAAAAATAAATTGAAAGCCTAGGATATTAATCAGATCATATTTTGGAAATTAAAGCCATCCCGGATGGCTGTAGGATCATAGGAAAGCTATGAGTCAGCGGCTGAAATATCCAGTGAACGAAGGCAAGTGACTAGGGTTTACATAGACGACTGTGTCAATGAGAAACGGAAGGAAGAACAGGGTGTTTATACAGGTGTGAGAAATGGTCTGAAAGCTGCAAAATGAAAGGAGGGAGGTATAGAATCAGTTTCAAAGACTGAAATTTATGGTTTGTGAGAAAAAAAGACAGCTTCCAGTAAAGAGGCATGAAGCAACATGGTGCCCTGGGACTATCCTGGTTAAGGACCTGGACTCAAAGGATATCAAGTAGTTCTAGAGGACTCTGTTACCTGCATGATGGGCATTCCAAAATGAACGTATTTGTAATAACAAATAGAATATTTTCCAATTATATCCATTGTTATTTTTACTATTGTCATATATATGTAATTTTTATAGTCATTTGTTTTTGGTGTTTTTCTATTGAGATTATTCACAACCTATCTCTCTGAATTACCCTTCATTTTTCAAAGTGTTCATAGCAATTTTTGCTCATTTCTCCTTCCAGAGATATTTCAGAATAATTTTATATGGTTCTCAAAAATTTTATCAAAATTTTTAATTAAAATAACTGTAAGCTTAGGAATCAATTTAGAAAAGTTTTCTTTCTGTCATGTTGTCTTTCTGTCACTAACATGTGTCTGCTGAATTATTTAAGTGTTGATTTTTTTCTAAAAGACTTAAGAAAGATTTGTAGAGTTTTTGAAAATGAGAAGCAACTTTATTTTGTTAAAATTATTCATATTTGCATTTCTATTGATATTTCAAGTTATATTATTTTTATTTTGTTTTTTAACAATTGCTTAATTAAATAAATGATATTGGATTTTATATCTACCTTATAGCCAGAAAAATTATTAAACTCTCATAATTTTTAGTAACTTTTTAGTTGATTACCTTAGATTTTGAGATATATAATGATATCCTCTGCAAATAAGAATTTTGGTTTCTTTTTTAGAATCATTATATATTTTTCTCTTTCTTGTCCTATTGCATTAGGATAGAAATTTCTAGATAATTCTTATTTTCTAGTTTAACATAAAAGCTTAGCATAATGAACTATACCATTTTATAGGCTTTCACAATGTGCAGTTGATTCTTGTTATTTGTGGTAGTTTTCTACAAAGGTGCAATGAACACTGAATTAGTAAATGCTGAACTATAGCTCCTGGGGGAAATATAGGGTTAGGTTTCTACAACCTTCTGGTCACGACATTTTTGTCAACAGAAATGCCACTTACATTATATGTGTTTGTTTTCCAACGTTCTTGTAAAACAAGCTGGTCTGATCAGCACTGAAAACCTTCTCTTCTACCTGCTTTTCCTGTATAAAACTTAGGGAGTATTTGTTAAGAATACCTTGAGGTATTCTTCTGCAGCCTCCCAATTTGTAGAACTGGTCTCACCTTAAAGTTTAACAATTTTTTTGTGTGTGAGGAGGATTAACCCTGAGCTAACATCCGTTGCCAATCTTCCTCTTTTTGCCAAGGAAGACTGGCCCTGGGCTAGCATCCATGCCCATCCTCCTCTACTTTATGTAGGATGCTGCCACAGCATGGCTTGACAAGCGGTGCATTGGCCCTGCCCGGGATCCAAACCTGCAAACCCCGGGCAGTTACAGCAGAGCTTGTGAACTTAACCGCTACACCCCCAGGCCAGCCCCTAAAGTTTAACAATTTTTATGCTCTATCACCTTTGGAAACAAGCCAGCTAGCCAACACTACTTTCAAAAGAAACTGACCACTACACTTTTTTTATTATTATTATCAGTTATCATCTCATGAACTCACAAATTTAGTTGCTTTTCCATAGCTTCATAAAGTAGATTAGGTGTTACTTGAGCATTTTCTGGACAGCTTCATGCACAGATCAATGAACTTTCTTTTTCTCTATGTACCATATTGTTGATTCATAAACATTAAGCTCATGGCCAACAGCATTAGAACTGATGCCTGAATGAAGCTAATGTAATGCACATATTTCCTCCATAATATTTCTTGTGCTTGGAAACACTAGACAGCACTAAGCACTATGCTCGGAGCTGTTTTAAAGAGCAAAGTTACCAAAAAAAACACAAAATGCAAAAAATGTAACACTAGATAGACCACAAAGAGACACTTTTTTACAGTGTGAGAGCTGAAACAAGAAGGCAGAGCATCACCTTGTTCAGTCTCTGCTGGGAGTATGCACTCTGGTGATTCAAATTTTTCACCTCTCTGCGCATGTCTGTTAATGACCAAGAAAGCACTACAGGCATTGATTTTGAAATTATAAATAAATTTTAGCCAGTAGACAAATTGGAAAATATAGAATCTGTGAATAATGAGCATTGACTGTGTGGTCAGATATGTAAAAGTGGCCTACTAGGCAAGAAAATAATTATTACTAAAATTTCAAATTATATTTAAATAGCATTGAGTGGTCTACAAAAACACTAACTTTAGGTACAGATACAGATAGGTTAAAAGTAATGGGATGAGGGGCCTGCCCCGTGGCATAGTGGTTAAGTGCACGCACTCCGCTGTGGCGGCCCAGGGTTTCAGGTTTGGATCCCGGGCACGCACCCACGCACCGCTTGTCAAGCCATGCTGTGGCAGCTCCTATATAAAGTAGAGGAAGGTGGGCATGGATGTTAGCCCAGGGCCAATCTTCCTCAGCAAAAAGAGGAGGATTGGCCTCGGATGTTAGCTCAGGGCTGGTCTTCCTCACAAAAAAGAAAAAAGTAACAGGATGGAGAAAGATATACTATGATAACATAATGAAAAGAAAGCTGTAGTAATTATATTAATTTTAATACAGAAGACTTCTGAGCAAGGAAAATTGTCATGGATAAAAAGGGCCATTACATAATGAAAAAGGAGTCAGTTCTCCAAGAAGACGTAATGAATCTTAGTGTGTATGTGCTCAACAAAAGAGCATCAAAATACATGAAGCAAAAACTGATAGAATTGCTAGGAGAAATAGATGAATCCACTCTTTTTTCTGGAGACTCTAACACCTCTCTATCAGAAATGGACAGATCCAGCAGGAAGAAAATCTGTAAGGACATGGTTGAGCTCAACAACATCGTCAATCAACTGGATATGATTGATATCTATAGTATACTTCATCCAACAACAGCAGATTACACATTCTTCTCAAGCTCATGTAGCAGTAAGATAGACAGCATTCTAGGGGCCATACAACACACCTTAACCAGTTTAAAATAATAGAAACCATACAAAATGTGCTCTCAGACCATGATGGAATTCAACTAGAAATCAATAACAGAAAGATAGTTGGAAAGCCCCAAAATACTTGAAGATGAAACAACATACTTGTAAATAACATGTGGGTCAAAGAAGAAGTCTCAAGAGTATTAAAAAAAATTCAGACTAAATGAAAATAAAAATATAACCAATCAAAATTTGTGGGATGCAGCAAATGCAATGCTTATAGCATTGAATAAATACGTGAGAAATGAAGAAAGACCTAAAATCAAAACTCTAAACTTCCACCTTGGGAAACTAGAAAAAAAGAACAAATTGAACCTAAATCAGAGAATACAAATAAACACCACAATGAGTTATCACCTCACATCTGTTAGAATGGCTATTATCAAAAAGACAAGAAATGTGGAGAAAAGGGAATCCTTATGCACTGTTGGTGGGAATGAAAATTGGTACAGCCACCATGGAAAACATTATGGAGGTTCCTCAAAAAATTAAAAATAGAACTACCATATGATATAGTAATCCCACTTCTTGGTATTTATCTGAAGGAAATGAAATCACTATCTCACAGAGATATCTGCACCCCCATGATCATTGCAGCATTAGCCAAGACATTGAAACCACGTGTCCATTGACAGAAGATAAAGAAAACGTGATATATACACACACACACATATATATATATGTATTTCCAGTAGAATATTATTTAGCCACAAAAAAAGGAAATCCTGCCATTTGCAACAACATGGATGAATCTTGAGGGCATTATGCCAAGTGAAATGAGTCACAAAAAGACAGATACTGTATGATAATACTTATATGAGGAATCTATCTTCCTCTTTTTGCTTAAGGAAGATTGGCTCTGAGCTAACATCTACGCCAATCCTCCTTTATTTTTCTGTGAGGGATGCCACCACAGCATGGCTTGATGAGTGGTGTATGTCCCCGCCTAGGATCCGAACCTGTGAACCCTGGGCTGCTGAAGTGGAGTGTGCCGAACTTAACCACTATGCCACCAGGCCAGTCCCCCAGCAGTTGTCTTTTTCAATTGCACTTTGCCAGGGTCATCAGGATGGATAGACTTTTAAAGCATTTTTGAGCTACGTTCTTGCTCTGACATGCTAGAATGGACACTGTGCAATCAAAACCAAAACCTCCTGAAATTCCTCAGCCTAAAACACTGACAAGCAAAAAATTATGGTGGTCAAAATGAATCCATATTCTGATCCTAAAACTCCAATGACAGGAAAATTGAAACTGGAGCAAAGAAAAATTTTTTCAGTGAATAGATTGCTCTGATTTACAGTTTTAAAGGAAAAATTACTCTCCCGAAGAAAAAGTGAATCCATAACTTTTTTTACTTCGTTTATTTTTCCAGTGATGATTGATATTTTAAAAGGGATAAAAGCGTTGCAAACTCCTAAAGTCGACTTTAGAGAGCATATTTAAAGTCCTTTATTGTTTTCCTATGGGGTTCTGCTAGTGAATAAAACACAAAGATGAGCATGCATGCACACACACACACACACACACACACACACACAGAGTATAGTTCTCATACAGGCGACCTTGTCTTTAAAGTTAAGAGCTTGCTTTCTTATGAAAGGCTGTGCATGTTTTATGCAAAAGTTTCCTTTATGTTGTCAATGTTTATCTTCGTGTTCACAGAAGTCTTCTTAAAACAGAGTTATACTTTAGGAAAATATGTGCATGTTTGACATCTCCTCATCGTACCTCAAAGATTAAATCTTTCTTAAAAGAACTCAACAGTTTTCCTCCTTTCTTTCTATATTCCTTTTCTGAACTCTAGTTGCATTCATTGAACATCCATTTATTGAGCACCTGCATGCCAGACTCCATCTCTGGGAGCTCACAGACCAGTCAGCAAGTGAGACAAAAGGACAAAGCACAGCGAAAATGAGAACAGTGACACAAGAGTGCAGAAGCAGGGTGCCTGGAGGTTGGCACAGCTGGTTGAGATTGGAGCGCCTGAAGAAGGAGTCAAAGAGGAAGGCTCTTTGGAGAGATTCTTGAAGGAAGAGAATGTGGATTCAAAGTAGACAGGAGAAGAAAAGAGCATTCTAGGCAGGGGGACTATTGGGCCAATTGATGGAGATGTGGGAAAAGCAGATCCATTGGGGGAAAAGCAGGAAGTTCCATTTGGCTGGAAGTGGAAGTAGCAAAAGAAACAGGCTAAGAAACAAACTGGGGCAGAGAATGATGTTTTTTCCTAAAGGTTTTTTGGTTTGGGATTTCATTCAGTAGTTAGTGAGGAGACATTTAAGGATTTAAGGTAAAAGCATGTCAAGATCAGATTTGCAATTGAGTGGCACAGCTCTTCATTATTATTGTCCTTTTCTATTGTTTTTCTTCTTCTTCTACTTCTTTGTCCAGTTTTTTGTTTTAATCTGTGCTTGCCTTCTGTTAGACATCCGCTGTTTACACCCATATTATAGTCTTAAACCACGGTAAAGTGAAAAAAAACTACAATAAAAGATAATTGAAATGATCAGGCTTACCAAATCCTTGGAGTGCTCCCCCTAGCATTTGGGCATCCACTACGGGATTGAAATTGGGAGCTGGGAAGATGGTTCCTTGCACCTGGTGAGAAGAGTCAATGAGAAAGAAATGGCAGTAATTCACACAAAGATTTCAATATTTTTTTTTCAGATAAATGAAAACAAAAGTATATTCTATATGTTTAAATTACTCTAAGACATACTCACAGGTCTATCAACAATTGTGTTAGTTGTGTATTAATTGCGAAGGGCAAATTTCATTGAGTATTTTTTAATCCATTGGTCTCTACTTTATTGACATCTATTATTTATCTAGGAAACTGAGTTACTAGAACCAATAATAGAAAAATGTAACAATCAAATAAATATATATCTTCTTAATCAACAGTAAATATTTTCTTAGGAATTGGAGACTATTTTATAGAAACTGAAAAGAGAACTGTCTTGGAGGGATTAATGTCATTCATATGAATTAGAAGTGGCACTTGCCACCACAGCTTTTTTACACATCAGGGGCCCTAAAATCATATTAGAGAAAACTGAAATATTTGAATTTGGATTATGGATTCATAAAAATCTAGGTGATAAAGATAAGGCAGAGATTTTTTAGCTGAAGCTTGCAGCTGCAGACCAAAACATAAAAACCTGACTGACATTCCATTTAAATTCTCTCTCTTGCCAATAATAAAATGGCAGAACATTTAAGTTAGGCTTTGAATTCACATGATCTGCTATTTCAGACAGAGCCAGCCAGGACTAGGGCACCATATAATCACACTCAGCACAAGAGAACTGTCAATCAAAATTTGTTAAGAAGGGGAGCTCTCCTCCTGTTTGTTATCAATGTGCCCAGAAACATTGGAAAAAAATGCCTTCCCATAGCAAACGGGTCTACCAGGCCTTGAGAACTCAGGCATTCACTGAGCTCTTCTGAAGATGAGCTCTTAGCTGAAGATGAAGTTTTCTAATGCCCATGTCTAACAGTAGAAAATTAATTAATTAATGAGAAGACTGGACCATAATTCCTAGTCCAAGAGATATACATATACCAGTACTAAAATATTTACGAAAAGACTTTTGGAGGATTAAAAACATTGTTCACTTGAGTTAAAAATAAGAATTAGATTCAATTTGGATTCCATTTGACTAATATTAATAAACATGACGTTGTCTATTTGAGGTCGACTGGAAACCACATAATAATTGCGATATGGCCATATTTTCATACTTGAAGTACAATCATGTTAGTGAAATATTCTTCTCAAATGCCTATATGGACAGATATATGTAATTAAAATAAGAATATAGTCTGCATATTACATTGCTAAAGTAATGCACTTACAAATGAATATGCAATTTTCTTCTATCTCAAGTTTATTGGAAATGATCTAAAAACTAAATTCTCTTGAGCCAACCCTCAATTCTAGAAGCTATTTATTAGGAGAGAACATGAGTTTTATCTCCCTTATTCACTAACCTGCCCCACGGAGTGAGACTCTATTAGGAAAATAGACTTTGATTCTTCTTTTATTTATTAAATTAAGTTCAGATAGCAGATTCTAATGTAAATTCCTAGGTTGAGTTCTCCTCACCTCAAGCATTTCCTGTTGAATCTTATAGTCCTAGAGAAATTTAAGATTTAAACTTTTGAAAGAACAGCCATGCTTTTAAGTGTGAGAAAAATTTTTTTCTGCTATTTGTCACTGCCTTTTACTAAATCCCTTTTGTCTATGTAGTAGTTCTTTCCCAGTTTTTTGATTGAGAAAATTAAAAGTTTTTTGAGGCTTGGGAAAAAGATCTTGGTTTCTCCTATTTTAGGAGTTAAAAGACTTGTTTGGACAAGTCTTATGTACATAGTACCATTTATTGCCTTGGTGACAATCTTGCTGAGTGCTGTCAGCCAAAGGGCTGTTGTAAAGTATAAAAGAGAAAATGTATTTGAAAATATAAGACATACTGTTAAATACATGTACATTATCTAGGTGATTTTAAGCACAGAGTGTGCAAATGTCCACCACAAAACATTTCATTACTGGCCAGACTGGATCCCCCAGAATTTCTACTGGAAATGCTAGAAAATGAAACTATATACCTTTATGAAAAAAAAAAAAACGCTGAAAGTTATAGATAAGGAAAGTTAGAAATGCGTGATTTATCAGACACAATCTGTAACCAAAGAAAAAAGTCCACAGTTTTTTCTTCATAGTTTTTTTTTTAATCCTTATACAGAGATTGCTGGTACAACATATTTTCACAGTAAAATGTAAAAGTTACTTTTTTTCATTACAGTTCACATCTCCTGTGCCACTTAAAATTATTATCTCCTTATCAATTGGCCTTAAAATAATACACTAAAAATGTTTTGGAGATAAATTCAGCACTAAAAGTAAAAAAAAATTGTGAATGCTTAGTAATTCACAAAACAATTTTTCTAGCAAGAATTTGTCATTCATGCCCATTTATATAGCATATTTAATCATTATATTCATTTTATGCCAATTATTATGCTGCAATTAAGCTCAAGTCAGCAACATTATTCCATGTAAGGCACATATTTTATGTTACTTTTACTTATTTTGGCATTGGAACACTGACTTTGTCTTTTAATTATCTTATTTTTCCAGCTTTATTGAGATATAATTGACATGTATAACATTGTGTATGTTTAAGGTGTACAATGTAATGATTTAATATATGTATATATTGTGAAATAATTACCACAATAAGGTTAATTAACACATCCATCAACTCACATAGTTTTCTTTTTCTTTTTTTCCTGATGAGAACACTTAAGATCTACTCTCCTCGCAACTTTCAAATATACAATACAGTATCATTGACTATAATCACCATGCTGTACATTATTTCCTCAAAACTTATTCACCGTATACCTGGAAGTTTGTACCCTTCAACAACCATCTCCCGATTTCCCCCACACACTCCCCAGCTCCTGGCAACCACCAATCTTTTAATGATCATTTTGACTGAATGGACCAGTTAAGTCTATTGAAACAGTCAATTACAGTAGCCTCCCTTATCCACGGGAAATACATTCCAAGACCCCTAGTGGATGCCTGAAACCAAGCATAGTACTGAACCTTATATATACTATGTTTTTTCCTATACATACATAGCTATGATGAAGTTTAATTTATGCATTAGGCACAGTAATAGATTAACAACAATAATTAATAATAAAATAGAACATTTATAACAATGTACTGTAATAAAAGTTACCATAGATCTTAGCAACCTCTGCTTATGATTTTTTTCTTTCCTTGAGTTAAGAACTTTCACTTTTTCACTTAAAGGAAGCACTTTATGGCTTTATCTGAATTGCCAGCATCACTACTTTTGTGTTTTGGGGCCATTATTAAGTAAAATAAGAGTTATTTGAACACAAGCACTGTGATATCACCCACAGATCATCTGATAACCGAGAGGGCTACTAAGTGACTAAGAGCAGGTTGCATATACAGGGTGGATACGCTGGACAAAGGGATGATTCATATCTCAGATGGGATGGAGCAGGATGACAGGAGATTTCATCATGCTACTCAGAACAGTGTTCAATTTAAAACTTATGAATTGTTTACTTCTGGAATTTTTCATTTAATATTTTTGGACCATGGTTGACCGAGGTTAACTGAAACCACAGAAATCAAAATCGTGAATAAAGGGGGACCACTATACCAGTTTTAACTTTGTCCCCTGAATTAAATGATTATTTCAAAAAATTAATTGATTGAATAACTGCTTTGGGCCATAAAGCTTTTTTCAGATGACTACAATATACCTCTAGGTATATGTTCATTTATTTGAAGGTAATTTGACCTTTCCTTTGGATTTTTTTCCCCAGATTTGTGCTCAGCCATATTCTATGCATTTCTTAATACCCAACAGCAGACTTTCTGATGAAGTCAATCTATGCTGAGACATTTTTAACTCCTAGTACTCACTGCATTTTTATTTATAGTACCTTATGTTTTCCTATTTGCTACTTGTTCTTAAAGTTGGGAATTTGACTATGTCATATATAGCATTGTTTTATAATATACTGCTGTACCACATAGTTGTTCTATGGCTTCATTTCTTATCCTTCTAATTATGTTTTATGTCCCTTGTCTGCAGAAGATATATCAAATCTATACCATGATTTTCCATGTAGTGAGACTTCTTTTTAAAACGTTCTCATTTACTGGTCATGTTACTTAAGTAATTTCTTTAAAAAAATCCTTTAATGAGATTTTTGGCTGAATGACCTAGCTTTGTATATATTTAATATGATAAAACTTTTTTTTTTTAACAAATACAGAATACATGAATTAAGCAGATTATTTCAGTCATTATATTTATTATATTGTTTTGTGTTAGTAAAATTGAGTGAAGACAAATAGACAGACAAGTAAAAATTAGCCCAGAGAATAGGGTGTAGGGGAAGGAGATGTTTCTAGTTGAGAGGGCAAAATCCCCCCCCCCAACCACATATGTGAGCGAGAAAGTGATCTGGGAAATGAGAGTACAGTAAGGCTTGACAGTTGACTTACATGAGAAGCAAAAGAGATGGGATGAGTGAAAAAGATGTGATTACTAAGCGACATCTAAAGATTTTTAACCAAGAGAGTGAAATAATCTGATTTGAGATCCATAGTAACGCTCTATAGCAATGTGACGGATGAAAAAAAAGAAGTGAAGCAGGTTGCAGGGGTGGCTAATTTAGAAACCCAGTTGAGATGTAATACACACCTGAATTGAGACAAACAATGTGTTCTCAATAAATACAGATTGCTTGGTTAACTGAATGTAATTTAACTTAACTAATTTTTGAGATATATTGTAAGTTAACCCAGTAACAGTAGTTTAACCTTTTGAAAGAGTCGGAGACTATTGTTTCAGTTGTTTTCCAGCATATACACTTTTCAAAGCAATGTCCTTTTTTATACACATGTTCCTAATTTTTTCACCTCTTAGAGCAAATTGGAAATTTTGAAAAAGTGGACATTTTCCAAAATGACCTGGAAAATAATATTTGTGTGGTAAAATTATTTTATTTTTCTTGCTTTGAAAATTGACAGATTTAGAAATAGTATTGCTTGTCTAAGGCAAAATAAATTCTAATGCCTGTCATTTCAATTTGAATTCTTACCATGAAGTGATCAAAATATAATCTTTGCTTCTAGTCATTTGGGAATTTAGGTTTTGACAGAGGAATAAAAAATACTTCTTTTTAAGAGACAGAATAAACTGCCTCATAAACTCACTATGCAGAAGAGCGTGAGTAATTTGTAGATTTAAATTTGGTTCTAGAATTTAACCCCTGAGTAAATAATGAATACATCTCTTTAACTGACAGAAGAATTTCAAAATTATTATCTGAAACTGAATACAGGCTGAAAAAAAATCACATATATTTTGCTCGTGAAGTTGATAAAATTATTTTCATCATCTCACATAAATATGTACATCAATAAATGCATTGTATTTCATTTATTCATAGATAATCCAGGGGCTGGGGTCCATAAACCCATATCCCGCCAAATTTAACAGCCATAGGCTACCCACATTTTTAAATCCCTTTTCTCATGTGGCTTTTGATTTACACTCACATTGACAACCTGATTGCCTCAAGACTTTTAGACTTTGAAATATTAGCCATGGGAGTTGACAATTTGACTGGATGCCTGCTAGAGTATAGGTTTCAATGAATAATTTAGTTTCATTGAAATACCTTAGTTTTAGTGTAGTGGAGATTATTAGCTCTCTAGTTAATTTAGGATTTTTAGAGCCCTGAGAGGAAATTCTACAGAAACCTTGGGGTTCCTTTTCCATAAGTCACTTCCCTTGAACCAAGCATTTATTCACTTTTGGATCATTGGTCCTTGGATATCTCCGTTGGCTCAGGTCCAAATGCCCTAAACTCTCCTGAAGGTCTTCAGCCACCCTAATCTCTGACTCATATCTGACAAGTTGTTTTGAAGTGGCTTCAATGGCTTTAAACACAACTAACACTAAAGGATGGGTTAACAAGCATATTACTCTTCTCTCTTAGTCTTCCACTACTAATGTGTCCTTCAGTCCAATCCTGTCAGTTCTGTCCTCACAATAGCTTTCATGTGATTCCTCTTCTTTTAATGTCTGTTACTAATGCATCATTTGTCTTTCCATGCCTAAAATCCTTAATGCCCAAAGCAATGCTTCTCAATATTTGTTTTCTACTCTATCCCATAGGATGGATCATTTTCACATGAAAGAAACATCCCTGGGAACACCTACGTTTATGAACACATCCCAGTATGCTAGTCTTAATGACCTTCCATTCTTGACCGCTCAACGGAGTATATTGTACTATAACTGAGTGGAAATATCATATCAGAGGGCTAAACATGAATTGTATAGAATAGAAAAAGACATTCAAACTTTGGCTCATGAGTATTAATACAATATTTTCAGTGCATAATGCAACCTATTTCCATGACTGAGAATAGATGATTTGTGGGATTCAATCCAAAATTTTTAACAGAGTAAACAATGTTCTTCATGATTTGGTCCTTTATTGTCTGTATGGGTTCCTATCTAATTTTCTCTCTCCTTAACCTCTCTACTCCCGCACCATGACACACACAGCCACACACTCCAGCCAAAAGGGACTCCTGTGGCATTGTTCATTCAGTTCCATCTTTCCATCTGTTTGGAATATTCCCCCACCCCCATACACACACTGCCATCTCTTGACTATATCTTATGATTCTGGTGAACATCTATTTAAGACTTAACTTGCAAACTTTAGCTCCAGTATCACCTTTTACAGGGATCCCTTCCTGATGCATCTAGTAGAATTATCTACTCTCTTCCTGGTGCTTCCAATTTATCCTAGGCCAGAACTGTAGTACATCCTACTAGAATACCAGGAGCACATCAGCATAAAATATTTGAATTCTACCTGGTTTCTAAGAATAACAAGTCCTATTAACTGGGCTCCCTTTGTTTTGTTGAGAATGAATCTTAATATGAGTGGTTGTGCAAATTTGGAGATTAAACTTTTCTCAAGAATAAAGGAAGAATATTTGGATTTATAGGAGACAATTTGGGAAGAGATGACAAGTAATAAGAATGGATAGTGAGGTAGAATTACTATCTGTGATTTCTCCTTGTTACAACTTTTCATTAATATTTGTTAAAAGATATTATATGTGGAGTTTTTTTTTTCAGAAACTGGAGAAAATGATGAGTTATTTAGATTGAGTCTGGGTGAAAAAAGATATAATATGTTTAGCTTTAAAGGTTTATTTGGAGAAAAGATCATGACAGCATAAGATGCTAAGAATTTGAAGAAATCTGGGGAAGGCTTTGTACTTCACATCATATAATCAGGGTATCTGAGGCAATCTTATGGGTACATCCCCCACACAGACTCTTACCTATGTGTCTTCCTGATCTTTAAGACTCCAAGTCTTCAAAGCCGTAAATTGTGTGGCGTTATTTTATATATATATATATATATATTTATATTTTTTGTGAGGAAGATCAGCCCTGAGCTAACATCCATGCTAATCTTCCTCCTTTTGCTGAGGAAGACCAGCTCTGAGCTAACATCCATTGCCAATCTTCCTCCTTTTTTTTTTTTTTCTTCCCCAAAGCCCCAGTAGATAGTTGTATGTCATAGTTGCACATCCTTCTAGTTGCTGTATGTGGGACGCGGCCTCAGCATGGCTGGAGAAGAGGTGCGTTGGTGCGCGCCCGGGATCTGAACCCCAGGCCACCAGTAGCAGAGCGTGAGCACTTAACCACTAAGCCATGGGGCCGGCCCCTAAAAGATTTAAACTTGGAACTTAGTTGAGTAGCACAGCGGATGTTCTGATTTTTAACTTTAAATATTTAGTACACTGGTGATGTATTTTTAATCAAATTTTGGAATTGACTTTAATGTTATTCTAAGAAAGAGTGAGGCCATTAGCTTGAAAAAAATATATGTATATTGATATAATTGTAGCTCGCATTTATTGTAGTTTTATAGAATTTAAATATCCTAGGTCTTACATTGAATAATTAGATAAGTTATTTTCTGTTCATAGATAAAATAATTTCCTATTTTTATGCAGGTATTCACTACATAATTTAAGGCACCTTAAACATTAACTGATTTTAGTTTTATATATAATAGCTTATCATATCCTCTGTCAAATTATTCAGTTATTCTTTGAAAAAGTTAAAAAATAAACAATATGTATAATAGTTTGTGCTACATACTATTCTTGGTTTTACTACTGTAAATAAAATGCATATACACAACTGATTCAAAGCAGAAGATAAGTTATATCATAAAAGTCTAACAAAATCCTATGGAATTTGGGGAAAAGAATCTTCAAGTGAAAAATAGGGAAAGAGTTCAAGGGAAGACATCTGGAAAGGCTTTATTTGAGGAAAAATCTCATGTTTGATTAGATTTCAATAAGTAGAAATGCATTGCTTGGAAATCTCACGTTTCTTCATGAGATTCTACCTCATTTCCTGGGATCGTTTTATAGGCTGATATTATTAGTTCCTTTTTCACTATATCATATTATTTCCAGCCTGATTTCCTCATCACAAATCTAAATAGTACTAAATACTTAGAACTAAGAGAACAGAAGACCAATGAGATAGAGTCTTACACATCATGGAAAAAATATATATCTTACTATATATAGTATTGTATTTATAATGTTTCTAAGGAAAATGTTAGATAAAAATAAAGCTATTCATATTTAAAAATAAAACAAGCATTATAGATACCAAATATTTCCAAATAGCAGTTTCTATCATCTTTTATTGTTTTCACAAATATTATTCTATATTAGCCAGATAGTTAAGAATTAATGGTATAAAATATAGAGAAACACAGAAAATCATGAATAATAATTTTTACTTCTTGATATTATCTTTTTCTCCAATAATAGAATAGACCATAAAAGTGTCATGACATGTTTTGACAATATTTTCAGAACTGTATCTTTCTCACTTAAAAAAATATATATATACATATATATGTATTTTTTCTTTTAAGCAAATGTCTAGAAATCTCCCTCCACATCATGAAATGGTTCTGAGGGAGATATCCTCTATAGCATAGAGTGTATTCTATAAGGCTTAACACTTTCCTCTGAGTGAAACACCAGCCAGATACTAAATAATTTAGGCAACAACTCCTCATTCATTAGTATGACTTATTAGAAAAGACAGAACACTGGTACCATCATGCAATCCTTCCTTCTCTAAGAGAGCAATCACATTACAATCACTCCACCTTCAGATTGGTCTAAAAGATTTTTCAGGAGCTGAGAGCACAGCATAAATCAAAGTGAATAAGAATCTGCAGAGTTACAATAGCCTCCCTCCCAAAATAGAAACACGTGGGTGAGACCATCATGAGTCTGATCATCAGGTGATACTCTACATAATCATTTCAGCTGAAAGAGAGGAACTTGTGTTTTTATTTAATCTTTTTGAAAGCTCAGTTGTTTAGTATCCCATGCTAATAAGGCTAAACGTGCATTTTTTTTCCTTTTTTCTTTATAGCTTTACAACAATCCCCAATCCTCATACAATGGCCGAACTATATGTGGTTGAGTCAGTCCCTGTTCTCAAGAAGCTTAGTACTTAGCTGGTAAGACAAAGCTCTGATAAGAAACAAGGGAGTGATGTAATTCATTCTTGCTAAAAATTAGAAGAATACAACACACATTTATATATTTAATAGTCTGGTGCATTTTTAATAGAAGTTATTTTGGAGGACACATTGTTATTCCAATTGTTCAAATATTTTTGGGACAACAATTTCAGAGTTGCTTTTGGAGCTATTTAAATATTTATCAGTTAATGATTTATCAGTTTATTTGATATTTCCAGTTAGCCAAAGCCAAGACTAATAATATGAAGAGTAATATAGCTGGATAACACCTATTTTTTTTTTTTTTTGGTGAAAAGTACACTGTGAAATTAGTGAACCTAGAGGGAATTTCTAAAATTAAATTAAAAAATAAAATTTTGTGGGGCCGGCTGGGTGGCACAAGAGGTTAAGTGCTCAAGCTCTGCTGCAGCGGCCTGGGGTTCGCTGGTTCGGATCCTGGGAGCGCACCGACGCACCGCTTGTCAAGCCATGCTGTGGCAGCATCCAATATAAAGTGGAGGAAGATGGACACAGATGTTAGCCCAGGACCAGTCTTCCTTAGCAAAAAGAGGAGGATTGGCAGATGTTAGCTCAGGGCTGATCTTCCTCACAAAAAAAATAAAATAAAATAAAATAAAATTTTGCTAGTAGATTGCATAGTGTTCCTTACCCTACGGCTTCAATAAACCAAACTTCACTTAGCTGCTAGGTCAAAATGCATGGATTAAAAAAATGTGGATGGGGGCCAGCCCCTTGGCGTAGTGGTTAAGTTCAGCATGTTCCACTTCGGCAGCCTGGGTTTGTGGGTTTGGATTCTGGGCACAGACCTATATCACTCATCAGCCACGCTGTGGCAGCAACCCACATATGAAGTAGAAGAAAATTGGCACAGATGTTAGCTCAGGGTGAATCTTCCTCACCAAAAAAGAAAAAAAATGTAGATGAATTTGGGTTAAACCTATCTCAACTTCTGGAAATATATTTGCCTTACTAAGCCTTGGTCAGCAATTACCCTATATGAAGAATGACGCCAGTTTCTAACACCAACATTATACCATAATGGAATTTTTTCTTAGTTATTAGAATATTTTATAGTTGCGAATAATCAAATTTCCTCTATAATGGTAATAAATAAGGTATAAAATTTAAAAATAGTGCCTTAGTTAATTTAATGTAACTTTCAGACATATCTGCTTCAGTAGCTTAGTTACAGAAAGTTGCATTTATTTCTTTTATTTGGGGGTATCTGGAGATACTAATTCTTCTATTTTTTTCTGTTAATTTGATGATAGAGAAGATAGTGGTAAATATCACACCTCGACTTTTTATCAAACTAAATTCTGACTGACCTTTCACCAGGTGCAATATAATTGGCTTGGAGGGATACTGCAAATATAATTTGTACACAGAGGATAGATGCAGGGAAAGAAAGCTGCAATAAACGATTTTGTGTAAAACCTCCCAGCTGGTCACACCTCTAGTCTCAGTCTTTGGGTTTTATTTGTACTTGTCAATAGATTGTTTAACAGTGACTAACCACATACTTAGACGTAGATTCAAAAAACAAAATTCTTTCTTTCTTCATTCGTTTCATCTATGTGGATTATATCCCACCCAAACTCCAGAATCAGCTCAAATTCCACCTATCATGTGAAGTATTTTCATATTTTATCAAGTGTTATTTATTATTTACTTTGTATCTCTATTATACATGGTCTTGCATTTTTTGCATTTGTCTTTTCCTTTAAATTTTAAGCTTCTGGAGGGCAGGTACATTTTCTTTTCTTGCCTGTCAAAGCACTTAGGGTAGTGTCGTAGATATAGTGTGGGCTCTAAGGATGTTTATAAAATATAAAATATAAAAATACATGTACCACAGTGACATCTTTAGTTAGTTTTTAAAATTTATTATTCATATAAGCAGGCTATGCTCTAGGCATTCTCACCTGCATTTCCTTGATAATTACCTCAGCAGTCTTGTGAGACTGATAATATTAATCTTATTTCACAGGTGAGGAGACTATGAGGCTAAGTTGTTTAAAGCCATACAGGTAGTCTGTCATGAAGCCAACAATCGAATCCAAATTTAACTTCACTGCAAGTGCCCTTTTCATTACAGCTGTAATTGATGTAAAATAAAATAACATATACTACCGAGGCCTTTTTTCATCTTTGCAAGCAAAAATATTTCTATTTGCAAAGGATCTTGCAGGCAAAAGTAAAACTCTAAAACATAAGCTTTTGCTCTTAAGTCAGTTCTAAGAGAAATAAGAAAGCCGTGTGTGTGTGTGTGTGTGTGTGTGTGTGCATGTCTGTTAGAAGGTGGGATTGACAGAATAAGAGAAAGACAGCCCAAAAGAGATTCCCATTGGCTGGATCACTAAAATGCATTTAAGAACAGAATGTCTAATATTTAACTTCAGGGTATTTGCAGAACCCCATATAACTCATTCTGTTGTCATGAACCCCCAAGAGAGGTTGGTTGGCATGGCTTTTTGTTGATGGTATTTTGAGCGAATGAAAGAATTAGGGTTGTGCCCATGATAGGTTTACCAACTACTGAGAAGGGATAGCATACATGGGCTGGCTAGATGTTTCCTAAACTAATTAAAAGAAATAAAAACATGGCTTGAGGTAGGTAAGAGAAAGTTAATCTTTATACCCTGTGTTTCTCTAGCCTCAGACAAGAAACTTTAGGGAGACAGAGTCACTGGGATAAGGCTTTTTGTGAACTTAGTTTGAATCTTAAAGGACAGTATGATTTCAGCTTATATCTAAATTATGCTTGCAAGTAAAATATGTATATATTATATAATCAAAATAAAATTTAATGATCTGATGATTACCAAAGCTAATGATATTAAGATAGACTTAGTTATATTATTTTTTCAAATTGATGCAGAAGTGTATATAAATATGAACCAATTACTAAATTAGTTACTGTAAAGTCTTTACAACTTAGTGGATAGATGTCAAGGAATTTAAGAAAGGGATAGAGAATTGAACTCACCCACACAGGCTTTTATGATTAAGGTTCAAGACTAACATGTCACTAACATGACTTTACTCCTTTAAGAAAAAATTTCCTAGGAAGATGTGATTGAAAATAACTTTATCAGGCCGGCCCCGTGGGTTAGTGGTTAAGTGCACGCACTCCGCTACTGGCGGCCGGGGTTCGGATCTCGGGCCCGCACTGACGCACCGCTTCTCCGGCCATGCTGAGGCCACGTCCCACATACAGCAACTAGAAGGATGTGCAAGTATGACATACAACTATCTACTGGGGCTTTGGGGAAAAAAAAAAGGAGGAGGATTGGCAATAGATGTTAGCTCAGAGCCAGTCTTCCTCAGCAAAAAGAGGAGGATTAGCATGGATGTTAGCTCAGGGCTGATCTTCCTCATAAAAAAAAATAATAATAAAATAACTTTATCTTAATAACAGGTACTATTAACTTTATGTAATAGAAGACTACTAAATTTAACCTAATTAGAGTAAAATTGATAGCATCAAATGACTACTTACTCTTCAAGCCTCAAGATATCCAATTCCTAATCTCTGGAACCTGTGAGCATTACCTTATATGGCAAAAGGGACTTTGCAGATGTGATTAAGTTAAGGATTTTGAGATGGAGAGATTATCCTGTATTATCTATTAGGCTATAAATATAATCTTAAATGCCCTTATAAAAGAGGGGCAGAAGGAGATTGACTACAGAAGAAGGCAACATGATGATGAAAGCAAGATGCTATATTGTGGGCTTTGAAGATCAAGGAAGAGGACCTGGACCAAGGAATGTGGGCAGCTTCTAAAATTAGAAAAGGCGAGGAAGCCATTTCTTCCCTGGAGCATCCAGAAAGATCCAGCCCTACTGACACCTTTACTTGTGCCTAGTGAAACTGATTTTGGATTCTGACCTCCAGAATTGTAAGAGAATAAATTCGCATTGTTTTAAGCCACTAACTTGGCAGTAATTTGTAACAGTTGCAATAGGAAATTAATACATTCACCTTGAAATGTTTGTCTCCTTGTGTCCTCCAATCCTAAACTCTTATGTCACAAATTTACCCAATCGCCATCAAAGCCCCACCCCCTCATCAAAAGATACACCTTAAACCAAACCCCTTCATAAATATCCTGCTTTTCTCTCTCCACCCTGAGATAATATTAGACTGTCAAGGTAGAGCTTCCTCTCAGATTTGCTTCATCATCAGAGTGTTTTGGTGACATTTTTGGGGAGCTAGCATTTGATAAGATATGATGAGGAAATGTGGTGTAACATTCTGTCTGGATAAATAAAAGGTAATGCTTTAGGACTATTACAGTTCTATAAGTAAATAAAGAATATCACTGAAGTTACTAGAATAGAATAAGTGCAATAGTGTAAAAGATCATAGAAGAATTTCATGTGACTGATGCCAATTAATGAGGATTATAAAGAGATTATTACTACTTGATAATTCTGTTCATAGTCTTTCAGAATATTTAATCAGAAAAAAGTGATGAGATGATGAATTATGAAAGAAAAAATAAAACATGGACACATAATTCAGGACATTACGTTTAATGTATGGGAGAGAGCAGAACAATGGAAGGAAAACAATAATAAAGAAAAAATAGAAAAAAATTAGATAATGAAAGGATGGCATCGTTAAATGAAAAGGGATCAGCACATATTGGGAATGTTAATGAAAAAATCAAGATTAAAACTTAAGACACAACATTTAGACATATTCAGGTTGTTTACAAAGGAAATAATCAAATTGGGATCAGAATTCTCACCTACAAAATTAAATGTTAGAAGGCATTGATCAGTCTTTCTGGAATTTAGAGGAAAAGATCTATGATTCAAAAGTTTTAAACCCAGCCAGACCATAATTTAAAATAAAGGGAAAAGGAAAAATACCATCTACATACCCTTTTCGAAACATAATACTCAAGAATAATTCCAACCCAGTGAAAGCTGAATCAGTGTAATGAAGCGCAGAAAAGAAGTATTTCCATACCATTAATACCATGATCCAAACATAATAGTCAACGCTCACTGAGTTTCCAATATATACCAAGAATTGTGGTAAATAATTTACGTTACTTTAACTTCCAGGAATTAAACAGACAATCCTATATACAAACAAGCGAGGTTGGTACTATTGCCATAGATGAAGAAACAGATTTGGAAAGGTTAATTTCTGTTCCTAAGCCACATAGTTAGTAAGTAATGGTGCCCAGATTCAAACCTAGATCTGTCTGATTCCAAAGCCTGTGTTGTTAATTGCTGGACTAGACTCCTTTCCATATATAGAAGAAATATAAATGTAAATTTTTTTATCACTATATAATATACACTCAATATAATTGATTGGCAAATAAGGGAATCTCTAACCAAAAGTTAAAAAAGCATTTATGATCTCAATGTCTACAAATTATTGTTAAATATTTTAATAGCTACAATAAAAAGAAACATCTGCCAAGTACTCTTCTTGTGCTTTTCACATCTTTACATGTATATGGAATCATATATGACATATTATTTGGTAATCTGTCTTTTCTTTTCATATTGTATCACTCTATAGTAGATATTTTAAAGTCTATTCTGCTTAGTTTTTTATCTTTGAAGATAAAAAATATCATGGAACAGATCTAAAACTACTGCTCAACCTTCCTTATGAATGGTCTAATTAATAAGGTGTCATAACACTCTTTTTATTTTCATCAATAATGTATTATTTAAGGAAACCTGAAATAACATTTAAATCTAATGAACATATCCATGCCCCAGACAAAATAGTGTGTAAATGAATTCTGCAAACCGTGGTGTTCTAGAGGTGACAGAGCACTATGCTTCTTACTATTTGTATATCTACTTTGCAATTTAAACAGTACTTTTGTATTCTTTATTTAATTTGAAGTTATCAACAAGGCTGTATCAGGCAAGGTAAGTGTTCTTATTTTTATATTACATATAAAAATATTGACTCAATATTTATATAAGGCCATTGGCTTAATAATTGGCAGCCCAGAACAATAGTGGTCTGACTTTAAACCTGGTGCTCTTCCAGTATATCTTACCTCTCAATCCTCTACTTTTCTACTCTTTGTTGATCATTATTCCCATATTTCAAAGAATTAATGGTGCTGTCATATTTGTTTACATCTCTTACAAAATGGTTAAAAAATCCTGATGCACATAACATCATCTAGAGAGGGTAACACATATAACTTAAAATTTTTTAAAAGATTAAATGAGAAATTCAATATAGGATCTAAGTGATTGCTCACACTTGAAGAACACACGCAGTCCTGAATTTCACACTTGAGATAGAGATTATGCTGACCTTAAATGTGTGTAGAATTGCATTACATGGATTCATTAGAACAATTGCTACAAAATAATATTGCACCTCTTAGATGAGTGGTGATTATAAAATTTTGGCAACTTTTCTCTAATTTGATATTTATACAGAGATTAGTAACCAGCACTCACAAAACACAGTAATCTGTTTTACAAATAGAAACAGCCTCCTGGTGATTAAAAATTCTTTAGCTTTCAATAACAGAAATCAATGATAATGTTATCTAGTTAAGTGTATGTTCTTGAGATGTTAATGAGAAAAAGACCATTATTAAAAGACTAGTGCTAAAAAGACCATGTTAATGAGAAAAAGACCATTATTGAAAGAATGGTCTCTTTATTAAAGGAATAAAGGAAATTTATTATTATTATTATTATTATATATTATATATATTATATATATTATAATATATATAATATTATATATTATTATTGTTATAAATTATTATTAAAGGAAATTTAACCCAAACAAAAGTTTTAGGATTTTGGAATTAATCTTCGTAGACGTATGACTACTATATGTTACATAGTTAGAGTAATGGCCAGTTTGTTTAGGGTAATTTTTGCCTTGAACTGTTTTAAATAAATGCCTTGCATAGCTTTTCTATTCTATTCTGAGTGAAGATGTACAAATCTCGAAAAAAAAAAAAGAAATATACTGAAGAAAGAAATGTGGTATCATAATAAAGGTGGAAGGCATTCCTTATTAGAAGTTTTCTTTACAGACTTGTACATTTAGCCATAATTTGCCCCGGGGATGAAGGAGACAAAAGGAGCACATTATATCTTGATTGGTTTTATATCTATTGGTTCACAGCTTTGCACTTTAGTGAAATGCATTAATGGCATTATAGTAGGGAATGCAAAATAAGTGAGATATCTTAGTTAACTTTACTAATAGCTAAAATGTGTTTAAAATGTTTAAAATATTTGAAGGTAATTTTTTATTTCTCAGGCGTACCTGGTTTTAAAGGGCATTGGATTTAAATTTTGTTATGCTTTTACTTGTAAAAGTTGATCAATGTTCTGATAAATAGCAATTAATAAATAATTTTATTGTGAAGTATATATCTGAGAAGAAGATCAAATGTTTAAGAATAAGTTGTCAAATGTTTAGGAAGAAAAAAGATGATTCAGAAAATATTGATGGTCACTAAATTATATGGTAAGCTGTCCTCCCTCTCTAAAAAGAAATTTCAAAGTAATCTGTTAGCCATTTGCCAAACCACACAATGATACCTGGATAGATTCAAAAACGATGGTCATCCAACCAAAGGGGGATGCCAATCTTGTTATTTTATTTTTTTAAATAATACTCAATTGGTTATTTTTACACTTTAAAGCATTGGTAATGCACCTAAAATTTTTCAAATATGTACTCAAGTACGATTCCATTTTCTGCTCTAAATTGCATTTGGGTGTTTTTATATCACTTTTCTTCATTTAAAGAATGTAATAGCTACAGAGATGGACAGAGTAAGAGTTAAAGCAGTACTAGTATTGAGATAATTTTAAAAAATGGAGAACGTACGTGGAACGGACTAGAATCCATCAACATTCGTATCGTATCTTATATTAAAGGGAAAATTTCTGCCAAATAAACATGATGTGTTGGATAGGAATCGGTTGTGGGTTGTTCCACACAAGACGTATATCACTCTCCTTTCTGGGAAATGAAGGTTGGTAGAAATATTCATTTGATAAACAAATAGTAGAAAAAAAGTGGCAGTCAAGATATTTATATAACACTATAACAGGATTTTAACTTTGGTCCTTTTATAATTTAGTTTTCAGTGAGAGTCTAACCTGCTGGCATAACTGTAGCTGCCAAGTGCATCCACATTCCAAAGTGAAGGATAGATCACCTAAGTAGGTTTGCAAAGAAAATTCCAGAAACCAGTTTTGTAACTTTTAGTCACTCACCAACCAGAGGAGTCAGAGACTCTATTTAAAATTATAGGTGGGATTTATTTGGGTAGAAGTGATAGTGTTCTCTGAGACCTTCCTGCTCTGCCATGGGAAGTGAGGTGAAAGGTGAGGAGTGGTGATATCATCATCAAGGAGACCACCTAAAGAATTTGATACATGTCCATGGAGTTTGGGAAACACAGTGGACCCACACTGGAAAAAGGCTAAAGCCGAGACTGCCTGGCTAACTAGCTGCTTTAAGTGAGGAGGGGGGCTTCACTAGGAATGCCCAAACTACAAGAATTTATTGCACTTCCAGAGTTTGTCACACTCCTGGTTTGTTGGAACATAGGATGTGTGAGCATTTACCATTGACCAACTGAGAGCCACAAAATAGGAAGAGTTAGTCGTAAGTCATTTTGAAGGGATCTGGCTCCAAATCTTCCTTCAGGAGGAATAATAAGGACTCTGAGAGCAGACTGATGAATAAACTTCAGGAGAAGATTTCTGGCAATGAGAAGTATCCTAAAAACCTACAGTGGTCCCAAAAACACATCTTCTATGGCCAGAAAGCATCAGTGCTATGTGAATAAAATATCTGTTAAATAAGAACAAAGACCTTCCTGAACTTTTTCCCACATCCTCACTCTTCCCTAATCCTAGAGGTATTGGAAACCTCCGTCAGACTGCTCTCAGGTGTGAGGGACAGACCCAAAGAAGGATAAAAAAGTCAATCTTGCCCTCTTTACTAATGCAAGTTTTTGATCTGAAGCTGACAGAAGCAGTTGAGGGAGAGAAGCTTTAATTAAGAAAAAATGTTCAAAATTTTTACCCTGCGCAAATGTAGACATCTTTAATTTCTATAAATTTTTGTGAGTGGAGGTGACTAATGAATACTTAATTAGCTAAGAGTAATAGACAAGTCATAAGATCTCTTATGGACTGAATGTTTGTGTCCCCCCAAATTTATATGATGAAGCCCTAACTTCCAGTGTGGTGGTATTTGGAGGTGGAGCCTTTGGAGGTAAGTAGATTTAGATATGGTCTGAGGGTAGGGCCCCCATGATGGGATTAATATCCTTATAAGAAGAGGAAGAGACCAGAGCTGAGTCTTTCTCTGCCTTTTGAAGACACAGTGAGAGGGAAGCCTTCTGCAAGCAAGGAAGAGGGCTCTCACCAGACACTGAATCTGCTGGCACCTCGATCTTGGACTTCCTAGTTTTTAGAACTGTGAGAAATAAAAGTCTGTTGTTTAAGCTACCCAAACTACGACTAAGACAGGACCTATGGGATACTAGCTTTACAGAGTTTAAATGGACAGTGTGAGGATAAAATAAAGACACATATATTTTTGTTTCCAGTATCGCCCAAGTTTAATTTAACCACCTGAAAAAATTATTTTAGTGTTTCCCAAAAATACCTGTAAAAAAAGAATAAATAAAATAACTGTGCATTAATTTATATAATCAGAAAGTTACAATAACAATGTGTCAGAGAGATATTCACTTAAAAAAAATCTCTAAAGACTTAAATTGTGCCTTATCTTTCACTGTAACTCTTTGTTCTGCTTCACTCTATTACCCCCCTTTATTGATTTTCTCAGTCTGTATTTATTTCATTCCCAAATAACAATTTAGCAATGAATATTGCAACCAATTAATAGCCTTTCTGACTACAAATTATAAAGCATTGTCTTTACTGTTTTTATTTTACATTAAACTGAATTTTACTCAATCTTTGATTTTTAATGCAATAAATCCAGACCCTCACTTTTTGATTGATTTGCCTATACCATTGCCAATGGGGTCCATGTGACAGAAATACTGATATGGTGATGACATCATGGTATACTTTGGTCTTTTGGGGACCCCTCAAGGAAAAGTTAAGAGGTCTCCCACCTAACGTGGAGTGTTAACTATTCCTAGGAACTCCATGAAGTTGTCAATGCTTTATGCCACTGATTTAAATCCCTCCATCTCTATATCGAATGCATCTTTATTCTTTATGGTTTAGCATGTTCCTGATTAGAGGAGGAGGGGCATGAAAAGAAACATACATTTATCAAGTAAGTGAAAACTTGGAGCAAATGTCATGTAGCTTGTAACCAGGAAACATCTGCTAATTACCTTCTCTGGACATTGTAAAAAATAAAGGGTAGCCAGTAAAAGTTAGGACCTTCTCTCCATTTCCCTTGTTGATGAACATACATATCTCACCAAAGTAAGACTGGCTTGGTTTTAAATTATCTTTATTCTTTGATGGACAATGTAGTAAGTTACTAAAATTCTCCTGATTCACACTTTGTGGAGTTACAGAAGAGATACTTTGTATGAAGATTAATGAGGTATATACTTCAATCAATAGTAGTTATTATTAATCCTATTCTTCCTCTTCCTCCTCCTCATCATTAGTTTCAATCTGTAATCTCACCTAGGTTTTGATTGTTCTTCTGAGAGTTCCATGGGACTCTATCATTTTCAAGAATCATTTGATATAAAATTAGAAATGCTAACTTAATTGAGTTGTAAAATGAAAACTTTAAGCCCCTTAGGTATCCACAGATGTATTTATAATATT
This sequence comes from Diceros bicornis minor, assembly GCF_020826845.1. Classification (NCBI taxonomy): domain Eukaryota; kingdom Metazoa; phylum Chordata; class Mammalia; order Perissodactyla; family Rhinocerotidae; genus Diceros; species Diceros bicornis. Next base: position 54,975,475 of record NC_080750.1, on the reverse strand, counting down.
TTTCCATTTCCTATATATTATATCTTAGAAATTCATAATAAATGCTTTAAATTATTGTTGACCTAAAATTGTTTATACTTATGACCTAAAATTGTTAACATTAAGAAGTTCATCGCTGATCCTAACAGCTTTCAAGACTATATGGACTTTTTCTGATCAAAACCAAACAGAAGAAACAAAGTCAACAATATACATTCATCATGCAAGTTTGACATCTACAATACTCAATTTCTTTCAGTGCTTAAAGGAAAATTTCTAGCATTAAATGCATATGTTAGAACAGAAGAAAGTTCTGAAATTAAAAATTTAAGCTTTTTTCCATAAGAAATTAGAAAAATAATAGAAAATTACACTCAAAACAAGCAAAAGGCAGGAAGTAAAGAGAGGAAATCAACAAAACTAAAAAGAGATAAATAAAGAAAATAAATGAAATCGTAAGCTTGTTCTTTCAACAATAAAATTGATAAGACTCTAGTCAGACCAGTGAAAAAAACAGAGAAGATGCAAACTATAAATATAAAAACAGCTGAGGACATCGCTATGGAAAGGAATGCCAAGAACAATTCTGTGCCCATAAATATGACAGTTTAAATTCCTTGACAGACAAAAACTATCAAACCTCACTGAAGAAAAACAAATAACATGAATAGCCTGACATCTATTGATGAAATTGAATTCATAATTAGAAACATGTCAACAAAGAGAACTTCAAAGGTACATAGTTTCACTGGAGATTTCTACCAACCATTCAAGGAATAAAGAATAACCAATTTTACAGAATCTCTTATAGAAAATAGAAGAGAACACTTTCTAACTCATTTTCTGGAGCCAGAATTACACTAATACCAAGACAAAACAGCCATCAGAAGAAAAGAAAATTACAGAACAGTAATATGGAATACAGTACATACAGTAATATAGTATGTAATACAGTAATACAGAATAGTAAATTGCTATTTACTAATCATAGATGTACAAATGCCCAACCTAATATAAGAAAATCCGATGCAACAATATGTAAAAAGATTATATACCATATAGCATGTACCAAGTGAGGTTTATCCCAAGAATGCAAGGCTTATTTGACATTCATAAATAAATAAATCAATTTATTTCATCATATTAATAAATTAATAGATAGATATATCCATTTGAGCAAACATACATACATATGTATGCACAGAAGTAAATATAGAGTGTGCAAAAATTGGGGTTAGTATATACACATTTTTCTTTGTCGTCTGAAAGAACGTATAACCAGTGAATCTCCTGTAGCAATGAGCACACCTAGTATTCAGATCTTGTGTTTTAAATACCATTCTTCAATTAAGAGAATCAGGGCTCCTTGGAGAAGTGGGTAATTCCAGGGCTGGGGCAGGGAAAAATACGATAGACCATTTACCACACCATAGAGTACACTGCACCTATTCTAATAATTAGTTCCTACATCAAATTCCAGATTACATGAATTTCCTTTTGAGTACTTCTAAATATACAAAGAGAATTAAGAAAGAAAATGAAAGGAAATAAACCTAGATCATAAGGCTGCACTCCCATCTCTTTTAGGAGAGGGAATGAAATATAATATTTGAGAAGGAGGCTGACTCATCTGTTTCTTCATGGTTATTGGCAGACAAGTTACATGTAACTCTGTGATTGTGAAAAGAGGTATTATTAAACACTTATTTCCCTCTGCTAAATAACTAAAAAAACATTTTATAAAACCATTTCCATCTCTGAAACATTCAAATTACTCCAAATCAGTATTATACATAAGAAAAAGATCAAGTCCACTAGGTCATGAAATTAGAAGTCATCGAATATCTTGTAGGAAGGCTTGGCGTATCCATACACAGTCATCCTACTATTCACAATATCACCATATTTTGCTTAGGATGAAGCAAAACAAGAACTAGAGGGGAGTGAAATCTCTTGAGAGCTTCTATTGGCCATCAAGTTGTGATAGGTTCAGTTGTGACCTTGGTTGCACAAAAAAATTCCCATTTCAAAACCAATAATTTACCTATCACTGAAAGTTCACAAATCTGACCCTTTTTTGCTTTGAAGGAACTACTGTACTCGCTATAAATATTTACTTTTTTATATACGAGCTGCATGCTTGATTAAACACACAGCACTCAGTACAGCAGGTGACGAAAGGTACACAGAAGGTGTGTGCGCCCCCAGGTACCAGTGCCTTTATCTTTCAGCACCTTTGTCTGTTTTCTTATTTACCCTTTGAAACAATGACATTTTGAGACTGGCAGTTAAATGAAAGCCTGGAAGAATATGTACATATATTCAATATCTCTAAAGAATTGAACAGTAATTCAAGAAGATGAGCAACACAAGAATCATCCAACTATAAAATACAGTATGATTCATATATTTCTTAAACCATTACTAATACACATTATACTGACAACAATGTGTCTGCTGGGGTTAAAGTGCTTTTTTTATAACTTGAAAAAATATTTCTACAGTGCTTTCAATTCTGGCTTATTATTTAAAAATGAAGTAGCACAAATGTTGCAATTAAGAGACAGGATGATAAAATACATTGACATCCTGTTGCTTTACTACAGATTGCCGCAAAAGTGAAAAGCCAATCCAAAGTAGCCTGTGAGTGAGGTTGATTCCTATTTTATCCATAATAGCAGTACGTAAAACACATTGTCTTATGTGCAAAGAACCTTAGTTACTTTTATGTTTTGTACATGATACTTTCGTGGTCTACTAACAGTTTTTTTTCTGGTTCCTTCTAGCATAATTACCAGAATGTCTGAAGGACATAAACAAAAGCGTAATTGAGCAAGACTCTATTCATAACTACAGGTTGTGATAAGATAGGATGCTGGCAAAGAAAATGGTTCTTGAGAAGCACTCTTTTCTATGCCTTGGATGAGAAAGTCATGTCCACAAGCTGTAAGTAGAGTTTTATGAAAGCTTGGAGGCAATTCAAAAGGGGCTGAAGCACGGAGATTGACGGCTGAACTCTGAAATACTTTAAAAAAAATTCTGCTATCTTTTCTTTTTTGGTGAATTAGGCTGAGCTACTCTTGATTATGAGGAGTTTCTCCTGATAGAAGAAATCTATGGTAGACAGAGGGCCTGGTCTGGGAGGTGGTACTACAAAAAGAAAAACCAGTAAGTAATGCCCTCTAAATGGGTCTGTCTATCTGCTTTCTCCACTCCACCCAATCCCAGAAACACATGATTCATTAAAATAACTATGAGTCTTGTTTCTCAAACATAATTTCTTAGACTTTAATCTTGTGTATAACAAAAGAAGTGTAGTTTTTAAAAGTGATTTGTGATAATTTGATGGGTTTCTTCCTGTTCTGTTTGTTAAACGGGTTGATTAATTAGGAAAAATAAAAATGTAGTTAATCATGCTTTTTTCTGTTATTTGGGTTTTACAACTCCCAAAGTTGTTTAAATGCAAAGAGGGTTCTGGGTTTAACCTAATGCTTATTTAAATGCGCACAATGTGTTAGTGTTAACAGTAGAAGTATACTGTCAAAATAACTTTCTAGGTAATTTTATAATCATATGGAAACCTCTAGCATTTAAGAGAAGCCAATATATCTAGAAAGGTATGTTAAAGAGGTGTCATTTTCCACAGGCCCTATGATCTGTGTACTGTAAGCACTTTGGAAAGTGGAAATGATTCTACAAATTTCAGCTTTATTATTGTTCTTGCTATTACGGTAAATACTTTAAGAACTTGTAAACCAGAACCAAAAGCTTTCTCGCAATCTCTTCCTTAGTGTTTTTACCTCCTACTCCATGACTTCATCTAATTCCAGAATGATGATGGTTTCTATACATCATTGGAATGCATGTTTCAAGAGCATAGGGCTTTTGACAATCATATTCACTGTTGTACCCCCAGTACCTAGCAGTGAGAGCAAAGAAGAAAGCAGGGAGGCCAGGTAGGAGGCTATTGCGTGGTTGGCAAGTGGTGATGATGTTGGTAGCTTGGACCAGGGTCGTTGTAGTGGAAGTGGTGAGAGGTGGTCAGATAATGTATATGTTGTGAACGTAGAGCCGAAAGGTTTTGTTAATGGATCATTAGTAAGGTATGAGAGAAAGAGAGGAGTCAGAGACAACTCTAATTTTTTTTTATTTTTACTTTTCTTTTTTTGCCTAAACTAATAAGAGGATGGAGTTTCTACTCACTGAGTAGAACCTGGTTATGTGAATCTGGGGTTCGAGCATAGATGCTGGGTTGATATAAATTCAAAGAAATCTCTGTATATGTATTGTAACTAAAACCATTATATTGGATGCAATGACCAAAGGAGTGGCTATAAATAGGACAAAGTTTCAAGAATTTAGCCCTGGGACATTCTGGCAAAGGAGACTGTGTCAAAAAACACTCAGATATTTAGTAAGATGAGGAATGAGAATTGGGCATGGGATTCAGGCACATGGAGGTCATTGTTTACCTTCATAAGGACAGTTTAGGTGGAGTGGATTTGGGTGAAAACCCAATTAGAGTGGATTCAGAAAGAATTGGAGGAAAGGAATTGGATATAATAAGTGCATACACTTTTGAGGAGTTTTGCCATAAAAAAGAGAATTTTGTGAGGGGAGTGGGATTATGAAATTTCTTTAGCATGGTAGAAGCTATTTACAAATAAAGATTATGCTGAGTTTAAGAGAATATATTTCCACTCATGAAACTTTTGATGTTACTTGAATTTATTTATAAGTTTTATGAATGATTACACACACATATGTCTATACATATACGTGTGCAAACATAACTTGAGTAATAGATACAAAGTTAACCTTGTCTCTAGAAGCAGTGCAACAGCAGGGCTGTTGAAGGCCAGGGCTTTTGAGTTAGAGTTGGGTTCAAGCTTTGGCATTGCTACTTAATAAAACTGTTAATAATAGCTCGCTTTTTTGGGTGCTATTTATGCTCCAAGTCTTAGTGCTTTACCTGCCTCTCTATTCTCAAGACTCTTGTAATACAGGTGCTATTATCACACCCATTTTACAGGTAGGAAAATTGAGATGCAGAAAGATCGAGTAAATGGTCCTCACTCACGTGGATTCGCTGACTGCATGTTTCTTCCACAGTCATGTTTGTTCAGCCCTTACGTTGAAAACAATCTATAGCCGTTAAAAGGGGGTTTAAAAAAATTTAACAACCATTCTTATATATCACTTCAAGGAAAAAGTTACTGCATTTAATTTTTCTAGTCCAATATATATTAGTTAAACAGAGGCTTCGGTGAAAGTTGAAGCCACCATCAGCATGATTCATAACTTTTGTTGAATCAAAATGTGTAAAGTTCAGACAATGTAGTCTTGTGATAGTAAAAAGCAATCTAAAGTATGAATAACCTTTTATTAATATTTATTCAGTAAGTCATATTGCAGATAAACAATCAAAGTCAGACTTTTTGGATGAAAGATTTTCTCCCAGGAATACCTTTGAATAGGAAAAGCCTGCTTTAAAAATAATCTTCTGTAATCAACAGGCTCTGCTCCTGTGGGAGGTCTTCTCAGCCTGCAATCACTCCTGGAGAGGCTCTGAATTTGTTTCTGATTTACTGAGTGCTCTTCCTTCATTACACGTAATTCACTGTTAAGCACCAACACATTTATTCCTTACTAGTTGGGCTAAAATGCAGAATGTCTTGTTGCTCACACTAGACATTGCCTGGATTGCTGTTGTCTGACTTTGGTGCCCTTGAGCCATTCTGGAAACAAATTTATAAGTAGAGAATCTTTTAAAGATACTACTGTTAATTTTATATCTCTTATTTGGGTCCACAAAAGATCTACATTTTGCTTTATAACATGAAGTCAGTAATTATGTAGGATAACTATACTTAGGCATTTTTACCTCTTTTTATTTATTTGTTTATTTTTTTTGTGGAAATTATTTTGGAGTTAGACAGGATCCTATAGTGCCACTTCCTGGTTTTTCACTCCTGTGAAAAGTATTTAACTTCTCTAAGCCTCAGTACATTTGTGTGAAAAATGGGAATGATAATACTTTCCTTAAAGATTGTAAAGATTAAAAATAATGTATGTAAAACCACTGAGCAGAATATATGGTGCCTCCAAGAAGTATTTCAAAACCTTTACATGTTAAATGGTACTCTTATAAAAAGATTTGCTGTGACTATTAAATTAGACAAAGTATGCAAAGCTCCTGATGTAGTAGAGACTCAGAAAATTTTAATAACAATTGTTTCTCTACTTTACATGTATGTTAATTCAGGTATGGAATATGATATGAATATGTTATATTGCTTGTAATACTCTTATGATTAACTTTTTTATGTCGGTCAATAAATATGGTAGAAATAGGAAAGATGTTAAAAGGTAGGAAAAGAATTAAGATTAAAGTTTACTTAGAGGCAAAAAGGAAGGGTATAATCAAATAAATGAATCTATAGTAAATAAAATGCTACTATACAAAAAAGGGATCAGTTGACAAAACAGGGCAAAAATAGCCAACAGTTTCACTAGAAGAATCAGGGCAGTATATTCAGAAAAGGCAGTATATTTTAGTGAAAAAGAGCTTGAGTTATAATGACATAGGGATGCCTGGATTTGGATCTTGGCTTGGGCAAGTTTTTTTAACACTCCACAGTGCAATTTTCTCCATTCTAAGCAGGATACTATAAAAACACCTTCTTAAAAGGTGATTTGTATCTGACTAATTAATAAATCAAAACAATTCCAGGCTTGCCATAATCATTTAATTAAATCTTGTTTCAATATGTGATCTTACAATCCAGAACATAAGTAAAATACTCTTATTGCATCAAAGGTAAATTTACCTTTTTAATGTAACTAACCCATTTAAACTACCTTAATCATTGAAGGACATCTGTAATTCTAGAATGTAATTTTAAAGGATCACCTATGCTTATTTCTTACAGAAATGTAACTACTTTTCTATGATTCTTGCCACTTGCTTGACTTATATTTAACTTTTCTGTATTTTGTAACTTATACTAATGAATTACCTCTGTGGCTCTCAAAAATGGTCAGACATTTATATCAAGTTAGAAGTTCAGATGTCATATATATCGAAACAGAACTGCTGCGTAGAGGGCCGAGGAGTCTATTTCTAACAAGCAACCCGATCAATAATTATCCACACTATGATGTGAGAATTTTTGCTTTCCTGCCTATGGAAGAACTTGTCTTTTGCTTGAAGACATCAGACTCCAAATGGAGATTAAACAGATGAACTAGACCTCAATTGTTGGTCTCTTTAATACCAAACTCTAATCACTTGCGCCGTATGTCTTAAGATAATAAATAATTGCTTTAGAATGAAATGACATTGATTGTGTAAAACATTTTATCATCAAAACTCACTGAGATAATACACAAAACCTAACATTTATCTCTCGTATAGCTGATCAAAAATACTTAAAATGAATTTTTAGGTATGCTACTTTAATCTCTGATATTCTTTATCCGCTCCAGAAGCATAGGAAATCATTGCATTTTTAAAAAATCCTGTGATCATGGTAACTTTTAATAATCCCTGAAATATAATTTAAATATTCTCTCAATATTTCTTTTGATAAATTTGCATATAAATGTTAATATAAGATGATACACAGCACACAGAATATAATATTTATTATTTCCAAATAATGAATGAATAGAAAGGGAGAAAACAATACCATTTTACAAATTAAGTTATTTACCATACAGGCCTAAATTACCTAATGATTTTTATTTCTCTGTAGTGCAATGTAACTGCCTCACAATTAATAAAACAATAATGATAAATTTCAACTGTAAATGAGACCCTGGGGGCCGGCCTGGTGGCGCAAGTGATTAAGTGCTCACCCTCTGCTGTGGCAGCCTGGGGTTCGCCGGTTGGGGTCCCGGGCGCTCACTGACGCACTGCTTGGCAAGCCATGCTCTGGCGGCGTCCCATATAAAGTGGAGGAAGATGGGCACAGATGGTAGCCCAGGGCCAGTCTTCCTCAGCAAAAAGAGGAGGATTGGCAGATGTTAGCACAGGGCTGATTTTCCTCACACACACACACACAAAAGATCCTGAAATCTCAAGATGAAATTAAGGTTCTTAAGCCAACAGTGATGGAAAGTGGCCACATTTTAGGTACTCATTCAATATTTAATTTGAAAAACAAAGTAAGTAAAACTTTCTAGGAATTAACACTTTGTACATGAGTAAATAATATTATTTTTTGCGCCAAGGTTTAACCAAATAAGTATGTTGTGATTTTTTTACATAAAAATAAAAAAATATTTTTTGCAATAAAAATAAAAAGCTTCCTGAAATCATTTTTTTCTTTCTTTCTTTTTTTTTTTGTGAGGAAGATTAGCCCTGAGCTAACATATGTTGCCGATCCTCCTCTTTTTGCTGAGGAAGACTGGTCCTGGGCTAACATCTGCACCCATCTTCCTCTACTTGAAATGGGCCGCCAATGCAGCATGGCTTGATAAGCGGTGCCTAAGTCCATGCCTGGAATCCAAACCCGCTAACCCCAGGCTGCCGAAGCAGAGTGTGAGAGCTTAACCACTATGCCACCGGGGCTGGACTGAAAGCATTTTTTATAATATAGATTTTTTAAAAAAACATTGTCAACACACAATAATTTATATATAATTTCTAAGACCATGTGAAATGGATATCTTTTCAAACAATGTATATTCAGATAACTCAGTGTATATGTTGACTCTTCAAAAGTTTGTGGACTATTGGAGCAGTTGGATTGAAATGGAAAGGAAAAGGAAATTATATGACTAAACCGGGTTATACATTGCTTAAATGCAGCAGATAATTATTCAAAAATAAACTGTATTTTCTGAAAAGAACATAGATTTAAAATAAAAATTAACAATCAAGTTTATTTTTAGTTTCTTATAGAGAGAAATAATTATGGAGACAAAAATATTATTAATATTAACATGGAGACATAATATTAAAGATGGAGACAAAAAATATTATTATAACTTCAGTTGGAATTCTGAGTCAGGTTACTTTTGAAAGTAGGGGTAACTAAATTGCCTCTATGGAATAATATATTATTTCAAAATTAGCACAGATTTGAAATTTAATAACATTAACTTTGTTTAATAGTTATATCGAACACCTACTAATTAAAAATTTAATGAAAATAAATTAAAACACCAATATTTCCTGTTGAAAATGTCAAGTACCACAAATGAAATTTTATAAATAAGGTTCAAATCTCAAAAGACTGGAAAGTTTTCGGAAATAGCCATTGTACTTACATAGTCTCCACAAAACATTTTGATGAAGTGGTTAACTTCAGAGTAGATCAGAAGATCTTTAGTAAGTGATCAATTGCATAGACTTGTTTCACTATGTAGCTAGAAAGAATTGAAGTTCACTGTTCAATCAAATTTAAATATGTCTACTGTTCACCTCAGTTTCTCAGGCAAGAATATGTAAGGTCAATTCTGGATACTGCACGTCTCAAGATATAGTATTTATGCTGAGCTATTAGTCATAGTTGAGTAGGCAGAATTATTGAACAAAATAAATAGAACCAGTAGCCTAACCCCTGGTCCTGTGTTGATTTAAAAAACATAAATTAGCCAACCAGTGAAAGAAGTGTAATCTTTTGGAAAAGCTGATGACTTATGGAAAGGTAAGTTGAGTAACCACAAAGTTAATGATTTATTTTCTGCTTTATCATTTTTAACATCCAGACTCTTTCAGGTACTCAAGCCCCTAGCTTCATATTTCAAGTTGCCAGGTTCTATGTGCATCTATACCATTCTTAAAATACTTTTAACTATTGTATATCTGGTCTTATGTTAAAAAATAATGTATTTAGGACAGAATTGATTATACAGTAATAAAAATCTTTGGAGAAATCATATATTCACCATCATTATCACACTTTCATATATATTTTATTTTAACATTTAACTTTATTACATTTTAAGGAAACAAATTGAAAAAGTACCTTCAAAGTCCAATATATTGTTAAGAATTATCTATCCCCATAAGTTGCATACATTATTCCAAAAGTCACAAAATAAATGTGTATTATATCATTTTACTGCTATTTTCTATTTAGTGAACACTACAGTGTTTATTTAGTCTATAAAATTTTTAAAAGATTTTGAAGATGAATTGTTGCTGTTGTTATGTCTCAGTCTCCTGGCGACCCTATAAACGAGTGATGTCCACAATGCCCTGTCCTAACCAGCCCTAGTCAACTTCTGTAGACTCATGCCTATGGTTTCCTTTGTGGAGTCATTCCATATCATATATTGTCTTCCTCTTTTCCTGCCGCCTTCTACTCTTCCGAGCATCATTCTTTTTCAAAGAATCCTGACTTCTCTTGATGCGCCCAAAGTAGGACAGCCTCAATTTTATCATTTTTGCCTCCAGTGATAGTTCAGGCTTGATTTGCCCTAGGACACACTTGTTCATCTTTCTGGCAGTCCAGGGTATCCATAGAGCTCTCCTCCGAAATCATGTTTCAAATGAGTCCATTTTTTTCCTGTCAGCCTTTTTCACTGTCCAGCTGTCACACCCATACATAGTAATTGGGAATACGAGGGTGTGGATAATCTTGGTCTTATAAATATTCTTGGTTGAAAGAATATAAAATTACAATAATAAATAACAACTGATCAGCATCCGTAACTTTAGGACTTCTTTCCTCCAAATAAATCTGATGTTAAAATATGAATAAAAATCATTAAGCAGGATGTCTTAATCTAACATATATTACGAGCAGAAAAATATCTGATTTCTGCATCATTCAATTCATAATAGAATCTGATTAACTTAATAATGTTACCAGCCACATACACAAGTTCTTTAACCGCCACACAAGAGGGGCCAAATAAAAACTGAAACGCCAGGCTTATGGCAAGGAAAGGGTTTATTTTTATGATCATCGAAAGGCAGCCAGATGAGGAGATGGGAGTTAGTTAGAACTCAGATCCAACCCCTTGAAGGGAAAAATGTAGGGATTTTTATCTGGGGTTTTAGGTAGGGGAGGGAGAGCATGTGCTGGGGTTTTACGTAGGGGAGGGGGAGCATGTGGGCTTGCTGGTTGGTGCCTTCCCACCAGCCTGTGTTTGGCCTTGAAGACTGAATTTCTTTTCCCTTGACTGTCTGGACTTTTCTGGTTAGTTTTCATCTTCAGCCTGTCTTTGGCCTTGTGAGGCCACTTGCAGGGAAGGGGATGGTGAGATAAGCGAATTGCAGGTGGATGTCCTTGGTTATCTGCCTCTGTGGTGGAGGGTGGATTTTGGTGCCAGGAAACTGAAGACTTGGAGTATGGAAAGCTTCAGCTTCTTGATATTTTCTGCTTCATTTATTTGAGCTAAAATTCAACCTGGAAGTTACAAACGAGAAATATTAGCAGCATCCAATATCTTAGAATTAATATTGTCCCCTGGTCATAAATCAGCACATACTGGATCAGAGAGGGGATATGCTAAACCAGTCTAAAAAGACAGAATGGGGCCAGCCCGGTGGCTTAGCGGTTAAGTGCGCGCGCTCCGCTACTAGCGGCCCAGGTTTGGATCCTGGGCGCGCACCAACGCACTGCTTGTCCCACCATGCTGAGGCCGCGTCTCATATACAGCAACTAGAAGGATGTGCAACTGTGGCATACAACTATCTACTGGGGCTTTGGGGAAGGAAAAAAAAAGGAGGAGGATTGGCAATAGATGTTAGCTCAGAGCCAGTCTACCTCAGCAAAAAGAGGAGGATTAGCACGGATGTTAGCTCAGGGCTGATCTCCCTCACAAAAAAAAAAAAAAAAAAATTTATAAAAAGACAGAATGACTTCTAAGCCAGTAAGACGTGATTGTAATCTATCAAAATAAATAACGTGTTTAAAAATATAATGTGGATAAATCCAAATGTAGGTGGATTAGTTAGTAAAGCACTGAAAAGTGGGACGAGTATTGGTAGTACCTAGCTAATAATTGCATAAGTCAGATAGTGCATTGGCCTGGATACCGGATATGGTAAGTCGTTTGCTAAGTATCTACTTGTGGTAGATTATATTACTGTTCACAATTACTCACTCTCTTCATTTCTGTTATATGGTATACACTGTTATGCATCTTTGATTTTGGATTTGGTCATGTGACTTGCTTCAACCAATGGAATATTAACAGGTAGTTGTATGGTATATCTGAGCAAAACTTTTAGACACATTGTGATTTTCTGCTACTCTTTTCTGTTACTTCTGCTCTCTGGCAAAAATAGTATGCCCCAGAATGAGAGAAGCTTAAATGAGAAGCCAATGGGAGAAAAATCCACAGGAATTGGAAATCCATAACTTCTTAGATTTGCATTAGCTTGGCAAATTTTGGCAATATGCATCATAATAAATATAAGCAGCACAAGGTATTATGTTCTGGCTGGAAGCCACTCAACATTAACCATTTTCTTTTTTTTGCTGAGGAAGATTAGCCCACAGTTAACATTTCTGCCAGTCTTCCTTTATTTTGTATGTGGGTCATCACCACAGCATGGCTGATGAGTGGTTTAGTTCTGCACCTGGGATCCAAATCTGCAAACCCAGGCCACTGAAGCAGAGCCCACGGAACTTAACCACTAGGCCATGGGGCCGGCCTATGATTTTTTTTTGTAACTATTCACCAGGCAATCTTCTAGATAAAATTTGAATTCCTGTGTAGTGTGCCATACCAAACAAGCATTTAATCCTTCTGGAAGTCAAATTTTATATCATTTATTCAATTTATTAGCAAATATTTACTATACAACTAATATGTGCCTGGCAATGTACTAGGTGCTTGGGATACTTTATTGAATAAGACAAAGATCCCTGCCTTGTGCTGCTTATATTTGTTAATCAGTGATTTGGAATTTTTATTTTATGCATGATTCAAAAAAGTGTAATTAATGTATGTTGTTTAATATAAGTTTATGTATACTTATGTATAATAACAATGCCTCCTTGAGCACTACAATCTGCCTAAAACAACAATCATAAGGAGGCTGTAAAAAGGGAAAATTTCCTTTCAAATAGACAGTGAGAATATTGAGTCAATATTCTCTAATGAATTATGAAAAAATATGGACCTCTTTATTCTTTTTAAAAGGTGTCGTATAAATATTTTTATTTAAGATTAGATAGTTGTAATTTATTTTTTTACTCTTCTAAAAGCATCCAATGAGATCCAAATACCATAGCAATTCAATGCTCACAATCATTCATTTAAAAAACATACAATAAACTCTTATTTAACAATTGAATATTTTGCATCATTCCTCTCTCTCTTTGAACTACTATATCCATTCTGCTTCCGTTATAGATGTTTACATGAGGTAATTTATGTTCGAATATCTTTTGGGGAGTCACTTTATCATATATTTATAAATTATGCATGTACATTTTTTCCCTAATCCTGCCCATAAAGATTTCCATTTTCATTTAAATCTGGAAGCCACTGACTCTTTTCCACTAATCTTTGTTATTTTCATAAACAACTTTAATATAAATTGTTTACAATTAACTGCATCCATTTAAAGTGTATTATTTAGTAAGTTTTGAAGGTAAGTTTCCTGTGTGTGAAACTAAAACCACAGTCAAATTCAGAACATTTCCATCACCCACAAAGGGTTTCCCATATCCCTTTTTAGTTTCTCCTCCATCCACCCCTTGTCCTAGGCAACCACCGATCTTTGTTCTGCAACTATAGGTTAGTTTCTTTACCTAGAATTTCATATAAATGAAATCATATGATGTGTACTCTTTTTTGTCTGGATTTTTCCAGCAGAATATTTTTGAGATTTATTCATGTTGTATATATCAAAATTTCCTTCCTATTTATTGCTGAGTAATATTTCATTGTATGGATATACTACATGTTACTTACCTATTTATCTGTTGATTATCTGGATGTTATAAATAAAGCTGCTTTCATGCCAACACTGACATCACCTTTTAAAATTTTCATCATTTAATTGTGTAGCTATATCACAATGTGTTTCTAATTTACAATTCTCTTATGACTAAGAAAATAGAGTATCTTTTCATATGCTAAGTGGCCATTTTTACATCTTCTTATGTAAATTGTTCAAATCTTTTATCCATTTTCCAACTGAGATGGTGGTTTTAGTATTGAGTTGTAAGAGATCTTTGAACATTCTAGGTACCCATTCTTTCTTAGCTTTGATTTACTAATACTCACTCTCAGTGCATGCCTTGTCTTTTCATTTTTGAAGTGGTGTCTTATGACTAGGAAAAGTTACTTTGTTTATTTTTAATTAATAATTGGACAAAGTCCAATTAATAGTTTTTAACTTTATGCTTTTTGTGTTCTAAAAGATTTTTGACTACTCCAATGTCACAATGTTTCTCCTAGAAGTTTATAGTTATATTTTTTACAAGATATATGATCAATACTCATATTTTGTATGGTATAAAGTAAGAGTCGAGTTTCTTTTTTTCCCATATCGGTTTTTACAGCACCATTTGCTTAAAAGACTTTCTTTTGTCCATTGATTTATCCTGGCACTTCAGTGAAAAATTACTTTACTATATATGTGTGGGTCTATTACTGGACTCTATGTTATGCATCATTGATCTGAATGTCTTTCCTTTCACCAATACCACACTGTCTTAATTCATAACTTTAGATTTATAATGTGTGGAAATCAAGTAATATAAGTTCTCCAACTTTATTGATGTTCTCATCTTTCTCCTTCTTCTATTCCTCCTCATCCTTTTTTAATTGCTTTGGTTTCTGTAGGTTATTTCCATTATTTTGTGAGTTTTAAAACAGCTTGTCAATTTCTTCAAAAAAGCCTGCCAGAAGATTGGTTGAGATTGCATTGAACTTATAGATCCATTTGGAGAAGAGATAACCTCTAAACAAGATATAAGCTTCTGATTCATGAACATAGTGTATTTCTCAATTTATTGAAGTATTCTTTACTTTCTTTCATGAATATGTTGTTTTCAGTGCATTTATTTTAATTTTATCTGAAATACCTCACATTTTCTGATTCCATTGAAAATCATATTATATTTATTATTTCATTTTACAATTATTTAGTGCTAATAAATGGATATTTTCTTGATTTATGTATATTTAATGAATATGTCGTATTCTGTGATCTTGCCAAGTTAACGTGTTAGTTTTTGCAGGTCTTTTGTAAATTTTTAGGGTATTCTGAATATACAATCAGGCCAACTTGAAAAAAAGATAGTTTTACCCCTTCCTCTGTAATCTGTATTTTTTTAATAAATTTATTTTTCTTATTTTATTTGGTAGGAATTTAGTATAATGTTGAACAGGTGGGAGAACAGGCATTCTAGCCTTTTACAAATCCTAAAGGAAAGCATTCAGTTTTTACTGATTAAGTATGTTATTATTTATGAGTCTTTAGTAGATATCTTTTCAGTTTGAGAAAGTCTCCTTCTATTCATAGTTTATAAAAAGTTCTTTTTTTCATCATGAATGATTAGTGGATTTTTAAATTTTTTTTTCTGAAATTGTTAAGATAATCAGTTGGATTATTTCCTTTATTGTATTAATATGGTGAGTTATATTAGTTTATTTCGAATGTTAAATTAACTTGTGTTCCTGGAAAAAACTCTTCTTGGGCATTACATCTTATATTTTTAAAATGTTGTTAAATTTGATTTGCTAATATTTTCTGTAAAACATTGCATCTAATATTCATAAAGGACATGATATTGGTATTTTTTTTTATAATGGCTTTGTCCAGCTTTGTTATCTGAGTAATTACAGCCTCAAAATGAATTGGGAAGTATTTCTTTTCCATCTACTTTTAAAAGAATTTGTGTAACATTAATATTATTTGTGTAATATTATTTCTTTCTTTAATATTTGATTTCACCAGTGAAGCAAAACTTGTCTGGAGTTCTTCTTGGTAAAGTTTATTTTTATTACGGATTTAATGTTAATAACTATTCAAATTTCTATTTTTTCTTATGTTCAAATGTTTATAATAGGGCCTTTAAAGTCTTTCCTCCTAAATTCATGTCCAGGCCCACTTAGAGTCAGTTTCTATTGACTGTCTTCCTTGATATGTATCACAATTTGCTGTTTTTTTGAAGGTCTATTAATTTTGTTTTAAATTTCCCGCTGATCTTCCAATCCTAAACTTTCATTTCTGGTACTTTGACCATTGTGGAGTGTGGTTTTTCTTCTGCATGTATGCATCATTGTAGGTGTGGGGGTTGAGAGGTCCGGTAATCCAAAAGCCACAAATTCAGGCCAGAAAGCCTCAAACTCACATTTCTTACTTTTTTAAGAGCCTTTTTTAGAGGAGTAAATTTTTTGCAGCTTTTGTCTGATTTTGGACAATTTCTAGTGCCTTTACATAGTTGACTTTTTATTTTATCCAGTTATTATAATTGTTATCTATTATACTGTAATTGTTATCTATCTAAAATGGTTGAGTCTACGCAACCACTTCACTTGGACACTATTACTGGAATTTTCCTTTTATATATTAAAATTTAATTTTTATAAATTCTGTAAACATAAGCCTCTAAGTATTAAAATTGTTTCCTCTTGATAGAGATTTCCTTAGAGTAATAGTGCACAGGCGAAAAACATAAATATCTTTCAAATATGTTGTAAGATAATGAGGTAAATTACTTTCTCAATGACTACATGTATCCATGGATGAATGTTACTCATGGCTAGAATGAGAGAGAGTATAGCATACACTTGGAGCTCTGAGAAGCATATTCAGATAAGTACTTTGATAGGAATGGAAGAAGTTTTGTTACAAGAATGTAACTCAATGCTGTGAAGCTCTGAGTGCTATGAATATTAAATATTCATAAAAATAAACTGATTAAAATATTTATCAGTTTATTAGTTGACAAATAAATTTAGTTCAGAAGGATTTGTTGTTCAGTCATTGTAATCATTTATCTCAGTGTTCTAGTAAATACACCAAAAAGCAAGACCTCTCAAATGACTATTAATTTTGCTGTTATTCTTTTCTTAGATACATCCAGTTATCAGAGTTAAAGTTAGACATAACTGGGGAAAAGCAACTCTATAAATAGGAATTTTTTTAGTCAAAATGTTTCTGTCACTTGGTAGCAAAGACCTATATATTTATTATAATGTTTAATGGACAGAAGACAGACACTTTAGAAATATTATGTAGATATATTAGTAATTTCATATCACGTTTGAAAATAATTAAGTTTATCATTTTGACTTTGACAGAATTAGAACAGCAGTAAACAGCTGAGAGAAAGTAATTAATATTAATTAAATGAAGCTGGTTTTCCAAAGTTGTAGGCATTTTGTCCCAGACTGGAGTGAAGGATATTTTGTCCTATATCTATACAGAAGTTGATGTTCTTCTTAGAATGCAAGTTTATGTACTTTGTAAACATTAACAATAATGAAGTGAGTAACTATTGGGTCATTAAAAATTGCAAAGCTTACAAATTACAGTAACAATTTTTGCTAAGTGAATTGTTTACTGTAAAATTCACATTTCTGTTATGTTGATCTAAATCTAGTAGGTATGTAGTTGAAATTTATGTGGGAAGTGAGAAATATATATGGTCAAGTCACAGTAAATAAGGAAAATGTACACCCAATAAAAATACTAGATTGATTGGGTACAATTTAATTGTGTGACAGCAAATATCCAGCATGTGATAACCAGTTCTGAAAATCCTTGTCACCACTGCCACTGTCTTGAAGGTCTATTGACATCTTCATTTTCATCAAACTTCAAACCCCTACATTCTCCTACCCTTCTATTTTTAGCTGATAACTCTCTTACTGTTTCATTGAGGAAATATTCATTAATACAAATAAGAATGTTTTTAGCTGTCTACCATGTGCATCTGTGCCCTTATATTCTTCCTCACCCCCTGTAACAATGGTCATTGTTCCTAACTTAAGGCCCTTTTCCTATCTGTATCCCAGCACTTGACTTAACGCATTCTCTCTCACTTACACAAGGTCTTTAATCTTGAAATTATCCCATTCTGCTCAACATCATCATTTTATTCTCTTACTATTTCCAATAGCCCCAAAACACGTTACAGAAACTCTCATTTTAAAAAGCAAGCAAGCAACCAAACAGAAAACAAATTCCCTGGACTCCATGTTTTCCACCAGTTACCACTCCATTTTTCTTTTCCTCTACATAGGGAAAGCGCCTTCATAGAGTTATCTATACTTCCTCTCTCAACTTTCACTATTCTTGCTTCATATCATTTCAATTGAGTTTTCCCTCACTAGCCTGAAACTGCTCTTGTCATGAATGATGGTCATCTTTGCAAATCTAGCGGTTTATTCTCTGTTCTCATCTTATTTGGAATGGTTGTTCTCTTTTTCCGTTTTGTTACAGGCTCTTCACATGGCTTTTGGAAGACCATGCTCTCTTGGTTTCACTTTGACTTCATTGGTTGCACCTTCTCAGTCTCCTTTACTGTAAATTCTTCCTGTCCCCAACTTAATATTTGGGAATATTCCAGGGATTAGTTTTGGTCCTTTTCTATTTCTATGTAAACACTTGCTCTAAATTATCAAATTTAATCCCCGAGCTTTAAAACCGTCCACATACTTATGAATTGCAATTTTATGTCTTGTCCCTGAGCTCCAAAATGTTTATTCAACACCTTTACTTGAGTTTCCAAAAATGTGTTAAAAAGAACTATAAATTTTTCCTTCACAGCACCACAAACCTGCTCTTCTATGTCAGTAAATGCCACCATCATCCACTGAGTTGCTTAATCCAAAAATCTAGGTCTCATCCTTCCCTACATTTGTCTATCCTGAATCATCAGCAAGTCTTATTGATACTATCTTTATTATAAATCCCGAATATGATCACTTTCACCCCTTTCCATCACAACAACGTTAATTCAAACTACTGCTAAATCTCCCTCACAGAGCTTCTTTGACAAAGGGTCGACACACAGGAACAAGAGTAAATCAGATATGTCACTCATCTATTTAAAATCCTTCGGTGACATCTTTTTTTTTTTTTTTAAGGCTATTTTTTTTTTTATAATTTTACTTTATTTATTTTTTCCCCCCAAAGCCCCAGTAGATAGTTGTATGTCATAGCTGCACATCCTTCTAGTTGCTGTATGTGGGACGCGGCCTCAGCGTGGCCGGAGAAGCAGTGCGTCAGTGTGCGCCCGGGATCCGAACCCAGGCCGCCAGCATCGGAGCGCGTGCACTTAACTGCTAAGCCACGGGGCCAGCCCCTGGTGACTTCTGACAATACTTCAGATAAAACTGAAGCTTCTTCCCAAGTCATAGAAGGCCTTACATGATCTGGCCCTGACTACTTTTCTGCCTTTCTCCAACCTCTTCTTCCAGACTCATTCTACTCCAGACTAAACGTCATCTTCTTGATGTCTTGCAGACACCTCCCTTGCCTCTTACTTGAAAACTTAGCATTTGACATTTAAACTTGCTCTTCATTTATGTAGACCCCTTATCCCCATGTTTTGGCAAAGGTAGCTCTTTCTTCTCATCTAGACTTCAAATATTGCTTCCTTAGAAATATCTTTCCTGACCGTTCTGTTTTAACAGACCCTTCCACTTGCATCACTATCTCTACCTTTATTCTGTTTTCTTTCCTCACCTCTTGCATAATGGAAATGGTATTTTTTCCTTTTTTAAAAATGTGTCTTTTTCACTAAAATAAGCTCTTTGAGAACGGAAAATTTCTTGGTGTGTTCACTACCATACTCACAGTACATAAAGTAGTGTGTAAAATATAAAAAGCATACAACAAATATTTTGAATGAATGAATTTGATTTCCTAAGAATTTGGAGCTGAGGGCAAGACCATTAATCATGTTGGTGGTGCCATTAGACGTTCCCTGGTGACCATCCTCTATGGCGGTTCTCCTAGCCTCTAATGTACATACAGATTACCTGTTAGCTTAAAGACCAAAGTTACATGTCACCTGACTCCATGTACTTTTTAAAAAATTTCTTTTCCCAGAACTTGAATAATGTTCAAGTTCATCTGAGCTAGCAATCCCAGTCACCTCACTGTTTGTATACTTCAAGATTCTTTCTGAAGCAGAATAGCAAACATTATCTTTCTTGAATTATATTATTTATCACTTATAACAATAAATTTTTATTGAATGTACCACACTTGTCCTACTCAAAATAACACTAGAAATTTTTATAGATTGACAAAGATAATTGATGTTGAAATTTAAAGCAATTTTTCAAGTAAATTCATATACAATATACAATATACATCCATTCATGGATAAATGAACAAAATGTGGTTTTATTTATTTATTTATTGGTTTTTTTTGGTGAGGAAGATTGGCCCTGAGCTAACATCTATTGCCAATCTTCCTTTTTTTGCTGAGGAAGATTGGCTCTGAGCCAACATTTGTGCCCATCTTCCTCCATTTTGTATGTGGGACGCCACCACGCCTGGCTTGATGAGTGGTGCGTCGGTCCGCGCCCGGGATTTGAACCTGCAAACCTTGGGTCACCAAAGCGGAATGTGCGAACGTAACCACTACACCACCAGGCTGGCCCCAGATTTTATTTATTTTTTTAAAGGACAAATAAAGTTTGTGCGTTTGTTGCCATTTTAAGATATATTTAGAATGAGGCTGATACTGTTTTAGAATAACAATCATAGGGTCAAAACTGGGCTGTTTTCCTGCTTAACCTTTTTTCATTATTGAAGTATAATTGATATACAATACTGCATTCGTTTCAGGTGTACAACATCGTGATTTAACATTTATTTACATTACAAAATGATCACCCTAAGACTAGTAACCATCTATCATCATACAAAGTTATCACAATATTGTTGACTGTATTCCCTATGCTGTAGATTACATCCCCATGACATTTATTTTATGACTGGAAGTTTGTACCTCTTATCCCCTTCACCTATTTTGCCCTTCCTCCCACTCCTCTTTCCTCTAGGAGACATCAATTTGTTCCCTGTATCTATAGGTCTGTTTCTGTTTTGGTTTGTTTGTTCATTTGTTGTTTTTTTCGATTCCACATATAAGTGAAATCATACAGTATTCTTCTTTCTTTGTCTGGCTTATTTATCTTCTCTATCCTATGAGCAACTGATAGACACCTAGGTTGATTCCATATCTTGGCTATTATAAATAATGCTGCAATGAACATAGGGGGTGCATAATATTTTTGAATTATAGTTTCATTTTCTTTGGATAAATACCCAGAAGTAGTATTGCTGGATTACATGGTAGTTCTATTTTTAATTTTTGAGGAACCTCCACAATGTTTTTCACAGCAGCTGCACCAATTTACATTCCCAGCAATCCCAAGTGCACTGGGATTCCCTTTTTTTCAACATCCTCATCAACACTTCAAATATTTTTGATATTGAGTTGTATGAGTTCTTTACACATTTTGGATGTTAACTTCTTCTCAGATATATCATTTGCAAATATGTTCTTCCATTTAGTAGATTGCCTTTTTGTTTTGTTGGTGGTTTTCTTCACTGTTTCGATACCCACCATGTTGAGAGTTTTTATCATAAACGTATGTTGAATTTTGTCAAATGCTTTTTCTGCATCTATTGAGATGATCATGTGATTTTTATCCTTTGTTTTGTTAATGAGGTATATCATATCTGTGGTTGATTCACAGATATTGAACCATCCTTTTGTGTCTGGGATAAATCCCACTTGATCATGGTGTATGAGTCTTTTGATGTGTTATTGAATTTGGTTTGCTAATATTTTGTTGAGAATTTTTACATTCATGTTCATCAAGGATATTGGCCTGTAATTTTCCTTTTTGTGATGTCTTTGTCTGGTTTTGGTATTAGGGTGATGCTGGCCTTGTAGAATGAGTTTTTTTGTGTGTGTGAGGAAGAGTAGCTCTGAGCTAACATCTGTTGCAAATCCTCCTCTTTTTGCTGAGGAAGATTGGCCCTGCGCTAACATCCATGCCCATCTTCCTCTACTTTATATGGGATGCCACCACAGCATGGCTCGAC
Organism: Diceros bicornis minor; assembly: GCF_020826845.1. Classification (NCBI taxonomy): domain Eukaryota; kingdom Metazoa; phylum Chordata; class Mammalia; order Perissodactyla; family Rhinocerotidae; genus Diceros; species Diceros bicornis. The sequence continues at coordinate 54,953,496 of NC_080750.1, read as the reverse complement.
AAGCCGTGCTTCAGTCCATGCCTGGGATCCGAACCTGGGAACCCCAGGCTGCCGAAGGGGAGCGTGTGAACTTAACTGCTACACCACCTGGCCAGCCCCTAGAATGAGTTTTGAAGCAATTCTTCCCCTTCAATTTTTTGGAATGATTTGAGAGGGATAGGTATTAACTCTTCTTTAAATGTTTGGTAGAACTCACCTGTGAACCTGTCTGGTCCCGGGCTTTTGTTTGTTAGAAGTTTTTTGATTACTGATCCAATTTCATTACTAGTAATTAGTCTGTTCAGATTTTATATTTCTTGCTGATTCAGTCTTGGAAAATTGTATGAGTCTAGGAATTTCACCATTTTTTCATAGTTGTCCAATTGTTGGCATATAATTGTTCATAATAATTACTTAACAATCCTTTTTATTTCTGTGGTGTTGGTTGTAACTTCTTCTCTTTCATTTCTGATTTTATTTATTTGATCCCTCTTTTTTTCTTGATGAGTCTGGATAGTGGTTTACCAAATTTCTTTTTTATCTTTTCAAAGAAATAGCCTTTAGTTTCATTGATAGTTTCTATTCTTTTTTTAGTCTCTATTTTATTTATTTCCACTTTGAACTGTATTATTTCCTTCCTTCTACTAACTTTGGGCTTTACTTGGTCTTCTGTTTCTAGCTCTTTTAGATATAAAGTTTGATCGTTTATTTGAGATTTTTCTTGTTTCTTGAGATAGGCCTGTATCCCTATAAATGTCTCTTTTAGAACTGCTTTTGCTGTGTCCCATAGGTTTTGGACCATAGTGTTTCCATTTTTATTTGTCTTAAGGTATTTTTTTTAATTTATTTTGATTTCTTTGTTGACACATTGGTTGTTTAGTAGCATGTTGTTTAGCCTCCATGTGTTTGTACTTTTTTCCAGTTTTCATCTTATAATTGATTTCTAGTTTCATGCTGTTGTGGTCAGACAGGAGGCTTGACATGATTCAATCTTCTTAAATTTATTGAGACTTATTTTGTGAACTAACATGTGATCTATTCTAGAGAATGTTCAATGTACATTTGAAAAAAATGTATATTCTGCTGTTTTGGGGTGGAATGTTCTGTATATATTTATTAAGTCCATTTGATCTAATATGTCCTTTAAGTCCAGTGTTTCCTTGTTGATTTTCTGTCTGGATGATCAACCCATTGATGTAAGTGAGGTGTTACAGTCCCCTATTACTATTGTGTTACTGTCAATTTCTCCTTTTGTGTCTGTTAATATTTGCTTTATATATTTAGGTGCTCCTATGTTGGGCACATAGATATTTACAAGCATTATTATATCCTCTTGTTGGATTGTTCCTTTTATCATTACGTAATGCCCTTCTTTGTCTCTTGTTACAGTTTTTGTTTTAAAGTCTATTATGTTTGATATAAGTATTGCTACTCCAGGTTTTCGTTTGTTTCTATTTGCGTGGAATATCTTTTTCCATCCTTTCACTTTCACTCTGTGAATGTCTTTAGATCTGAAGTGTGTCTCCTGCAGGCATCATATATATGGGTCTTGTATTTTTATCTATTCAGCCACCCTATGTCTTTTGATTGGAGCATTTAGTCCATTTACATTTAAAGTAATTTTTGATAGGTATGTACTAATTGCCATTTTGTTACTTGTTTTCTGGATGTTTTTGTAGTTCTTCTCTGTTCCTTTCTTCTTCTCTTTCTCTCTTCCCTTGTGATTTGATGTCTTTCTTTAGTGTTATGTTTGGATTCCTTTCTTTTTATTTTCTGCATATTTATTATAGGTTTTTGGTTTGTGGTTACCATGAGGTTCATATTAGAACAACCTGTGTATATAACAGTCTATATTAAGTTGATGGTCTCTTAATTTTGAACAAATTCTAAAAGCTCTGCATTTTTACTCCTCCTACCATGTTTTATGTTTTTGATATTATATTTTACCTTTCTAATTTTGTGTATCTCTTAACCTTTTATTGTTGAAATAGATGATTTTAGTACTTTTGTCTTTTAACCTTCATACTAACTTTATAAGTCGTTGCCCATTATCTTCACTATTTGTCTTTACCAGTGATTTTTTTCTTTGATAATTTTCTTATTTCTATCTGTGATCTTTTCTTTTCCATTTAAAGAAGTCCCTTTAACATTTCTTGTAAGGCTAGTTTAGTGGTGATGAACTCCTTTAGTTTTTGGTTTTCTGGAAAACTGTTTATCTCTCTTTCCATTCTGAATGATAACTTTCCAGGTAGAGTATTCTCGGTTGTATGTTTTTTCCTTTCAGCACTTTGAATATATTGTGCCACTCCCTTTTAGCCTGTAAAGTTTCTGCTCAAAAGTCAGCTGATAGTCTTATGGGATTTCCTTTGTATGTAACTTGTTGCTTTCTACTTGCAGCTTTTAGGATTCTCTCTTTATCTTTAATTCGTGACATTTTGATTATAATGTGCCTTGGTGCAGGCCTCTTTGGGTTCATCTTGTTTGGATTCTCTTTGCTTTCTGGACCCGAGTGTCTTTTTCCTTCCCCAAGTTAGGAAAGTTTTTAGCTATTATTTATTCAAATAAGTTCTCTGCCACTTTGTCTCTCTCTTCTCCTCTAGGACATCTATAATGTAAATATTAGTATGCTTGATGTTGTCCCAGAGGTCCCTTAAGCTGTCCTCATTTTTTTTTTAAATCTTTTTTCTTTTTCTGTTCAGCCTGGGTAATTTCCTCTACTTTGTCATCCAGATCACTAATCCATTCTTCTGTATCATCTAATCTGCTGTTGATTCCCTCTAGTGAATTTTTCATTTCGGTTACTGTCTTCTTCAGCTCTGGTTGGTCCTTTTTTATATTTTCTAACTCTTTGTTCAACTTCTCACTGCATGCATCTATTCTCTCCCACATTTGGTGAGCATCCTTTTGACCATTACTTTGTACTCTTTATCAGATAGATTGCTTATCTCTGTTTCATTTAATTCTTTTTGTGAGGATTTGTCTTGTTCTTTCATTTGGAACATATTCCTGTGTCTCCTCATTTTGCCTAATTCTCTATGTTTATTTCTATGTATTGCCTAAATCTGCTATGTGTCCCAATCTTGGAAACATGGCCATATGTTGGAGAGGTCCTGTGGGGTCCAGCAGCATGGTCCCCTTTGGTCACAATAACCAGATGCTCCAGAGGTGTACTTTTTGTGATCTGTGTGTGCCCTTTTCTTCTGGAAGGGCTGCAACTACTGTGGGTTTGGGGGTAGGTGGGGCTGGCTTCCACATCAGCTTGCAGCAAGCCCGCATTGCACGCAGCTGCCGTGAGCACACTATTGAGTAGGACAGGCCTCCAGCATGCTGGCTGCGCGTCCCGGTGGTCCAGATACATGATCGGTGCAGGCGCGCTGGCGCTGGTGGGCAGGGCAAACCCCTGGTGTGGCTGGCTATGAAGTCCAGCGACAGACAACTGTTGTGCGTGTGCTGGGGGATGGAGCAGGCCCCTGGTGTGGCTGGTTGTGAAGCTCAGTGGTGCATGACTGCTGCGGGCTCACTGGTGGGTGGTTCAGACCCCTGGCTTGGGTTGACTGTTCTGTCCAGCTATGTTTGATTGCCTTGTATGTGCCAGAGGGTAGGGCTGGCCTCTGTGCTAATGGGCTAGAGGGAGGATTCCTAAATGGAGCCTGCCAGCACCAGTGTTTGCACAGCTAAAGGAGGTTGCAGAGATGGCTGCCACCAGTGTCTCAGTCCCTTGGGGAAGCCCCAGCTGCTTCCTGACTTTTTGGGAGGTGCTCCAAACTTAGTAAGTGAATCTCTTTTACCTGTGGACTATGCACTTTTTTATCTGGTGTTTTTGTGTTTGTTTCTGGGTTAACTCTGTGTGTGAGCCCTTTCAGAGCAGGTTTTCCTTTCTCTGTAGTTCTATAGTTTTCCTGAGCATATTTTCTATTGGTTTTTAAAGCTAGTTGTTTTGAGGTCTCATCTCTTCTGTCCTGGATGTAGGGCCTGGGTGCCTCATGTAGAGCTTGAATCCCTTGCCCCCCCAGGAAAAGCTCTGTGCCTTTGAGATTGCTCCTGACCATGAAACCCTATGGCTAGGGTGTGGTTTTTTCCTCAGTGGGCTCATATCTCTGCCTCTTACGCCCCTCTTGGTGTTATGCCTTGCTGTGGAAGGTCTTTTCATTCAGTTTCCTGGTCTCCCACAAAGGAAATTATTCTATGTGTAGTTGCAGATTTGTTGTGTCTAGGGAGGAGGCGAGCTCAAGATCCTCCTATGCCGCCATCTTCCAAACCATCTCACATAATGTGATTTTTAAAAATTATCTTTACCTTTGCACTTTGGACATATTCTGATATTCTAAAATCCATTTAAGGTTCACTCTAATTGGAAATTTGCCCTGACCCTTTCCATTTCGTAGCAATAGAATTCATGAATAAAAATAACCCATTTTTAATTATTTTTCAAATCAGACCTCCAAATCCTTATAGAAGAAATTTAATTAAAACTCAAAGAAGAAAGTAACATACTATAAAATAATTTTCATCACTTTGAAAATTAGATTCTAGCAAATTAGTCATGTACATTAATTTTGAACAAAGTTTACATTCTTGGAATAATAATTTTTATGTATTTCACAGAGATTAGAAGTCCGAGAATCGTTATCATTAAAGAAGAAGAAATATTTGTATTGCTAAATTGGTCTCATTTGAAATTAATATTAAAAGCAAAGCATATTAAAAAGCAGTATCAAATGTTTCTGGAGCATATCTACCTTTTGGTTTATAAATACTTTTTCTTTTGTTTTGAAATAAAAACATATGATGCATCTTATTCATCTTTGATATGTTTAACCTGGTATAGGGAGAAGCACGTGTTGTTATGGAGCGAATATGGCCAAAGCAGAGCCTTAAACTTGATTTAACTTTTCTTGAAATTAGTAAATGAAGCTCATGTCATAATATGAAAATATTCTCTTTTCAACATATAAGTGTGCTAATATTATCCATTGAAATAAAAAAATATGTTTTTGGTAAAATAAGTGATTCTGTTATGATGAGTGACTATAAATTAATTGAAAAACAAACATATTAGAATTTATATAGCCAAGTATGCATAATTCTTTACCTTAAGAGATTATATATTAACTATAGTAATGATGCCATTGTCACAGTAATAAAGAGAATATTTTTAAACACCTAATGTGCCAGCTTTGTTCTAAACACTTTAAATGATTTTTTCCTCAAAACAACTGTATGAAGTAGGCATTGTTATTACTCCATAATGTAGATGGAGATTGAACGGATTGAAAATTAGATTCGGATCATTGAAAGGACTCACAGCGCATCCTCATATAAGGCTTTTAATAAAGGTAAGGACACGGTATGGCAGGAGAAAGAGATCAGGCAAACAATAGGGTCCTGCTTATCAGGGTCCTTCTCATTTGTGAGACTATGATTTATCCCCAGATTTTACCACCATTTGTGCAATGTATCTTGCTTTGGGAGAGTTTGCTATATAAGTTCCTGATGGGATCTTTTATGTCAGCCAAGCCAGGCTGAAGAACCAGTAATAGCAGTTACTGGGGTTATTTTGGGAGTTATTTGGGGGTTACTTTGGAAATGCTGCATTTTGATACCCACCTCTGATTCCATAATGAATTTCATAATACAGCACCCCACCTTGGGGTTCTTTTATCTTCCAGCTATCTCAGGCCCATTTTCTGGGCCATATTGCAACTCCACTGGCTACTACCCAAGAACTGGCAAAAGTTACTTTTGCTATTATCTAGTTCCTCTAGTGTCATAAGAAACAGCACTCAATTCTGCCTGTTGAGCAGATTTATCTCTTACCTCTTTAGTTAATGTATTGCCATCAACACTTCGACCGTGCAGCTGCTGTCTAGATTGAATGCAGGTTGGGTTGGTCTTTCACCTTTGAGGACCCATCTACAAACCAGGCTGCTTGTTTGGCACCCTTTGATAATGTGTCATAGAGAGGGGATCATTGTGTTACCTCTTTAAATAACTCCACAGGGAGATGTAAGACCCAAGGGGATGGCAGCCTCTTGTTCATATGTGATGAACACACTTAGTGGTCCCCCTTATTTTGTGTTCTTCAATATACTATTTTCACTTAAAGAGGAAATTCTTCTCTCCATTTCCCTCCCTGTAGGATGATGATATGACAACCTGTGATGATGGGTATCTCAAGTCTCACCATAAATATACGAGCTTCATAATCGAAACAATTTTAATTAAAGCTCCAATAACAAGCCAAGACTTGTTTTCAAATGGTGTACTTTAAAGTTGCATTGGGTTACTTTTTAGTCCAAAATACGAGCAATTACCGCTGAGTGGCAGTAACAGACTTTTGTCAAATGCTCCAGTTGGCTTTTAAGGGACACCACTAATCTTTTGAGCATGGGGGTCTTAAGGTGAATGTGGGATGGTAGGGTTACAAGGAACTTGACTATGCCATGGTTCTCTGAAGGTCTAAAAAAGAAAAAAACCCTGCTATTTCTCAAAGCTACACTCTAATTTAGGGTTTTTTTTGGTAATTTTATGAATAGAGGCTAATATATTTCTCAGATGTTGTATGTAATTTCTTTAGAAACCAAGCAACCTAATCAATTTTTGTACCACTTCTTTGATTTTGGAGTTGTCAGGAACAGTAACTTATTTTTGATTGTCGGAGGGATGTCCTAGTCACCCCTGTCTCAGAGATGTCTAGGCATTTCCCCGTTTTTGCTGAGCTCTGTACTTTAGTTGGGTTAATCAGCCATCCTCTGGGGTCATATGACTAACAAGCACTTATAATCATTTTACCTTAGGGTTCAGATTAAGATATAAATATTATACCATTAATATAATAAACAACTGTATTTCCAATTTTATCAAGTCTAAGTTTATCTCCAATCTCCAAAATATACAAAGAACTCATACAATTCAATATCAAAAAAACAATCTGATTAAAAAATGGGAAGAGGAAATGTATAGAAATTTTTCCAAAGAAGACTTGTTATACAAATTGCCAAGAAGTACATGAAAATGTGCTCAACATCACTAACCATCAGGAAAATGCAAGTCAAAACCACAATGAGATATTACCTCACACTTTTTAGAATGATGAAATGATAAGTTTTGGCAAAGGTGTGGAAAAAAGGGTATTCTTGTTCATTGTTGGTGGGAATGTAAATTGGTGTATATATATATATATATATATATATCAATATAATGGAATACTATTCAGCCACAAAAAAGAAGGAAATGCTGCCATTTGTGACAACATGGATGGACCTTGAGGGCATTACGCTAAGTGAAATAAGTCAGAGAAAGACAAATACTATATGATCTCACTTATACGTGGAATCTAAAAAAGCCAAACTCACAGAAACAGAAAGCAGAATGGTGATTACCATGGCTAGGCGTAGGGAAATGGGGAAGAGAAGATGTTGGTCAAAGGGTGCAAACTTCCAGTTATAAGATGAACAAGTTCTGGAGATCTAATATAGAGCAAAAAAAAGTCTTTATTTCATCAAGTGTGGCAATAGCAGCAGAATTTAAATATCTCTGTGAAAACACAGTAAATGTGTGTTTTTCCATCCATCTCACATGAATGCAAATTGGCTTTGAATTTCTTCATGAGCAGAAATGGAAAAGAAAGTATTAGCCAAATAAATCACAAAATTGCAGTCTCCCTTATCTGGTTGCACAGTTTGAATATTTAATATCATGTTGTGCACTACTTGTGGCATGAGGGCTATTATTTATTAACATTTCTATAATCTACAGTGAATCTCCAGGATTCATCAGCTTTTCTCACAGGCCATTAAACAAGGAATCTGTGGGTGTTGATAGACCTGCATCTAAAAGAACTTTAATTAAAATCAAAATTTCTTTATGTACCTCAGGTATCCAACCCTAGTCTATCCTAATTGTTTTAAATTAACCACTTGAGTGGTCTTAGATAATTTTAAAAGTTCCCTTCTACCATGCTCCATTAAAAGAGAATGAAGAATAAATTTACGGGACAATCTGTTCCCCAATAATTTGGGTCAGGTAAGAGTCTTCCATTTGAACATTACATCTATTGTAATAACACATTCTAGCAGGGTGAGATAGCCGTACAAAATTTTTGTTAATAAATTCCTATGTTTTAAGCCATTCTTTGACTTTTGTAACCTCTGCAGTTGCTCACCGTATCTCCCCAATTTAATTATATTGCTTGCTATCTTTTCCCTTTCAGGCTTTAGTATGACATTATATGGGGCACCGGTGTCCAGAAATGTAACTAAAATTTTTCGCCACCCTTAGGCCATTTTACCCATATCAATGTTAACAGCCTTGAGTCCCTTGCTGGGGTTGAGCCAAGTAAGCTTGGCTCTCCGGTCATCCAGAGTCATATTCTTCACCTTTGTTCCACACAATTTTAATTGGCATTGATTCAAGGGATTATAAATTCCTTTTTGTATGATAATCATGTTTTTAAAAATGCATTAAGGCTAGGGTAAATTGAGCAAATCTGTCGCAGTCCTTTGACAGTCTGAAGAGTTGGTGGGGAAGTCAGATCAGTTCATCTTTACGTAGTGGTTCATTAAAATTTTGAGAGTTACATTATCTATTGTTCCCCTTTTTAATACTATTTTCAATTAAACTTCTGAATACTTAACATTCACTTTAATTTTTCTGAAGGTTTTTTTTAAACTTTTATTCTTATTTCCTTTCTTTTGCATAATCCAAATCGTTTTTCCATCATTAGCCCCCATTTGCAGTAACTGGGCAAGGAGTCCCCCCATAGTTTCCCTCACCTCATCTTGTCCCTACAACCATAGAGTCATACAAGGAATTCAAGCAGCTGGAGCCTCTTATATCACAGTGTCAACTGTGTCTTGACCAAAAGTATAGAGTTAGGAGAAATTCAGAATTATAAAACTAATTAAGGTTACTTAAATTCTCCACATTTCAGCGGCCTCAGAAGAAGTATTCCATTTAATATCTAAGGGTAGATTTGAATGATTCTCCTTTTTAGGTTTGTGTTATTTACCGTTGCCTTTATAGAGCTTAACAGGTCGGGAGTTTGCCCCTCTATCTACATTTCTACAAAAGTTGCAGTAAGTGAGGGTCTTGAGTAAGAACTAACATGCTTGTCCATTTGACAGTATCTGATGCAAGAGGAATAGCTCTTTGATATCTCATTCACAACAATTGATTTCAATAGAGGTTCAGAAGTGAGTTTGTGATAATTTACCAACTGGCTTAACTCTTTCACTGAATATCCTTGTGTTTCTGTAGTCTCTTGATTCCTCCCCCAATTTGTGAACATTTAGTGATTTTTGTTCATACAGGGACCATATTTTGACAAAAGCTGTTATCCTCCCAACTCTTTTTGGACATTACAGTCTGCACCATGCACTGTAAGTGTGTGGGCCTGGAAGCCACCAGCTGCTTCTCTGTTACTATCACTTCTTCTCAAACAGACAAAAGCAGCCAAGGCACAGTACACTTGGTTGACTTGCTCATCTTTTGAATTTCTCTGGTAAATTCATTTAGCTCTTTGCCCTAGCCAGGGATCTACCTCTCCAACACCCACTGATAGACAATTCTTCCCAACAATGGTTGCTACATTTGTGCAACTTCATGCCAGGGATTGGTAGGAATAGTTCCTACCAACTATTGATAAGACTAGTTCCTCATTTCCGCTCCCTTCTTCATTTTTTATTCTCCCCAAAAGAGTCTTCACCATTTCTTAAATTATAGAGCAAACTATGCCACCTGCACATATTGCAACAGGTTACATAACTGAAAAGACTCACAAGATTCCGTAGAACATATACCTGAACGGTATTAATAAAGGCAAGAACAGAGCAGTAGAAAAAGTAAGGGAAAGTGCCAAGGTCCTAGAGAGTACCAAAGTCCTGGAGAGATTTCCAGGTCAGCTTTTCAAAGTCTTTCTTGTTTGCACAGGGCACATTTCATCACCAGATTGAACCATCATGATTTGTGTGATAAATCTTAGTTTGGGGAGATGTCCCTAAAAGTTTCTAGTGAGATCTTTTATGCCGTTGATCACTTAATCAATCAAGGCTGTCGAACTGGAAATAACAGGTGGAAGCCATAAATAACTTTACCAGTGTGGTCCACAGGGCAAGTGTTGAACTTTAAACAGCATGTTATATACAATAATGTTGTCACACCCCCCTTCCCTTATCTTAATCAAGAGTCAGTTCCAGACTTTCAGTTGACCACAGAGATGAGCACAGAGGTGTCTCGTTCAGCTGCAAAATAACGATTTTACACAGGGCATACTAAGGCACAGATGGCCTGGCCAAAACTTATCCAGTTAATAGGTGGTACAGTAGGAATTTGAACTCAAACATTCTGGTTCTGAGGGCCTACACTAAGACCTCAGTCCTTGGATGCATTTCTGTAGCATTTTGTAATTGCCTTTAGAGTCATTTAGAGTCTCACAAGACAAACGTCACTAAACTGACAGCTACTGGTGAACAAGAACCACACATTAGTCTTCTTCTTGGTTAAGTCCCCAGAACAGTGCCTGGCCTATTATAGCTAATTAATATTTATTAAAATTAATTGATGTAAAAACTGCATTAATTACTTTATAATACCACTGTATTTTTATGTTATAATCTATATCCAAATTAAGTGCTCCAATCTGGCTTAATTCACCATGAATAAAGGTGGGAAATATACAAATAATTTAGATGGGCCAGTTCCCGTCCCAATGTTCATTTGAATCATGAAATAGTTCAACTGGCTGAGTTTTCGAGAAAATAAATGGAGCTAGTCAGTGCAGAATCTTAAAGGCCCTCTTTACTACATAGGCAGTCTACATAACCCAAAGATATTTCTACTTTTCACCTGTAGAATCCACAATTCCAGTGCTTTGCACACACAAGAAATATATAGGCATACCTCACATACATTGCGTGTGCAGTTCCAGACCACCACAATAAAGCAAGTACAGCAATAAAGTGAGTCGCGTGAAGGTTTTTGGTTTCCCAGTGCATATAAAAATTATGTTTAGGGCCGGCCCCGTGGCTTAGCGGTTAAGTGCGCATGCTCCACTACTGGCGGCCCAGGTTCGGATCCCGGGCGTGCACCGACGCACCACTTGTTCGGCCATGCTGAGGCCGCATCTCACATACAGCAACTAGAAGGCTGTGCAACTATGACATACAACTATCTACTGGGGCTTTGGGGAGAAAAAAGGAGGAGGATTGGCAATAGATGTGAGCTCAGAGCCGGTCTTCCTCAGCAAAAAGAGGAGGATTAGCATGGTTGTTAGCTCAGGGCTGATCTTCCTCACGAAAAAAAAAAATTATGTTTACACTATACTGTACTCTACTAAGTGTGCAATAGCATTATGTCTGAAAAAACAATGTACATTGTACAATGTACTTAATTAAAAAATACTTTATTGCTAAAAACTTTAACTATCATCTGGGTCTTCAGCGCGTCATAAGTTTTTGGCTGGTGGAGGGTCTTGTGTCAATGTTGACGGCTGCTGACTGATCAGAGTGGGTCACTGAAGGCTGGAGTAGCTGTGGCAATTTCTTAAAATAAGACAGTGATGAACTTTGCCAAATCAATCGACTCTTCTTTTCAAATATAATTTCTCTGTAGCATGTGATGCTGTTTGATAGCATTTTACCCACAGTAGAACTTCTTTCAAAATTGGATTCAATCCTCTCAACCTGTGACACTGCTTTATCAACTAAGTTTATGTCATATTCTAAATCATTTGTTGTCATTTCAACAGTCTTCATAGCATCTTCACCAGGAGCAGATTCCATTTCAAGAAACCATGTTCTTTGCTCATTGATAAGAAGCAACTCCTCATCTGTTCAAGTTTTATCATGAGATTGCAGCAATTCAGTGACATCTTTGGGCTCCACTTCTAATTCTAGTTCTCTTGCCATTTTCACCATACCTGCAGTTAGTTGCTCCACTGAAGTCTTGAACTCCTCAGAGTCCTCCATGAGGGTTTGAATCAACTTCTTCCAAACTCCCGTTAATGTTGATATTTTAACCTCTTCCCGTGAGTCATCAGTGTTCTTAGTGGCATCTAAAATGGTAAATCCTCTCCAGAAGGTTTCAATTTACTTTGCTCAAATCCATCAGAGAAATCACTATGTATGGCAGCTATACTCTTACAAAATATATTTCGTAAATAATAAGAATGAAAGTCAAAATTACTCCTTGATCCATGGGCTGCTGAATAGATGTTGTGTTAGCAGACATGAAAACAATATTAATCTTGTTGTACACATCCGTCAGAGCTCTTGGGTAACCAAGTGCATTGTTGTTGAGCAGTAATATTTTGAAAGGAATCTTTTTTTTTGTAAGCAGTAGATCTCAACAGTGGGCTTAAAATATTCAGTAAACAATGTTGTAAACAAATGTGCTGTCATTCAGGCTTTGTTGTTTCACGTATAGAGTACAGGCAGAGTAGATTTAGCATAATTCTTAAAAGCCCTAGGATTTTCAGAATGGTAAATAAGCATTGGCTTCAAGTTAAAGTCATCAGCAACATTAGTCCACAAAAAGAGAGTCAGCCTGTCCTTTGAAGCTTTGAAGCCAGGAACTGACTTCTCTTCTATAACTATGAAAGTCCTAGATGGCATCTTCTTCCAGTATAAAGCTGTTTTGTCTACATGGAAAATCTGTTGTTTAGTGTTTCCACCTTCATTAATTATCTTAGCTAGGTCTCCTGGAGAACTTGCTGCAGCTTCTGTATCAACACTTGCTGTTTTATCTTTCACTTTTATATTATGGAGAGGGTTTCTTTCCTTAAACCTCATGAACCAACTCTGCTACCTTCAAACTTTTCTTCTGCAGCTTCCTCACCTCTCTCAGTCTTCATAGAATTCAAGAGAGTTATTAGGGCTTTGCTCTGCATTAGGCTTTGGCTTAAGGGAATGTTATAGCTGGTTTGATCTTCTATCCAGACCACTAAAACTTTCTCCATGTCAGCAATTAAGGCTGTTTTACTCTCTTACTATTTGCGTGTTCACTGAAGTAGCACTTTTAATTTCTTTCAAGACCTTTTCCTTTGCATTCACAACTTGGCTAATTGTTCGCACAAGAGGCCTAGCTTTCTGCCTATCTTGCCTTTTGACATGCCTTCCTCACTAACCTTAATCATTTCTAGCTTTTGACTTAAAGTGAGAGATGTGTGACTCTTTCTTTCACTTGAACACTTAGAGGCCATTATAGAGTTATTAATTATCCCAATTTCAATATTGTGTCTCAGGGCATAGGGAAGCCCAAGGAGAGAGAGAGAGATGGGGCAACAACCGGTCAGTGGAGCAATCAGAACACACACATTTATTAAAATTTATCATCTTATATGGGCAGGGTTTGTGGTGCCCCAAAACAATTACAATAGTAGCATCAAAGGTCACCATAACAAATATAATAATGGTAAAAAAAGTTTGAAATATTGTGAGAATTACCAAAATGTGACACAGAGACACAAGTGTGCAAAATGCTGTTGGAAAAATGGCTCGAATTGACTTGCTCAATGCAGGGTTGCTACAAATCTTCAATTTGTAAAAAACGCAATAAATGTGAAGTGCGATAAAGTAAAGCACAATAAAACGAGGCATGCTGTAATGCAAATATGTGTTTATTTGGTTTGTAATTTTAAATTGATTTCAGAATTTGATATGAAATATACTGCAAAAGTAAACATTAATTTTGGAAAAATGTATTGAATACACATAAATATTAAAATATATACTAAACATTAATTTTGAAAGACATATAATTATCTATTTTTTAGGCGTTTAAGTGTTTTTTAGGCTTTTTTTGTCGTATTAATTCTTTTCCACTTTAAATTGTTGAGTAACATACCACCTGAGAACTTATAATGTAGCATATTATAATGATTTACATACACACACACACACACACACATATATATATATATAAAGGACTTATACAACATAAAATATTAAATTGTTATGTAAAGTCTTTATGAACATATATTTTGCTTACTTTGTTTGCTTTTGGATCTTAAAGGAATAAAATAAAGTTTATATATTATCCTTCTTCCTAATCAAATCATAATATATTTTGTCACCTTTTTGCCTTTTTTCTTAAATATATATTATTCTGTACAGCAGTAATTACTGAAAAGTTTACATTTTATACTTTTGCTTAATGTATCACACACACTTTTTATGCTCGAAAATCGGTTTTGTATTTATTACTTTTAATGGCTGAATTATATTCTATCAAATGGGAATGCCTCAATTTAATGGCTCCTTTATGTCTAGACTATTGTCTTTTTCCCAAGTTGCTTTCTATTATAAGTATTGTTTTACCAAACATTAATTATTTCCTTAGGTTAAAATCTCAGAAGTATGATTACTAAGACAAAGAACATATTTTTTTTTGTTTACATAAGGTAAAATTTCTTTATATTATTTTTGAAGTTTTTGCCGTTGTACATTTAATGAATTGAGTCCGTCTTCTTTCAAGATCCTCTTACTAGTATGGATTAGTTTTTATTTCTAATTAAATAAGTTTCAAACTGTATCTCATTACGCTTTTAATTTATTTTGCATTCTGAAATTATATTGTGCCTGGCAATTTTCCACTTTCACGTTGTTTTTTCCCCTTGTATGAATAGAGAGTTCATATGCTTTGCCCAGTTTTCTTAACATATTTCTCAGGGGTTCTTTATGTAATGTACATCAATAATGTAATTTATATCACCACACCAAATAAATCTGTTGTAAGAGAGTTACTGGTAAATAAGATGTTTATTTTTGCCATTAGGCCATCCAGCAAGAATTCAAAGTCATTCTTGTTCTTCTACTCTGTGGAGGTGGCATAGGGATTGAGGGCAAAGAGAAAGCCCTGTTTAGAACATTAATAATCACCCTATTTAACCCCATTGAGATGGCAAAAAAAAGCATCTTTTTTCCGTTATGATAATAAATTCAACATCTTGGTGGTAAGGATTTTTCATTAATCCACGATTCTAATGGAAATCATTTGCTTTTGGTTCACCTGTGGATTTGAGATGGTGAAAATGCGTATTAAACCATGATTAAAATAATATGCTGTTGACTGGAGAAGATGAAAAACCAATTAGCCTGATCAGGCTGGGGAGAGTAGGGGGAGCCAAGTCCCATCATTACATAGAGGCATGTTCTTGGCACCAACCACACAAGTTACAATGAATATAGTAGTTACAACCGACTGACATCTACATATGTAGGATCATAATTAGCATCTTATGCACTAAGTATGTTTTAGATGCTATATAGATAGAGAGATATAGAGTTAAATAATCTGCTAATTCTCATGCAACTCAATGAGATGGGTATTATTATTTCTTTCATTTCACAGAGAAGGAAACTAAGGCACCAAGAAATTGATCTAAGTCAAGAGGTTTATTAATAGTAGAACTGGGACATGAGTCTGTGCAGTTTATTTTAGTCAATTCTTGACCACTATACTGAACTTCTCTAAGGGAATTATTATTATTATTATTATTATTACTCTTATTATTATAATGTATATAACAGAGTTGTTGAAAAATAATATTGATAAAATGTTGAATTGCTCTATATGATTATTGAATTATTAAGTGTATTAATGAGGTTTAATATTTTATGCAGACTCTAAAACACTGAATGGCAATTTGAATTCTAATGGACTCACAGTAGAGGAGAGTCAGGAAGATGTGGGCTTTTGCAAAGCTGCATTTTGTCTGCCCTGTTATTTAACTTGGTGCCAGATTTATGGGTTAATCCCAGCATAGGACACAGTGAAGCTACAGGCTACTTGAAGTAGATCACTTAGAACTATTACCTGCAGTTGCTTGTAGGGTGCAATATATTACAAGCAGTGAATAGCTGTCTGTGCTTCAAGGGGATTAACAAGAAAAGTGGCTTAGACAATTCAAGTCTCCCAATAAGCCAGACCTCAATTATTTTTTAATTTCAGATACCTTTTTACTTTAAGTAAAGCTTTCTTGTTAACTTCTTAATTTTCTACTTTAGCTTATTTATAGATATAGTTCTGTAATTAACCTTAAGTTTATGTAAATTCTTAAAACATTTTGGTGTGTTTTTGTCTTCTATTCCCCAATAAAACGATTACTTTCTCATGTATTTGTTTTAATATGGTGAGATATAAATGCATGATCATAATACTTATTATTGATCACTATAATTTGATTCACTTTTGATGCTATACCTATTATAATGCAAGTTTATCTTAGTGCAATATTCTTTTATGTTTTTAAAACAAAGCCCCTGATGTCAAGTCATTGAGCCATCTTAAAGTAGGTAAACAGGAACAATACTAATAGCTTTGTTAATCTGAATGTATGGGCAAGTCTATTTCCCCAATGCTTTCTAGCTCTATTAGAAACTAATTTCATAAGAGACTATAGAAGATGTACAGCAACCCAGCAAAAGCAACAACAATGTATTTCTTTCTAGCCCAGTGTACATTTAAATTCTGTTACAAGATGCATCATAGGCACAGAGATTACTAACAGGTAAATATCACCTTAAAGCAATGGTTCCCGAAAAATCGTTGTTACACCAGCAGGGAAATTTCCACTTGTTAAATTGTTAGAAATGCAAATTTACTAGTCCTACCCCAGCCCTACTGAATCAGAAGTTCTGTAAGGAACCTAGCAATCTTTGTTTTAACCAGTTCTCCAAATGATTCTGTTCTACACTGGTTTGAGAACCACAGCTTTAAAGGATTATTGTGCTTCCCACAAATTGTCAAGAAGTAGGGTTCATAATTCAAGAGAATCTGCTCTTTGTTTCCAATTTCTACTATTCTCCACATGTTGAACCTCTCCTCATAGTCATCTTCTCATCTTGAACTTGGCCATAACAGGGCGGTACTGAAGTTGTGTTATGGCTATTAGAACTAGAGGCTGGAACAAGGAAAAATTTGTTTTAAGATGAGTGAAGCGGAATGGGTGTAGTATTATAAACTAACAGTGAAGGACAACGAGTGTTGGTAAGGATATGGAGAAAAGGAAACCCTTGTGCACTGTTGGTGGGAATGTAAATTGGTGCAGCCACTATGGAAAACAGTATGGAGATTCCCCCAAAAAATTAAAAATAGAACTACCATATGATCCAGCAATCCCATTCCTGGGTATACATTCAAAGGAAATTTTGAAAACAGGATCTCGAAGAGATATCTGTACTCCCATGTTCATTGCAGCATTATTCAAAATAGCCAAGATATGGAAACAACCTAAGTGTCTGTCAACAGATGAATGGATAAATAAGATGTGTTATATATAAACAATGGAATATTATTCAACCATGAGAAAGAAGCAAATCCCACTATTTGGGACAACATGGATGATGGAGCCTGAGGGCATTATGCCAAGAAAAATTAGCAAGACAAAGACAAATACTGCATGGTATTACTTATATGCAGAATATAAAAACAATAATAATAATAAGTCAAATACATAGAAACAGAGAAAAGTGGTTGCTAGGGGCTGCAGAGTACGGGAATTAGGGAAAGGTTGGTTAAGGGTACAAACTTTCAGCTATAAGATGAATAAGTTCTGAGGATCTAATCTATAACATGGTGAGTATAGTTGATAATACTGTATTGTATAATTAAAATTTGCCAAGAGAGTAGAACTTAAATGTTCTCACCAAAAAAAAAAAAAAAAAGATAAATATGTAAGATGATGGATGTGTTAATTAACTAGATGGGGGAATCCTTCCGCAATGTTTGTGTGTATCAAATCACCATGATGTACACTTGAAATATCTGACAGTTTTATATGTCAGTTATACCTTAATAAAGCTGAAAAAAAAGTGAGGGCTTGAAATTGGCTATACTTTCACAAAGTTTCTTTAGCTCTCAAGCCAAGACCTGTAAAAATGGGGCAAATGGATCACCGAAGGTTTAAGTTTACATTATTTGTATTATCTGCTGTTTCACTCAGGCATCCCAGCCATTTCATGAAGGGCTTTGATGTCATAAATGGCAAGGCTATTATTCACCAAAGACCTGTCACAGAGGCCTGTGTGATTTCACAGTCACTCACTGGTTGCATATTTTTGTCCAAGTAATATAACATCTCTAATTTTAGTTATCTACTTTTTTACGATGTGCTATCGAACACCAATCTAGCTGATTTATTGTGAGCTCTTTAGCTTTATTTAAATAATCATATATCTTTATTTAATCAGTTATAAATTGTAGAGCTGATTTAAAATATAAAGCTCCTAGTGGTTAAGTGCACGCGCCCCACTACTGGCCCCCCGGGTTCAGATCTGGGGTGCACACTGACGCACCGCTTGTCTGGCCATGCTGGGGCTGCGTCCCACATACAACAACTAGAAGGATATGCAACTATGACATACAACTATCTACTGTGGCTTTGGGGAGAAAAAGGGGAAAAAAAAGGAGGAGGATTGGCAATAGATGTTAGCTCAGGGCCGGTCTTCCTCAGCAAAAAGAAGAGGATTGGCATGGTTGTTAGCTCAGGGCTGATCTTCCTCATACACACACACACAGGCACACAAATATATATATATAAACATATATATATATATGTATATATATATATATAAAGCTCTTAGATTTTATTGTAATATTTTTTATTACCACATATGTTGTCATCTATCTATACAGCACCTTATTATTTATAAAGCATTTTCACATGTATCATTCTTTATTGGGCCACAGAGCAAGAGCATGTTAAACTGAGAGGCATCTGCATGAAAGTTACATTGATGAAAACACAGGATCAAAGGAATGCTGACAGTTGCCTTCTCTTAGTTACTCTGTGTGGTTGTGCTGAAGATAAACCCAAAGGTTTTAAAATTATTATCATTATTAAATAAAGGGTAACCATTTTTAAGAAAGTGAAAGGCTTTTTGCATACTTTGAATTCAATTTTGCTTGATTTGAGAGAGGAAATTATTTAAAATAATCTTTTTCTGTATCAAAATAATCTGGCTGCCACTTTGAGCTCTAATCAACCTAAACTGACTTTGTCCTTGTTAATTTGTATCTTGATTTACCCTTTGTTCTGGGAAACCTAGGCACACAAATTTCCACTATTTAAGTATCCATTTAATCTTTTCCCCATCATCGCATCTATTAAACTATAAACTTAAAATCTGAAAATACTCCTTTTAATCACATTGAATTCATAACCTTGGAGAAAATATGGAAAACATATCAAGCATTCATTGTTTACTAATTTAATTGAAATTAAATGGACACGTCAATAAAATAAGAAAAAAAATTTATAAAATGTAGTACAGCACGCATACGCACACTACATGGAAATCTCTTATGTTGCTCCTGAATTACTCTGAATCTTGAATATTTCCCAAACTTATGTTTGTGGTTATAACTCTTATTCTTTAGTCACAATAAAATATTTGATGTTACAAGTTGATGATTTGCAATTGCTGTAGACTAACTTTGCAAACTGGAAATGATGTTCTTATTGTTTTGTTGATCACTCCCTATTCTAAAATAAACAGAAAAGAGACAAATAATAAAGAATAGCACATTGAGTCATGATATGCTTTCATTAGAAGGGAGAAATTTTCTTCATACATAATTTTTATTTAATTTTTTCTTATAGGTATATAAACCTATATTTTTTTCAAAACTGCTATAGGTCTGAAATGTTTAATTATATATAGTAAATATTATATATTGCAACATGTTTTTATATAATATACATATTGCTGGCACACCAATTTGATTATGATGCCTTGGTGTTTTCTTTCTATTTATTTTGCTTGGGTCTTATTGAGCTTTTTGAATCTGCAGGTTTATAATTTTCACCTTATTTGAAAAAATTTTGGCCACTTTTCTTGAAATATTTTTTCTAGTTCATGACTTCTCTCTCTTCTTTCCTGGAACTTCAATTATATATCTGTTACACAGGTTGATATTATCCCATAAATTACTCAGAATCTGTTTGTTAGCTGCCGTTTTTTGTGTACTTCAATTCCTATACTTGATATTACTATATTCTCAAGTTCACCGCTCTTTCTTTCTGCAGTGTTTAATTTGCTTTTAATCTCAACCAGTGAATTATTCATTTCATATTATAATTTTCATTTGTTCATAAAGTTCATTTGTCTGTATGTTTATGTATGTATGTTTTGTTTCCCTTTTATTTTCATTATTACTTTCAATTTCCTGAATATTTTTGCAATAACTGTTTTTCTTTGTAGATGAAACAAGATCCACCATAAGTTGATATTTTTTTGAGGAAGATTCACCCTGAGCTAACATCTGTTGCCAATCTTCCTCTTTTTCTTTCTCCCCAAAGCCCCAGCACATAGTTGTAAATCCCAGTTGTAGGTCCTTTTAGTTTTTCTATGTGGGACACCCCCTCACCATGGCTTGATGAGCAGTGAGTAGGTCCACACCCAGGATCTGAACCAGTGAACCCTGGGGTCCTGAAGTAGAACACATGAACTTAGCCACTATGCCACCAGGCTGGCCCTGCAATAACTGTTTTAAGGAACTTGCCTGCTAATTCCAGTATTCTTACCATTTTTGGTCTGTTTTTATTAACTGACTTTTATCCAGTTTATGAATCACATTTTCTGTTTGTATGTTTTTTTGAGGGGGAGGGTTACATGACTGTTTTTCATTAGCTGTTGATATTGCATTTATTATATTGTTGAGTATTTGTACTTTTTTGTCTTTATGGAATTTTGGGCTTTGATTTGGTGGGCAGTTAAATTGCTTGTTTCTGACTTGTTCTTAAGCTTTGTTAGGATGGGTCTGAAGAATTGACAGATTAAAGTATAGGAAGCCCAGTTAAATATGAAATCCAGATAACCAACAAACCTTTTTTTTTCAGGATATGTCCCATGCAATCCTATAAATAAAAAGTTGGGGCATTAAACTGAACCATCAATTGCATTTTTTTTGAGACATACTTGTATAAAAAAATATTGTTAATCTGAAATTCAAATTGACTAGGCATCCTATATTTTTATTTGCCAAATTCAGCAATCCTAGAAGTAGTCTACTGGAAGTCTCTATCAAATAACCCGGGTATTCACCTAGATCTCTCTACTTTGGCAGGTTGGAAATTGTCTCCCATCCCTCTCAACCTCTAGGAAGTTTTCAGCTTATAGTTTGCTGAAAGTTCTTCTTTGCCTGACCTTGTGTATTTTCATCCTATGCTTGTGCAGCTTGGTCTTCGGACAAGGACTTAAGAGGAATCCTATATACTTTTCTTGGACTCTGTTTACTTTCTTATGGCTGTACCAAATTACTACAGACTTGATGTCTTAAAACAGTACAAATTTATTCTGTCACTGTTCTGGAGGTCAGAAGTCTAAAATCAGTATCACTGGACTGAAAACATACGGCTACTTGTAGTTATATTATATCCATCTAGAAATGGGCATATTTTAGCCGTGTGCAACACACTACTGTCCATTCTTCAAAACACACACCATTTCTCACCTTCTTGCCATTGTCTATTCACGTACAATTCCATATGCTTGAAATGACCTTCCTTGCATTGTACACCAAACAAATTCCTAATTAGCTCTCATCTCATCGGGGAAACTCTACTTCAATTCCCTTATGTAAATGGTTAGCACATCCTCAACCTGTACTTACCTGTTATTATGTATCTTTTGTAAATACCATTTATACGCCTTTAATTTCTTATATACTCTATTGTGAAGTTAGAGAGAGCACAGTCCACAAGACCACTCTCAGATTTGATAATTTGCTAGGAGGACTCACAGAATTCACTAAAAGCTATTATACTCACAGTTGTGGTTTATTAGAGCTAAAGGATACGTATTGAAACCAGCCAAGAGAAGAGGTCAGAGATCAGAGTGCAGGAAAGATCCAAATATGGAGATTCCAATTGTCCTCTCCCTGTGGAGTCATGGACAGCCTTACTTTTCTGGTGTTGATATGTGACAATACACATGGAGTCTCGTCAACCAGAGAAGCTCACCTGAGACTTGGTGTCCAGAAATTTTATTGGAGCTCTATTGTTGCCTGTCTACATAGCTGACCTTTAGTCTCCAGTCCCTCCAGAGGTAGAATAGATACCGTGTGGCTGACCTTTAGACTCCAGCCCCTCCAAAGGTAGAGCAGACACCATGTGGCACAAAACCCCTGTCATAAATCACATTATTAGATTGTCAAGGTCTCCAGGTAAACAAAGACACTCTTATCAGGTAGGACATTCCAAGGATGTAGATACCACCTTCCAGTAGCTAAGGCAAAGTCCCCATCTCTGTTTGGGTAAGTTTAATTGTTTATTAGAATTTTTGCTCACTAGACTTTCATATGTTTCATAATTATTAGCACAGTGCTGAACAATAATAGGCATTCAATAGATATTTTCATATTAATGAATAAATATTTTTAAATAAACGAATATGTGAACATGATATATGTTAATTCAATTTTCAGTATGTGATTTCTGTTTTGGCAGCATGTGTGGTATTATTTTAGGGTAACGGAGCAAGAGTAATAAATCAAAATCTAAGTAGTGAACTCAAATTATTTATGTTTATGTCCGTGAATTGACATAACAC
Organism: Diceros bicornis minor; assembly: GCF_020826845.1. Lineage (NCBI taxonomy): Eukaryota > Metazoa > Chordata > Mammalia > Perissodactyla > Rhinocerotidae > Diceros > Diceros bicornis. Next base: position 54,930,967 of record NC_080750.1, on the reverse strand, counting down.
TAATTTGAAGCAAAGATCATTTCTTATTATGTATATAAGGGAAAGTATGAGACAGAGTAGAGGGAGCTGAGCTAAAAGATTAGTTCAAACCAAGGACACTGAGTTCTGAAGGTCCTTTAAAAAAATCCTTAGTTTGTGTGACTGAATTCTAGCCGTGATGCCAAGTCTCCATTTTGAGAAAGTGTATGTGGAATGTCTAAGGGGATCCTAATTAGAATCTTTTTAATGACCTGCAAACAAAAGGGGAATTCAAGCTGCTCCTCAGGTAATTAATGCAGTTTCTTCCTGAAGGTTGAGGATCTCTCTTTGACTGCTGTAAGCATGTGTCGATCATTTTTAAAAGAAAAATGTAAAAATTATAGGCAAATCTTCTTTAGGATTGTTATGGACTGAACTTTGTCCCCCCAAAATTTGAAGTCCTAACACCCAGTACCTCAGAATGTGACTGTGTTTGGAGATAGGGCCTTTAAAGAGAGGATTGAATTAAAAGGCTGTTAGGTGGGCCCTAATCCAATATGACTAGTGTCCTTATAAGAAGAGGAGATTAGGACACACAAAGAGACAGCAGGGATGCACGCACAGAGGAAAGGCCATGTGAGGACACAGCGAAAAGGTGGCCTTCTGCAAGCCAAGGAGAGACCTCAAAAAAAATGACACCTGCCCATACTTTGATCTTGGACTTCTAGTTTCCAGAACTGTGAGAAAACATATTTCTATTAAGTTACCCAGCCTGAGGTATTTTGTTGTGGCAGCCCTAGCAAACAGATATAAGGATCCTTCGGCAAACTCCTGAAGAAGCTGTTTATTACGCTTCCAAGACCAGTCCATGAAGAATCAATTGAAAATTAAATACAACTGAAAGCTCTAAATCTTGACACCTGCTAGAAATGGTTCATCTTGAGTTGCTCATACTACTTACAAATCAGAGCAATGGCAGTAAATGAGGGCGAGACTTCAAGAATTCTCCCTCACGGATATCTGAGAGCCTGACGCTATTTGAGACTGCTGGGAGTAATTACACATGGGGATATCATTCTGTCACAAACATCAACATCTTTAAGTTAAAGTACAGCAGGACTTCTCATGGTGAGAATCACCACAATGTAATCTTGATTAAAAGCAGTTAGAGATAAGTGATACATTGTTGCATATTGGAAGGATCATTGAAAAGATATATTAATTTGTGTCTAATCTTTTTGCAATGTCACAAGAGCCACTGAGGAAGAAAGAAGGGAGAAAAAGAGGGAGAGACAAAGAGAGGGAGAGAGAAAGGAAGGAAAAGTGGTGAGTGTATATTGTATATAGCATATTCAAAGCAGGCAGTGGACAAATGTTATTGACCAACCAGTACTGGAAAGAAACTAAAATGATGTTCCATGTATGAGAAGTTAATTGTATTGAAAGAATTTTAAATGAATTTTGCATGGGATAAGGAATTATTGATGGTATTTTTCAAATATTCATGTTGCCGGAACAGTGAGAAATGTGGAGTACAAGTGTGAGAGAAAAGCCATTGACACATGACCTATTCGAAGCCTTTGAGTCTAGCTGCAGAAGAACTTTCCCTTCTTTGTTCTTTCTAAGGAAAACTGCCCAAAGAATATTCTTTTACAAAAACAGCTTGATAATTTATTCCGTAATTAATTTGAAAATGTTTACTGTCTATTTCCTATGTGCCAGGCACTATTTTGGTTGCTAAGTTTACAGCTGTGGACAAAGAAGCACAGTGTTAAATTCTGGAAGAGGAAGAGTGACAATAAAACAAAATTTTAAAATATAAACAATGTTAGATGGTGTAAGTGCCATAGAGAAAAACATAGTAGGAAAGAGAAATTGGGAGTGCCATGGTTGGGGGAAGTTTCCATTTTAAATAGGGTGGTCTATTGAGTAAGTGGTGGAAGGGAAGGTTCACTGAGAAAATAACCTTCGGACAAAGACTTAGAGGAGGTGAGGGGGCATGCCATGAAGATAATTGGGAGAAATGTGTTCCAAACTTAACATATCCCTGGAATGTTCAAGAAAATAGCAGGAGGCTAGTGTGTATGTATGTTGAGGGAGACAGGGAAAAGTAGCAGACAATAAGATTAGAGAGGGGAGGTAAGTGGTAGACCCATTTAGGGACTTGCAGGCAAGAATAAAACCTTTGGCTATTGTTCTGGGAGTGATCAGAAGACAATGGAGGGTTTTGGCCAGAGAAATGACATGATCTGACTTATGTTTTAACTGAATGACTCTGACTATTGGGTTGGTGATAGACCAATGGGGGTAAGGCAGCAAGCAATTAGAGTATTTAGGAGGCCAAAATTAAAAAAATAGTGATGGTATAAGCCAGGGAAATAGTAGTGAATGGGGTGAGAGCTACTTATATTTTGAAAGTAGAGCCAAATTGATTTCCTGATAAATTAATTGTAGGATGTGAGAAAAGAAGATGAGTCAAAGATAGCTGCACAATTTCTGGCTTCAGTACTGGAAAGGATTTGACTTCTAATAATTAAGGGAAAAATCAAGGTAGTCGATTTTGGGGAGGAATAAGAGCTGCATTTTTTTGATATGTTGAGTTAGAGCCTGTTAGATCTTGATGTAGAGATGAAGTAGAGACAGTTGTATTTACTAGACTTGATTTCTGGTGTGAGGTCAAGACTGGAGATATGAATATGGGGATCCTCAGCATATAGATCTTACTTAAAACCATAAGACTTGGTGAGTTCACCAAAGGCATGAGTATAGAGTAGACATCCAAAGATTGAGACTTGGGACAAATATCTTTAGGAGGACTGGGAAATAAGAAAAGAGTAGTCAATGAGTAGGAGTAAAATTAGGAGAGTGTGATATTCTGGAAGTCAAGTGAAGAAGTGTTTGAAATAAATGATCAGTTTTTTGGTTTTTTTAATGTCGTAGATAGATCTGCAAAGAAGATCAAAGTCTAATCATTGGATTTTGGTGGAGGTAATTGACCTCAATGAAAGCATTTTCTGTGAGTTGAAAAGGCAAACAAAGCCTGATTTCAGTGGATTTACACCCTATAAGGCTTGGTGTTGATAGCCAATCCCGTAAAAAACTCAAGAAAGAGGTTTTTTGAAAGCAAGTCCTGGACCATATTGTAGCAAACAGCATTTCTTCAGCGAACTCCCCTACTTTTTCTACATTTAAAATCACAGTGCTCTTGTGCTGCCCCTTGTTATGTTGGAAGAGAAAATGTAACCTATTAATAACAGTCTTACTATAGTGATAGGTTAAGATCTAGGATGAATTGATTTTTTTTTTTTGATGAGGAAGATTGACCCTGAACTAACATCTGTGCCAATCTTCCTCTATTTTTGTGTGTGGGACGCTGCCACAGGCTAGCTTGATGAGTGGCGTGTAGGTCCATGCCTGGGATCAGAACCTGTGAACCCCGGGCCGCCAAAGTGGAGCATGCAAACTTAACCACTATGCCACCAGGCTGGCCCCACAAATTGAATTTTTTAATAGGAGTATATGGGAAAGTCAATGGTTAACACATAGGAATGATCTGCTCTTTGTAAAATTTCTTGAATCAATGGAAGAGGAATTTTTGCGTAGGAAACATTTCCAGAATTCTCCCACTCAGGTCACTCTTGCAAAGGGGCAGATTAGTGATGTTAGGAAAGGATGCATCTTAGGTGTCTGATTTCATTACTGGTCTTACTTTAGTAGAGTTATTGAATGGAAACAAGCAACATAAATACTACATAGTGCCACAAAGCACATAGATTATTAAATTTGTCCAACTAACTTTTGACTTCCTGCAATATATATTTGAGCTCCTCTTGAAAAAAAAAAGTTGAGCCTATGAGGATACTTTGGTTTTGAGTAAATCTCTCATATTAACATGGTAGATTAGTCAGCACTATTTAGTGAATCATAGCTGTTTTTACATAGCACTGTACTAGGCACTGTCTTGTTCTACATGAAGAAATTATGCCCATGTTGTATAATCTCTTCTAATTGGTAATAATTTTTACAAGTAGGAAGATTTTCTAAGTCTTATCCAAGTATGAGTTGGTTGCAACTTAAGTCTGTTTTGTCTTATTTTCATCAGTCTCCAATGCCTTTCATATACAGCATCACATTTTGAGAACCATGGAGAGGACATCTCTTTAGTTTGTGAAGAGAAAGAAATTCAGCTACAAATGAAGCATAGTAGCAAAAGCTACTACGAACAGATGTCACTTTCCTCACTTACTACTGTTACTTCTGCTCACCCTTCGACAACTTTTACTACAACAAAGTAAATCAGTCCTCCGTAATAAAACCTCTGCTTATGCATAAAAACTCATTTGAATTAAGTTACAAGACAAAGCAGTTTTGAACCGGCCAATTACTTTGTTCATCTTCCCTCTCTCCATTCCATCTTCCCATCACATGACTCCAAATCAGATTTTAAATGTGTCCCTAATTTGGTGAATTTTCATGACCTGTGGTCAAATGTATCTAAACTTTAAGGGAAATTCTGTGTGCTCACTGCTGAAGATAAAAAAAAAGAAAACACTTCACGTGAATTCTACATACTTTATTACCACAACGTGCAGCAAAAGGGAGTTTGGGTCTGAAGGACGGCAAAATACGAAATGAAGGTGCAGGCATGTTTGGGTCTCCATGCAGTGTCATCACTCCTGGTGATCTCATTCTCTGACATATCCCTGTTTATCCTTTTTCCTTATCAAATCTCTCCTATTCCTCACTATATTATTTATCATGTCTAGGTCACCACAGGTTCTGACATTTGTGTTTCTAGATCTGTCAAACTAAATGCCTTTAAATTTGATCCTATCATCCATGGTCCTAGAGAGAGCACATAATATAGTAAACTGGATTATATATAAACATAATATATATATATTTGTATAGATAGATAGATCCAGATACTAGATTCCAAGGTGCAGAGGGATTTCGAGTTTTGTCCAGCTGTACATAAAGTTAGTTATTTGACTTAGAGAAGGTCCCTTAGTCTTACTGGGTCAGGTTTGCATCTATGAATAAAGGCAGTCGACATTGACTAGAAGTTTACCCACCACCAACCTAATAGCTGCCCTTTCCCCCAACACAAGAGAAATATTAAGAATGAATACAGAGTTCATGATTTTTAAATTTGCTAAAAAAAGACCTTAAAAAAGGACTTACTATCACCATCATTTTAATAAAGAGAATACAACTTAATACCAGAAAATGCCAAAAAGACACCATCTTAAAGTTAAGTATTTTCTAAGAAATTGCTGCTGCCTGTAATTTTTCCCCTGATGCTAACTGGTATGATTTGGCCATTAATTGGCATCAGTCTACGGACAGGTGTTTGGGAATCACTAGGCTAGTTCAGTGGTTCTCAAACTTGAGTATGGGTCAGCATAACTGGCAGGACTAGTTCAAAGGGATTGTTGGTCCCCATTCATATAATCAGTGATTCCATAGTTCTCGATGGGGACCTGATAATTTGTATTTCTGACTTGTTACCCTGTGATGCTGATGCTGCTTATCCAGGGACGGCACGTAGAGAATCATGGGTCTAGATAATTTCTAATATTCTTACTATAGGGGCCGGCCCAGTGGCATAGTGGTTAAGTGCCTGCACTCCGCTACTGGCAGCCCGGGTTCAGATCCCAGGCGCGCACCGACACACTGCTTCTCTGGCCGTGCTGAGGCCACGTCCCACATACAGCAACTAGAAGGATGTGCAACTATAACATACAATAATCTATTGGGGCTTTGGGGAAAAAAAGGAGGAGGATTGGCAATAGATGTTAGCTCAGAGCCGGTCTTCCTCAGCAGAAAGAGGAGGATTAGCATGGATGTTATCTCAGGGCTGATCTTCCTCCTAAAAAAATAAAATAAACTTAAAAAAAAATATTCTTACTACACAAACTTTTATGATTGTTCTGATTCTTCTATAACTAATCGTAAGCAAATCATAGAGACATAGCAGAAATTGTTATGAATAAATATGATATATTTTCCACCTACTAAAGATTTTTAAACTCAAGATTTAAAAGCCAATTTAAATAATGTATTCAACTTGTAGTTAATATGAAAAAATTTGAGCTTAAGTATTACTTTTTGGTATACAAGTCCTACAAAGAGTGCAGTATTTACCCAATTAAAATTTAGAAGAAATAACACTCAACAAAGAAAAGTAGGTTGCACAAAAATTTTCTGGTATATATGTTTGTAGAGTTTAGAAAATCATAAATCAGAAAACATTACCATAATCTGATTCTTTTAAGGTTTTATACATAACATTGGTTTTGGCTTTTTAAATTTTATATGTGATTTAAATGAAAGTGAAATGGATACACAAAACCTTTCTAATTTTAAATAAAGTGAATTCTTTTGAAAAGAGAAATTTCACAATATTGGAAAGTATATTTTTCTAACTAGCAATATAAGAATATTTCAGGATATAAATACCCTGTAATTATTTGCTGTAAAAGCCAGACAAGGAGGCAATCAAGCATAATTAATAGTGTTACACTATAACTTTAATGGTAGTGTGTAAATGCCAAAGGAATCATATCTAACCTCAGCATTGTAATCTCATAGATGTTTGACATTAGACCGTTTGCCCCCATCTAGGAAGCAGATTGTACAAGCCAAAGGAGCAAAATAACCACCTTTTAGTATTCAGCTGTTACCTTGACAACTGGTAATTGGTATTAACTGTTGTTTCATTTGTAAAGTGAACTGATTTTTTTAACAGGCACTTTTATTAACAGCAGTTAGTTTAAATATATAATTGTGGGCAGCTCAGCGCAATTGGCATTGTATACGCAGATGGTTGAAAATGTCACCGTAATTGCTTTTTATGATTTTAACTACAATATCCATTCATTGAGCAAATGTATGGCACTTAACTTTCTGAGGGTTAGGAGTATGAAAATAATTTCTTTTTCTTATTTGTCATGTTTCTCTCCCCTGCCCCCAATTTCATCATCTCTTTATATATTTGTATTTAGCTTTTTAATTTTTCTTTTAAAACTATTTATTTTTGCAGATTATATTAGATTTTAGGGAAACAGTATGAGCAGACATTCAAATGAACAAATTAAAGAAAATGATCTTACAATAAAGTTATTTACAATTTATGTTTTTGATATTAATATACACCTTGTGGATCTAAGGCCTTGGATGAAAATCTTTAAATTTTACACCATTGTTGCAGGAAATAATTAAGGAGAGGATGTATTCTTTTTTTTTGTTTTTTGAGGAAGATCAGCCTTGAGCTAACATCCATGCCAATCCTCCTCTTTTTGCTGAGGAAGACCAGCTCTGAGCTAACATCTATTGCCAATCCTCCTCCTTTTTTTTTCCCCCTTTTTCTCCCCAAAGCCCCAGTAGATGGTTGTGTGTCATAGTTGCACATCCTTCTAGTTTCTGTATGTGAGACGCTGCCTCAGCATGGCTGGACAAGCGTGAGTTGGTGCATGGCGGGGATCCGAACCTGGGCCGCCAGTAGTGGAGCATGGGCACTTAACCACTAAGCCACAGGGCCGGTCCTGAGATGATGCATTCTTAATGGAGAAAAGCACAGTATTAACCTTAGGCAGAGCTTATACGTTATCAAGGGATAAGAAAAAGAAAGGATAAATATCAACAAGGTACCCACTATTATTCTTTACACTATGATGCTGGGACAGTAGAAAGGTTGCTTTGGAAGATACTGCCTTTCTATTGATTAAAAATTTCACCTAGAAATTAAGGAACATTCTAGTTGTCACCTCTAACATTCCAACTGATGCCTCCTCGTTAAAACATATTGTTGGAAGTGGCCCCAAAACAGGAACAAAGAGAGCAGTTGAGTCAATAGTTTAATCCAAGTGAGAAATAATGACTGTGTCAGAGGAGAATAATGGAAGAAATGCACAAGGGATATTTTGAAAGTAGTGTTTATAAAATTTGGTGCTCATTGAATATGTAGTGGTGAAAAGTAGATGTGGTTAAGTCTAAGTCTCTGAGTGCAAATAGGTGGCTTTTATTTTGTTAACACAGATAGGACAATTTGGATATTTGACTTGCCAGTGAACATTTAGGTACAAATAACCAGCAGGCAGTTGGAAAGAGAAATGTAGAACTGAAGAGGGAACTTTGGATTGGAGAAACAGATTTGGAAGTCCTCAGCCTACAAATTACACGCTGATAGTATAAGTGTGGAATAGATTATTGAAGGAGGGTATGTAAAACAATACAAGAATAGAATTGGAACAGATCCCTGGGGAACATCAATACTTGAGAGGAATTAAAAGAGATGCCATTCTACCTGATATTTAAAGAAGAAATATTCTGATACTTCACAAAATCTTCCAAAAGATAGAGAGGGAGAGACAATTTCTCATCTTGTTTTATTAGGCCAGTAATTCCAAAGCCAGACAAAGATATCATAAGAAAACTCTGGGTAAATATCCTTCATAAATATAGATGCCAAATTTCTTAACAAAATATTGGCAAACCAAATCCAGCAACATATAAAAAGGATTATATACCATGACCAAATGGGATATATTCCAGAAACTCAAGATTTGTTTAGCATTAAAAAATTAATTAATGTAATACACCATATTAGTAGAATAAAGGGCAAACTGCATGATTATCTCAGTAGAAATGTAAAAATCACTTGACAATATCCAATATCTATTCGTGATAAAACTGTCAACGAACTAGAAATAAAAAGGAACCTTCTTAACCTGATAATGGGCATCTATGAAAAAACTATAGTTAAAATCATACTTAATGGTGAAAGAGTGAATGCTTTCCCCCAAAGATTGGGAACGAGGGAAAGATATTCACTCTTACCAGTCCTATTCAACATTGAACTGAGGGTTCTACCAGCGCAGTAAAGGAAGAAAAGGAAACTAAAGGCATCTAGATTGGAAAGGAAAAAATAAAACTTTATTTACAGATGACGTGACTCTATGTATAGAAAGTGCTAATGAATCCGCAAAACCACTTCTAGATCTAATAAACAAGTTCAGAAAGTTCCCAGGATATAAGTGTAAAAAATGTAATTACAGTGTAAAAAATCAATTACATTTTCATATACTTGCAATGAACAATATTAAAATGACATTCAGAATTCAATTCACATTGGTGTCAAAAAGAGTAAGATGCATAGAAATAAGTTTAACAAAAAGTACAAGACTTGTATACTGAAAAGTACAAAACTGTTGAGAGAAACTGAAGAAGTTCTAAATAAATGAAGAAACATTCCATGTTTCTTCCATGGATTGGAAGATTCAATATTGTTAAGAATGGCTATCTCTATAGAAATCCTAGTAGAAATTTTTCAGAAATTGACATGCTAATCCTAAAATTTATGTGAAAATGAAAAGGAATTTTTAAAGAAATTTTTAAAGAATTTTTAAAGAATTTTTAAAGAAAAGAATGAATATAAAGGACTTACAGTTCCCTGTTTCAAAATTTATTATGGAGCTACAGTAATCAAGGTAGTGTGGTACTACCACAAGAATAAACATTTAGGTCTATGAAATAGAATTGTCTATAAAAAATTTGTCTTTATGGTTAATTGATTTCCAACAAAGGAACCAAGAGAATTCAGTGAAAAAAAAGATAGTCCTTTCAACAAATAGTGCTGGGACATTTGGATATCCACATACACATAGATGGATTTAGACCCAACTCCATTCAATACACACTCACAAAAAGTATAACTCCCAGTGGATTGTTGACCCAAAGGAAAGCAATTAAGTTATAAAATTATATGAAAAACATGAGAGAAAATCTTTAAAACTTGGGTTAGGCAAAGAGTTCTAAGATAGGACAACAAAAGCGTAATTTTAAAAAAGGCAAAAAATAATGAATTTAACTTCATCAAAATTGAAAACACTTACCTTCAAAATATGTGTTAGAAAATAAAAAGAAAAACCATAGAATTGCAGAGAAAATACTTGAAAATTAAATTTATATAAAGGACTTGGATACAGAATATAAAGAACTCTGAAAACTCAGTAATAAGAAGACTAACAATCCATTCTACAAATGGGCAAAAGGTTTAAATAGCCATTTCACCAAAGAAGATATACAAGTGGCCAATAAGCATGTGAAAAGATACTCATCATCATTATTGATTAGGAAAATGCAAATTAAAACCACAATGAAATACCCCTTCACACCCACTATAATTTTAAACAAATGGAAAATGGCAATTGTTGGCAAAGATATGGGGAAATCAGAACTCTTGTACATTGCTGATGGGAACGTAAAATGGTAAAGCCACTTTGGAAACAGTTTAGCGGTTTCTTAAAATGTTAAATATAAGTTTACCTTACAACCCAGCAATTCTACACCTAGGTATCTCCCTCCAAATAATGAAAACATATACCTACACAAAGACTTGTATCTGGATGTTCACAGCAGTATTATTCACAATAACTAGAAAGTGAAAACAATCGAAATGTCCATCAACTGGCAAAGAGTAAAAAATGTGGTACATCCATTCAATGGCAATAAAAAGGAATAAACTGTCAGTACATGTTACAACATGGATGATCTTTAAAAATATTATGTTAAGTGAAGAAGCCAGATTCAAACCACTGTATGTTGTATGATTCCATGTATACAGGAACAGAAAATAGATTAGATTTTGCCTGGAACTGTATTGGGCATGGGAGGGATGGGGCAGAGGAGGAGAGGTGATTGACTTCAAAGGGGCTTGTGGGATTTCTTTGTGATGATGGAAATGTTCTAAAACTGGATTCTGTTGATGATTATACAATTCTGTAAATTTACTAAAGAGCATTTAATTGTTTACATTATTTATTGTCTGAAGTGCAATTCAAAACCGGGACAACAAAAGTTAAGGGAAAGAAGAGGTGTTTTTGTTTATTATGTTCCAGAGGCAAACAGCTCTCAAAACAGAATTCTGTGAGTGTGACTACTACATAAGTAATTTAAAAAGTAGGAAAGGGAAAGACGTTTTGCTTAAACACAGCTGTAGGTGTATGTAACACATCGAAACATATTTAAAATGAAAACTATATTCAAAATATGAAAGCAAGTAGATTGAGGAGTTTCCCATCATTACATGTATAAAATGGATGAAACTAGTTGACATATAAATATATTTAATATATTGTACGATCTTTGTTTAAAAAAACTCCCAGGTGAACTGAGACTTAAAAAAATGCAGATGAGATATTCATTTGTTTACAGCATAACTTTAAGAATGATACAAATTTTATCTGGCTCTAGAAATTCACTGAACTAGAAACCTCTTTATTGTATATGTGGGCCTCTTGACCATCGTAGGTGTATAGGTGAAAATAACCTGTTCTTATATTCGGATATGAAGATTGGATACTATGGACCACCCCAATAAAAAGATTTAAAGAAAGACATTGGCATTTAATAGCACAAATAAATGAATAGTGGTGATGATTTTAAACTTATTTAAACCAAAGTTCAGATTTACCAGAACGGATGTTTTCTTTTTTCCATCTGAACCTTCTGACAAGAGCCTGGTTACTATAAGTATGTGTTTATGTGTGTGTGTCGTGTGTGAGTGTGTATTGTTTGTGTGTGACAGGCAGAGACGGATGGTGGGTGGAGAGAGGTTGTGAGCGCAGAATTGGAGGAGAAAAATCCGATACATATTTTTTCCTGAGAGATTTGTCTAAAATGTTGTCTTGAGTACATTTTCTTTCACTATTTTTCTCAATTGCTGCTTGTGTAAGAAGCATGAACTCATCAGAGAAAAGAAATCCACTAGGAAAGCTTGCCAAGAGACTCATTATGCAAAAACCTTGAAAAATGCCTTTATAATTTCTCTTTAATCATTACTGATGCAGAAGTTAGGAGGGTTATTTTGTTACTTTTTTTCTTTTGGTAGAAATTCATCGTTTGTAATCAAATTGTAGGTAGTTGCAAGACCAGCAAATAACTAATTGAATATTTAAAGATTTTATTGCTATATTTTTTCAGTTTCATAAAAAAGGACATTTTCTCTCACTTCAAATACGATTTTTTTCTTTTGAATTTGATAGTATAGTGATTTTCACTCTTAACGTTATAACAATGTATTGTTAATCATGTAAAGAGCAAAGGCTGAATATATGTATAGAATTTAATTAAATTGAATCCAATGATGAAATGTTACAAATACTTTTGTTTTATTATATGAATATTTCTTTTTTGTGAAGTTCTGGTGCAATTCTGCATGTAGTGATTTTTACTTTTTTTTTTTTTTAAATAATGGAGTTAATTAGCATCTGTTTTGCAATGACAACATTCGGAAGATATGGTGTTTTCTTAAAGTACTTTTAAATATAGAAGGTGCTTTTGCCTGGACAGATTCCAGAACTGTCATTACTTTAGATTGGTTGCTAAAAGCAGTTTTTAACTGTGAAGTGAAAGGTAATATGAGCCATTACATATAAAGCAATGTAGTTTTAAATCTCTTATTTTCATTCTTGTCATTCCCCCCATATTGTGCATTCTGCTGAAATCATAAAATACTAAATTTATCCTTTAGATTTTATTCTCTCAAGTTTCTATACTCATTAGTTGTTACAAACTATTTATTTTGCACCTATGACAGTTACAATTTTTTATTTTTATTTTATAATGTGTATATTATCTTTTTTATTATTCTACTTATGTTTTTCATTGTTTAGATAATCAGTATGAAAATATTTTTAGATTTTGCTATAACGTGCATGGAGATATATATATTATGATAAGAACATTTAACGTGAGATCTACCCTCTCAAGTTTTTAAGTGTACAATACAGTATTGTTAACTGTTGGTGTGTTGTCATACAACAGATTTGTAGAACTTATTCATCTTGCATAACTTGGATATTATCTTTTTATTATGTTTAATAAAAGCCAAAGTTTGTGCAAAGGAAATAAAATAAAATTTCTGTGTTGATGACTATGCTTTCAGAGCATTGAATAGTCTACAAAGAATTTTGATTTTGATTTCACAGATTTACAAGGGCCATTATAATAGTAGTCTCCAGGAAAGTCCTTATCTTATAGCAAAACATTTAGACTAAACTCATTTCTTAAACACAGATAATGAAAGAAAATTTCTTTTATTTATTTTTTCATGCATTTGATTGACCAACTCATGGAACATGTACCTGTTTCTCAATAGAAACATGAGAAGATTTTCAAAGTGTTTACTTTTGTTCTACTCTTAGAAACTAATTTAAGATTACCTCTGGTTTGTCAAAGGATAAACCGGACATCATATGAAATAATATTTAGATCAATAAAAGAGAATTGCTAGAGAATCTATCTGCTGATTGATTTATGATCTCATGATGAAGTTTTTAAACACACACAGACACACAACTCATGGCTTATGTACTTTTCTAAGGGAAATGATCTATGAGGGAGCTTGTATTGAATGTTGGAATCTGGATTGTGTGGATTTGATACAAGTGATTTAATTTCTGGAAATAATGGGATAGTGGTTGTCAATTTCACTTTTGGGGTGTTTAATTATAATTTTAGTCTAAATTTATTTTCCTTTTACTGTCCATTTTAGTAAATACATGGTTGAAAGGAAAAAAGTTATTATAGAATAATTTTTCCCTATTTGCTATATTTTAAAAAGAACTGGAATATAATATTTAGGCTTTTTCTTTTTTGGTCAAGTTATATCAAATAAATAAAACTTTTATATATTTTTGTCCAAAATTGCACTGTAGGATTTGAACTTTAATCCCCTAAGAAAAGTACAAAAATACTTTTATATGCAGGAATTCTGTGTGTAAATTCCATTTGAAGTATTCTTTGCTCAAGACCTCCAAAATTATGTGGAAAGGAAAATAATGAAGGGTAAGTTATTTTTTAAGTATTGTGATACATTTTACCCCCAACTAAATCTATAGATTCTCTTTTCCCCCAACTAAGAGTGTAAGTTTCAATCAGATTACTAAAACCAAACTGCTTTCAGTATTTTTATTTGCTCTAATAAGTTAGTGGTTAGTGATGACTGACTAGTTGTGGCAAAGAAAAAGTCAATATAACCTAAACCTATAGCACAGAATTTCACGCGGGGACTGTTTGCCATGAATAGATCACAGTGGTACCAATCCTCACCGTAACCTTGAACTGAAATAAAGTCTCAACTGATTCCTTGAAGTTATTGTTTTGATACAGGAATTTTCCCGATTCTTGAGCATGAGCAAAGCTCCTGTGTTTGGAATTGCTGTCTCTATGGCACAATCTGTGAGGTATGAAAGTCTGCAAAGAGCAGGCAGTCAGGGCCCGGAAAAAGAAAACAGACCAAACGCATCTGGGGATATAACCCAGAATCAGCATAAAAACAGCCTGGTGAAGAATTTTTTGAGCTTAATAATCTGTGACCCAACTCTATCTTCTGAATTTAACCGATGGTGAAACTCAGCTGATGCTCTCAGCCTGACTGAGGCCATTTAGGTGTTGAACAATTCTGGATCAGCTCCTTTTCTAAAGCCCCAGCCTACAGAGCTTAGTTCCTGTATCTTTGATGAGACTCTCCTTCCCTTGTCAGTCATTAAATTCTGTATAACCCTCACTATACTATGCCTCAAGTTGTTATTTTTTCTTTATCATTTGATACCTTAAAAAAAATCCCAAATTAACACCAGCTGTTGTAAAATATTACCTATCACTACTCCCCTATAAACATTATCTCTTAATATTGAACTGGCTTCCTGTGTTGACCAGGCATAGTCTTTGACTAAATGATAGCTTAGCCAGCTTTGGTGCTAGCTCAGAGCCTGGCATGTTGGGGTTATAGAAACAATCATTTAGAGTTTATAAGATAATTCACTATTAAAATGTTTACTTTTCCTGAAACCATATTTTTGATCAGTGTATAAATGGATTTGAAAAAAGAACTTTTATTTCTCATATCTAATTATCTAAATTGAGATTATTCTGCTTGCAATGCATAGATGATAACTTCTAATGCATACATGATAATTTTGTAATGGGCACAAAATTGTTCAAAAACATTATCATTGTCTTCTGATAATTAGACTTCATTTCCATTTCAAGCTCCATATTCCCAAAAATGGCAAAAATTAATCTCAGTGTACTTGAGGTTTGTCTCATTTTATCTTATCCAGAGACATCTGGAAGTCAGAAGAAGCTTCCTAAGGACAAAGACATTGAGATGAACATCTTGTTCTTGGAGTCTCTCATCCATTGATACCAGCATCTGCTGATTCATCCTTGTACTTGGTTGTACCTAGTTCATCCTTGTCTTGGCTCACTGGCTCAAAGAGACTATCATTGTTTCCAAACATAAGCTGGCCCTTTGCTGTGTTGGTCTCAATTGCTTAGCTTGGGAAATTCTCTCAGGTATTTTTGGCACCTCGGTATGGATACGAAATGGATTTTTTTTGCTTCACAGCATGCTGGTTGTGGGAAAGGCTTGGATCTTACCTGCTGGCTAGGCTTTATCATAGGATTAATGCCCTCCACTTTTGTATTCCTATAGCAGTCAGGACATTCTGTCATCCTCATCCTCATCCACACTCCCAGACTTGATACGGGGGTGTAACTCCACTTCCCTGGGATTCACCAGTATCTAAAGTTTTCCTCTCACATTCACTTTCCTAATTCTCAGGAAATCTCTATTTGATCAAGGCCCTGAGATCCTACATGACGGTGTACATCACACATTTTTCCAAATATTTGCTTATGTGTATGAAATATGAAAGTTAAGAATCAGATTTGATTTCTGCATTCTTTTTGTGTTTTCCCTCTCCTGAAGCAAATGAATACCTTAACAGCCTGGGTTGGGGGACAGACCATGGGGTATAGGAACTGCATAGGGAAATAGCCTAGATTAATGTGTCACAGTACGCTGCCACAATGACAACTGCTATAGGTACTGATAGCAAAGAGATGTCGGCAGGCTGGCTGGATGTTTCTGTCGAGGTGTAGCTGATAATATACTCCAATCACCATGTTGGGCACTGAATTGGAGCTTTAACAGGATAGATACTCTGCTCTTATAAAACTTGGATTTTTATGGTACAGTATCTTGCTTGGGCCAAGACTGTTTCAAAGATCTGTAAAACTGGCTTATAGATTTAGCCACTCTGGCAAAATTAACACAACCTAATTAAATTCACTGAAGATGGGATTATGAACCAGAATGCTAATGGAATAATATACAAAGAATCAATTGTTGGTAGTCATTCTCATAGTGCATATCCTCTTATTGGAAACTTTTGGTCAGGCAATCATGTTAAGATGTAATTTGGAGCAATAATTAGAATGAGGTGAGTCAGACGGTCTTGCAGAATATTTTATTAAATTTGACTAAGTGAAATTTGGGATATTTCTGCCTACACAGTAACTATGAGTGCCTTAGATCACAGAGCAGTTGCTTTTGCACATTGCTGCACTATACAGCGACAAATTCCCAGTCTCCAGCGTCCCTTAAACAAAACAAACATACAAATTTACTAAAAATATACTCACACCATTTCAGACAGGTCTCATTACAATCAAATTAATGTTGTTTTCTTTTAACCATATTAAATTTATCTTCTCTGGTGTATATTCCTGCTTACACCTTATATTTGTATCTTTCTCAAGTTCTCATCACCAGCATATACACAAATCATTTCTTAGGGTGAGATAATTCTATAAATGGCTAAGATCGTCCATTAATTGGACTGTCAACTATATGAAGACAGTTTTTTTTCCTGTTTTGTTTACTGCTTTATCTATGGTGTTTAGAATAGTGCGTGTTATGTAGTAAGGATTACATATAAATACACATTTGATATATTATTATTTTATATTATATTAATATATTATTATTAATGTATATTATTGTTATATGTCATATATATTTGTATATATTTGTTAACAGAATGAACAAATCTGGGTGTGTTGACTTATGCTATTTTAAGAGAGTAACTTTGTCCCCAGATTCTGGGAGCAGCTCGCTGTATAGCTTTGCATGTAGTAACCCGACTGGCTACATAGTATTTTATGTAGCATTTCATGTAGCGTCATAGGTGCAGAGCTCTCAAAACTAGGTCAGAAGCTAAGCAGTTTGTCTATTTGTCTTTGTCCATGTAGACTACAAAGTTAGCTGAGCTAGTCCAATTTTCTTGCTTTGGCTTCTGCCAGAGAAGGTATGAAGATGGGGTTGTATTCCCACTTATCTACTTTACTTAGTGACCAGCATAACCCCCACACCACAAACTGCACATTTCAGACACATTGTTAGCTCTGCTATTTGCCTGGTCTCCAAAGCCAGAAACAAGTATGGTGTACAAAACATCCAATAAATCACCAAAAGCTAAAGATTCTTCCCCTTTTATGGCCTTGACATCACTTGCTTGATCTATTAAAACAATTTCCTAGTTGATCTTATCACAAAGTTCCTTTTTTTGACTAATACATTCCCTCCATTTTCATATAACTCTCAGAGCTTTCTTTCCAAAGATATTTTTATGCAAAAAAATCAATTTTTAAAATGGAAAATGTTTTTCTTGCTTGTAGGATAAAATCTAAATATTTTATCTTGATTTTATGTGGCTATTTACAATCTAAACTATTTCATCTCTCCAGCCTTGTCTCTAGCCATCATCCAAACTTCTCCCCCCTCTCCTCCCAGTGTAATTCTCGTGATACATTGAGTCATTCTCTAAATACTCCAGGTCCTTCCGGACCACACCCTAGAACTGCATTTCTCTCTCTCTTCAGTTTGCAAGCACCTGCTCATTCTTCAAGACTGAGCTAATGTGTTTCTTCCCGTGGGGGTAGATTGAGCAGCAACAAGGAAAATTTTGAAAATAAATAGGAAATTTAACCTATTGTTGAGAAATAAGAAACAAATTTATATTATTATTAAAAGTATTTTAAGTGTCAAAGGTTATTATTTTGTGTAATATCCATAAAATGAATATAACTATTTTACATTCTAGTGACAGTTATAATCATTAAATAAAACATTAAATATGCTATCTGACTAATATGGATTTCAGGTCATAACATTTATTTCCTTTTATATTTTATGTTTTTCTGCTGATATTATTTTTTTCTGTAGTAAATTATCCCAATATTTATCTTTAATAAGATTATACCAATTAATATAGTTGTCTTACTTAGAAGTATAGGGGCCGGCCCCATGGCTTAACGGTTGGGTTTGTGCAGCTCTGCTACTGGCGGCCAGGTTCAGATCCTGGGCACGCACTGATGCACCGCTTGTCCAGCCATGCCGAGGCAGCCTCCCACATACAGCAACTAGAAGGATATGCAACTATGATATACAATTATCTACTGGGGCTTTGGAGAAAAGAAAAAAAAAAAAGGAGGGGGATTGGCAATAGATGTTAGCTCAGGGCCGGTCTTCCTCACCAAAAGAGGAGGATTGGCATGCATAGCTCAGGGCTGATCTTCCTCACACACACACACAAAAAGGAAGTATATTGTGAAATTTGTATTCTATGGTTCTTGAAATCTTTTTTCTGAATGATGCAATATTTAATTAGCAATTTTCAACACTTCACTGTAAGCTTAGGATTGTATTTCAAAGCGATTTAGATAATTGAGTACGTAAACTTAACTGCTGGCACTTAAATTATTAGAGAAAGAGCATTTCGAAAATGAAAAACTGGATAATGATAAGTACTTTGTGAATTAGAGTTTTACGCTTTTGCGGTATATCAATGAACATAAGCAATATTTTGGTAACGTGTTTACATTTGTAATATAAAGAAGTTTCTTTTAATAATTTAAGGATTTATGCAGAATATTTTTAAAAACAAGCACATCTTTTATTTTGTACCTTAGTTTTAAACTTGATTACTTGGTTTTAAAGTGACTATGGAATTTCATATTAAAATAAAATTTTTGAGAACATATCTTAATATGTTCTTATGATTATAACAGTTTAGAAGTGAGGAAAAAGGTTATCCTCCTATAGTAATTAGGACATATATACAGGAATCTATTCTTTCACGCTTGCAATGTGTTTAGCCTAAAAAACCTAAATATTCCAAGTTGTCACTGGTATCGTTTTTTGGTGGGGGACACTTTTAATTTTAATATGATTTCAAACTTACATAAAAATTATAAGAATAGTACAAAAAACTCCCACATAACCTTTGTACAGATTCACCATTTGTTAACATTTTTTTCCATTTGCTTTAGCATTTGCTTACTTGTGCTCACTCTCATTCTTTCTTTGTTTCCTCTCTCATATTCCCTCATTCTTGCTTTCTCCATTTCTCTCTCTATTTTTCTACACACACACACACACACGCACACACACAAACTTGTGTCATTTGAGAGTAAATAAATTGAGAATAAACAAATTGAGTCATTTGAGAGTAAACTGTAGGCATCAAGTATGCACTTTTACCCCTAAATATTTCATTCAGTATTGCCTAAGGACAAAAAACATTTTCTCTCAGAACCATAGTACAGTTATCAGGAAATTTAGTATTATATAATGCTATTGTGTAATCTGCAGCCCATATTAAAATTTTGCCAATTGTCCCCCTAAGGCCATTCATGGCTATTTTTGTCCTCGGCTCAGGATCTAACCAAATATGCATTGCTTTCTGTTGTGACGTCTTTTTAGTTTCCTTTAACCTGAAAAAGTTCTTACGATTTTCTTTGTGTTTTATGACCTTGATGTTTTGAAGATACAGGTCATATTTTATAAATATTTTTGTTATATGTTTGTCTGAGGGCTTATCATGATTATACCAAAGTTAAACATTTTTCTCAGGAATACAAGAGAAGTAATACTTTTTCCTTCACAGAGCATGGGATCAGGAGGTGCATGGTTTCAGTTTGTCCCATTACTTGTGATGTTAAATTTGATCACTTGGTTTCTGCCAGGTTTCTTTACTGACAAGTTATTATTTTTCCCTTTGTAATCAATAAGCAACTTGTGGGGACATGAGTCTAAAACTGTGTAAAAGCCTGCTCCTCATCAAACATTTATCCCCTAGGTTTAGTGTCCATTGATAGTTTTTCCTTGAAACAATTACCAATGTGGCCAAACTGTCATTTTCTAACTCCATCATTCTTTCTACATTTGTTAGTTTATTAGTTGGCATTCTACACAGTAAGAAAGGGCTTTCTTTTCTCTCCTCCATTTTTAAAATTTTGTCACTTATTTATATCAGAATGGATTCATGGATTATTTTACTCACATTTTATTACTTTGATTCCCCAATTTTCTCAGATTTAGCCAGTAGGAGCCCCTTGAAGCTAACTTCTGTATCCTATGCAAAATTCTCCGTCATTTTTTGATAGCACATTTACTTTAAGCTGCAAAGTGTTTCAGACTTATCTTTCACTTGCTCTGCTTACACCTGTAATCAGCCATTTCTCCAAAGACCTTTGGTTCTTTTGAGTGGAAAATGGAATTTAGAAGCCAAGGTCTCTAACTATGGCTACTAGAGTATCATTGCTTAGCAGACAGGGTTAGGAAACTATGTATATATGTATGTACGTATGTATGTATGTATCTATCTATCTATATGTCTGTCCTCTATTTGAAAGGGATTCACTCTGATACCTTCAATTCCAATCCAACACTTCAAGGTGGTTGCTAGTTTCCACCTTTTCTATATTTGTAACTCCTTTCTCCAACTCCTTTCTCCAGTGAGAAATCTGCCTCCATCACTCCAATATATTTACTCATTTGATTAATTCTAGGGAAATACAGAGAAAGTAGTTCCGAAACGTTAACCCACACTGTGAGAAAGATACCTATTAACTCGAAGTGAATATGTCTTTTCAGTTCTGTTTTGACTTTGGACAGGTTGTGTTACTTGAGTTAGTTCTTTTTTTCCCTTTCAGCATAGTTGGTACTTATTTGAAATACAGTCACAGAAGAACTCAACAACACACAAGAATTTTGTCTTTCACTGCATCATGCTCAGGCTCGAGGTCTAGGACACCATCATTTAAACCAGGTCTAGGCTTGTATGTCTCCTTATATGCATTACCTTAGGTACGGCTCTTTGAATACTGTTTTTTTTTAATCTGAAGACTTGTGAACTAAAGAGACATGTTATCTGCCCACACCCAACATACAATGGAAAGATAGACACAGGATAACCACTATGTACTTGTTCAAAAATTGGGGAAATAAAAGGCACAAAACAAGCATTGGTCCACAGCAATTCTGAAACCCAGTCAGGGACAAGTTCTGAATTCTGTGGCTTGGGATCAATCCTTGCTGAGAGTTGTTTTCTGTAGCTCCTGGCTATGCTCACTGAAATTTTGACTCTCTCTCAGTCATACTTTCTTTTCTGTAATGAATGGCTTGTGTTTGCAATTGAGTTACTTTCTCAATCTACTACCTGCTAGTCAAAAGAAAAAAAAAGGAGATCCAAAGGTATTTTTTCTTCCTTTGGTGAGGCAGATTAGCCATGAGCTAACATCTGTTGCCAATCCTCCTCTTTTTGGTGAGGAAGATTTGCCCTAGGCTAACATCTGTGCCCATCTTCCTCTACTTTATATATGGGACGCCTGCCACAGCGTGGCTTGATAAGCGGTGCATAGGTCCACACCTGTGATCTGAACCTGTGAACCTCAGGCTGCCAAAATGGAGCAGGTGATCTTAACCAGTACACCACCGGGCCAGCTCCCAAAGGTATTTTGTTTATTTTGTACTATTTCTGTCCCTTTCAGTAAAATCTGACATAATTCCTTTAAAACATTATGAGATTAAAAAATCATGCATATCAATTTATCATTCGTGAATTTAGACAGAAAGTACACTCACAATCTCTTTGAGATAAATCCTTCTCTTTATTGAGTTTCCCATGAGCATATTGTGGAACAGCACCATTAAGTTTCTTAAAAGCTCTATTATTTAATAGAGTAGATCTCGAAGCATTCCTTTAAGACGCTAAACAATCTTTTGTCAATTTGAAATGGCCTATAACTTGCTGCCTTAGATCTGTCTGAGATCTTAACAAGAATTTTACAGCCCTACCCTGAATCTGATCTTTGCTCAAAAACCTTTTCTTAATTCAAGAACTCTTTGCTGGCTGAAAAGACTGTTAGATCCTTTACATCTCCTCAGAATTGCACTCAAAACCTCACCATTATTTCATTTATCTCCTTCCTCTCTCCTCTCTCATTTCGTAATAGATAGAAAAAAAATGAAAGACAGTATCCTTAACATTTTGCCTGGAAATCTCCTTAACAAAATTATCAATTTCATTAGTACATTTTCTATTTTCTACATTACTATGGAAAACAGTTTTTAAAGTTTGTGTTTCGACCTAACAAGTGTAATCTTTCTTCTAGTTTCCAGTAACGTTTTCCTCACTTTCCCTTAAGCCTTTACTGGTATCCTTGTCAAGGGGCTTAAGGTTTTTGCTAACACTCTTCCGGAGGTCCTTTCGACTTTCACTAACAGTCTTCCCAGTGCCTTTCCAGCTCACCCTTCTACCCTACCCCACTACTCTGTGTCAAAGCCTGGGAACCTATTTTAGTTTTTTTTGTGGTAATACTTAGTTTCCTGGTATCAAATTGTTGTCAGTCAGAATTTGATCATAGAAGGAAAATCATTATCAATAATATAGAATAAAGGACTTATAGCAATTACACCTTATGCAATTGTGGGAGCTGGTGGATGAGTCTATGCAAGGCTATTTTCTATGTGTTTAGTGTTGAGTCTAAAGTCATAGGTAAGTTACATTAGTTGCTGAGAAGGAACAGTAGATGTGGGAAAAACCAATGAAACTACAACCTACAAGAACAAATTGGAATTGGTGAGGACAAATGGAACCTACAAGGACAACTAGAACCCACAAGGACAAGATGGAACCATGTTGTTCTCTAACTACCTCCAGCCTTGATGCCATGAGTGACCTTCAGGAGTGACTATTCCTCTTTGCCATGGAGTTGTACATGTCAAAGAAGTTGAATCAAAATATCAAGCAGAAGCTGGAGGAGTTAGGGCTGGGTGCTGCCCCATACCAACACAGTAACCCAGCAGATCAGCAAAAATGTTGACAAGTAGCCACAATGCCTGAAGTCTTGCAGTGACCATCAGAATATAAACCATCAGTGACCATCAGAATATAAACATGTCTGCTATTTCACTTTGACCTTCCAAATCTAGCACAGATTTCTTGTGTCTAACTCTAACCTTGCACCATACAGAAAAGAGAATCCTGGGAAAAGTAGTACCAGCTGATATATGAATGTGTGTTTTTAATACATATGTTGCATTTTGCTTTTATTTACTTAATTTTATCTTGAAAACCACATCAAATTAGTTCATATTAGCTTTCCACGTTTTTTTTTTTTTTTAACAACTGAATATTATTCCATTGTTTGGGTACATTGCTTACTCAATCATTTCTAATTCCTTATGTATGGGTTTAAGTTGATTCAAATCGTTTTCAATTACAAAAATGGGTAACATATATATTTCTAATTTTGGGAGTGTATCTTCAGGTAAATTCCTAGAAGTGGTATAGCTGAGTTAAAAGATAAATGCATCCATAGTTTTGTTATATACTGTCAAATTCCCCTCCATAAAGGTACCAATTTGCATTCTACAAGGAATGTATGAATGTGCTCATTTCCTCAAAATCTCTCAGGAGAAAAATATTAATCTTTTAACTTTTGTCAATATAATGGAACAAAAAATGGTGTCTCAGCATAGTTTCAATTTGCATTTCTTTTATTATAACTGAAATTGAACATATTTTCAATTTTTTTAAGGCCGTTTTTACTTATTTTCTTTTGGAATTTTCTGTTTCTATGGTTTGCCAACCCCCTTTTTTTTTAAATTTTTTGTTTATTGCAGTAACATTGGTTTATAACATTGTTTAAATTTCAGGTGTAAATCATTGTATTTCTATTTCTGCATAGATTACATCATGTTCACCACCCAAATACCAATTACAACCCATCATCACACACATGTGCTGAACCATCCCCCTCGCCCTCCTCCCTCCCCCTCTCACCCCTAGCAACCACCAATCCAATCTCTGTCTCTATGTGTTTGCTTATTGTTGTTACTATCTACTATTTAATGAAGGAAATCATACGGTATTTGACCTTCTCCCTCTGACTTATTTCACTTTGCATAATACCCTCAATGTCCATCCATGTTGTCACAAATGGCTGGATTTCATCATTTCTTATGGATGAGTAGTATTCCATTGTGTATATATACCACATCTTCTTTATCCATTCGTCCTTTGGTGGTCACTTAGGTTGCTTCCAAGTCTAGACTATTGTGAATAACGCTGCAATGAACACAGGGGTGCATGTATCTTTATGCATTGGTGTTTTCAAGTTCTTTGGATAAATACCCAACAGTGGAATAGCTGGATCATATGGTAGTTCTAGCCTTGATTTTTTGAGGAATCTCCATACTGTTTTCCATAGTGGCTGCACCAGTTTGCACTCCCACCAGCAGTGTATGAGAGTTCCCTTCTCTCCACATCCTGTACAACACTTGTTTCCTGTCTTGTTAATTATACCCATTCTGACTGGGGTGAGGTGATATCTCATTGTAGTTTTGATTTGCATTTCCCTGATAGTTAATGATTTTGAACATCTTTTCATGTGTCTGTTGGCCATCTGTCTATCTTCTTTGGAGAAATGTCAGTTCAGGTCTTTTGCCCATTTCTTAATTGGCTTGTTAGTTTTTTTGTTGTTGAGATGCATGAATTCTTTATATATTTTGGAGATTAAGCCCTTATCTGATGTATGGTTTGCATATATCTTCTCCCAATTGTTAGGTTGTCTTTTCGTTTTGTTGATGGTTTCCTTTGCTGTGCAGAAGCTTTTTAGTTTGATGTAGTCTCATTTGTTTATTTTTTCTATTGTTTCTCTTGCCTGGTCAGACATGGTGCTTGAAAATATGTTGCTAAGACCGATGTCGAAGAGCATACTGCCTATGTTTTCTTCTAGAAGTTTCATAGTTTCAAGTCTTATATTCAAGTCTTTAAACCATTTGGAGTTAATTTTTGTGTATGGTGTAAGGTAAGGGTCTACTTTCATTTTTTTGCATGTGGCTATCCAGTTTTCCCAACACCATTTGTTGAAGAGACTTTGTTTTCTCCATTGTATGTCCTTGGCTCCTTTGTCAAAGATTAGTTGTCCATAGATGTGTGGGTTTATTTCTGGGCTTTTGATTCTATTCCATTGATCTGTGTGTCTGTTTTTGTGCCAGTACCATGCTGTTTTGGTTACTATAGCTTTGCAGTATATTTTGAAATCAGGGAGTGTGATATCTCCACCTTTGTTCTTTTTTCTCAGGATTCTTTTAGCTATTCGGGGTCTTTTGTTGTTCCACATAAATTTTAGGATTCTTTGTTCTATTTCTGTGAAAAATGTTGTTGGAACTTTGATAGGGATTGCATTGAATCTATAGATGGCTTTAGGAAGTATGGACATCTTAACTATGTTAATTCTTTCAATCCAAGAGCACGGAATATCTTTCCATTTCTTTGTGTCTTCTTCAATTTCTTTCAGCAATGTTTTATAGTTTTCTGTGTACAGATCTTTCACCTCTTTGGTTAAGTTTATTCCTAGGTATTTTATTCTTTTTGTTGCAATTGTAAATGGGATGGTATTCTTAATTTCTCTTTCTGCTACTTCGTTGTTAGTGTATAGAAATGCAACTGATTTTTGTATGTTGATTTTGTATCCTGCCACTTTACCGTATTCAGTTATTACTTCTAAAAGTTTTCTGGTGGATTCTTTAGGGTTTTCTATATATAAAATCATGTCATCTGCACATAGTGACAGTTTCACTTCTTCCTTTCCAATTTGGATCCCTTTTATTTCTTTCTCTTGCCTGATTGCTCTGGCTAGGACTTCCAGTACTATGTTAAATAGGAGTGGTGACAGTGGGCATCCTTGTCTGGTTCCTGTTCTTAGAGGGATAGCTTTCAGTTTTTCACCATTGAGGATGATATTAGCTGTGGGTTTGTCATATATGGCCTTTATTATGTTGAGGTACTTTCCTTCTATACCCATTTTATTCAGAGTTTTTATCATAAATGGATGCTGTATCTTGTCAAATGCTTTCTCTGCATCTATTGAGATGATCATGTGATTTTTATTCTTCATTTTATTAATGTGGTGTATTACATTGATTGATTTGTGAATGTTGAACCATCCCTGCATACCTGGAATAAATCCCATTTGATCATGGTGTATAATCTTTTTAACGTATTGTTGTATGTGATTTGCTAGTATTTTGTTGATGATTTTTGCATCGATGTTCATCAGTGATATTGGCCTGTAATTTTCTTTTTTTGTGTTGTCCTTGTCTGGTCTTGGTATCAGGGTAATGTCGGCTTCATAGAATGAGTTAGGGAGCTTCCCCCCCTCCTCAATTTTTTGGAAGAGTTTGAGAAGGATAGGTATTAAGTCTTCTTTGAATGTTTGGTAGAATTCACCAGGGAAGCCGTCTGGTCCTGGACTTTTATTTTTGGGGAGGTTTGTGATTACTCTTTCGATCTCCTTACTGGTGATTGGTCTATTCAAATTGTCTACTTCCTGATCCAGTTTTGGAATGTTGTATGATTCTAAGAATTTATCCATTTCTTCCAGATTGTCGAATTGGTTGGCATATAGCTTTTTGTAGTATTCTCTTATAATCTTTTGTATTTCTGAGGTGTCTGTTGTAACCTCTCCTCTTTCATTTCTGATTTTACTTATTTGTGCCTTCTCTCTTTTTTTCTTGGTGAGTCTAGCTAAATATTTGTCAATTTTGTTGATCTTTTCAAAGAACCAGCTCTTGGTTTTATTAATTTTTTCTATTTTTTTTTTAGTCTCTATTTCATTTATTTCTGCTCTGATTTTTATGATTTCCATTCTTCTACTGATTTTGGGCTTTGTTTGTTCTTCTTTTTCCAGTTCCTTTAAGTGCATTGTAAGATTGTTTATTTGAGATTTTTCTTGTTTGTTGAGATAGGCTGTATTGCTATAAACTTCCCTCTTAGAACCGCTTTTGCTGTATCCCATAAATTCTGGCATGTCATATTTTCATTTTCATTTGTCTCCAGGTATTTTTTGATTTCTTCTTTGATTTCTTCGTTGACCTAGTCGTTGTTCAGTAGCATTTTGTTTAATCTCCATGTATTTGTGGTTTTTCTGATTTTCTTCCTATAGTTGATTTCTAGTTTCATACCGTTGTGGTCAGAAAAGATGCTTGGTATTATTTCAATCTTCTTAAATTTATGGAGACTCATTTTGTGATCAATCCTGGAGAATGTTCCATGTGCATTTGAAAGAACGTGTATTCTTTGGTTTTTGGATGGAATGCTCTGTATATATCTACTAGGTCCATCTGTTCTAGTGTGTCATTTAAGGCCAATGTTTCCTTATTGATCTTCTGTTTGGATGATCTATCCGTTGGTGTAAGTGGAGTGTTAAAGTCCCTTACTATTATTGTGTTACTGTCTATTTCTCTTATTATGTCTGTCAATAATTCCTTTATATATTTAGGTGCACCTACATTGGGTGCGTAGATATTTACAAGTGTTATATCCTCTTGTTGGATTGTTCCCTTGATCATTATGTAATTTCCTTCTTTGTCCCTTTTTACAGTTTTTGTTTTAAAGTCTATTTTGTCTGATATGAGTACTGCTACCCCAGCTTTCTTTTCATTGCCATTTGCATGGAGTATCTTTTTCCATCCCTTCACTTTCAGTTTGTGAGTGTCTTTAGGTCTGATGTGTGTCTCTTGTATGCAGCACATATATGGGTCTTGTTTTTTTATCCAATCAGCCACCTTATGCCTTTTAATTGGAGCATTTAGTCCATTGACATTTAAAGTAGCTATTGATAAGTATGTACTTACTGCCATTTAAAAATTTTTTTTTCTCAGTGTTTTAGTAGTCCTTCTCTGTTCCTTTCTCCTTCTATACAGAACTGATGGTCTCTTTTGTTTGACCTCTGTCTGAAAGCTGTACTCTTTAACTCCCCTCCTCCCTCTTTTTATGTTTTTGATATCATATCTAAACTCCTTTTTGTGCATTTGTATCCGTTACCCTCTTATCATGGAAATAGATAATTTTTCCTATTTGTGGTCTTCTCTTTTCCCCTTAAATCAGTCCCTTTAACATTTCTTGTAGCACTGGTTTCCTGGTGACAAACTCCTTTCATTTTTGCTTGTCTGGGAAATATTTGATCTCTCCTTCCATTTTGAATGATAACCTTGCTGGGTAGAGTATTCTTGGCTGTAAGTTTATTCTTCATTTCTGATTGGTTCCTTTTTATAGATTCCATTTCTTTGTTGACATTCTCACTGAGTTCATCTATTCTTCTCCCCAGATCAGTGAGCATCTTTAACACTCTTTGTTTGAACTCTCAGTTGGGTAGGTTGCTCATTTCCGTTTCATTTAGTTCCTTTTCTGGGGTTTTGTCCTGTTCCCTTACTTGGAATGTATTCCTTTGCCTCCTCATTTTGCCTCTTTCCCTGTGCTTGTGTCTACATATTAGGTAGGTCAGCTATGTCTCCTGCTCTTGGATAGGTGACCTTATATAAGTGATGCCTTAGGAGGTTTGCAATGTGCTTTCCTCAGTTCTCAATGTTCCAGCGGTGACCCCTATGTGGGCTGTGTGTGTCCTTCTGTTGTGGCCTGTTTCTCTCCCTGTAGGCACCCCGGAAGGCTGAGCTATGCTCCTGGCCAGCTGTTGTAATGCTCAGATGCTTGTAGTTGTTGTGGGCCCTTCAGTCTCTTTATCAGGTGTGGGGAGCCCTAGCACAGTTGGCTGCAAGTTCTAATAGCACATTTGTGTTGCAGTATATCTTTTAAGTGAGTAGGCCCCCAGCGTGGCAGGTTGTTAGGCTGAGGGGCTTACAATTGCTATAAGCCTCCAGCCTTTAGGTCTCTTGTCAGCTGTCTGAGGACTGCCGCTGGGTGGAGCTGGCATCCGGCATGGGAGCATCCAATTGTTTCAGGCTTTGGAAGGTGGGGCAAACCCCCTATGTGGGTCTTTGAGAAGCACAAGTCCTTTGCAGCTGACAAGTCCCACTGCCCACAGGTCCACACACACAGTCAACACAGTCCTGCCCTGTGTGCACGCCCCGACCTCCTGAAGTGGACCCAGTCTCTCCACGGTGGGAGCCCCACACACTCCACCACCGCTCCACACTCTGCACCTGCTCCTGGTGCATGCTCCCTGCCCCACTGAAGTGGGCTCAGTTGCCAGGCTGCAGAGAATCCAGTCACCAATCTATATAGGCCCACAAGTTGCCTGAGGGCTTGTTGTTGGGTGGGGCCAGTCTCTAGGGTGGGCTGCCTGCTCTGACTGAGCTGGATTAAATCGGTGATCTAGCGGGTGAGGCCGACCTGGGCTAGCAGGCCTCAGGGAGAACTCCAATGGCGTCTGTGTCAGCACGCCCACACCAGGCCACCACAATGGCCGCCGCCAACGTCCCAGTCCCTGGAGAGGTCTCACCTCTCACTGAGATGCACTCAGGGCCTATCAGGTGAGTCTCTTTTCACCAAAGCACTGTGCACCTTTCTTTCTGGTGATTTAGGTTGCTTTCTGAAATGGGTAAGTTTGCGTGTGGGCCCTTTAAGAGCCAGTTTTAATTTCTTTGTGAACCAGCTTTTCTGGGGGTACTCCCCACTGTTTTAGTAGCAGGCAAAGTCAGATATTATGCCACTCATCTCGATTGTGCTGGGTTCACAAAATGTCCCCAGCACGGCCACTCCCCGGCTCAGGGCCCCGCGCTGCCAGAGAGGGCTGTGTACCTGTGGGCTGCTCCTGGGCGACCGTGAGGTGATGCGGCTTGTGAAGGGGGCATTTTTTCTCTCCAGAAAGGAGTTTCTGCCTCTTCCACCTCAATTAGGATTGTCGTTTGTTGCAGGAGTTCCTCTTATCCGGTTTTCAGTTCTGTCTCAGGGGTAATTTTTCCACGAGTAGTTGTAAATTGGCTGTGTCTGCGGGAGGAGGTGAATTCAGAGTCTGCCTACGCCGCCATCTTGACTTGTCCCCCATTTGCCCCTTTTTAAATTATTTTTTTGGTATTATCTCCCTCAATTTCCTAGGAGTTCTCACTTTATTGGGGACTTTAGTTCTTTTTTCAATTATGTTTTTCAAATATTTTCTCCAAGTTTTCCAGTTGACTTTTATCTTTGCTTTTGATTTTTTCCCATGCAAATACTATTTTTATTTTTTAAAATTTTATTAATTTAATTATTAATCATTTATTTTATTGCATTTGGAGCTATAGTTTGTTAGCTTTTCCTTATTCACTATACCCAGGTTATAGAAGAATTCACTCATGTTTCTTTCTAGCACTTTTATGATTTTATTTTCTACATTTAGATTTTGTTTCATTTGAAGTTTGTTTTTCTGTATGCTGTGAGGGACAGATGTAATTTTATCTTTTTCTAGATAACCATCATGTTATCATGAAGGAGTTTCTGAATGAGATTAACATTTGACTCCATAGACTGAGTAAAGCAGATTGCCCTCCCTAAGGTGAGTGGGCCTCATCCAATCAACTGAACACTTAAGATCTGAATAGACCAAAACGGCTGAGTAAGAGGAAACTCTTGCTGCCTGATTGAGCTGGAACATTCGTCTTTTCTGGCCTTCAGACTTGGACTGAAACATTGGCTCTTCTTTGGTCTCAAGCCTGCCAGCTTTCAGATTGGAACCTACACCATTGGCGCTCCTGATTTTCAGGCGTTCAGACTTGGACTAGAACTGTACATTGGCTCTCCTGGCTCTCCAGCTTGCCAACTGCAGATTTGGGACTTTTTAGTTTCCATGATTGCATGAGTTAATTCTTTATAATCTCTCTCTCTATCTCTGGGTGTGTGTATATATATATTAATACACACCTCCTATTATTTCTGTTTCTCTGGAGAA
Source organism: Diceros bicornis minor (assembly GCF_020826845.1). NCBI lineage: Eukaryota > Metazoa > Chordata > Mammalia > Perissodactyla > Rhinocerotidae > Diceros > Diceros bicornis. The sequence continues at coordinate 54,900,142 of NC_080750.1, read as the reverse complement.
CCCTGACTAATACAGTGGCATAAGAGTATATACAATTCTCGATAACATTTAACAGAAAACAGATTGGGGTGCATTCTGAAGAAATGCACTGGTATGAATAGAAGTCTTCAAACCATTTCAGGAATTAATAAAAGATAATGAATGATTTAGCTTGCACGGAAGTAGATCAAAAGGAGAAATGATGGCTTTCAATATTGAGGCAGATGTCATAAAGAAAAGAGCACCTGTTATTTGATCTGGTAGTTTTGGCTGATTGAAAGAAAGGACATAATTGTTTCAAGCTGAGCCGACATAAGGTATAATAGTACAGATTACAGGGAGGCAGGGATCCATTCCTAACTGTTGAACTGATATTGTTTATTATAAAGAAATAAGCTCTTTAATTTTGGAAGTGCCTAAATAAGAAACAAATGGAAATATACCAGAAGTGTTAAAAAACACTTTTTAAAAATGCTTCTCTACAATTTTTCTAGCTATATAATTTAGTGAATCTCTATTCAAACTGATTAAAGCATATAGTGGTTTATATATTTGACTTTGCTGTTTTGTTCAGACTACTCTCAAGGATAAATGAACTTTTAATTTTCTTCTAGATTTATTGATATTTGTTTCTTAGGTAAAATGAATTTGTGATCATATATTATTGTGATTTTTTTTATATGTGTGAAACAATGTAGAAAATAAATCTTTGCCATAATTTTTTCATTTTAATGAAAGAATAGACCATAGAGAAATAATTTCACCTGGTAACATGCACAGGTTAGTTACATAGATTAAAGGGAATGGTAAGGGTTATAAATTGTTTATGATCTCAACTACCATTGTAAGTTCTAGACTTAGATTAGCACCTGTAAATATACTTGAAATGAAGTGATAACAAATATAACATTTTGTCTACATATATGTAATATATGATGTAACTGGAACAAATTTTAAATTTTCTACTGAAAGAAAAAATTTGAAATTATTTTTATATCTGTTTAGGAAAAACAGCAGTCCTTTCCATTGATTCTGCCAATTTTTCCTTTACTTTAAATTGTAATTGAATTTTGAGAGTGCTAAAGAATCCTAAAAATTACCTAGACTAGATGAACTCTTTTCATTTTATAGGTGAGAAAACTAGGAATTTATGACTTCAAGAGTTTGCAAAATTATTTCTCCAGTGCTTTTAAAACTAGAATTAATAAGCAATCTATTTTATCTTTACTTTTCTGCTCTGACTCTGAACTACAGGTATATCCCATGGACCGGCTCATACATCAGTTACACTCTACCAGTCTTTGCCTTTACTTAGGCCTGCATCTCTGGATTCCTGTTCATACACCAGCATGAAACATAGTCACTTATCATTTCCTAGTTGAGAACCAGCTCGCTAACAGATTGCAGCAATGTTGAGCTTTAATTGAATGCAATCACTTATTTTGTAAATTGACTGAAGTCCATTTAACTTCAGATTTCAAGGTGGCTTGGGCATAATACACCCAGCTTTTTTTTTTTTTAATTTTACAAAGCTTATTCTTATGACTCATGATTTTCATTTCATTCAAAGCTAACTGCTTCTCCAACCCTGCCCACTATAAGTGCTAATATGCTACTAATCTGGAGATAAGATATACTCAAAAATGTTTGTGCTAGATAGATTTTTATCTTGTGATATTGACTTTTTCTTTCTTTCTCTCTGCTTTGAATTCTGTAATTCATATTTGAATTTATTTTCTTAACACTAGCATGGATTATGTGCTTGAGCACATACTGTGAAACTTAGTAAACAGAAACCTCATTTAAAATGGAGTCAAGAGGCCAGAAGAGAGCCTCATGCACATACCAGTCAATGGACACTACAGACCCCAACAGGTAAAGATGTACCTTGCATCTCCAATAGGGAGAGGTACTACTTAACTACCCCTGCAGAAGAAAGGAAGAAATTCTTCCTTGCCCAGCAACAACTCAACCAATGAGGGACTGCCGTAATTCAGCCAATGAAAAGCCAGTATGCTTCTAACTCCCAGTCTCCTCCAATGGGCTCTTTGTTTACAACAGCCCATCCCAACTTCATAAAAGAACATTTCTCTCCTTTGTTTCTCCAGACTTGCATGTGGTTTGCCATAGACCATATGTCCTGAATTGCAATTCTTTGCCATCCCAAATAAACCTATTCTACTGGTAAAATAACTGGCTGCTTATTTGTCTTAGGTCAACAATATTTTAGCTGTTAAAAAAAAAAAAAAAAGATCAGTTTTTTATTTTAAATGCAACACTGACAAAGTAACCTTAGATGTTTAATGAAACTATTTCCAGACTGTGAATCCTTATGGAGGCATACAAGTGAAGACAAAATATTTCAACATTTGTCATAAATGTTTGTTAATGAAGACAACCTTTAAAATGTGAGTAGTTTCAACTCCCTCTCAAACTTTAAATACATATTTAGCTAAAGAAAAACACAACAGTGTTCATATTCCAGCAATTTTTTAAAAATAGAATATGCATGTAAAGCTACCTATGTTACCAACACTGGAAAAATGTTTCTTCTGAGGTGTTCTGCAAGCCTTCTGTTTGCCACAAAATTACTTAAATTCATTCAAAACTTTATACTTAATATTTTTCCACAAAGCAGACAAAAGCTGTTAGCAGCAGAATTAGAATTGTCGTGACTATATGCTATTGGTGTGGTGATACCCAATGTGAAGATTTTCTTCCAAGGTTACCCTTTAGTAATTACCATGACTCTAATTTATTTTTAATAAAAAACATTTTACCATCCTTTGGCAACTACCATTAATTAATATGAAACTAATTGTTGAAATGTTTTAAAATGCATTTTCAGATCTCTGTGGTATATTATTTGCTATTTTCTTTGATATTTAGATGTTTTATGGCAATAGGACCTGAACAATTTATTATATTGTATTATAGAGCATTTATTACTTCCTATGACCTAATTTCACAGAGGACTTGGTTTAATTTTTAAAGATTGCATACTTCTGTCTTTCTCATTGCTGCCTTTGTTCCTAATATTCCTTATTGCATCTAAAAGAATGTTTAAACTTAAACATATTTTAAGTTTTTTTTTTTTTTTTTTTTTTTTGCTGAGGAAGATTCACCCTGAGCTAATAGCTGTGCCAATCTTCATCTATTTGTATGTGGGTTACTGGGACAGCATGGCTGTGGGTCTGCGCCCGGGACGCAAACCCGCAAACCTGGGCCACTGAAGCAGACCATGCCGAGCACAACCACTACACCACGGGGCTGGACCCTCAAGTTTTTTTCATAAATCTATGACATCAGGGGTATTATGCTCAGTTTAAAAACCCTAAGGACAAAGTTTTCACAATTGTGGATTCAGTAACCAACTTAGTTTAACTGTCAGCCAAGTTTGATTTAGGAAGAACATGATTGAAATAATAAGATTAATTTGCTGGATATTTATATAGCAGAACTAAGAAGTTTGGAAACCAGAGAGATTATAGGTGTCTGTCTGTTGCTACAGACACAGCTATCAGCTGGTGTTAGAATGTTGCCTCACAGCATCAGATGGGAAGAGACCATTATTATAAGTAACTATTTATATTTGATGGTGAGGTTGGAGTCATGGTCAGATAAAATTTGTAATTAAAATACCATGTTTAACTTCTGGTTCTGTCCATGAGAATTCTTGGTGTAGAAATTACTGTCTGCTAAAAACCTGGAAAAAATATATGAAACATCTGTTTTCAGGCATTGGTACAACAGGAAACACAAGACTGCAAACCTTGAGAGAAACAGCATAAATGAGATGAGACCTAAAATTTCACTGGATTTCTTAACTATATATGCTTTACAGACCACAGTACAAGAAGGGAGAATACAAGCAGAGCTACGCAATCTCTCAAGATGAGGAGATAAAGATAGGAGTTGTGGGAGTCTAAGTCAGCTGAAATTTGCGAAGCAGAATATCATTGTGGAGGTAACTGTGAAATAAAAAGATCTCAAGAAATCAGTAGAAGAATCCTGTTGAGTCTTTGGCTATTTACTGATGTATACCTAAACAATGTATGACTATAGGAATCCAAGCAAGACAACTCTCAAGGAGATATAAGTTGAATAATTCCAAGACCTCACACAGACTGGGAATCATTTCCATTTCCCTCAGCCAAGTAAAAGTCTGCATTACACATGCAAAGTCAAGCATCCAATGAAAATTACTAAAGATATGGAAATAATCAAATTGACCCTTAACGAAGGAAGAAAATCAGTTAAGAGAAAAAGACCTAGAAATAAAAGAGATTATGGGATATTCAGACAATACTCAAGACTTTAATATAGTTATTATAAATATGATAAATGTACTCAAGGATGTGGAGGAGAAAAGAACATAATTAGGAGGAAAATGAAATACATAGAAAAGAACAAAGAGAATTTTTTCAAATGAAAAATGTGATAGCTGAAATGAAAAATTCACTAGGTAAGCACAAGATAATGTAAGACACTGAAGGAAAAAAAAAAGGAATCAGAGAACTTAAAGACATAAGACTATTCAGGCCAAAGTATAAAGATAAAAAAGACTAAAAGAAAATGGACAGAGCCTTAGTTACCTGTGGAGCATTATCATGCAGTCTAGCATATGTGCCATTTCAGTTCTAGATGGAGAGGAGAGCGATAGGGGCAGAAAACAATTTGAAGGAATAATTTTCCCAAATTTGATAGACATCATTAATCCACAACTCAAAAAAAAACCAAAAAACAACCTAATGAATCTCATGTAGGGTAAGAACAGATATGACCATAACGAGGCACATTTTAATAAATTTTATGAAATCCAGGGAAGATGAGAGGTTTAAATTTAAATTTAAATTTAAAAGCAGCCAGAGAGAGAGAGGGAAGAAAGACAATACAAATAGAGAAGCAAAGTTAAGAATATACACAGACTTCTCATCAAAAACATGTAACCTAAATAATAGCAGAAGAGCAATCTTTGAAGTTCTGAAAGAAAAAAACTAAAGTGTGCCAAACTATAATTTTCCACACAGTATAAATATCCTTTAAAAATGAATGTGAAATAGGGCCAGTCCCGGTGGCCTAGTGGTTAAATTTGGTGTGCTCTGCTTTGCCGGCCTGGGTTCGATTCCTGGGTATGGACCTACGCCACTCGTCTGTCAGTGGCCATGCCATGGCAGCAGCTCACATACAAGAAGAGAAAGACTGGCAGCGGATGTTAGCTCATGGCAAATCTTCCTCAGCAAAAAAGAAAAAAAAAGTGAAATAAATACATTTTAGACAAATAAAAGCTGAGAGAATTAATTGCCATAAGTTAAAAAGTAAAAGACTCTGCAGCCTTCTAGAATATAGAAACCTAGAATGACTATATGCATATCAACTAAAGTGAACTTGAGATCAAGGTATATTATCAGAGATAAAGAAAGACATTTTATAATAATGAAAGAGTAAATTTATTAAGACAACATGATAATCCTAAAAATGAATGTGTGTAGAGTAACATGTAAAGTAAAACTAACAGAATTCAAAAGAAAAGTATAGACATTTCCACAAGTACAGGTAAATATTTCAACATTCCTCTTTCAGTAATTCTGTCTAGTAAACTAGTCTGAAATTATTTAGCATAAAGAAAACTTGAACAACCAACAGCAACTTGAACACTAGACTGGACAACTGCAGAACACCTATGTTTTATAAGTGATCATTGGAATATCCACCAAGATAGACCATATGCTGGGCCACAAAAGAAGTCCCAACAAATTTCAAATGACTCAATTCATATAGAATGTGTTTTGTAACCATAATAGATTTAAATAAATAAATTTAGAAAATATTTGTGAAATCATGAAAATTTGGAAACTAAGCAGCATGATTCTAAGTAACAACAAAACTAAGAAGGCATCGGAAGGAAAATTTAAATAAATAGTTTGAACTGAATGAAAGAAAAACATAACATATCATAATTCCTGGGATAAGCTAGGACAGTTTTTAGAAAGAAATTGATGGTTTTAAATGCTTACATTAGAAATAGGAAATTTCTGAAATTGTGTTTCTAAGCTTCCACCTTAAGAATATAGAAAAAGAAGAAATTAAAACCAAATAAAGTAGAGAACAAAATAATTAAAATAAAAGAGGATATGAGTGAAATTGAAAAGACATGAAAAGTAGAGAAAATCAATTAAAACAAAATATGATTCTTTGACAAAGTCAATAATATTGATAAACTTCTAGATAGAATCACAGAAAAATAAATAGAGAAAATATAACTATACAATATCAGAAATGAAAATGTGAACGTCTATACAGATCCACAGTCACAGAAAGTTTTTAAGAACATATAATAAAAAACAATCATACAATAAGTGTATCAATTGGGAAAAATTGTTAAGTCCTTGAAAATCACAAGTTACCAAAATAGAAACAGGAAGAAATAAAACCTCGGGACAGTCCTATATCTACTAAGAAAATTGAATATGCAATTAAAAACCCTTTCATAAAGAAAATTTTAGGGCCAGACAGCTTCAATTTTGAAGTATATCCACAATTTAAGAAAGAACATATATTAACCCTACACAATTTAGTTTTTCAGAAAATTGAAACAGAGGGAAAAATTTCCAATTGATTTTATGAGGCTAGCATTTCCTCGAGAGCAAATCCTAAAAAGGACTTCAGAAGAAAACTTCAGCACAATATCTCTAATGAACACTGATGCAAAAATTTCTTTTAAAATATTAGCAAATCCAATATAGCAATATACATAAAGTATAATATAGCCTAACCATGTGGGGTTTATCTCAGGAAGTGCAGTTTGGCACTACAAAATCAATTAATGCAATTCACTCAGTATAAATTTTAAAAACTGAGAAGCAAAAACATTTGATCATCTCAATATATACAGAAAAAAATCTTTGCTATAATTCAACATCAATTCTTGATAAAAACTGAACAATCTAATACAACAGGGAACTTCTTCAATTTAATAAAGGACAAGTGAATATCAGGTGATTTCTTTATAAAGGATGAAAAACTGAATGTCTTACTCTTATCATCAGTAACAAGACTGATGTCTGTTGTCACCACTTCTACGCACTTTTACACTGGAGGTCCTGTCCAGGACATTAAAGCAAGTAAAAGAAATGAAATAAAGGCATAAATATTGAAAATGGAGTAGTAAAACTGTCTCTATTCTCAGAAGGTATTACTGAGTATGTAAAAAATACTAAGGAATCTACAAAAAGCTAAAAGAACTTATAAGTGAGTTTCTTGAGGCAATAAAATAAATGGTTAATATTAAAAATGTATCTATACCCTAGCAATGAACAATTAAAATATTGATTTTTTAATAAGTACAAGTTAAGCTAGCATCAAAAAGCATAAAATGCAGATAAATTTAGCAAAAACATGCACAAGACCTGTACACTGAAAACTATGAAACATTGTTGAGGAAAGTAAAATGACGACCTATAAATTAAAAAACATACCATGTACGTGGATTGGAAGACTCAATCATTTTATTATATCATTTCTTCCCAAATTGATCTATAGATTCAATATGATTACTTTCAAAATATCAGCAGGCTTTTGTTTTTGGGAGGAGGTAGAAATCAACAAATTCATTCTAATATTAAAAAGAAAGTGTAAAGGAAAAAATATACAATTTTGGGAAAAAAAGAACAAACTACGAGTATTTACTATTTTGACATCAAACCATATTATAAAGTTACAGTAATCAAGACAATATGGCATCAGCATAAGGATAGATATATAGGAGAATAATACAGAATATTATACAGAAATGAATCTACACATATAACCAATTGCTTTTCAACAAAGACACTATGCTAATTTAATGTAGAAGGATGTTTTTTCAATTTTAAAAATCATGCTGGAAAAACTAATATCAATTGAAAAAAATAACCTCAACCATTTCCTCACACCATATACATGTAGAAAAATAACTTGAAATAGATCAGAAATCTAAATATGAAAGCTAAAACTATGACACTTCCAAAAGAGAAGATAGAAGAACATCTTTGTGATCTTGAGTTGGGCACAGATTTCTTAGACAAGGCAAAAAAACATACACCATAAAGATGTGTGTGTGTGTCTGTGTGCAGGTGTGTGTGTGTGTTGTGGGCATACGCAAACTATATACAATCATGCAAATATACACATACGCAAATTGTTCTTTATCAAAATTAAAACATTTATTTATTTATTTTATTTATTTATTTTTTTTTGTGAGGAAGGTCAGCCCTGAGCTAACATCTGTGCTAATCCTCCTCTTTTTTTGCTGAGGAAGACCGGCTCTGAGCTAACATCTATTGCCAATCCTCCTTCTTTTTTTTTTCCCCAAAGCCGCAGTAGATAGTTGTATGTCATAGTTGCACATCCTTCTAGTTGCTGTTTGTGGGACATGGCCTCAGCATGGCGGGAGAAGCGGTGCATCAGTGCACACCCAGGATCCGAACCTGGGCCGCCAGTAGCGGAGCGCACACTTAACCGCTAAGCCACGGGGCCGGCCCCATCAAAATTAAAACTTTTTGATCTTCAAAAGACATTGTTAAGAAAATGAAAAAAGAAGCCACATAGTGGAAGAAAATATTTTCCACACATATATCAGAAAAAGAAGTTGCATATTGAACATATAAAAAATGCTTAATATTATATAATACAAACAACCCTATTACAAATAGGGAAACTATTCATACCAATATTTCACGACTGAAGATATACAGAAGGCCAATACACAGGTCAAAAGATGCTGAACATCTTTATTCATCAGAGAAATATAAATAAAACCACGAGACCCTTTACACACCATAAAAAAGATAAAATTTAAAAATACTGGAAGTAGCAAATGCTGGTGAGAGTACAGGATACTGGAACTCTCATACATTCCTGGTTGAAATGTAAAATAGTGCAACCATTTTAGAAAACAATTTTCTAAAGTTTTAACTTTCTGATAAAATTAAATATACACTTATCAAGTTAAATATACACCTATCATGTGGCTCAGAAATTCAATGCCACAGGAGATGTGAGAGCATGTATCCATGCAAAGACTTGTACACAAATGTTCTTAGCATTTTTATTACTGATAGTCCTAAAGTGGAAACTAAATGTCTCTCAACAGGTGAGAGAATGAATGAATGAATGAATAAACAAACTACAGTATATCCATGCAATGGAATATTATTTCGTGTCTAAAAGGAATAAACTACTGGTATAATAAACAACATGATTGAATACGAAAAACATTATTCTCAGCAAAAGAAGCTAAACAAAAGAATACACAATGTATGAGTCCATTTTAATGATATTCTAGAAGAGGCATAAGTAAACTGTAGTGATAAAGGCACATCTGTGATGGCCCGGGGCTCTGAGTGGGTGGGAATGACTGTTAAGGGACTTTAGGGAACTTTTTGGCATCCTGACATCATTGTTCTGTATCTTGATCATGCTGGTGGTTACACGTTTTGATATCTGTTACAATTCATCAAACTGTTTATTTGAAAATGGGAGGATTTTACTTTACATAAGTTGTACCTCAAAAAAAAAAAAGATGACTTAAAAGTGTCGTGCCTCAAGTGGTCTTTCTTCTATCATTTCTCTTCTGCTTCCTGAGACCCAGCTTGCATAGAGTTGGTCCTTTCCAACTAGGGCAAAAGTCAAAAGTATCAGATGTCCTTTGAAGGACTTAACATTGATAGTGATATTCAATATTTATCAAATGCTTTTTATGCTCCAGGTAGTGTTCTAAGGGCTTCAGTTGTATTAATTAATTTTGTCTTCTCGAGCCCTACGAGGTGCATAGCAGAAGTACTCTGGTTTTACAGATGAGGAAATTGAGGCTCAGAAAGATTACACAACTTGTCTAAGGGAAAACAGCTAGTAAGTGAAGTAGGGAGGTATTATATCCAAGCAGTTTGATTTTAGAGCCTGTGCTCTTGATAATAGAAATAAATGGATTTTTGAAGTTTGCAACAAGAACAGGAGAAGAAACAAACTGGGAAAATCTTACTTGGCAATATTATTCTCAAAGTCAAAACTCTTGTAAAATAAAGAGAAGCTGCCAAAAATAAAAAATGTAAACCAAACTTGAATGTCTAAAGTGTTGACATTTTATAAAATATACTTAAAAACTATTTAGTTCTTAAAGCAACTCTGAATACTTGAGAAGCAGCGAATTAACTCTGGTTGCTGGGGAGAGCACAATGATGGGAAACATTTGTCATTTTCATTGGGCGCCTGATCTGTGGACTGCGACATTTGGTTATGGATTTTCTCTTTGGATTCCTATCTGTGCTATCACTCCTCACGATTTGGCTTCCTGGTCTTCGAAACCTGCCTCTTGCTCAGAGAAGATCACCGTCTCTTGCCTGGCTGCTTTTACGTGAGCTCTGTTATCTCTGAATTGGACCAACAGACAGCATTTCTTATATTTCTTTTGTAGCTTATCCTTTCCAAAACATTCTCGTGCACATATGGCAACAATGGTGATGGTGGTGATGGTACATGGGTTTGGAGAGGCACTGGGTTTTAGGGGTGCTCAAGTACAGTCTCACTATATTCTCTCTTCAGTCACACTGCCCTGCTGAATTTGGTCTTCTCCGACACATTTGCCTTGTTGATGCCACTTTCATCTTACAGACTTGCTTCATGGCTTCCGTAAGATGCTTCCATCAGACGTGCTTATGTGTTCTTTAACCTCTATTGAGGAGGTGATAGAGGATGAGATTGGACCCCTGTTTACGTGACCCCAAATACTTTGTGATACTTAAGGAAGCTTGTCCTTCACAGGCCGCACCGAGGATTTCTTTGCGAGTAATAGTTGCTATATGTTGAACTGAATTTCACTTCGGGATCAGTAAAAATATTGAGTATGGAATATAAATTATTTCCTACACTTTTGTATTTATTTATTTTATTTTTATTGATATCTTAATAGTTTATAACATTGTGAAATTTTGATTGTACATTATTGTTTGTCAATCACCATGTACGTGTCTCCTTTCACCCCTTGTGCCCACCCCCTGTCCCCCTTGCCCCTAGTAACCACAATACAGTTTCCTCTGTCCACGTGTTGGTTTATATTCCACATATGAGTGAGATCATATGGTGTTTATCTTTCTCTTTCTGGCTTATTTCACTTAACATAATACCCTCCAGGTCCATCTATGTTGTTGCAAATGGGACCATTTTGTCTTTTTTTATGGATGAGTAGTATTCCATTGTATGTATATACCACATCTTCCTTACCCATTCATCAGTAGAGGGACATTTGGGTTGCTTCCACTTCTTGGCTATAGTGAATAATGCTGCAATGAACGTAGGGGAGCATAAGCCTCTTTGTATTGTTGATTTCAGGTTCATTGGAGGGATTTCCAATAATGGGATAGCAGGATCATAGGGTATTTCTATTTTTAATTTTTTGGGAAATCTCCATACTGTTTTCCATAGAGACTGTACCAGTTTGCATACCCACCAGCTGTGTATGAGTGTTCCCGTTTCTCCACATCCTCTCCAGCATTTGTTGCTTTTTATCTTGGTGATTATAGCCCTTCTAACGGGTGTGAGGTGATATCTTAGTGTTGTTTTGATTTGCGTTTCCCTGATGATTAGTGATGTTGAACATCTTTTCATGTGCCTATTGGCCATCTGTATATCTTCTTTGGAGAAGTGTCTGTTCATTTCCTCCACCCATTTTTTGATTGGGGTGTTTGTTTTTTTGTTGTTCAGTTGTGTGAGTTCTTTATATATTATGGAGATTAACCCCTTGTTAGATATATGTTTTGCAAATATTTTCTGCCAGCTGGTGGATTGTCTATTCATTTTGATCCTGGTTTCATTTGTCTTGTAGAGGCTCTTTAAACTGATAAAGCCCCACTTGCTTATTTTTTCTTTAGTCTCCCTAGTCTGGGTAGGCATGTCATCTGAAAAGATTCCTTTATGACCAATGTCAAATGGTGTATTGCCTATATTTTCTTCTATGAGTTTTGTAGTTTCAGGTCTCACCTTTCGGTCTTTGATCCATTTTAAGTTAATTTTTGTGAATGGCAATAGCTGATTGTTCACTTTCATTCTTTTGCATGTGGCTGTCCAGTTTTCCCAACACCATTTACCGAAGAGACTTTCCTTTCTCCATTGTATATTCTTAGCTCCTTTGTCGAAGATTAGCTGTCTGTATATGTGTGGTTTTCTTTCTGGGCTTTCAATTCTGTTCCATTGATCTGTGTGTCTGTTTTTGTACCAGTACCATGCTGTTTTGATTACTATTGCTTTGTAGTATGTTTTGAAGTCAAGGATTGTGATGCCTCCTGCTTTGTTCTTTTTTCTTAGGATTGCTTTAGCTATTCGGGGTCTTTTGTTGCCCCATATGAACTTTACATTCTTTGCTGTGTTTCCATGAAGAATGTCATTGGGATTCTGATTGGGATTGCATTGAATCTGTAGATTGCTTTAGGTAATATAGCTATTTTAACTATGTTTATTCTTCCAATCCATGTGCATGGGATATCTTTCCATTTCTTTATGTCATCATCGATTTCTTTCAATAATGTCTTGTAATTTTCATTGTATAGGTCTTTCACCTCCTTGGTAAGATTTATTCCTAGATATTTTATTCTTTTTGATGTAATTGTAAATGGTATTATCTTTTTGAGCGCTCTTTCTGTTAGTTCCTTGTTAGCATACAGAAATGCAACTGATTTTTGTAGGTTGATTTTGTACTCTGCCACTTTGCTGTAGTTGTTGATTTTTTCTAATAGTTTTCCAATGGATTCTTTAGGGTTTTCTATATATAAAATCGTGTATGGGCTGGCCCCGTGGCTTAGCGGTTAAGTGCACACACTCCGCTGTTGGTGGCCTGGGTTCGGATCCCAGGTGCGCATCAATGCACTGCTTCTCTGGCCATGCTGAGGCCGCATCCCACATACAGCAACTAGAGGGATGTGCAGCTATGACATACAACTATCTACTGGGGCTGTGGTGGAAAAAAAGTAAATAAATAAAATTATTAAAATCGTGTAGTCTGCAAATAGTGAGAGTTCCACTTTTTCGTTGCCTGTTTGGATTCCTTTTATTCCTTGTTCTTGCCTAATTGCTCTGGCCAAAACCTCCAGTACTATGTTGAATAAGAGTGGCGAGAGTGGGCAGCCTTGTCTTGTTCCTGTTCTCAGAGGAATGGCTGTCAGATTTTCCCCGTTGAGTATGATGTTGGCTGTGGGTTTGTCATAAATAGCCTTTATTATGTTGAGGTACTTTCCTTCTATACCCATTTTGTTGAGAGTTTTTATCATAAATGGATGTTGGATCTTGTCAAATGCCTTCTCTGCATCTATTGAGATGATCATGTGGTTTTTATTTCTTGTTTTGTTGATGTGGTATATCACGTTGATTGATTTGCAGATGTTGAACCATCCCTGTATCCCTAGCATAAATCGCACTTGATCATGGTGTGTGATCTTTTTAATGTATTGCTGTATTCAGTTTGCCAATATTTTGTTGAGGATTTTTTCATCTATTTTCATCAGCAATATTGGCGTGTAATTTTCCTTCTTTGTATTGTCTTTGTCTGGCTTTGGTATCAGGGTGATGTTAGCCTCATAGAATGTGTTAGGAAGTGTTCCATCTTCCTCTAGTTTTTGGGATAGTTTGAGAAGGATGGGTATTAAATCTTCTTTGAATGTTTGGTAAAATTCACCAGAGAAGCCATCTGGTCCTGGACTTTTATTTTTTGGGAGGTTTTTTCATTACTATTTCAATCTCTTTACTTGTGATTGGTCTATTCAGATTCTCTATTTCTTCTTGGTTCAGTTTTGTGAGGTTGTATGAGTCTAAGAATTTATCCATTTCTTCTAGATTGTCCAATTTGTTGGTGTATAGTTTTTCATAGTCTTCTCTTCTAAACCTTTGTATTTCCATGGAATCCATTGTAATTTCTCCTCTTTCATTTCTAATTTTACTTATTTGAGCTTTTTCTCTTTTTTTCTTAGTGTGTCTAGCTAAGGGTTTGTCAGTTTTGTTTATTTTCTCAAAAAACCACCTCTTTGTTTCATTAATCCTTTCTATCGTTTTTTGGTCTCAATTTCATTTATTTGTGCTCTAATTTTTATTATTTCTCTCCTTCTGCTGACTTTGGGCTTTGTTTTTTCTTCTTTTTCTAGTTCTGTTAGGCATAATTTAAAGTTGCTTATTTGGGCTTTTTCTTGTTTGCTAAGGGGGGGTGTGTATTGCTATGAATTTCCCTCTCAGGACTGCTTTTGCTGCATCCCATATGAGTTGGTATTGCATATTTTCATTTTTGGTTGTTTACAGATATTTTTTGATTTCTCCTTTAATTTCATCAATGATCCATTGGTTGTTCAGTAGCATGTTGTTTAGTCTCCACATCTTTGTCAGTTTCCCAGTTTTTTTCTTGTAGTTGTTTTCCAGTTTCATAGCATTATGGTCTGAAAGGTGCTTGTTATGATTTCAATCTTCTAAAATTTATTGAGGCTTGCCTTGTTTCCTTGCATATGGTCTATCCTTGAGAATGTCCCATGCACACTTGAGAAGAATGTGTAGTCAGCTGTTTTTGGATGGGAGTGCTCTGTATACACCTACTAAGTCCACCTCATCCAGTTTTTCATTTAAGTCCACTGTTTCCTTATTGACTTTTTGTCTAGATGATCTATCCATTGATGTAAATGTGGTATAAGATACCCCATTATTATTGTGTTGTTGTTAATATCTCCTTTTAGGTTCGTTAATAGTTGCTTGTGTACTTTGGTGCTCCTGTGTTGGGTGCATATATATTTATAAGTGATATGTCTTCTTGGTGGAGTGTCCCTTTTATCATTATACATTGCCCCTCTTTGTCTCTCTTAACCTGTTTTATCTTGAAGTCTACTTTGTCTGATATGAGTATGGCAACACCTGCTTTCTTTTGTTTGCCATTAGCTCGGAGTATTGTCTTCCATCCTTTCACTCTGAGCCTGTGCTTGTCTTTAGAGCTGAGATGTGTTTCCTGGAGGCAGCATATTGTTGGGTCTTGCTTTTTACTCCATCCTGCCACTCTGTGTCTTTTGATCGGAGAGTTCAATTCATTTACATTTAGAGTAATTCTTGATATATGAGGGCTTAATGTTGCTGTTTTATCTCTTATTTCAAGGTTCTTTTGCGTATCCTTTGTTTCTTGCCCTGTGTGTTTTGGACTACCAATTCAGTTTGGTAGTTCGATCTTATGACTGTTTTAGTTTTCTCTTTATTTATCTTATGTGATTTTGTTCTAATTATTTGTTTAGTGGTTACCTTGAGGTTTGTGTAAAAAATCTTGTGAATGAGATAGTCTATTATCTGATGGCCTCTTATTTCCATAGACTAAGTCAATTATATCTCTTTACTCTTCTCCTTCTAAGTTATTCTTGTCACAACTTATTCCACCTTGTGTTGTGGGTGTGTGTTTAAAGTGATGAGGTTATATTTATTTTTGGTGTTTTCTTTCCTTTGATCTTTGATTTTGGTATTTAAGTGGTTACTAACCTATTCCGGTAAGCATCTACTACTTTTCTGATTTTGTCTACCTATTTTTCCCCCTCCTCCAAGCTTTGTATTCCTTTTCTCTTCTTTTTCTCAGGCCTAAGGGCCTTCTTGAGAATTTCTTGTAGTAGGGGTCTAGTGGCCCTGAACTCCCTTAGCTTTTGTTCATCTGGGAAAGTTATTATTTCCCCATCATATCTGAAGGATATTTTCACCGGATAGAGTATTCTTGGCTGAAAGTTTTTGTCTTTCAGGGTTTTGAATATATCATTCCAGTCTTTCCTAGCCTGTAAGGTTTCTGTTCAGAAATCTGCTGAGAGCCTGATGGGAATTCCTTTGTACGTTATTTTTTGTTTTTGTCTAGGTGCCCTTAATATTGTTTCTTTGTCATTGACTTTTGTCAGCTTTACTACTATATGCCTTGGAGAGGGCCTTTGCCTGTTGACGAATTTAGGTGACCTATTGGCTTCATTTATTGGTATTTCCTGCTCCTTCCCCAGATTTGGGCAGTTCTCAGCTATTATTTCTTTGAATAGGCTCTCTGTTCCTCTTTCCCTCTCTTCTCCCTCAGGAATACCTATAATTCTTATGTTACATTTCCTAATTGAGTCGGATATTTCTCAGAGACGTTCTTCATTTCTTTTTAGTCTTAGTGCTCTCTTCTCCATCTGGAGCATATCTGTATTCCTATCCTCTATAATGCTAATTCTTTCCTCCATATTGTCAGCTCTGTTCTTTGAAGATTCCAGATTCTCCTTTATTTCCTCCATTGTGTTCTTCATCTCCATCAATACTGATTGGTTTTTCTTTATGATTTCAATTTCTTTTGTGAAGAAACTCCTTATCTCATTGAATTATTTATCTGTGTTTTCTTGTATTTTGTTGAGCTGTTTTATGATAGCTCTTTTGAATTCTCTGTCATTTAGGTTATGCTGTGCCTTCAGGGTTGATTTCTGGGTGCTTGTCATTTTCCTTCTGGTCTGGCGATTTAATGTACTTTTGCATCATGCTTGCTGTATTCGCTTTGTTTTTCTTCATCCTGGAAATTTCTAGTTGCAGTTTCCAATTGCCGCCACCAGGTGGGAGTCAAGGGCTGTGTAATCTGAGCTGCCCACGTTCCGGGCTGCCTGCGCTCCCCGGCTGCTCCGACTGGTCGGTTGAGCTACAGTGTCCCACATGCAGGGGGAAGTGGCTCTCTCTTTTGCCCACCTGGTCTCTGGGGTGTGGCTTCTCGCTCACCTCTTGTTATCTGCTCTCCCGGGGTGCTCAAATGTTGATGGCACCCCTGCAACAGTTCTGAGTCCTCTGTGTGGGAGTTTCCCACTGGCTGAGAGAGCTTGAAGAGCTGCAGTCTCCCCACAGAGGCCTGCCCCTCCCCTCTCTCTGGGAGCTGCAGGGACCGAGTCACCACTCTGATAGGGAGGGGGAGGATTTCTCCTTACCTCTCCCCACTTCCTCCGGGGGCCCCAGCATGTCCACTCTCAGATGTGCGGCAGTGTGGGTCTCTCCGATGTCCCTTTGTGCTGTGTGAGTGTCCCTTGTTGGTCTGTTAATGTCCCTTTTTTTGTATCTTATCAGGGGAACAGCTTATGGGAAAGCTCACTCCAGCATGATGCTGATATCACTCCATTTCCTGCACTGTTTAAATGGAATTTCTAGATATTTTGAGGGGAAGAATTAGATGTAGCAGAAGTTTTAATGTAATTAGTGGCATTTGCCAAACTTACAGGAGCCTTCAGTCCCATAATAGCATAATAGCAGCTACGGTGAAAGGATGTAGTGGTAAGAACACTTGCAGCTCATCCTACAGTTTTCACATGCTCCTACTTCTTTAGAAAAAACTGCCTTTGCTGAAACTGCTTATGCTTCTTTTCTTTTCATTCTGGGAGAAACTGTGAAGAACTGATTTTTATTTCTTTAGTTTTTCTACAATGGTCAACATGCTAACGCCATTATTTACTCCCTACACTTTCCTCTTTTTGTTTTTTAGATAATGTTAAAATGTCTATTAAAATTTATATTTAACATCAAACTATCAGCTTATATATTCACTAGACTTTAAATCTAACTGGATATATTGCTGAAGAAAGAAAAAGTCTGTTTATCTGTTTGTATGTTTCATATTACATATATGTATATGTTTATACTTACACTACTTATTTTTATTATTGGATTAAAAGCAAAATGATTCCGTATATGACAGTCAGTGAAATAAAGCGAGGAATTGAAATTATGTGAAATTCACATAAAAGTTTTCAATTTATTTGGATCAGTCTTTATTCATCCAAGTCCCTTAAATGCTTTCATACAGCAGGGTGAGGAATTATGGATATGATTAATATATATGGAAAAAAATGCCAAAATGCTATTTCAATCAACAGAAGAAACTTAACCCAGTTATGTGTACACACACACACACACACACACACACACACATATGCATTTTTGTCACCTAAAACAAATTATGAAAGTTTTGGATGTTTATTAATTTGTATTTTAAAGTTTTGGAAATAACTTCCTATGTATAAGAATCTATATGAATTTGCTATTTTAATCTGCATCAAATATCTGAGATACATCCTGTATTGCCATAACTTTTGCCTGTTCTAAACTGATATAGCTGACATTGTCTCAAAGTAATGATTTTTTTCTGCTAAAAAAAATCACAAATAATTCTTTTCTTCAGTAAAATAATACATAATGTATACAATACAATATATCCAATTGTATATATAATACAATGATATATAGACTAACATATTTCATATATTGGCTCCTGAAAGAAGTACATTTTCAAATGTATAATGAAAGACTCGAATATTGTTTTTCTGCTATTGAACTCCAAGCAAGTGTTCATAATCAGTGGGCAGTATTCCTCCAAGTGCTGAGTTCAGGACTCCAGGATCCTTCTCTCCTGTGTCTCCACCATCTTCAACTTATGGCCACCCAGAGGATGGTGCTCGTAGGCATCAGGTAAGAGTAGGAGAAAGATCAAAAGGAAGGTGATACATGGAAGTTTTCAATAAGCCAGCTTGGAATTGACAACATCACTGTCACTCACATTCTGCTAGTCTGAATGCAGTCATGCAGCTCTACCTAACTTCAAGTGAAAGTAGAAATCCTGTATAGCTGAGTGCCCAGGAAAAAATAAACAACTACAGTTCATCTGAACCGTATAGTTCATTGAGAAAATAATAAACTACAGTTATTATTTTCTTACAGAAAATGTCTGTGTACCTGACAAAGGTGCAATGAAAAAGAAATTTGTTGATATTAATTTAAGTTATTCTATGTTAAAACCCAGATAGTTTAGCTTAGTCTGAGAATACTTTTTATATGTTAGTCATTCAATGACTATTTCTTGATTTTATATCGTGAGGCACGAAGAAATCACTAATATTTAAAGACCAGGGTTGCAATATCATATAAGCATTCAATACCAAAACAAAAAGATGTTTTTCTATGAATTTTTGGCATACAACGTATTAGCTGCTGTATTATTAGAATACTGGTTTGGAACTTTCTTTTTTGAGTAAAGGAGATATATTCTCTATTTTCATGTAATCACTCTCATGTTATATAAACTCATCACAATTGAAAAGGAACTGATCATTACTATTACAAAAATGTATTTTGTAGGAATGAAATATATGTAAATGTATTTTGTAATTTGTTCTGTCTTAAAATGATGTATCTTAAAACTGACATGTAAGTCTTATATTTTGCCAAGGGACTAAATCGGCAAATCATATAATAAAGCTAGTTTTTAAACAGAAAACAAACTATATTTTTGTTCTACAACAAATTTAAAGTGCTGAATTTTGAATTTAGCTTTTTTCCATCATATATTTCAAAAGTATACTTATAAATGGCCATTAATTTTTCTGTTCAGTATTCATTGTGTTTACATTTTTTGTAGTATTTATGGTTCCTGTTCTACATCACATGAATTTTTATTTTTTTCCCACTGAGCAAAGAATTTTACTTATATTTTATATTGGGCAATTTATATTAAAGCATAAGAAGTGATATTTATACATCAATTTTTCTTTAAAAGATTCTCAAAATAAAAGTGCACATTGAGTCCACATAAAAAAGTAATCTACGTGGAAACTATTCAAGTTGTTTGGATCAAAGCCTTTTTCAATGTTTTCCTGTGTTCCCTTTTATTGTGCATCTTCAAATAGCAAGAATATGAAAAATAATGAAAGGGGGAACTCAACTGTCATTTGTAGGGCTTGTCTCTCACAAAAATTCATTCATATGAGAGGAAAAATATTCACAAGGCTGTGCTTGAAAAGTGAGTAAGAGTTTGATTTTGTTAAATCACTAGGAGAAATTACAAATATCTTTATATATTGATATACTGTGTCCATCATATTCATGCTATCCATGCAAATGTTGTCTTTTCTTAGGGTACAAATATATGGTTATATTTCCTGTCCTCAAATGTCATTAATTCAATTTCATAGTGATTTAAACTTTCATTTTTGCAGTTTGGGCCACTCCTCAGCTCAAAAATCTCCAGTGGCATTGAGTCAAACCCAAAAATCTTACCATAATCTATTTACTACCTCACCAAAACATCACTGTTTTAAGATATTTTATATAATCTCTATCTGGAAGTTTCTTCCCACATTACGTCAGTTAGCTTTGTTGTGTAACAAGACATTCTAAAATATGGTGTTAAAAACAATGTCCAACTATTGACAGATAGTTATGCAGATCAGCAATTTGGCCTGGGCTCAGCAATGTGATGTGATTCTTCTGTTCTCAGTTAAATTTACTTATGTGCTGCTTTCAGCTGCCAGATGGCACTGGGGATGGATGGTCTAGGATGGTCTCAGTTAGGATCTATTATTTTTGACCCACATGGTCTCTCCTTCTCCAGCAGGCTGTCTGAGGCTTGTTGTCGTAGAGGCTAGATAGGGGCAGAGAGAGACAGAAAGAGATAAAGAGAGAGAGAATCTTAGATGGCCTCTTAAGCCTAGGGGCAGAATCGGCACACTATTACTCTGGCTGTATTATATTTGTCAAACTAAGTCACAAGATGTGGGGAAATAGATTCTACCTCTTTATGAAAAGATCCGCAAAGTCACATTTCAAAGAAGCGTGGAGAGAGGAGGGAGGTTAGGTCATCTTTACAAGCAATGCCACAGCAGATAGCCACATGGCACACCATTCCTTCAGGGCTCTGCTGAAACGTTGCCTTGGCGTAGAGGCCTCTCCTCATCAGCCTATAATGATGAGGCTCTGATGAAGAATAGCATAGGTAAATTGAAGTAAATTCATAAGGATAAATAATAGTGGTCTTGGGTAAGTGTTGGAGGCTATGATGTAGTAGATAGATAGTTGGGAAAGGATTAAGCCAAGGGAAGGATATGTTGAATAATGGGGATGTGGCTGAGTAGGGAATGGAGGAGTTGTAAAAAGCAATTTGGTTTGCTTTTTATTTTGCCTAAATTGTTATTCTATGCCTCAAGAGCTAGGGAGGTGTCTTAGTCTTCTTGGGAAATTGTAACAAAATACCACACATTGGGTGGCTTAAACAACAAATATTTATTTCTCACAGTTCTGGAGGCCTGAAGTCCAAAATCAGGGTGCCAGCTTGGTCAGGTTCTAGTGAGGGCCACTTCCTGGCTTGTAGATAGCCACCTTCTCACTGTATCCTCACATGGCTGAGAGAGAGAAAACTAGCTCTCTTCCTCTTGTAAGGACACTAATACCATCAAGGGGGATCCACTTTCATGACAAAGATATCATTCTCATGATAATTGCCTCCCTGTGGCCCCACCTCCAAATACATTGTACTAAGGCTTCACCATATGAATTTTGGAAGGATACAAACATTCAGAACATAGCAGGAGGATTGATAATTATTTAGGATTATGAGAGGAGTGAGTAATGAGCAGTAATAGACATGGTATTCAAAGGACCAACACCATTTATGGATGTGGGTAGGTACTTGACAGGAGTATTCAAGGAGGAAAATCAATTGCATCTTCCAAATTGTACTCAGATGACTCTTCAGTAAACATTGTAAAAAGATATTTTAAGTTAACATATAAAAAAATTAGGCACAAAAATTAATATCCTACTAATAATAGTAGAGCTAAGGTAAGAGAAAGGGTACTAGGAATACCCGGAGAAGGTAGAGAAGATGGGACCTAGGTAGTATAGAAATTAGTAGAGCCTAGAACCCCAGGATCTCCAATACTCGTCAGTCCAATTTTGCCAAGTATATGCAAAGTAGTGAGGAGGGTGGTAGAATTTATCGATGCTACTATGTGACAACATATTTCATTTTTCTATCCTTTCGTATCCTTTCACTGCCTTGCATGACTGCACATGCATAAAGGAACTGTACCAGATTAATGGGAATCCAGGGGTAAATAAAGATGATATGTAGGCAGAAAACAGTAGTTCAATGAGAAAATCCTTTTCACTTATCCTTGGAACTGAATAACTAAAAGTTAAAACTCTAAAGAGGAGGGATGGATTCTTAAGATAACACTGAATGTGTAATCTTACAAATGTAACTTTGAATAGAGAAAACAGCTTTTCTTCCTTTCTGATACATCCATTTTGCATAGAGAATATTGCTTAACAGTAAGCAAGAGGGATGCAGTTTTGGCTGTGCAGCTGCAGGACCAGAATACAACATTGAGGGGCCTGCAAGAAAAATTCCTCAGAAAAACTGACACCATAATTCTCCTTGTTCAGAAAAAAAGAGACACAAAACAGTTCTGTAGCTGCATGATTTCACTAAGCGCTCTTTTGAAGTTGCTAGCTGAAGTTTCATGCCAAGCATGAAAATGAGTCCCTCAGATCTCCTACTTTGGGGACCTTGACTGATTGATGGCTCCGAATACACCACCAAGCTTATGAAGTGGCCACACTTCCAGCAAGCTGCTCTGAGTCACTGACCGAGCATGGTGGAAATACGAAGGCAGACCCATTCCTCTGAGACACGAGACTCCTCTGACAAGTGACTTTGGCTCAAGTACTCTCCATTGAACTTGGCTAACTTTTTAGGAAATTCACTGTGGTCTACCTCTTCCCACCCATCTTCTCTTCCTTCCCTCTCTCCTTCACAGGCCTGCTCCCTAACATGTCTAATGGCTCTTCAGCCTCTCTTGGTTCCCTCTTTCTTTTCTCTCATAGCTGTCCTCAATGAGTCACTTGTACATCTAATCCTGTCGGCATCTCCTTCTTAGTAGAACTGAACACAATTTGCACCCAGGTGGTCCGAGAAAATAGATGGTATGACGAGGTTCTGGGATTGGCTTGCTCACTGCAGGACAGGCGAAACCCATGCCATCCTGAGTGGTATCTGGGACAAAGGAAATCCCTAGCACCTTTCTGTTGTCTAATTGCCGAAGATTCCACTGGAGGTGACCTGGGAACATGTCCCAGTGGAGAGGAGTGCAAGTGCAATGATTGAAAGATATGGAGAAACAAATTGTATGAAGACTGTAATGGTGTTTGGTTGCTGCTAAGTTGTGTTGATGCCCTGCTTAGGAGTAAAGAGTACTGAGAGCCATTAAAAAGCAGTTAAAGACTGTGAGAGCCAGAGGGCTTCTTTCGTAGCGTGTAAGGAGGTCTATATCTCCTGCAGTGAAATAGTGGAAACAGCTGAGCAACAAGTTGGAGATGATTGGATAGTTAAAGTTGAAGAGCTCCAGAGAATTTAAAGGCTGAGCCAAGACAGATCTATTATGCTAAGTTTAGGACCCTGGCTGAGAAAACCTGAGACCCAGAAATACGGGATGGAGACATCCGGATGGATGCCCCTGAGCATATTGGCTACTATATTGGAGGCCTTACACTCCAGAGGATGCGAGCTACATCTTAGGACGATTCACGGACTTACTCCTTCAGTGATGTTTGTAGGGGCTCAGTGGTTAGGGGCATGCTAAGACATCTTCTAAAAGAAAGAAATGGCTGCATCTTGTGTTCCCAGCCACAAAAACAAAACCAAACAAAACAAAAATAATTAAGCATGGTGCCTGGTACTCCTCTTTGTGTCCTGGAGGCGAAGCATTCCACACAGGAATGCTGCTACAGCCCAGATACCAGGTGGCATGGAAGTCTGCCACTGCTGAGTGGAGCCTGGAGTAGGAAGGGGCTCTCCAACAGGCCCAGGCTTTGGTGCAAGCTGCCCTGCCCCTCATGTTAGATTCACTTTGGTTTGAGACATTATGTGTCAAGCTAATACAAGGAATTTTTTTAAGCAATGAGAAAACAGATTTTTATTATCTAAATCTGACATTGTCTCCTGGCAGCTGCTATAGACCTATAGATTCACCCCGAAGTAATCCAGTGGATGGAGGGAAAACAGTGTTAAACTAGTATTGGGAGGACTCCATGAGGAATGCTGGCACGACAAGATTCAGTCACGCCGGATTCAATTGTTTGCCCATGGAGAATGGTCTGGTCATGTTACAGTCTTGGGCCAATGAACAGAACAGGTGGTGCTCACATCGCTCCCAGATGAAGGCCAATAACGCACTACCATGGCTCTCAGCACCCTGGTACCCTAATTTGGTGAATTTATGTTTTTATTTTGAATGTCTCCACTAAACACGGATCTATGAAAAGTACAATACTATTCAAATCTTTATTTGGGGGATTGCTTATTAGTGACTCTTTTGTCTGAGGATGTAAAATTAAGTTACCCGGTTTCTTAACTTGCTGACATATGGACATAGTTTATAATCATCAAACAGTGCTTGATCAACAACGCTAGATCTAATTTGGGCCTATGTCTTCCCAAGTTTAACATAGCCAACATTCAGGCTTTTTGCTTTTGGTATGAAAGTTTCTATTATTAAATGGGAAAATTGTGCAAATATAAAACATTAATGGATCCTAGTGATTATCATTGTTTCTCCCACAAGGTAATCCATGGCATACAGTTGTTGTTGGATCTTGTAGAGCCTTACTAATTTTTTCAATTTTCATCCCTATTCTTCAATCCCAATACTTCTGCCACCACTGTAAGTTCATGTGCTATTATAAAATATATAGTATTATTTTCATTTATACTTCATGAATAAAATAAATAATTATAAACATTGACTTTGTGGCAAGTTGTCTAAATTTGGCTCCTTCCACCCTGGGGCCCTTGGTTTATCCTCACAAGAATAGATACCTATTCTGGGTATGTCTGTCTACAGAGTCTCAGCCAGCATCTTTAAATGGGGCTTTAGAATGTCCCATATAATATTGTGTAAATAATATTGCGCTAAATATTTCCTCTGTTTCTTATTGCTTTCACTCAGCAATGATTTTTATTATCTAATCATGTAACTGGACACATACTGAGTTTGCTGTTTCTAATTGTTTAGTAATAATCCATGCTGTACGTTTACTCTATTTTTATCCATTCCTGCAATAATATACTCCTGGAATGCCTCAAAATCCCTTCTGCCAAAAACAATCACACAATGAAAACTCTCATTTATGTTTCCTCACAGACCCTGGACTATATATCTAGATACTTATGTGTCATTGGGTATACAATTATTTAGTTTGAGTAAGTACTACCATATTTTCTTCAGACTGTTCACAGACTACGCTCCTATCAGCAATGAACAAATTTTGCTGTTCTTCTTCATTTTTTTCCAATGTGTAGCTTTGTTCAACTTTATAGATTTTGCCAACCTAATGATCTCTAACTGTTGATTTAATTTGTGTGCATCTCATTAAAAATGAGTTTGTACACCTCTTCATATACTTGTTAGACATTTTGATTGCTTTTTTATAGTCTTTGCCCATTTATTTTTCTTTTAGGATTCTCATATTTTGCAAGTTGATATGAAAGGGTTCCCTTTTTTTCTAGATATTAATCCCCTGAGATTTAATATATTGCAAATATCTTTTCCAACCAGCCGTCTCTCTGTTAACTTTTCCCTGAAGTCTTTTGTTTAAATGAAATCTTCTGTTGATGTAATCAAAGTCATCAGTTTGTATTATTTGGTTCTTCTTTTAGAATTTCTCCTCTCCAAGTTGGAAATATTCCTCCTTATATTTTCTCCTAATCAATATATAGTTTTACCTTTGACATTTATATCTTAAGGCATTTTTTAAATGGAATCCACTTTTAGTTATAGTGTAAGATAAGGTTTCAGTTTCTCTGTGAAGTGAAACATCTGCTAAAAATAATGTGTTCCTTCATCATTTACTTCTGATGCCATTTTTACCATATATGAAGTGTTTGTACATACTTTGGACTCTCTCTAAGGGTTATATTTTTTTGCCATTAATCTATTTGCCTATTCTTGCTCCAGTTCCTTATCATTTTTTATCATCATGATTTGTGGTATGTCTAAGTCTCTGGTGGGAAATTCCCATCAAATTTGAAGAAATTCTCTCAAATTTGAGGAAAGTGCCTCAACTTTGTTTTAAGTAGGATAATGCTACACTGTGGTAGCAAACAACTGTCTAATCTCAGTACTTGAAACCACTTAACATTTGTAAGTCACATGCGATCTATCATCAAACCATTCTTCTTTATTTTTTTTTTGTGAGGACATCAGCCCTGTGCTAACATCTACCAATCCTTCTCTTTTTTTTTTGCTAAGGAAGACTGGCCCTGGGCTAACATCCATGCCCGTCTTCCTCCACTTATATGGGATGCCACCAAAGCGTGGCTTGCCAAGCAGTGTGTCGATGCACGCCCGGGATCGGAACCATTGAACCCCGGGCCACCGCAGCAGAGCATGCGCACTTAACGACTTGCGCCACCAGGCCGGCCCCTAAACCATTCTTGAAAGGCAGCTTGGTATAGTGGTTAAGAGAATGGACAGTGGAACCAGACTAATGGGTTCAAATGCTGACTCTATCATTCATTTCCTGTGAGATCTTTGTGGAGCCATTAACATCTCTCTACCTCAATATCCTTATCTCAACAATGAAGATGGCAATAATAATATTTTCCTCATTGGAATGTACAAGGAAAGAAATAATGCAGAACTTCAGAGCGTTATTAAGGTACCAACAATAGAGACATCTTGATTTTGGATTTCTAGACTCCAGAACTGGGATACAATAAATTTCTGTTGCTTTAAGCCACCCAGTTTGTGGTACTTTGTTACAGCAGCCATAGCAAACTAATATACCATGTACATTATATTAAATTAAAAAATACATTTACGTAGTTTGGTTTAATAATGTTTGATTACACAATGTAAGACGATGCTGAGTTTCTAATGTAAAGCTAATTATAAGATAAAAATTCACAAACCTATAGAGTTGAAATCATATAGCAGTTTAACCTTCCAATCTGTGGACATAAAAAATGATCTCCAGTTACAATGATTAAAAACATCATGGACTACAAAAATGCATAAAGCAAAAGATATTTAAGCCACATATAACGCATTTTAAAGATGGCTTAAAGCTTATTGGTAATCACAGTGAAATGCCTACAGAAAATTTAGGGAGCAGTCATATCTTCCAATGAAGGAAGGACAACCTCTATCTAAAATGTGTGAAGGAAAAGCTAGGTCTCAGCAGGACCATAATAAAGAATCAACTGCAAGTTAATGAATGCTAATGACATTAGTCCTACTGTAAGACTACTTAAAGAGATACACTGTAATAAAAAAATTATACTCATTCATTGATGTGCACATATATTCCAAGAGAAGAAAAACTATTAATTATGAGTCTTTACAGAATGGAAAAGTTAAATTATTTCAATTAATTCAGATTTACCAATGAATATCTCTGAAAGACCATTTTACATTCACAGTAACATGATTAATGCAAGTGTAATGAGTACTAGATTAATTAATATCTGACAATTTATCTCAAATTGATATTAGTCATACATTTTAATGGTGTATTAATTGTCATTAAGTAATTTAAAGAATATCGAAGAACAAA
The DNA here is from genome assembly GCF_020826845.1 of Diceros bicornis minor. Taxonomy (NCBI): domain Eukaryota; kingdom Metazoa; phylum Chordata; class Mammalia; order Perissodactyla; family Rhinocerotidae; genus Diceros; species Diceros bicornis. Next base: position 54,872,752 of record NC_080750.1, on the reverse strand, counting down.
TGATGCACTCTTTTTTTCTTAAATTTTTTGTTTATTGCAGTAACATTGGTTTATAACATTGTATAAATTTCAGGTGTACATCATTATACTTCTATTTCTGCATAGATTACATCATGTTCACCACCAAAATACTAATTACAACCCATCAGCACACACATGCACCGAATTACGAATTATCCCTTTCACCCTCCTCCCTCCCCCCTTCCCCTCTGGTAACCACCAATCCAATCTCTGTCCCTATGTGTTTGTTTATTGTTGTTATTATCTACTACTTAATGAAAGAAATCATACGGTATTTGACCTTCTCCCTCTGACTTATTTCACTTTGCATTATACCCTCAATGTCCATCCATGTTGTCACAAATAGCTGGATTTCATCGTTTCTTATGGCTGAGTAGTATTCCATTGTGTATATATATCACATCTTCTTTATCCATTCGTCCTTTGATGGGCACTTAGGTTGCTTCCAAGTCTTGGCTATTGTGAATAACGCTGCAATGAACACAGGGGTGCATGTATCTTTATGCATTGGTGTTTTCAAGTTCTTTGGATAAATACCCAACAGTGGAATAGCTGGATCATATGGTAGTTCTATCCTTGATTTTTTGAGGAATCTCCATACTGTTTTCCATAGTGGCTGCACCAGTTTGCACTCCCACCAGCAGTGCATGAGAGTTCCCTTCTCTCCACATCCTCTCCAACACATGTTGTTTCCTGTCTTGTTAATTATAGCCATTCTGACGGGCATGAGGTGATATCTCATTGTAGTTTTGATTTGCATTTCCCTGATAGTTAATGATTTTGAACATCTTTTCATGTGTCTGTTGGCCATCTGTATATCTTCTTTGGAGAAATGTCAGTTCAGGTCTTTGGCCCATTTTTTAATTGGGTTGGTAGTTTTTTTGTTGTTGAGATACATGAGTTCTTTATATATTTTGGAGATAAAGCCCTTATCAGATGTATTGTTTGCAAATATCTTCTCCCAATTGTTAGGTTGTCTTTTCGTTTTGTTGATGGTTTCCTTTGCTGTGCAGAAGCTTTTTAGTTTGATGTAGTCCCATTTGTTTATTTTTTCTATTGTTTCTCTGGCCCGGTCAGACATGGTGTTTGAAAAGATGTTGCTAAGACCAATGTCGAAGAGCGTACTGCCTATGTATTCTTCTAGAAGTTTCACAGTTTCAGGTCTTACATTCAAGTATTTAAACCATTTGGAGTTAATTTTTGTGTATGGTGTAAGGTAAGGGTCTACTTTCATTTTTTTCATGTGGTTATCCAGTTTTCCCAACACCATTTGTTGAAGAGACTTTCTTTTCCCCATTGTATGTTCTTGGCTCCTTTGTCAAAGATTAGCTGTCCATAGATGTGTGGGTTTATTTCTGGGCTTTCGATTCTATTCCATTGATCTGTGTGTCTGTTTTTGTGCCAGTACCATGCTGTTTTGGTTACTATAGCTTTGCAGTATATTTTGAAATCAGGGAGTGTGATACCTCCAGCTTTGTTCTTTTTTCTCAGGATTCCTTTAGCTATTCGGGGTCTTTTGTTGTTCCATACAAATTTTAGGATTCTTTGTTCTATTTCTGTGAAAAATGTTGTTGGAACTTTGATAGGGATTGCATTGAATCTATAGATGGCTTTAGGAAGTATGGACATCTTAACTATGTTAATTCTTCCAATCCAAGAGCACGGAATATCTTTCCATTTCTTTGTGTCTTCTTCAATTTCTTTCAGAAATGTTTTATAGTTTTCTGCGTACAGATCTTTCACCTCTTTGGTTAAGTTTATTCCCAGGTATTTTATTCTTTTTGTTGCAATTGTAAATGGGATGGTATTCTTAATTTCTCTTTCTGCTACTTCGTTGCTAGTGTACAGAAATGCAACTGATTTTTGTATGTTGATTCTGTATCCTGCAACTTTACCATATTTGTTTATTACTTCTAAAAGTTTTCTGGTGGATTCTTTAGGGTTTTCTATATATAAAATCATGTCATCTGCACATAGTGACAGTTTCACTACTTCCTTTCCAATTTGGATCCCTTTTATTTCTTTCTCTTGCCTGATTGCTCTGGCTAGGGCTTCCAGTACTATGTTAAATAGGAGTGGTGACAGTGGGCATCCTTGTCTGGTTCCTGTTCTTAGAGGGATAGCTTTCAGTTTTTCACCATTGAGGATGATATTAGCTGTGGGTTTCTTATATATGGCCTTTATTATGTTGAGGTACTTTCCTTCTATACCCATTTTATTCAGAGTTTTTATCATAAATGGATGCTGTATCTTGTCAAATGCTTTCTCTGCATCTATTGAGATGATCATGTGATTTTTATTCTTCACTTTATTAATGTGGTGTATTACGTTGATTGATTTGCGAATGTTAAACCATCCCTGCATACCTGGAATAATTCCCACTTGATCATGGTGTATAATCTTTTTAACGTATTGTTGTATGTGATTTGCTAGTATTTTGTTGATGATTTTTGCATCAATGTTCATCAGTGATATTGGCCTGTAATTTTCTTTTTTTTTGTGTGTTGTCCTTGTCTGGTTTTGGTATCAGGGTAATGTCAGCTTCGTAGAATGAGTTAGGGAGCTTCCCCCCCTCCTCAATTTTTTGGAAGAGTTTGAGAATGATAGCTATTGTCTTCTTTGAATGTTTGGTAGAATTCACTAGGGAAGCCATCTGGTCCTGGACTTTTATTTTTGGGGATGTTTGTGATTACTGTTTCGATCTCCTTACTGGTGATTGGTCTATTCAAATTCTCTACTTCTTCTTGATCCAGTTTTGGAAGGTTGTATGATTCTAAGAATTTATCCATTTCTTCCAGATTGACGAATTGGTTGGCACACAGCTTTTCACAGTAGTCTCTTATAATCTTTTGTATTTCTGAGGTGTCTGTTGTAACCTCTCCTCTTTCATTTCTGATTTTACTTATTTGTGCCTTCTCTCTTTTTTTTTTGGTGAGTCTAGCTAAAGGTTTGTCAATTTTGTTTATCGTTTCAAAGAACCAGCTCTTGGTTTTATTAATTTTTTCTACTGTTTTTTTGGTCTCTATTTCATTTATTTCTGCTCTGATTTTTATTATTTCCCTTCTTCTACTGATTTTGGACTTTGTTTGTTCTTCTTTTTCCAGTTTCTTTAGGTGCATTGTTAGATTGTTTATTTGAGCTTTTTCTTGTTTATTGAGATAGGCCTGTATCGCTATAAACTTCCCTCCTAGAACCTCTTTTGCTGTATCCCATAAATTCTGGCAGGTTGTATTTTCATTTTCATTTGTCTTCAGGTATTTTTTTATTTCTTCTTTGATTTCTTCATTAACCCAGTCGTTGTTCAGTAGCATTTTGTTTAATCTCCATGTATTTGTGGTTTTTCTGATTTTCTTCCTATAGTTGATTTCTAGTTTCATACCGTTGTGGTCAGAAAAGATGCTTGGTATTATTTCAATCTTCTTAAATTTATGGAGACTTGTTTTTTGGCCTAATATGTGATCAATCCTGGAGAATGTTCCTTGTGCATTTGAAAGAACGTGTATTCTTCGGTTTTTGGATGGAATGCTCTGTATATATCTACTAGGTTCATCTGTTCTAGTGTGTCGTTTAAGGCCAATGTTTCCTTATTGATCTTCTGTTTGAATGATCTATCTGTTGGTGTAAGTGGAGTGTTAAAGTCCCCTACTATTATTGTGTTACTGTCTATTTCTCTTTTTATGTCTGTCAATAATTGCTTTATATATTTAGGGGCACCTACATTGGGTGCGTAGATATTTACAAGTGTTATATCCTCTTGTTGGATTGTTCCCTTGATCATTATGTAATGCCCTTCTTGGTCTCTTTTTACAGTTTTTGTTTGAAAGTCTATTTCATCTGACATGAGTACTGCTACCCCAGCTTTCTTTTCATTGCCATTTGCGTGGAGTATCTTTTTCCATCCCTTCACTTTCAGTTTGTGTGTGTCTTTAGATTTGAAGTGTGTCTCTTGTATGCAGATATATATGGGTCTTGTTTTTTTATCCAGTCAGCCACGTTATGCCTTTTAATTGGAGCATTTAGTCCATTGACGTTTAAGGTAGCTATTGATAAGTATGTACTTACTGCCATTATTTAACTTTTTTTGTTTTCTCAGTGTTTTAGTAGTCCTTCTCTGTTCCTTTCTTCTTCTATACAGAATTGATGGTCACTTTAGTTTGACCTCTGTCTGAAAGCTCTGCTTTTTAACTCCCCTCCTCCCTCCTTTTATGTTTTTGATATCATATCTAACCTCTTTTTTGTGCATTTGTATCCATTATGTTCTTATCATGGAAATAGATAATTTTTCCTATTTGTGGTCTTCTCTTTTCCCCTTAAATCAGTCCCTTTAACATTTCTTGTAGCACTGGTTTCCTGGTGACAAACTCCTTTAATTTTTGCTTGTCTGGGAAATTTTTGATCTCTCCTTCCATTTTGAATGATAAACTTGCTGGGTAGAGTATTCTTGGCTGTAAGTTTTTTCCTTTTAGCACTTTAAATATATCGTGCCATTCTCTTCTAGCCTCTAAGGTTTCTGCTGAGAAGTCAGCTGATAGCCTTATGGGGTTTCCTTTGTATGTAACTAGACATTCTCTTGAGGCTTTTAGGATTCTCTCTTTATCTTTAATTCTGGACATTTTGATTATGATGTGTCTTGGTGTGGGCCTCTTTGGGTTTATCTTGTTTGGGGCTCTCTGTGCTTCCTGTACCTGGATGTCTGTTTCCTTCCGTAGGTTAGGGAAGTTTTCATCTATTATTTCTTGAAATAGATTCTCTGCCCCTTGTCTCGCTCTACTCCTTCCGGGACACCTATTACACGGATGTTAGTGCGCTTGATGTTGTCCCAGAAGTCCCTTAGACTGTCCTCACTCTTTTTAATTCTTTTCTCTTTTACCTGTTCAGCTTGGGTAATTTCTTCTAGTCTTTCGTCGAGCTCACAGATCTCTTCTTCTGTATCCTCTACTCTGCTTTTGAGTCCCTCTAATGAATTTTTCATTTCCAGTACTGTATTCTTCATTTCTGATTGGTTCTTTTTTATATCTTCCATTTCTTTGTTGACATTCTCACTGAGTTCATCTATTCTTCTCCCCAGATCAGTGAGCATCCTTAACACTCTTAGTTTGAACTCTCTGTCAGGTAGGTTGCTCATTTCTGTTTCACTTAGTTCCTTTTCTGGGGTTTTGTCCTGTTCCCTTACTTGGAATGTATTCTTTTGCCTCCTCATTTTGCCTCTTTCCCTGTGCTTGTGTCTACATATTAGGTAGGGTCAGCTACGTCTCCTGCTCTTGGAGAGGTGATCTTATATAAGTGATTCCTTAGGAGGCCTGCAGTGTGCTTTCCTCAGTTCTCGATGTTCCAGGGGTGACCTCTATGTGAGCTATGTGTGTCCTTCTGTTGTGGCCTGTTTGCTCTCCCTGTAGGTGCCCAAGGAGGCCGAATTATGCTCCTGGCCAGCTGTTGTAATGTTCAGCTGCTTGTAGTTGTTGTGGGCCCTTCAGTCTCTTTATGAGGTGTGGGGAGCCCCAGCACAGTTTGCTGCAAGTTCTAATACCACATTTGTGTTGCAGTATTTCTTTTAAGTGTGTAGGCCCCCAGCATGGCAGGTTGTTAGGCTCAGGGCCTTACAATTGCTGTAAACCTCTAGCCTATTAGGTCTCTTGTCAGCTCTCTGAGGATTGCAGCTGGGTGGGGCTGGCCTCAGGCGCAGGAGCACTCAATTGTTTCAGGCTTTCGAAGGTGGGGCAAACCCTCTATGTGGGTCTTTGAGAAGCACAAGTCTTCTGCAGCTGACAAGCCCTGCCGCCCACAGGTCCACACACACAGTCAACACAGTCCTGCCCCATGTGCGCACCCCGTCCTCCCCAAGCGGACCCAGTCTCTCCATGGCGGGAGCCCCACACACTCCACCACCGCCCCACACTCTCCACCTGCTCCTTGTGCACACCCTGCCCTGCTAAAGTCGACTCAGTTGCCAGGCTGCAGAGAATCCAGTCACCAATCTATGCAGGCCCACAAGTTGCCTGAGGACTTGTTGCTGGGTGGGGCCCGTCTCTAGGGTGGGCTGCCTGCCCTGGCTGAGCTGGATTAAATCGGTGCTCTAGTGGGTGGGCCAGACCCTGGGCTAGCAGACCCCAGGGAGAACTCCAATGGCGTCTGTGTGAGCATGCCCACACCAGGCCACAACAATGGCCACCGCCAATGTCCCAGTCCCTGGAGAGGTCTCATCCCTCACCGAGATGCACTCAGGGCCTATCAGGTGAGTCTCTTTTCACCAAAGCACTGTGTACCTTTCTTTCTGGTGATTTTAGGATGCTTTCTGAAATGGGTGAGTTTGCGTGCGGGCCCTTTAAGAGCCGGTTTTAGTTTCTTTGTGAACTGGGTTTTCTGGGGGTACTCCCCACTGTTTTAGTAGCAGGCAAAGTCAGATATTATGCCACTCGTCTCGATTGTGCTGGGTCCACAAAATGCCCACAGCGGGGGCGCTCCCCGGCTCAGGGCCCCGCGCCTCCAGGGAGGCTGTGGACCTGTGGGCTGCTCCTGGTGGCCATGAAGCTGGTGGCTTGTGAAGGCGGCATTTTTCCTCTCCAGAAGGGAGTCTCTGCCTCTTCTACCTCAGTTAGGATTGTCCGTTGTTGCAGGAGTTCCTCTTATCCAGTTTTCAGTTCTGTCTCAGCGGTAATTTTTCCCCGAGTAGTTGTAAATTGGCTGTGTCCACGGGAGGAGGTGAGTTCCGAGTCTGTTTACACCATCATTTTGACTTCCCCTCTCAATGATGCACTCTTGTACTCGTTTATTTCATTAGGATCAGCATTAGTTGGGTAAAGCAGACAATTAATAATTAATATTAAGTTTTAAATTTTTAACACAAACGTCTCATTACTGTAGATCTAATTTTTATGACACTTTCAGATTTCAGAGGAGGAATTTTTTTTCAGTCCAGTGAAATATTAATTTAACCAGTATATAATTAAATATTGTGTGAGATAATCAGCTGAAGAGTGAACATCATTTTCAGAATTCAGTCCAACATTTCTAATTCTTTTTCCTAAATCTAAACTAAGTCATATGTTAGAGAACCATGGATACTCACACATGCAAAGCAATTTAGAAACATACACTAATGTATATGCACTAAGCAACAAAGTCATTGCATACTTGATTTTGATTGGGGGAAGTATGTGAATGGACTGGGAAAATGAAGAGGGCTACATGTACCAAAGTAAAATACCATTTTACATAGATTTTCTGCTTTTAATCAGTTGCTTTTACATTGTACAGTGCAACCTGTATGGTGGCCACTGACTTTGATTCAGCATTCAGATTCTGTCCCCTTTTAAGAAGTTTACACCATCAGAATAAATTTGACATTTGCAAAAAATAAAAATAATAGTGATAACTGCTAATATTCGTGAGAGCTTACTATTTATATTCTAAGTGCCCAGGGTTGCACAGTTGGACAGTGACAGAACTGGATGTGAATGCAGGTAGACTCGTTCCAGAGTCTTTGTTCTTAATCTAGAAGCAAAAAGTGACTTTATATTAAATGCTAATAGACATAAACAATTCTTGCCTCTTCTGTCTCCAAGAATAATTAATTTATTGCCTCATTAATAATGAGGGCAGATTGCCTTTGGCTTAAGTATTGATAACATAATATCCACTTTCTTCATCAGGAAACAGAAATACCAGAGACAGGAAATGCTTCTCAGATTTGCAAATTATCTACATAATGATTGCTTTAATTATAGCCAGAAACCTGGCCATAGAATGCAACATTAGTGGGAACATGGAGAACTGTGAGGTCTCACATTTTCTCAAGGAGAAACCTGAACCCCAGAGCAGAAATACATTTGGTATATTTTGTGAAGGAAAAACATGAATAAAATGGAAATCTCTAAAAACGTTTATTGGAATATATGATATCTTTAGATTTTGAGAAATCAATGCTTTTGGGAAGCTGATAAATTATAAGGAAAATATGAGCCAACTCTGTTGGCCTAGAGGTTAAAACTCGGTGAGCTCTGCTTTGGCGGCCTGGGTTTGTTTCCTATGCGTGGAACCACACCACTCGTCTATCAGTAGCCATGCTGTGGTGGTGGTTCACATAGAAGAGCCAGAACTTACAACTATACACAACTATGTACTGGGGCTTTGGGCGAGAAAAAGGAAGAAAAAAGGAGGAAGATTCATGACAAATATTAGCTTAGGAAGAATCTTCCCCTGCAAAAACAAATTATAAGGCAAATATTGTGGTATGTTGAAACTTGAGCTAAACGATTTCATGATATGGCTGCCTCAGCATCCACTTTGTGGCTGTGCAGCCTGCAGAGGCCTTGAACTGGCACTAGCCCCTCCCACAAGTGTTTGCTCTGGATAACAGCCCACAGAGTCACTAGTAAATATAAGTTCCTGATATGATTTCCCAGGACCCCTGGTGATAAACAGTCTTTTTTTGCCTCCTAGCCCCTTCCCCAAGTATCCCCCTTGGAGTTTACCAAAACTCTGCTCTCCTTGGTTTGAATTGACCAATCTGGCCTTAACCCAAGGACTTCAAAACACTCCACCTGTGTACCCTAATAAAGGCATGTGTCCAGGTCCTACTGCTTCTTCTCTGCCTACACCCTGCCTTGACCTCCCTGTGTGGCCTCTTGAGGTGTGCCATACCTGTAATAAACTTCTCTCTTTCACCTTCGCTTGCTGTCTTTGTTGAACCATGGCTCATCATTGGACACCCCAGAGCTTTACTTAACAAAAATTAATTTAACAAAAATCACAATATGGCATAATGGAAATAGCTAGAAAAAAAACATTGTTGACTACACTTGGGTTAAATTTCAGCTTCTCCACTCACTACCTTTCTGCACTGGAGTAGAATAATTAATCTCTTGGTTCTCTCTCAGTTCCCTCATCTGACAAATACTACTTCATAAGGTTATGGGTTGATTTAATGAAAACTTCTAAAAAGCACTTATATGTTCATGCCAAATAATGGTTTCTTCATACCATCATCCCGCTCCCCCTTTTTTTCTTTTTTGTAAGTGAAGGTCAACTTCCTGAGTTTGCAATGGATGCAATGGAATTGAGTTTTCTGAGGATGCAATGGAATCCAGTTAGTGGGACTACCTGCTATCAGGCAACCCCTTCTAAAGCTACTAATATTTAGGATAAGTTTACTATTTGCCAGGCATTGTTCTAAGTGCTTTATTTGTCATTATTTATTTAATCTTTGGAACAGTCTTATGTGCTAGATACTATAATGACCATCCCTGTATTAACACTGTAGTCCTCAATTATTATCAGCTATTATCTTATGCCACCAGAGATACGTACAAAGAAGGAAGAAAGTCTGTTTTTACTTTATGGTTCATAAATACCCATGATTTTCCTAATTGGATTCTTTGTTCTTTCTAATGCTCGCTTTCTTGGCCTGCTCTTTCCAGTTTTATTGAGAGGATAGTTACTAATTTAGTTTCTGCTCTTTGCCTGTGCTATGGTGGGCCCTCACGGAACCAACCTTATTTCTCAAGTTAATGTAATCTGTACATACATGTGTACCGAATTTAAAGTATAGAATTTTATTAATTAATTCAGCAAATGTTTACTGAAAATGTACTAGGAGCCGGGTAAGCAAGGTAAACAAATCGTAAAATGCTGTATGAACCCTTCTTGAATGGGTTTTAATGTAATGGTGAAAATAAACATTAATCAAATAATCACAAAAGAGTTGTTTAGCAATTCTAAGATGCCATGAAGAAAAAGTATAGGATGCACATATTATGGGACTAGCTCTATTTAGGAGTCCTAGAAGTCTTTCCTGCAGAATGGAAATTTGAGTGGCTACCTCAAAATTTGAGCAAGAACTAGATGAGGTGTTTAGAGGTAAGGAAAAGTGTTTCAGTTTAAAGGGACAAAATTTTCAAATGCCTTCAGACTTGAGGACACATGAAACCTTTGAGAAATGATGGGCAGAGTGCCAGAAATCACAGAGCCAGCAGAAAAAAGGTACAGGAAGGGCCAGAGGGGTAGTCAAAGGCGGACAGTGTCTCTTAGATTTATTGAAGATTTTGATCTTCAAGTTGAGAATGAAAGCAAACCACTAATGTGTTCTAAAGAGAGAGTTTATTTGTTCAAGTACGTATTTTTAAAAGACTACTTTGTGGAGCGCAGAGAAGGTTTGGAATTGGAATTCTTAAAGATCTGTTAGGAGGCTACTGTGTAATTACCAGTGAAAAACAATGTTCACTTAGATTAGGGTGATGGGAGAGCTGCTTATAGGGCAGGTAGGTAGGAAAGATAAGTAAGAAGCACAAAGTATCAGACTGGGGCCAAAGAGAGAGCAGTATACAAAAAGACTTCCAGTTTTCTGATTTTTATGTATACAACTCGAGAAATGGTGAGAGTACTAACTGAAGTAGAAGCTCCTGGAGAAAAACCAAGTTTGGAGGTGATGTTAAAATTACTTTGGACATAATGAGTTTGAGGTGTCTGGAATTGTACATTTGGAAGCCATTGGCAAAGCCATTGTAAGGAACACTATGCACTTGTGCAAGATTCTTTAAATGAAAGTTAAGGGTAAGACAATGAAGGGGCCTACCATGAAGCTTTGAGTATTTTCAATGTTCAAAGGCTAAATATTAGAGGATTGGTAAAGGATAGTGAGAAAGAGCTGCCCAAGAGATAGGAGGAAACTCGGAGGAAATAAAATCAAGAAGGAGAAATTAGTCAATAGTGTTGAAAGGTGCTGAGATGTTAAATAAGATAATTGAGAAATAACTTTCTCATCTAGCAACATAAAGGCTAACATTGATTTTATTCATTTTTTTTCAAAGGAGACATGGTGATGGCAGACAACTGTAGGGTTTTGAGTAGTGATTTCAAAATGAGAAAGGGAGATTGCTAGTATAATTTTTTTTTTTTCCTTTACGTGAGCTTGTTTAAATGCAAGATAGAGGAGATGTTCTTTGGAAGGTAATTTAAAGGGCGTCTTAAAATGTCCAGTCCAACCTTTCCTAAAATGTACTATACAGCTTATTAATAAATATTATTGGTAGAAATTGGGTTCAGTAATCAAAATATCTGGGAAACGTGGGACTAAAACTAAACATGTTTCTTTACGTTAGGTTTTCTCGACTTTTGATATACTAATGCAATTTTGATCTCTTAGAGGGGGAATATAGTACAGAGGGCCTCCTAGATTCTTTCACCTAAATTTAAAAGGCCATCTTTGTTGTTGATTTGGTTCCTGTGAATTAAAAAACATATTTAATAGACTATTTTTTAGAACAGTTTTAGGTTTACAATATAATTGAGCAGAAAGTATAGAAAGTTACTATGTAACCCACTCTTTCCCTCACTCTCTCCCCACCTCCCCCAGTTTCCCCTATTATTAACATCTTGCGATAGCGTGGTACGTTTGTTACAATTGGTGAATCAGTATTGATACATTATTATTAACTGAAGTCTATAGTTTACATTAACATTCACTCTCATTGTTGTTCAGTTCTACGAGTTTTGACGGTTGAATAACAGCCTTTGCCACATCTACTACTTCCTTCCCCCACCTCTCCAACTCCTGCCACTGGCAATCACTGATCTTCCACTGATCTTTTTACTGTCTCTGTAATTTTGACTTAGGAATGAAGTCATATACGTAGGTTAAATTTACAGTATGTAGCCTTTTAGAATGAATTCTTTCACTTAGCAAAATGCATTTAAGATCTCTCTCTGTCTTTTTTTTTGGCTTGATAGCTCATTTCTTTTTATATTTGGATAATATTCAATTGTCTGGATGTACCACAGTTTATCCTTTCACGTATTGAAGGTCATCTTGGTTGCTTCTGATTTCTGTCAATCATGAATAAAGCTGCTATAAACGTTGGTGTGCGGGTTTTTGTGTGCGAATACGTTTTCAGCTCATCTGGGTAAATGCCTAGGAGAGTGATGGCTAGATTGTAGGGTAAGACTATGTTTAACTTTGTAAAAAACTCAAACTGTCTTCCAAAGTGGCTGTACCGTTTTGCATTCCCACCAGCAGTGAATGAGAGTTCTTCTGGCTCCAAATGCTCACCAGCATTTGGTGTTGTCATTGTTTTGGATTTTAGTCATTCTAATATGTAAGCAGTGGTATCTTATTTTAATTTGCAATTACCTAATAACATATGATATGGAGCATATTTTCATATGCTTATTTTCATCCATATATCTTCTTTGGTGAGGTGTCTGTTCAGATCATTTGCCCACTTTTTGTGTTGTTTGTTCTCTTATTGTGGAGCTGTAAGGTTTTATATCTATCTATCTATCTATCTATCTATCTATCTATCTATCTATCTATCTTGGATACAAGTCCTTTATCAAATATGTGTTTTGCAAATAGTTTCTGCAAGTCTGTAGACTTGTTTTTTTCATTGTCTTAATCTGTGAGCTTTTAAATAATTAAATATGATTAAAAATTGTAATAGCCTGCATTTATTTAGTATTTATTTATGTATGTATGTATGTATTTATACTCTGCACAATCTATATACTCATACATGTTTGGCTTCAATTAACAATTCTGAGTCGGCTTTGAAATGAAATATATTTAGTGTTTTCTACTTACTCTTTTTTCCCCTCCAGACTGGAAATGAGAGGAGTGAGTACTTCTGCTCTTTCAGGATTCTTGGTGACACTGATGGCTACCATTTATTATCTGCTACCTCACAGGCAATGTATCATGACAGATTACATATTTAGTTATTTTAACCTTTACAATGACCTTGAGATTTAGGAGATATTATCTATGTTTTGCAAAAATATAAAATGGGTTCTGAAAATTTAACTTATTAGCCCAGTTGTAATTGGTAATTGGTATATTTGGGATTTTAGCCTGCTCTGTATGGCTTCAGAACTCATGTTTTTCTAACTATACTAGGATGATTCCAATGAATTTTTCCAATATTCATTAGAGAACAATTTTTGAGGGCAAGGCAATATGATTGGCCAGTATACAAGAAGTCTTTGTCATCGGTTATCAGCTCCAGTGATAAAAGTATCTAATGCCTTATTTATTTAAACCACTGTTTCCTACTGTTGTCTAGAGGTTATAAGTGTTTGTTAGATAAATAGTGCATATGAAATAGTGGCACATTGTTGTCTCATAGTAAAAACTCTCTAAATTGTAGACATTCCTGTGACTACTAACAGCATTGTCATTATTATCGCCTTTATTTTTATTTTTATTTACAGTTATGTCTTTGTTACTTGCAGAATGTGAGACCTTGAGCAAATCAATTACCTTGTCAGCACCTCTGACAGAAGTAAAGTGGGAATTATGATACAAATTTCCTCAGAGGGCTGTTGTAATGTTCAAAATGGATATTACATGTAAATTACTCAGTGGAATGACAGACACAAGGTCTCTGCTCTGTGAAGGTAGTTCATCAGCTCTTTTCCCTCTCCCTTGAATGGCGTTTATCTGAAGCTTTTCACTGGCTGCCAGGTGTATGTATGATCTGATTACTGATACTGAGGAGCTAACTTCTCTTCTCCGTCTTTCTGGAACATTATAGATTTTTTTTTTTTTTTGACATTTTAAGTTAGTAAATGACCCCTGTCCAGATGAAATAAAATATATTTGTTGATTATCCACAGGAGCCAGGGTAAATTCTTCGGTAAAAAGATAATAATAATAATAAAATGTTTGCATGCCATCAGTGTAAACTTAGAAGACAATATTTTAATGGTTTCTCTACCTATTTTAGTGAACGTCAAGTAGAAGCAACTAAAAAATAGTCAACAAAATAACAGCATTAATGGAAAGAAAAAGACTTTCTAACATAAGACAGAACATGCTCCTGTACTTCTAAAATATAGATTACAGACAGAAATAGAAATCTCTTCTGCAAATAACTCCTTTTATGTTGTTTATGAGTATCAGTTTATTCATTCACATCTTCCCATTCTCACTCTGACCCAACAGCCGGTAGACTATCATCATTTTCAGGACGTGATGGTAGGGTCACGTTCGAGTGTTCTCTCTAGATTCCAGGAGGATTTTTATCTCTTTAAGGTTAAACTCATTTATTTTTCTTCTATTTCCGATACCATTTTGTACAGTATGTTAAAGTACAAGGTTATTGGTCTCACTTGCATTATCTTTCCTCATCTCTTCAGGATCAAAAGTGTAAAAGAAAGATAAGTGAGAAGCAAATAAGAGGAAATTGAACTTTTAGGTCTTGTGTAAGATGTCAGAAAAAAGGATCTATTGGCTAAAGGAGGAAGAGTAAAGATTTTTCAGATAAAACAATGAATCAAATTGTATGTCAAATTATATATATTTACTGAATGTCTAAGTATTAGCTAGTGACTGTTGCATACATTCCCTCCAGTTCCAGCAATATAATTAATTCATTCATTCTAGGAGTGTTTATTAGAACCTGCTTTGTGTCAGTATTTGAACTCAGCACGATTTCAGAGCTCACTCTCTTAACCATAATGTTTACTGCCTCCCGTGATGTAAGCATGTCTCTCCAGCACATATATGAGTCCTTGGGCAGACGACGGCATTTCCCTCATTTCTATACACTTCACATGGTGCGTAATGATACTTTGCTCATAGAAAGCCACCTGAAATGTCTAATTGAACTGAAGATTTTCTTTTTTGTCCTTCATTTGGCTTATTACATTAAATAACTCAGTCACTAGACTGGATATTTAATCTCAACTTTCCAGTTGATTATTTAACATACTACATGCAAGCAGAAAATTCTAATTAGTTTCTTCCTTTCAGTTATGTGAACTCAGGCTCTATAAATATCAGATCTGATCATTTAGTCGCCTTGGATAAAGAAATCCTTGTGTTTATGAGTTGCTTCAGAATATTTTGGATGGTACAATAGTAAACATAATTTGCTTGCTACTAATTTACAAGGCTCTGGTAAGGATCAAAGGTTATGATTTATGTGAATTTGCATTGGAAATCCTCAACAATATACATTGTAAGACATTGTTATTATTATCTTAAAAAGTAACAGCTAAACACTCAGATGGCAATAAAAATTTCAAAAATATTTTTACACTAGGTTAATGTTGCTTGGTGATGATTTGTTGAAACTCAAGGGAATGGTATTTCTCTAATGGAAAACAGTGTTCTGTTGATAATCGCTAACAGGCTTTGTTACATATTAGGTAATACAAAATCTCTTCTATCTTGTATTTTGTATTTTCTGCTACTAAGGGTGCACAAGGATAAAATATATCCTTTTCACATGCTCTTTATTTGTGTTCCAATGCAGAATTAATTTATAAGAGCTTTAACTGAATTGAAAAGAATGACCTAGTAGATGTTCCAACCAGTATGAAATCAGAACCAAAGTATAATATCCATTTTGGTTTCGGTTGCATTTTCTCCTCTAGCTGTGCTTATTTCTCATGGGATCAGCCCCTCAAAGCCAGTGGGCTCTTCATTTTCTATCATGCAGCTTTTCTCAGCTGATTATTCTTTTCTTTTTTTTTTTTTTTTAAGGAAGAGTGGCCTTGCACTAACATCTGTTGCCAATCTTCCTCTTTTCCTTTTTTCTCCCCAAATCCCCAGTAGATAGTTGTATGTCCTAGTTGTATATCCTTCTAGTTCTTCTATGTGGGATGCCATCTCAGCATGGTTTGATGAGCGATGAGTAGGTCCGCACCCAGGATCCGAACCTTCGAACCCCAGGCCTCCGAAGTAGGAGGCATGAACGTAACCGCTACGCCACCAGGCCAGCCGCCTCCTTGGCTGATTAAAACTAGAATCAGTCAGCTGCTGTACTAGAGGAATTGTGGATGTTTGGTGTATTTGCTTGTGGGTTAGGGTTAGACACTGCCTAACTATCAAGTATGTTTCATAACCTTCACTACCTTTTCTTCTCAGGCTTTAAAAATTATCAAAGATAATCAACCTAGAAACTAATTTTAAATGCCTAAACAATAATGATTGATTCTCAAGACAATTTCTTGTTATTAATGACTTACTGAGTAAGTTTATGGCCCATAGATATAGCTAAGACAATTAACCACAGATAAACATCAATTCTTACAAATTTAGTAAAAACATCAATCTGAAAGTTTCAACGTGTTGTTTTAAAGTCTTTTTCAGAGTGTGGGGGTGGCTATTGGCAGTATGCACTACAGTCCTTTCCTCAACCATTCTCTTGCTGCTTCAAGGAGCATTTTTAAAATAAAGACACTTGGTATTAGGGAAAACATATTTTTTCAGCCTTGAATTTTCCATAAAGTTCATATGAAAATTGAGCAGAAATTCTGAGGTAACGTATGTTTCTTTTGTAAAAATAAGAATGTTTATTGAATGATAAATATTAATCATCTGGAGTCATAGCTTCTTTGTATGATTTAAATTCTCAATTATAGTACTAAAGGCAAAGTTTCAAAATTTAGTCCTCACTTTATACAATCAAATTACTTTCCCAATTATGCAAGTGTTTCAAGATGGAGAGTAAGACAGTATATAGTAACAATCCTAGGGCTTTTTTGTCCTCTAGGGAAAAGTTAATTTGGGGGTTCTGTTGGATCTTACTTCATCAATTATTGTTAATTTCTTCTGAGTTAAATTTTTTATTTCTGTCTGTAAAAATATGTAAATCTTCTTCCAAAAATGAACTTTTCCCACAATCTTGGGTTTTCTAGGTCCTGTTCTAATTATTTCCTTCCCTTCATTATGAAATTTCTCAAAAAGATGGTCCACACTTTGTATCACTTATCTTTTATTTACTCCTGACATCTTGGCTTTCTCATTTTTTAAATTTTTTTATTGAGGTAACATTGATTTACAACATTACATAAATTTCAAGTGTACATCATTATATTTCAATTTCTGTGCAGACTACGTCATGTTCACCACCCAAAGTCTAGTTACCATCCATCATTGTACACATAGCTTTTTTTTTAACCTTCACCATTGCATTTTTAAAAGTTGTAAATATTTTTGTGGTCCTTAGATCCTTTTGTCAGTCTTAACATTTTTTTAACCTTCTTAATTCAGCTCACCAGTCTCTCTTTATTGACAGTTTCTTCTACCTTGTTATTGAAATGGCCCCATATTAGATCCCTACTTATAAAGATTCTTACTGTATCCTTCTCTGCTTTTGGTTCCTTCTCTCACCCTAAACGTAGGCATTCTCTAAGCGCTGTTGTCTCCCCTCCCCTCCCCACCCCTCTCTTCTCCTACTCTTCTCTGTCTTTTTGGGAAAATCTCACCCTGTCTCAGGACTGAAACCATCACCTCTCTGTAGATATCTTTTCATTCCATGCCTCTAGCTGTGAAGCCTAATTTCCAGTCCCACATTTGTAAAGTCCTGCTGACTATTTCAACCTGAAATAGTAATAATAAATTTAATGGTAATTGTAACTTTTCATTTAAAAATTATTTTTATTGTCTTTACCGTAAAACAAGGTTTTCTTTTGTATCTCCTTTAAAAAAAAAAAAAATCAATACCTCTATTTTCCACTATTCCCTATTATCAGAAACTTTATCATTTTCCGCTTCCTCTTCTGGGTCCATTCCCACATCCAAGGAATACCAAATCCTGTTATTTCTGTAGCTGTAATATTTCCTGTATCCAAGTCTTCTTACTTCTAACACCATAACTGAGTCCTTGTTTCCCAGAGCATTTTAATACTGCACTCCTAGCTTACCCTTTTCTAACATGTTTCACATTACGTGGCCAAGTTAGTTTTCTTAAAAGTATAATGAGAATCTTATATTTTGGTTTTAAAAAATAGAAATATAAATTTTAAATATATTGGTATTTTTCAGATTTCTCCAACAAAATGGACATTTATTCAAAATTATGTATTTTCCAAATATTTATAAAAATAAGAAAGCCCTCTTTTGTATTTTTAGAAGTATAATGCCCCACTTGAGAATATTTCAATTCTTTGAATAAATATTTCCTCTGAAATATCACACAAACTCTAAAAGCTTCAATTTAACTATTATTTTTTGTTTATTTCAAGGAATATTTTAAAAGCTCCGGTGAAGTATTTTGTCATTATAGTACTTTTATGGGAACAAGAATGTAGACCATTAACTAAATGTGGAGAAATACATTATAATGCTCCATTTTGATCCATATGCCTAATATCACATTCTACTAGGAGATTATATTTTTTATAATGTTATTACAGAATTACTGAAAAAGACATCTAATATAGTCCTCTGTAGTGTATCTCTGTGGCTGTTTAAGAAACTGTCCAGTTTGTGATATTAGTAAAATATACAATAGATGTCTATGGCTATTTATATTTAGTTTCCAAAAATTAACATTTTTTGTGCTTCAAAATCAAGGGAAAAATGATTCAGCATGTTATTTCTACAAATAGTGATTGGTCAAAATTGAAAGTATTCCATACATTATCTTTGCAGTGGTGATTTTTCCTCTCACAAATTATAACTTTATCTTGTATTTGTATACCATTTATATGGGTCTTTCACAATTATAATTTTTTGTACAATTGGAAATAGTAGGGAATTGTGGGTCTCATGCCAGAACTAGAAAATAATTCTCTCATGTAACACGATTACTTCTGTTTGCTTCTTGGTGTTTCTATCTCCATTTCCATGTGTAGTCAGAATTATTGGAAACTATTCGTATTAAATTAGTCCAGAGAAGAAAGTTTATTCAGTAAAAGTGTTGCTTCTAGAGTTAATGTTTCACTGGGATTATGAGGTATGTTTATTTCTACATAGTATCTTATATAATTTCTATTTGAAATCCTAAATTCTTATAGCCAGAGACTATATTCTCTCTCTCTTTCTTTATCTCGCTGTATTCCACAGGCTAAGACAGCACGCATTGTTCATAGTTCATTGACAAATGTTTACTGAATGCACAAATTTGAAATTTAAATACAGTACTCTTCTATTATTTTTTCTTTGTTGATATTGTTTATTCCAGGTGATGGCAGTAAAGGACCTTTGCTCCAGTTGCAAGAATAAAAGGACAAAGCTCAAACATTTAAACTTCTTCCACACAAGAAATAGCCCCCGACTTGCCAGATCACACACACACACATACATACACATACCCCAGAGTCATACTAAAGATAAATGCAAAGAAACAGAAAATTATTAAACTGAAATATGTTTGTTAATCTTAATAAATAATAAGTTATGTGTATGTTTTCATTCAATTTATCATCTGTTTCTAGTGTATGACATGTTTTAGCATAAGATTCAACTCATTTATATAACTTGATGAGCTAGTAGAAATATTTATACTCCATCTAAGGCATTTTAAAGTGCACCTGGATGAAAATATTAAATGATATGTTCAGGGATAGGTGAGACCGCAATAAAGCTGTTTAGTTCAAATTTGTCACATAACGCAGATGGCACCAGAGCTATGTCATGTCAGTGACAGGTTTCAAATGAAAAACATTACATTAAGCCTTAAGATTGCCAAGTGGATTGCAATAGATAGGGCACTGAAGAAGGAATGAATGGTAGAGAAGATGCTTAAAATAAAAATGTAGACTCATAAACAATGAAATGAATTCATTGAGGTGGTTTTTAATTGCTGACAAATAAGAACATTCTGACTACTTCTCTAACCAAAGAAGCAGTGGCCCTGAATTTGTGTATTCCCCAGTAAATATATGCACAATATCGGTGATATTTACAGAAGAGGAAAAGAAAAAAACACATTACTTATTGATATTGACTAATATAATTGGAATTTTTATATGTTGTGAAAATTTAAGATTTTCTCAGTTGATTTTATTATTATTTGCTGTTTCCTACAGAAATGAAATGCTGGAAGGTCCCATTATAATTGGTGATCTTCACTGTTATCAGAACTTTTACATGTAGTCTTATTAATTACATTTAGCTTTTCTCATTCTAAGTTCGTAGTTGAAATGCCCAAGTCTCAGAAATGCTCAATGACTTGCTCAAAACCATCAAGCTTCTTAGTAGAAGACCTGGGAATAAAACTCAAGACCATTTATTCTTTCTTCTGCATCATGCGATTCTTCTTTGATTGTGATAATTACCAAACAAAATCTGATACTTTGCTTATTGTGGCCAGATTCCCCTCTCAAATGAGGTTTATGTTTAGGTGAGGGAAAACAAGCCCGACCTCTGCTGGCTTCTCTAACCATGCTTGAGTTCTAGAAAGCTTGAATTACAGAAATTTCACGCACAGGGGAAGAGCTCTTCTCCCTGTCAAGTTGTTCTAATCCTAGCCCTTTTTGGCATTTGAAATGTGATTCCTTCTGATCTGCATCCGCTTGAGAGAAACTTGGAACTTCTTATAATATATGTGCACTGCACCCACTCACTGTAAGGAAGATATCTGTCTTCTTCTCACTACCTCATCTCAGTATCATGCACCCTTACTTCATTTAAAGAAAAGTTTTTTAAAATTTAATTTTGAAAACAGGGCACTTTTTCCATATGAATGAGTACCTTAAATAAGGGGCAATATAATAAACTAAAAAATAAACTATGTTTTATAAGACTTCCCTACAGAATATTTTCCAAAATATAAGTATATTATATATGTAATATACATATGATATATATATTCACATTTCAAGATGATTTCTGAACTGAAGTTTTAAATACTACCAAAATAATACAATACAATTAGTAGAACAAGAAAAAGCTTTTATAGCCTTTGTATAAGATGGTCATTAAATCATACAATTGGAAGAGTGAACTATGTAAACAAAGAATATGAATATACAATAATGACAACAACACAAAACTGATAATATAGGATAAGATAACAATAATTAGCCTAATGTTAAAATAGCATACCATTCTTTGCCTTTTGCCTAGTAAAAATTCTAGAAACATTCTTAGGAAATTTTAGCAATATTATATTCATCCAATGTCAGTAATTTTTCACTAGCTCTTCAATTGAAATATGAATATGTGTTATGATTTTTAACTAGGTGATAAAAATAAGTATCATTATCGAATTATATAACTTAAAACAAAGGAATAGTTTGCATTTTCTCCTATTGGACATCTATGAATTGAACTTTTCTTTGCACCCTGCCCCCGAATTTCACACAAATTGAGAACTATAGACTTCAGTGTTAGCTTGCTGAAATGATTAGAGCAAGCTGTATGGTTAGAAGAATTATTTAATGATTTCGATATCAGGCCACGCTCACTGTCTTGTGGGTTTGCAAAATTTTCTTTGATCTTTCCTAATTGGATGTTTCACATTTTTTCTGTGCTAATTCTAGTAATAGAACATAGGATGTTAGGTAAGGTAGAAACCATTTAGATGTTATTACATTTAGCAGATAACAGATAATTTGCTTATTTTATAAATGAGAACACTCAGCACAGAAAGCTGTATTTTACTCGAAATCTCACAACTAGTTGATGGTTGGCACTCAAGTATCTTGTACCCCTAGATTGGAACTCTATATTATCATACATTGTCTTAAAGCCTACTCTGCTTCTAAGTATGTGAAGTATAGCAAGGCAATAAAAAGTTTAGGATAAAACAAAAGAAAACTGTTTAGGAAAAAATTTGTCAAAAACAAAAACCCTTTGAGAATCTTTTAGACATTCTCTACATTCTATTTATTTCTCATAACATTTATGGAGAAGGCATTGAGATCTAATTGACTCTAATGGAAACCAGTCAGAAGACCTAAGTTGACCACTTCCTGTAAATGACTCAGAATGGCAAGGTTCCTAAGGCATACCCATTCCTGGGAGACACGGGACTGCTCTTACCTCAGACTTTGGCATGAAGACCCCCTTATGGCTTTGCGATACTGATCTCAGAATGCATGATAGTCTACCATTCAATAGTCTCCCTCTCACAGAGTTAGACTTGCATTGTGGTCTGACTTTCCCATCCTATACCAGCTTCGTCCCTATTTTCTCTCACACAGACATTTTACTTCATAAAATATTTGCACATTTAATACCATCTTGGGATCAGCTTCTCAGAAGGTTCAGATTAATAGAATGACCAAGGAGCTTCCAGATTTGAGGAGTCTTTCCCATAATATTCCAATACCAGCATTGCCATATGTGTAGCTGCTTATAATTGTTTAGCTAAGCATGGATAACTTAGAAGTTGCGTTGTTATTTTCAATTAATGAAATATATGTGTGAAAAAAATGAAGTCAAAGAGTGAGTTTGCCATGCATTTGGCAATAATATGCTTATTATCATGTTTTATATTTATTTAAACTTGTCCTGTCATAAATTATCATTTTCTTTAAGTATTCTCATTTTCTTAGTGCCTAAACACATACAGGAAAATTCCTCTTATGTAGTTTATTGCGTAAGGTTAGCATATAAATTGAGAACGCATAAACTTTTATAATTGATGAAAGACATTTCAATGTATCAGAAATAATTTATTGTACCGTAGACTGTTTCCTTCTGATCTCCAAGATATGCTGTGTATATTCTAAAGCACTTCCCTGAAATAAACACTAGAACAGCAACAATTCTAGTTTTCACTCCAGGGAAATTTTTACAGTAGATCCATAATCAAGGTCAATCCTATTGAACAAGGGACTAATTAAATGTTCACCTGTGGTAAATGTCTCTTTACCCATATAGTTTACTCTCCTTTACTGCTCTCTAAAGACTTGTAAGGTAGCTATAGAAGCAGACCTATACAAGGTAAGGGAAGAAGGGTTGGACTGCAGAGTCTAATATCAATCTGGGACTACAGTTTCTCCTCTGAAATAATATAATAATAGGCAATCATCCACACCAGAAAAGCATTGTCGTTGACCTCAAAGTGAGATAATGGATGCTCATCTGCAGAAATTGTTTATGGAATTTTCCAGAAAGTCATCTTTACAATTGTGGCAAATTCTACTGAATGTTGACCTAGTCAATATGTAGTTTGGATGTCTTCCTCCCCTCCAAAAAGATCCTTTAGTGGTGAAGAGAAAAGACGCAAAGTACTAAATAAGTTTGGATATATACACATATACGTAAAATTACAATAGTTCCCACAATAAAAGAACTGTGCGTGTTTTTATCCTTAGTTTAATTTGTGCTGCTTAAATAATAATAGCAATAAAAATCTACATATGAAAATAGCTCCCCTTCAAGCAAAAACATTTGTCTCTTAATCTCTTAGAAAACTTATTTGGAAACTGGCTCTCAGGAGGTAAAATTTGCACAAATAGACACACACAGACACACACACACACACACACCGTGGGCAAATGCAATAAGGAATTTTACTCCCAGCTTGTTTAACACTGCTGAATATTGCTCAATCAGTTAGCAGTTGCCACAGCTGCTTAAGATTAGAGATGCTAAGTTGCCCAACATCCTAAAAATTAACTGAACTTTTGATATAGAGAGCCAATATCCCAATGCTCTGTCACTTTTGCCACCAGAATAATATAATTCCTGAGCCCTGCAGACAATTCAACAGGACTTGACTTGCTTTATTCTCTCCTCCCAATCCCACTGAGACTGTGTTTCAATCTGTCAAGCCCTGTATCACTTTCATACAACATTCTTTTACTGCTGTGCCTTGAATTTAACTCTTGTTCTCAGGGGATCTGAGTGAAACTTCCAGAAGTCATTTCACTTGTCACCTTTAACAACCATCAGAAAGATGGAACTACATCTACCTATGATGGGTTTGTTTTCACCTGACAAAGCACAAGCACTGAAAGATACTCACTCTCGATTTACAAGTATATTGACTAGAACCCTATTTCAACAGTTTGTGATCACAGCCTGGGACATATTCTCTTTCTCGAAGTGATCTAGGAATTTTTTTCACCACTAGACATACACATGGAGAAATTAACAAGATAAAATCAAGACATGATGGGTAGAATTGAATCTTTTTGTAGTTGCACTTACACAAATCAATTTAAACCTCTGTCTTATTTTCATGTCAGTTCTCTTCCTTGTGATTCTATAATTGGAATTTTGTGATATTTAAGATATTTGAGCCCCTAAATTCATAATTTACAATAATATTAGCTATTTATTGAGTGTTTACTATACACAAGGCATTGTTCTTACTGCTTTATGTGTAATGATTTATTTAATCCTCACAACTGCCCCACAAAGTAAGCGTTATTATTATTTCCACTTTACATATCCAAAAACAGCAAGATCTACCTATATTGATATCCTACTATCAGTTCACAGCCTTCTTTTCCAGGATTTGAGCAGTGTAAAAAATATGTTTTAACTGAGGAAACAAGGAAGAGAAATAATCTCACGATGATGGCAAGGGTTTAGCTGCTAAAATTGAGCAACTCTACTCCTTGAAAGGCTAGTTTAACAAGTAGGTTAGTCTGTTAACACCACCAGAATCAATATCTAAGCCATAACTGACATTTTAACTGAATATATGTGTATGTGAAAACTCTATCGATGTGACACTCTCACGTTTTATCTCATTTCCAAAGTGTTGCTTTGCCAGAAGGGACTAACTTATAACAGTGAAATTGCCAGAAGGTCCAGAAGTGTGTCGTTTTGTCTCCCTCTGTGCGAAGCAAAAGCGCTTCCATGGAGACTCTATGTAGAAAAGACAGGCATATCCTGCATTATTTGATGGTCCTTGTTTCTACAATAGAATCACACTCAGGACAGAATCATTATGGAGACCTGTAACTTGTAAGAAGGATGAGGAAAATTTAAAAGTACCCTTGATTCCTCATGCACGTGGCAGATTCACCTCTGGGTGAATCCTTGAGGTTACCTTTTGGAAATGAGATATTATCAGACATGCAGTGTAATACTTTAAGGGATGTGAAAATAAATAGAAGAAGGTCAATGCGTCTGGAATATTGCTATCTGTTTATTAGATTTTATTTATTGGAAAAGCTCTGTTTCTATATTTTATAAAAGTGAGATAGTTAAAATTTGATTTATACCTTCAGTTACGTGAGTTTATAAAGATTATGTTTTTTAATGACATATAAAAAAGCATTTATTGTAATTAATCATTTTTTGGGCAAAGAAAATAATAAAAATAAATCATATTCTTCTGAAGAAGATAAAGAGAAAAACCAGCACTTTAAGGAAGCATAATAACAATTTCACACATTGTGCTTTCCATAAAATGGTACCTTTCTGACTTGCACTTAGATGACTTAGTATAGGTAATCATCTTTTTCAAACCATTTTTAAAACACATACTGTGCCTCTTAGGTAATAAGCAGAATTTTACTAAGTATTTGTGGAGTGGCAGACAGATCCTGCAGTGACTCAGGATAATTCCTGCCTCCAGAGGATCCAAGCCTTTGTGTAATTCCATCGGCTAGAGTGGAGCCTGTGACTTGCTTCTTACCAATAGAATATGGCAAAGGTGATGGTATATCACTTCTTGATTAGGTTATGTTATATGACAAAGATAATGGGATGTCACTCCTGTGAGGACTTACATAAAATTCTATCTTAGTCAACTGTGAGAGACTATCTTGCTGGCCTTGAGGAAGTAAACACCTATGTTGTGAACTGCCTATTTAGAGCGCCACTGGCAGGGAACTGCAGGTGGCCTCTAGGACCTGAAGGTGGCCTCTAGATAAGAGCCAGTAAGAAGCTGAGGCCCTGTATTTCCTCATACCTGTGAGGAAATGAATCCTGGCAATGACATAAAAGACCTTGGAAGTGGATTCCTTCCTAGTTGAGCCTCCACATAAAAAGGCAGCCTGGCAACACTTTGCAGCCTTGTGAGACCTTGAGCAGAAGATCTAGTTAAGCCATGCCTGGATGCCTGAGAGAAACTGGGAGATAATGTACGTTGTGTTAAGCCATGAAATTTGTGGTAATTTTTTACATAGAAATAGAAAAATATATACAGGCGTATTTTAGAAAACCTTTATGTGTGAATATGAATTGCAAAACTGTCTTTGGCATTGAGTATATGTCTGTATATACTGGCATATTACGTATATTTGGCATATGCATATATGTCTGTATTTCATCCAAATCAGTCTTCTTTTCTACTCATGTTAAGAAAGAGTAAGGAAAGGCAGAAATCATTTTAATCAAATGCTCAGACACAACCCAGACTAGTAGAAGAGGGAACTCTAATCAGGATTTGGGGTAACTCTGATTTCTGTTGACCACCATCTTAGTGTTTCCCACTCATGAGTGTCCTGACTGGAGAGTCATGCATCCATGTCTACCAATTACCATGCTGATGACTTAACAAGACCCAAGGTATGTAATGAAGCCAAGTAAACACAATGGATCAGCTGCTTTGATAAAAGCCAAAAAATACTTTCAATAAAGCCACAGATGAGAAGAAAACAACTCTTCTGCATCATTCCAGAAAGCAAATACAAGTGAAACAACAAATGGAGAGCTTAATAGTGTGAGGGTGAGAGACAGCTTCCATGTTGGTAGCAGTTGCTATGAGGTGCAGTGCAAGCACGAAGCTTTCAAGAGACAGGAAAAAAAAAATTCAGGAGTCCCAGAAAGAAACACATTAGATTACCTGACAAAGTCCGGTGCACCACTTGGAATATATTGGATAGGAACTCCAGTAGACAAGAGCACATTTACAAAAATTGACAGGTACAAGCTCATAAAGCAAGGTGAAACAAATGTCAAGTGTGAGGTTCAATACTGTCCATATTTCTTTTGAGCAACATGATCGTGGGATAGAAAATTTCTTATAACTTGTTTAAGCAGGACATGGAAGAAGACTGGGGTTTGTTTCTGGAGAAGGAGAAGAAGGGAACGGCTGTTCTCCAGAGCCCCTCAGAACACAACACTCTAAAACGTTTCACATTATCATTTGTTTCTGTGGCTTATGTTTTTGCTTTTAAAATTCTGCTAAATTCACACATGGCAAATTTCTATTCAGCTTTATTATTACTGTTGGGAAATAATATTTATTCTTATACTTATGGTGTTTTTAACTTTATGTATTATTTAATATATCCACAGAAATATTTAAAATGAATATTTGTGAAAGAAACATAATAATAAAACATTCTTGAGATTATTACCAACTGTAAAACTACAATAGTACCAATATCACTGACACACCATTTAAGATTCTCACTGATCCTGTTTCCTCCACAGAGGAAACCACTATTCTGTACATTTTGGTTATCTTTCCTATGGTTTTTACAGCTTTATGCTTTTTACACAATATATTGTTTCATTTCCTTGGTTTTGAGCTTTATAAAAAGATCACACTGCCTGTGATTTTCTGAAATTTGCAGAAATTTCTGAGAGTATTTGAGAATAATATTCATTTTAATTTCTACTCTTATATATTCAGCTTGATTTATTTAAAGGTGTGTTTTTAAATTTGCAAACTAATGGTATTTTAAGTGATTATTTTTTCTTTATAGATTCTGTCTTAATTGCATAAAATATATTTGACTGATACTTTGACGTTTGTTTCACCTTGCTTTATGAGCTTGTACCTGTCAGTTTTTACAAATGTGCTCTTGAGAACAATGCTTAGTTTCAAAATTACATGGCTCAGAGATCTACTTATCACTTGAAGCCATATTATTTGTTACTGTTTATTTGTTTTAACTATCATTAGCTGAGAAAGTCATCCTGAAATCTTTTATTGTGTTGTTAGATCTGTTAGTTTCTCCCTTGACTTAACACTTTTCTTTGTCAAATATAAAATTATGTGGTCAGTATCCACACATTTACAGTTGTTGCATTGTCCTGGTGAATGAAGGCTTTTATCATTATCCCAAAAGAGGTTTTTAGTTTAGCCTGAAATTTCTTTTTCTGTCCTTTACTTTCAAATTTTCTGTATCCTTAAGTCTTAGGTTTATCTCTTGAAAATAATATATATATCTCTATTGTTCCTTGTATCCACTCCACTTCTGTTAATTGGTGAGACTCTAAAGTCTTATTTTGTACTTTATAAATGCCTTAAGTTTTTTATTTTTTTGAAGGAGTAGAATTGATTTTTTTGTTTGCTTGTTTTCTTATCCCTCTTTTTTACTGCTTTTAGCACTTACCTTTGAAATTATATTCCATATATTTAATACTAAACTTAATAAAATTTAAAGTTTACTAATTTAACACTCCCTCCACAACTCCATAACACCTAGAGCTTTAAGTCTTATAAACTGTGAAACCTACATGCTATTACTGTCAATATTTTAATGCTCTATTTTTAAAACTGTGTGGTAGGCAGCACTTTGGCCCCCCTACCTTTAGACACTGGTGTCATCCTCATGAATATGTCATGTCACATGATAAGAGGGGCTTTGCAGATTTAATTAATGTTACTAATCAGCTGACCTTGAAATAGGGAGATTAGGTCAGATTCTTCGAGTGGATCTAATCTAATCATCTGAGCCCTTAAAAGCAGAGACCTTTCTCTGGCTAGCAGAAGGGGAAGTCGGAGGGATTAGAAGGGTTGAGGACTGGATTGCCATTAAAGATGAAGGTGGCCACGTGAGAAGCATGAGAAGGAAATGAGTTCTGCCAACAACCTTAATGAGCTTGCAAGCAGAATTGTCCCCAGAGCCTCAAGAAAAAAGTCCTGTCTAGGTTCTTGATTTCAGTCTTGTTAGGCTCTGAGCAGAGGACCCAGGTGAGACATGCTGTGCCTGATTTTTGACCCATGAAAATGTGAGATAATAAAGGCATATTGTTGTAAGCTGTTAAGCTTGTGTTAATTTGTTGCAGCAACAATAGAAAATGAATACAAACTGCATGAAGTACAGTTATTCTTCATTATTTGCAGATTTCATATTTACGAATTCACCTACTTGCTAAACTTATGGTAACCCCCAAATCAATGCTTGTGGCACTCTTGTGGTCATTCATGGACATGCATAAAGAAGGGAAAAATTTGAATGGTCCAATGAGCACACCCCAGCTGAAGTCAGACCAGGCTGTGACCTGTCTCCTTTCAGCTCTCAGTCTATTTAGTGCCACATTTCTCATTTTTGTGTTTTTAGTTTGTGATTTTGCTATTTAAGATGTCCCCCAAGCACAGTGCCGACGTGTTATCTAGTGTTCTTAAATGCAAGATGGCTGTGATGTGCCTTACAGAGAAAATACATGCGTTAGATCAGCTTCATTCAGGCAGGAGTTACAGTGCTGGCAGCGGTGAGTTCAATGTAATGAAGCAACAGTGTATCCAGAAAACAGTATATCCAGAAAATGAAAGAAGAAATTCTCTGATCTGTAGGTGAAGCCACTCCTGAAAGTAACATCCACAGTATGTGATGAAACTATGGAAAAGCGGCTAAATTTGTGAATTTATGAGATCATCACTAGCAAAAAAGTGTAGTGAAGAGCGCTGTGATGAGGCAGGAAGCCCAAGAAATTTACAGTCATGTTATCCAGGGACAGAAAAACGTTAAACCCTTCTCAGCTGTGCTGGCTGACTCACATTTCAAAAGGCGATATGGCATGAAAAATATTGAATGTGCACGTGAGGCAGGTTCTGAAGATCTGGAGGCTGAAGCTACAGGAGAGTTTTAAAAATACCTGCTAAATGTTATACAGGAAAAGGGTCATATAGAAGAGCAGGTTTTCAGCGCTGATGAGATTGACTTGTTTTACAAGGACTTTGGCAATATTAGACTCAATTCATCACTTATTTCTAATATTTTGAGGGCAGGGTCAGAATTGACTTTTCATTGAGACTCGGGCTCTGAGCACCAGTGAGAAGGAAGTGCTCTTGTTAAGGTTAAGGCCAAGTCATTAGTTTTTTAAATCTTGGGCTCTCTCTCTCTTAGTGTATGCATATATATATGGATATGGACATGGATATACTCTTTTCTTCATCTCTTTATTTTCCTCCATGTTTCTTGACTACTCTTTTGTATTTTCTTCTCTCTGTGCTTCATTTAAAGTAATTTCTTCGGATCTATCTTTAGATCACTAATTCTCTTTTTGCTGTGTTTAACTTGTTTTTCAGCAAATCTACTAATTTTTTTATGGCAATGATTATGCTTTTCATTTCTAGAGTGCAGTCTGGTTCTTTTTCAAATAAGCCAAGTCATTTTGATGCTTACTTCTTGTTCTCTCATTTTCCCAATTTCGTTTCTTTCCCTAAACATTTCAGAGTAGGCAAAGTAAAACCTGTGTATGATAAGTTTAATATCAGAAGTTTTTGAAGAGGGTCTAATTCATTTTTTGCTCTGAATCTGTTGTTTGTTTCCTTGTCTATTTGATAATTTTTTTTTATTGTGAACCTATATTTGGGTTAATTCAATTTGTGGCGAATCTGAGGGCCTAAATTTGGGATTTCTTTTCTAAGGTGATTTATACTTACTTTGTGAACTAGAGTGATACCAGTTTCTAGGCAAACGTGGCCATTTGTCCCATCTTGATTGTTGTTTGCTTGTAGGTCACAATTCCTTGTCTGCTTTCTGTAGTGATTTTTAAAAATAGATCTTCCTTACTTTGTGAAGAAACTATAAAGCATTAAAAGTATGTCTATTTAAAATTTTAATTTATTCAGGATTTTATCATTGTAATTAGTGGTTGTTTCAGAATATTAATTGTGTTGTACCACTGGAAGAAAGAAAAATAATAACTGCTAGTCACTTAAAATTCCTTGACACATTACTAAGTGCTGTACTAAGCACCCCCAAATTTTCTTGAAATGTACATACATAATATTTTATTGAAGTATAATGTATATGTGCATATGTGTGTATATATACATATATGTGTATACATTTAAAACAAATTTTTAATGTTCAACTTCTTCAATTTAACATGGGTACACACCCTAATAAACACCAAGGATATAGAACACTTTTAGCATCATAGAAGGCTTACTTGGGCTCCTTCTCAGTCAATAACTCCAATGGTAACCACTATTTTTATCTCTCACTAAAGATTAGTTTTGCATGTCCTTGAATGCTTTTAATGTAATTTTAAAGTATATAATATTTGAAGATGTCACCAAGATGGCAAAACAGGAGGCTCCTGAATTTCCCTCCTCTCATGGATGCACTGAATATATAGCTACACAGATGTCAATTCCTTCTGAGAGAAATCCAGAAACTAGTTCAGTGAATCCTACACATAGGGTGACTAAGAAAACACCATCTTCTAGTTTTTCCCTGGAAGGAGTTTGACTGCATATACTGTTGCCAAGGGTCCACTTTCTAATCAGCCTGCATGTGGGATCTGCCTGTGATCCTCTGGGAGTCTAACAAAGCTGGTGGGCACATTCTTGCTGTCTTCCTCCATCTGCAGAGAGAGATTTATTTCAGGGATCAAAGAATGGTTCAACATCCACAAATCAGTCAATGTGATACACCACATTAGCAAAATGAAGGATAAAAATCATATGATCATCTCAATAGATGCAGAAAAATCATTTGGCAAAATTCAATATTTATGATAAAAACTCTCAACAAAGTAGATATAGAGTAAATGCAACTCAACATTACAAAGGCCATATATGACAAGCCCACAGCTAACATCATACTCAATGGTGAAAAGCTGAAAACTTTTCCTCTAAGATCAGGAATAAGACAAAGATGCCTGTTCTCACCACTTTTAAAAACATAGTATTGGAAATCCTAGCCAGAGCAATTGGACAAGAAAAAGAAATTAAATTCATGCAAATTGAAAATGAAGAAATAAAACCATCACTATTTGCAGATGACATGATATTATACGTAGAAAACCCTAAAGACTACACCAAAAAGCTGTTACGTAGGATACAAAATCATTACACGAAAATCTTTTGTGTTTCTATACACTAATAAAAACTATCAGGAAGATAACTTAAGAAAACAATACTGTTTATAATTACATCAAAAAGAATAAAATATTTGGGAATAAATTTAACCAAGGAGATGAAAGACCTGTACACTGAAATCTATAAGACATTGACAAAAGATATTGAAGAAGACATAAATAAATGGAAAGATATTCCATGCTCGTGTATTAGGAGAATTAATATTGTTAAAATGCCCATACTATCCAAAGACATCAACAGATTCAATGCAATCCCTGTGAAAGTTCCAATGGCATTTTTCACAGAAATAGAACAAACAATCCTAAAATTTGTATGGAACCACAAAGACCCCAAACTGCTGAAGCAATCTTGAGAAAGAAGAACAAAGCTGAAGGTATCATGCTCCCTGATTTTAAACTTTATTACTAATTTAGAGTGATAAAACACTATGGTATTGGCGTAAAAACAGACACATAGATCAATGAAATAGAACAGAGAGCCCAGAAATAAACCCAAGCATACATGGGCAATTAATTTATGACAAAGGAGCCAAGACTATACAATAGGGAAAGGACGATCTCTTCAATAGATGGTGTTGGGAAAACTGAACAGCCAGATGCAAAAGAATGAAACTGGACCACTATCTTATACCATACATAAAAATTAATTTAAAATAGATTAAAGACTTGAATGTAAGACCTCCAACCATAAACCTCCTAGAAGAAAATAGAACAGTAAGCTCCTTGACATTGGTCTTGGCTATAATTTTTTCACTTTGACATCAAAAGCAAAGGCAACAAAAGCAAAAATAAACAAGTAGGACTATATCAAACTAAAAAGCTTCTGCACAGCAAAGGAAATCATCAGCAAAATAAAAAGGCAACCTACTGAATGGGAAAAAATACTTGCAAATCATATATATGATAAGGAGTTATTTCTAAAATATGTAAGAACTCATACTCCTCAATACCAAAAAAATCAATCTGATTAAAAAATGGACAGAGGATCTGAATAGACATTTTTCCAAAGAAGACATACAGATGGCCGACAGGCACATGAAGAGATGCTCAACATCACTGATCATCAGGGAAATGTGAATCAAAACCACAATGAGATATCACCTCACACTTGTTAGAATGGCTATTATCAAAAAAACAAGAATTAACAAGTGTGGGGAGGATGTGGAGAAAAGGGAACCCTTGTGCACTGTTGGTGAGAATGTAAGCATTGTTCACAATAGCCAAGGTATAGAAACAACCTAAATGTCTGTCAATACATAAATGGATAAAGAAAATACTATATATATTTTCTATAATATACTTTCTATATATGTATAATATATGTATTGTATATATAATATATATAAATATATATGTATATGTACATATGTATAAAAATATTATATCTATGTGCAAATATATATATATATACACACAATGGAATATTTTTCAGCCTTAAAATAAAAGGAAATACTGCCATGGATGAAATTGGAGGGTGCTATGCTAAGTGAAATAGGTCAAACAGGGAAAAACAAATACTGAATGGAATCACTTATATTTGGAATCTAAAAAAAGGAAAGTCAAAGTCATAGAAACAGAGAATAGAACAGTGGTTGCCAAGGGCGAGGGTCAGTGGGGTAATAGGAAGAGGTTGGTAAAAGGGTATAAACTTTCAGTTATAAGGTGAATCAGATCTGAGGATCTAGTGTACAGCATGGTGGCTATAGTTTGTAATACTGTATCGTATAACTGAAATTTGCTAAGAGAGAAAAAGTTAAGTGTTATCACCAAAAAAAAAAAAAAAAAAAGGTAAACGGGTGAAGTGATGAATGCGTTAAGTCAATTGTGGAAATTCTTTCACAATGTATAGATATATCAAATCATCACATTTTACACTTTAGACATATGAGAATTTTGTTTGTTAATTATATCTCAATAAAACTGGAGAAAAAAAGTATATACTATTTGGGGTCTGGATTTTTTTGTGTCAACACCATGCCCATGAGATTCACCAGTGTGGTGGCACCCGTCAACAACTTGCTATTCATCACTGTATAATATTGTATTTTATGGATGGAGATAGGAGCTGTTTCTAGCTTTTAGCTGTTGTGAATGACATTGCTAAAAACATTCTTATACATGTCTTTTGATTCAAAGATATATTAATTAATGTTGGGTGTATATTTAAGAGTGTTATCACTTGGAGACAGGGTGTACATTATATTCAGCTTTATTGGAAGCTACTAAAGAGATTTTCAAAATGGTTGTAGTAACCTGTATTACATGAGAAATTTAGTTGCTCTATATCCTTTCCATATCTTGTTTTTGGTTTGTTTTTTCTTTTGGCATTTGGGTAAGAGTGTAGTAGAATGTATTTGTGGTTTTAATGTGCATTTCCTGATGACTAGTGATGATTTCATTTTCTTACTGCACATTTAGATAAACTATTCTGTGAAGTGCCTGTTCAAATATCTTGCTCACCTTCTTAAATTGGGCTGCTTGTGTTTTTAAAATTGATTTGCAGGGTTTCCTTGTATATTTTGGAAATAGTTTTTTATCCGATTCTGTTTGAAAGAGAAAGAAACTTAGTGTAGGAAAGAAGCTGAGTCAGATGGAGAAACGTTTCACTTAGTGGTCTATGCCAGTGCAGACTCAAAGGCCAAGATGTGCAAGCAACATTTCCCTTAGATCCTGGTCGCCTGTTTCTTCCTGTTAGTCTAGTCTTCAGCAGCTCCTGAAAGCTGGAACATGTATACTGTGTAGGTGACAGGGTGAAGCGCAATCCCAGAATCTCAAGGGTGAGTTAATACAATACTTGTGTTAAAATTGCCCAAGTTTTACATTGCCCACTTACATCGCTCAGTTATTTTCCATTTGTGAACAATACTTCCCAATGCTTCACAGAGTAAAGGGTTTTGTATGTACGTGTTCAATTTAGGAGAGTCCTAAAAATTCATGCCCCTAATGAATGGGGATTCAATTGGTACAGATTTTCAACCTGAATAATTAAAAGAGTTCTAAAAGTAGAGGCTAATTGAATTTCAATTTGCTTCTCCTTCTGAATCAACAGCATGATTTTAGAAACTTTTTAAAAATAGCTATAATATACTCAAACATTTCATTATAGCATGACATTAATGATCTTGTAAGTAGGCTAATTGTAGATTCCATTGCAGACCTCCTCTGGAGATGCTTCTGTTGGATGCTAAGAGCTGGTAGAATAGATTTAGTTCAAAACTCCACCCTGGTATTTGAGAGGTTTTTTACTTTCTTAAATCCACAGGGGTTAGAAATCAAACTTTGTGTACAAGTATAGACTCCTTGAAAGCATAGAGATATTTTTATATCTTTGTATTACCTGGGGAATTATTTGGGGGTTCTTGTATATTTTGTGTTAGGCAACACACGTAACAATTCCCTATGTTCTCCATCCAAATACGTAATAATGACTTTAATAATTGATCCTGCATACAACGCCAGATACAACTTCAGGGAGTTCACAGATCTGAGATCCCCATCTGTGAAATCTTCATGGGCCCACGGATCCATGAATTAAGAAACCCTCGTCTAGAGGATAAGGATAATCCCTATTAGAGGGCCTGACACAAGGACCTTGATGTGAGTATCACAAGTGAGTACGCACTTCTCTTCAGTGTTTCCCCAGAAGATAGTTCCAGGGACAAGAGGAGGAGGAATGGCGGCACTGGGAAGGGGAGGTGGAAGGTTGACCGGAAACTACTGTGACTTGTCTAAGGCCCTATTTCCATCATCAAAGTGGAAACCACATAAATGTAGTGACTGGGAATTTAAATCTTATGAATTCCTTCAAAGTTACAGTCTCCTATGTTCACAGTTTTATCATCTTTAGGAACTCAAATCAGTGCAAGAATTTCACATGTTTCAGAAATACATCATTAAGATTTTTCCCTCATTGTTTTGAGAAGGGAAGAATGAACCAAGTGTCTGGGTGAATGAAGAAAAAAATATGTTCTTAAAAATTTTCTACCAGGGATTAACAAAGAAACATGGGAATTTCTAGAGAAAAACTATTCTCATGGGTTACATTGCTGAATTTGTTGTAAATTTAAGATTATGTAATCTAGAGATCCATTTGAATTTTTAAACCCTATCTGACAGTAAGCTCTATATTCTAGAAACTTTCCAAGGTGTGATAGAAGTTCATTCTTGATTTTTGTATATGCAATGCTTTTACCAATGAAAAATACCAAATAGAATTCAAAATGAGCAAAAGTTTCTTTTATTATCATATTACATTTTTTATTTTCTTGAAGCTTTTTTTTCTTTTTTTTGGTGAGGAAGATTGTCCCTGAGCTAACATCTGTGCCCATCTTCCTCTACTTTATATGGGAGGCCACCACAGCATGGCTTGACAAGCAGTGCATCAGCCTGCGCCTGGGAACCGAACATGCGAACCCCAGGCCAATGAAGTGGAGTGTGCGCACTTAACTGCTTGCGCCACCGGGGCCGGCCCTGAATCTTCCTCTATTTTATATATGGGATGCTGCCTCACCATGGCCTGATGAGCAGTGTGTAGGTCCGCACCTGGGATCCGAACCTGTGAACTCCAGGCCACTGAAGTGGACCACGCAAACTTAACCACTCTGCCACCGAGCTGGCCCCTATTTTTTCTTGAAGCTTTTTAATCTACCTTTGTATTGATGTATAAAGCACATATAAGTCTCTATCTCTCTGTCTCTGTCTGTGTCTCTCCCTCTCTATTGTGTATGTATATGTGTATATATGTAAAATTGGGGAGATGAAACCTGGACAAATAGAAATTTCTGCTGACTTAAATATAAATGAATTAGAAATGTGGAAATTAAATTTCAAATTATATTATCTCATTAAACAAAGGACAAAATAATGTAGTCAAATGCATTTTAGGTTTGCTGTATATTAAACATTTTAAAATAATTGAGGTGGTTGATAAATACTGTCCATATTTAAACAAGAGTCTATGTTAATACATAACACTTATGGTGACAAGATTCCCGATTAGTTTCGTATACAGAGAAGAATATAAAGAGTCACATGGTCAAATTAATTTCTTACACATAGCCTCTCAATAGTTCTGTATGGGTTGGATACTGTCTCCCCAAAATTCATATCCACCTGGAACTTGTGAATGTGATCTCAGTTGGACATATGCTCTTTGCAGATGTTATCAAGTTAAGATGAGGCCATACTGGATTATGGTGGGCTCTAGTCCAATAACTGATGTCCTTATAAGAAAAGGAATATTTGGACACAGAAACAGACAGAGGGAAGCTGGCTATGTATAGATAGAGGCAGAAATTGGAGTTATAGAGCCACAAGCCAAGGAACTCAAAGATTGCTGGTAACCACCAGAAGCTAGAAGAGGCAAGGAAAGATTCTTTTCTGGAGACTTCAGAGGGAACATGGCCCTGACGACACCTTGATTTTGTACTTCTAACCTCCAGAACCATGAGAGAATAAATTTCTGCTGTTTTAGGCTACCCACTTTGTGGTAATTTGTTATGACAGTCTTAGGAAGATAATACAGACTCCCATTGCTCCTAGATGAGGTCCAAAATCCTTAATATGATGTATAAGGCATTTTGTGATTAAGTCCCTACTTGAGTCTTCAGTCCATCATCTTGCCTACTCTTTCTGTGAAGTTAATTGGACAATGTTATCATTACAGGTTTTGCTATAAAATAAAATTATATATGTTCTAATTTATGTACAAATCCACCCTTTGAAGTTAGAAAACAATATACTGCCAAATCTCTTAGTGAATATGGCTAGCATAGAAATGGTTTTACAGCTGCATTTTTAAATCATGACATTAATAGCGATGATTTATTGACAGCCATGACTGCATTACAGCTGAGTCACTTTTAGGTTTATAACGATTATTGGGGGTCAGAATGGGAAACATAACAGTAATCTACCCATCCTCAAAAGTTATTATATCATAACTGCAGGTATGATTCAGTTTAGCAGCATGAACCCTAAGAATGTGACTAATATTTAAATGAATTTGTTATAATTCTACATCTTGTAGTGTTGTTTATGATGGACTATTCACTTGGCAAGAATCCTAAATTTTGGCAAATCACCATCGATACAAGAGGCAATTAACATAATGAAAATACTTTGGGTCTGAGGTCATAATTCCATCTCATTCTCTTTCTACCTTTGTAAATAGTGACATCCTTCTGAGTCTAACTGTATATGTTTATACATATATACATTATATTATATAATGTATAGTATTATATCCTAGTATGAAACTCAATGTATTCAACATTTTCTTTTTAGTAATGGTGTTAAATTCATCTTTTTAACTGTGAGAAAATAGTGACAAATTAAAGACAGTGTGTGCCAGTTAACCAATGCCACAAAAAATGTTTCATAGCAAACTAACCCAAAACTCAGTGGCTTAAAACAACAATCATTTTTATCACAGTTCTGAGGGTTGTCTGGGGTTTGGCTGATCTAGTTTGGGCTCGGCTGGGGAGATTCAGCTATGCTCCATGTGTCTCTCATCTCATCATGTGACCAGTGAGCATGTTCTTCTCATAATAATGGCAATGTTGCAAGAGATGGAAGCCATATTGAGCAAGAGTTTTTCAAATCTCTGCTTGCATTATATCTGCTAACATCCTATTGGCTAAGACAAGTCCCATGGCCAAATCAAGGAGTGGAGAAATACACCCCTACCAAGGGTAGGCGTGGGTAGGGAAAGGATTTCAAACTGCAATAGAAAATTAGAAATTTGAGTCATTAATGCAATTTACTACAGAGTCACTGGTTTCAAGTTGTTTTTAATCAAATTAAATAAGTGAAAGAGAAACATTTTCAATAACAAAAAGACATTAGACAGAAAAAGAAAAGATATCATCAATTGAGGTTTGATGCAAGGCACAAAAACAAGTGAGTGATTCTGGGGAGAATACTGCAGTCTGCTTCTACCTCTGTAAAATATAACTAGAACCATAGGCAAATAATCAGCCAGTTATCTCAGATATCTCAAAAAAAATTATTCCTAAGGCAGAAAGGAACCTAACTGCATAACATTTTTCCAATAGCTATCATCTTGAAGCTAACAAGAAAAATAAAGGATTCCACTATCCTTACAACGTACCACCTGAGGCTCACTACCACTATTAAAGAGGCTGCAGCTTTCTGTATTCAAAATATCTGGGTGGTCTGCTGTGCTGGTACCAGGCATAGAAATAATTAATCATTGAGGCTATGAAAGCATAAAGAAATATTAAATGTAAGTCAGAACTCATGGATGAAAATCTGCAGTTTCCAAATAGATACTACTCCTAGAGCAAAGCATGCTAGAAGAACTGGGCAGGACTAACTCTCAAAGCAAGGGGCATCATCACTTTGCTTGTTGTGGGGATAATGGAGTCAGAGTGGAAAAATCGTGTGGTTTGGAATTAGATGGCCCACGTTTGTGTCACGGCTCTACTAGTTAATCGTGTGACTGGTATAAAGTTATTTTAACCTTTCTGATCCCACCTCCACCATTGTAAAATCGGTATTTTTATCTCTCACAGGCTTGTTAAGAAAATCGCTTGAAGTAACATTCATGAAAGAGTTTTACCAAGCATAAACTATTAACCATGTTATTGGTTGCTATTTCAAGTTAACAGACTGATATCATGCTCCAAAATTCTGCCAACTAACTTCACAGAAAGTAATACAAGATGAAAGCTTGATGGACTTGATCACAAAATGCCTTACAGATCACGTTAAAGATTTCTGAACTTCATCTAGAAGCAAGAACAGCTTTATGCCTGGTTTCATCTTTGGCCACAGAGTGCATTACTAATGCCAAAGAGTGGCCTAATATACATGGCTCACGTTCTGGGAACATTAAGAGAGGTAGTTTGGGATTAATGTTGTCAAGTCTTTACGCTTCCCATTGGTATTTATTTGTTTGAAGATTTTCAACTTTCGCATTTTCTGAAATACCAATAGCCTCAACTATAGGAAAGTCCTACAGAGGTAAACAGTATTGGTTAATTTTATGTGTCACCTTGACTGGGATAAAGGATGCCCAAATAGCTGGTAAAACATTATCCCTGAGTGTGTCTATGAGGGTATTTCTGGAAGAGATTAGTATTTGAATTGGTAGACTATGTAAAGAAGATCTCCTCCCTCAGCAATGCAGGTGGGCATCATCCAATCTGTTGAGGGCCTGAATAGAACAAAAAGGTGGAGGAGGGGCGAATTTGCTTGCCTTTCTAGTTGGGACATACATCTTCTCCTGCTCTCAGACATTGGGGTTCCTGGTTTTCCGGCCTTCAGACTCGGACTGAATGACACCATCAGCTTTCTTGGTTATCCAGCTTGCAGATGGCAGACTGTGGGAATTCTCAGCCTTGATAATCACACAGTGAGCCAATTCCTACAATAAATCTCCTCATACATAAGGAGGTTTGTTCTGTTTCTCTGGAGAATTCTGACAAATACATGGACATAACAGGGAGACAAGTCGATTATTAATGAGTTGCTAATTGTGGCTTGATTTAATCTATTCTTATTCTCTTCTCTCATCATGTTTGCTTTGGGACCAATGGCAAGCAATGGATGCAAAAGTCACTTTCATATTGAAGTACTGACCTATATACATTTTCTTTGAATATGGGAGAAAGGGTAAATTTTACATGTAAGCATTCTGTGAATATGATAATCAGTACAAAAATATGATGTAAAGTGGGGAAGAGGGGGGAGTTTGAAGGTTAAGAATTCTTAATTTGTAAGAAAATCCAGAATCAGGTACTTGGTAAAAATAAACTCTAAAGTGAGTAATTGTGTTTCATATCTGTCATAAACTAAAGCTTATCCTTAGCATGAAAATAACTACACAAGAATATCTCATCTTAACTAGATTCAGAGTGTGAAGCAAGGCTGCACTTCTCAGATGAGTGTTTCACCCATGATGAGGATGAAACCTGCTGATACATCACCAAAAAGTGGCAGATTTTTCTTTTTTTTTTTAAGCAAGCAAAGCAAAAAGGCAGCAGAAAGGAAATCCAGAGTTGCAGAATAAAATCATGTAAGAATCTTGTTTGATGCTACTGAAAAGTAATTGAATTGTGAATACCAGGCAAACAGCTCAATGAAAAGCAAATGATGTGCTGATGTGTTGACATTTGAGCTTGCTTTATAGAAAGGAGGAAAAAAATCTTTAAATTTGAACTTGTAGAAATCATTTTCCGCCCTTCATGACTTCTGGCATGGGATCTCCATTTCACAGAAATTTGTTGAATAGGGGTCTGAAATAAGTTCAAATATACTTAGCATAATCTTAAAAAGGGATATTTGAATATGTGAAGTAGAGGATAGAATGTCAAGGGGGAAAAGTATTTATTTCTTAGAATTGTTAATAATTTAGTATGTTTTAAAATGTGATGACCGTATTCAAACTAAAATAGTATAAGGATCTCAGTTAACAAGATATATTTGTTATTGTCATGATGACTGCAACCTAAGTCAAGCAAGGCATCTTTAGAAATAAATAGCTTTTATGCACAAGGTGATGAAACCCTCTAGCAGCACAGCTGGGGCACATCTGTATTATCCCAGCAATATTTAGTAGTTAAAAGTTATGGATTTATACATAATGCATGCCTTTGATTCACATCTGCATTACCAACAGCTAGTCTTTTTCCGCTGTGAATCTTTTCACAAAACGTATGCAATTCTCTAAGTATGCATTGAGAAGGGACAATTCTGGGTAGATTTTTATTTCAATGTCATTTTGATTGAAATATTTAGCAATTGTCCTAAAACAGTGCTCTTTATTATGTTTTCTACTGTAGGTATGATATCAAGGTGAAAAAGGGATCTGTGGAGACCGTTAGTGGAGGCTCCACTCTCTTTAGTGGAAACCAAAGCACTAAACACTGATTTCCTTCCTTTGCTAACAATTCTACACAGAAATAAGTTTTAAAAGATCCTACCCAGATGAGATAAGTGTAAAATGGCCGTTGGATAGCCTTAGAAAAGAGAAATATGTCAACTGTAGGACTGCCTGTAAACTAAGAAGAATATGGAAGGAAGTGATGTAATTTCCCATACTTTTCCTTTCGGAGTAGAGTGTATGGTTTAGGTAAATACGTAAGTGACTCAACAGCATTTCTGTATTAAATTTGCAAATAGGTGACAGCAATAGAAACAAGTGGTTTAATCTTGCAGAAGTGTAAATTTTCAGGCATGGATTTATAAGACATGAGGCTGAGGAGGTGGGCAGGGGCCAAATAACAGAAAGTCTTATGTTCTGTATGGAGTAGCTTGAAATTTATCATATAGATATGGGGTATAGATAGGAGTTGGATGGCCAGTGGAGAATCTTAGGTAGATAATAATATGCTCAAGTTTCTCTTTTAGGAAGACTGCTCTGTCTACAGAATGGAGGCTGAATTATGGCATGTGTGAGGTAACAAATCACAGCAGATGAAAGCAAGAACTGTTTGCTGGTTAGTGCAAGAATCCTGGAGAGAAAAAAAGAAGAAATTAACAAGCACTCTGTTTCAGTGTAATGGTTTCACAATCCTTCCCTCCTCTCTAGTGATAACTGGGGTGACTTCTCAGGAGTTCTCTGGACATTTGAAAATAGTCCACTGATGATATTAGGAAAAAAATATTTGTAAAACCATTTTAAACCCTTTACTGCAGTTTTAATTCATTTAGGCAGAGATTGTTTACTGAATTCCTACTATGTGCCAGGTACAAACCTGTGTCCTTAGAATATAATACTGAGGAAGATTAACATGGTCCCTGTAGCCGCCAAATATATAACCTAGGGGATGGTGCACAGAGAAGTGCTCATAAGTAGAGTATAATGCAATAGACAATATGGTAGGGGCAATACACAGTTAGGCGAGCATATTTGTAGTTGTCGGAGGATACACATCTTATCCCAATTAAAGGCATCGGGAAAGGATTCTGGAGGAATTAAGACCTAAAATGAAGGAGGAGTATGGGGTTAGTTAGGGACAGTTCAGGGAGAGGGGAACATTCAGACAGATGAAAGAGCAGGTACAAATAGAGAGCCTGGCTCAGCTCAGAACCTGAAATTCGTCTAGCCTAGTGGGACAGAGACTGGTTCAGGAGAGAGGATCCGGAGATGAACCTCATTGTACTGTGTGTATATTGTCATCCCCAAAAGAACAAAAATTCCTTCAGGGTAGGAAGCTGTATAATTGTTATCATCTCTTCTGTCCCAGCCTCTTTAATATTCAATGTATGCATCAGTTAGGGAGAGCAGCCAGGCATTCTCAGCGGCCAAAATGCAACTACTTTTGGTGTATAGTTCCTGATCCTGGCAGGGAGCTGCTTAGGGGTGGGGGAGGCGAGGGATATTTTATTGGCAGGAAACTAGAGTACTCAGAGCATTTGTGCATTTCTAATCCTGTAGAATTCTTTTATCTAAACAGGCACTTGGCTGCTCCCTCGGAGAGCATTGCTTCACGGCTTCCCAAACCGCAGTAGTAAGTAGAACGTTGATGGCATCACCTCTGCTCAAGACAGGTTTTCCAGTACTTAGAATTCAGTGTCTTGACTTCCTGAAACTAATGCACTATCTTTTCCCCAAAATAGAAGTTTCCCTTGAGATCCTACACTTTCTGTTCTTCTTCCTCTTTTCCATAGCAGAGCTGTC
The DNA here is from genome assembly GCF_020826845.1 of Diceros bicornis minor. Lineage (NCBI taxonomy): Eukaryota > Metazoa > Chordata > Mammalia > Perissodactyla > Rhinocerotidae > Diceros > Diceros bicornis. Next base: position 54,829,442 of record NC_080750.1, on the reverse strand, counting down.
CTGCCTGCTATTTATCAGAGGGTGTGAAAGGGAGGTTTAATTTCCAAACTATTCAAGGAGGCTCTTGGGGGTGCTTTCACTGCATTGCTGACTTCTGGACCAGCACAAATTGAATTCCATGCACACGTGCTTATCTGCCTTTCACAGCGCCTTGGAGTCTCGCTTCTCACAGCGCGGATGCAGAGGCTGCCGCCATTCCCAGCCCCTTCACTTAGTGCCTGTTTGTCCCTCTCCTCTTCTCCTACGATCCTCCTTCATCTGGGGCTTTTGTAGTGATGGCTCCCTGCCCCTGCCAACTGCAACCTTTTTTAGCAAATGTCAAGCCTCCTAAAATGTATATGGGTGAGTCTCCAGATAAGCACCACTGTTGTGTCCTGAATAATAACATATTTTAATTTGAGTGTAGCCTGTGCTCAATAATCTCTGAGTGTTTGCTTCACCTAATTAGACAAAGTGCAATATTAAACTAGGAAGAAATGATATGCCAACAAAATCTCCAATTTCAGTGAAATAAGGCAAATACCTCTTCTTAAGAGAATTGAAACACTTTTTTAATAAAAAGCACAATCTTCATTGCTTTTTGAAAGGTATAAGGGATATCCTGCAGAATCTGTGGCATTCATTGCTTAAAAAATTAGAGGACAGTTCCTTGACTTCTGAAAGTGAGAACCACAGTAGGAGTGTGACGCAAAGCTAATGAGTGTACTGACAGGTGGCCTTCCTGAGGTGGAAATCACGCAGCCGGAGACAGCTGCCAGCATATGTCCTGCGGTAATCGCTGCTGATGAGCTGGCTTATTTTTTGATTGGTAGCTTTTCCTTCTTACATCTTCCTAGTTCCCTGTGGGGCAGCTACTGAGGATGTAGAAATTGAGAAGAAAAAGGGAATATCCCAAAGATATGTGCTCAGTGAGGAATTTCTCTCAAAAGGAAGGTAGTTCTCTCATTCATAGGTTAGCCAGAAGATACATGGCCAACATATAGTTATAGGATAACACACACACACACACACACACACACACACACACACAAATAGACCAGACATATAGCTTGTAGGAGACAGGTAGGATGCCAAGTCCCCTCTCAAAATGTGTGTGAAAGAGAGTAGATATCCTAGGAGTATAGCTGTTCTTAAACACAGGAGTAGCTATGACTCCTCAAAGCTCCCCCAAGTTAGGTTTCTAATAAGAATAATACACTCCATGTCCATAAAAAAAGCTGCTACTTGGGTCTATTTTCACTCCAATCATTAAGCTGTAAGCTATGGCAGTTCTTTCCAAAGACCTTTATTAGGAATCTAAGAAAGAATTCAAGAGGGCTACTTGACTTCTACATGACGGTACATTTGTCTCTTCAGATATTCCTTTGGTGGTAAATTTTGCTCCTGCTGACAGCAAGAACAATTGCTGCACACAAAGTTTAACTCTATTTTCTTGCTCAATTTTTACAATGTAAGCAATCTTGGACAACAAAGTTTTTCAGACCAAATCCTGCTCTGGGCAGAGGAAAGAAAATTGTATTCTGATGTGCAAACCTACAGCAGCTTTTGTTGTGTTACAATGGAAAGGGTGCTTACTTTGAATTGATCTTGGTATTTCAGATAATAGCAAAGTATAGATTAATTTCTTTTACAAAATTTTACATGCTAATTGTTTTATCAAATAAGTACAACTGCATGAGGTGAAGTTTTCATACTTCAAAGTATTCTCAGCTCTTTGTATCTTATTGTATTTGTATCTTATTGTCTTTCACTATCAACAGACTATTGCTTTTAATTTACTGCATTCTTCCTCCTTTGGGTATTTCCATTTAGGAATAATAGCATTGTAGACAAGGAAATTACTTTAGTGTTAACGTATTCCGTTATCTAATTTCACTGACGTGAACTTTTTCACCTGTTTGGGATCTATTAGAAAGGTCACTACTGTTTTAAACTTCAAAATACATGCAATATGATTCTGACTATCCAGAAAACCTACTCTTCTCTTGGGGTTCCCTGCCAAGTAATTATCAAGGATTTGAGAAATGCAAACACATTGATGATTTACTCCACTTCTTTTTTTCACATGTTGTCCTGTTGGGAGACTTGCAATTTTCCAGGCTCCTCTAGGCCTGACCTCTAACAGAAAGCTGTTGGTTTCTAATCTTTCCCAGATGACTCTGCTGTGATCACTGATTTCCATTTCTGCCTTGTTGCACAGTTGAGGGGAAGACTTTCTTATTTTATTTTTTTTCAGAGGTACTGATGCAGAAGCTTCTGAGGACAGCAGAGAAGACCAATTGTCTGATGCAAATCTGTTTGCCAGAGCTAGGGATCTGAATTATTTCTTTCTGTAGCTAAAAACAAAACTCTACTTTCCAATGCCATACTCTGTTTTGGGTAGACCACGGGTAAAAATCTGGTGTCAGAAGGGAGGGACTCTGAGGCTGACCAAATCCCTGACTACTCACATTCTGCCACAGGAGCAACTATATCCTAGAATAATTGGCAGGGTAAACACTCATTACCTTTGCTCTCTGGTCCAATAATAAAATCCCAAATAGTCAGAAGGTATGTTTACTAGATCTGGACTATTCTTCCTAACCATGATCAATTTGTTCCAATAATGATCATGATACTTTACTTGTTTTGAAGATAAATACTGATTATCATTAATTTCACTACACTGTATGTTTCAAATAAATAGTGGAACTAAGACTTTTACTGACTTATTCAAGGTTACCAAAAGAAAAATAGAAGATAAAAAGAAATATTTTTCAGATTATCACTCTTAATAGTTGTATTTTAAATTCACATTTTGAATATTGCTTTTGAGTTTCGACTACTAATTTTAACTTCACAACAAGATTTAGAATATCTAAAACACAGTAGATTTTATTCTCAAAACCTAAATGATAGGCTGAGCATAAACTACAAAAAAATTCAATAATAGTTCAGTAAAATAGAAAGCTCAATTTAGAAATAGCTGCAAAATAAATGTTTACATCCACTCAAGTTCCAAATGTTGGTTGGTGGTCTCAGCAATAGGCAGCTTACAAAAATGGCCTTATTCTTCATACCGCTCTAAGTCTGCACCCTTTGCAATGTGACTTTGCAGTTCTTCCCAGCAAGAAGTGAAGTATAATTGTCTAGCCCTTGAAACTGATCTGACATTGTGGCTTCCTTTTATTGATAGAATGTGGTGGAACTCACCAGGTGCCTGCTCTGAGCCTAGGCCTTGAAAGACCTTTGTGCTTTGACTCTTTTTCTTGGAACTCTGCCACTACCATATGAATAAGCTCTGGATGACTTTACACATATGGTACCATCACCACCGCTGTTCCAGCTACCAACCAGCCAATTAACAGACATGTCAATGTGGCTTTTCTTGACCAACCGGTCCGCAGCCAACTTGCCAGGTGACCAGAGGCACACGACAGATCCTAGCTGAGACTAGCCGAGCTTAATCCAGATTAGCACAGCCATGTGATGCATAAGCATATGAGTAATAATAAATGTTAAGTCACTACTCTTCGGGTAGTCTGTTATGCGACAATAGACGACTGATATAGAAATTGGTTCTTGAAATGGAGAATTACCAGAATAAAACTTTGGACTGGGAAGCTGGTCAAGGCTGGAAAAATGGATGCAAAATTAGCAAAGTTTGGAACATGGTGAAGAAATTGCTCTTGGAGGCTTGGAAAATGATCTCATATTATATAGTTACAAAATAATTGGCAAAACAATTGTATACGGTAACCAGGAAGATAGAAAACATATCCTATGTACTCTGGATTTGTCTAAAAAAACCTCAAGGAAGAATATTGAAAGTGCAGGTGGTCAATCCTAGTGATATATGATGAGAAATGGGAAGAAAGAATAGACTAAAAAAGAACTAGTAAGTTTACAAGTGGAATTTGGAGGGAATCAAGTGGAATAAGGCTTTGGTTAGAAAATAAACCTGTTTCTCATGTCAGGTCTCCTCAGTTGGTAAAAGATTTCAGACTGAAATATGAGTTCTGTGGACAAAGATCGAATTAGGAAGTCTTTGTTGAAACTTCTTAAAGAATTAAGTTTTCTTAAGAATTCTTCTTAAAGAATTAAGACTCTCTCAGGTAGGAAAAAAATGGTATCTAAGAACCTGAAGGGTATGATCTCATAGCAGCCTATTCCCAAATCAGCAGTGTGTATGTCTACAAAGGAAGAAGCATGTCTTGAAATCAATTGTCGATGAGGCTTTTGTTGAATGGTGTGGACTCAAATCAGATTCATAAGAAGGCCACAAAAATTTTAAGGAGGTTGCATTTTCAAAAGGACCAGCAGCCTGTACTAAAATGGATTGAAATTGTTCAAACTGCAAAAAGGCTGTGGGTTCTCAAATTTCTATAGGTAAGAAGAAGGCAGAGAAATCTACTCGACTTCCTGTATGGGCTATTTCTTTAATGAAGCCAAGGAGTATAATGAAAATAAATAAATAAATAAATGGACCCTCAAAAGGAGGAACTCAAATATTGAAACCGAGAGTACTGGGAAACAATGATCTGAGCGTCTACTCCCATGGAAAAGAACTGGCACTAATTAAGGAACATTTTATGACTCCAGAGTAGAGGGACCTGGTAACACATGCCCAGGGGAATTTCAGAATTGCTATGGATTAGTGATGGCTATATACACTTCATTTTTAATCTTTTCAAGCAAAAGTATTTATTGTGGTTATCCTATCCCTGTCTCACCAGGCAGTGGCAGATCATCTGTATTTTTTAGCTCAGAAGTCTTTGAATCTAGAGGAGTTATGTCTAAGGTGCCACCTTCAGGTATGATGTAGATTATGAGATTCCGGACTTAGAGACTACTGGCCATCTTCGAATGGAGTGAGTATATTTTGTGTGTAGGAGGGGCAAGACAAGACCCAAGGGATCCCAGAAGGAGGACTATGGTCAGTTATTTATAAAAATGGCCCAACTCTCTACCTTGTCTTTCACATCCACAAGCAACGTGACTTTTCAGCCACCATGGGATAGAATCTGGTGTGTGAATTGCTTCGGCCAATAAAAAGTGGGAGAATTGAGAGCCTGCTAGTTCTGAGCCTAGGCCTCAATAGGCCTTCCATCCTTCTGCCATTTTGTAATGCTGCTGTAGCAAAGCTTGCTAGCCTGCTGGATGTTGAGGCATGTGGTCTAGTCACTCCATTACTCCGGCTAATAGCCAGTCAATCACCAAACCTATGAATGAGATTATTCTGGAACAGTCACCTCCCACCTCCCTAAAAACTGACTGTAGCCATATGAACAAACCAAGCTTAAATATGTTGAACTTGGCCCAGACCAAAATAACTGTTCAAACAAACCATATATATATATTAGTAATGATATATAATTGGTTTTTAAGCCACTAAGTTTTAGGAGTTTTTTGTTACATAACAATAAATGTTATGCACTCTTATCCCTCAGAGCAACCCCTCTACTACCGCTCTGAAGGTTGACATTCCATAGTTAGAGATCCATTTCCTTGATTTATCCACTAACTTTAAAAAAGAAAATATTTGGGACCAATCCTGGTGGCCTAGTGATTAAGTCCAGCGTGCTCCACTTTGGTGTCCTGGGTTCAGTTCCTGGGTGTGGACCTACACCACTCATCAGTGGCCATGCTGTGGTTCATGGCAGCTCACATACAAAAACAGAAGAAGATTGGCAACAGATGTTAGCTCAGGGCGAATCTTTCTCAGAAAAAATAAAAGCAAATACTCAATAGTTGAGTTGAGAATCAATTGATCACCTCCTTTACTGACTGGAGAAGAAGAACAAGAATTGAAGACTTGGGAGCAGATTGAGGATCTTGGAAAAAACTGTCTGATTGACAAGACAGTATCATTTTCTTCTGAGGAGAAGTATTACAGATTGAAGGCCTGAGTCCTCTGTGCTAGAATTTAAATGAAGACAAAGATTTGGAAAGATATTAGAAGTTGATGGATTTTTCTTTGCAAAGCTGATGTGTAAGTAGAGCTCTCAATGGAAATCTTATAGAGAGTACATTTCTCTGTTCAGGGACAGCCACGGTCCTTTTGCAGAGTTAGATGTGAGTAATGCCTAAGAGGCAAAGTGTTGAAAGTTTATGTGACCCTTTTAGATACACAAGAAGTACAAAGTATGTTGTTGTGCCTGCCTTGCCTATTTTTTCCGTATTCTTCTAAAAGAAAATTGATTTGTGTTGAAAGAATGTTCCTACTCACTCTCAGCCTGTGGCGTGTACATGGGGCTGACGCCACTATCCTATTTTCAAGGGAAGCACATGACCCAAGCTAGGCCAGGAATTAAATTCTGGGCATTTTCTGGAACTATTGAGAAGGAAAATGTATCTTGCTGTGAGAGTTAGTAAGCTTTTGTGATGTGAGTCTTTGTATACCTATAACTACCTTGCCATCATCAAAGGAAAGCTGGCTTAAAAATGCAACTAAAACAGAGGAAAAATGCAATTTAGAGTTGAACAGAGACAGATCATCAATGAACTTGACTGAATCTTGTATCCAGCAATATAGATCTCTCCCTTAACTTTTTAATTTTGGGGCAAAATTATTTCCTTTTTCCTTAAGACCATAGGAGTTGGGTATTTGTCCCTGGGGAACAGAGGACTTGGAACATGTGAGTCTTGAATTTACATTAGCAGAGGACATTCAGCTGAGCTAAATGTTGGTAGTAATCAGTGAAAAATGTTTATAAAATTATGAGGTACTGTTAGATATACAAATGTTACAGATTTCAAGTGTCTGAAAAAAGAGCTATAGCCTAGCACTATCGACATAGCCCACTGAGGAGCAGAAATAAAATAAAAAGAAGAGAAAACCATGTAATATGCTGATTTTTTGAAACAGAGAGAACTATCCTCTAGAAGAACCCTTTTCAGAGACAATTGACCCAATTACAATGAATTCAAACTGAGTTTTTAAACAGCTTCTAATTCTTGCACAATCATGCTGAATATTTTGTAGACATCATTTCTGATCCTATCAGAATTTCAATACCTCATGGCTAAGTAAGCTGTTAAGAAAATGAATTATGTAAACATAATATTCTTAATACTGCCTACTGAGATGAAATCCAAGTATATTAAAAATAAAATAATGCTCTGTAGGTAACTAGATCTTATTCAGGCAAAGATAAACCATATTTCTTATAATGCAGTAGTACTAACAAAACACTTAAATACTAAGGTCAATTTTAAAATGCAATTTGACTTATTTTTCATTCAATATCGTGGGATAGTTATTGTCTTATACCATCTAAGCTTTACTTTACTACAAATACTGTTGCTTTAAACTATGAAAAATGATAATTGACTCCTTGTGTGCTATCAAAATAGTGGTCATTACTATTCTCCAATGTTGAACTGTTTCCACTTTCTGTTAATGGATAAAATTTTACTTTCTATATTTCACTTTTAAAAACGATGAACAAAACCTGTATGTTTATCTTTTGTTTTTGCAACTTCCATCCTTTGATATACTTAGAATTTCACAAATGTCACGTGATGTTTACTTAAGGGTAGTGATGTAGAACAACTTAAAATCAGGTTTTTTATCTGTAAAATGATAAAAGTCATCAATATCTTCTACTATTTTGCTAACTACTAAAGTAGAAATTGGGAAGGCAAAATTCCATTTATCAATCACCAGAGAGAGATTAATTTCAAAATTCAACAGTGGTCTTGAAAGATGAATTCTCTTCTATTGATTGCTATTTTGACATAGAATAGTAGTTCTCTTTGATCCTGGTTCACTTTCAGGTTTGAGCACCACCTTGCGTTCTGTTGTCTAGTTAACTAATCTGAATGTCTCATGGAGCCATGGACAACATGGAGCTCAATGTTCCAGCTCCTGCAATGATTCCAACCTCCATGTTCCCAAAATAAAGGACCTTACACCTTAAGTGTCTCCTGATGTTATACCCAAATTAGTCCTAGTCTTTCATCATTAATGCACTTTAATTAATTTGGGGCATATACCATGTGCTAATAAGCACAGTTACATTTTTTTTTTCACAAAAGTTCAATATCCTCACTATTAACAAGATGATAAAGCATAATTCCACCATTGGTCTTCTACTCTCTGTGTACTTAATGCATGGAACTAAGACTGGACATCGCTATGGCTCATTTGTAGGAAATAATGACCATACACAAAGTTCCACTTTCAATTTAAATCAACCCTACTACTCTCAAAGGCTCATCTAGGCTTGAGAGGATGCAAGACTAGAACAGAAGCTCACAGTAGTGGGAGAACAGAGCCAGATATTTAAGCTTTAATTATATTGTCATTATTGGACTCCTGTTAGCGATGGCAATGAGAAAATTTATAAAAATATTTCTTCCTTTTAAAATTTCTCTTCAAGTTTAAGAGGAAGATAATGGGAGGTGGTGAAGTGATCAGAAACGGTTGCAGACTTTGGCTTCCAACGGGTCTAGGTTTAAATCTAACTTGCCTTTAGCATCATTGGCACTATGTGATCTTGGATTACTTACATTTTATGAACTTTAGTGTTCTTATATGCACAAGGATGTGCACCGATTTTGATTTCTAATTCACGTCATTATCTTGTGCAAAATATGAGACACTTACCTAGAAAACCACCTAGAATTGTTCATTGAACAAAATATTTCCACAGAGTATTCGTTTACTGTATAAGTGATATCATGAAATAAAATGTGGTCCTCTTTGAAAGTCCATTTTGCTTCCAGGAGGGATTAGGCCTGTTATTTAAGGTCAGTTGTCCATCTGGGCAGCAGGCGGGAGGCTTAGCGACAAGCAGCAGGGTGAGTGCTTGCTCTACTTCACCTTAACCCAATCACCAATACACCGAGACACACGCAGTCGCAAAACCCATTTCAAGTTGTTATGACCCTTCTGGATCAGACGCAGATTGACATCTGTTCTAAAACAAGGCTGTCATTTAAAAATTATAGAACACAGGGAAAAATGGTGACATATTGAGCCGCACGGGTCTTGAGCAATAGACCAAAGAATATCTCCTTGCAAAATCAAGAAAATACATTATTAGTATTTGGAAAGAAATTTCCTTAGAGATTTCTGTCTTTTAAAGATGAAAAGAGAGCATTTATGTCCTGCCCAGCTTCACTATCGGCTCCTCAAGTGTTACAACTACATTAACCGGAAGATAAAACAAAGGATGAGAATTCGGTCAGGAAAAGGGATGACTGAAACGAGAATTGAGAAAAAAGCCATGAAAATTCTGTGGAATATATTTAGTGTATGTGGACTTTGCCACTCAAATCTGTCTTGGTGGCTTAAAGGGTATATGATTATCTGGGAAGCTTTCATTCATGAATGGATACACCCTCGAATATCAGCCCACACAGCAAACAAGAAAAATGAAATAAATCCTCATTTGGATATATAACCCTCTATAAAGGGATATATGACCTCTTAAAAGCAAAAGTACAGGAAAAACAATGTTTTTAGTTCTAAATTCTGTTTATAGACTCTACACTTTTTGGCACTATGTAAACAAGTGTTTAGTGTTTAAAGAAACAATCTCTCATTCTGATTCGATTGCGGCTCCGTCTCCTAAACAGGTGTTTTTTCTCATACGTTTAGTGCAATCAAACTGTGAGGATGAAATCTAAGTATGCGTTACCTCAAGGCCATCATCAGTGTTGTCACAATGTGAATCTCCATGACAATGCAACACCATTGTCTTGAATGTTGATGAACGTCTGACACAAGATATGCTTGACTCCTGTTTCCTTTCCAAGAAGACTTTTCTTCCAGTTTAATTTCCATTTGCCCTTTTCATCTTAAGCAAGCCACATCATCTTAGATTCTGTCAAATTTCACCAGTCATGAGAAAGGGTCTGCAATGGGAAGTAATTTATAAAATAATAATAATCCAAAATAATATTAGCCCAGGCTCACACATGATGTAAGTGGTATAGCCGAGACTCACACAGTCAGCTCTCTGACCTGAAAGATAGTTTTATTTTTCTTTAGCTGTGCTTCTCCTCTGTCTAATAGAAGCCTTAGACATAGAGGTTGAGAATTTATGTGATAGTATTCTCACTACTAGAAGTATTTGCATATTAGACCTGTGGAATGAAATCAGCCATGGGAAGAATTAGGCGTTGCATTTAGAGAGAACATCAGGCCACTGACTTTCTTTGTTTCTCATTATCGCCTTATTTTTGAGTATGCCTAGAAATGCAGCTCCTTCATGCGCTGCAAGTAAAAATCACTATATGTTCAGCTGGTAAACTAAATTGTAATTTTCTGGTCAACTATTCTGCCATCATACATAGAATAGGGAAAGTCCTAATGTTTTGATAGAAATGAAATATTTAATAAGGTGGTTTTTAAAAAAATGTGTTGCTGCAGAAAAAAAGAATACGGTGTCAAATTTAATCCAATTCAATTCAATTAAATTTAAAACATATTTACTGAGTGCTTGCAATGACCCAAGCCCAGTTCTAGGCACATTGGCTACAACGCTGTACATTGGTTACATTCACTACCTTTCACAAGTAAACATACTTGTAGTTTCAGCCTTAGGGATGGAATTGCTTTAATCAATGCTGTATCTGGGGCTGGCCCGGTGGTGTAGCGGTTAAGTTTGCGTGCTCCACTTCGGTGGTCCGGGGTTCACTGGTTCGTATCCTGGGCACGGACCTACGCACCGCTCATCAAGTCATGCTGAGGTAGCGTCTTACATAGAAAAACTAGAAGGATGTACAGCTATGACATACAACGATCTACTGGGGCTTTGGGGAGAAAAAAGGAAAAAAGGAGGAAGACTGGCAACAGATGTTAGCTCAGGGCCAACCTTTCTCAAAAAAAAAAAAGAAAGAAAGAAAGAAAGAAGGAAGGAAGGAAGGAAGGAAGGAAGGAAGAAAGAAAGAAAGAAAGAAAGAAAAGCCACAGATGGATGCCACATTTCGAGGTCATCCATGTTTTTAAAAAAAAAAAAATCAGTGCTGCATCTGCAGCATTTAGTATGGTTCTAGGCTTTTATGAATGATTTGTGGGTTAGGTTTAAGTCAAACACAGACACACACACACACACACACACACACACACTCACACACATACGTACCTTTTACCATTCACTGTGATTTGTAATTTCTAATGCCTCCTTTCCCTTGTAGCAAAGGCTTATTTCTTGGGAAGAAGAGGTCGAGTGAGACACAGAGTCTAGTCCTCCCGTTCCTTTCCAGAACATTTTGTCCTACAGATGGTTTACTTAATAATGCTTTAGTCCCAGTAGCCTTTGGTCTCTTGAATATCAACATGAGCAAATGCTGCAGGAGATATGTTTTTTCTAAACAGAATGCTGAAGAGCACAGGATACTGTGTTAGTTATATCTAAATAATTGGATCTTTTGCTTACTATCTGTATGACTTGTGGTAAATTACTAAAGCTATTCCCGAGCTTTTGTGTGTGTGTGTGAGGAAGATTAGCCCTGAGCTAACATCCATCGCCAATCCTCCTCCTTTTTGCTGAGGAAGAATGGCCCTGGGCTAACATCCATGCCCACGTTCCTCTACTTTATGTGGGACACTGCCACAGCATGGCTTGAGAAGCGGTGCATAGGTCTGTGCTCAGGATCCGAACCCGCGAACCCCGGGCCGCTGAAGCAGAGCATGTGAACTTAACCACTACGCCACTGGGCCGACCCCTATCCCTGAGCTTTATTTTATCCTAGTCAAGGGGAGCTATAAAACCTGTCTTCAAAATTTTTTGACAAGTGTTTTTGTCTGTAATAAATTACTAGCAAATTGTAGGTACTTAATAAATGTTCAGTGAAAAAACACATCATAAGAGAGGTTCCCAATGAAATGCTTATGGAATTTGAGAGGCAACAAACGTTAAATATGAAGAAGAATATGGGAAGAAACAGAAGCAGAGAAAGAATAATTTCCCCTCTCTTGAGTGCAAAACAAAAAAACCAAAACACATGGAAATATGAGAGGCTTTTAGATGCTTGATAATGAGCATATAGGGCTCCTAGGGCTCCAAAAAAGAGAGGCTTTGTTATATTTATAAATAAAGATGGCTGAAGAGAGAAGGCAAATTTTACTTTATACCGTTCCATTTTTTGTTTTGTTTTTTTTTTTGTGAGATCAGCCCTGTGCTAACATCTGCCAATCCTCCTCTTTTTTTGCTGAGGAAGACTGGCCCTGGGCTAACATCTGTGCCCATCTTCCTCTACTTCTTATGGGACGCTGCCACAGCATGGCTTGCCAAGAAGTGCATCAGTGCGCGCCCAGGATCCAAACCAGTGAACCCCGGGCTGCCACAGTGGAGCGCGCACACTTAACCACTTGAGGCACTGGGCAGGCCCCCTATACTGTTCCATTTTTGAAATGTAAATCCATAACAAATTTCTATAAGTATATATAGGTATTTTATTATGATATCTTTTCTAAGATTTGTCTAGTATGATTTATCATGTCATATTCTCGGCTAAGCTCTCAAACACTGAAGTAAGAGATTAATAAGTAGTAAGACCTAGTAGAAAAATTGTGCTAGGGAGGCTCATATGAGTGATGCTCTAGGTCTCTAGTGTTGTTTTAAAGATAAATTGGCCATTCCTAATTCTATGAGGTATTGGGATGTGAATGGGTTAAGAACTAGCTTCCTCAAAATGTGCCACTTTGGCACGTGGACTATTTTGAGCTGAAGGCAATCAAGACCCAGAAGATTCAAGAAAACTTTTATCTCTCCCTTAACCACCTAAAAGAATTTAGATAGGGGGCCTGGCTCAGAGAGAGAGAGCTATTACCAGAGATAATTTTATCTAAATGACCTGTCTATATGGCAGGGCAAACATCTAATTACCAAACATCTGCCCTTCTTATTGTCCTGTGAATTGCTCTCCTCCCCTTTGAAGCCCCAAGGCCCCAATCCCATTTTTTGGTCAGGATAGCATATAAGTCTCAGTTGCTCAACTTGTCTTTAGGTCTCATATCCTTATTAGGCTCCTGTACATATGTAATTAAATTTGTTTCTCTCCTGTTAATGTGTCTTATGTCAATCTGATTATTAGACCAGTCAAAGAATCTAGAAGGGTAGAAGGAAAATATTTCCTCCCCTACAGATGTATCCATGAAATGGTTCACAGAATTTATATAACTACAAAAGAAAGTTGGACCAAAACACAGAAAATGTGCTCAATTTAGTTGGAAAATATATCTTAAATGACTTCCCCTCCTCTGTCCTTCCATAGTAATGGATGGTTTTATGGAAGCACTTATTTGTCAATTTTGAATTATATTTAATTATGCATATAAGTTTTTGAGCATAGAAATAAAACTAATTTAAACCAAGACAACTAAACCTCACCTAGAACTGTAGTTTGTACATAGAAGATGTCATTTTTGTGGGTTCACTGCTATTTTATGGGATTAATGCAACAGTATTGTCCAAAACACTGAGAGATGGCACCTTCTTTCCTTGCATTGATCACATAACGTTTGAAGACTTATGTAGTCTAAACCTATGGCTTTGTGACTTAAAGTCTATGGATTTGGAAAGATAAAGTTGCTCTGAAATAAAGTTTTATAAAGTCAAAAGACTATTGGATTAAAGAAATCTGGATTCAGGTGAGTATTGGGCTTTTTCTTTCCCTTCATTTTGATGAGTGTAGTTTTAAAGGAGCAAGATAAGTGCCTTTTACCTATTGTTTTTATGTTTGTTTCTAGAAATAAATTAGCTATACAAACGGGTGCTTCTATTTAAGAAGTCTATTTAAGTTGTTTGATTATCTGTTCTCTTTTGGCTTGAACCAACCAAATCTGTAGTGCTAATGTAGTTGCTTAGTTCTAAGAATAGGATATAGCAGAGAGTTTGAAAATTTTCTTATTTAAAATCCATTTCTTTCCTTTGTGTAGAAGGAAGCTTTTACCTCAAGTGGGTGAAGAAAATTATTCTCAAGTGTGATAAGGACATTTCAGAACAAACTCAATTCTAAATTTTATTGATAAATTATCTCTTGTTCTTTCAAACTCCAAATTATTTCATTTTCTTTCATTTGAGCAAAGAAGATGGCCTTTAAGTGATAGCCATCTGATGGCAAATTTTTTCTTGGTAGTATAAGTGTGATATAAAGACAACTCATTTTATAATGCTCTGTATTTGTTTTGAAGGCAACATAATTGAAATCATTCTCTAACTACTGCTTGCTTTAGAATTCTCTTTTAAGGAATTTTCCTTAGACTGCTCTGGACAAGCACATTAGGCTATTACTTATTGAAGCTTATTTCTCTATATAGAAACTAAAGATAAATAGGTTGTAATGTACAGCATGGTGACTATAGTTAATTATACTGTATGGTGTATTTGCAAGTTGCTAAAAGAGTAGATCTTAGGGGCCGGCCCCGTGGTGTAGCAGTTAAGTGCGCACACTCTGCTGCTGGTGGCCCGGGTTCGGATCCCAGGCGCGCACTAACGCACCGCTTGTCAGGCCACGCTGTGGCAGCATCCCCTATAAAGTAGAGGAAGATAGGCACGGATGTTAGCTCAGGGCCAGTATCCCTCAGCAAAAAGAGGAGGATTGGCATGGATGTTAGCTCAGGGCTGATCTTCCTCACAAAAAAAAAAAGAAAAAAAGAGTAGATCTTAAAAGTTCTTATCACAAGACAAAAAATTTGTAACTATATGTGGTGATGATTGTCAACTAGACTTACTATGGTGATCATTTTGCAATGTATACATATATCAAATCATTATGTTGTACACCTGAAACTAATATGGTGTTATATGTCACACAAAAAAGAGAAACCGAAGACAAATGGAATACGAGAAGGTATGAGAAAAGGGACTTGATCACAAGAATTGAACTTGAAGTACTAGGGTAGGTCATGAGGGAAAAACAGGATCAGTAAAGAATTTGGAAGTTTCTAATTTGTCCCTGGGCCCTGAGTTTTTTATGTTCAATTCATTTGTTTCACTAAATATGCTGCCCTTTTCTTTCCTCTTCTTGCTCTACCTCCCAAAAACATTCAACTGCCACATAGAAAAAGCCCTGCTCTGTGTGGACAGACTAAGATTATAATATCAATGGCCTGAAATTCAATGTGAACAATAATGAGTTCTAGATATGATAACTTGCTGTACTATTAATAATAATATATTATTATACAACATATGCAGTGTATCCCAGTATCCCTGAATCACTGTTTAATCTTTTGACTCATCAAAAATTAAAACACTAAAAAAGAATTTTATTGGAAATGCATCGGTGCTTTGCAATGATTGGAAGTGGAATTGTAATTAAACACACAGACTCAACTCTTAGACTCAGCTCTTACCTTAAGTTAGACTCTTACATTTTTAACTATATCTTTGTCTTTCCTTTGAAAGACAACAGCTGGTCAAGGTAGCTCAGATATCCCACTGATCTGACATTACGAACCCCACCCAGAATAGTTCACCTAAGATGTGGTTTTAACTATTTTTCTGTTTGGATGCTTGATTTATGTTCCTTGGTAGAATCATCCCCTTGGGGAACTTCTAGTTTCTGGTTCTGCATGTAGGGAGCTTGGAAGTGCCCACTACATTCTAACAACAAGTAAAAAGCTGAACAGGCTGAAAAATCAACAACTCTTCTTAGATCCATAAATGTGGATGACATAGGGAAAACCACTGCTCCCAAGATTAGAGAGACTCAACAGGTGAATACAGGGAGTCAAGGCTTACCAGAGCAGACTCACCCAGGGATACCAGTCGGGGAACCAGTGCCAGGTAGGAAAACCTGAACTGTAATTGATGAACGGCTGGAAGTTCAGTGTTGACAAGCCTGAAAATTAAAACTCCAGGGGGACCCAGTCAAGGAGGGCCCCCACAGTAATGTGAGATTTACCTCCAGGAGCTCAACCAGGTTCCCACAATAAATATCAGAGAAAATTCTCCTCAGGCTTCCAGCAAAGGGAGGGGAAAAGGAACCATTTTGAAATACCATAGAGCACTCTGTTCTTTTTAACAAGGCCTGCCCTCAGGTGAAACTAGTTAACCAAAGCCTGACCTGCTGGGATATTACCAGGGCATAACGAACCTGGAGAAGGGCAATACCCAACTCTAGCCCACTCTAGCCATCCTGTCACATGTAATGGGGAAGAAAAATCTGAGAAACACTTGTATAGTTCACAGTTCAGAAGCACAGGCTCACTAAAAGACTGAGACCTAGCCATAGGATTATAGAATGCTTCCCCTCCCCTCATATCTCACCATCACATTACTACAGGCCTGTTTACAACAGTTCCTTTTATCCAGTACATCATGTCCAGCTATCAAAAAAATATTACCAGGCATACCAAAGGCAAAAAACACAATTTGAAGAGACAGAGAAAACATCAGAACCAGACATGGCAGGGATGTTGGAATTATCAGACTGGGAATTTAAAGCGACTATGATTAATATGCTAAGGGTTCTAATGGATAAAGTAGACAGCATGCAAGAACAGATGGGCAATTTAAGCAGAGAGATGGAAATCCTAAGGAAAAATCAAAGAAGAATTGCTAGAGGGAAAAAACACTGTAACAGAAATAAAGAATGCCTTTGATGGGCTTATCAGTAGACTGGACACAGCTGAAAAAGCACCTCTGAGCCAGAAGATATATCAATAGAATCCTTGAAAACCAGAAAGCAAGGACAACAAAGACTGAAAAAAACAGCACAGAATATCCAAGGACTGTGGGACAATTACAAAAGGTGTAACATACACATAATGGGAATATTAGAAGGAGAAGAAAGAGCGAAAGCTCCAGAAGAAAAGGTAAAAGAACCATTATTGAAACAATAATGACAGAGAATTTCCTCAAATTAATGTCAGATATCAAACCACAAATCCAGGAAGCTCTGAGAACACCGAGCAGGATATATACCAAAAAAACCACACATAGGCTATAATTTTCAAACTACAGAAAATTCAAGTTAAAGAATAAAATCCTGAAAAAAGCCAGAGGAAAAAACATCTTACTTAACAAAGAACAAAGATGAGAATTACATATGACTTCTCCTCAGAATCTATGCAAGCAAGAGAATAGAGTGAAATACTTAAAATGTTGAAAGAAAAAAACACCAACCTAGAATTCTGTATCTTGAGGATTGTCCTTCCAAAGTGAAGGAGAAATAAAGACTTTCTCAGACGCACACACACAAAAATGAGGGAATTTGTTGCCAGTAGAGCTGCCCTGCAAAAAATGTTAAAAGAAGTCCTTTAGAGAGAGGAAAACAATATACATATGAAACTCGGATCTACATAAAGAAAGGAAGAGCATCAAAGAAGGACTAGTTGAAGATAAAATAAAAACTTTTGTTTTTCTTATCCTTAATTGATCTAACAGACAATAGTTTGTTCAAAATAATATTAACAATGTAATTTTATTATGTATGCTTATGTATATATTTCATATATATGTGCCTATTTATGCTTATATATAGTGAAATGAGTGACAGCAATGGTACAAGGGACAGGAGGGAGGATTAGGATTATTTTGTTATTGCAAGGTACTCACACTACCTGTGAAGTGGTATGGTGCTATTTGAAAGTACATTTGGATTAGCTGTAAATGTGTATTACAAACTCTGGGGCAACTACCAAAAAAGTATAACCAAAATGTTAAGAAAGGAGAGAAAAAGGAATTACATAAAATGCTGAATTAAAATCACAAAAGTGAGGGGCCGGCCAGGTGGCACTAGCGGTTAAGTGCGTGTGCTCCGCTGTGGCGGCCCGGGGTTCGCCGGTTCAGATCCCGGGTGTGCACTGACGCACTGCTTGGCAAGCCATGCTGTGGCAGCGTCCCATATAAAGTGGAGGAAGATGGGCATGGATGTTAGCCCAGGGCCAGTCTTCCTCAGCAAAAAGAGGAAGATTCGCAGATGTTAGCTCAGGGCTGATCTTCCTCACACACACACACACACGAAAAAATCATAAATGTTAGAAAAACAGGTAGAAGACAAAAATAGCAACAAAGAACAAGGGCAACAAATAGAAAACAGTAATGAAAATCATAGCTATTAGTCCAACTATATCAATAATCCCTTCGAATGTCAGTGGTCTAAATGCACCAATTAAGACAGAGACTGTCAGAGTGGATCAAAAAACATGACCCAACCATATGTCAGGGGGAAACCCACTGTAACATAAAGACACAAATGGATTAAAGTATATGGAGGAGAATAATATACCATGCTAACCTTCCCTTGTATTATTGAGAAATGGCAAATCTAAAACAAAATTAAAGAGGAAGACTCTGATTCAGATTTGAAGAAATTTCCAATTTAGATTGGGAGAGAAAATAAAAGTTTATAGAATGTTATTTCAAAATCTAAAATCGTGAGATAGTGAGAGTCATGGAACATGAAGTATTTAGGGAAGGTAAATGAGAGGGATTATAGCCATCAGATTTGTTTTGAGAGAACAGTTTACATTAGGAGGGGAACAGTGAGTAAAATGCAGGGCTTCGTTTGGCAGAGAAGAGGGCAGAGAATATTACATATCAGAGGATTGTCATAATGCAAAATTACATTGACTGTCATGAAAAAGAGAACAAATTTTCCTAATAAATGATGAGCCACTGTTGGTTTTTGAGCAGCTATGCGACAATTTCAACATGTTTTCCAGGAAAAATAATTTGATGGGATACACAAGATAGGCTGTGGAGAGTCTTAGGAGGGAGGAGGATACGAGTGGGAAGAACAATTTGAAAGCTGTAGTAGCAGGTAGCCATGCAAGCTTGAGGGCTTGCACCCACCAGGCTGTTGGTAGAGAAATGGAGGAGGCAAAGGACAATCTCCAGCAACTACCTACCTGTATAGATCACCTGCAATTTGCTGAAAGTTCCCATTGATTTCAGTTTCGGGTCTCATTAAATTTTTCAATGAATATTATCTGACAGGATGACATAACAAGTCAATTCTTTAATGTTTAAGATGTAACACATTTCCGAGGGACATAGTCCGGAGAGTACTGCTTTGCATGCCATTCACGGGGGGAAAGAAACATGATAAGTTTGGCAGCTGCTCACTGGAAGTAATTATTTTCAATTTACTTGTCATGGCATGACAATGCTTAAGAGATCTCAATTTTACCTCACAAGATAAAGCTGCTGTGTGTATATGTTTGATTGGGAACATTTTAGTTACATGAATTTACAGGTATCATTTTGGAGAAAAATGATCAAACTGCTCAAATTGATCTGTAACCAAATGTTGTGTCCTTATGAGGGTAGGCTCATGTAATCACGAATGTTTGTAAAACAACATGAAATTCTAAGGACAAATAAGCTAAATTAAAGGAACCAAATCTGTTGGCAGGAATAAATTCAAGATTTATAGAGTGATCAAGAGCCTGGAAACAGGATTTATCTCTAAAATTAGAATCCATAAATGAAAAGTCAGAGATGAGCTGATAACAAGCTCATTTTTTTGATATCTGAAATCTTTCTGATAATAGTTTTATAAATTTTTAAACTTTTTATTGAACAGCACTAGTCACTCATTTTTTTTCTACAAATAACCTTCTCTCTGAATATTACCAGTTTTCCAGAGAGATATGATATGCCAGGAGCGAGGAGGAGGGAGATTTTAGCCTGTGATACACTTCAAGATTCAAATATTCCCGAATGTGACTAGGGGCATGAATACAGCGGATTTACGGTTCCCACTGAACTGAAAACTGCGTATTCAGATTTTTGCTTCATCCTAAGATAATGAGAAAAAGAGTCTGGATATTACTTAGGTTAAAAAAATAAAATTATTAAAACTTCATGTTCATTTCTTCTTCCCTGTGGTTTTGGATGGGCTGCATCATCAACATGTTGATATACTGTCGTTACCTTGCCATTGACCTAAGATGAGAGCTTTGTAAGTATCTGTTAGCTTCTCTTGACTTGCTCATCAGTTCTTCTTTGTATTAGTTTGTATGCCACTGATGGGTTCATTGGTTTGAGTAGAAATACTTTCACAGGAATGAGTTCAGCTCCCTTGGGGTTTAAAGGTAGGAAAAAGTTCATGATCACTCATCCACAGCTTAGCTTCTGAATCTGAAAATCCCTACTTCTATTTTATCAGATTTGCACATGGGGGTGGATGTTCTCTATTTATTTTTTTGCTAATGTAGAAGAGCATGTGGCTTCTCTACACATGCCAGGGCTCCATCTCCCCTCACTCTCAGCTCCACCATGAATAACCAGACTGCACAACCAGTGAGAGCTCTCATCCTGAACAGGGTTGCGATTCAACAGAGAAGACTGTCACAGTCAAGTCACAGCAATTCCTTAACCTTGTTTTACATGGCAATAATATAAGCAAGAAACAGAAGAATTTTCAAGAAGATACGCTGTTACTGCTCCAAAAATTTGTCTCTCCTATGATGCTGGGCAGTGGCAGTGAGCTGCAGCTCCCAGTCAGCCATGCAATCAAGAGGGTAAGCAACTGATACACTGACAACCAGTCTGTACCCACACAGCCATTCTGTTTCTCACTTTCAGTACAGTATTCTGTAAATTACAAAAGATAGTCAACACTTTATTATAAAATAGGCTTTGTGTTAGATGATTCTGCCCAACTGTAGGCTAACATAAGTGTTCTGAGCACATTTAAGGTAGGCTAGGCTAAACTGTGATGTTCAGTAGATTAAATGTATTAAATGCATTTTTGACTTACTATATTTTCAACTTATGATGGGTTTACTGGGATGTAACCCCATCGTAAGTCGAGGAAGATCTGTACTCTAAATACATATGAAGACAGTAAGGAGGTTAAGTAAGGGGAATCTCCATGTTTGCTTATCCTGCTAGAGTCTAGCAGGAGAGACATTACTTTTTTTTTTTTTCCTGAGGAAGATTCACCTTGTGCTAACATCTGTTGCCAATCTTCCTCTCTTCTGTATATGAGCCACTGTCACAGCATGACCACTGATAGATGAGTGGTATAGGTCCGCACCTAGGAGCTGAACCTGAGCCATCAAAGCGGAGCATGCCAAAACTAACCACTAGGCAACCGGGGCTGGCCCAAGACATTACTTTTTTCATATCTAGGGCTTGGCGGAACATAGCTCAGTAGTACCTTCTAATGCCCACTCTGTTCACATTTAGTCTTGGAGATGATAGAAAGAAAACATTTTTCCATTCACCACTTTTGACAGGTCAAGGGCCTACTTCTGACTTTGAGAGAAAAAACCGCCTCTGAAACTCTACAATGCTTTGCCTGGGTTTCATAATCAGCTGC
Organism: Diceros bicornis minor; assembly: GCF_020826845.1. Taxonomy (NCBI): domain Eukaryota; kingdom Metazoa; phylum Chordata; class Mammalia; order Perissodactyla; family Rhinocerotidae; genus Diceros; species Diceros bicornis. The sequence goes on along the minus strand of NC_080750.1, from coordinate 54,808,229 downwards.
CACTTCCCTAGCCAGTGTCCTTCAGATTATACTGAGACAATATATTAAGCAATACAATAATAATGTAAATACAGCAGTAATAAGTAGTCAAGGTTAGACAGCAAAGGGAAAGATTTGGCTCAAGCATCTGTGATGAGTTGTACAAGCAACCTGACACCCATGTCTTCACTCTGATGTTTCTAAAAGATATTGCAGTTATCTGTATTTTAGAACAGAGAATGTAATTTAGGAGAGATTTTGTGATGATTGTTGTTATTTTGTCATTTTGACGTCTCTCCGTTTGTAAGAAATACTATGCAAATCTGCCTATTTTTAAGACAGCTCTCTGTGGAATTATTGAATATATATATGGAGATGATGCTGCCGAGGCAGTTGTTAGAGCATTTTGTATGCTCAATTAATGGTTATTTTCCTCAAATGCAAAAGATTGCTTAATTAATGTAGTTTACTTCAAATGTTAAATATATCTGTACTCTTCACCTCATCTGAAAGCCTTGTTCCTGGCTCTGACTATGTCCCCAAAATGAAGAAATTAACCATTTTTAGAAATTAACCATTAAGACCAACACAACATGTCGGCTGCAGTTTATTGTATCGGGTGGCAATAGTAAAGCCAATTAAAAACAACTCAAGGAAAGGTAGTGTATATTTAAGGTAGGCACTTCTGGACTGGCTAAGGATTGACTAATGTGACCAGTAAAATGTAAGCATGGAATTCATTATCTTCATTAGAAGATAATGTTTTTTCCCCATAGATAATTGAACTCCTCTGGAGGGAGGGGGACCAAGTCTTTCGATATACTCTCATTGTGTTGGGGTAACATATCACAAACAAATTTTGCTAAATGACACATCATTTTCCTAATCCAGGATTAAAAAGATTTGTCATACTAATGCCACTTTTTTCCTGGATGATTTCTCCAATATGGATTTTGATTGTTTTTATTTTAAATATTTCATTAAAGTGTTAATATGTTGAACTATGGTCTTTCTCATCTCTAAGTGAGTTTCAATAATTGGCTATGTTGTTTTTAACTCATAGTATATTGCATTCTGGTTTTCCAATTGTGTAGGATTATGAAACAGTGAGTACACCTTTATAACCTAGGGGGATATAAGAGTGGTGCTGAGCATACTTTAAGTAAAAGAACAGGTAAATAAGTTCATTGTACTTTAACATTAATATTTCTTTAGCCCAGATGAAACATGTGGTTGTCCTCTTTTGAAGGCAACATTCACGTGTCATCAATCATGGGATGTTAGATGCATCTGACAGTGCCATTCAAATTTATTTCAAAGTATGATTAGAAATCATCCTTCCAAGCTGATAAACCTAAGGAAAAAAAACCTGATAATTTTATTAATCTCTTCAAACCACTTTATTTATTTTCTATTTAGATAAAGAAATTTTATCTTCAATTTTTTTTAAAATCGTTTAATGTTATTTAAACATTTAAACATTGAAATGTTATTCCAACAGTTAATTGTCTGAAAACAAAAGTAATTTACTTATGTATTAGGTTTATTTTTATCTACTTTAGTTACAAACTTGATGTTCATTTAAAGACTGAGGTAAGATACATTATTAAGATTCAAATAATAATTTGTCCTCCATCGCTAAGGGTAACTGGTACACTATAAAAGACATTAAAATAAATTTAATGCAAATGGAGACTATTTCCAACTAAATATAAAAAAAATTTCAAACTACATAAAAAATTTGGATTGAAACAATCTGGAAAATGAAATTAAACATTATGAACACACTTTTCACTTATCTCACATGTAAAAATTAAGCTATAATAGTAGCTAAGTGGTGATTGTTAGAACAAATAAAAAGAATTGATCACATGTTGATTCATTTATAACATAGTTTTTATGGGTTGACATTGTGTTCCCCCTCAAAAGATATGTTGAAGTCCTAACCTCCAGTAGCTCAGAATGTGACCTTATTTGTAAATTATAGATGTAATTAGTTAAAATGAGGTCATACTGGAGTAGAGTGGGCCCTACTCCAATATGATGAGCCCTTTTAAGAAGAGAACAGACACAGACACAGACATGTATGGAGAATACCATGCAATCTCAGACAGAGGCCGAGATAGGAGCATTACCGTGTCTTAAGATGATCTATATACTTTAGCTCCTGGATACTTTTCTGTTCTTATTTCCTACCTTTCTTCTTTTGGTCATTCCATTCAGCTTTCTTGCTATCTTTTAAACATATCAAGCATGACCTACTTTAGAGGCTTTGCACATATTCTTATACCTCACTTCTTAACTCTAAACATATCTCTGCAAGAATATCGACTCTTCAGGGAAGCCAGACCATTCTCACTAACACAGCACCTCTCATGTCTCACTATTCCCTTATTTATTTGTTTATTGTCTGTCTTCACTGTTCTTCATGAAGACAGGAGTTTGTTTTTAGTATGATGTTGTCCCAGGAACTTAGAGCTCTGTCTGGTAATTAGTTGCGAGTCGTTAATTATTAGAGAAAGAAAAAACATCTGTGAATAGATCAGTTGAATAGGGATTTGTCATCTGAAATATATCAAATTGACCTGATAAGAAGTCAATATGGAATACAGAGTTTGCAATTTAGAGCATTATAGAAGATGGAAAGCAAACTATTTTCATTCTCAGAATCCAACTGGGGTGTGGGGTGTGTGACTTGATTCTATCAAAGAGGCAGAATTAGGGGCAAGTTACTAGGGAATTTTTTTTCTTAACTGATTAAAAAAACTAATAAACCACTCTAAGAATGCATTATTTATCATCGTTTTTCCCTTCTCCTCCTTTCTGATTTGAATATTGCTGCAGTAGCTCTCATCTTGGGAGAATGAGGGAAATGTCAAGGGAATTGCTGTCCTGGTATGGTTTAAGCTGCTGAACCAACTGCCCAAACTTTCTACCAATAGACTTGTTATATGAGAAAAATAATTCCATATATATTTGTTTAAGCCACTGTGATACAGATTTTGGTTACTTACCATCAATTTCAATCCTAATTGACAAAACAAGATTGATGCCTTTGCTCACTCCCTTCCTCCATTTGTGCTATTAAATATGTCCACAGAAAAATAAATTTCTGTACTCACTTTTCTTAATATTTTTTTCCTGTTTCTCGTTAAATTCGTAAATTACCTCCATCTTTCCACATATTTTAACTTCTAATTAACTGGCTACTCTTCTTCAGTGTCATTTGCTGAATGCACTTACCAAATTCTCAACATTTGAGTGCCTCCAAACTCGGCCTTCTGGTCTCTTCTCTTTGTGATCTATGATCTCTTCCTTGGTGACCTTTTCTGCTCCCATGCCTTTAAATACCGTAGGCTGATGATTGCAAATTTATATCTTCAGACCTTACCCTTAGATTCTAGTTCTCTAGGTTCACACGGTTCACTGACTACTGAACATCTCAACTCAGATGTCTCAATAGCATCTTCAAATTAGAGGGAATATTTTCATTTCACCCTTCACCTGTGTCTCCTTTGGCCTTCCTTATGTCATTAAATGGTACCATCATTACCACAGTTGCACTAACCTTAAACTTGTCAGTCATAACGGGGAATCTCTTATTTTTCTCATTCTCATTTCTGTATCATTAAATTTGGATTTATTTTAAAATTATACTTCATGGCCTATAGCTTCTCATTTCTGTCACCACCACTGCAGTTCAAGCCACCATTGTCTTTTATCTGAATAACTGAAAAAGCCTTCTGAGTTCATTCTTGCTCTCTACAGTCCATTCTCTACACAGAAGCCTGAGATAAGCCAGTTTAAAGGTAAATAAGATTATTTTCTTTTTCTGCTCAAAACTCTCCAATGAGTGTTTACCATGATAAATTTTCCATGATAGCCAAAAACGTCTACATGGCACACCATGCCCTACACGGACTGAAACTTGCCTACTTTCCCAATCATATCTGTTACCACTCTTCATCTCCCACCACACCAGCCACACAGACTGACCTGGTGTTCCTAGAATACTTGAATTTTTATAGATATAGTTTTAAGGCCATTCACTTGCTCCTCTCTTGACCTGGAACAATCATGCCACAAATTCTTTCCCTCTAATATTTTCATTTAGTTTTCTATTCAAAAGTCACCTGCTCAGAAAGGTCTTTCTGAATACCCTGATTGAAATAACAGTTCCAGCTCACTCCCTGCCTCTGTACTCTGCTTTGTTGTTGTTTTTTTTTTTTTTGCATAAGTCTTATCAAATAAACTATAGGTATTGTATTACTTGTTTATTGTCTACATTCTCTACTAGAAGGTAATGTCAACGAAGATAGGAAATTTTCTACTTTTTTCTTGGAATAGTCTGACACTTGATAGACAATTAATGCTTTTAAAATGGGAGAGTGTATCAAAATGTTCAAATTTCTTTGCAGAATCAAACAAAACTTTATTGCAATTTAAAATCTGTGGGCAAATTTCCTAATAATTAAGTTTCGCTTTTTTACCATCTTTCCTTTTATTTGACTAGATAGTGACCTATTTCATTGTGCTTTTAAGAGAACTGTTTCTCATATTTACCCATTCTACATTTCTGGTTTTTCTAATCATTAGCATCCGTTTTTATCCTCATTAATATCTTATGTATATATTCTTTAGGTACAAGATCATTGCAAAAATAAATAGGCAAAAATAAAATTCCTTGAAGGAAAGATTAAGGAAATTTGATATGTAAATGTTAAAGAATTTTTTTAGAAATTATAAATTTATTTTTAAAATTATTTCATTATAATGATAATGATTAATGGAAAATTATATAGTAATTGAGTAATTCAGACTCTGATAAATTTTTAAAACACAAAAATTTTGAAAAGCAATATGGCCAATGTTTATCTCTGTACGGTATGATTTCAAGAGATCTACATTTTCTTCTTTATCATTTTCACATTGCCTAACTTTTTGATAGTCAATATGTACTAATTTATAATCAGAGGAAATAAACATACAGCAGTTACTGTATTTTCCTAAAAAAGAATTATAAACAGGAAAATATGAAACAGCATTACCTTCATTCAGTTTAACTTTCTGAAAAATATTAATTTTCCCTGAGCCAATGTAATTTGAAAAATACAATAAGACAGAAGCAGCTAAATTTTATTTCAACTTAAAGACAAGTATAACACTTAAAGGAAAAATGGTGTTATCTACTGAAATAACAAAGTAAAAGTTTTAGAAGTATTGAAAGGCCGGTTGGTAGATAATTTCTGGATGAGCACTCGTAGATTTCATCCTTGTTCTTTGTTAAACATTATCATAGGCACAAAGATTTTGGTAATTTGTGTGTAGCTTTCTGTCTCTTGTGTTTATGTTCCAGAACTTGCAAATTGCTTTCGTATACGTTAACTCAATAACCTGTGAGAAAGGTGTTTTCACTACTCAGTGCCCCTGATGTTTGTCTGAAGAGAGTCAGAAAGACAAATCTGATGAGTGTATCATTAGTTCCCAGTTGCCTTGGCAAATAGTCCAAGCATTTTGACATTGGCTACACAACACCCATGACCTTCACTCTACTTACTTCTCTAGATATTTCCAGTGCCTGGAACATATTATTCAGTCAAGAAACATTGATCAAATAGATGAAATAGATAAGGTGCTTTATTGTTCTATTTTGTACCTAAGGAAAATAGTGCATAATGGTTATTTGCACAGGCTAAAGAGCAACATTTGGACAGCACTGGAACTGATACTTAACTGCCCCCAAAATCAATGCTTTTCATCTCAATTCTCTGTTGCTTCCTCTTAGAATATATGTGTGTGTGTGCATATGTGTGTGGTGGTGGTGGGAGGAAAAGAGAAAATGGCTAAAGAAACCCTAGGAAAACAAAGAAAAAGTGATACATTCAGTCCTTTTGAAATAATCCAAATAGTAATGTTCTCATTTGGTCTTAGCTTGAAAATCCAGTATGACTTTTACAAACCAATTTCCCACACTACATTGGCAATCAAATGCTTAGCTATAGCATGCTGTGAATCCAAATGGGCACAGCTAAACTAAAATGGCATGCGTTTTAACATTATTCCACCCTTACAATCTCTCTTCAGAATCAGAGTAAACCAGAGTAAACAAAAAGCCTGCGTGAAAGTGATATGTTGGAATCTTTTCTTTTTCAAGTAGGTTTTGCATTGCTTAAATTGCCTTCTGTTGTATAGTGGAAGTAATATAAAGTCACATGTATTCAATATAGATAATATTCAGATTTATTTCTCTTTTAAGAAAAAGAGAGCCTGTGGTTTCATGCCAGTGATCACATCTGCAAACAATCACCTTTGCAAAGCATATCTATTTCTATGTACATCTCCATTGAAAATGTGGAGATTACTGGATTTTACTGACTCTTAGAACCATCTTGTTGGAATTATAGTTTATCCACAAAGCCTTACCACTGACAGGTAGATAAGCCTGTACAAACTGAAGAGCATAATTAGATGTCAATGATTATGATTTCTGAACCATTTGTGTATTCTTACAGTAACTACTGCTATGATACCATGAATACCGGCAATTTCTTTGCAGTATGTGACAAAAGGATACATGATGAGACTATAAGGAAAACATCAAATTAATTCCAGCTTACTCCATTTATTCCACATGCATAGATGTGCTCAGCTTAGTGAAGTGTTTAGGGTTATTCCAACAACACCAATGGATTTTTAAACAGGAGTAATAAAGCAAATTAAGAGTTCACATGAAGTAGATGACAATAAAATATAACTAATTATGCCTACAACAACTTTCTAGAATTTAATAAAGTAAGATTAGAGAATAAAGCAAAAAAAGGAAGAAGCATATGTGTAAGCATGATATCTTGCTATAATAATGTAACCAAGCAGTCATCTGTCTGCATGTCCCCAAAAGTTTTAGCTTTGTAGAGTCATTTCCTCTCATTGCACGTGTGAACACCCTCAAGGGGTTTATATTTCTACTAATTATTGCTTGCTCTGATTGTCTTCTTTTCTTGGATTTTTTTATGTTGCTCTTTTTCTGCACTTGTGATTAGTCTCTCTGCCCTGCACCAACACAAATCTGGACACAGAACATTTGTATATAATTTTACACAGCAATGACCAATGGGAGTCAATTACATGCTTTGTGGAGTTTTACTAGAAGTTTATAAGTGATAGAGAAGATTGTGCCATAGGAACACAGGATAGCAGAGCACAGAGAATGCAGCAAACAGGTTAGAAACTAATATTGGACTTAATTCTTCCTAATGCCCTCTAATGACTTCAACATCCAGAATTTCTCACTCTCCTGCATTACGTATTTTTTTAAAAAAACAAACACAAAATGATCTATATTTCATTTTGTAATCTCTACTCACTTCTGATGAAAAAAATAATCTGATGATTTGGCTCATAATGATCAATTAGTTTCGCTCTTAGTTGTTCCTAACCATGCCAATTGTGGGACAAGTAAATGCATATTTTCATATATCTATGAAAACTCAATTTAAGATATGTACTCACATCTTAAGAATCCCCCCAAATTTGCATCAAAGTGACGTTTTATAAGCATAATACTTATATTATTATATTATATACTTATATTATATTATAAAACCTGAGAGTTTTGTGATATTTAAAATATTTGTAGCATACAATAAAAGTTAGTTTAATAAAAGTAGTAGGCATCTTGTAATTATTTTTATTATTTAATAATTAAATATATAGTCAAGTTTATCTTTTACAAAATAATTAAGTACTTTTTATTACTCTAATTTTTTATTAGTAAAGTTATTTTTCCACCGAAATATGAGAATAAATGGAGTGCAATGAGAGTGAGGCATTTTCCCATAACTGGGGAGATGTGCTACAAGTTTGAGAGACACTAACCTGGACCATATATTTTATGCATTCAACTAACTGCCATTTGGCCAATACCCTCTAATCCTTTGTCATATTTTTTCTGCTTCATTTGCCCGGGAAAATTGCAACCTGGGATCAATCCTGAGCAACCGTCTGTACACTTCTGATGCCTTGCTCAAGATCTAGTAAAATAAGTCCAACTATCCACAGATAATTACGGAACCATTTTCCTCTTCAAATTCAATGTGTTCAAAGCATAACTCATCATCTTCCCCCCAAATTATTTTTCTTTCTTGAATTTCCTATTATAGTCACCAAATACAGAAATCTGAGGGTCATACTACATTAGTCCCTGCTCTTTATTCTTCTCTTTCTATTGTTTTCCTAAAGAAAAGTTATATATTCCTAAATATAGAATATTGCCTTTCTTGCCCAATATGCAACTGTTTCATGTTAGTTCATGTCCTTATCATTTATGGCTTATATTAATATGAAATCACATTATAGTTGGTTTTCAGGCCTCCAGATATTGTGCTCTCAGTTCATTTCTAGGACGTAGATCTGGTCATGCTACAACCCTGCTTAAAACCCTTCAATCTGAAATCCAAATCCATGCCAATGAAAATAATGCCCTTTAATGTGTCCAGACTCTTTTCTTGATGTTACTCACTCTCATTCTCTTTCAGCAATTCCGAACTTGTTTCTCACACATCCATCACTTTGCATACTCTGCTCACTGTGCTTAGAAAACCTTCCTCTCCTCTTCCCATCCTGTTCTTTAGGATAAGCCCCATTCAAACTTAGCTCAGATGCCACTTTCTCTTGGAATCTTTCCCTAATATCACTTTTCCTTTATCGTCCAGCTTCTTTTCTGCTCCCAAACGCCACAGGTATGTTTCTAACCCTGCATAATAATTGTGCTTATTTGTTTATATTTCCCATCAGAGTGCAAATGTTTTATGACATGATTATCTTTTATGTCTTCACATCTGCTGCCTAACCTAGTATTCAGTGTATAATGAATGGGCATTAATAAATGTTTATTACTCTTAATTACTTAGAGTAATAAATGTTAAAAAATATCAGCATTATATTAAGCTAGATCCTTCAAGTCTTAGAGATGAGTAAGATGTGGGGTGATATAATCCCTACCCTCGAGAAGTATCTGATCTAATGGAGGTTGAGAAATGGGTACATATAATTTTAGCACCATGTGTAATAAATGTGCTGCCACAAAATTTCAAACAAAATGTTATGTAAGTTCAGTATAGGGAGAGATAATCTCCATTTTGAGGAGACTAGGATAGTTTCATGGAGAAAAGGCAAATGAGCTAGGGCTCCAGGGTAAGAGGGATCTTACTAAACTATGTTAGGGATGAGGAGACACATCACTGTAAGGCAATCAGGCTGGAAAGAATAGGATACGTTGAGTAAATAGCAAACTGTCCAGTGTAGAATAAGATTTAAGATTTAGTAAGAGATGATGTTGAAAAGACAGGTTTAAAATGTATTGTAGAGCATTTTGATTGGTAAACTTGCATGTGCAAATGGGCTGTTGTTCCTTGTTCTGAGTATTGGTGAATCTTGGAGGCTTTTAAAGCAGTGGCTATAAGGATATTTCTGCTTATGTAGAAGAAGATCTCATCACTGAGCAGTAATGAAGAACTGTGAAGAATCATATTGATAAAGAATCAAGGATATTTGAGAGACAGAGAAATGGGTGGTGCATGGAGGAAATTCAATGCAGAATGGCAAGTGGTCTCCTTGGCCAGCAGAAGTGCACAATGGAGTCAAGCAAGGAACAGATCTGGGAAGGCATCAGAGATCTGGTAATGAGCTTTTGGATCTCAGTCATGGAGAATAAAGTAGGTTCCCAGTTACTAGAAGCTGAGTTATGGAAAAAAGATTAAGATGCCAGACCTAGTAATGCGCTACAAGTGAAAAACAGGAAGAAGAATCAGGCTAAGATTCAGAAACTTGTCTGGGTGTCTTGAAACTCTTCTTGTCGAACAAAGGAATTCAAACAGAAACTGTAGTAAACTTTATAGACTATAGATAGTTCCAACTGTAAAGAAGCCCAGGTTATTATAGATATTGGAATGCCTTATTTTATAAATAAAGATTTGTTCTCTTTAATTCTGCCATTAACTAACACAAGACATTTTGATAAACAAAACCAAGGTGCTATAAGATTGCTCTAAGAAGCAACAACAAATCACATATCCAATGAATGTATTCCTTAAAATAAATGATTTTTAAGATTATAAAGTTGACAAGTCATTGAATTAATTTCATAATAACCAATTTTTCAGCAGTATTCTTCCATCATCCACTGCTCAGAATAAACTTAACAACTTGGAAACAGAGTCCTTTACTTTTTCTCCATGGTATGAACACCTCTGTTGCAATTAGATTCACTGATGCACCAAGACACAGTGAGCAAGCATGACTTCAAGTGTGTGCCAATCACATTTTCACTACAGGAATGTTATCTACTTTTTGGAATTCTATTTATTTTTGCAACATCCTTTGCAAAGTACATTCACGTTCACAAAACTTTCCCTGGTCATCTTACCTCCAGTAGTTGCTCCATAGTATGAACCCACATTGGATATACCACATATCCCTACTGTTTCACATTGTGATATTTAAAAAATTATATTGTTTTCCCAAACAGATTATATATTTTATCTCGGATAGAGTAAAAAAATTATGTCCTTTTATTATGTTATATCTTTTTTAACAGCTACGTTGAGGTGTAATTTACATAAAATAGAATTCACCAATTCTAAGTGTACAATTAAATGGGTTTTAATGTATGTACAGTTATGTAACCCCCTACCATAATCATAAGATAAAACATTTTCAGTCAACCCCTTTCCCCATCCTAGCCTGTAGCAACCACTGAGAAGCTTTCTATCATTATAGTTTTACCGCTTTATAAATGGAATCATAGATTATGCAGTAGATAGTCTTTCAGTGGGCATAATGCTTTGGAAATTCATTAAGATTCTTGCATACCTCAGCATTTGTTCTTATTTATATACAAAAAAATGAACCTTGACTTAAACCTTACACCTACGTGAAAATTAACTCCAAATAAGTCATAGATCTAATGAAATTGTAAAACTATACAATTTTTTAGAAGAAAACAGAAAAAGTTGTGACCTAAGGTAAGTGAAGAGCTGTTAGTCATGACATCAAAAGAAATATACATAAAAGAAAAAAATTGTATTTCTTCAAAATTGCTCTGCAAAAGACACTGTATAAGAATGAAAAGATAATCTATACAGGATGGGGGATGTTTGCAAAACACACATTTTACAAAGAACTTGTATCCAAAATGTATTAAGAACTTTCAGTGCTCAATAATAAGAAAATAAGAGAAACACTTAAATGAGTAAAGAATTTGAATAGATACGTCACCAAAAGCATGGTGAGTCAGTACATGAAAATATGCTTAATATCATTAGCCATTAGAGAAATTAAATGAAAGCCATGATGAACTACCAATATACACTTATTAGAATGGTTGAAATAAAAAAATACTGATAATATCAAGTTCTAGTGAGGATATGGAGCACCTGGAACTCTCATACATGACTAGAGAGAATGCAAAATACTATAGCCAATCTGAAAAATGGTTTGGCCACTTTTCATAAAGTTAAAAGTGCACTTGTCGGGGCCGGCCCGGTGGCGCAAGCAGTTAAGTGCGCGCGCTCCGCTGCGGCGGCCCGGGGTTCGCTGGTTCGGATCCCGGGCGCGCACCGACGCACTGCTTGGTAAGCCATGCTGTGGCGGCGTCCCATGTAAAGTGGAGGAAGATGGGCACAGATGTTGGCCCAGGGCTGTCTTCCTCAGCAAAAAAAGAGGAGGATTGGCGGATGTTAGCTCAGGGCTGATCTCCTCACAAAAAAAAAAAAAAAAAAGTGCACTTGTCATATGACCCAGCAGTTTCACTCCTAGGTATTCACCCTACAGGAATAAAAACTTATATTCACTAAAATTCTATAAGCAAATGTTTATAGCAACTTTATTCATAATTGCCTCAAACTGAAAACGATCTAAATATTCTTCAACAAATTACACGGATAAACAAACTCTGATATATTTACACAATAAAATACTATTCAGAAATGTAAAAGAAAAAAAAGAATGAATATTGATATACTCACAACTTGGATGAATCTCAAAGGCATTTTTTGAGTGAAAGAAGCTGGTCTCAAAAAGTTACATACTGTATGAATCCGTTTGTGTGACATTCTCAAAAAGACAAAATAGAAACAATATGATGGAGAAAGACTCAGTGGTTGCAGGGAGTGAGGATAGAGGAAGGGGTAGCCATAAAAATTAAGCCAGAGGGAGTTCTTTTGGTAACTGAATTGGTCTGTATCCTGATTGATGGGGCGTTAAAATAAATCAATACATGAATTAAACTTCATAGAACTATACACCAATGGAAGAAAAAGGCAATTTTATTGTATGACAATAGAGAAATAACATTTTTTAAAGTACATGTGAAATTTAAGGTGATTTTTCAAACATTCATGTTAAAAAATCTTAATGTTATTAATGATGCTACTATTTATGTGTTTAACAATGTTTAGGAAATTCATTATCTAAGTCACCTCTGCATACCAGATACATGTAAATTTATTTGTATCTTTTGTCACTTTAATGTAAAGCTTAAGTATAAAAATGAAAACTAGCAGAATTCTTAGAGTTTTTAACTCCAGATCTTTAATAAACATATTTAATACTGTGTAGTGTATCCTTTGTATAATTAGGTAAAACATCTCACTGTTTATGAGCGTTATTGTAGTCTAGTAGTCTCTTGGTAAAATGATCTTTGATCTTCTGTATGTATGTTTATGTGCTAGACTTCTCACACTTTCTTGATTTGTAAGAATTTTCCTAGGGATATAAATATTAGAACACCAAATTTCTGGCTTTTAGTTTGTGATTTGAGTATAGATGCCTGAGATGGAGTAAATTTAGATTAAAGTTAGAATTTGCTTCACAACCTGGTAGATAGGGAATTATTTTGCAGTGGTATAAATAATTGTTTCCTAATGAGTACTATCGGATTAAATATAAATAAATGTCTCATTCACATACTACAATTTCCAGAATCCAGAATCACCTCAATGCTCTCAAGTAGATAATATACGAGTCACCATAAAATACATCTCATTAATATTAACCACTATTTCATCTCATGGTAAACAGAATTTCTTGTCTATTATGACAATTAATGAAATGGGAAGAAAAAGGAGATATAATTTATGTATAATCAGTCAAGAAAATCGTACAAAACAATTTTCAGATTTTCTTATATAATTAGATACTTTATTGATAATAAGCATTAAAAATATGAATGAGAACAGAAATAAATTTGCAACAGGATTCACAAGAGAAAGAAGAAAGACGACAAAGGTAAGAAGCTGTACAAACAATACTGTATTAATCCAGCACCAATTCATCCCACAGTTCTAGACGGTGGGCCCAAATGAAGAATTCTTTCAATAATGATGCCAGTGTAATCATACAATCAATTATGGATAACTGCAGAATTCAGTACAATGTCTTAGACCAAAGGAACAGTTTTAAAAAGCATCTGAAGCGTTTGGACTGTATTTACCCTTTTCCTTTACAAACATTTATTTACTTGTGTGGTATAGTGCTTAATCAAATGGGTTATGATAGTATAGTTTTTATGGTTCAAATACTAACTCCACCAACTATTAGTATAACAACTTTGCTCATGTGACTTAACATCCCTGTGTCTCAATTTCCTCATCTACAAAAAGGGGATAATAACAATACTTTGCTCATGGGGTCATTGTGACAAGAAAAAGAAGTAATCCACATACATTATCAATATCTGGGACATAAGTAACCAATAAATATACTGGCAGACTATGAGATCCTATGAAATACATTTAGATATATAAATGATTAAGGAAGACATGAACTTAGTGAAGGTAGGAACTACTGTAGAAAAAAAATCTTTTTAAAACGTTCACTTGGGGCTGGCCTGGTGGCACAAGCGGTTAAGTGCGCACGTTCCGCTGCAGCGGCCCGGGATTCCCTGGTTCGGATCCCGGGCGCACACCGACGCACCGCTTGTCAAGCCATGCTGTGGCAGCATCCCATATAAAGTAGAGGAAGATGGGCATGGAAGTTAGCCCAACGCCAGTCTTCCTCAGCAAAAAAAAAAAAAGGAGGATTGGCAGATGTTAGCTCAGGGCCGATATTCCTCACAAAAAAAAAAAAAAACATCCACTTATTTCAAGTGATATTTGAATGATCAAATAATCTAGTTCATTCCGTTTCTGGTTAGGTTGTCAAAGTTGCAAGAGATAGTTGCCTCTATCCTAACAATAAGAATAAGCTGGATAAGCAAAAAATTGTGGTTTCTTTTTGTTTGTATTGTTTTTTTTTTTTTAATTTTTCTCTATTTTTTGAGGAAGATTGGCCCTGAGCTAACATCTGTTGCCAATCTTCCTCCTTTTTTCTTTTTTTTCTCCCCAAAGCACCAGTAGATAGTTGTATGTCACAGTTGTACATCTTTCTAGTTGCTCTATGTGGGACACTGCCTCAGCATGGCTTGATGAGTGGTGCGTAGGTCCGTGCCCAGGATCCGAACCAGGCCGGGGCCTGGACCCCAGGCCGCCGAAGTAGAGCACGTGAACCCAACCACTATGCCACAGGGCCAGCCCCTGTGGTTTCTTTTTTAAATCCATCAGATAGCTGCTGTCAGGAGGAAATCAGAACGAACTAAATTCCGGAAAGTAACAAGCCTTTCCTAAAACAGAAGAGATCCACCATTGCTATTATCTTGAACAGGACAACAAGGGAACGATAGCTTTATTATAGGTGAAAGTAAGGAGAAACCAGCTGAACTTTTAACAAACTTTTAGCTGCCGTATGTGGGCTGGCAGGACCGACGAGAATCCAAAGCAGCAGCAGCAGTAAAGCGTGTCTGCACCTACCTACCAGTGATAGACCATGGGCTGTCTGCTGAGCGTCAGGGCTAGTGTTTCCAGAGTCTGGGGCCAGGGCCAGAGAACCAAAAGAGAGTCTTCTGAAGTTATTAACGCAATGCATAGCAGACTACTAAAAAATTCAGGAGGGCAGAAGAGCTGAAAGAGATCTTTCCCAGGTACCCCAAGCTTTTATCAGGTGCAAGGGCTAGAAGTTGGGCAACACTGCAGAGATGCCCAGAAATCTGGGCACAGGATGGCCAAATAAGGGGAACTCCCAGCAACCTAAAAAACTAGCAGCTGTGCTTTAAAGAGCAGAGAGTGAGTAGGAGGAAGTGAGGGAGAGGAGAGAGAGAAAGAGAAAGAGAGAGATCTCAAGAGATCACAGGATTAAAAAATCTGGTGACCGGGCCTTAAACATAATGAGAGCACGTCCTTCTCACCAGTACTCAGAGCCTAGGTCTCAATGAAAGGCCAATTCTGACTCTGCTCTCAAAATAGAGAAATAAGTGATGAATTGAGTCTAATGAATATTTCAACAAATCCCTGCTCAGGTAAATTACAGATTAGATTGACTCAGTCGCCCACGCTGGTAATGTAGCAACAGAATGAATGTGCACTTTTCTGGGTTTAAGTATTATTTACTTCAGTCTCTATTTTTCTTTTATACTTAGGGTCTAACATAAAACCAAAAATTACAAGATACGTGAAGAAGCAAAAAAACGAAACCCATTTTCAAGAAAGGAAGCAAACCCAGACATTAGAATCAACAGGCAAGGACTTTAAAATAACTATGATAATTATGTTAAATGAAACATGGAAAATACATGAACAGATGAAGGAATTTCAGTACATATATGGAAATGATAAAAATAGCCAAATGGAAAGGTTAGAAATGAGAAATGAAATATCAGAAAAGAAAAATTCACTGGATGGACTTACTATTTGACAATATCAAGCAATAATACACATTATTTTTAATGCTATCACACAATACATATTATTGTAGTCATAAAAGGGGGAAAAGAAAAAAGAGCTAATCCCCGAGAATTTTCCAGAATTGAAGAAAGATGATAAACCATTGACTCTAGAAGCTTAGCAAACCCCAGTGAGGATAAACTAAAAACAACAAAATGCTGAGGCACGTCAGAGTTAAACAGTGAAAAACTAAGAGTATAATGCTACGAGCTTCCTTTGGTTATTGTTTGATTTCTTTTACATCTTACTGTCTATTTTTCAATATTCTTAGGTTTTAATTCTGTGTCTCATAAAAATCAAATACCTGTATTTTATTTTCTAAATCAGAAACAAAAAGGTTGGCGAATTACAGCCCGTGGACCACACCCATCACCTATTTCTTGTGGCCTGTGAGCCTTGAATGGCTTTTACATTTTTAAATGGCTGAAACTACCAAAAGAATAATAGTTTATGACACATGAAAATTATATGAAATTCAAATTTTAGTGTCCACAAATGCAGGTTTATTGGATAGCGGCCATGCTCATTCATTTGGGTTTCCTGTGATTGCTTTGAAATACAACAGCAGAGAAGTTAAATAGTTGTGAAAGAGAATGCATGTGTGTGGCACTCATTGCTTCCTACTGCTGCTTGGCACTCCACAAATTGTGATGACGCAGTTATAACGTGGCAGGATTTCAAATGTTGTGTGTCACCATAACATATTTTATTTTTCAGACCAGTGCATACTCATAAAGTTAAAACACAAAGATAAGAGTAGACATCAAATGTTGCATTTTTAAGGCACAGTGGAGTATGGATTATTTTGTACCAAATTAGATAGAAAATCATTTCTTATTATGCAATGTCACTATACCTATGCTTAAAGAATACATGTTGACATTAACAGATTAAGCACTCATCATAGTGTTCCCTAAGACAAACAATGTTCAGAAACATTAGAAAATTTAAAACAATATATCTCTTTACAGCAGAATTTCTTCACACACACAAAAATTAAAATTTGACTACAACCGAAATAAATTTCCAATTGTCTCACTTATTAGCCAAGCAAGAAAAGTCACTTACCAATGGTGAGCTAGTTAAATCATATTTGGTTACATCAGTAGAAGAAAAGTGTTTAGAGAAAAGAAACTTGTTTAAGATGGTTAGCCTTCAGCAAGAACAGTTGCATGAAGAGTTGAGGACATTGGAAGCAACATCAATAATCAATTTGCCTCACAAGGCAAATGACTTCGAGTTGTTTTTCTTGGCTCTTGATGAGTTGATAGATGTTACTGACACTCCTCAGTTGTTTATGTATGAGTCAAATAGCAAGTTTTAAGTGACTGAAGAATTAACCTCTAAGAATGGTGTGCATGGAACAAGGAGAGGTAAGAATATTTTTAAAGAAGTTGAGAAAGCACTAATTCAGTACAATCTGAAGTGGATTCTGCTGTGTACAACTGATAGTGGTAAAAATATATGTGGAGCAGGAAAAGGCTTATTTGGACAAATTTACACAACTTATGAAAATGTGATGTGTTTAAAACCTATGGTTTTCCATTTTATTTTTCATCAGCAGGTACTTTGAGGAAAATACTTGAATCTGTTATGTTGTATTGAATCAGTAGTATCAACAGTGAACTTCATTCCCTCTCATGGACCCAATCATCCTCAGTTCGGTGAATTTTTTTCTGAAATAGAAGCTGAACATCCTGACTACTTCACAACAATTCAATGACTTAGCAGTGATAAAGCTTCATTATGATATTTTGAGCTCAGAGTCGATACTGAAATTTTTCTGGAAGGGAAGAACTGGCTCCAACCACTATTATTAGACACTAAATAGCATTGAATTAGCTTTTGCTGCAGACAAATCTATCCTAAGTCAAGGTGGTTAAATACTTTGCTGATAGAGATTTGGAATTAAAAGGATTAAGGTTTGAAATGGAACTAAATAATGCTGAAATATATCCTCTTCCTTGAAGCCATATGAAGATAGCCTTAGCACAAGAGTAGTGGTCTAAATGGAGACAATAATGGGAAAACATATTTAGAATTGGTCAATATTTAGCACCGTCTAAAGGATAGTGAGATGAGTACCCTGGTCTCTAAAAGAGTATATTCTGTTGTGGGAAGTAATATCCATTATTTTCTTTGCTCAGCTCAAACGCTAAGTAAGTATTTTGTGAGTCTTTGGTTTTTGGGATGCTCTGATATTAAAAGAGGAGTCACCAAAGAAAGATTTGAGTTTGCTCAGCAAAAAATGATGGAGCTTCATTTTATAATTAATTAGTTGGTATTCTTTTTTCTCCCTATCTCTTATTATAGTGACTTCTCTGAGCCTAAACTAACAAAAATACATTTCTTAAATTATAGAGTCAAGTCAAATCTTGGCTTTAGAGAACCACACCAAGAAACTGCCACTCTTGGAGCCTAGCACTAACCTCCTTCCATGAGATGTTTCCTCCTTTAGAAAATCAATAGAATTATATCATATGGTATTACTAAGAGGGGTTATAATAAATGCACATATGAATAAGTTGATTTCCAATATGTCTTGTTGTGGGATCAATGATAATTCCTAGATACCAGTGTTATCATGGTGACTTATATTTCAATAGTGAAACGTATCTGTAATGAACAAAACCTCTGTGTATTGAGGAGTAACAGAACTTCGTGGGTCAAGTTACTTTAATGGACAGATCATTTAAAGCAAACTTTCACCATCTGTTTTGCATCTAAATACAAAATCAAAAGAATGATTATTCAAAGTGCAATGCTTGCTGCACTGTAAGCGATTTAATTTTTTTTAATTCAAAGTATCATGCATTTGTTATTCTCCTATCATATTTCAAATACTCATAAGCTTAGGCAACTTCTTTTTCTTGATGTGGTGAATAGTATTTAATGGCAAACAGATTCAGTGTATAAATCAGGATACAGACAAAATAATGGAGCATGAAATCTAGCTGCTTCTGTAGTCAGACTCCACAGTTGAAGACAGTTCACTATTAAGTACGTCTGTTTTCCTCTAGGGGTCCACAGCAAGGAAACTTGATTTTCAGTTTGATTATATATATATATTTTGTGTGTGTGAGGAAGATCGGCCCTGAGCTAACATCTGCCAATCCTCCTCTTTTTGCGAGGAAGACTGGCCCTGGGCTAATATCCATTCCGATCTTCCTCCACTTTACATGGGATGCCGCCACAGCATGGCCTGACAAGCGGTGCATCGGTGCGAGCCCGGGCCGCCGCAACAGAGCTCGCGCACTGAACCGCTTGCGCCACTGGGCCGGCCCCCAGTCCGATTATATTTAAATTAATGGATAAAGGAAAGATTGATCCTAAATATTTATACATATTTGAGAATATATTTAAATATTTCTTCAAGACATATTTAAGAAAGAATGATGTCAAATAATTAGCATTCTTTATTTTAATTTTCATTATCTGAGGAAGATCTATGTATCTTTTTCACTTAATTTTTTTTGGGGGGGTCTATTTAGGAGAGCAGCTGGCATCTTAGATTTATCTATTTCTTTCACATTGTTCTTGAAGCAAAGTAAAACCAAGTTTGATTCTGGCTTGTGCATTCATTTCCATCTTACTAACATTCTTGTTTATTTTTGGAATTATTTTATTGCTTAGCTGGACTTTGTCTTTGAAGGGAAGATATTCTGCCAAATCTCACTAAATAAGTGACCTTTATATTATGTTCCAATTTTTATATAAACCTTCCTTAATATTGTTCTTTATATACACTAGTCATGTAAATAGAGAAAAATTGTAGATCCAAGTTTTATAAGTGCCTGGTTAATCTATTTTTCCATCATAAAATTCTTTCTCATCTTAAATTTCTACTCCTCTTCTCCAAGATGCCTCTAATATGACTTCCCAATCCTGGCCTTTGTGCTTTGATAATAGCTTTCTTTCATCTGCAGTGGTTCTCAAGTACATTTTCTCTTCGCTCCCACTACAAAATTCTTTTAAATATATTTTAGCTCTTGGTCTTTTTGAAACAATTTTAAAAGGTAACATATAGTCTAGTGTTCATACTTCTGACATTAATAATAATTCATTGTATAGTCGAGGAATTGAATGTAAAATTTAAAAGTTTCTGATGGCAAGGAAAATAGTGACCATCAACCTCTTGACTTTACGTAAAAACACATAGAGCTTGTTCTTGGGTTCTTAGATCAGAAACTAATGGCTGACTTCAAAGGGCTCACATTTTTTCTGTGTGTATGCAACATAAATGGTTAGCTGTCTACTAAAATTTTCAATGCCACTCTGTAGTATAGAGCATCATCAGCAAACTTTATCTGCAAAAAACCAACTAGTAAATATTTTAGGTTTTGTGAGCCATATGATCTCTGTTGCAACTACTCAACAATGCCATAGGCATGAAGCAGCCATAGGCAATACTTAAAGAGTAGGTCTGGGTGTGTTTTAGTAAAACTTTATTGACAAAAGTACATGGTAAACTGGATTTGTCCTGTTTGCAGTAGTTTGTCTATTCTGGGATAGAGTTTTTATTGGGAAATGACGGTCCAGAGAGAGACTAGATTTCTCTGAGCTTAGTTTTTCATTAAGCTAACTTGCTTGGCTCCTTTCCAAGCCAAGGATTCTATATGTACGTGTATTCATATATGTGTATATATTTGTACACGTATATTTGTGTGTGTATATATGTAGAAAGAGAGAAAGAGAGAGAATTAAATGCACTGATTAAAATTGCTGTCTCTTTCAACTATGAGTTGACTTCACCCTTCTCAACATGTCTGGTGGTCTTTTAATAGCCATAGGCATTTTTGAGTCCAAGCTAAGGAGAAATTAGTTTAGGGACATATTTATTGTGGATATAACGGAATAGATTTACATGGTTTTCAGTAACTCCTGTGTATCAGTCTGAGTCCAATTAGGAGACAGAATCCATGCTGTAGTTTAAAGAGATAAATTTAGTATAAAGAAATTTTATGCTATAAAATCAGAGAGTAAATCCAACAGTACCCAGAGGTCAGGAAGAGTACCCACAGAAGGATAAACTTGAAATGGAGGCCCCCTCCTCAAGTTGGGTTTGGCTATTTTTGAGGAAATTGTGGTTGCAGCTCATTGGATGATGGAGAATTTCTCTGGATTGTTCATGCCAGACCTGGTTCACAATCTCCAGGCAGGTAAGAAGGAATTATTCAGGGTGCAGGCAAGAGTCAGTTTGTAGATGTGTGCTCAGGTGTCAAGAACGCTTCAATCTCTGGAGCATGTGGTGTTCTTGTTGGCAGGGTTGTGGAATATTAGTCACTAGACTCAAGCATGCAGGAAAGATAGGGAAAAAAGCAAAATCGTAACAGCTGAAATCAGGAAATTAAACCCCTTCCCCTTTTCAGTGTCTCACTAGTACTCTCTACTTAAAAAGTTTAACATTCTGCCAGCTAGCAAAGAAACCATATTTAAAGGGTCTAGATCCATTTTCATAGAACAGGTGATGAAGGGTGATTTTGGAGCTGAGAGGCAATAAATGGCACACTCCTGTGTATACAAAAGTTATTGTTAGACATCACAGTGTAAGGATGGCTTTCAGGAGTACTCCTAATTCCCTCTTGCTGACTCACTTTGTGTAAGGACTTGAAAGCTTCAAGTCAGAGGTCATTTTGTGATTTACATCTGTCCTGTGGTGCATGGTACCAGAAATGTGTGGGTGGTGGAGGGAAAACATGACTGGAAACCTACAGACCCAGAAGCTAGTCAAATCTATTCTTCTATTTATTAGTTGCATGAAATTATAAGGTTAAGATTAATTTCACATAAACATACATTTATCTTGAAAGGGGTGGAATTACAAATTTTTCAGAATTCTCACGTTGAATGCAACTGAAAAAGAAAGGATAATTGAGGGGTCAATAGGTTCATTACTAAATATATTTAATTATTTTTTTGAATTTTGTTACACTTATGATTTTCAGATTTTCAAATTAAGTATGATCTTTCATTCTAAAAATATTCAAACAAATATATAGTTAGTATTTATAATATTTACATTCTTTTTCTTAAAATGGTCTCCAGAAATTATAAAAATATCAGGTTCCCCAATCCTGGTTCCATTCCTGCAAAAAACCTGACAATAAAAAAATGAAGCTGATGATATTTTGATAAAAACAAAGCAATGAACTCTTGTGGAGAGATTTTTTAAAATAAAATTTTCTTAAAACCTTTGAATAATGAAATATAGGACTATGGACATAACCTCCCAAGCTTGTTGCTAGTAAAGATATAATAACGGATGTTCATCATTCTATCTAGAATCCACATATATTGTATGAATTTGTTCTTTATCACTTTTTCTTACTTTTTCGGCCTTAACATTTTTTTTATTTAGATTCTAAATATTTGAACCAACAAGGTGGTTTTCCCAAAGGATGCTTTGAGGGTGAATGTTTTTGATTTAGTTTATATAGGTTTTTCTGAGGTTTTAATGTTTAGGGAGAGTTCCAAATTAAGACCTTTACCAGAAAAGGGAGATTCAGCTAGGGAGTAATTGTCAAGTTTTAAAGTCTAAAAAACAAAGGGAACACAGCTTCACATACTACAAGAGTGGAAGTAATATAATAAAATAGGTAAACAAGATAAGTGTGGGCAACAAGAGTAGAGGTGAAAAATAAGAGAAAAAACTTATAAAAGCATGTTTGGGAGAAGCTCAGAAAGGAAAGGCAGAGATGTGAACAATTAGGAGGAGGAGGAAATGGAGGAGGAGGAGAAACAGTGCTAAATGCCCATGAAATGTCTTTGTTATGTGACTACTGGACCCTATTTCCTAGAAGGGAAAAAAAAAACCACTCAATTACATTATATTTTTACTTTATTGCAGGCCAGGAGATGGGCCACAGAATCATTAAAACTAAATGTCGTTAACTGATACTGAACCTTTCACTCAATTTAAAAGGACTTGCTCAGAAAACTAACACAAGATGTGCTGCATAATTCAGAAGACAGCTTAACCCGTTTTAGAGAACACAAATATTTCATTGACGTGGGAGGCAGAATAATGCTGCCCTCCAAAGATGTCCACACTCTAATCTCCAAAACCTATGAATATGTTAAATTACACGGCAAAGAGAAATTAAGGTTGCAGGTGGAATTGTCTGTTAATCAGCTGACCTTGAGATGGGGTGAGCGCCCTGGATCGTCCAGGTGGGCCCAATAATCACAAGGGTCCCTATAAATTGAAGAAGAAGGCAGGGAGGGAGAACCAGAGATGCAAGCTGAGAAGGCCTTGGCCTAACGGGCTGGGGGAAGATGGAGGAAGGGGTCCTGTGCCAAAGAATGCAAGCAGCCTTTAGAGGCTGGAAAAGGTAAGAATTCTATAGATTTTACCTTAGATCCTCCAGGAGGAGTGCAGCCCTGACAGCACCTTGCTTTTAGTCCAGTGAGACCCACATCAGACTTCTGACGTCCAGAACTGTAAGATAACAAATGAGCGTCGTTTTCCACCACTAAGTTTGCGGTAATAGTGCTGCTTTGTAGTTGCACTTTATGTAATTACATGACTTTAATCAACTAAATTAATCATGCAGTAGACTTTGTGAAGACATTTTCTTCGCTTTTCCTTTCGTATTTTCCGCAACACTTTTACAGAGCAGGATAATAATAAATGCTTGCTTAATTAATGGGTGAATTACCATTTCCCTGTCCTTGTTGGTGAGCTAAACACATAATTCTTAGCTTCTGGTCTTTCTGCTCACTCAAACAAAGGTGTGTGATCAGATGTCCCTAGAGATCCTATTCAAGTCAAACTGACAACATTACTTTCTTTTATGATTCAGAATGAAAGAAAGTGGATCAGAATATTAAAAATAATTTTTATATATTTATTTCATTGTTCCCAACGGTCATCTTTAAGATGATACTTTCATACATTAAATAGTTTCTCGTTTACATTTTTTATAGTATAAAAGAATGAGCTGAGAGACAGCACAAAATAGATTCAAAACCTTATCATTGATTATAAATGAGGGTATTTGAAATGTAACTCTAAAACGTGGAGATTTAAAAATACGCTTATTCAATAAACCGAATTGCATAGAGGCCCTAAACATTTCGCAACTGCACAGAGCGAATAAACATCATTATGTTTATTATTGTACATTTTGTTAAAGAATTACCATCTTCTTGAGACAGTGTCTGAAGGAATCTTTCAGAAGGCCTTTCATAACTGACTCCCTCTCCCTCCCTCCAACCTTGTGGCATTTCTACACAGGAATAATTTTGAACTAATTCATTCCCAGGATTGCAACTAGAAATGTTATTCATGATATCAAGAGAAAATATCCTCCTTTATAAACATGCCAATGTAAGTTTTTCAAGTAGGTCTCCAAAGCCTTTCACACTGCCTGCTTTATAGTTTGTGCTGATATTTGGCTTCCTGGAGACAAGCTTAATATGAACATCTCTCACGCTTTAGGGAAATGTCCAAACTTTCTTTCTGCACATTTTTTTTTGTGTTACATGACACAAACCAAGTCTGTAAAAGAGCACAGTTCCATTGACATTCATGGGTGGTGATAATTTTAGCTGATTTTATGTGCCAAACACAAAGCAGAACATGAAGCAGAACAAGATGACTTGAAGATCGTTGCCTTCTCAAAGGTCATCCTGCAGGAGAGCTAGAGAGACGGAAAGCTGCCAATTTAAGCTGGTCTACTTGGATGCTTGAGTGCTATAAAATTTAATTTTTGAATAATTCAATGGGGCTGTTTCTACTTGCTAGTGTTAAATCACTCAATACCTGAAAATTTAAATGGTTGAGGGTTGAATAGCTTAGAGGAAAACTAATACTTGTCTGCTGAATTATATTTACTAAAGATCAGAAAGGGCAATGACATTAATGATAATAATAACAATGACATCAACAATAATAACTAAGACTGTCTGGCACTGTTCTAAATGCTAACTCATTTATTGACTATTTATCATCCCCTAGCAAGGAGGGACTGCATATAGAAATATATCTATAATATTCTCTCTATCACTCATATTCCACACGTAATCTTGGGTGTTCAGCATTAAAGATGAAATAAATCAAAAATCCAAATGTATTCATTTATAAAAATTAGAGGCCTGATTGAAATACTTTCATTGTACATGTTTACATAAAAGAGAGACAATGAAGGGTATAGAGCTCTATGTGATGGTTTTGATGTCTACATAACTGAATTGACCAGCAATTCCAGAATTATTTGAGATTCTGTTTTGCATGTATAGCAGAAAGTAAATGAAACTAAAAAATATGTATTATCTTTCTGGCTGCACCATTAATGTCTTTTGTTTTAATCCTAGGTACCATTTCATTAATAATGTGTACAGATTTTCAGATTAGATTTTGTTTTAATATAGAGTATATCTTTTATTTTTTTATCATTATCGTAAATTTTATTTTGAAATAATTTCAGACATAGAAAAAAGTTCCCAAAATGATGCAAATAGTTCGTATATACCCTTCACCCAGCCTCTCTGAATGTTAACATTTTAAATAACCACAGCACAATTACCAAATCCAGGAAATTAATTTGAAAAAATACTATTAACTAATTTACATATGTTATTCAAATTTCACCAATTGTCCTACCAATATCCTTTTACTGGTTAACTAACCCACATTGCATTTATTTGTTATTTCTCCTTAGTGTCCTCCAATCTGAGAGTTCCTCAAGCTTTGTCTTGCATGACCTGATACTTGGGAAGAGTTGTTTTATAAAATATCTCTCACTTTTGTTTCATCTGATGTTTCTTCTGGATTAAATTCAGGTTATGAATTTTTGGCAAGAATACCACAAAGGTAATATTGTATCCTTCTCAGTGTATCATATCAGAAAATATGTGATATTGATATGTCTCATTACAAGTGATGTTAACTTTGATAACTTGGTGAAAGTGATGTTGACAGATATTTAAACTGTAAAGTTACAAATTTTTGCCTTTAAGATAAAACTTCAAGTCTGTGTAATTATCCTGTTTCTTATTATCTAATTTAGCATCTAATTTTAGCATCCATTGATGATTCTTGCTTACAATAATTATTACTATGGTGTCTGCCAAATGGTGACTTTCTATGTCATCATACATTCTACATTTATTATTTAGAAACTTACAATAAGGAAGCGTTATACTTTTGTCCCTATTTCTTTAGATGTTTGTGTGTTTTATTAATGTTGCTTATTGATACATATTTTTTCTGAGTTATAGTTCAATAATATTATTTATATAGTTGCTCAAATTGTCCCCAACATGCAGCTCCTTCAAACTGACTCCAGGGTCTTTGATAAGACTCCATTTTTTTTTTTTTTTAGCACTTTACTTTCTGGTACCACAAGATGTCCCAGGATCACCGTGGTCATTCTATGCTCCAGTCTTGGAATCAGCCATTTTTGTAAGCCCTGGTACCTTTTATTGGAGAATGGTACATAGAAACCAACCTGGTTTCTGTTAATTGCTAATTTGTTATTATTGTCTCTAGATCCTCTCAGTGGACAGAGCTAGGGAAAGTAGTATATAAGTCCATGCATCTACATCTATGTCAATCTCTATCTGGTTGTTTATATACATATTGAAAACCATGAGTTTGTACTGATATCTTAAAGTGCATTCCAACACCATAGGTTAACTCTATCCTTTCTCCTTCCCTATTTGTAGCTTCTCTCTCTGAAAGTGAAAAACCTGCTCTTAGTAGCCACAATATATTTATTTGCTCAATCCTAAAATACACACAAAGTCTTAGAATTTAGTCTCGGAATTCCTAACCCATACTTTTGTGAAAAATAAATTTCCAAATCAGAATATATAATTTGTCCATAGTTTTTGTGTGTGTGTCTTTAATCTTACAGTACACAGTCAAAATGCTGTCTTCCTATATCAGATTTGGTCTTTCCTTCTCCATTGCCATCATTTTGATTGTTTTATTGACTTAACAATACATTCCAATTCCATTGTTATTCTTTGGATTCCATTTTTGGGTGCTTCTACATTTTGATTAATTTTAATAACATATTTTCGGGTACATGAGACATTACCATGGTTTGAAAAGTGAAACAATATAAAAAGTTATAATCGGAGAAGTGTCAGTTCCCCCATGCCATATTACCCTATTTTCATTCCTACATTCTTTCCGCCCAGCTCACACCTGTCACCAATAGGCAAGCAGTCTAATTAATGTTTATCATTCTCATATTATTTTTTGCATAAATAAATACCAGATGCATGTATATTTTATTATATTCCTTTTGTTTCTTATAGAAATTTAGCATACCTTCAATATTCTTTTGTACTTTGCTTTTTTCATCTAAAATATGTATTGTAGAATTGATTTTATATCTGCACATAGATATGTTTCTTATTATTTTTTAGAGGTAAAAAGGACTCCTTGGGGGGATCTACCACGTATCATTCAACCCCTCTTTTAAGTGAACATTTAAATTTTTTCCAAAATTTTAAACTTACAAATAATGTTGCATTGAATATCTTTGTTCATGTTATTTTGTACTGCTGGACATGTCTCATCAGGATAAATTCCCAGAATTAAAATGGTTGGGTCAAGAGATAAGTAACTATGCACTTTTGTTAGATATTGCCAAATTTTACTCTAGAAGGGCTGTACTGGTTCGCATTCCCATCAGCAATATGAAAACTCTGGTAACAGAAAGTTTCTGTTTCCTTTCCTACACCCATGCCAACAAAATATATTGTCATATTTTTTAAATTTTCACCAAACTGATAGATAAGAATTGGTTTATCAGTGTTGTTTAATTTACATGTCTCTATTATGAGTA
Source organism: Diceros bicornis minor (assembly GCF_020826845.1). Classification (NCBI taxonomy): domain Eukaryota; kingdom Metazoa; phylum Chordata; class Mammalia; order Perissodactyla; family Rhinocerotidae; genus Diceros; species Diceros bicornis. The sequence continues at coordinate 54,780,637 of NC_080750.1, read as the reverse complement.
AATTTGAACATTTACATATTTTGAGGGACATGTTTATGTATTTGTGTGTGTGTGTGTGTTTTTTTTTCCAGAATTGTCTGGCTATAGTTTTATTCCAAGTTTTCTATTGGATATCTGATCTTTTCTTTCTCAATTTTTAAGAATACTTTATATTTTAGGGGTATAAGCCTGTTGTTTGTGATATATACTGTAAATATTCTCTCTCAGTTTTTAGTTGTTGTCTTTAATTTTTGTGCTTTTTTTGGCTATGCAATTTATATATATTTATAAATTTGAAGCCCTCCATTGTAGATTTTCCATATCAATATTTTCTTTGGCACTCTTGCAGGTTTGTTTGTCCATTAGAAATTTTGGTGATCACCTTCTCTAACTCAATAAGCTTTCAGAGATCTTATAGGGATTGCGTTACGTTTAGAAATTCGCTTAAGGAGGACTGACATTTTTGTGTTGTAGAATTTTCATATCCAAAAAGAGGGGATGCCTTTCCATTTGTTCAGGTCTACTTCTTTGTCTTTCAAGGTGTAGTTTTCCTCAGGAAGATTTTGTTAATGTCTTCTTGAATTTATTCCTAAGCATTTAACCTCTTATTTGCTGTTATAAAAAGAAATTTCTTTAACTTTATTGTTTGTGTATATGAAAGCTATTTATTTGTGTGAGTTTTACAGAAGGCCGCCTTATTGAATTTTTTTGTTGTTTGAATTAGTTTTACCATTGGTCCTCTGGATCTTTTCAGATATAACATCATATTGTTTACAAATAAGATTTTTAATTTTATACTGTTTATTTTTAACAATTCTAATGCCTCTATTTGAATTCTTTTGTCTGATTGTATTGGCAATTACCACTAGTACAATATTGAATATTAATAAGGATACTGAGCATCTTTGCCCTATTCTGAATCTCTATGAAAAGGCTTCTAGTATTTCTGATTAAGTATGTTACTGGCTTTTCAAATGAGGCACGTTGGTGTGTGTGTGTGTGTGTGTGGTGTGTGTGTGTGTGTTTATACAAATATATATGATTCTTCATTTTAATTATCTGATATTTCTTATATTCCTGGCAGTTTTTAAAAGTGATTTTAATGATTTCTTTAACCACGATTGCACGTGAAATTTTGGCAAAGAGTTTTTCCACATCTAGGAAGATAATCATATTTTTTATTAGATTTATTAATATGGTGTATAATATTAACAGATTTCCTAATATTGAATTAGCCTTGTATTTCTGGAATAAATCCCACTAGGTCATGGCTTATCATTTTATTAAAGTAGTATTGGATTTACTTTCAAATATTTTCTTTCTTATCTTTGAATCAATACCCATAAGTGAAACTTCTACTTTTCACCAGCATGGAGTAACAAAGATTGGTTTTAATCTTCTTTCTGAAAAAACTAAAAAAACTGCCTAAAATATATGAAACTATGGTTTTCAAGGTATTAGATACCACCTAATAAAGAATATTGGCCCTTGGGAGACATGAAACAAATGAAATGAGTCCTATGATTGCCAAGCTTACTCTCAAGAGAATATTCCAAGGTCAATGGCATTCAAGAGAAAGTCCAGTAGGACCCAGCAGAGTTTTGGCAGTGGCTATTCTCTCCTCCCCCAGTCAGATCCATGGAGGAAGCTTTCTCAAGGTTTTCTCTGACTTCCCTGAATGGGCTTGGTGGGTTTCTGGAGGAAATACCTAGAAGGGAGTGGAAAAATTCCCCTCCTTCTGTGGTCCTCAGAACCTTCACACTCTCACACTGTCCCACACTTTGACTTTAAAATTTCTTATAAATATTTAGCTAAATCTTCTTATGAGCTTCCATGGCATTCATTACATCTGCCCCCAGTAAGCAAGTGCTGAGGTCCTATTTCTCTCTGTAACTTCCTGTTTCTCTCCAAAATTAGGGTTACTTGCTTGCCGAACAAACTTATTTCTCTGATTGGTTGAAGAATAATTAATTGCTCAGCATTTATTCTTGTTGTAAGTGTGGGAGTGATGCTCTTTTCAGCTGTCTCCATCTTCAATCTGAAACTGGAAGTCCAAAGCAAAACAGTTTTAACAAGAAATTTATGTGTATATCATTCAATAAACGTGATACTATAAACTATAATAAACAGATTCAAAGGTTTGCTATGGAATCTAGTTATGCTAACTAAAATATATTTGATTATGAATAATAATGGATCAGGACAGTTGTCCAATTCTGTTCCTTCCCCCCAACTTCTCCCCATAAAGCTCCATTTATTACTGAATGCTCTCTCTGCACATGCCATCATTGTGAAATACTACACTATCTCTGGAAACACAAATCCAGTGATCATCTCCACCAATATTGGATCTCCTGTCTTGCCTCTAACATTTGCAACCCCTTTCTCTCAAACTAACTCTAATTAGAGTGTCAGAATTCTCCATTCTCAATAGTTTTCCTTCTGCTCCCTCTTATCTTGGAAACATATGACCTCAGTCCTTCCCAAATCTCACCTTTTCTAGAAGGCAGTCATGCCAACTGAAGCTAATTAATAACCATTTTTTAATGATGATTTTCTACTAGCTGAGGCACATTTTTTAACGGCAAAACTAAACAGCAGAGCTGATCTCAGTCATGACTGCTTATGACTTTGTGACCTGCATTATTCTCTAGGTTTAAATCCTTGGTTCAAGTAAAAACGCTGCTGCTTAAAAACTTTATTATACTGAGCAATTCTCTTCAACCCGTTCCACTTCTATACACCTGATTTCTTATCTACTTATCTCAAAAATATCATTGCAGTTCTAAATTTCTATGATTCTTATTAGGTATCTATAAATTCTATAAAAACTACTGTATTGTGGGTAAAAATTTATTGCAAACATCAGAATTCACTGATTGCACTGTTTTCGTAGATGACAATGATTTTACAATGCCAGAAATGTTAAATATGTCATCATCTAACAAATGCTACCTAGAAATAATCCTGTGCAAATATACATCTTATTTCATGTTAAAATGTTAGCATCTGACTTCCTCACTGTGAGAACTTACTGACGGAAGCTTCTTGCAGTTTGAGACTCACAAAGGATAAATTGTAATAATGGACAGGACAGATGTTGAAACAGGCTCCCTGTCAGGAAAGGAAGCGGTACCATAGAGAAACTTAGAACAGAGAAAGAGATGGGGAGAGAAGAATCCTAACTGAGGATAGAAGATCTTAAAATATTAGTAGAAAAAAAAATAAAGTTGCCTTTTTCATAACTTTGCCAAAAATTTGTTCGGCTCACTAGGCTGTGACATATACATTTCTGTGATTTTTAAGTATGAACCTAGGTAGGTACCCTAAAGTGGAGTATGGATATTCATGATTTTCTTTGTACCTGCATTTCCATATTCTTTCCTATTCACAAGTAGCTCTTTTCTTGCAATTATAGTTTTGTTCCTTCTAAGATAGTTCTCTGGTTTCAATCTTGACCAGTTTTTTCTGCTTGCACCCCTGATTGGTATATATGACTTCAGGCCAGAACATGCTAAGTCTAGTGACAATGCACATCTTTTTCTCCTTATGACAGTGAAACTTAATACATAAAGGAACCTGGAGTATATGTAGATTTGGAAATTAGGAAGAGTTATTGTTCTGCTATATGTGGAAAAGGTGGTTACATCCCATTTAGGAAAGATTCATGTTGTCCTGTGTCGCATATGCTGGCCATAGTTTTGCTGTTAAATTCCCAGAAAAAGACTGCGACTTGTGGTTAGTGGTAGAAATAAGAGTCATCGTTCATTAGGAAATTTTCTTTAAAAATGCAAAGAAATAGTTATAATAAAATTTCAACTGCAGACTTTCCTTTAGGTACATGAACAACAGGCTTCACTTACAGAGTTTTGTGGGGAAGCATTCCTACTTTAAAATAACTGTGTGAAGCCTAAAGAGTTTAACAATGCGATAGTTTTAAGGCTCACTCATTGAGGTGATAAGAGATGCCATTTGTGAAAATTGCAGCCTAGAAAGTGAAATAAATTGTTTCACTACTTTATATTTCCAGTGAATCAGTGAAGTATAGTGAAGAGTCAAATTTTAAAGTAATGTTTTAGAGTAGGCAGAAGAAACTGTATTTTGCTATAATTTTTAAAAGAAATCATATAATTTAGAGCTCATAAAGCTGAGCTGAAATCTCTAAGAACTAATTATCTTCTGATGCTTTTAACATTATTTCAGGTCTTGCTTATATTCACAACAAAGGAGCAAAAGAAAAGTCACAGAATTTCAAAAACAAGAACTTACATGAAAATATCAAATTCAGATGTTACCATTACCAATAACAATAAGAAAAATGAGCCTAAAATTGTCTCAGAACAATTGAAAATGCAGAGAACTGAAGGAACATAGCATAATCTGTTAGAGTCAAATATCTATTTTATATAGCAATGTTCATGATTTCCAAAAGATATGCATAGCTAACATCCATCCATGTCTTCCTTCATGTAATAAGTATCTGACTACTGTTTTCCAGACACTATTATGCTGGGCATAAAATGCTAGAAGAGACAATGCCTGTTTCCAAAGTGTTTGTAGTTATCTGCAGATACTATTATGCAATTCTATTATTTTGTGATAAATAGTAAATGGGTTTTTTTTTTTTTTTTAAGATGGCAATGGAAGCATAGGGAAACCACTTAACTTGGCCTTTGGTGGAGGGAAGAATAATAAAATAAGACTTCTTAGAATAAGTGACTTAGGTAAAATTACTAGAATGATTATTTGGAGGAATACAAAAGAAAAGCCAGGACAGGTAAGAACGAACAAACAAAAACTCAAGATGAAGGAAAGGAACAAAGTCCTAGAAATAGAAGAATAGAAACAAAGACATAGGATGAATAATTTCAAATCCATTAAAGGGGAACCAAAACTTTAACAAAGAAATCCAAGTTGCGGTGGTTAATTTTGTCAACTTGACTGGGGCACAGAGTGCCCAAATATTTGGTCAAATATTATCCTGAATGTTTCTGTGCAGGTGCTTTTGTACGTTTAACATTCAAATTGATAGACTGAGTAAAGCTGGTTGTTCTCTCTCATGTAGGTGGGCCTTATCCAATCCTGTCTGAATCCAGTTCAGACCACTTGAAGGTTTGAATAGAACAAAATGGTTGACCCTGCCCCAAATAAGAGGGAATTCCTCCTGCCTGACTTGCCTTTGAGCTGAGACATAGGCTTTTTCCTGCCTTCAGACTTGAATTGAAACATCTCTTCTTCCTGGGTCTTGAGCCTGCTGGCTTTGGGACTAGATCTACATCATTGGCTCCTCTGGGTCTCCAGCTTACCAACTGCAAATCGTGGGGACTGGTCAGTCACCATAATTGCCTGAGCCAAGTAAATAAATAAATAAATCGTATTGAGTCTATTTCTCTGGAGAACCCTGACTAATACACAATTACAGCTAATAAAAAAAAAAAAAGTCTAGAAGTCATGGTAAATTGAAAATACAAATAATATCACAGACATAAGCCCAAACTTGTCTGTAGTCATGAAAATGTGTAAATTTCATCTGTTTAAAAACACAACCTTATATTACATAAAAAGGCAATCAAACAGTTATGCATAAGAAGTGGAACAGCCCTGGTGGTAAAAAAATTGGACCAGCTAAAATGTAAGGCCTCATCCTGCAACCAAGCATTTGATCTCTTTGTTCTCATCATCTGGCCAATAATGACAACCCTCCTTGGGTCAATAATGGACTGTTTACAGGCCAAACTGGAGAAAGTCATGGAATAAAGGGAAGTGAAGGGAAGACACTCTATGTCAGACAATACTTTATAATGCCTTCATATGATATATATCTACTTATCTAGTTGACTGACCATGCACCAATATAATGTAAGAGTTTTTATATTGCTGGTAGTTTTATGGGAGACTTTTACTTTCCTCTTTTTACTTAACTATATTTTAAAAATTCATTATAATTGCATGAATTTTCAAAATATATTGACTAGAGGTAGAATTAACATCTCACGTCTTTGAATTGTCTTTCTGTTAAACTAAGTGACTTATTCATATAAAGGGGCTACATTGTATGCAAAGAATTCTAATTATTCAACCGTTAGTGATTCATCTCAAACAGTATTTTATTTTCTCAAAGCAAAGATTGGAAAATATTCAGCTGTAACTCTAGGACATAGAATATTCAACACATAGGATAACAGCATGTATGAGCTCATGGCTTCTTCCTGAAAGGGTTGTCCAAGCTGTGAAGTTGAATGTACTGTCATGCAGGAGTTATTCATGATCATTTTTACACCTCAGGGGCTGGAGATTCAGTGGTAGCTCACACTGCCCAGGAGGAAGCCTGGAAATGGGAGTTTTAGTGTTGAAGGGATGCTTGGGGTTTTAGTTTATGGTTGATTTATTGTTCGGTGTTGTAGTTTATAGATCAATATATTTTACCATATTGCAGCATGTAGATTTATTTGCCTATTTCGTAAAATGATGTACACCAGATGTTTATTTTTAATGTGAGCGTAATTTTGTGATATGTGAATCATAAAAAGGTACCATAAAACCAGACTAATGAGGTAACTCTAGTTAGGCAACCATATTCATTGCTAAGTGCATAACTGTCTAATCAGCATATTGATGAAAGCTTGTTAAAATCTTTGCTTCTATTTTTCCACTCTTTTTTTAAAAAAAAATTCACGAAGCACCATTTTTAGTTGGCTGGAATGGCTTAATAGTATCAGACAACTTGGATCTCAATTGAAGTACACAGATCTCTTTGCCTTTGAACAACAGTGGTTTATTGCCTCCATTAAGGAAACAAACAAACAAACAAAGAATTACATAGATTAGAATCATTGAGCTAATGTACAATTATCATATCCTGTGTAGATTATGTTTTCCTTCTGTGGAACAGAGAATCAAGTAGAGTGTCATTTGCCATAAGATCCACAAAACATAGGGAGCTACATAATCAAACCTGCTTTCCCTTTACATAAAAGAATGCAGGTCTTAAAGAGTCTGAATATAAGTGGTTTATTTCAGTTCGCCACATAATTCGTTAACATTTTGTGACTTACTTTCTTCTTATATACCTTAGTTGCTATTTACAAGTCTTTGTTCCTTGATTAATATAGGATAGAAATGATTTTATGAGACTTATAGAGATTATAGGAAGAATCTATATTGCACCTTACATTTTAGACTGTTCAATTATTTTACAATCAGGGTGATCGAATTCTTCATCAACAAATTTATTATTACTTACTAGTTTATCTTGCTCTATTACAGCGATTCCCTAAAAGGATGGCTACTGAAGAAGCAATATTTGTTTATGCTTCTAAGTACTCTTCCACTATCATGGATTTTGCACTATTTAAATATTGATTATTTCATTAAACAAGCATATGTATTAATATTAGAAACCCACACTTTCTGGCATTGTCTTAGCTTTGCATTTATTTTCTCATGCATGTGATATCATTTATGTATTTCGTATGTAGTATGAACATGTAAGCTGCTTATCAATTTTGTGAACTAAAAATATGCTTTGTTAATCTAAGGCTACTGTCTTGCGACACTGACAAACATGTTGTTATAACTTTGAGAGTCATTTATAGAGACCAAGTAATATTTCTAAAATACTATATGAATAATAATTCTTATTTACACTCTTAGTTCTGGAATACATAGAATATTGATTTGGTGTAAAACTAAGACTCACTCTTTACCAAAGATTTTCACCAGTAATCCAACCAGCCATAGTCCTGATTTATTAGAAATTTGTATATTAATAATAACATGACATACCACATTATTTTCTAAAAAAATGTTATTCTTCATAAAAAAACAAAATTCCTTCATAATATTGGTGCAAGTGAAGGTGAATTTTAGGACTAGCTGCATGGGATTAATTTGAAATCTACAATGGTCAACTGCTTCAATGACAAAGCCACTTTCTCTGGTCTTTGTCTGATACCTGTCCTTCTCAACTTTCTATTATTTTTTCACTTCTTGGGCTGTTGGGAACTGTCATTAAGAAAGCTCTCCTTTACAGCTCTAAGTAGCCTAGGCTTAAACTTCAATGGTAACTGTTCTACCACATGGCACATAAGTAGCATAATTCAGAGTTGAAGATGTAAGAGTAAAGAATAATAAAGCCTAAATGGGAAGATGACTGTATATATATTGGATATAGATGCAATGAATCTAGGAACTAAGAATATGCCATTAAAACATCAGTCTAAGCTCCATTGTATTACTGAAATATATATTTCATAAAAGAGTGAATCATATCCAGCAGAGAAGGCATTAGCTAGGTTACAGTAAGATTTAAATTAATTTGAGTAAACATATGAACTAAAGAATAAATAGGAGAGATGCATTTTTATTTAAAAAAATATTGAAACTATTTTTAACGTGAGTGTGAGATATCCAAATTGATTTCTTCAGAAATCTAAAATTCAGGCAGAAAAAAAAAAAAAAATCCTAACTCCTTTTGCTGAAAGTAAGACAACTTCAATTGTGAATGAACATTTTATACTGCATAAAAAATGGAATTTTAGTGGGTTTGCTAATGGAATGTGCCACCATCATGTGTTATCTTTGCCTGAACACCTTTTACATGCAAATTTTGTTGCTGACAATAATAAAAAGAAGGCATCAAAAAAATTATTAGACTTAAGTCAACTAAATTAGTAACAATACAAAATAACATAAAAGAAAAGTCAACATACTAGAAAAGCCAAATAATCTGAGATGTTACTGGAAGAAATTCTTATTGACTAGAAAATGAGAGGTCAGAAAAATGCATCTCAGGCAGAGAGAACATGATAAGCAAAGGATGAACTGATCAGTTTTCACATGAGGAAGCTTGCCCGAGGTGACATAGGTACATGGTTCCAAAGTCCATGCTTTACCTGGATGAAAAAAAAGAATGCATTAAAACGCTCCAGATTTTTTTTTAAAGTTTGCCAAATGGTAGGTAGTATATGTGAAAAAGAGAGTCTCTACATTCACAGATAATACAGTTTTAATCAAATGTCTTTAACTAAATCCTATGCTACTATGAAAAATACAATGACAAGAAAGGCAAGCTTGATGCCTTAAAAAGAGGAGAATTAGTAAAAGAAAACTGGAGATCATAAAACACAAAGATGAAAAGATTCTAGGAAAGAGGTGGGGACATATAATATCAATAATAATTAAAAATTATTCTTTATTACCTTGTTACAAAATCTGGAGACACAAAGGAAAAGGTTGGCTCTTTGAGAGAAAATATGAACATTTTGTTTTGGAAAGCAACTAGAAAGTAAACAAATGGTCTATAGGAAAAATGAAAAATGTGAAACATATAATGCCAACAAACTCATTAGGTTAACAGAGATAAAAAAGTGCTTTGCTCAACATGTATGTTTAAATAGAATGAAGAATATTTGGAGAGTAATGTCAGTTAATCACCAGGATAATTAATAATAATGTAAAAAAAAATGTGCCGCATTAAGCTGCAGTTAATTTCACGAAACTGCATGACTTCAGTGTGGCAATATTTTCTAACTTAAAGGTACGGACAAAAAATATCTGTGAAATATCTCTTACAAGGAAGCTAGATAAGGTAGTAGAAGCATGAAAGCAAAATGATTCTTCTTTCTCAGAGTGATTTACATTACAATTTACAGAGGCCACTGGTAGAGGTAGGGAAAACATTTGATTTTTAAAATTATATATCTATCTATGTATCTATCTATAAGGATTAAAACGTAGACACATTGTGTTTAAACCTTATTTTACGTGGAATGGATAAAGGAGATGTATAGTTAACATTCTTTTAATTTTTATATTTTTATAATGATTTAGAGATGCAATAATTTTATTTTGTTTTATTGAAAATAATGGTTACTGAAAAAAAATAAGTTCTACTTTTTGTAAAGCAGCACAGTATAATGAAAAATACATAAAAACACTAGATTACGTTCCAGTTCTGCCTAGGTATCTGAGATTGGTGAAATCCATTCACCGTCCAGAGTCTTGCTGAATTCAATTATAAAAATGCCATACTAGTATTGTCTCCTTTTAACTCTCAGGATAAGGCACATTGTGAAGTACAAAGTGACATACAAACATAATTAAAAAATTATTAAGAGAAATCTGTCAAACATAACATCTTTTTTCATTAAGAACATGACAAGGCTTCATCATCAAAGCTAAATAAATTTTTATCAGTAATTATTCGCAAGTGGGGAAGTGCCAATTATGGGTTGATGCCATTTGACTAAGTGAACTTGTGTCTGGAGGAAGAAAAAAGCAACACAACAAATATGCTTCATTGGCAATATTCCTACAGGTTGAGAATGACTTTTGGTAACACCAAGAATCCAATATTTTAAAATTATGCTAATTTTGTCAGCTGAGATGGCCTAGAAGAATGACATCCAGCAGCTACAAGCATATCTAGCACCTAGATCTTGGTTTCTCATACCAGTCTTCAATAAAAAGGAACCAAGTCTCCTTGGAGAAACGGCTGATTCTAGGACTGGGACAGCAAATATACAACATGCTCCTGAAACATCTGTAGTGCCAGAAAGAAAATGCTAAAAAAGCAAACAAAGTACCAAAACCAAAAAACAACTCTACCACATTGAAGAGAGTATGTTAAGGGGACACAGAAGCCAACTGAAAGAGCTCCCAATGGCCAAAGCTGGAACGATTTGAGTAACAAAATTAAAAAAAGTAGTATTGGATTGTAGCCAAAGTGTAAAATAAATATCCATGATTCTATACTGAGTTAAGTAATTCAGTAGACAAATAAATGGGGAACCTGAGAGTTTCAAATAAGTCACTTACATACTCTTTCCTCAAGGAAGTGGAGCATAACTCCCCGCTCATTTAGTGTGGGCTGCACGTAGTAACTTCCTTCCGGAGAATACAGTATGGAAAAGAGGAAAAAAGGAGTAACTTTACAGTGGAGAAATCTGACAAACACTACCTCAGCCAGGTGATCAAAGTCAACATCAACAGTGATGTCGTGTTGTTGTTGCTTATCTTTGATACAGTGTGATGAGAATGACATTTCACCTCTGTGGTCTTTTTCCCAAATCTCTAATCCCAGTATAATCATGAGAAAAACACCAGAAAAGTCTCAATTGAGAACATTCTAAAAATACCTGCCTGGTATTCCTCAAATATTTCAAGGTCATTGAAAACTACAAATGCCTGAGAAACTGTTACAGTCAAGAGGAACCTAAGGATACGTGACAACTAAATGGAATGTGCTATCCTGGACTGGAACCTGGGACAGAAAAAGGACATTAGGCAAAAACTATTGAAACCTGAATAAAATATTAATTTCTGTTAATAATAATGTAAAAAATAAGTGTGCTAGGATAAGCAGCAGCAGAATTTCGCTAAACTCCATGATTCCAATGGAAATAAAAGTCACTAACCTACAGAAATGAAATCTGCTCTCAACAATATGAGAATAGATGGAGAAAACTAATGGAGGGTGAAAAGTAGAGGCTTAATGAATTAAAAGGACAGAATTAAAATTACTAATAAGGATATTCAGTAGGATTTTTTAATCATTCCACAGTAGGGGAAGTGTTATAATAAAACTCTAGAAAAAGAATTATATTAAGTGGGAATCAACTTGATTGAGATTTTAAATTGTAGGAAACTTTTTTAAAAAATTGATTTTTTTTTAAATAAAGTGTTCAAGGGCATATATGGCAAGCCCAGGGGTAGGGCAAAGGCTTTCGCTAGCTTTCAATGTTTTCTTTGTACTTAATCTTATTTGAAAGATTCCGAAGTATGCGGCTTCACGCCAGCACTTCCTGATTTGTCAGTGTATCAGGGGAAGAAATCACACAGCATGCCCATAAAGACATTAACGAGAGGCTGTTGCTGCTTTAAACACATTATCTTGAGAGTGGAGAGAACGACAGCAATCTCAGTTTATGAGAAAACACTGAAAAAAATACAGATACACGCAAACACATTTCCCGTTTACTACGTGCATGAGCGGATTCTGCATTTATGTGAGAGGAAGCATATTTTTATATACAGAGAACAGAATGAAGGCATTTAAAACATGCTGCTTTTAACTAGTATATTCATGCAACAAATTTTCTCTCAAATTCTTTTCTTTTAATATTTGTCCAGTCCACTTTCCTAATGAAATTTTGCTTATAAGAATGAAAACTATCTGGACGAAGCATTATAGCACAATCTGGCAAATAAGTGGTTGCTGTGGTTTTTGTTTACGAGCCTAAAGACTCAAGAAAAATGGGCTGAACTATTGACCAACACAGGAAAAAGACTTTCTAAAGTACTTAAATCTATGAATCCCAAACTCCCTCTTAACAGTTCAGGAAACATAGGTATTAGTGTCTCAGTGGTAGAGGCAAATATATTTTTCTGTGTGATCTCAAATTCTCTCAAATAGAAATATTTATATCTGATCATATTGAAGGTGTCCTATAAACATCACCTTTATCGTGTTTCCAGATTACCAGCAGCTGATAAATTACAATAAATAAGCAAAAGATATACTGAATATAAGGAATCACGTATTTCACATGGACTCACAAAAGAGATATAGGCAAAATTAGCATTCTATATAAGTAGGTGTGTTTCTCAAATGTTTGTGGATATGTGTTGGAATCATAGATTTACCTCACAGAGAAGAATTGAAAGAGGAGGAATTGCCTTTCCCCAAATTGCCTTTTGATGGACATCCTACTTTTGTCCAAATTCACCATGCTTCCATTTATTTGAGATTCTGTTTAAGTTTGCCTATATAATTTTTATTATACAAAATTTATAGTGCTAGGCCAGGAATCATTAGTGTTTAGTAAATTTCCCAATGGTTATTCTTTAACTCTATCCCTTAAGTTTTCATCCTTAACATATGCTTCACTACTGGTGATAATCTTAGACCCTAATAGCCTCTTCATAGTCTCTTCAAAGACTTATATATATTTTTATATATGTATTATATGTTTATGATTTCTCTCTCTCTGTCTCTTTTTCTCTTTCTCTGTCTGCCTCTTTTTCCCCGCATCTTGAACATTTGCAAGCTCCATCTCTAGCTTTGTCTATTATTAGGCTGTTGCTTACCTTGAACATCAGCTTGCACGGTAGTTAAGGAAACACAAGCTTGAATGCTTGAATTCAAGCTGTGACTATACCACTTACCAACTGTGTGACCCTGGTCAAGTCATTTAAACCTGTCTGTCTTTTTTCTCATTGTAAAATGAAGGTAACTCTGTAGGTGTCATAAATGTGACAATGACTGATAAAGAACAATGGTCACTGGCAGAGAATATATGATCTTTTACAGTGATTAAATAATGCAAGAAATTGCCTGTTCACAGCTGACTGAATAAAGCAGAGAACATAAAAGAGCAAGCCCTATTGAAAGGGCAAGATTCTCTGGCTTTCAAGGCATCCTAACAATAGCAGCTGCCTGTGATAAAGACTTTAGTGATATGGATCCTATTATCGTTAGTGTTGTCAAGTGGATTCTGACTCCTATTGACCCTGTGTACAGCAGAGCAGAACCATGCCTGGTCTTTTTCCTCTCACCTTCTGTGCTATATTAGACAGTGCTCCATTGCTGTTCATAGGGTTTTCATGGCCAATTTTTTCAGAAGTCGGTGGCCAGGTCCTTCTTCCTAGTCTTAATCACTAGATCACCAGGGCTGGCTATGGATCCTATCAAATCTTTCTGAAAGCTCATCCCCTCTTGTTCTCTGGGACACTTTACATACTCCTGGCCTCTCATAATTGCTTTAGATACTGGATTTGTGCCTGTCTGTTCCCCATTTGAAAGCAATTGATATTAAACCTCAGCACTCTCCTTATCCTTTCTTGAGAGATGAAATGAAACAAAACTCAATGACTCTCAGATTCTGGGCCATAGTTGGACTTGGTCTTAAGCCCAGCTAGCTCTAGCCCAACAGTAGCAAAGCCCTTACAGAGTCATTGGGAGAGTTCAGTTGGATAACACGAATGAGGCCCCTGGCGTTCATTAAAACAGTAAATTTTAGCCATTGCTATTATAATTAAAATAATAATTACTATTATCTTTCAGATTGAATATCGTCAGAGCTTTTGTTCTAAGATTCTGATCACTTACTTTTTAAAATGGTTTTCATAGTCAGAAATTTTTAAAGCTAATCACACAATTTCCAATTAAACATTCATGTCTGGGGGCTGGCTTGGTGGCATAATGGTTAAGTTCAGCACGCTCTGCTTCAGCGGCCCGAGGTTCAGGGGTTTGGGTCCCAGGCATGGACCTACATATTGCCCATCAAGCCATGCTGTGGCAGTGCCTCACCCTCACACACAAAATAGAGGAAGACGGGCACAGATGTTAGCTCAGGGACAATCTTCCTCACCAAAAAAAAAAAAAAACAAAAAAACCCCAAAAATCAAAAATATTCATGTCTGAATTGAAATAGAAAGGACTGTTGATTATTGAGTGATTTCTACATCATAAGCAATTTATTTGGCAGTTTAAATATTCAACTGTATCATAAGAAGCGTATTTGGAATTGACTACTGTATTAGTTTGCTAGAGCTGTCATAACAAAGTACCACAGACTTAGTGGATTAAATAACAGAAATTTATTTTCTCATAGTTCTGAAGGCTAGAAGTCCAAATCAAGGTGTTGGCAGGATTGGTTTCTTCTGTAGACTCTCTCCTTGGCTTGTAGAGGACCATCTTCTCTCTGTGTCTTCATGTGATCTTTCTCTGTGTGTGTCTGTGTCCTTGCTCCTCTTCTTAGAAGAGAATCAGTCATTTAGGATTAGGACCCACACATATGACCTCATTTTACTTTCTCTCTTTAAAGGTCCTATCTGCAAATACAGTCACATTCTAAGGTATTAGGGGTTAAGACTTCAACATGTGAATTTTGGAAGGCCACAATTCAGCCCATAACAAGTACTACAATTTCTATTTTACAAATGAGGATGTTGAGTCACAGAGACAGTATCCTTCCTCAAAATCACTTAGCAAGTGAACTGAAGAACTAGCATTTAAATCTGGGTGCCTCTGATTTCAAAGTTCAAGTGCTTTCTTACCATCTCTACACAAAAGTGTCTAGATGGTGCTTTGTCCTTTGGGAATATTTAAGTATTGGGCCTCAGGTATTATGACTCCACATCTCGTATAAATGTTACAGCCAATACTGCTAACTGTTCATGAAACTGCTTCCCTCTTCTTCTGACCCCAAGCTAGTCTACATTTAGTGTAATTCTATGATAGAGTTCTGGCTAATGGAATGTGAGTGAAAGTGATATTACTACTTTTAGGCTGGCCCTATAAACATCATACATATAAACATGTTATGTAGTTTTTCTCTTATCTCCATTTTCTGACATTGGATATCATGTGTTGATACTGGTAGGGCCCCTGTCAACGTAGGTGTCTGAATGACTGCACAGATCAGAGTCCTTCCCCTGCTACACATTAAACTTTATGGAAATGAGAAACAAACCACTGTATTACACCACTGAAATATCATGATTTATCTGTTATAATACACAGATTTATCTTAACCAAGACAAGTGAGTGATGCAGGTCATAGATTATCTCAAGAAAAAATTAAGAACCACAGAAATCATAAGAAATTTTAGCTAGGATCTAAGATGCAGAAAACTAAGGACTGGTTAAAAACTTTGTATCACATTGCATTCAGCAGAGGTTGCTACGGACTTGGGAATTCTTGGGTTTTGTAATACCTTACTTTGCTTTCCACCTATGAAAATAGAAACATAAGCATAGACACTGAGATATTAATAAAACCCTTGTTTCTGTTTGAGTAATTCAATACCATGCTGGCTGAGAATGAGTTAGGAGCCTCCAAACACCTTGCTAACCATGGTGCTTAAAAGCAAGATCCTTTCTAGGTGGATTGCCCAGGTATAATAATTACTTCCCTAAATTTGTAAACAAAATCAAAATCTCAATTTCCCTGAAATCTTTAAACATACAGTTGTTGTTCTTCATCATTTACCAGGCATCCATTGCTTTGTTTTTAATTTCAGGTCTGTTTTGCATTTTGTTTGTTTTGTTCTGTCATATGTATTATCCATTACAAGATATAATCTATGCATTTGAAATCACGAAAACAGGAAATAAATATATAAAATTATTTTTACTCTTACATTGAGATATAAAAACATTGCAACATCGGGGAAAAGATAGATGACCAGAGAGATGAAAGCTGGTTTAGAGGCACTAGTAAAAGAATCTGGATCTCTTTTTTCACTCCAAGAAGGAAAAAAAAATTGAGAAGCTCAGGCCAAAAGACATAAGAAAGATCTGATCTATAATTTTGAGGTATAATAGGATTCGTCTATTGATGCAACAAAGCTGAATATATGCAACACATACATGTATTTTCTTAGTAATAAGCATCAGCTTAGCGTTTTATTTTCTCATACAAATTTTCTATTAAAATTTACTAATTATTCCTTTCATGAAATTAATAATATAATACAGATCTACTAACTGCAATTATATTTATTAATTAATTTGAAATTATTACCCTCTGTTGTATCCCTTTTTCCATGTAGAAGTTAGATTGACCAAATATTTTCTGATTTGGAATACAGCTTTGTAGAAGAAAAATTTTCAGAAGTCCCTAATGTTATCAGCTTGATGTAATTTTCTATTTCACTCATTAAAAATTGTTCATCTTGGGCCAACCTGGTGGCATAGTGGTTAAGTTCATACATTCCACTTTGGCAGCCCAGAGTTTGTGGGTTCGGATCCTGGGTGCAGATCTACACATTGCTTGTCAAGCCATGCAGTGGCAGCGTCCCACATACAGAACAGAGGAAGACTGGCACAGATGTTAGCTCAGGGACCATCTTCCTCACCAAAAAAAAAAAATTGTTCATCTTTACCTACAGTTTTGTGGGGAGGTAAAGGTCCATGTGTTAATTCTAGGCACAGTGACAGAATATTTTTTCCTATAAATAAAATTAAAATAAAATCTTCAATAGGTTCATTTTCTGCTATCAGAAATGCTCATTTGACTTCCAGCAAAAACAGAATAATGGAAACTAGATTTACCCTCCCACCTGAAACAACAAAAGGAAAAGAAAAGAAGAAGTAAAGAAATATTTGAAATGAAGATTTTCAAGTCTCTGGACATCAGGTAACATAGCATAGTCATCCCTAAGAGAGAGAAAACAAATGAGTTAGGCTCTATGCTTGTGAGACTCTCCAGGCAGTGATACATAAAGGGGCTACCCAGGTGGAGCCCAGCAGACTCCTTGAGTTGAAAAGATATTGCTGAGGCTCCAGGGAGACTAAGGTGGCTAGTCTTGGCAAAATAGAGTATCAGAAAGGAGAGAGCTACACACAAAAAGACCATAAAGATCTGAAGAGTATCCTCTTCCCATATTCAGATGAGTACCTGTCAACACATGTGTAAAAAGAAACTACCTGAGAATAGAGAGAGATACATTGGAAAGATTAAGGGTAATACTACGCGACACTATACAGGGTCAAGGATAGTTCTGTCAGCTGGATTGGAAAAATCTCCTAATTCGTGGAGCTTTGCGTCAAGTATCCAGAATTGTCTTGCCTCAATAGTGGGGAAAAATTAGCCCTAAAGTAAACACGGCTCTGGTCTTTTCTAACAAGTCTTAAAAGCAAGATACAAAAGAATCAAACTATTTTCAAGTAACTAAACTGGGTCCCAAAACAAAGCAGAAGATTGATAGGAGAATAAAAATATATGGTAGTCAACAAGGTAAAATATGTGAAATGTGGCATAAAATAAAAGTTTACCAGGCACACAAAAATGCAAGAAATACAACTCAAAATGTTAGGAAAAATCAATCGGCCAAAACCAACACAGAACAGACATACATGTTAGAATTAGCAGACAGTGATATTAAAACTGTTGTTATAACTGTGCTTCATATGTTCAAAAAGTTAAGTAGAGACATTGAATATATCAAGAAGCCCAAGTAGAACTTCTAGAGATGAAAATTACAATGTGTTACGTAAAAAGTACACTAGATGAAATTAGATATTGGTAGATTAGATATTGGAAAAGAACACACTAGTGAACTTGAAGAAAGAGCAAGGAAATCTATCCAAAATGAAACACAGAAAGGATAAAGAATTAAGAAAGACCATCAGTGAACTGTGGGGTAATTGAAGTTCCCCTTGGAGAGGAGAGCACAAGAAATATTTGAGGAAATAATAGCCACATCTTTCCCCAGATTTGGTGAAAACCATAAACCTATAGACTCAAGAAGCTCAAAAAATGTCAAATGCAAAAATCATGAAAACAACTGCACCAAGGCATATCATCATCAAACTGCCCAGAAATAGTAATAAAAAGAAAAACTTATCTACTACTTAATGAAGGAAATAATACGGTATTTGACCTTCTCCCTCTGACTTATTTCACTTTGCATTATACCCTCAATGTCCATCCATGTTGTCACAAATGGCTGGATTTCATCGTTTCTTATGGCTGAGTAGTATTCCATTGTGTATATATACCACAGCTTCTTTATCCATTTGTCCCTTGATGGGCACTTAAGTAGTAGATAATAACAACAATAAACAAACACATAGGGACATAGATTGGATTGGTGGTTACCAGAGGGGAAGGGGGGAGGGAGGAGGGTGAAAGGGATAATTCGGTACATGTGTGTGGTGATGGGTTGTAATTAGTATTTTGGTGGTGAACATGATGTAATCTATACAGAAATAGAAGTACAATGATGTACACCTGAAATTTTTACAATGTCATAAACCAATGTTACTGCAATAAACAAAAAATTAAAAAAAAAAGAATCAAATAAAAAAAAAGAAAAACTTAAAAGCAGCAAGAGGAAAAAAGACATGATAGATACATGGAAATGAAGATTAGGATGTCAGAAGTTTTCTTTAAAAATAATTGAAGTAAGAAGACAGTGGAGCAACATCTTTGAAATACTGACAAAACACACAAAAAAACAACAGAACAATCTAGAATTTATACCCAGGAAAAATATCTTTCGTAAACAAAGATAATATAAAACACTTTGGACATTTAAAATTGAGATAATTCATTATGAACAGGCCTGCAGTATACGAAATATTGAAATGTTGAAAGAGAAATGAAACCAAATGGAAATATGAATCTACAAAAACAGAGTCAAGAACACTGGATATGGATAAACATAGCTCCAGGTGTAATTATGTAAGACTTTTTTCTCATTATATAGATTTCTTTAAAAGATATCTGACTATTGAAAATACAGTAACAATAAACTGGAATTTATAACATATCCATAAGTAAAAGGTATGACAACAATAGCATAAAGCTAGAAATAAAAATATTGAATATATTATTCTAAAGTACTTATCTACATGAAGTGGTATCATATTGCCTTAAAGGTAGACTGCTAAGTTAAAGATGTATACTACAAACACTAAAACAATAAATAAAATATGAACAATCAAGCAAACAAACAAATAAATAAAGGCTAATAAACCAATACTGGGGATAAAATTGAATCATAAAAATTTGTTAATCCAAAAAAACTTAGAAAAAAAGACAAAAGGAACAAAAAACTTGTGGAAGACATAGAAAACATATGATCTAAACACTCCTATTAAAAGATAGAAATAGATTGGAAAAAATAGCAAGATCTAAATCTTAAGATAGCAAATAAGAACACGAAAAGAGAATCAAAATCATTAGTCGGAAATACAACTTAAAACCACAATAAGATTCTGCTACACACGTCTCTGAATACCTAGAATTTAAAAAATCGACAATACTGTGTGTTGGTAGCAATATGGAAGAAGCAGAAAACTCACACAGTACTGGTGTGTGTCTAAAATAGTATGAACACTTTGGGAAACTACTTGGCTAGTTATTTAAAAGTTAAATATACCCCAGCATATATCTGAGCCATTTCACTCCTTGGCATTTACCCAAGAGAAATGAAAACCATGTCAATAAAGAGATATTTACATGAATAAGCATAACTGCTTTATTTGTAATAGTTAAAATCTAGGAACAATCAAAATATCCACTAACAGAGGAAGGATAAACAAACTGTGGCACATTCATACTAAGAATTAATACTCAGCAATAAAAAGGTGTGAACTAATACTTTGTTGAGAACTTTTGCATCTAAGTTAATGAAAGATTTTGATCCGTAGTTTTCCTCTTTTTGTACTGTCTTTGTCTGGTTTTAGTACTCAGGTTATATTAGCCTCGTAAAATGATTTGGGAAGTGTCCCATCCTATTCTATTTTCTAGAAGACATTGTGTAAAATTGATGTTAATTATCCTTTAAGTATTTGGCAGAATTCTCCAGTAAAACCATCAAAGAAACTTGAGTTCTTTGATGGTTTTAGGAATATTCAGATTATATATTTTATCTTGGTTGAGTTTTGTTGGTTCCTAGTTTGTGGTTTTTGAGGAACTGATCTATTTCTTAGAAGTTTTCAAATTTATGAGGTGATATAACAGACAGACAAAGAGATGTCAACATCATTAGCCCTTATGGAAATGCAAATTAAAACCACAATGAAATATACTACACACCTATCAGAATGGCCTAAATGGAAAATACCTATAACACAAAATGCTGGTGAGGATGCAGGAAAACTGGATCATTTGGCACAGCCACAAAAGAAGTTAGTTTTACAAAGAGGGAAAAGTTATATTCCAGGCAGAGACACCTTCATGTATAAGGACCTAAAATGGGAGAGAGCATACTCTGTTTGAGACACAGAAAAGGCACAAAAGACTGACTTAGAAAAAACAAGTTTTCTGAGATGATGACATAGAAAAAATAAGTTTTCTGAGATGATGCTAGAATAATAATAAGTAAAGCCCAAATCATGCATAGCCATGTGCTATTTTGGAACTTGAAGGATTCTAGAAAGTGATAGAAGGATTTCAATCAGGAAAATTATAACTATAGATTTGGATATTATTACACATTATTGTTTATGTGTTGCATATTATTGTATATGTTATATATATTGCATATATCATGTACATGATTGAATAGGTATATCATTGAGTATGTAGATTATATATATATGTTGGCAACTATGTTAAAAAAGAATGTGATCAAGAGAGGATACAAAGGTAACAGTTAAGGGCATGTTGAAGTAGTCCAAGCGAAAAATGATGGTAGCTAAACCTAGGATGATGGTAATTTGGGAAAGGAAATCAATGTAAGCGATAATGAGTATAAGAGGAAGATGGCTATTGTGAATAACGCTGCAATGAAGACAGGGGTGCATGTACCTTTACAAATTGGTGTTTTCAAGTTCTTTGGGTAAATACCCAACAGTGGAATAGCTGGATCATATGGTAGTTCTATCCTTGATTTTTTGAGGAATCTCCATACTGTTTTCCATAGTGACTGCACCAGTTTGCACTCCCACTAGCAGTGTATGAGAGTTCCCTTCTCTCCACATCCTCTCCAACACATGTTGTTTCTATGCAGAAACAGAAGTATAATTTCAGGTGTACACCTGAAATTTTTACAATGTTATAAACCAATGTTACTGCAATAAACAAAAAATTAAAAAAAAAAATACCAAAAAAAAAAAAAATGCTTCAGAGCCATAAAGGTGAAAAAAAAAAGAGGAAGATGGGCCCAGATGTTAGCCCAGGGCCAATCTTCCTCAGCAAAAAGAGGAGGATTGGCATTGGATGTTAGCTCAGGGCTAATCTTTCTCACAAAAGAAAAAAACAAAAGACTGAAAAAAAAAGAGAGATGATGAGTATATTGAATTAATAAAATTTCATAATTGCATTAGTGAAGATGGAGGGGAAGCTGGGAGTTAAGGAGGATCCCTGTGAATTGAAGAGATTGGGGGCAGAGGAGAAAGGATAGGTTTAATGGACAGGGTATGGGGTTTGGCTAAACAACGGGTTCAGTTTTGGACACATCAGCATGAGCTGCCACTTTGAATTCAAGTGAAGATGCCAAGTTGGTAAATAGACATACAGGTCTGGAAAATTATTTAGGGAAAAGCCCCAAGGAAATTCAAGATTAATGACTAATTAGAAGTAAAAGGATATGCTATATTTATTTAACTATCTCCTAGTGGTGAACACTCCAGTTGTTTTTATTTTTGGCTATTAAAAAAAATGGTACATAAATTAGCTTTTACATACATTATTTTGCAGGTGTGCAGATATATCAGCTGGCTAGATTCCCAGAAGCAGGATTGCTGAGAAAATGTGTAAATGCTTTTGTAATTTTGTTAGATATTGCAAAATTGCTCTCCATATGGAGTTGTACCATTTTGAACCCCTACCAGCAATACACATACACTCACTACATGAATACTTTGTCAAATTTTTGGATCTTTACCAATATCCTAGGTGAAACATGGCATCTCAGATAGTTGCATTTTTCACTTACCTTACCATGAGTTAGGTTAAGCATCTTTACATATATTTAAGTGTCATTTATAAATCTTTTTGTGTGAAATATTAGTTCATAACCTTTGCCCATTTTTCCATTGGATGGTTGCCAGGCCTAAAAATGTGAAAGTGGCTTTGGAACTGGGTAATGGGTGGAGGCAAAGAGTTTCAAAGTGCATGTTAGAAAAAGCCTAGATTGCCTTAAAGAGATTGTTGATATGAAGATGATCTTTAAAGGTGATTCTGGGCCGGCCCCGTGGCTTAGCGGTTAAGTGCGTGAGCTCCGCTACTGGCGCCTGGGTTCGGATCCCGGGCGCACACCGACACACTGCTTCTCCGGCTATGCTGAGGCTGCGTCTCACATACAGCAACTAGAAGGATGTGCAACTATGACATATGGCTATCTGCTGGGGCTTTGAGGGGAAAAAAAAAAGAGGAGGATTGGCAATAGATGTTAGCTCAGAGCTGGTCTTCCTCAGAAAAAAAAAAGAGGAGTATTAGCATGGATGTTAGCTCAGGGCTGATCTTCCTCACAAAAATAATAATAATAATAACCCATCGTTATCATTAATAAAAAACAAAAGGTGATTCTGATGAGATCTTGGGGAAATGAGGAACATGGTATTGGAAACTGGAGGAAAAATGATCCGTGTGATAAAGCGGCAAAGAACTTGGTCAAATTGTGTTCTAGTGTTTTGTGGAAGATAGAACTTGTGAGTGTTGAGCTTAGATATTTAGCAAAAGAGATTTCTAAGCAAAGTGTTAAAGACTGGTTTCTCCTTGCTGCCTATAGTAAAACACGAGAGGAGAGAGAGAAATTGAAGGAACTGCTAAGCAAAAAGGAACCCAGACTTGAAGATATGGAAAATTCTCAGCCTATCAATAGTGCAAAAAATGATGAAGTGTGTTTTGGAGAGAACACCAAGGGCATGGCTGCAAATTCATTTGATGAAGAGAATATACGATGTAACTCACAAATCTAATCAGCTATCTCAGCAGAAGCCAAGAATAGAGATGGAGTTGTCAGCAGAAACCCTGCTAGTTTAGACTGAAGGGGACAGAGACGAGATAAAATGAAGAAAAGTTGCTGTACTTCTGGGATTCTACTGGATTAGATGGTAGAGCTATTTAGCTGCAAACATGTTATCTTCAGGAAAAGGGGAAAATGATTCCGCACTGGCAGAACTTCCACTGCCACCACAGGCCCAGGATGCAGGGCTGTCTCTTTCTTGGTTCCGGAAGATGAGACTACTACTCAGTTTCAATAGACCCGGCTGCTGCCACCCAGGCCCGTGAGGATGGGGCTTCCACCCAGAGCCAAAGGGAGATGCTGCCCTCTCAGTGGGCCTTGAGGATACATTATGGAGCTAAAGAGGATTACTCTCGAGCCTTAAAATGTAAAATCTAATGGAATTTGCCTTGCTAGGTTTTGGACCTGCTTGGAACCCACCATTCCTTTCTTCATTCTGATTTCTCCCTTTTAGAATGGAAATGTCTATCGTATGCCTTTCCCAGCATTGTGTTTTGGAAGCACATAACATGTCATTTCACAGATTCGCAGCTGAAGAGGAATTTTGTCTCAGGTTGAATTATACCATGCATTTCACCCATACCTTATTTGGATGATATTTAGGTGAAACTTTGGACTTAGAGTTGATGTTGGAATGGCTTAAGATTTTTGGGGCTATTGGGATAAGGGTGAATGTATTTTGCACGTGAGAAAAACATGAATTTTGGGGGACCAGAGAGCAGAGTGTTATGGACTAAATTGCGTCTTCCCAAAATTCATATGTTGAAGTCTTAACCTCCAGTTTTACTCAAAATGTGTCTGTATTTGGAGATAAGGCATTTAAAGTGGTGATTAAGGATAAATGAGATCATATGAGTGGACCCTAATCCATTATGACTGATATCCTTTATAAAAAGAGGGAGAGACACCATGTGAGGACACAGTGAGAAGGCAGCCATCTGTAAGCCAAGGAGAGAGGCCTCAGGAGAAACCAAACTTGCTAGCACCTTGATCTTGGCCTTCCAGGCTCTAGAACTGTGAGAAAATTCTGTTGTTTAAGCCATCTGGTTGGCATTAGTTTGTTAGGCAGCCCTAGCAAACCAACACAGCCAGGAACTCTCCCTTACACACTGCCCAATGCAGCACGGGGCAAAGGGCACACATCAAAATTTCCTCTTCTCTGAGGACTGTGCTGACCAGTTTGTTGCCAACAAATTAGCTGTGTTCAAGTACACAATGTCTAATACTGTGAACAAAGGAGCAGCTTAATTTCTGATAAATTACAGCAAACAAAAAACTAGCAAGCTGATCTATTAGTCCCAAACAAGTTCAAGATATTTGGCATGTAGTTAAGTTGGAAATCTTAGATACCACTTCTTACTGGCAATTGCTTGGGAACTAACAGTGCAACTTTCCTTTACAGTAAAAGCTGGGAATTAATTTGGGCGGCACAGTAACTGATTAAACAAGAGATTAACCTTCCTTGATCAGTGTGCATCAGTGTTCTGGTTTATGGGGTCTGTTGCACATTATAACTCTAATTGTACTGTTATTACTCTTTTTGAATACACGGTGCGTTGTTACGTTTTTGTGGAAGAAATAATACAGCCTGTAAAGTATGAGGAACACAAGGCTGTCACCAGATATTGATCCACAGTCAGCTTTCTATTGGTAATAGTAAATTAAATTTCAGCTTTCCTCATTCTAGGTCTGGGAAAGAGAATAATAAATAACATCAACCCCTTTTCTCGGCATAGTTTTAGTTTTACGTCAAAATAAATCCAGAGATAACTTAAACAATTTTTAATAACAATGGACATTTTTATAGCATTTCAAATATAGCTCTTAATTACCATTCTTCTTTTATCTTGCCAACCACATCATCAAAGCCTGAGGAAGAAAACTATTAGAGCATTTAACATTTTCATACTTTTTTTTTCAATTAAATTTCATAAATAGTACTATATCTAAGCCCTGAGAGCAACACTTACAGCATTGAATATGTTTAACTCTTCCATTTCAGTCACTATACACAGAAGATTAACAAAAGTAAAAAACCAAATCTATATGTAAGCATGTGTGAGTGTGTGACTAGGGTAGAGCAGAGAACTGAGGAAGAAAGAAAATCTAACATTCTTAGCTTCCATTTTGCCTAGCTTATGTCCATCAACCCCCCCCACCCCCGCCACAGTACTATGTGCTTATTTTAAAAAGTGCCACAAAGTGAAATATAAAAGAGGCAGTTGAATTGTCATCCTTCCATAAATAAATGTGCAGATTTCAATTTATAGGTTAACATGAGACTTCTCAACTCTGATGACTAGGGTGGAGGCCTGGGGAACAATTTTCTTTAGATTCAACTCTTCCTCTAATTGCTGTTTCTTAGTATTCTTTGCTGGCTCATACTTCTCAAATTGACCTTTTTGTGTTGGATTTCCAAAGGTATTTATTTTTGGCATTTGCCTTCTTCTATTTTTTTTTTTAATCAAAATAGGAATTTACTTATGGCTTGAGGTATCGTGTAAATGCATACAACTCCCAAATCCATATATTCATTCTAGATCTCTCTTCTAAGTTCTATTTTTGACACATAGCTCTGTCTTCCTACTTGATATTTCCCCTTGGATGTCCCCTAGGAAAAGCACATTAAACGTGTCTGATTCAAAAATCTTGAGTACTTCCCAGAGACTGTTATCTATATTCACATTGTCCATCTAAGTAAGTATCATGGCCATCAACCCATCATTCATGGTAGAGATTTGGAGGAGCATTGATGTCTCTTTCTCACTCCCCATGCACACTCAATAAATCACAATACCCTACTTGAGGTAAGTAGGGTAAAGAGATGACTAATTTGCCCACTTTTCTCATTTCTACTGTTATTCAACATCATCTTTCCAAATTCTCATTACCATACCTTCCTCACTGGTCTCTCTGATTCTATTCTTGCTCCTTCCAGTCTATTCACATCACAACAAACAAAGGTATCTTCTACAATGCAAATTTGTTAAGATTATGTCCCTAAAACATTGCCTACAAAGCACTGCATAGTCGGTTCCCTGACTAAAACTCCTGGTTCACCTCATGTTTTTCTCTTCCTCTATCATAGTCTTTAGTCCTCTTTATCAACCATTTCAAGTTCTCCTTCTGAGCACACATTAGGGTCATGCTTCCTTGTCCCCGTGAAGTTAGACATGGTCACATGACTTTGGACTATAAAATATGATCATTAAGTGATATTTGTCACTTTCAGGCAACATTCTTTAAAGACCAACATTGAATTTATCATTCTCTTATCACTAATGATCCAAATGATGGAGGGTATAGGAATATATGTGGTGTGAGAAAAATATATTCATCATCTTAAGCCACTAAGATTCAAAGATTGTTTGCTTGGCTCTCTCTCTAGCATGGCCAATCCTACATTCAAAGAATATATATCAAACTCCTTTATAGTTCTGGACAATCACATATGTTTTTCCTCTATCAGAAATGCTCTCCCCATCTCCTTCCTAACCATTTAACTTCACCTTGTTAACTCTAAATTTTCTTTCCCATATGTGCTTAAATGAGACCATCCTTCATGTACTACATTGTATGCTCTCAAAATTCCTGTATTTTTAAGTACTTATCATAATTCCAAGTATATGGTTGTTTGTAAAATTATTTTTTAATTACACATTTATTTTTAAAATATCTAGACTGTGAGCTCCAAGAGGACAAGACCAAAGCCTGTCTTATTCACAAGAATGAATGAATGAATACAATTCTTTTGATATTATCTACAGTGAAAAGCAATTTGGGATTAATCAGACCTGGCTAATTTGGGCTCTCCTATTCAATAGTATATAGTATTTGAAAAATTACTAAATTTCTTTGTCTTTCAATCTCCTCATCTGTAAGTGGTGTAGTGTTTATCTCTAAAATCTGTTGAGATAGTTAAATAAGTTAAAGTGCTTAAAATGTCGATCATGATGCTTGGCATGACATTGATGCACAAGAATGATAGTTCTTTTTCTTCCCGTGCTGACCAGGTAAAATGCCAACGTCCATGGTATTAGCACGATTCAGACCTTTAATGGCCCATGTCAAAAAGGAGTGCTGTTTTTCTATACCAGGTGATGTTTCAGAAATTTTATCAATTCTCTCATTAGTTTCATTCATTATCTATTTTATTTCTATCAAATTATTTTCTTCACATTATAATATTTTAGATCATAAATTATTTTCTGAAAAAATTTCAAATCTCAGCATATGCCTACATTTATGATTTCTAGGAAAAAAATAACTTCAAATTGTTAAGATATGCCTGTATGATGCTGCTAAGTTTTTTATTAGATAGGCTGATTGTAGATCATTCTGTGGAAGGTTTTGCTCAAAACAATTTGATAATCATTAAGAAAGCCATTCTAACGCTTGGGCTGATAGTCATGTTTGCATTCTGTCTGGCTAAGTCTTGATTTTGGACAATTTAATTTTATGATCATGCTTTGACTACCCACCATGAGCACAGCATTGTGCAAGTTATAGTTTTCTGCTATTGAGGTTGCAGGGGTGGTAGGGGTTCGGAGTATCCAATAATTGAGTAAATTACTTAAGTAAAAGTCACAATAATGTAGATAGTGACCTTGAACAAATTTTAGACAGGCTCCTTTGAGCTGTCTTTTCAATTAGGTCTCATATTCATACCTCGTCCTCAAGCCTGCCTAGCCCAGTTGTAGCAAGAATCCTGCTGTCTCAGTTCATTCGGGCTGCTATTACAAAGTACCACAGACTGAGTGTCTTATAAACAACAGAAATTTATTTCTCACAGTTCTGGAAGCTACAAAGTACAAGATCAAGGTGCCAATAGATTTGGTGTTTGGTGAGAGCATATTTTCTGGTTCATAGATGGCCATTTGCTTGCTGTGTCCTCACATGGTAGAAAGAGGAAGGGAGATGTCTCGGAGTCTCTTTTAAAAGGCAACTAATTCTATTTATAAGGACTCTACTCTCATGACCCAATCACCTCCTAAAGACCCTACCTCTAATACCATCACTTTGGTCATTAGGTTTCAACATATGAATTTTGGGGGGATACAAGCATTCAAGATATAGCGCCTGTTAAGTTAGTTTAGCAGGAATCCTCTAGATTACCCTGACTTGACTTCAGTAAGAATCCTGTTCGATCAGTTTAGCAAGAATGTCCCTGCCCTTGATGTTTCCTCTTAGTAATTGTCCATCCACTGATTCTTCACACTGCTCCTTGGCAATAAATTTGCGTCTTGTCCTTGCTTTATTCAGAATTGATCTCAGTTCTATACTGAAGTTTCTTTTCTCCTATAACAATAGCTTCTGAATAAAATCTATCTTTAGTATTTTAACTAGTGTTTTTGACAATAGCATTAAAAAGTAAGCTAAGAACTGTAAATTTTCAAAAGAGAAGGAAAGAAAACTCAACCTGTTGAAGAGATATCAGGAAATAATTAATGAAACATTCTTTGAAAGATGGTTAAAATAACAATGATCTTGAAAAGATCATGGTCTTTGGAGTCAGAAAAGAGCTTATCAGATGCAAAACCTTAGATAAATTATTTACACTTTTTGGAACTTTGTTTTCTCATTTGCAAAATAGAGATTACTATAACTTTTTATAGATTTGTATGAGATTTAAGTTACATAATGTCTATTCTGGTTCTAATGATATTATTATTTATTAGTGCTTAAGGTACAGTGTTTTTCTTTTCCTTTTTTTTTTCTTCTTGATGTCAAAACCAACTAAGGTAAATATAGTAGTTAGGTAGATAGAGGTGAAAATATCAGACTTATACCTATAAAGACTTGGTTGTGTGTAATGGTAGCTTAATTATATGGCAACAATGAGTTTCTCGATAGAGAACCCTAGGATTAGACAGACTTACACAGCCAGTCATCAGACTACAATTGTCTTGGGAATGGGGGTAGATGCTTTATAATTAAGTGCAGCATGTAGTGTCTGGAAGCAGTTTCATCCCAGAGTGTAAGCGAGAAAGGAGCTGAACCATATTTGCTCAGTGTCTTCTCCAAACTCTAAATTGAGTAAGTTACTTTCTCTAGTGTGAGGCAGGGAGGAGGGAGATGATAGAAGACTCAATAGAGATGATATTGAAGCTCTCAATCTCAAGTTCATGTGCCTGATGTGCAATAAACCAATCACTGAGACACCTGTGCTTGGATATAGAGAAAGTTTTATTCGAATTGGCCAAAATGAGAAGGTGGGAGGACAGGTTCCTCAAATATGCCTTAACAAAAGAAGAAAACAAGGGTTCTTTATAGAACTAAGGGCCTTGGGAGGAGGAGTTTCAGAGAAACAAAGGGGAAATCTGTGTTTCTTTCACTCCAGATAAGTCTTTGGGCAATCAGACTTCTGGGCATCAATGGCAGCTGGGAGCTGGTTACCTGGTGATCATAACTTCCTTAAAGATGTTCTTTATCTTCTGCAAAACAAGCTCATAAATCCTTGTGACCCTTGAGTTACCCCTCAGGTTAAACAAGAAAAGAGCAAATTAACAAGATTAACTTCTTTTCATTTGCGTCTGTGTTGGGAACAAGGTCAAAGGGTAATCATGTTCTTATTGAATATTTGCATTAATCCTCAGTTACCTGGCTTCAAAAACACACACACACACACACACACACGAAAGGAGCCACTGCCATGGACTAGATTTTATAACTCCACCCATTCAGAGGGAAGGCATCAATCACAAGTCTTACACGATTCAAAATCTACTCCCCAAAGTAAAAACCTATGGGACAAAATAGTTACAAAAGGATTTGAGATTGTGGTTATCTCTACATCAAAGCACTTTTATAAAGAAACAATTATTCAAGAGTTAAAAAAATTTTATAGAAGAAAATCACTGGGCTAGAGTAAGGACAAATACGAATTAAAAATAAGAGGCTTAATTCAATCTGTTGAAAATAAGACATTTCTCTTCCACCTCTTTTTTCTCGGAGTGTTTACCTTAGGTTACTTGTAATTTTACATACTTCCTCACCTCTTCAAAATGCATATAAATCTTTTTGAAAACCAAATAGGTCTTTTGTCAGTTTGTTGACCCAGGAATGTCTGTCTCAAGGATCCAGGAGCCATCTCTTTGAAATGTAAACATCTAGGGAGATGATACCCCTATGTCCCAGTTTTTGTGGAAGGATAGGAGCCTAACTTGTGATAGCCTTGCTCCAAGTTACAAACCTAGCTCTGCCATAAAGATATGAGAAGTTTATTTTCCCTCTGGACAAAACTACTTAGCTAACTCACATGGTCACACAATTGGTGGTAACACAATTACCAGGTAAAGTTAAGATGAACTATATGTGACAAATGGTGCTGTCAAGACCCCTTACTTGAGGACTAGTTATTGTTTTTCTTGAAAACATATATATAAATGGGTTGTACGTATTTGGCTATATAAAACGGTGAGATTTCTTTTTGTCTCTGGTATCTCTTAACGGATTGCCTATGTTGAGTGCCTTATTCTGGTTTAACGCTTATTCAATAATAAAACTGTTTCCTTCCTCTACCATCTTTATGAAGAGATTTTCTGGATAGGAAGAAGATTTCATTTTTAATTATCTTTCCCCAACACTAGCAGCCTCATGCTTTAAAGCAAATGGGGTGGGCCGGCCCTGTGGCTTAGCGGTTAAGTGCGCGCGCTCTGCTGCCGGCGGCCAGGGCCCGGATCCCGGGTGCGCACCGCTCCTCCGGCCATGCTGAGGCCGCGTCCCACATACGGCAACTAGAAGGATGTGCAGCTATGACAGACAACTATCTACTGGGGCTTTGGGGGAAAAATAAATAAATAAAATCTTTAAAAAAATATATAAAATAAAAAATAAAGCAAATGGGGTTATCTCATTGTCAAAAATCTGACGGATATAACTTGAAACAGTGGGCAGTATTGATTTTGGACCCAGAATTCTCTGCAGTCATTCATAAGGGTATATTTATTAGACTTCATAGATACTTTGTATCCCAGGCTCAAAAATGATTCCCCACTTGCATTCTTATCTCAAATTATCAGCAGACTCATTATACAGTATGGCCTATTGGAGGTTTTGAAATAAAGTTAAATGACATTAAGCTAATTTAATAATAAATTGCCAGTAATAAGATGCTCCACATTTG
The DNA here is from genome assembly GCF_020826845.1 of Diceros bicornis minor. Lineage (NCBI taxonomy): Eukaryota > Metazoa > Chordata > Mammalia > Perissodactyla > Rhinocerotidae > Diceros > Diceros bicornis. The sequence goes on along the minus strand of NC_080750.1, from coordinate 54,749,106 downwards.
ATTACCTATCTTCTCCCACTATCAATTTCCTAGTGGGAATTAACCTCTACAATCTAGATTGCTTTGTAATTCCAAACCCACAGAAATTAAAGTTCAAATTTTAATTTTCCTGCTCTTTTGAGTTAATATTCAAAGAAATTAAAATCCAAAATTTATCCCACTCAATTTCATATATTGCTGAATCTTACTTTGAAGAGTTCTAGATGCTGTGGAGGAGTCGAGGTTCTTTGGCTGCCTCACCTAGAATGAGTGTAGTTTCATCAGGGATTTATATCCGTCAAGGTCCAGCCTCTGATGTGCCCTGCTTCAAAGCATCAAAGGGTATATACGCAAAGATAATACAGCACTAGCCTCACAACCACCAAACTTAGATCAATTTTGCCAGGCAAGGCGTTTATCAGTACGTTTTTTCGCCTGGCCAAGAATAGCCCAGAACATATAATCTCCGCAGATTGGCAGATCCCAAAAGGGGAAAAATGGTGGGAGGAAATGAGGGGAGTAGAAGAAAGGGAATAAGTCACATTTGCTCACCTCCTCCATCTGATGAGTTAATCCTCATCTTTGGGAAGGAGTAAGTGAGGAGGAAGAAAGAAGACAAAGATGGTGTACAGAAGGATGTCCAATCACATAAAAAAAGAAAAGTAGGGAATAACTCCTTTTCTGTAACATCAGTAACAGAAGATCTCAAAGCAGCAGAATCTAAGTGATTTGCAATATAGAAATATGAGATGTAGAAAGTGAGATATTTTGTAGTTTTCTGTCCCATCTTCTCCAATTAAGTAATTTATCTTTTCTCTACAAAAGCTGTATTGTATTTTATTTTTGTCAAGTCTTCACATTTCTGATTATAAAATAACCCTTTTGCTTTAAAGCATGAGCTATTAGCCCAGTAACTTTCTTTTGTGAAAAATTTTTTTTAACTCCTAAATGTTTTTTCCTTATAAAACTGCTATTATGTAGGAATAGCCACAATCTCAAATCCTTTATAGCTATTTTGTTCCACAGATTTTTGCTTTGGGGACTATTTCGAATTTTGTAAGACTTATGATTTATGCCCTTCCTCTGAGTGAGTTGGATTATAAAATCTAATACACAGGCTCTGGATATTTTATGTCTGTTAACAGAATTGTTAAATATGTAATGCTAATGTGCCTGGACTATCAAGAAACTATTTTAATAATTACAGAATTTTAAGCCAATTGGTGGTAGCACTGAGGTAACCAAGCAAGTTTTGAAACTATGAGACAAAGACTGACTTCTATGTATTATTTCTTAATTAGATATATAAATAAAAGTCTAAATTAGTTAAAAAATGACATCTATGAACTGAGCTTCTCAGAGTAAAATAAGACCTTTCATTAGATGACAAATATTAGTGCTTAGCTCTGAATTGAAATATTAACATTGACAGGACAGTATTCTAGGAATTTAAAATTGAATGCATTTAAATGATAATTTGATTTTTTGAGGCTTTCCACAAATCTGAAGATTATTCCAGCAAACGCAATTCTATTAGAGTGAAATACAAAGCAGCATACGGATACTGAATTCAACAACAGATGTTGACATTTAAACAATGTAGCTTTTTCATCAATTTAGCATTTCATTTATTCATTTATCATGTAAAGTTCCTTTTAGTTCCTTTTGTCAGTTCTAACAAATTATCATTTATAGCTATGGAAAAAAGACACCTCCGAGTGCTGTATCAGCATTTATGGTTTTTAAAATGTGCTATCTAAGCACACCTTTTTTTGTTTCACGATGTGTGTTTGTTATACAAAATTAACTTCGCAACAAAAATGCCCAGTCTAATGTTTACATTGTAGTACCTAAAAATCAAAGATAATGCCTTTTGTTTTAATGCTGGTTAGTTTTTTTTAAGTTTTTCTCCCCCCAATACAGCTGAGTTGCAGTGACTTCTGATCATCAACTACAAAGTAAACTGAACCATAGTAACACTAACACTATTTCTACTGAGTTAGTGCCATAAAATCATCAATAGGAGTCGCAGCAAACACTCTCTTTTATAAAACGCTTTTCTAGAATTGACAGACATCTTTATAAAGAAGAACTAAGTCTCCAAATGAAGTAAATAAAGTAATCTATGTTTAAAGTATCCATATCAGAAAAGAATATTTGGAAACAACTGGGAATTTGAGGTAAAATATTAGTGAAGCTTTTGCTTGTGTAACAGCAAAGCTGTGCAGATCACAGTAGCCTAGTTATTTCAAAAACATTTAAAAGAACTCTTTAAAGGTCTAACTAATTTGAGAAAGAAAAGACACTAATTTCAGCACCGAGATTCAATATACTCTCATGTGGTTAAACAAAAAATAACAATCCACTTGGCTTAGGTTGTATTCAACTACTCCTTTTTTGTTTGTTTGTTTTAAGAATTGTGCGCTCATAGCTTTTATTAATTTTTGGCAATAAACGTTTTCTTGAAAATTTAAATTGTTTAAACAGGAAAAGATGAGTTTTATTTAATAAAAGTGATTTTTTATTGTAAAAATTTCAAATGTCTATTATAAAAGTAAAGTCAGTCATGTATTGATTATCAATTATGAGGAAGCCAAATATAGGAGACATTTACTCAAATAACTGACATATTTTAGCCAAATAAAATTTTATTGCATATAAAAAATCAATATTTTTGATGTTTGTGTAAATAATGCATGGAATATTTTCACTAAGTATTTTTTGAGACCTCTCTACACAAACTATTTCATAAGGCAGAAGACAGTAAAACATAGAATCTGTTGACAAGGAACTAACAAGTAATTGAACAAATATTTGTATTTCACTTTTCTTTCTTATTTTACTTTAAATTTATATTTGTTTGTGATTTCGTAAATATTGTTTCACATTTAGATTTTTAACCGTAAATTAAACGGTGAAAAGTTGAATTAAAGCACATAAGGCACGCTTCTGCGTTCAGCCGTGACTGGTTAACTTGTACAATAATGCCTTGCTGCATAGACAACTGGGAACCTGAAAAAAATATACGAAACAACTGTTTACAGATTTTTGACAACCATTGGGCATAACTGTGATCCCGGGGAGAAGGGAAACAAATGAGGTGAGCTCTGTAATTGGCCCCACTTTCTGCCTGGGAGCGCATTCTGCTGTGCTCTGATGGGAGAGAAGACTCAAGCAGAGTATGAAAGTTTTGCTGAGTTGAAAAGGCGGAGATCAGAGTTTAAGGAAACAGAGGCGAGGAATTAACCAGATAGTGCACCAGAGAAGAAAGGAGCTACTCAGTGAGAGAGAACAAGAAATCTCTAGCGGAAAGGATCCTAAGCTTTGCAAACATGGGGTGGAAATGTACGAGGCTGAGCAAAGAACAAATACCAGGGGAATGTAAACTGCATAATTCCTAGAATTTGTTCTCTGTGGGGAACACTTTGAGATCCAACAAATGAGAATGAATGTGGTAGAGACTCTATATGATTTCACCTTTGTAGTAGGGCTAAGATATCCTTAGAATAGAGTCTATTCTTGACCCATTCTAACAAACCTAACAAACGATAAAGCTAATTTCCAAGTAACCTGTCTGCAAGGACAAATTTGAACACTCTTTTAATATAGGCAAAATATCAGGTTGGATCATAACACCCCAAATGTCCAGAATCTAATCAAATATTGCTAGATAATGAAAACAAGAAAATGTGCTTATAACCAGGGGAAAATAAAATCAGCCAGAAGAAACAAATTCAGCAATAACCAAGATGATGGAATTAGCAGACAAGGACTTTAAAACAGCTATGTAAATATACTCATAGATATAAAGAGAAAACCATGAACATTGTGAAGAAAAATATAAGATATAAAAAAGAAACAAATGGAATTTATGAAAAATATAATAGCTGACATGAAATTCACTGAGTTGGCTTAAAAGTGGATTGGTCATTGATATATGAATTTGAACACAGCAATAGAAATTACCCAAATTGAATCACATGAAGAAATAATTTTTAAATGATAAAATTAAATAAATAAACAGAGCTATTGTGGCCTGTGGAACAATATCAAGCAATCTTATATATGTGTAATCACAGTTTCAAAAACAGAGAAAAAAGAGAGAGCCATAGAAACATATTTGAAGAAAGAATGGTCTTTTTTTTTTTTTTTTAATTTGATGGAAACTATAAAATCAAAGCTTGAAGAAGCTTAAAAGAATCCAAGCTGGATCAATACAGAGACAACTACCTCAAGGCATGTTGTAATCATATTGATGAAAGTCAGTTATAAAGAGAAAAATCTTAAAGGTACCCATAGAAAAAGATGCATTAGTATAAGGGAAGAACAAAGAAATAAACATTTCCGGTTGGAAACAACGCAAGCCGGAAGACAAAGGAATGATATTTTATAATGCTGGTAGGAAAAAAAACTGTGAAGTCACAATTCCTTATCTACCAAAAATATCATTGAAAACTGAACATAGAGACTTTTTCAGCCAAACAAAAGCCAAAAATATTTGACTGTAGCAGACCAGCATTATAAAAAGTGTTAGAGGAAATTTTTCTGGCAGACAATTTAAATAGCATTATATCAACTTAAAGAATACATTCATAATTAAAAATCACCCAACAAAGAAATCTCCAGATTCAGATGGCTTCACTGGTGAATTCTATCACATATTCAAGGAAAAGTTAATACTAATCCTACACAAACTCATTTAGAAAAATGGAGACGAGGGAACAACTAGCAGAAGAAAACTGCAGACTGCTGTCCCTTATGAACATAGATGAAATAAAATGCTTAATAAAATGTTGGCAAATTGAATCCAACAATATATAAAAAAGATAACACATTATAAATAAATGGGTTTATTCCAGAAATGCTGGGCTGACAACATTCAAAAATCAAGCAATGTACTTTAGCATATTAACAAAGGACAAAAACCATATGACCTTCTCAATAGTTTCAGAAATCACATTTGATTAAATTCAATACTCATTCATAATTTAGGAATGAGATGCTTCCTCAACCTGATAAAAGGAATCTAATAAAAACCTAGTGTTCTCGTATTTAATGATGAAAGACTAAAAAGTCTTCCATAAAATTGGAAAAAGGCAATGATATCCACTCTCTTTACTGCTGTTTTGATTTTCATGGTGGCCCTAGCTAGAACAACAAGGCAAGGAAGAGAAATAAAAGGGATACAATTTAGAAAGGAAAATATACAACTTTTTATTCACACAAGATAGAATACATCTGATAGTTCAATGAGAACAAAAAAATGCTCAACATATTTATTCTTCAAGAAAATATTAAGGAAAACAAAATGAGATACTACTGCATACTACCAGAAAGACTCTAAGTAAAAAGACTGATAATAGTAAATATTTGCGAAGATGGAGAGCAACTAATAGGGTTGAAAATAGTACAATGTTTTTGGAAATCTGGAAGTTTCTTATAAAGACAAGCATACACTTACAATACAAACAAGCAATTGCACTTCTAGAATATTTATCCAAGAAAAATCAAAGTATATATCCATAAAAGATTTATGCAAATATAACTGGATTCACAATATCCAAAAAATGATAAACAATGAAAATGTTTATCAAGAGCTGAGTGAATAAACAAATTGTAATATATTCATACAATGCAATCTACTCAGCCAAAAAAAAATCAACAAACGATAAACATAATAATATAGAAGTATTTCAAAACTTCTGCAAGAACCCAGAGACAAGAGAATATTTTATGATTCCATTGATGTGAAATTGTAGAACAGTCAAAATGAATCTATAGTCGTAGAAAGGAAATTAGCAGTTGCCCTGGATCAGGATTTGAGGGAAGGTAGCTGGATTGACTACAAAGGAGTATGGGGAAACCAGCTGTTCTGTGCTATATTTTGATGGTTAAATGGTTGGGTATGTTCTATATTTTGATGGTTAAATGGTTGTATACATTTCTCAAAACTCATCAAACTATAAAATTAAAACGTGAACCACTTACTATTGGGGTTATGGGCATGCGTCACAGGGTAGAGGGAAGATTTGAGACAATACTGAACAGAAGACGTGGCAGAGCACTGCCAGATCCAAAAGATTGGGACTTTTGATAAGTAAAACCAAAAATCCTTTCCTTTTCTTTTTTTTGAAGAACATTAAGAACGTGAGAAGGGGACTAGTATCAGGAAATTCTGTGGATCTGGATTAACATAAAGTCAAAAAGAAACTGGAAGACAAGGTTTAATGTCAAATTAGACAGAAAATCCATAATTCCAAATGAAGAGTTAGTGCAAGAGGATAGAGTAAAGTTACCATGTGAGCAGCATCCCTACAGGGCTAGTCTTGGATTGCTGCAAAGAAAGAAAAACCAAAAATATTTATTGTGCACATGCATGTGTGTGCTCATACACACAATGGCATGAAGAGAATTCCAATTATTCTGGACTAGGGTCCTCATCCTTAACTGACAGGAACCTCCTGTAGATAGCTGGTCAAGCAAGAATATACATTGTTCAATAATAAACAGTATTCAAATGTTTCCTAAAAAGATATTGACAAATGTATAACTGCATATGAAAAAAATGGCAGTAGAAGATAAACCGTCAATAAAATTTGCTATGGGCTAGATGAAAAGTATGACCAAATATATTATTTAAATTTGTTTTTGATAAATGTAATACGAGAATTTTCTTTATCAAGCAAGAACATGAAGAAACTCAGAGATGATTTATCAGAACGTTAGAGATGAAGCTTGAGTTGAAGATCTTATAAAATAAGAAGTGCTGAAATAAAAGCATGACAAAAATGAATGTCAAATTTATGAACTCATGAAGGTATGGTGAAAATAGGATGAGAAAATTGAACAGAGTGCAATAGAAGTGAACAAAAGGTGAAAAGGGATTTTGAGATTATAATTGACAAAGATTATCAAATAGAGTCAATATACAGATAGTTGGTGTCCCTAATTAAGAAATTCAAATATTGGATATCATTAAGAAAAATTGTCCAATAATAAAAGATTTAAATCTAGAGTAAAAGGTTGAACTCTATCTAAGGAAAACATTGGCAAAGTACCATTAACTCCCATATACATTTTAGTAAATTTACTACATTTAAAATTTGAAGAAGAAATCTATTTATAAATTAAGCAAAGAGATCAAGTAATCTATAAAGGGGAAATAGACTTTTTCTACAGCAACATTTAACACTAAAAGGCAATGAGCATTTTCTATGACATCCACAAGAAACTGACACAATAATTACATATGTAGCCAGGGTATCATTTAAGTGTAAGGCCACGGGAAAAATTATAGCATAAAAGACTCAGCAAAAATACTTTATTTTTTTAATTTAATTTTATTTTTTTTGAGGAAGATCAGCCCTGAGCTAACATCCATGCTAATCCTCCTCTTTTGGCTGAGGAAGACTGGCTCTGAGCTAACGTCTATTGCCAATCTTCCTCCTTTTTTTTTTCCCCAAAGCCCCAGCAGATAGTTGTATGTCATAGTTGCACGTCCTTCTAGTTGCTGTATGTGGGATGCGGCCTCAGCATGGCCGGAGAAGCGGTGCGTCGGTGCGCGCCCGGATCCGAACCCGGGCCGCCAGTAGCGGAGCGTGTGGCACGTAACCGCTAAGCCATGGGGCCGGCCCAGCAAAAATACTTTAAATTATATTTTCTTAAAGAAATGTTTAGATGATGATATGTAGCCGAATAAGCTATGAGTAAAATGACTGGTGATAAAAATTAATGGACTTTGGTACAAAAACAAAAGTAAATGTTGAGATTATGCTTTGGGAAGAACTGTGTAGTAGAGAATTTAACCTTGCCCAAAAAGAGGTCTGCCCTTTGCCGTCTACTTCTGGGAGGTTATTTCCAAACTCTTGGAATGTCATGCATAATAAAAGTTTCTTTATTTACCTGGGGGCTTTGGGTCACACCAACGATGGGACTTAGGGTGGGGGCTTTGAGTCATACAGTATAACTCCATCTCCAGAGGGTTGGAGACTGAGGTCAGCCACCTGGATGGCCAACTAGGTTTAGGGGATTGGGCTCTAATAAAGACTTTGGACATCAAGGCTTGGTAAGCTTCCCTGTTTGACAATACTCCATGCATATTGTCACATAAATGTAAAAAAAGAAACAATGTGACTTTTGTGAGGAGAGGACAACTGGAAGCACCATATTTGGAAGTTTCCTGGACTTTGGCAGATGGCCCTCTCTTGGCTGATTTTAATCAGAGTCCTTTACCTGTAATAAATTATAATAATGAGTGTGACAGCTTTCAGTGAGTTTCATAAATCCTTCTAGTGAATCATTGAAACTGAAGGTGGTTATGGGGACCTCTCAACTTGCAATTGTTGTCAGAATTGAGGGCAGTATATAACTTAGATATTATAGGCCCTGATAATACAGAAATTTTGCCTAAGAAAAGTTGTGAGAGAAGGTTGAAAAACATCGTAGAACATAAAAGTGCAAGTTTTCTTTTTTTAAAAGACACAGGTAAAAATCTATCATTTGATCTAATTTATCATTTGAGCTCAATCAAGTAATCCCATATACATATATTGAAGAGATAAATAGAAAATACTGAAAATATATAATTTAAAGGAATAAAATATTGGAGAGTGATGGGAGACGGAGAAAGTAAATATATTCTACTTATCATTTTGTAAATTAGGTAATCAATAGTATCTAAAGAAATAGTGGACTAATATATAAAGTTATAACCACAAATGTGGTTCCTAAAACAAAAATTAAAAACAGCCACTCATACATGCACACACACATACATACACAAATACACACACACACACAAGATTGTACAGGCATTTTTGTAAAAGTTATAAAAAACAGAAAAAAATAAAGTACGATGTCAGGGATTTTGGTTTTGGGCAGATAATTTGGATCAATTAGATAACTAGATAATTTGGATCAATCTCCTTAATAAGAGTGACATGAAATAGGAATAAAATTTAAAGAATTTCTATTTGAAGGATTTGTAGAGTTCCTAAGGAGTGAAGATTTCTGGGAACAATATTCAAGAGAAAAAGAAAACCCAGAAATGTGAATCTGGCATCTGGGTCTGTTTTCCCTAAACTCATATGCCAATCCCATAGGAACAGGCTGAGAAGATTGAGAGGATGAGAAGATGACCAGGGATTTAGACAATCTTTAGATAGACTCACGGAGAGAGTCGTCCTGGCAGTGTATGTGTGTGTGTAATAAAGTAGGAGTGAGGGTGAGAAAACTAGGTTTATTCTAGGGCCCTGAGATTATACTATTATTATTAAGAGTATATCTTCAAAAGATAGATTCTTGCAGAGACTGAGCCAAGTTTCCAATCATCTCAATTCCTAATTAGATTAAGGAAACTCAGAACTACTGTTGGTCCTAGGTACCTATCAGGGGTAAAGTAAATCCTCTCTGAAGGGAAAAAAAAAATCAATCCCTCTTTCCATTATTTTAAAGTGTTTCTGTACAATTTATAGCTTCCAATAATAAAACAACCAAGGACACAAGGAAATAATAAAGAAAAAGAGTGATCAAAAAACCAAGAGAAGAAACAGATTATAGAAACAGACTCATAGGGGATACAGATAAATTATAACATGCATACCAAAACATGACTGACTAATATATGAGAATATATTATAAAGTAGATTGAGAATTTTGGCATAAAACTGTCACTTAAGAAAAAAGAATCAAAGATAAATTATAAAAATGGTACTGAATTAAAATTAGAGCATAATGGATGGATTTAATAGTTGACTAGACAGAGAAGAGAAAAGTAGGGAAACAAGATAGATCTAAAGAATCATTCAGAAAAAAAAATAGAGGCAGGCCTGGTGGCATAGTGGTTAAGTTCGCACCCTCTGTTTCAGCAGCCCAGGGTGCGCCAGTTTGGATCCCGGGCACAGACCTACATACCACTCATCAGGTCATGCTGTGGCAGTGTCCCACATACAGAATGGAAGAAGATTGGAACAGATGTTAGCTCAGGGCCAATCTTCCTCACCAAAAAAAAAAAAAAAAAAACCCCAAAGGAGAGACTAGCTTGGGCTTTTACACGTGATCACTTCAGAATTCCACAAATTTTAGCAGAAACTGCAAGGCTTTTCAAGGCTCTGGCTCAAAGAAATTCGCTGAAATTTCTTTCAGTGACAACTGAAATTATGGTGTTAGAGAAATAGTTTCCATCTCCTGTTGGGAGGTAGCAAAATCATAATCAAAGGGGCATGCATACAATAATGAAAGGAATATATAGTCTTTTGTATAACCATAAAAACCATGTTAAATACAATTTGGTAAATCTATACAATTAAATTCCATACAATAAATGAAGCTACTTTTCAAATATTGATAGAGGGTGGATTTCTAAAACACATGTTTTGAATAAAGTGAAGAACTATGTGTATTATAAGCCACCATTTCTGTAACAAGAAGAAATGAATTACGGGGCTGGCTGGGTGGCACAAGCGGTTGAGTGCATGCACTTCACTGCAGCGGCCCGGGGTTCGAAGGTTCAGGACCCGGGTGCGCACAGACACACCACTTGTTGAGCCATGCTGTGGCGGCGTCCCATATAAAGTAGAGGAAGATGGACATGGATGTTAGCTCAGGGCCAGTCTTCCTCAGAAAAAAAGAGGATTGGCATCAGATGTTAGCTCAGGGCTGATCTTCCTCACAAAAAAAAAAAAGAAGAAATAAATTACATAAGCTTGTTTGTTTATAGAATATCTACTGAAGAAATCATAAGAAAGGAGAAAATGTGATTGACATTTAGAAGGATAATTGGGTTGTGGATATAGGAATTATCACTATGTTCTCTTCTACAGAGTTTGAACTAAATAAACTATTTAATATAAATTAATATAGCTAAAAGGGATTAGTGGAGAATACTTTAATGGAAGGGAATCTGACAGTCAAAGATGTGAAACAGTTTATTGAAGACATGAGCCAGACATTTTTGTAGAAAGAAAAATTTTGTATAGAGGAGAATTGAACATGGCAGGGAATACATTTTGAATCAGAATATGGCCTTTTCAAACTAGGCTAAGAGGCTTGAACTTCATTCTATAAGTAATAATAAGTCATCAAATATTTATGGACAGAAAAGAGATAACAAAAGCGGAACATCAGCGGCATTACTTTGACAGTTTTGCCCCAGATAAATTGGGAAGAAGAGCTTAGATGCAGTTAGAAGTCTGCTGCAAGGCTAGAGGGCATTGTAGTTCAAGAGAAGTAAATGCATTAAAAGCTAGCACCAAAATGCTCTAAGTGAATCCAGGTCTTTTGAGACAGATGAAGTACATCATAGGAGCCAAGGGAAGTTGTGGATGAGATTACTTAATTGCTGTAAGTAGTCTTAGTGACCTTGTAGGATGCCCAAAAGATACAAAAAGTGAGACAGTGCCTCAGTGTCTGTTTTGTATTTTTTTTCCTTTTTAGTAAAAAAAAAAAAAAAAAATTGAAAACTAGACAATAAGAGTGAAATGCATGTAGCCAGAAAAACTCTTTATCAGATGATTAGTCAAGTTGTTTCTTAGAACCAGGTGCCAGCAATTTTATTTTTTGCATACTTTAAATTAATTTGAATTATGTGGAATCAAAACTCCAAATAGAAGTATTGCTGATAAGATCCTGTGCTATTGTGATTGAGAAATGACTATAAATTTCATAACAGATTTTTTTTAATTAGTAAAAGGACTTGTGCTTCTGAGAGTATAGAGTATGTGTACTTTTCCTCATTCCTCACATTAAGCACAACTGAAAATCTTGGACATTATGTATAAAACAAGTGTATAAAGTTTCTGAAAGGCAAAAAGAAGATGATAGACTGGCTAGGGTCCTTGGAATCTAAGAAAAGACATGGCAGTAATTCCTTATGTTTTCATTTTGCCGCATGTATACCACACTTGATGCTAAAGAGGCTGGTAACCTAGAAATGCCGATGAGTTCACACACACGCGCACATACACACACGCAGACACACACAAACCTCCAAGAAGCCTGCCTTCTTTAGCCAAAAATCCAGGAAAGGGGCTTCCTGGCAAGACAGAAATCTTTTAGACAATTGTCACCCTACTCCAGCCAAACAGCGCTGGAAAACTATGGCCCCACTTGCATCGACTCCAGTAAAGGCAAAGTGTGGAACCTAAACTTTCAGCCTCATCAGGCTGTAATGAGGCACTGCAAACGCTCTGCCAGGATAGTGTCAGAGAAAACCAAATAAAAAGCTGGGGCTTTCATTCCCACAACAATAACAACCATGGTGTCAATGGAGACCACATTGAAGCCTGGACTTCCACCCCCGGTAATGAGGAACGTCTCTCCCTCCCCACTGAGGAAGTGTCAGAAGAGGCCTAGTGGAGCAGATCTCTAGAACTTATTCATCTAGCATAACTGAAACTTTATAACCATTGAATAGCAACTCCCCATTTCCTCCAGCCCCTGGCCCCTGGCAACCACCACTGTATTCTCTGCTTCTATGAGTCTGATCGTTTTAGATACCTCATATAAGTACAATCATGCAGTATTTATCCTTCTGTGACTGGCTTATTTCACTTAGCGTAATGTCTTCCTGGTTTGTCTGTGTTGTTGCAAATGGCAGGATTTCCTTCTTTTTTGAGGCCGAATAATATTCCATTGTATGTATATACCACCTTCTTTTTTCATTCATCTATTGATGGACACCTGGGTTGTTTCCACATCTTGGTTATTGTGAATAGTGCTACAATTAACATGAGGGTAAAGATATGTCTTCAAGATCCTGATTACATTTTTTTAGCTATTTACCCAGAAGTGGGATTGCTGTATCATATAATTCTACTTTTAAAATTTTGAAAAATTTCCCTACTGTTTTCCATAGCAGCTGTACCATTCTATATTCCTACAGTGTAAAAGGGCTCCAATTTCCCCACATCCTCACCAACACTTGTTATATTTTTAATAATAGCCAACCTAACAAATGTGAGGTAATATTTTGTGTCTATAGTTAACAACACGGTATTGTGCACTTCAAGACTTGTTAACAGGTTGATCTCATGTTAGGTGTTCTTATCACAAAAAAAGCAAACAAACAAACAAAAAGGACACAGGAAACCCTGGAGGCATTGGATATATCTATCATCTTGATTTTTTTTATTATCTTAAGTGTTTGTATATGCCCAAACTCATCAAATTGTACACATTAAATATTTGCAGCTTTGTATGTCAATCATACCATTAAAATTGATTATAAAACTGTTAAAAAAGAAGAAATGGGCTAGCGGAAAGTCAGGACTTCCACCATGTTGCAGTGTAACAAGGACACCTCCTCTGAGGTGGCAGTGGAGGCCACATGGAGAACAGTAAAGAGGCATTTCTGCCTTTCCCAGCCAGGTAGCTATCAACGAGGAGCCAAAACTCCCACCGATACTGACCAGTAATGAGGTTTCTCCTACCCTCAACCTCGGGTGTCACCAGCATCTGAGTGAGGAACCTGGATTTCTATCCCCAACTGGTAATAATAAAGTGGTACTCCTTCTCCCTTGCTAGAATGGTATCAGAGCAAACCAGCTAAAATACATTTAAATATGATTTGTAGTCTCATAGCATAATACCCAAAATGTCCCAATTGTAATTGAAAATCACTTGTAATATCAAAAAAGAGGAAGATCTCAAACTGAAGAAAAAGAGTTGATCAATAGTGGTCAACACTCAGATGGAATAGATGTTAAAATTGTCTTACAATGATTTTAAAGCAGCCATCATAAAAATGCTTCAACTAGTAATTATAAATATACTTGAAAAAAATAAAAAATAAAAAGTCTCAACAAAGAAAGTTATAAAGAGGAACCAAATGAAAATTTTCTACCTGAAAAATAATATAACCTAAATTAAAAACTCAATGAATAGAATCAACAGCATAATGGAGGAGGCAGCAGAACAAATCAGTGAACTGGAAGGTAGCACAATAGAAATTATCTAATCTGAACAACAGAGAGAAAGTAGATCAAAAAAAAAAAAAAGAGAGAGAAAGAAAGGAGAGAGCCTCAGCCAGCTGTAGAAATAATGGCTGAAGATGTCCCAAACTTGGCAAAAGATATAAACCTACAGATTCAAGAAGCTGACTAAAATCCAAATAAGATAAACACAAAGAAATCCACACCAAAATGCATCGTTGTTAAACTTCTGAAAACTAAAGACTGAAAAATCTTGAAAACAATGAGAGAGAAGTCACTTTACTTTTAGGGGAAAAACAATTACAATGACATCGAGTTCCTCAACAGAAATGATAGAGGCTATACGGAAATAGCACCATAATTTTTAAGTATTGAAAGAAATGAACTGTCAAGCCAGAAACCTTTATCTAGCCAAAATATTCTTCAATAATAAAGGGGAAATAAAGACATTGTCAGATAAAGCAAAATTAAGAGAATTTGTCACCAGCAGAGCAAGCCTAAAAGAACGACTCAAGGAAGTTCTCTAAACAGAAAGGAAATGACAAAAGAAGGAATCTTGGAAAGTCAGAAAGGAAGAGAGAACATGATCTCTATACAGCCTTCTGAGGCATCGCCAACATTGTGGGATGGTAGTCACTGCTCCTGATCTGAAGACTTAGGCTGCCACTGTGTCCATACCCAGCAGCGTTTGTTCCAAGAGCAGGCAATTTCACCTCTTTATAGAAATTTATAAGAGAAATTCTTAGACAGGTTAATTAAGTTAATTGATAAGTTTACATTTTGCTAAGAAGTCAGAGAAAAATCCAATGAAACTAAAAGAACAAAAAATTATAAATATTTGACAGAACTTTGATTTTTGATAATGCCTGACTATTGATTGCATAAAATGTTATGGATGACAGTGGAAGTAACCAATGAGGGATATGTTATATTTAGAACCCAAAAGTATTTTTAAGAGTAAGTTAGACTACAGTTGAAGTAAACATCTGAGGCAAAATATGAAAATGCATACCTTATTTTTAAATTTCTCTATGAATTTAGTAAGAATGACAAAAGTCATTTTATACAGTTCTATTTAATGCAGAAATGCTGACCCAAAGAAGCGAATAGTTTAGTCACGCACTTCAAAGATATAATAGAAATATAGATGTGAAACAGAGAAGCATAGCTAAGTATAAGTGATGTTTCAGCATGGAAGGGAGTGTCTAGTTAGAGAAGACTCCCCAAATGACGTGGATTTGAATCCAGCCCTCAAGAATGACATGTATTGATGAATAGATCTCCATCTTAAAGTGTCTCTGGAAATGCAGGATACCTTGAATAAATTTTTTAAAAATTAGGAAATATAATCATACAGAGACCCCAGTGATCATCTAATTCTTCCATATTACTGAAGCGGACACTTATACATACTGACCAATTAAATGCATTACAAATATGTGTATTTGTAAACCTTATTTCAATCTCTGTCACTCTAAGTGCAAACAATTTTATATAATCCCTAAAGCTATAACAGACTGCTTAAAATACTGACTGTCTTTACTGGAATCTACTTGGACAAAATCTAGCATGATGCTTAGCACATAGTTGGAACTTATTAAAATATGTTAAATAGGCGAAATCATAATTAAATCATTAGGAAAGTGCTCAGTAATTGATTTGAAAATTAAAGCTAGGGAATAATTCAAAACGCAATTGTAGAAGATTCATGACTTTTGTGAGATGGGTATGCTGATCATGAAACCACTCGATGTAATGAGCCAAACTCTCCTACTACCCTAATTCTACAGTGGGCCTGCTGCTTAATTGCTTATATGCACAGACAGTCCAGATCTATATTTATCGCAAACAAAATTGAATCTCACTTTTTTTTGATGGATCAGAAAACAAGGATCTTTACTTATCAAAGTTAAATTGACAGGAATATAATATGAGCTTGGGTGAGTCATATATTTTCCTTGGATAGTTTCTGAACTATAAAATGACAGAAATTTTGTTTCATTCCATCAGGATTTTGTTGTTGTTTTTCAACGAATAGTTACTATATTTTCCTTAAAGCCAGTAATTCAGTTACTTTCATATTCTATACATTACTGAAAATCTTTTTTTGTGGAAAAGGGCTCCATGAAAGAATTCACCATTTCTTTAGAGATTTTTGTGCCTTCCCTTTGTGCCTCTTTTATATTGAGTTTTTTTTTCCTCCTTATTTGAGGAGACACTTGTTCTGGTTAACTGATTACCTTTGAATTTGAAGACAAAGCCAAAAAAGAATAAAAGCTTCTTCTTTAACCATGATCTGTCATCAATATCCATCCTCTTTAGAAAAGGCACTACTGTTTACCATTTCCATACCACGTAATTAAAATTGTTTCTTTTGTTTATCTTAAACATATCCTACAAATTGCGACTCATTTTATTGTCATCTTTTCTGAGTTCATCTCATCTAATTATATGGTTTTTTACTACTCCTTTTTACTGGACTGATTTCTTTTTTTACATTGCTTAATTTGTGTTTAACTTTCTACGTTCTATATAATTTAGGTTTAGGTGAACTTGACACATATGGTTTCGGTCATGGCCTTTCAATAATTCTAAAGAGATAATTGCTATTTTTATTTGTTTCTTTGTCTTATAGAATATTCATTTTTCTCTTTTCCTTTTTAAACACTATTTGTAGTGTTAGAAATTCATTTTTCTGAAATTCATTTGATTTACGTTGCAGAAACCTTACTGGTATATTGTAAGCTGATGCTCAATTATTTGTCTCACTTGGCAAAATGAAGTGAAGATTATAGAGTGACATTATTATTATTACTATTATTATTTTGTCTAGTTTCACAAATAACAACATAGAGGAAGAATGCTCCCTTTCCTTCTACCCATCTTGATGGCATTGAGCTTATCCCTCAGTTGTGGAGCACAGGGCAGCCAGTGCTGGTTCTCAGTAGAAATGACAGGAGGTTTTAATTCTTTCCCTCAGCAGCCAGGGCTTCTGGAATTACAGTCATGCACTGCATAATGACATTTCTGTCAATGATGGACAACACATATGACTGTGGTCCCATAACATTAGTACCATATAGCCTAGGTTTGTAGTAGGCTATACCATCTAGGTTTGTGTAAGGACACTCTATGATGTTTCCATAACAATGAAATCACCTAAAGATGCCCTTCTCAGATGTATCCCCTTCGTTAAGTGATGCATGACTGTACTCCATTAATATTGGGATTAGCTGGAAGCAAAAGGAGTAATGAGAGTTTAAATACAGGACAGATGTAAGCAACTACTGCTGATTGAAAAGTCTTGGAAGAAAAACATTAATTAATTAATATATTTAACAAATATTTATTGAGCTTATACTATGGGCCAAACACTGTGCTAGTCATTAGGGAGATACTTGTGGTTAACAGTGGATCTTGTTCCTAACTCATGGAGTTTTCATTGATGTAAGGGGAGACATACTAATAAAACAATTAGATTGTTCAATGTATAATTACAAACTGAGCTAAGCACCTTAAAGAAAATGAATACGGCGTTGTGTGAGAGTATAGCAAAGGACACTGGCCCTGAGTTGAGCTCGGGGACAGTTTGCTTTATGGACGTGAGTAAAACCAAAAGTTGATTAAGGCTGAACCAGGTGAAGGGAATGGAGGGGGAGTAGAATTCCAGGCAGTGGGAACAGCCTGCTTAAATGAGCTCCTGCAAGAGGGGAGGGACTGGAAGAGGGTCTTGTGACTGCAGTGCAGTGAGAGAGGGGAAGAGAAATACTTGTCTCTGGGCTTGTAAAGCATGGTTAAGATTTGAGTTTTCATCCTAAGCGCAATAGGGCAGCATTCAATGGTGTTAAACTTGGGTAATAATTAAAATGACCAAATTTCAGTTTTGAAATGATCACTCTGGTTACTATTTGGCGACTAGGTTGGATAAGGGCCAGAGAGGACACAGGGAAAACAGTTAATTGGCTATTGATAAGAAATGATGATAGCTTGGACTATGATGGAGGCAGTAAAAACAATGACATACAGAAAGATGCAAGAGATGACAGCTAAAATATCAACAGGTCTTGGTGATAGATTTTATATGGTGAAAAGACACCATTGGAGGATGATAAGGCCTGCATTCACCAAGATAGGCAACAAAAGAAGAACAGCAAGTCTGAGGAATGAACAAGTTCAAGTTTAGGGTGAATTGAGACACAATATGTAGTTATGAAATAAGTTCCTGCGGTTACTGGATCTTGTGGATGGGAGATCTGGAGAGTCATTGACAGGTAGACAGTGATTTATCTAGAGCAGATTCTAACAAGGAAGCAGAGCCTAGGATAGAACTTTGAAGTCAAAGATGTTAAGGAAATCATTGAGAAGAAGCTTCTGACTCCCATATTCAGAATCTAATTTAGCCAATCACTAGGTAAAAGTTTATAATTCACCTTGATTCAAGCAGATGAGAAAACCCAGCTGAAAAAATGAAACTGAAATTTAACTATTTAAGTTGCCTCTAGATCATCTTAAGAACAAGACTTGACATATAGACCTGACCTAAAGAGTTATGCAAAATGAATTTCTCATCTACTTCCTGACTGTAAGAAAATGTTCACATATTTATCTTAGAAAAAAATTTTCAAAGCAGTGTTTTTTTTCTTAGACTGACTCAAAACCTAACTAAAAATGGTTATAGAAAAAGAGAGAATAGTAGATGTTGTTTCAGAGAGAAGAGCTAAAATATTGAAATTTCTAAACAGTCACTAGAAAATGCAAAATTAAAAATAATGATGTTAAAAGAGATCTTTCCTTCTAGCCCCATAAAGACAGACAATTTGCCAAGTTTCCCCATAACTCAGGTAAGCATAGCTCATCCTTGGGCAGCGCAGAGATTCTGGGGGTCAGCCACCTGGGTAGCCTCACCTATTTCAGTCTGATTCATTTACATCACTTTCTTTCTTTGTCCTCTGTCTCCCAAGAGTAGATGATGACTTTCTTAATGTGTCTTTCTCGGACCCTGTATTTTCTTGACAATCCAGATCTCAATTTATAATCATGTATTGGTGTGATTGTATAATATTTATCTCTCACACTAGAATAAATGTTATAAGAAAGGCAGGATTGCATCAGTCTAGCACACAGACAGATACATTATAAACACTCAAAGCTTTTTTAAGTGAATGAGATAGTGGGATGTTAGAAAAATGCCAGTTAATTGTTATCATTTTTCTGGTTGGTTTGTGTTATTATAAAAATCTCACCACAGCTATTTAGATGAAGCCATACTACACATAATTTTAAGCTGAGCAAAAAACAGAGTATTTTAAAATAATTTAGTAGAAATGTTCCTAATTAAAAGTTCTGAAGTTTTTGTTTTTGTCATTTTGAAGTTTTGTAATTTTTTTTAATGACAAGGTCACCATATTCTGAATTAAATTAAAAGTAATTTAAAAGGATAGTATGTATATGCATAAATTAATATTATGCTATATATCTTCCCAAAATATATACAAAAACATAACAATTCTCCTTCAATTCGTAATTTATCCTACCCAAACATATCAGCATCCCCATCAGCAATACATTTTATTTTGAATCTGAAACAAATATACTTTCCAGAAATATCAAACTAAAACAACTCCTTATGCAAAATAATTCTGCTCTGAAGTTTTAAAGGGCAAAATGAAGTGTATGTGTTGCCATAATTGTTACAAAATTATGTTAAAAGTTACCACTACAAAACTCAATGTCTTTTAAAAAGAAATTTTTGAAAAGTAGAATGTAGCCATAAAAAGGTCATAGAGACTGTATAAGTGGTTCATAAATTCAGCAGGGCCAACATTTTCCAACTGATGAATGCAGAAATTATTACTTTATAAGAAGGCATAGATTTCTTCTATAAATTAATTTCCAAAGGTCAAAGATATATCCAAAAAGACTAGCATTATTGTGTGAAGTCAGAGGGATTTTAGTGATCATCAGAGGCTGGACCCTCCATTGGATAAAAAGTAGAATTAGTAAGAGAAATGCTTCTGGATGACAATGCATTAGGTGCTAAGAACTATGCTCGAACTTGTGCATAGACATTCTAACATATGTATATATTTTTTTCACAGCAATCTTCCAAGTGAAAGAGAGTTGAATAAGCCTTTGGGGTCCTAATTCTGAAACTTACTTTCCTTATCACCTTTAGAAAATCATTTGAAATTTTTGATCCTCAATTATTTTATATATAAATGAAAATAAGATGCCTTTCTCACAGGATTGCTATGATGATATGATATGATACAATTCAAACATCCAGCCGAGTACCTTCTGCATAGCAGATATTTTAAATATTAAGGTACTCTTCCTCGTTTACCCAACTGTAAGAATCTCTTCCACAAAATCCTGATAAATTGTATCCAGCCTTTGCTTCTAACCTTTCAGAGTCTGAATACTTATTCTTGGGTGTGCGTGTGGGTGAGTGGGGGAGGGAACTGTTTCCAAATTTGAACATATATAATTGTTACAGAGCACTTTCTTCTTTTGAGATAAAATTTGCTCCTTATTTCTAAAGCAAGAGTTAAAGAACAGAAGAGAGAGAATAATAGAAATTAATGGGGAAGAAGTATTGGAAAATCTAGATACTTATTAGTCATGGTAATAAAAAAACAAAGAATACAGTTTTTTAATCTAATTAAAGGAAGACTATTTTTTTAATCATGTATCAATATATGTATATTTTTTTCTTGGTGAGGAAGATTGGACCTGAGCTAACATCTGTTACCAGTCTTCCTCTTTTTGCTTGAGGTAGGTTGTTGCTGAGCTAACACCTGTGCCAATCTTCCTCTATTTTGTATGTGGAACGCTGCCACAGTATGGCTTGATGAGCGGTGTGTAGGTCTGCGCCCGGGATCCAAACCTGCGAACCCCGGGCCACCAAAGCGGAGTGCACAAACTTAACCGCTACGCAACTGGGCCGGCCCCCATGTAACAGTATTTTTACACGATAAAAATAATATTTATCTATATGTAGATGCATCAAAATATATATCTTTTATTGCTAAAATAAATTTAGCTTGTGTCTTCTTTATAGAAGAGTATTTAGATAGCCTGAAAAATATGATGTTAAAAACCAGTGTCACCAAAGGTGGGGAAATATCTTCTTGGGGCAGTTCATACTTAATTTAAATCAAAAGAGGACTAAATTGTAGTTTCGTGAATTCTTCCTTCCTTCCTCCCTCCCTCCCTTCCTTCCTTTCTACTTTATTTTTTAGAGCATTTTAGGTTTACACCAAAACTGAGAGGAAGGTAGAGAGATTTCCCATATACTCCCCGCCCCCTCCATCATCAACACCACTCACCAGAATGGTGCATTTTTTACCAAAGCTGAACCTGCACTGACTCATCATAATTACCCAAAGTTCGTAGTTTACCTTAGGACTCACTCTTGATGTTGTACATTCTATGAGTTTGAACAAATGTATAATGACATGTATCCATCCTTATGGTATCATACAGACTATTGTCACGGCCCTAAAAATCTTCTGTGCTCTGCCTGTTCATCCCACTCCTCGTCCTTGGCAACCACTGATCTTTTTACTGTCTCTATAGTTTTGCTTTTTCCAGAATGTCATATAGTTGAATCATACAGTATGTAGCCTTTTTAGACTGGCTTTGTTCACTTAGTAACATGCATTTAAGTTTCCTCTATATCTTTTCTTGGCTTGATAGCTAATTTCTTTTTAGTGCTGGATAATATTCCACTGTCTGGATGTACCACAGCTTATTTATCCATTCACCTATTGAAGGATATCTTAATTGTTTCCAAGTTTTGGCAATTATGAATAAAGCTGATATAAACATCTGTGTGCAGGTTTTTGTGTGGACATATTTTTTCAACCCTTTTAGAGGAAATACCAAAGAGTGTGATTGTTGGATTGCATGGTAAGACAATGTTTAGTTTTGTAAGAAATCACCAAACTGTTTTCCAAAGTCACTGTACCATTTTGCATTCTCATCAGCAATGTATGAGAGTTCTTGTTGCTGGTACATCCTTACCAGCATTTAGTGTTGTCAGTGTTCTGGATTTTGGCCATTTTAATAGGTGTGTAGTGGTATCTCATTGTTTTCTTTTCTTTTCTTTTCTTTTTTGGTGAGGAAGATTGGCCCTGAGCTCACATCTGTTACCAATCTTCCTCTTTTTGCTTGAGGAAGATTCACCCTGAGCTAACATCTGTGATGATCTTCCTCTATTTTGTATGTGGGATGCCACCACAGCATGGCTTGATGAGCGATGTATAGGTCCGTGCCCGGGATCTGAACCCACAAACCCTGGGCCGCCAAAGCAGAGTGCGCGAACTCAACCACTATGCCACTGGGCCGACCTCTCTCATTGTTTTCTTAATTTGCATTTCCTTAATGATATATGATGTGGAGAATCTTTTCATATGCAGTTTTCCATCTGCATCTCTTCTTTGATGAGTTGTCTGTTAAGGAATTTGGTTCATCTTTTAATTGGGTTATTCATTTTCTTATTGTTGAGTTTTAAGAGTCCTTCGTATATTTTGGAAAACAGTCCTTTATTAGATGTGTCTTACAAATATTTCCTTCCAGTCTGTGCCTTATCTTCTCATTCTCTTGATATTATCTTTCACAGAGCAGGAGTTTTTAATATTAATGAAGTCTGGCTTATCAGTTGTAATTCTAATTTTTGTTCCGTTGTAGGTAAAGTGTTTTTTCCTCCGGCTTCTTTCAGGACTTTTTTTTTACCTTATCTTTGATTTTCTGTAGTTTGAAGATGATATGCCTAGGTGTAGTTTTCTTTGGCATTTATCTCACTTGGTGTTTTCTGAGCTTCTTGGAACATGATTTGGTGTCTGACATTAATTTGGGGAAATTCTCAGTTGTTATTGTTTCAAATATTTCTTCTGTTCCTTTCTCTCTTTCTTCTGCTTCTGGTATTCCAGTTATGCATATGTTACAGTTTTGTAGTTGTCCTACAGACCTTAGATATTCTAGTTTTTTTCCATCTTGTTCTCTTTGCTTTTTGGTTTTTGAGGATTCTATTGATATGTTTTCTAGCTCAGAGATTCTTTTCTTAGCTGTGTCCAGTCTAGTAATAAGCCAATCAAAGGCATTTTTTATTTCTGTTACAGTGGTTTTTTTAATCTCTAGCATTTCTTCTTCTAGGTTCTTTCTCAGGATTTCCATCTCTCTGCTTACTTTGCCCATCTGTTCTTGCATGCTGTCTAATTTATCCCATTAGCCCTTAGCATATTAATCATATATATATATATTTTTTTTTAATTTCCAGTCTGATCATTCCAACATCCTTGCCATGTCTGGTTCTGATGCTTGCTCTGTCTCTTCAAATTATGTTTTTTGCCTTTTGGTATGCCTTGTAATTTTTTCTTGATAGTTGGACATGATGTACTGGGTAAAAGGAACTGTTGTAAATAGGCCTTTAGTAATGTGATGGTGAGGTGTGGGGAAGGGGAAGCATTTGGTAGACCTATGATTAATTCTCAATCTTTTAGTGAGAATGTGCCTTTGGACTGTGAACTTCACAAGTGTTTCTGAGTTTTTTTCTCCTCCTTTAGGTGGGACAGGATGACTAGATTGGACTGGAGTTGGGTATTTCTCTTCTCCTATGAGGTAGGCTAGAGCTGACTACTGTTGGGTATTTCTCTTCTGATGGTCAGTTAGGCTCTGATAATACCACCAGCTGGTTAGGCTCTGGTTAACTGGTTTCCCCTGAGGGCAGGCCTTTTTAAGAACAGAGTGCTCTGCAGTATTTCAAAATGGTTTCTTTTCCCCTACCCCTGTTGGAAGAAGGAGAGAATTTTTCTCCAATATTTTCTGTGGAAATCTTCTTGAGGTCTTGGAGGTAAGTTTTACAATATTTGGCCCTGCTCCCCCCATGGCTGGGTCCCCCTGGAGTTTTGAACTCTGAGTTGTTTCTACTGGGCCTCCAGCAATTCGTCAATTACAATTCCGGTTTTCCTAGCAGGCACTGGTCCCCATGCAGTTTCCTCTGGTGAGCCCCTGCTCTGGTTAGCCGAGACTCCCTGTGTTAGTCTCTCCAATCTCGGGGGCAGTGTTTGCCCTGTAGGCTCCCCTCTCTTACGGACCCAAGAAGAGTTGTTGTTTTTTCAGTCTGCTCAGCCTTTTACCTGTTGCTAGGATGGAGTGGCGACTTCCGAGCTCCTTATATGTGGAACCAGAAACTCAGAATGCATTTTTCTATGGAGCTAAATTATTACAGACTGATTTTGAGCTTCCTGGTACCTTGATCTGATACGTGTTATACATTTACATAAGTAAAAAAGAAGAGTAGATAGAGACTTGTTAGCCTGTTTCCACACCAGTTCCATCAGAAACCATTGCATTAGGTGAGTTTTGCAGGAACTGGATAATTTGAATCTAAAGTTACTGTTTAGTGCCTGAATTCTAGGTAGTCTATGTAGTTAATTGAAAGAGTATCTTCAGATATCAGCTGGCTGGATGTACATTTGACATAAATGTAAAGATTAAATAATCTGGATTGTAACCTTCTCCCTATAGAGGATCTATTCACAGAGAACTGCTGTGGTAATAGGCAAGTTCAAAACATTTCCCAGGAAGAAAATTTAGACCTGAAAAAAAGCTTAGAGAAAGAAATAATTGAAGCCACAGATTTCTCTTGCATCACAATGAAAGGCTGGTAGATTACCTTGGTTTAGCTATATTAAAGACAGGAGTTACCCATTATCTGACTTCAATTATTAAAAAAAGAAAAAGGATTTTGAGAGGGATTACATTGGTGATAGTTCAACGGTTACATTAAAATATGTTTGGTACACATCAACCTATTGTATAGAGTGGTTGGGAGGGTTCGTCTGAAAATTATGATAAAAATGACAGAATATTCATTGCAGAATATTTATATTGAGGTGCCACTTCTAAAAATAAGAGAACAATAATTTTGCTAGTTGTTTGCTTCTCAAGTTCATTATCAGTACAAGAAAGTATTCGTGAACAAAAGAGGATAGTGCTTTAATTTTATTTGCTAGTCAAATCTTCCAAATACATTTCAGCTGTGAGTGAAACAAATATTAAGGAAGCATTTCAAAAACAAAGCTAGAGCGTGGCTTTGTCTCTCTTCTTCTCTAATTTTCTAGTTTCTCTCATCAGAAACTAGATGAGAGTTTACAGAGGGGAGTTATCATCCCTACCTCATTCTGACCTCTGTATTTATATTAGAATAATTTTGTTTGTTTCAGTGTGTCCTAATGCTGCCTCTATTTAACTGAAATATGAAGGTGTTTTTCACTTGAATCAGTACTTTAGTGTGTGCTCCTCTGGAAGTAGAGGAAGGCACGAGGACTTGGGTGCAGGTAGTTGATTTGGAATGTGATCCAGGGAGAAGGGAGGACAGAACAGAAAGAGACAGGGAAAGAGGAAAAGCCCTTATAAATGGATGATTGGAGTTACTGTTCTGGGCCACAGGGACTCTCTCCTGGAACCTCTGAGAAATTAACTCCCCCAAACTTCCTGACTAGGCTCAAACGAAGGCTGACCCTGTCAGCACACAAAAAGTCTGAGCTCCCAGGGAGCTGTCCATCACAGCGAAAGTCAGAGGTCCGCAGAGCGGAGGGACCAAGGTGTCTGCTGCAATCAGCTCCCTCTTTTCTTTCCTTTCTTTATGTGATTGACTTTTAAAAACCTTATATTACAAGGTCTTCAAATGCATCTTCGTTAAATTTTGTATTTTTTCTCATCATTCTAAGGCAGTGATATCTGCAAAGGATCTTTACTCGGTAATTCCAAAATTGTGCCACTTATAAAAAGAATATGCAATTGCTTTTGTTGTCTTATATTTCCTTATTAGCATTCTATCACTTGTTACTTTATCTAACCCTTTCTGGAATTTTTTTTTACACTCTTTACATGTAACCCGACTGCGAGATACTAGCTCCGTTTAAACTTTAATACCCGCAGTGTAAAAACTCAATGATATTTAGTGCTTGAGGAGCGCAGTATTCTGAATCTTGAAAGTTAGTTTTTTTGAACATCAAAGTTTTAAAAATTACAACTACTTTGCAATGGCTTTGGAAACAGACAGCTAGCATGCTTGATTCTAATTCCTCCTAAACTTTGGGAATCGGTGACTATGGAGGGGAATCACTAGCTTTGGCTTTCTTTCTTGGCTTTTCTTTTTTCTTTTTTTCTCTAGTTGTGGTTTTCTGTTCCAAATCACTGGAGTTGATTTAGACGTAGAGAAGGCAGTAAAATATTAACATGCTTTTCTACTCAATTTTTGTTTGTTTATATTGCAATAAAAATATTCAGAATTCTGCTAGATTATGGTACAGAACTTTATGGCTTCGATTATTTCTTTAAGCTTTCCACCAGTCCAAAGAGTTTCCTGCAAAGTAACTATGCAAGACACTTTGTTAGGTGCTGTTAAATGTTAAGGACTCAGATTGTTCAATCCTTTACTTTTCTATCCAGAAATAGAAAAATTAGGAATCTGACTGTTTACTCATCTGGCTTTTTCATCCTATTGGGGTTGGGGGAGGGAGAGGTAAACAACTCCATGAGAAAAGGGACTTTGCAGTTCTTATTCTCTCTTGTACTCCATCACCTAGCATATTGTCTTATACACAAAATTCAGAATTCAGCAATGAAATTACAAAATAAAAAAAGAGGCAGAATGTGTCTGTGTGTGTGTTTGCATATGTATGTGTATAAACCTAAAATACGTGTTGGCAAATGCAATATGTAGAACTTGTTTGGGAACTTATCCAATGATCCAATGTTAAAATTGAAAAAATAGAGCATTTTAATACTTACTAGATATTTGATATTAAAGGATGATTTTAAAGATTTTTAAAGGTATAATAATGCTATTGTGGTTTTGTTAAAATAAGTTCTTTTAGAGATGCATATTGAGATATTTATGGATATAATTATATTACATCTGGGATTTGTTTGAAAATAACCAATTTAGAAATTGAATAATGATATAAATGAAACAAGAATGGTCCTGAGTTGGTTGTTGTAGCTACATGATGCATACATGGGTGTCAATATTAATATGCTTTCTCTTTTTTATATACTTGAAATGTTCTATGATAAGAGAGTTTTAAAAAATGCTTGCACATATATGACTACTAATATATTAAACAACAAAACTGCAATGTCTCTCATCTCATACAAATAAAAATGGAATTGCTTAAATAACTGATAGTGATTTAAGTAATCCAGTTCCTCGTTGCCTCTCTAACCCCATCACCTCTTATTCTTTCTCACTCTTTCCATTCCAACCTTACTCTACCTCAAGCACTTTAGGCAGGCTCTTGTATTAGAACGTTTGCACCTAATAGCCCTCCTATCCAGAATGTGCTTCTTTAGACATCCACATGGCTTACAACTTTTAGATCTCTAAACAAATCTTTTCTTCTCAATGAGGTGTCCCTTACTGACTCTATTTCAAACAGCAACTCTTCTAACATATTACTGCCCTTCTACCCCCATTGTAATGTTTTTCCATTTTACTTAACACTATTTGTTATATATATATAATCTGTCTATTGACTATCTCCCCCAAATATAATGTAAACTCAATGAGGCTTAGGATTTTTAATCTATTTTATTTACTGCTGGCTCCCTGGTGCCTTTAAGGAATTCAACAAATATTTGTTGATGGAATAAATGAATCAAGTTATCATTAAACAATGTTAATCTGTATATTTACTTTTTGTTGTGTCCTATTATTTTGTTGATCTTTTGTCTGAAGTTGCAAACTATTGTCAAAAATGTTCTCTCTCATTCGTTGCTCTTTTGGCTTTAAGCTATATGGGATAACAATCTATATAGGATATCAACAGTTCATATGTAAAAATTATATTAATTTTCTCTGGCTATATTACTTGACATTTGGATTTTTATTTTTTTATTTACTAACAAAAATATGTGAGTTCCTCCTGCAATTTATCATCATCAGGCTAGACTTTACCACTAGAAGTACGTAATATGCTCTAATTTTAGGTTTCACTGCACATATATCTACTAGATTATTTATTCGAATTTTAAAATAAGGTTCTCTAGTAAGTTCCTCACTTACTTTTAAGATTTTTTTTGTTCTTACACCAAATGTTATCACACCTGAATATGACACTAAAATACTTCTCCTAAAAAAGGTTATGGAGAGCCATTCTCTATAATGTGTTCTTTCTCTACATGTAGGACCTGGCACAAATTAAGTTTTGGGCACTGAACATTACAGGGCAGAGAAAAATGATCTGGAAATGTAAAGAATGAAACCTTAATATATATTAGAAAATAAAAGTCTTGTTGAGAAGTTCAACATAAAAATTGACTTCTCAATTGCCTTAGTCATGTCTGCTATTTCATTCTCTTTTCTCTACAAATTTGTAATCAAATGTTACATATCGGATATGGCCTGAGTCAATTCTTACAAGAGAATGGGCTTTGATTTCTTAGCTATTGGTTATTAATGAATGTGTATGCTGAAGTTTCATTCAAGCCAGCACTTGTTAGAGAATAATATGCATTTTGAGTGTCCCGATATATCCTTTGTTTCCATCATTTCATGTGTATACAAAGAGTAGATGCAGTCAACAAGAATAATAGTCACTTTTCATTTTAAGTAGAAGATAAATTGTGCAAAGGTGAGTAATCTCTATTTTGTCTAGAGAACAAAGTGTCTGAAGCCAATACTCTCTATCTATCCACATGAACTGAAATAAATGTTATCTTCAAATTTTTACTTATCTATAATGTTGGATTCAAGTAACAGCATTAAAATTAAGAGAAATGATCCTAGATGACTGAATTTTCAGTGATTTCTATATTAAAATGTCTCTGTAACCAAAGAAATAATTTGTACGATAACTTGTAGAAGTGCTGACATAAATTTACAACCCAATGAAATACTAGGAAACTGGTCAAAGGCCCATATCAATATCAATAACCTTCCACCAGACACAATGTGCATTTCTGTGGACACAATTATTTGCATCACTTTCATTTTTCTACCACTTTTATCTCTACAAAATTGAAAAATAGCTTAGTCAAAGATGAACAAAAAGTGGTAATAACCTAGATGGATGAGCTAGCCAAGATACCCACAAATTTGTAACTTCTGACAATTTTTCTTTACCTTCTCTACCCATCTAGCTCATTCTTCAGATATACTGTATGGAAAGGAAAAAGAAGTAAGGGGAACTGTGGAGTTCTTACTTGACTGATACTGTTTTTAGTTTATGGCATGAACTTTAACCCACATAGGTGTTTAAACACTCTCTTGAGAGCACCTTTGGGAATTCTCCAGAGCCCTCAATTGCTGAGACATGTCAGAGCAATTTCTTTAATGGGATGATATATTATTCTCTGGATCATAACTTTCTCTTTGTTCCGTCTCTAGACATCAGGAGATAACCCCAGCTTCTCTTTGTTGAGATTCGTTTACCACCATGTCTCTTGAACAGGTCACGAGGCAACTCCTGGCATCTCTCTTACATACGGCGCACATCTGGTTACTCTGTTGCTTGCTTTAACAAATTTTGTGATTGCAATCCTCCCAATGAACCCACTTTAATTTCAGTGCTCGTATAAGTAGTTCACAATCCAATTTCTCACCCTTTATGTTACTCAGGTGAGATTCAGACATATATGTGTCCACACTGCTGGAGTCACATTCCAATATCATCAAATACTCCTATTTAAGTCTTATTTAGATTGGATTTTGTAGGGGGGCTGGGGAGTGGGGGAGAGGAAGTGAGAGGTAGTGAGACTCACAGAATACCAATAACTCCCACGAAAATAAATGTCCATCAATCTTCACTCTCCTCTTCCTTGACTTTTGTAATCTTTTTTATTAGCTGGAGGTGGGTGAGGTGGGTATCTTAGGGTTGCAAATCTGGTCTTCTGCTCTCTGCTTTGAAAGTCCTGAATATTAGTGTAACTTACAAATATATATTCTGTAGTTTTAATACTTTATGAAAACTGAGGCTGGGAGTGTTCCACTTTCACATCTTAGTTTTGAGAAAAAGTCATTACAGTTTTAATTTCCATGTTGTCATATGTACCTCATAGTCAAATAAAAGAAATCTGGTCTGAGGTAAGGAGAGGTTTTATTCAAAAAGATTATTATAATAAGGGAAGGAGGGTGCTATTTCAATATGGGAAGGGAACTATTGCAACGAGAGAATGCTCTGACCATAAAATCTGCAAGTTTCACATAGGGTCAGGCAGAGAGAAATTTCCTCTTACCACCAGGAGTAAATACAGCTAGAAAGAACTGGGTATGGGGGAGCATGCAAAGAGGGTGAAGTGATCTGACATTTGAGCAGAAAATGCTCTCTGGAGCAGAGAGTCTGTTAAGTGAGGGTAAATCCATATCAGATGTTGATGCTGGCTTAGGCTAAGAGACAGTTCAGGGGCTTGTGGGCAATAAAGGAGCTTAACTCAAGTTTGGTCAAGTTATGTTAGCAAGTACTTGGTCCAGGTGGTCACTGGGTACAAAGAAAGGGAATCTGCAGGGTCTATGTCTGGCCTTGTCATAGGCAAACAAGAGGGGCATCCATGTATTTTATCTACCTTATATAGGAAAGGGTGGTTCTTTGTCATTAAGCTGTCTGGGGAACACAAAATGGTGGGGAGATTTCTTCACATCCCTGTTTTCCAGAGCACAAGGTTCAGGAAATGTTTGACATTATTACCTAACATCATCTGTGTAATCTAATTTATTTCTGTTAATAAAATGTCCTTAAAACAGTTTCTCCAGATGCATCCTCTAATAGAGAAACTAATGAGATTTTATTTTTTGAGAGTAACAAAAAAGAAGGCAGGATGCAATTTTGCGTGGATACTGGGAGAAAAATTGTCTTTGGCAGCTCTATTTCTGAAGAGGTACAAAGCTTCGGGCCCTTAAAATGAGGCCATGTAGCTGGAACCTCTATCACATTTTTGCTAAGAGTCCCTATGTGAATAATTCTAGGCGATTCTAAGCCTAGTGAAGAATATATTTGTGTTAAAGAAAACTAGAATGCTCCTATGTAAGAGGAAGCAAAGTTTATCCTGTTAGTCTGAGCACTAGACTGGAAGATAGAACTCTAGTTTCTATTTACAGCTTCAGTGGAGATTTGCTAGAGTCCCTCAGGGCTCCCCTGCCTCAGTCTCCATGTTTCTATGAGTTATTTGCAAAAACATTTCACAAACTCCTTAAGTAGTCGTAGACACAGCAAGAATCAGTGCTGAACTTTGCTTGTATATACACATAAGAAAACATCAATACATGAAAGAGTTGTCAAAGACTAAATATATGTTTATTAAAACCTGCATGATATATTAGAATGAAATAAAACTTTAATTGAATGCTTACTACATATCAGGCTTTGTTCTAAGCTCTTTACATAGATTCTTTCATTTAATACTTGTAACAGCACTTTGAGGTTGATACCATTATTTACCTTGCTGTTACATATGATGTAACTAAAGGAAGGAGAGGTTAATTAACTGGCCCAAGGTCACATACTAGAGAAATGAGGTTTTGTTATCCTGGTGGCTTGACTTCAACAAGTTACTGTTGATAGGCAATCAAAATAAAGGGCCTAATCAATTAGGGTCTCAATCAACTTTCTGTGTCAACAACTAGTCCATCTGATAGGAAATCTTTGGTAAGTAAAGGTTTTAGTTGTATCAATATACGGACAAAAAATATATATATATATTTATATTTCTGTCTTAGATTTGAAGGAGCCCACCTGCATGTTGAGCATTTACAATTGAATGCCATCTGTATTTAAAAAATTTGCAAAATAAAAATCTGAATAGATGCACATCTTTATAATTGATATTTCTCATAACTAATGTTATGGTGAGTAACATTATTTTACAAGCTGTTCTTTGAAGGGTTAATGAGGCTAGCTTTAGCCTATAACTCCGTTTCCAGATAATTCTTGAGTAAATGGGAACATTATGTGTTAATAGATTCATTTATCATAGCACTCTAAAGCCTGACAGACCATACAATACCACATTTTGCCTATTTGTCATAACTCAACCCCCCATGCACTACAGAACCTATGGCGCCTGTGAGTTTATGAGATTATATTGAAATTTATCAATTGAATATTGCCTTTTATGGTAATTTATATACATGGCAGGTACATAATTAGGTAACTATCTCTCTTAGAAAATAAAACAATTGACTTCCCTTTTCTGGAAAGATCAAACAAAATTTGGAAGCTTGAATTCGTCCAGATAATCACTTGTTTCCAATCTCGCAAATATGAGCTAAAATGAATCAAAGCCTGAAAAATAGAAAATGTGTTCCTGGAATTTATATCACCATCTTAGTCTATATAGCAGATCATTCTTGAGTTCTTCAAGCTGTTTCACGATTAAGAAATAAAACTTTCTAAAAATTAAAAGTCACATTTTTCTCACAGCAGGCAGCAGCCTATAAGTTCCATAAGAGCTGGGTATCCCAGAGCAAAATTTGGCCCTAAAAGTGATCTAAGGAACTACAAAAAGTGAAAATGAATTTCCTCTGCTAGCCCATATGCTCAGCTTCCAGAATTTGTTTTCTGGTAGCTCAGAGCTGCCATGGTTGTTTGGGGGTTTTGAACTCCCTGTTCTCTCAGAGAGGGAAGGACCTGGCTGGATAAGCCATTAATACGTTTGACTTTATATGTCCTTTGTGATGGCCAGTGTGCCAAGATATCTTCAGAATGTAGAGTATTTAGTAAGTTTATCAACAAACAGGAAGAACATCTTCAGTTATATAGCTAAATCTAAATTTTAAAATGGAGAGTGGGGGAAGCATGCAATTAGAAAGTAACAGTGGGAGACATTTGTTCGTAACATAACACTAGAGTCAGGAAAAGATGTATTCATGCAGCTGAAGTTCTGTTAGAATCATCGAGAGATTAGCTGATTTACTGAGAGCCTCAGTAAACTATTTCAAAGAATTAGAATTTTAAAAAGGGAGTTTTTGATAAATTAACACATTTCACATTAAATGTCAGATAATTTTGAGGTTCATGGTTTATTTTTACTACATGTAGTCACCTAAATGTTTGCCAAGAAATACTTCATGGTCTCTATGAAAGTTATATACATGTATAAATTATTATTATTATGAATACTTATACATTTATAGTTTTCCTGTTCTTCACTTGATAATCAAGATATACCAGAAAGGGCTCAGGTTAAAATTAATTTAATTAAAAATTGATTAGACAATTGTCCTCTGGATCAGCAGTTTTCTTTTTTAAATTTTTTATTGAAGTATAGTTGACATACAATACTATATTAGATTCAGGTGTACAACATAGCGATTGGACGTTGATATACATTATGAAACAATCACCACAACAAGTCTAGTGACTGTCACCATATGAAGTTATTACAGTATTTTTGACTGTATTCCCTATGCTGTACATTACATTCCTGTGACATTTATTTTATAACTGGAAGTTTGTACCTCTTAATCACCTTCACTCATTTTGCCCATCCCCAACTCCCTCCTTTCTGGTGACCACCAATCTGTTCTTTGTATCTATGAGTTTGCTTCTGTTTTGTTTTGTTTGTTCCTTTGTTTGTTTTTTTTTTTTTTGTTCCACATATAAGTGAAATCATTTAGCATTTGTTTATCTCTATCCGAATTATTTCACTTAGCATAATACTGATGTCACAAATAGCAAGATTTCATTCCTTTTTATGGCTGAGTAATGTTCCATTGTGAATATATACCACATCTTTATCCATTCATCTATTGATGGAAACTTAGGTTGCTTCTATATCTTGGCTATTATAAATAATACTGCAATGAACGTAGGGGTGCATATAGCATTTCAAATTAGTGTTTTTGTTCAGATTAATATCAAGAAGTGGAATTGTTGGATCATATGGTACTTCTATTTTTAGTTTTATGAGGAATCTCCATACTGTTTTCCATAGTGGTTGCACCAGTTTACATTCCCACCAACAGTGTATGAGAGTTCCCTTTTCTCCACATAGTCACCAACACTTGTTATTTCTTGTCTTTTTGACAATAGATGTTCTGACAGGTGTGAGGTGATATCTCATTGTGGTTTCAATTTGCATTTCCCTGTTGATTAGTGATGTTGGGCATCTTTGCATGTGTCTGTTGGCCATCTCTATGTCTTCTTTGGAAAAATGTCTATTCAAGTCCTCGGCCCATTTTTTAATTGGATTGTTTGTTTTTTTTGCTATTGAGTCATATGAGTTCTTTATATGATTTTGGTTATTAACCCCTTATCAAATATATCATTTGCAAACATCTTCTCCTATTCAGTAGGTTGCCTTTTTGTTTTGTTGATGGTTTCCTTTACTGTATAAAAGCTTTTTAGTTCGATATAGTCCCATCTGTTTATTTTTGCTTTTGTTGCCTTTGCTTCAGGAGATAGATCCAAAAAGACATTATAAACACTAGTGTCAAAGAGGTGACTGCCTATATTTTCTCCTAGGAGTTTTATGGTTTCACGTCTTGCATTTATGTCTTTAATCCATCTTGAGTTTATTTTTGTATATGGTATAAGAAAGTGGTCCAGTTTCATTCTTTTGCATGTAGCTATCCAGTTTTCCTAACACCATTTATTGAAGAGACTGTCTTTTCCTCATTGTGTATTCTTGCCTCCTTCATCATAGGTTAATTTACCATATAAGTGTGGGTTTATTTCTGGGCTCTCTATTCTGTTTCATTGATCTATGTGTCTATTCTGTTTCATTGATCTATGTGTCTATTCTGTTTCATTGATCTATGTGTCATTGATCTATGTGCCAGTACCATACAGTTTTGATTATTATAGTTTTGTAGTATAGTTTGAAATCAGGAAGCATATTACCTCCAGCTTTGTTCTTCTTTCTCAAGATTGCTTTGGTCATTTGGAATCTTTTGTGGTTCTATACAAATTTTAGGGTTATTTATTATAGTTTTGTGAAAAATGCTGTTGGTATTTTGATAGGGGTTGCCGTGAATATGTAGATTGCACTCGGTGTTATGGACATTTTAACAATATTCTTCCAATCCATGAGCACTACATTTATTTGTGTCATCTTCAGTTTTTTTCATCAGTGTCTTATAGTTTTCAGAGTACAGGTATTTTATCTTCTTGGTTAAATTTATTCCTAGGTATCTTATTTTTTTGATGTAATTGTAAATGTAAATTGTGATTGTATCATATCAGTTGCAGATAGTGAGAGTTTTACTTCTTCCTTTCCAGTTTGGATCCCTTTTATTTCTTTTTCTTGTCCAATTGTTGTTGCTAGGACTTCCAATACTATGTCAAATAAAAGTGGCAAGAGTGGGCATCCTTGTCTTCTTCCTGATCTTAGAGGAAAATCTTTCAGCTTTTCACTGTTGAGTATGACGTTGCCTGTGGGCTTGTCATATATAACTTTTATTATGTTGAGGTATATTCCCTCTATACCCACTTTTTTGAGAGTTTTTATCACAAATAGGTGTTCAATTTTGTCAGATGCTTTTTCTGCATCTGTTGAGATCCTTCATTTTTTAATGTAGTGTATCATGTTGATTGATTTGTGGATGCAAACATATCTCACTTTATTGCATTTCACAGATACTGTGTTTTTTTCTAAATTGAAGATCTGTGGCAACCTTGCATCGAGCAAATCTGTCGGCACCATTTTTCCAAGAACATTTGCTCGCTTTGTGTCTCTGTGTTACATTTTGGTATTTCTCTCAGTATTTCAAACTTTTTCATTATTATTATATTTCTTGATCTGTGATCAGTGATTTTTGATGTTACTGTTATAATTGTTTTGGGATGCCACAAACCGCACCCATAAAAGATGCCAAACTTAATTGTTCAATGCTTTGTGTGTTCTGTCTGCTCCACTGAGTGACCATTCCCCTCTCTCTTGTCCTCTTCTCAGGCTTCCCTATTCCTTGAGACACAAAAATGTTGAAATTAGGCCAATTAATAACTCTACAATGGCCTCTAAGTGTTCAAGTGAAAGAAAGAGTCACACATCTTTCACTTTAAGTGAAAAGCTAGAAACGATTAAACTTAGTGAGGAAGACACGTCAAAAGCCAAGATAGGTTGAAATCTAGGACTCTTGCACCAATTAGCCAAGTTGTGAATACAAAGGAAAAGTTCTTAAAAGAAATTAAAACTGCTACTCCAGTGAACATATGAATAAGAAAACAAAACAACTTAATTGCTGAAATGAAGGCAGTTTTAGTGGTCTAGATAGAAGATCAAACCAGCCACAATATTCTCTTAAGCCAAAACCTCGTCCAGAGCAATGACCTAACTCTCTTTAATTTTATGAAGGCTTAGAGAGGTGAGGAAGCTGCAAGAGAAATATTTGAAGGTAGCGGAAGTTGGTCATGGAGTTTAAGGAAAGAAGCCTTCTCCATAACGTAAAAGTACAGGGTACAGCAGCAAGCGCTGATGTAGAAGCTGCAGCAAGTTATCCATGAGATCTAGCTAAGATAATTAATGAAAGTGGCTATGCTAAACAACAGATTTTCAATGTAAACAAAACAGCCTTATCTTGGAGGAAGATGCCATCTAAGACTTTCATTGCTAGAGAGGAGAAGTCAGTGCCTGGCTTCAAAGCTTCAAAGGACAGGCTGACTCTCTTTTTAGGGGCTAATGCAGTTGGTGACTTTAAGTTGAAGCCAATGATCATTTACCATTCTGAAAATCCTAGGACCCTTAAGAATTATGCTAATTCTACTCTGCCTGTGCTCTACAAATGGAACAACAAAGCCTGTATGACAGCACATCTGTTTACAAGACGTTTTACTGAATATTTTTAAGTCCACTATTGAGACCTGCTTAGAAAAAAATTCCTTTCAAAATATGACTGCTCATTGACAGTGCACCTGGTTGCCCAAGAGCTCTGATGGAGATGTACAACAAGATTAATCTTGTTTTCATGCCTGCTAACACAACATCCATTCTGCAGCTCATGAATAAACAAGTACTTTTGACTTTCAAGTCTTATTATTTAAGAAATACATTTTGTAAGGCTATAGCTGCCATAGATAGTGATCTCTTTGATGGATCTAGGCAAAGTAAGTTGAAAACCTTCTGGAAAGAATTCACCATTCTATATGCCATTAAGAACATTTGTGATTCATGGGAAGAGGTCAAAATATCAATATTAACAGAAGTTTGGAAGAAGTTGATTCCAACCCACCTGGATGAATTTGAGGGATTCAAGACTTCAGTGGAGGAAATAACTGCAGATGTGGTGGAAAGAGCAAGAGAATTAGAATTAGAAGTGGAGCCCGAAGATGTGACTGAATTGCTGAAATATCACACTAAAATTTTAAGGAGGAGGAGTAGCTTCTTATGGATGAGCAAAGAAAGTGGTTTCTTGAGATGGAACCTACTCCTGGTGAAAATGCTGTGGAGATTGTTGAAATGACAACAAAGGATTTAGAATATTATATAAACTTAGTTGATAAAGCAGCAGCAGGGTTTGAGAGGAAGAACTTCAATTTTGAAGGAATGTGTACTGTGGGTAAAATGCAATCAAGCAGCACTGAATCCTAGAGAGAAATTTTTTGTGAAAGGAGGAATATATCAATGTGGCAAACTTCATTGTTGTCTTATCTTAAGAAATTGCCGCAGCAGCTCCAAACTTCAGCAACCATCACCCCGGTCAGTTAGCAGCCATGAACATTGAGGAAAAGCCCTCCATCAGCATAAAATTATGACTCACTGAAGACTTAGATGAAGGTTAGTATTTTTTAGCAATATAGTAGTTTTTAATTGTTATGTACATTGTTTTTTGGACATAATGCTATTGCACACTTAATAGACTACAGTATGGTGTAAATATAAATTTCAAAAATTTGTGTGACTCACTTTATTTTGATATTTCCTTTATTGTGGTGGTCTGAAATTAAACCCACATATCTCAATATGCCTGTATTGAACCATACTTGCATCCCTGGGATAAATCTCAGTTGATCATGGTGTATGATTCTTTGAAATGTTTCATTGAGTTTGGTGTGATAATATTTTGTTGAGCTTTTCTGCAACTATGTTCATCAGGAATATTGGCTCTGTAATTTTCCTTTTTGTAGTGTCTTTGTCTGCTTTTGTTACCAGGGTAATTCTGGGCTCATAGAATGAGTTTGGAATGTTCTTTCCTCTTCAACTTTTCAGAATGGTTTGAGAAGGATAGGTATAAATCTTTAACTGTTTGGTAGAATTCACCTGTGAAGCCCTCTGGTCCTGGACTTTTGCTTGTTGGCAGTTTTCTGATTACTGATTCAATTTTATTTCTACTAATTGATCTGTTTAGATCTTCTATTTCTTCCTGATTCAGTCTTGAAAGATTGTATGTTTCTAATAATTTATTCATTTCATCTAGGTTGTCCAATTTGTTGACATATAATTGTTGATAGTAGTCTCTTATCCTTTGTATTTCTGTGGTATCAGATGTAACATCCCTCTTTTATTTCTGAATTGATTTATTTGAGCCCTCTCTCTTTTCTTCTTGATGGGTCTGGCTAAAGGTTTGTCAATTTTGTTTATCTTTGCAAAGAACCAGCTCTTATTTTTATTGATCCTTTCTATTGATTTTTTAGTCTCTATTTCATTTATTTCCACTTTGATTTTTATTATTTTCTTCCTTCTACTAACTTTGGGCTTTGTTCTTTTACTAGTTCAAGGTGTAAATTTAGATGGTTTATTTGAGATTTTTCCTATTTCTTGAGATAGGTCTGTATCACTATAAACTTCCCCTTAGAGGTGGTTTTGCTGCATCCCACAGATTTTGGAAATTTGTGTTTCCATTTTCATTTGTCTCAAGATATTTTTTTATTTCTTCTTTGATTTTCTTTGTTGACCCATTGGTTATTTAGTAGCATGTTGTATAACCTCCACATGTTTCTAGTTTTTCCAATTTTCTTCTTGTAATTGTTTTCTAGTTTCATACAGTTGTGGTCAGAAAAGATGCTTAATATGAATTCAGTCTTCTTACATTTGAGACTTTTTTGTCATGTAACATATGGTCTATCTTGGAGAATGTTCCATGTGCACTTGAAAAGAATGTGTATTCTGCTGTTTTGTGGTGGAATGTTCTGTATATACTTATTAAGTCTATTTGGTCTAATGTATCATTTAAGGCCCATGTTTTCTTATTGATTTTCTGTCTAGATGGTTTATGTGTTGATGTAGTGGGGTATTAAAGTTCCCTACTATTATTGTATTATTGTCAATTTCTCCCATTACATCTATTAATATTTGCTTTATGTATTTAGGTGTCCTATGCCAAGTATGTAGATATTTACAGGTGTTATATCCTCTTGTTGGATTGATCCCTTTATCATTATATAATGCCCTTCTTTGTCTCTGGTTACAGTTTTCATTTTAAAGTCTATTTTGTCTGATACAAGTATTGCTACCCCAGCTTTCTA
Source organism: Diceros bicornis minor (assembly GCF_020826845.1). Taxonomy (NCBI): domain Eukaryota; kingdom Metazoa; phylum Chordata; class Mammalia; order Perissodactyla; family Rhinocerotidae; genus Diceros; species Diceros bicornis. Next base: position 54,709,793 of record NC_080750.1, on the reverse strand, counting down.
TTTTCATTTGCATGGAATATCTTTTTCCATCCTTTACTTTCAGTCTGTGTGTGTCTTTACGTCTGAAGTGAGTCTCTTGTAGGTAGCGTATAGATGGGTCTTGTTTTTTCATCCATTTAGCCACCTTATGTCTTTTTTTGGAATGATTAGTCTATTTACATTGAAAGTAATTATAGATAGGTATGTACTTATTGACATTACATTAATTGTTTTCTGGTTGTTTTTGTAGTTCTTGCCTCTCTTGTTCTCTTTCCTTGTGATTTGATGACTTTCTTTAGTGTTATGTTTGTATTCATTTCTCTTTATTTTTTGTGTATCTATAATAGGGTTTTGTTTTTTGGTTACTGTGAAGTTCAAATATAATGATCTATCTATATAGCAGTCTATTTTAAGTTAGTGGTTGCTTAAGTTTGAGTGTATTTGGAAAGCACTAGGTTTTCCCCCTGCCCACGTTTTATGTTTTTGATGTCACATTTTACATCTTTTTATTTTGTTTATCCCTTAACTAATTTTTGTAGATACAGATGATTTTACTACTTTTGTCTTTTACCCTTAAAACTGGCTATATAAGTGGTTGATCCACTACCTTTACTATGTATTTGCCATTATCAGTGGGATTTTTTCTTTCATAATTTTCTTTTTTCAAGTTATGGCCTTTTTTTCCCATTTAAAGAAGTCCCTTTATCATTTCTTGTAAGGCTGGCTTAGTGGTAATGAACTCCTTTAGCTGTTGCTTGTCTGGGAAATTCTTTATTTCTCCTTCAATTCTTTATGATAACGCTAATGGGTAGAGTATTCTTGGTTGTAAGTTTTTTCCTTTCAGCACTTTGAATATATTGTGCCACTCCCTTCTCGCCTGTAAAGTTTCTGTTGAAAAATCAGCTGAGATTCTTATGGAAGTTCCCTTTTATGTAACTAGTTGTTTTTCTCTTGCTGCTTTTAAGATTCTTTCTTTATCTTTAACTTTCGACATTTTAATTATAATGTGTCTTGGTGTGAGTCTCTTTGGATTCATGTTATTTGGGACTCTGTGCTTCCTGGACTTGGATGTTTCTTTCCTTCATCAGGTTGGGGATGTTTTCAGCCATTATTTCTTCAAAAGTTTTTCTATCTCTTTCTTTTTCTCTTCTCCTTGTAGGACCCCTATAATGCAAATGTTAGTATCCTTAATGTTGTTCCCAGAGGTCCCTTAAGCTATCTTTGTTTTTATTTATTTACTTTTTGCTGTTCTGATTGGGTGATTTCCACTACCATGTCTTCCAGATCATTAATCTGTTCTTCTGCATCATCTAATCTGCTTTTGAGTCCCACTAGTGTATTTTTCATTTCAATTATCATATTCTTAAGCTCTGATTGTTTCTTTTTTTATATATTTTATCTATTTGTTGAAGTTCTCACTGTGTTCATCCATTCTTCTCTTGAGTTTAGTGAGCATCTTTATAACCATTACTTTGAACTCTTTATCTGGTAGATTGCTTATCTCCATTTCATTTAGTTCTTTTTCTGAAGTTTTGTCCTGTTCTTTTGTTTGGAACATATTCCTTTGTTTCCTCATTTTGCCTAACTCTCTGTGTTTGTTTCTATGTGTTAGATAGATCAGCTACATCTTCCAGCCTCAAACGGGTAGCTTTATGTAGAAGGTATCCTGTGGGGCCTAGTAGTGCAATCCCATTGGTCACCAGAGCCAGGTGCTCCAGGTGTGTCCCCTGTGTAAGCTGCATGTGCCCTCCTATTGTGCCTGAGCCATGATTGCTGCAGGTGCACTGGTGTGCTGGGCTGGCCCCCTGGGGAAGGACCTTTTTGGAGGGACTCTGGTGCTGGCCAGGGTCACTTGCCTGATGGGGCAAGCTAGGACCAAGTTTGAATGAATGCCATCTAGGGTGGGTCTGCAGGGGAATGCCAGGGAAGGGCAAGCATTACTAGAAAGGTAGATGGAGAGTGTCAGAAATGGCACCTGCCAGGTCCGGGCCAGCTAGGTAGAAAAAGATCAAAAAAACAAATGGCACCTTCCAGCACTACTGTCCCCAGAGAAATTCCAACAGATCCCTGCCCCTCTGGCATGTGCCCTAAAATTAGTCAATGAATCTCCCTCACATATAACCCAAGCACTTCTCAAGCTGCTGCCTCTGTGCCCGGACTCATGCAAGTGAGTTTGTGTGTGTGCTCTTTAAGAGCAGATTCTTTGTTTTTTATAGCCTTCCTGCTCTCTCACTGGTAAGCCACACTGGTTTTCAAAGCCAGATGTTATAGGGTCTCATCTTCCCAGTGCAGGTCCTCTGGGCTAGAGACGCTGATGTGTGGCTTGGGCCCTTCAACTCATCTGGGAGGATCTCCACTGTTGTGATATCCCTCCTGCTTGTGGGTTGCTTCAGTGGGAGTGTGCGTCCTGACTAGACCACATCTACGCTCCGCCTACTGGTATTGATATGGCTTTTTCTTTATATCCTTCATTGTGGAGAATCTGTTCTGTTAGTGTTCAGGTGGTTCTCAGCAACAGTTGTTCTATACGTAGTTGTAGTTTTGATGTGTCCATGGGAGGAGGTGAGCTAAGGATCTTCCTACTCTGCCATGTTGATCCAGATTCTGGATCAGCAATTCTTAATAAGTCCATCAAAGATTCCAATTGCTAACTGTTCCTATATGTATTGGGGCTTCAGATCCATCTTATCTATATTGTATTTATTTCTGTAAGTTAAATTCCTACTCTTGTTGTAAGGTACAGAGCAGAAGCCAGTCCTCCATGTCTTCTTTACTTGTTCCAGTTACTTATTTTCTGGGTCCCTAAAGCACTGTGTTCTTTTATTTCTTTAACCACATACTGTTTTTAAGTTTTTGTTTGTATTCCAAAAAATATTTGAATGTGATTTTATACAGCACAGAATGCAGTCTTCTTGTCATCATAGAAGCAAAATTTAAATTAGACAGAAGCCATCTGCCAATTTTGCCACATTTTCTTAGTAGTCTCCTTTGCTTTAAACTCCAAGAAAAAATCTAGGAATTCATTATTTTTTCTGACACACATATGCATTACATGGAAGCTATCATTTTATGGGGCTCCAAGTTCTTTCCTTGACTCCTTAAACCTAAAGATGCTAAAGTCTTCTCACTGCTGCTCATTTTTGGGGTTAAACACCTTTATCAGTACCCTCTGTACATACTGTTTTCATTCATTCACTTGTACAATCTTTGTTGGATTCTGTTTTCTGGCAGGACTTTGACCAACTCAGGGAGGAAGACACATGTCTTTTACTGTGTGCTTCTTTTAGTATAAGAAAGCCTAGCTTGGATCTTTATAAGTCCCAGAACTTTAGTATTTTTTGTTTTAAATTTAGAAATATCAAACAGCATTTTAGCCCCTTTAGTTTTCAACACTTGTTTTCATTAAATTTCTTAAATTATTTGACTTCTTGTTTTCAAATGGATTTATCCCTATACTCACTTTCTTCATTTTTATGAACTTCTAGGTGAATTTCAAAGAAGTTCCCTTCTGGATTACCACACCGTCAAGAATGAGTTTGATTTGATAGGGAATGGTTGTGGGATGGAGGGACTGGTGCAGTTGTGCCCCATTTTTCTCTCCTCTACATTCTCCTCAGTGGACCACTGTCCCCTTATCATGACTATGGGAAAGAAGCAAAACCCTGTGGGATCAGCATGGCATTATCTTTTGACAGAGACTGAAATATTGTGAGGGAGAAATGTGTACAGGACAACAGCTTTTCATGCTTTAGAGAAGTCCACTGGGCTTATACTACAGAGCTCAGATCCAGGATGCTTGGCATAAGGGATTCTGGGAAAGTGTAGATTCTCTAGTAGCTGCAATAGCAGTCTTACAACAGTAAAAGAATGTTCTTGCAACCACTGTCCATCTGCTTCTCTGTCCCCAGACGGAGGAATGCTGGGAACGTAGACATCAACATAAACATTACATAAGTGGCAACAGAATAGGTTTCCTCTGTTAGTTTAACTTTCTCACAGTATCCCCCAGAATGTTTCTGTGGTGTAAGCACCTGCTAGTAAGTATGTTTCAGCTCCTAAATTCCAACACTAATAAATTTAGTGACATGGAAAGTCTCTGACAAGATAGTAAGGTGAATGTGTTTTTCTCTCTAGCAGTTAGTCTTAATGCAAAGAAATTTAACTATTGGAAATTGTTTGATATTAGTGATTTTATGTGTTTCTATCCTCACTAATTAGGATGAAAGTAGTTGATCTTTAAAAACTATTGCCTGAATCAGAGAATTAAACACAGATACATAGTGGCTGATGCTTGAAATGTTATAAACTAAGCAAGTTATAAAAAGTTGTAAAATTTCTAGTTTCCAAGTAGGGGTTTTTTTGTCATATATTATTATGGCCTATATGAATTTAATTTAGTGATGCTACAGGAAAGTTATTATTAGGTACTTTATTTCCACAAATTAATTACAATTTAGCCTATATGAATTATTAGTACAATAACAAAGAAAAAATTTACAGTCATCAAGGCTATGCATTTAATACAGGGAGCTGGTATGTTTATATTTCTGATTTAACAATGCAATTGTACGTTTCTAATAAAATCATCCATGTAGGTTTAAGTGTATTACTCTTAAATTGAAACTATAATTTGAAGATCAAAAGGATATAGAAAACTATAACTCATCTGACAGGGGTATTCCTGAAAACAGCTATATTATCCCTCAGATAAATTTTCAAACAGTAACTTTCTAATTTGAGGGATCTGAATTGGGATAAATTTTCTACTTTCACTCTTTGGAAATGTTCTTTATGTTTCCCAGTTAAGCTTTCAGTATATGCTATTTGTTCCTCTAACAAAATAATGAATACTCTGCCTAATGTAAAATGATGATCTGATAAACATAATTACATGATTGATAAAACAACAAAGCAAAATTGAATTTCCCTATATAGTGCCTTTTTATAATTCTTTATTTTATAAAACGAAGAAAGTCACAGGGCATAAGAATACAGCCACTGCCTTTCTAGAAACATTTTTTAAATTAAATCTCAAGTCACAGAACCAAAGAAAATCAAATTGGCACAGGGAAAACAAATAAAAATGTAATTTAGATGGCACAGAATAATTATTCACAACATATCAAATCAGTTCGGAATTCTAGTTTTTTGTATTTCTGAATGCAGGTTAGCACAATACTCTCCAGGAAGAAATAATGGAATAGATAACCAGCCTAAATAAGATTGCTTGCCAAAATTTCAAAAAAAAGTTTAATTTTATATTTCCAAATTCAGTGAAAGTGCTAACCTCATCATTCTCATATTTTTTTTAACTATTTTATGCAATAAATATTACAAAAGGTAAAAAACAAACTTTATAGGCAGGTTTTCTTTTTGATACAGGGACATCAAGGCACATTTTATGGGAGAATATTATTCTTCTTTATGACAATTATCTTTGAAAAGTAAGAGCTAAAATCTTAATATCAATAACTTTTAATAATTTATTATTTTAAATTTATGAACACACTTATATATATTTTTTAGCCTATACTACCCCCCAGAAAATGAATTATATAAACTTAGGGTATTTTCTGCTAAAAATAGATCAATTATACCCTAAAATCATATTTTTTTGAGTTATAAGATATGCTTGTTATTCTATTGCTTGCGGATTTTAGGAAATCTATGTTTTGTTTTTTCATTGGGTGATCGATTCTTTCATTGATTGATTTATTCATTTCTTAACTATATGCTATGCACTGTGCTAGCAGTGGGGATAAAGTGATGAATGAGCTGGATTTCAAGCATGCCTTTAAAATTGTGCAGAAAAGAACACAGACAGTTAAAATCACTATGAATTCCATGGACAATAAAGGTAATAAAGGAATGCTATAAACTCTATGCGTATAAAAAATATGCTCATAAGAAAACTACAGACGAATATCTCTCATGAAAATAGATTCAAAAATCTTCAACAAAATATTAGCAAATCAAATTCAACAATATATAAAAAGAATTATACTCCATGACCAAAAGAAATTTATCTCAGTTATACAAGGCTGGTTCAACATTTGAGTATCAATTAATATAATCTATCACATCAATAGGCTAAAGAAGAAAAATCACATCATCAATAGATCCAAAAAAAAATTTAGAAAAAATGCAATACCGATTCGTGGATAAAAACTCTCAGTAAACCAGGAATAGAGGGGACTTCCTCAACTTCATAAAGACAATATACTGAAAATTTATGGCTAACATCATACTTAACATTGGGAAACTCAAAGATTTCTTACTAAAGATCAAGAACAAGGCAGTATGTCCCCTTATCACCACTTTTCAACATTTTACTGTAAGTCTTAGCTAATGCAATAATACAAGAAAAGGAAATACAAGCTAGATTGGAAAGGAAGAAATAAAATTATTTTTTCTTACAAGACATCGTTGTCTATGTAAAAAAAAAAAAAAAAAATCTGGAAGATCAACAACAAATAACACTCCTGGAACTAATAAGTGATTATAGTGAGGTTGCAGATACTAGGTTAATATACAAAAGTCAATTGTTTTCCTACATGTCAACAATGAATAAGTAGAATTTGAAATTAAACAATAACATTTATATTAATACCCCCCAAAATGAAATACTTAGGTATAAATCTAACAAAATATGTATAAGATCTATACGAAGTATAGATCATACAGAAAACTACAAAACTCTGATGAAAAAATTAAAGATCTAAGCAAATAGAGATATATTCCGTGATCATGAATAGGAAGACTCAATATTGTCAATATGTCAGTTGTTCCTAACTTGACCTATAGAGTCAATGTAGTCTCGATCATAATACCAGCAAGTTATTTTTTGAATAATGATAAACTGATTCTAAAGTTTATATGGAGAGGTAAAAAATATATGGAGAGGTAAAATAGCCAACACAATATTGAAGGAGAAGAACAGAGATGGAGGATTGACACTGCTCCACTTGAAGACATACTATAAAGCTACAAGACAGAATGGCATTGTGAAATAATATACAAATATATCAATGGAACAGAATACAAAGCCCCAAAATAGACATATATAAATATAGCACATTGATCTTTGACAAGGGATCAAAGGCAATACAATGGAGAAAGACAGTCTTTTCAACAAATGGTTCTGGAACATCTGCATGCAAAAAAATAAATATAGACACAGACCTTACATACACTTCACAAAAATTAACTCAAAATAGATCATAGACCTAACTATAAAATGCAAAGCCATGAAATTCCTAGAAGATAACAGAGGAAAATCTAAATAACTTGGCATAGTGATGACTTTTTTAGCTATAACACCAAAGGCATGATCCATGAAAGAAAGAATCGACAAGATGGAGTTCATTAAATTTAAGAACTTCTATTCTATGAAAGACACTGTCAAGAGAATGAAAACACAGGCCACAGACAGGGAGAAAATGTTTGCAAAACACATATCTAATAAAAGACTATTATCCAAAATATACTAATAACTCTTAACCCTCAAAAATAAGAGAACAACCTAATTAAAAATTGGGCCAAAGGCCTTGACCGATAACATCACCAAAGAAGATATACAGATGGAAAATGATCATATGAAAAAATTTTTCACATCATATGTCGTCAGGGAAATGAAAACCAAAACAAGAATGAAATACCACTACCCATTTATTAAAATGGCCCAAATCCAAAACACTAACACACCAAACGCTGGCAAGGATGTGGAGCAATGAGAACTTTCCTACATTGTTGATGGAAATGTAAAATTGTACAGCTTCTTTGAAAGACAGTGTGGTTTCACATAAAACTAAATGTACTCTTACCATTTACCATCCAGCAATCACACTCAAATGAATTAAAACTTATGTCCACACAAAAACCTGTACTTGGGTGTTTATAGCAGCTTTATTCACATTTGCCAAAACATAGAAGCAACCAAGATGTCTCTCGGTAGGTGAATAGATAAATTGTAGTATATCCAGACAACGGAATATTATTCAGCACTGAGGGGAAATGAGCTATCAAGCCCTGAAAAGGCATGGAGGAATCTTAAATGCATATTATTGAGTGAAAAAAACTGATCTGAGGAGGCTACGTAATGTATGATCCCTACTATATGACATTCTGGAAAAGGCAAAACTATGGAAATATTAAAAAATCCATGGTTGTCAGGGGTTGCAGGGAGGGGAGGGAGGATGAATAGGCAGAGCACAGAGGATTGTTAGAGCAATGAGACTACTCTGTATGACACTATAACGGTGGATATATGTCATTATATATTTGTCCAAACCCATAGTATGTACAACATTAAGAGTGAACCCTAAGGTGAACTATGGACTCTGAGTGACAATAATATGTCAAAGTAGATTGATCAATTGTAAAAAGTGTACCACTTTTGTGAGGGATGTTGATAATGGAGGAGGTTCTGCATGTGTGGGGGTAGGCAGTACAGGCATATCTCATTTTATTGCGCTTCGTTTCATTGCACTTTGCAGATATTGCATTTTTCACAAGACCTTCCACTAGCAAAAATATTACAATTCACCGGACGCTCAGACGATGGTTAGCATTTTTTTAACAATAAATTATTTTTAAAGATTTTTATTTATTTATTTTTCCCCCCCAAAGCCCCAGTAGATGGTTGTATGTCATAGCTGCACATCCTTCTAGTTGCTGTATGTGGGATGCAGCCTCAGCATGGCCAGAGAAGCGGCACGTTGGTGTGCGCCCGGGATCCGAACCAGGCCACCAGCAGCAGAGCGCACGCACTTAACTGCTAAGCCACGGGGCCGGCCCAATAAATTATTTTTAAATTAAGGTATATACATTGCTTTTTTAGACATAATGCTATTGTACACTTAATAGACAAGCATAGTGTAAATATAACTTTTATATACATAGAGAAACCAAAAAATTTGTATGACTCACTTTATTGCAATATTCACTTTATTATGGTGATATGGAACTGAAGCCACAATATTTATGACATATGCCTGTATATGGGAAATCTCTGCACCATCCTCTCAATTTTGCTATGAACCTAAAAATGCTCTAAAAATAAAGACTATTTTTTAAAATAGACAATTAAATACAGTTTGCTATGTGTGAAGATAGGAATATTAAAAATATCCAGAGCACATGAACTCCAACCATGGCTTTAGGGTCTGGAAAAGTCTTTCTGGAAAAAAATGAGCTGTGTATTGAGAACAGAAGGAAGAATAAGATCTCGCCAAGTAATGAGCTAATAGTTTAAGGGATGTGTAGGAATGTATCTGGCCAAGAGAACAGCCCATGAATTTAGGTCAAGAACAAATATTACCACTATGAGAACTGTATGAAATATATTCTATGATTTGTTTTATGAAAGATATAAATTTAAAAGTGTATACTTTGTTTTGATCTTTCAAATGTAATATTGTCTTCAAATGGAAGTGCCTCATCTCATTTATAGTTTTATTTGTACTTCCTTGACCAAGGAATTATTATTTCTTTATTTGAAGTATAATGAAAAGATCTATATATCAGTGTGTAGGTAGAGACACAACAAGGTTTGGTTCAAAGGCTCATGCTTCTGATATTCTATATGAATCAGCACAATATAATGGTTAAGAACATAGGTGTGGACACCAGACTGGGTTCTAATCCCAGCTCCATTACCTGTTTGCTATGCAAATTTAGGCTGTAAGTAACCCATTTATCATTTTGAAAATTAAATGTGTGAAGGTATATTGAACACCTAGAGCAATACCTAACAGAGTAAGTGCTCCTTGTGTATTTTTTTCTCACAATGCAATATAATATATATATGTATATATATTCACAATCATGTGTTGCTTAATGATGGTAATACATTCTGAGAAATGCATCATTCAGCAATTTCATTGCTGTGCAAACATCAGAGAGTGTTTTTACGCTAAACCTAGGTAGTATAGTCTACCACGCAACTAGGCTATATGGTTCTAATCTTATGGGACCACTGTTATATAGGCTGTCCATTGTTGACCGAAATGTCATTATGCAGTGCATGACTGTATATTTATATATATACACAATTACAATACAATTACTATATATAAAACAATACATTATATGTTATATATATAAAACAATATATATGTAAATAAAACTAGTGACATAAGAGGTCACCTCATGTCACCATATTGGCTTGTATATATATCCCTTCATGATTGTGCCAATAGCCCAGATTATACTTATTGATATATTTATAAATGCAGTTTGGCTTATTTGTCAATAAAGGTTTCACCACAACTTGGTGAGGATAGAACTGTACTGCCACTTTCCTAATTATTCCCACACCATTGAGAAATTTTATGCAATTTCTGCACCTCAGTGTGGTATTTCACTAACCATAAAATTTTAGTGTCATTTCCAAACTTGGAGATAACCTTCCTTATTGCACTGCTTTGGGACTAAACCTTATCAAACTAAGCTACTTCCTTGGCTAGGTATCAGAAATTTTGGAAAATATTGATACTCTTAGGTTTATTCTACTTATACCAATCAAAATGTTTCTGGCTGTGCTAGAATGTAGGGTTTATCCTGACTTATGCTTTAGTTAGACCACTAGGTCACTTTCCTGTGGACTCCTTCAGGAGACTGTGGACCTCTTTCACTTTATCCTGCTACTGTCCATCAAAGCTGGTACTCACCCTACTCTAGCCATGCTGCCTTGTTTCTGTTCTCAAGCACACCAAACTCATTGTGCTTGAAAGCCTTTGCACTAGCTGGTCCTAGATATTCAAATGTCCCTTCTTCTTGTCACCATCTTCCAAGACCACCCCAGTCACTGTCAGTCTCATTTCACCTGTTTCCCTCACTATATATCTAAGACCATTGGGTTCCTTCATTTGATTTCTCACTTACTGTTTAATGTAGTCTAATAAGTGAATGGATAAGTAAACACAAGCCCCAGAGAAGGATTCTGTCTTCTTGTTCACTGCTATATTCTTGGGACTGGACCAGTGACTGGCATATTTGAATGATTATCATTTAAATACTTATCAATTAATGCTTTCTAGAGGATAAAAATGCCTCATTCTATATTAAACTGTTAATGCCTATAAATTGTTAAAAAAGACATGGAATGGTACCAGCCCTGATATTCTAGTAATCCACTAATTAAAGCCCTACAACTGAAAACAATGGGCTCAGCAATCCCTTGTGTCCTCCCCACTCCCACATACATATTCAAAGTAGAAAGATAAAAAAGCTGCCAATTATCCCTTCCAAGAAATAGTGGGGAAAGGAATTCTGGGTCTTCAATCTATCACCACTTTCTAGTTTTTATAAAGATATTAGAAATTCAAGAGGAAAAAAATTGAATTTGTGAGTTATTGGCATGAATATTTTGCTTCCTCCCATCCTATTGCTTTGAGAATCACCAGGATGATTTCCTTTTAAGCAAAAGTAGAAGAATTTTAAGAGAAGAATCCACAGAAATTAGGGGAGACTGATATTTCTTTTCTTGGGGCTTATTCCAGTCCTATAGAGACAGAGTGTAGTAAGAACAGGAGAAGGGTCCCCTTGAATTTTGGGAACTTAAGACAGCATTGAGAATATTGATTACTATTTCAGAGAATTCTAAAGGCAAGGAATAGTTCAAGGTGGCAGAGCAAAAACAGAGAGGGCATCAATAAGAGAGCTTAGACTCCAACCATTTGGCATTAGAAGGATACGTATGTAGTTTAGTGAATGCCTAAGAAATTTCCTGGACTCAATATGGCTTAATATAATCTGGACAAAACATTGACCTATTTTGGCATAGAGGCACCAGATCAGTGGAATATACCTGAAGGGCAGGAGTTAAAGTTGTGTAAGATAAAAAGCTGATGAGAATTGCCATATCAGGAAAATGTACCATGTAATGGTTTCTCTGAGACTTCCAAAAACTACTATATGTCTGACAAAAGGCATTTCATTTGAGCGTCTGCAGCACAGAGGACATCCAGAATTGTCCAGAAGACAATTATGCATCAGAAAATATTTACTGATGCCACTATGTGGTAAGTGGGGTTGGAAAGGTCTTGTTTGGCTGGTATGCTAGTGGACCAGTGTTAGTACTTGATGGGTTTGGCAGATTTTAAGGCTGAGCTTTTCTCTTTTGGCATTCTTTGCGTGGGTTCTTGGAGAATATATCTCTCATGATCGCAGGAGATCTCTCACCCCAGATTCTTGGTATAAATTAATGTAATAATATTTCCAGCTGGTTGCTTATGAATCTACCTTTTATATGCTTGGCATTGTGAAGATACCTCTATCTTCTTTATGCAAAGATTCTTTTGTTCTTTAGGCAGCTTCTTGGATAGGATCTAAGATAGTTTTCCAAAAACATTCTTCTTTAGGTAGCTCACATCTGGTCTGAGGAAAACACTCTCATATTCTTTGCGCAAGGAGTGCATGCCAAGAAGGGCAGCACCTTTCTCTTTTTGCTTAGAAAAGCTCACAAAACACAGCCTCGTGATTTGTCAGTTTCCCAAGCCGAAGTGAGATACCCGCTCAAACTACGCTCCATGCTCCTCGAGACTGAGATCAGTTTTTCCAATGATCCCATTAGAATCCCTTTCTCTAGATCTGAAGCAGAGTGGGATCATGTGGATTGGGTGTCTTAGGACACTGAGAGCCCAATCCAAAAATTTTCCTCTTCAAGTCCCGGCCAATTCCATTTCAACCATTCTTTCTTTCTTCCATGAAGTGAGAAAAATACAGAAATAGTTTATACTATTTATTTGTAAGTGTTTCATGGATGGTTGTAATTGGAAGTGTAGGAATGGTTGGCAGCTGCTGGCCTGGAGTCTCAGACCACGTCAGTTTTTCCTATGACTTATTTTCTAAACTGGCAAGCACGCATTCACATATAAATATATACATTCTGGAAGTATATACAAAAAATGATTTCTTGAATAATAGGCTGAGGGTTGGTGGCATCGGTCGGTGAGGTATGCTTTTACCTTTCCAATTTATCGTTATGTATAATGTTATTTGAATGTTTTGTGTGTGTATGTATATACCCTTTGTATGATTTGTATATGAATGTATATGAAGATATATTTGTGTACATATACAATACAGACAAGAATGAAGAAAAAAGATTTTTATTTTGAGAAAAATTTTCCCATTGAGAAAGTTTCTGCAAGTGGTACCTGCTGATAGGCAAAATATATTCCAGAATGAGGAAAATGTAATAATAGTAACTTCTTGAAGTTTTCATATGACCTGCTATCTCTACACTTCTTGATTACTGTGTTTACCAGATACATCCTAATATTCAACACAGAATTATACCTATTTTTCTACCTCATATTCTCCCTCCAGTTATGTTTTTCTTTTGGTTTAAAATCTTGAAGAATAGAATTTTTCCATTAGAGCTGATTCATTCCACTGTCAAGTGCAGAGTTGAAATTCAAGTGAAAAGCTTTTATCCGCTACTCATCCTTCTATACTTGACATGTTCCTCATATTCATCACCAACATAGACAATAAAAGCTGAGAGATTGAAAACATTTTGCTTAAACTAAAATTATTTGGAACAAAATGGCATAGAGGGCTAACAAAATATAAGTAACCAACAGGAGAGTGATTAATGGAGGAATTGGGCTAAATAGTCAAAGAATGTCAAAGACATATTTTTACTGCAAGTATCAATAACAATTTAAATAGTTTATCACATGGTTTTGCTAAACCAATATGTTTTCCTCAAAAAAGGAGACTAAAATTTTAGAAAAATTATATCACTATTCTGTTTTTTGAAATAGTTTTTCAAAATTGACAAATAACACATACCTTTTGAAAACAAGAGTTATACAAATTAGGAGAGAAATATCATCTACCAGTCTAAAAATTTCTTTCAAAAATAAAAATTATTTGGTATTAACAGTAGTAATGGCAATGAGAATTAGAAAGGTTTAAATATGACTTAGTTCAGGTCTGCAGTTTTTAGGTATTGATCAATTCAACATTAAAAATTCCTTTTCAATGATTTTCTTTATATTGAATCAGAACACAATCAGGATAAGTTATTTGAGTGAAAAACCCTGGAACTTGGTTATCAGGGTAATTTTAATAAATGATTCTAAACTCAACATCCCATTTTTACTTGATGGAATATGGGTTATCTATGGCAAATAAAATCTCATAAGTGCCAAACAAAAATATAATACCATATGCATACCACATTCTTCCCCTAAATCAATGTAAAATTACTGGTGATTACAAAGCGAAAAAGGCAGTTAACTATATTGTCTGATGGTAGAAACTTGAGGTTTTCTTGTTCCAAATGATCAGCCCCACATTTTTAACTGTCTGGAACCACCAATATCATCAGCGACTCTTTGGTAGAGTATTTTACTCAGAAATTTCCTGAACACCTAGAATGGGCTAGTCACAACGCCACCTGAGTTTCTTCTAGTTCAAGTTCTGCCACAGCCTTATAGTATTGCCTTAGGTGAGTCACTTTGCTGTTTCTCAAATGTGCAAAGTGTAAGATTAAACTAGGTTATTTCCAAAGTGCCCTCTAGTCTAAAATTTGAAAGGACTATCAAAGAGAATAAAGCAGAAGAAAGATAAAATTTATTAACGGTAAGAACTTGACAAGGTCTGGAGCACCATCAATTGCTTGGAAAGGTTACATTTGGTTGCTGAAATGTACAACCATGAGAGGGCAGTGAACACCTGGGACAAGATGGAAAGGTAGAAAAATAATGACTACTTTTCAGACTTCATCATTTTGCCTAATGTCAGAACTAGCTGTAAATGTATTCTATTTTTAATTACATTGTTATGTAACAGAAGTAAAGTAACACATTTTATTTAACTTTTCCAGAATAGAAACCATGAGTATATCTATATACACAAAGTGAATAAACATAAACAGTTTATGAACATTAAAAAGAAACTTAGCCTTTTCTCTGTTTAAAAAAAAATGAATAATGGAAATCCTGATTACAGAAATGTTACTTTAGCTCTATCATTAAAATTCTGTGAGTAGTTAAAGATCTAGGGAATATTTTAGGAAAAGTGTAAGTATTTCCTCAGGACAGGGCTGATTAAATAAATCTATATTTCTTACTAAACTTAGCAGAGAAATTCAAGTCACCAGAATGGAGAGTATAAATTACCCTACATCTATTTCTAAGATTAATATCCATGCTTATACTTTCTTCTTCCAGCAGCCCTCCCTGCTTATACATATGCTGTGGTTTCTAATTTGCTAGCTATATGCATAGAGAAAGGGTATATATATCTGCTTGAGAAGAAAGTTTGTAAGTCATTGAGTAGTTTCCATACTTTGAAATATACACACTTATATACTCAAACCAATTTTATCCCATATCATGTTTATTTTGTCAGCCACAAACCTGTTAACTCAAATAACTCATTTGTTTGTCTCTTGTTCCCAAAGAATGAGTGACTTCTAAAGAACAGGCAGGAAAGTTCAAGATAGGAGAAGGAAGAGACTGGTTTGCCAGGATGGGAACAAAGCTGAGGAGAGGAGTGTCCTAACAGTGGGCTGGTGGCAACAGCTCAGGAGTCCAGTAAGCTATATTCTTTAGGTACCACTTTTATACCTGAGAATCTTGAGAGAGGAAGATAAAAATACGTTTAAAATTTATGTAATGAAATCCAAATTAAGAGGAGTTAATATGAAAATTGTATCCCTAGAACCTTGGAATTCAAAGTTAAATATTAGCCATGCAAATGGAAGTAGAATAGGAGTCACATTGGTTTGGAATCAGAAGCTATATGAATTTTGACTTATTTACCCATTAGAGTGAATTTGTGAAAATCAACTAGTTCCTATTGGATTCTTCATCTATCAAATACATGGAGTGGGCTATAACACAGCTAGGATCTTTAGCAGCTCTATGCTTCTATAATCCTGTCAAATGCATGGTAGGTCTCAAATGGCTCTGAGAAATCTGCACTAACGTGGGGACATCATAAATAAAAGTAAACATGGGATCATAAATTAAAGATAAAAGTGCAGTGCTTTTCACAATATGCTCTTAGGCTTGACGAATTGAAATCATTCTTTAAAAAGCAAAGAAGCTCAAAAAAGCCAACCATGTTTTGTTTTGTTTTAAATCATCGTTCTTTATTCAAATGGAAAGAAATGCTCATCCAGTTTTCCTCTCTTCTTTTTGTTGACTACAGTAATGAGGGCCCAGGGAATTCTTATTCTTTCCTGAAAGGTTTCTTCTTGTTTCAGGCATTATATGTTATTCATAATGAATATTCTGTTTCTATTTTTGCCATGAATTCTCTCTAGAGAGCTCCTGCTGTTTCATTATTCAACTGAAGGAGCCAACATTCACTTGTGATCACTAGTAGCACCAGTAGTTGCTGTTGATTTTATATTTGCCATCATCACTTAGCTTATTTATTCAATCCATTGCAAAGCCCATAAAGGGAATGTGTTTTTTCTCTTTTTCCTTTCTTTTCTCATTCTTCTCTCTTACTCTAGCTCGCTAAAGCTGACTTTGTAGAGACAGTTAGTTTAGGAATCCTAAATATTCTTCTTACTTATTGGGTTTCAATGTGAATATCACCTCTCCCCATTTTGCACAAATCTTTATTTCATTTGGACTGCCATAGATGTATTTTTGATTAATGTAAAGATGTTTGCTTTATGTAATTGATGCTTTCCTGAAGAACTTTGCTCAAAACATTACATTTTTCTATTTAATTTTCATTATAAAATGGATGTAGAGTTATAAGTTGGGGAATGATGAGACAATGGAGGAGAGAGAGGTGCTAGTCCTGTGGTAAGGGGCAAATTTCATGATTTGTAAGAGAACTGAAACAGCTTACTTCTTTCACCTCATATCCACAGAGCAGGCGTTGCATTAGAAAAAAACAGATCACCCTGATCACAGCTTGAAAACAATATTTCTAGTCCCTCACAAACATCTAGAGTAGCCTTACAGCCCAAAAGCCAAGGACTGACAAGCAGCAGATATAAGCAGCAGGTGAAATGACCTCCTGCTATTCTGTCTGCCTCTAGTGACACGAGATCTGTGTCTCCCCATATGCATTGAGGAATGCCAAAAACTGGAAAACATTAATCAGTACATGATCAAAAGTATTGATACTGTAGTGGGCTTAATACTAATTCTCCAATTTACAACCTATCCCATGTTATTTTATTTCCATTTCCAGTGAATTTCCACAAAAATAGTATGAAATAATTAGAGTTACAGTTAAGATATATTCATAAGATATTGAAAATAGGTTTATAATACTTAAAATAAACTACCTTTCCTTGTTAGAAAGGAGCATTACAATTAGGAGGGAAGTCTCTTTAGAACGGTAATACAAATCTTGAGATAAATTGCCATTCTTGTTTTTACTATAATTAAATGATTTGCTGATAAAATTAAGCATACGTAGTTGTTTAAACAGCGTAGAAGAGTATCAAATTATTTGTAAATGGTTAAAAATAATAAATATATAATTATGTGTCATATAGCCCTATATATTAAAATAAAGAAAAAGGCTGAACTGGTAAAGAAGATAAAAATATAATTCTATTGATCATAATTAAGAGGCCAGATAAGAAGAAAATACGAGAAAAATTTTGAGGACAACATGAACATATTGACCACAAGGAGAAAATAGAAGACATTGCTGGTTTTTCTCAGTCAATTTAATTTAGAGTTACTTGACAGGTAATTCCTCTACCCTTAACACTAAAGTGATTGAAAGTAGAGAGAACATTTGGCATTTCTTTCTTGGTCTTTGCAATAATGAGATTTCCCTCTGAGTTGGAAGAAACTCACAGACACAGACGTTTTAGAGATCATTTAAAAAATATTGGAGTAGCAGGCGAAAAAGCTAAATACTAAACTAGGAAAAGAAATGAACTTACTTGAAAGGTAACTGGGGAAATTTGAAATGCATTAAAGGAAATTTGCCATCTGATAGTATATGGTCAATTTATAAAATTGTGTAGAGTATTTAAGAAATAGTTGGAAAATTTTCATTTGAAATTCATTTTCAGTAAAAGATGAACAGACAGTGTCTCAAAAATCTAGAGAGCACTTGACTTCAGAATATAGTCACTTAGAATAACAAAATAATCATGACTTTGACATTGGGCTGCTCTCAATTTACTGCAAAGTTCAGTGTAATCGTATTCATCCAGTCATCACAGAGCTCAATTAAGATATTGCAACAGAAAAACAACTTCCTATAATGAACCACAGAAAGATGGGCAATGGGGTTGGAATTCCCCATGATGACCATTTGGGCTCATTTGAGCTAAATTGGCAAGTATGACAAGATGGACACTCTTTTTGGTGTTTCAGCAAGTGAGTGGTAGAGCCAGACAATCTGAATTCTAAGTCTGGGATAACAGCCCCATTCTTCTCTTTTAAAGATGGTCTTTTAGAGGGTAGGACTCAGTCCTTGCTTTACACATCACTGAACTTAATCATAGGGTTTTCAAGTTGTTCAAGGGGAGAATTCTGCCTTCACTGGATCAGGGGAATAAAGAGCTTGGAGTATGCCCTTCCATATATACTGTGGGAGTGACCTAAATAAATGGAGAAAATGTATGTGACCTTTATGGAAAGGAAAAATCAATAAAGTGAGGATGTTACTTTTTTGCTAAATAGATGTACTCATTTAATGAAATTCTAATTATAATCTCAATAGGAATTTTGTAGAACTTGACAAAGTCATCCTAAAATGTATATAGAAGATCAAAGGACAAGAAAGAGATTATGCCCTTCTGAACAAAAGCAAATTGCTTGATTTCTTCTCTTCAAGTTATCATAAAGCTGTCAAATTTTTATGTCCCAGCAATTCCTCTCCAAGGTATATAGACTAAATAGACTCTTATAATGGAGAGCATGGAAACTTGTTTAAAAAATATACATACTCGTATTGCTCATAAAACAAAATACAAGAAATACCCCAAATGTCCTCTCTCAGAAGAATTGATAATAACTGATATATACATAACATTGAATGATCACAATGATGACCGTTAATGACTTACAGCTACATGCATTAACAAAAATGCATCCTAAAAACATAATACAGAATTTTAAAAAGCAACTTGCATAATACTTCATCAGAATAACTGTTAAATAAAACAGTAACTTCTTTTCACACTTTTTAGGAATGCATCCATGTATACGCATATTTTAGAAATTCATACGTATGTGTTAAAATACATATAGAGGCAAGAAAATGATAAACATATATTCAGGATAGTGATTATATGTGGGCAAGAGTGAAGAAGATGTGACCAAGGAGAGATATTCAGAGATTGTCAATGGCATTGGTAATTCTCCACTACTTGTGGTTGGTGGATTCATGAACATTCATTTCATTTTTATTCTTCACGGAAGTACATGTAACTTTTATGTATATAAGTATGTATTTATGTTATATACACATATATGTATATATATACACATATGTACACAAAAATTCTTATGTAATAGATTTATAGCTACAAACAGAAAGAGACAGTTTAGCTACAAAGAAAGAAGAATTGAACAAACAGAAGGATTCATCCCAATTGGCCAGTGTTATAAAGCAATGGGAAAATATCTTACACTAACCGTCAATCTAGAAGTGTATAACCAGTTACATAACTACTCATGAATGTAACAAAATTTTAGATATATGAAAATAACATGAGTTTGTAGGATAAATGTGTGTGTGTACAAATATCTATATCTGTCTATATCTAAATCCATATAAATCAGTATTTGAGAAAATGTGTAGATTTGAATTACTTACAATAAAGAAAGAAGCATGTGGTCAACTCAAGAAGCTGAAATGAAAAGAATAAACCTAAATAAACCCAGAATAAAGAAAGAATAAATATACAAAAATTGATGAGATAAAGATGCAAAGCAACAGAGATAATTACCAAACTGAAAACTGGTAGATTTTTGGGGTGGGAGTTAAGATAGATAAACTTCCATCAACACTGATGACAGAGAAACATAGAGAGAAAGAGATAGCAAGAGAGACAGAGATTGAGAAAAAAGAGAGACACAGGGAAAGAGTAAGAGAGAGAAGGACAGAGAGAAGGTGAGAAGGTAAACAGGACAAAAGCCAGAGTATTTTGCAGCCTGATCTTGGAAAAGACATCCCATCACTTTTGCCATATTCTATTGGTTAGAAGTAAGTTAGTAGATCCAGCTCACACTCAAAAGAAGGGGCTTTCATAGGGCATGGATACCAAGAGGAAGGGATCGTGGGGGGGCTACATTAAATGCTGTGTACCACCACCACAAACTCTATTTTATAAAACTATTATTAGGTTAATTTCAAAACTATATTATTCAGAACAAGGCAATAAAGTTATAGGCAATTTCAAATATAAGTGAAAGTCTTAACTATATCACAAGTTTTAGTAAGGGCCTAGATCAATAGGTCAACAGCTCTTTTAGAAATGGAGGAGGAACAGAGATTAAACAAAAGAGAAGTGTAGAGATGAGAAGAGAGAACCACTTACAGAAAATGAATTCATCAACCAAAACTCCAAAACACATAAACAGCTAACAATTAACAGTGTATATATGAAGCCCTCTCTCCAATAATCTCTCTCCTCAGATACACTATTATGAGTAACTGCATAGAGGTTCTGTCTTGACTGTGAGACCCTGGACAGATGAGATGTGTCCTCTACATATTAACTCAAGGGTCTCAGAATACTGTAACTGGCAAACTACAGATAAGGTTAAAAAGCCAAGTCTTCTAATTTTTCTTAGCTTTTCTACTTTAGAATTGTCTTTTCAGGTGATTTGAAGAAATCAATTAAACATCTGAGTCTTAGTTTTCTCATGTCTAATATGAAGGATTTTCTGGGTAATTATAAATTTGATTTTATGTAGTATTTGCCAAGTTTCTGTGTTGAGACTCGGGAGAGGAAAATTAATTTTGAATGCCAAAATTTACAGTCATTCCAGAAATGCTACTAAATACGATAATATCTCCTTTATTCTTTTCTGAACACAGATTTTATCTTGCCTCTCTATTGCCATTTGTTTTTATTATATTCTTCTTCCTAGTATATCCTGTTAATTATATTGTCTACCTTTTGCACTTTAAATGTCATAATCTTTACTTATTTATTGTCCCTTTTTGACAAAAGTGCCCATCCTTATCTGAAAAAAAATTAAGTGAAGCAAACACTGCATTAATCTTAAACTTCACCTAATTAAAATTCTACTTCCCTCGATCATCCCGTATAATATTCTCGAATGAATGAATGGTCTATATTGTCTGCACTTACTTTCTCTCTTATGCCTATGATGAATCCTTTGAAAATGGTTAAATTGATTTCCAATACCTTTTCTTAATCCAAACTCCATGGGTTTTTCTTAGTCCTAGTTACACTTGCCTTTCTATAAGACTTTACACTGGTAGCTTTTCACATTTTTAACATCTTTTCCTTGCTTTGAGTAAATGACTTAACTCTATCTTAACCCAACCTTCAGTATAATCTGGGAGGATCCATCCAAGCCCATCTTCCTCTCTTTGTTTATCTTTGTCTATCTTCTATCCCTTAGATAAATTAGGCACTCTCAAACTTATAATTATTACTTCATAGTAGTCACCTTAACAATTTATTTAGCCATAATCTTTGTCTCTAATCCCCTTGAATTTTCCTCAGGTCTCCCTACATCACCTTTCTTTGTGTGAGTGTTTATGTGGGAGTACTGTTGATCAAAACAAAGTATTCCACTGTAGTGATGATCTTAAAAATAAACAAAGAAGAGTATCAGCAGAGGCAATTTTATTATCAAACTCTTGGGACCTTAAAAATGAGAGTAGGGGCCGGCACCATGGCCTAGTGGTTCAGTTCAGCCGTGCTCTGCTTTGACGGCCCACGTTCCGTGTTCCTGGGTGTGGACCTACACCACTCGTTGTCGGCCATGCTGTGGTGGCAACTTACATACAAAATTAAGGAAGATTGACACAGACGTTAGCTCAGGGTGAATCCTCCTCAGCAAAAAAACAAAAAACAAAAATTGTTTAAATAAACTTGAAGTATGTAAATGCTGACAACAATTAAAAAAAAAAAAAACAGTAACACAGGTGTCCTTCCCTCCAAAATCTGACAAATTTATTTGCTAGAGTTTCAACTGTATGTTAACAACTTCATAAAACTTCCATCTGCCTATGCCAGAGAGGAGGAGAGGAAACACATAATTTATATGCCTCTGTTAAGGGAGCAGGTATTTGACTATGGATCCAATATTATAGGATGGAGGATAAGGGTATGAAGCAAATCAATATCCAGTACTAAACAATGTTTTGGAATAAGTTGGAGGAATAATGTCATCATGGCACCTGGGTTTTGATTAGGAACCAAAGATGTGATCATCATGGTTGCATACTGGTGGAAATTACAAGGTGTTAGGGCATCTGACTGGAAAAGGTGGCTTGAAAGAGAATGGGCAAGGGCATACCTTTATTCTTCCTCAGGACCTAGGGAGTGTTTCTCTTCAGGGAGTGATCCTAAAGGACCATGGTAAATATAGCAGCTGTTCCTGGCACATGGACATAAGTCTCATTCTTGGAAGAATAACTGTAGGTGAGAAAGTTAGTAAGTAAACACCATTTAAAAAATTCAGCCAAAATCAATGAAACAGCCAATAGAATAAAACTGCTTCTAAAATATGGCAACAGAGGTTAAGAAGGAAAGTATTAGTTATAGTGTTTGATGAGGAAATAATTATTAAATTATTTATATATTCACACAAACCATCTGTTTATACATATGTAGACAGATCAAAGAGTTCATTGGATAATCACATGTATTATTGTACTAGGCAGGATTCCAAAAATGCAATTCCTGCAGTCTAAGAAGTAATATGTTGTTTAAGCCTTGATCACTTCTATATTGATTCATCTTCATTAATAATCCATATGACAAAGTTATCAGTAATCAACTTGAAATTTTTAACTACATATAGATTTCATTGACAGAAAAATAAATTTTTATTTGAAGCAGCTATAGTTCTAAACTAGATTATGAACTAGCAAAACACTCTAAGGAAATAAATGCTCATTTTACAAAATATGTCGAGTCAACTAAGGGAACAAAAAAGGAAATGTGAAAAATGACTGATTTAATACAAAGAAAACAATATCGAAATCCATATTTTTCTTAACTTGACACTTGAATTTAGGGTATCTGATTTTCAGAAACCAAAGGTCATCTGACTACTTTCCTGAAAAATTTCATTGCTAAGTCAAGTACTTAGTCACTAAATCAAAATATTAAAGTATTTCATTTAATATTCTCTTACAGTCTCAACATTTGACTTTATCCTTCAAAGCAATGATTGCCTTATTCAAAACTATAAATGATAATAGGAATCCTCTATGACATCATTCAAAAAGCAAATGTAATTGGTGGATTTCAAAAGATTTCTAAGCATTGTATTTTCATCTTTAAGAAAGTCAATAAGATAATGACAAACAATTTTAGCTATGTTTGATGATTTTTATCCCCACTGAGAGTACATTAAACTTTATACGTATATCAAAGTCACTCAATACAGAAAAATATGCCTTGGTAAAAGATACATGAAAAATAATCTTTGCGGCCCAGCATGTGAAATGCAAGGAATAGAATTAGGCCCGCCATATTGTATTCAACACATTTCTGAAAGATGACTTAATAAATTTGGCTGTGAGGAGAAATGCATTATGGTTGCATCATATGGTAAAAGTTATTCAAATCATTCTTCTTAAAATAAAGGAGGAAATGAAATAAATTAGAACCACTCACAAACAGAGGGAGTATGCTGATGATTGTGTCACATTGTAGAGCTAGTTATTCGATACCATGACCCTTATTCTTCAAAGAGGAGTAAGATTTTCTATGTCACAGTTTCATTAGAAATTTCCTGGGATTCAAGATTAAAAAAAGGAATATGGTAGATCTTGTAAATTAATGTCTGTTAATTTCCAACACACATGGTTTGTATCAAAGAGCGCTAAAAGCATTTCACAGCAGCATTAAATTTGCATAGCATTGTAGGATTTTGAGCGATTTACACCCCATGGAATTTTTTCATAGTCTTCATACATCTGACCTTACAGCAATGGCACTAAAGAGAAAAAAGAAAGAAAATGCATCTATAAAATGAAAATATGATTTAAAAATATGAAGAATTGGAAAGATCTAATAAGCTCTTATATAAAATTTAATTACTTAAAAGAAATGTATCTATTAGAATCATATATATATACACCTATGTTGTGTATATATATCCCATATATATATATCTTAGATATGTATATTCCAGAGCACAAACCTGTATATATATGGCATGACACAAGAAACTGAGTGGAGAAGAAAATCAGAATGATAGGAAACTAATCACAGCTCTTGAGATTTGGTCATGAAACTTTTATAGATTTATTTCCAAAAAATAAATAGACAAGGAAATATGTTACCACATTGGTGCAAAGAAACTCATGATAAAGAGTAAACTACAATTTACTGCTAGAAGACATCACTGTGTAATGCAAATTATTGCTGTTTCGTAAATTCCAGAATAAGTTGAGTTTTTACTGCTAACATTCTTTTAGTTCTATATAGCCCCACTATACAAATAAAACACGTGGACTTATTGCCTTGAAATACAGTGGAACCACTCTAACATCACAGGGACTACATGTGGGTGATGGTGATGACTCACTGCTAAACTACGTCTTTGGTGGAAAGCACCACAATTTTGGTAAGTAAAATTAGTATCTGCTTTAACTCCTAGGTTTTCCTAGATGTTTCATTTTTCCCTGCTGTGCAATTACAGAGATTTAATGACAGTGGGAACTTCAGACCCACCTTATAGGCAGGCAGGGTTTATATGTTTATTATGAAGAAATTAACCTTACTGGTGATGTTCATTAAAAGATATAGAGATCACTATTGATATGTACCTTACTGCTCATTATACCTTATTCTTGCTGGATAGGAAAAAGGGGTAATACACGATATTTGCTAATAATAAAAATTTGCTTTCCCTCCAGTCATAAGTTTAGATATCAGGTCAATTTCCTCACCTCCTGATACTATACATGCCGTAAGTGTGTGTGTGTGTATGTGCGTGTGACTTTATTTTTTAGAGTTCACATCAAACTTAGGTTTTAGGTTTTAGGGTCACAGCAAACTTAAGAGGAAGGTACAAAGATTTCTCATAGCCCCTGCCTCCACACGTTCATAGCAACCCCCATGATCAACATCTCTTACCAGAGTAGTACAGTTGATGAACCTACATTGACATATTATAATCACCCAAAGTACATAGTTTACATTATGGCTCACTCTTGGTGTTGTACATTTTATCAGTTTGAACAAATATATAATAATATATATCCATCATTATAGTATCGTACAGAGTATTTTTACTGCCCTAAAAATCCTCTCTGCTCCACCTATCCATCCCTCCCTCCCCGCAACCCCTAGTAGCTATTGATCTTTTTATTATCTTCCTAGTTTTGCCATTATCAGAATGCCATATAGTTGGAATCATACAGTGTGTAGCCTTTTCAGACTCGCTTTTTTAACTTACTAACATGCATTTAAGGTTTCTCCACATCTTTTCATGGCTTGATAGCTCCTTTCTTTTTAGCACTGAATATAATTTTATTGTCTTGAGGTACCACAGTTTATTTATCCATTTACCTACTGAAAGACATTTGGTTGCTTCCAAGTTTTGGCAATTAGAAATAGAACTGCTATAAACATTCATGTACAGGTTTTTATAGGACACAAGTTTTTAACTCTTTTGGATAAATACTAAGGAGTAAGGTTGCTAGATCTTATGGTAAGAGTATGTTTAGTTTTGTAAGAAACTGCCAACTTGTCTTCCAAAGTGGCTGTCCCATTTTACATTCCCACCAATAATGAAAGAGAGTTCCCGTTGCTCCATGTCTTTACCACCACTTGATGTTGTCAGTGTTGTGATTTTGGCCATTTTAATAGGTGTGTAGTGGTATTTTGTTGTTTTACTTTGTATTTCCCTGATGACATGTGATGTGGAGCATCTTTTCATGTATTTATTCTCCTAGCGCCTGTCTTCTTTGGTGAGATGTCTGTTAAGGTCTTTGGCCCATTTTTTAATCAGCTTGTTTATTTTCTTATTGAGTTTCAAGAGTTCATTGTATATTTTGGATAACATGTGCTATAAATTTTCGATGTCATATTTAATAATTACAAATCAACAACACAATTCAGTACATGTTTTGTAAGCTTATTTACCTACAATCTTTTATTTTTCTTGGTTTATACTCATATTTTACCCATCTGTTTAACTGGAGAGTCCTCTGTCTCTCTTTTGATATTTGCATTTGATTTTATGTTTCTAGAGGAAGGTTTCCCCACAATTTTGGGATTCATCTGCAGAAATTCACTGAAAAGTATTCCATAATGCAATTGTATTTCGGAAAGAATCCTTCGTAGAATATATAGCATATCTTAAATATTTTCATAACTAAAGAAACTTTTCACTAATTATTAAATTAGATTTAGCATCAAAATAGAAAATCCGTAAGACTTAAGAGAGAAATATTTCTGAATGGGTATTTTTGTCATTGGCTTTTTAAAAAATTGAAAATATTGAAATAAAGTATTCTTTTAAAAAATAATTATTTAAATTATGGTTAAAAAACCCCATAAACTTCACATTTAAACATTTTTAGGTGTACAGTTGAGTACTGCTAAGTATGTTCTCATTGGGGTGCAATAAATCTCCAGAACTATTTCATCTTGCAAAACTGAAAATCTATACTCATTAAACAACAATGCCTCATTTCATTCTCACCTCAGCACTTGGCAACCACCATTCTACTTCCTGTTTCTATTAA
Organism: Diceros bicornis minor; assembly: GCF_020826845.1. Lineage (NCBI taxonomy): Eukaryota > Metazoa > Chordata > Mammalia > Perissodactyla > Rhinocerotidae > Diceros > Diceros bicornis. Next base: position 54,682,949 of record NC_080750.1, on the reverse strand, counting down.
TTCAACTACTTTAAATACTCCATTTATGTAGAATCATAGAATATTGATCTTTTTGTGACTGGCTTATTTGACTTAGCATAATGTCCTCGAATTTCATCTATGCTGTAATATGTGACAGGATTTCCTTCCTTTTCAAGGCCAAGTAATATTCGTTGTGTATATATACGACATTTTGTTTATCCATTGATGGACATTTAGGTTGCTTCCACCTCTTGGCTATTGTGACTAACACTGCAATGAACATGACTGTGCAGATATCTCTTTAAGATTGTTTTGAATTCCTTTGGGGATATACCCAAAACTGGGATTACTGGATCATATGGTCATTTTATTTTTAATTATTTGAGAAAGCTCCATACTGTTTTCTATAGCAGCTGCACCATTTTACATTCCCACCAACAGTGCACAAGAGTTCCAATTTTTCCACATCTTCACCAAAACTTATTTTTTTATACTAACAATCCTAACAGGTATAAGGTGATATCTCATTGTGATTTCGATTTACATTTCTCTAATGATTAGTCATGTTAAACATCTTTTTGTATGTTTATTGGCCATTTATATATCATCTTTGGAGAAATGTCTATTCAAGTCTTTGGCCCATTTTTTTTTTTTTATTTTGAGGAGGATCAGCCCTGAGCTAACATCCATGCCAATCCTCCTCTTTTTGCTGAGAAAGACTGGCCCTGAGCTAACATTTATTGTCAATCCTCCTCCTTTTCTTTTTTTTCCCTTTTTCTCCCCAAAGCCCCAGCTGGTAGTTGTGTGTCATAGTTTCACATCCTTCTAGTTGCTGTATGTGGGATGTCGCCTCAGCATGGCAGGACAAGCGGTGCGTTGGTGCGCGCCCAGGATCCAAACCTGGGCCACCAGTAGCGGAGCGTGCGCACTTAACCGTTCAGCCGTGGGGCCGGCCCTCTGGCCCATTTTTTAAATTAGATTGTTTGTTTTCTTGTTATTGAGTTGTAGGAGTTCTTTATATATTCTGAATATTAACTGCTTATCAGATATATGATTTGGAAATATGTTCTCCCATTCCCAGATTTCCTGTTCACTCTGTTGATTGTGTCCTCTGATGCACAGAAGTTTTTAAGTTTAATATAGTCCCATTTGTCTATTTTTGCTTTTGTTGCCTGTGCTTTTGGTGTCTTATCCAAGAAATCATTGCCAGATCCAATGTCATAAAGTTTTTCCCCTATGTTTTTTCTAGAAACTTTATAGTTTTAGGTTCTTACATTTAGGTTGAAATAAAATATTTTTTTGATTAAAGTAATAGTTAATATTAATTTCATAAAAAATTTCGTGATACTGACCATATATGGTATATTTGTGAAGAGCATACACATCTTAAGTTAAAATCTGGATTCTGCCACTAAATGTCAATGGGACACTGGAGAAGTTAATTAAAATCTTCATGCCTCAGTTAACTTATGTGCAAAGTGGTATAAAAATATCACCTACCTCATAGGACTATTTCTAGGATTAAATAAGTTAATGTATATAAAGCACTTAGAACATCCTCTGACATGGAATATTTGGTACACAGCATGTGTTCTGGATTCAATGTTTAGGGGAAAGCTGTTTAATCTTTCTGTGATTTTGTTTCTTCGTTTTTAAAATGGATATACTGAATAGTATTTTGGAAATAGTCATAGTACCAGTAATTGATTCTCTTTTCCATAAAATTTATTTTTCAGATCAGATTTAAGTTAACAGCAGAACTTGGCAGAAGATATGGAGATTTCCCATATACCACCTCCTCTCACACATGCAAAACCTCCCCTATATCAACATCTCCCATTAGAGTGGTACATTTGCTACAATTGATGGACCTAGACTGATACATCATTATCAGCCAGAGACCATAGCTGTCATTAGGAAATACTCTTGATATTATATATTTTGTAGCTATTCATAAATGTACAATGACACGTGTCCACCATTGTGGTATCATATTGAACATTTTCACTGCCCTAGAAAAATTCTCTGTGCTCCACATATTCATTACTCCCTCCCCCTAATTTATGGCAAATACTGATGTTTTACTGACTTCATATTTTGCCATTATCAGAATGTCATACAGTTGGAATCATACAGTATGTGGCCTTTTAGACAGGCTTTTTTCCCTTAGTAATGTGCACTTAAGACTCCTTCACGTCTTTTCATGGCTCGATAGCTCATTTCTTATAGTATTGAATAGTATTCCATTGCCTGGATATACCACAGCTTACTTATCCATTCACCTACTGAAGAACATTGGTTGCTTCCAAATTTTGACATTCATGAATTGAGCTGATATAAACATCCAGTGCAGGTTTTCATGTGGACATAAGTTTTCAGCTCCTTTGGGTAAATAGTAAGAAGTGCAATTGCTGGATAATATGGTAAGAGTATTTTTAGTTTGTAAGAAATCCCCAAACTGATTCAACAATACAAATAAAAGAGTCATACACCATGATGAGGTGGGATTTATTCCAGGGATACAAGGATGGTTCAACATTCGACAATCAATCCATGTGATACACCACATCAACAAAATGAAAGACAAAAATTATATGATCATCTCAACAGATGCAGAAAAAGCATTTGACAAAATTTAACATCATTTATGATAAAAACTCACAAGAAAGTGTGCATAGAGGAAACATACCTCAACATAATAAAGACCATATATTACAAGCCCACAGCTTACGTTATACTCAATGGTGAAAAGCTAAAAGCTTTTTCTCCAAGATCAGGAAAAAGACAAGGATGCCCACTTTCACCACTTTTATTCAATATAGTATTAGAAGTCCTAGTCAGAGTAATTACTCAATAAAAAGAAATAAAAGTCATCCAAATTGGAAAGAAGAAGTAAAACCATCAATATTTGCAGATGACATGATATTATATATAGAAAAGCTTAACAATTTCACCAAGAAAACTCTTAGAACTAATAAAAGAATTCAGTAAAGTTACAGGATATAAAATCAATATACAAAAATGTGTTGCACTTTTATACACTAACAATGAACTATCAGAAAGAGAAATTAAGAAAAAATCTAATTTATGGTTGCATCAAAAAGAATAAAATACATAGGAGTAAATTTAACCAAGGAGATGAAAGACCTGTACAATGAAAACTATAAGACATTGATGGAAGAAATTGAAGAAGATACAAATAAATGGAAATATATTCTATGTTTATGGATTGTAAAAATTAATATTATTAAAATGTCCATACTATCCAAAGCAATCTACAGATTCAATGAAATGCCTATCAAACTTCCAATGGCATTATTCACAGAAATAGAACAAACAATCCTAAAATTTGTATGGAACCACAAAAAAACTCTGAAAAGTCAAAATAATCTTGAGAAAGAAGAACAAAGCTGGAGGTATCAATCTCCCTGATTTCAAACTGTACTACAAAGCTATAGTAATCAAAACAGTATGGCATTGGCAGAAAAACAGACACATACATCAATGGAACAGAATAGAGAATCCAAAAATAAACCCACACATATATGGTTAATTAATTTATGATGAAGGAGCCAAGGATATACAATGGGAAAAGAACAGTCTTTTCAATAAATGATGTTGAGAAAATTTGACAGCCACATTCCAAAGAATGAAACTGTACCATCATATTGCACCATACTCAAAAATTACTCAAAATGGATTAAAGACTTAAAGGTAAGACCTGAAACCATAAAAATCCTAGAGGAAAACATGGTGGTAAACTCCTTGACATTGGTCTTCTTGATGATTTTTTTGGATCTGACTCCAAAAGCAAAGGAAACAAAGGCAAAAATCAGCAAGTGAGACTACATCAAACTAAAAAGTTTTTGCACAGCAAAGGAAATCATTAACAAAATGAAAAGGCAACCTACTGAATGGGAGAAAATATTTGCAAATCATATATCTGATAGAGGGTTGATATCCAAAATATGTAAGAACTCATACAACTTAATAGCAAAAAAGTAAACAGTCCAAATAAAAAATGGGCAGAGGACGGTGGCGCAAGCGGTTAAGTGCGCACGCTCCGCTGCGGCGGCCCGGGGCTCGCTGGTTCGGATCCTGGGCGCGCACCGACGCACTGCTTGGTAGGCCATGCTGTGGCGGCGTCCCATGTAAAGTGGAGGAAGATGGGCACCGATGTTAGCCCAGGGCTGTCTTCCTCAGCAAAAAAAAGAGGAGGATTGGCGGATGTTAGCTCAGGGCTGATCTCCTCACAAAAAAAAAAAAAAAAAAAAAAAAAAAAAAAAAAAAATGGGCAGAGGACCTGAACAGACATTTTTCCAAGGAATACACGCAGATGGCCAATGGGTACATGAAAAGATGCTGAACATCACTAATCATCAGGGAAATGCAAATCAAAACCACAATGAACTATCACCTCACACCTGTTAGAATGGCTATTATAAAAAAGATAGGAAATAAGTGTTAGCAAAAATGTGGAGAAAAAGGAACATTTGTGCACTGTTGGTGGGAGTGTAAATTGGTGCAGCCACTATGGAAAACAGTACACATGTTTCTCTAAAAATCAGAAGTAAAATTACCATATGATCCAGCAATTCTACTTCTGGGTATTCATCCAAAGAAACTGAAAACACTATGAAAAGATATATACACCCCAGGCTCATTGCAGCATAATTTACAATAGCCAAGATATGAAAACAACATAAGTGCCCATCAATGAATCAATGGATAGAGAAGGTGTAGTATATACACGGTGGAATACTATTCAGTCCTAAAGAAAAGAATTAAATCTTGCCATTTGTGACAACATAGATGGACCTTGATGGCATTATGTTAAGTGAAATAAGCCAGAGAGAAAAAGACAAATACTGCATGATGTCACTTATATGTGGTAATAATAAATGCAAACGAAAAAGCCAAGCTCATAAATACAGAGGACAAATTGGTGGTTGCCAGAGGCAGAGGATGGAGGGATGGGTAAAATGGGTGAAGGGGGTCAAAAGGTGCAAACTTCCAGTTACAAAATAAATAAGTCATGGAGATATAATGTACAGCATAGTGGCTATAGTGCATAATACTGTATTGCATGTTTGAAAGTTGCTAAGAAAATAATTCTTAAAAGTCCTCATCAGAAGGAAAATAATTTTGTAACTGTATGGTGCTAGACATCAACTAGACTTATTGTAACAATCATTTCACAATATATATGAATATAGAATCATTATGTTGTATACCTGAAACTAACATAATGTTATATGTCAATTATACCTCAATAAAAATAAAACATAAAAGAAGGAAAAGAAATTGCCAAACTGGCTTCTTCCAAAGTATGTGTACCATTTGGCATCCCCACCAGCAAGGAAAGAGTGTTCCTGTTGCTGTACATCTCCAGCAGCATTTGATGTTGTCAGTGTTTTGGATTTTAGCCATTTCAATAAGTATGTGGTGGTAGCTCATTGTTGTTTTATTCTGCTTTTCCCTAACGACCTGATGTGGAGCATCTTTTCAAATGCTTGTTTGCCATAAGTATATCTTCTTTGAGGAGGCATCTGTTCAAGTCTTTGGCCTATTTTTTAACCAGGTTGCTCATATTCCTATTGTTGAGTTTCGGGAGTTATTAGTATATTTTGGATAACATTCCTTTATCAGATATGTTTTTTGCTATTATTTTATCCCAGTCTGTGACTTGTGTTTTTTTGACAGTGTCTTTTACAGAACAGAAGTTTTTAATTTTTATGAAATCCAGTATATCAAATATTTCTTTCATGGATCATACCTTTGGTGGTACATCTAAAAAGTCTTTGTGATAGCTTGAGGCCATCTATATTTTCTCCTATGTCAAATTATAGGAGGTATATAGCTTTGATATTTAGGTTTATGATTCATTTTTAGTTAATTTTTGTGAAGGGTGTAAGATCAATGTCTAGATTTATTTATTTTCACATGGATGTCCAGTTGTTCCAGCACCATTTGTTTGAGAGACTTTCTTTCCTTCATTGTGTTGCTTTTCCTCCTTTGTCAAAGTTCAGTTGACCATACTCGTGTGGGATAATTCTGGACTTTCTATTCTGTTCCATTAATCTATTTTCCTATTCTTTCACCAATACCACACTATCTTGATTACTGTGGCTTAATACTATGTCTTCAAGTTGAGTAACGTCAGTCCCTCAACTTTGTTCTTCTGCTTCAATGTTGTTGGTTATCTGGGTCTTCTGCTTCTCCATAAAAACTTGAGAATCAGTTTGTCTATATCTACAAAAACTTGCTGGGATTTTGATTAGAATTGTATTGAATCTAGAGATCAAGTTGGGAATAACTGACATCTTGGCAATATTGAGTCTTCCTATCCATAACCATGTAATAACTCTTTATTCATTTAGTTCTTCTATGACTTTCTTTCATCAGAGTTTTGTAGTTTTCCTCATATAGATCATGTACATATTGTGTTAAATTTATATGTTAAGTATTTCAATTTGGGGATATTAATGTAAATGGTATTGTTTTAAATTTCAAATTCCATTTGTTCATTGCTGGAATATAGAAAAACAATTGACTTTGTATATTAACCTTGTATCTTGTAACCTTGCTAATAATCACTTATTTGTTCCAGGATTTTTTGTTGTTGTTGACTCTTTCAGATTTTCTACATAAATGATCATGTCATCTGAAAACCAAGACAATTTTATTTCTTCCTTTCCAATCTGTATACCTTTCTTTTTTTTTTATTGAATTAAGTCTTCCAGTACAATGCTGAAAGGGAGTGGTGAGAGGTGGTATCCTTGCCTTGCTCGTGATTTTAGTGGGAAATCTTTGAGTTTTTCACAGTTGAGCATGATGTTAGCTGTAGGTTTTTTGTAGATATCTTTTATTAGGTTGAGGAAGTTCCCCTCTATTTCTAGTTTGCTGAGAATATTTATTGTGAATGGGTGTTGGATTTTTTCAAATGGTCTTTCTATATCTATTGCTATGATCATGTGATGTTTCTTCTTTAGCCTATTGATATTATGAGTTACATTGAATGATTTTTGAATTTTGAACCAGCCTTACATATATGAGATAAATCTGTCTTGGTCTTGTTGTATAATTTTTTAATATATTGTTGGATTTGATTTGCTAAAATTTTGTTAAGGACATTTGCATCTATGTTCATCAGAGATATTGGTCTTTAGTTTTCTTTTCTTGTGATGTCTTTGTATGGTATTGGTATTAGGGTAATGCTGGCCTCATAGAATGGTTTATGAACTATTCTCTCTTCTTCTATCTTCTGGAAGAGACTGTAGAGAACTGGTATAATTTCTTCCTTGAATGTTTGGTAGAATTCACCAAAGAACTCATCTGGGACTGGTGCTTTCTTTTTTGCAAGGTTTTTAATAATAGTTTCAATTTCTTTCATAGATATAGGCCTATTCTGGTTATCTATTTCTTCTTCTGTGCATTTTGGTAGAATGTGTTTTTTTGAGGAATAGGTCTATTTCATCTAGTTCATCAAGTTTGTGGGCATAGAGTTGTTCATCATATTCCTTTATTATCCTTTAAATGTTCATGTTATCTGTAATGATGTCCTCTCTTTAATTTCGGATGTTAGGAATTTGTATTGTCTCTCTTTTTTTCCTAGTTAGCCTTTTGGTTTTGATTCTCTGTTAATTTTGTGTCTTCAATTTCATTAATTTGTGGTCTAACTTTTATTATTTCTTTTATTCTTCTTACTTTGGATTTAATTTCCTCATCTTTTTTTGAGTTTTCTAAGATGCAAACTTAGATGATTGATTTTATAACTTCTTTTCTAGCATATGCATTCAACGCTATAAATTTCCTTTTAAGCATGGCTTTCACTGCATCCCACAAATATTGATAAGTTGAATTTTAATTTTTCATTTAGTTTTTATTATTGATTTATAGTTTCATTCCAGTGTGATTTGAGAAAAGACAATGTCTGATTTTTATTCTTTTAAATTTGTTAAGGTGTGTTTTGTAGTCTAGAATTTCATCCATTTTGGTGAATATTCCACGTGAGCTTCAGGAGAATGCGTATTCTGCTCTTTTTGGATGAAGTAGTTGATACACGTTAATTATATCTGGTTGATTGATGGTGCTGTTGAATTCATTTGTGTCCTTTTTGATTTTTTTCCTGCCAATCTGTCCATTTCTGATAGAGATTGTTGAATCTTTGGCTATGATAGTGGATTCATCTATTTCTCCTTGAGGTTTTTTTCTGATTCTGCCTCGCGTACTTTGATGTTTTGTTTGCAGACATACACATTAAGAATTTTTATATTTTCTTGGATAATTGTCTCCTTTATCATTATGTAATACTCCTATTTTTCCTGATAACTTACCTTGTACTGAAGTCTACTCTGTCTGAAATTAATGTATCTTCCTCAGCCAAAGGGATGGTAGCCCAGGGTCAATCTTCCTCACCAAAACACACACACACACACACACACACACACACAAAGAAATCCCAATGGAACAGAACAAAAAAACCACCATGATAAGTCAAGAGAGAACCTCAAAAGAAAGGAAAATGTTTTATAATTTAGCACTTTTAATAGCACTTTCCCTACCTATCGTTTAAATAAGGAGCTTTGGGTTTTTATTTTTCACAGGCTCTGCAAATTTTGTTGTAAGCCCTGGCTGAGATATATGCTGCATACAAGTATAGTACACACATTCTTTCTACACAGAATGGTCACCAATGTAAAATATGTGTTGGGTTATAAAACAAGCCTCAATACGTTTCAAAAGTTGAAATCTTACAGATTAGGTTCTTTAACACAATGAAATTATAAATCAATAAAAATGTTATTTAGGGCTTGCCCCATGGCGTAGTGATTAGGTTTCATGTGCTTCGCTTCGGTGGCCTGGGTTCACGGGTTTGGATCCTGGGCACAGACCTGCATCACTCATCAGCCATGCTGAGGCAGAGACCCACATACAAAGTGGAGGAAGATTGGCGCAAATGTTAACTCAGGGTGAATCTTGCTCACAAAAAATAAAAAGATTATTTATAAAAATTACCAAATACATAAAAATCAAATAATACAATTCACAGGCAAGGAAGAAATGGGTAAAAAAAGGAATCAGAAGCAAAATAAGATTATTTAAACTCAATGATAATTAATATGTAGTATTTCAAAATTTGAATAGATGTAAACTCAAAATTGGATCAGCATTTAGGGTAAATTTACATCTTTTAAAAGCCTATATTACAAATTAAAAACCTTTAAAAATCAATGATTTATGTTTTCACTCTAGAAGCTAAAAAAGAAGAGAAAATTAAACCTGAAGTAAGTAAAAATAAAAGAAGGCAAGAAAGAATAAAGATAAGATAAACAACAATAACAGTACACAAAACCCAGCAGAGGTCTACGACCACTGGGAAAGTGATAGAAAATTCCTGTTTAAACCAACCATAGCTACATAGCAATGCTTGGCTGCCATAGGAAGGAAGGGCAGGAATGTTCAGAAAGCATTTTTGAGGCCTAGAGGCATAGGGCCTGCCTAAGACTGAGCCTGGACCAGGACACTAGAGAATTTTCTCCCCCTCATCATGAACCTAGTACTAACAAGAAAAAGTTATTTATTTCTGGGACAGTTTTCTCCCATGATTTTGAAAATGGGGTGCTGCTTTTTCATTTTTTACAAGGCATTGCAAAATTTATGTAGCCATATTGGTCTGCGACAAGGACATGGAGAAATACCTACTCTGTAGCATGAGCATAGGTTATTTGAAAGCTGATGGGAAAGTAAGAACACTGAGATAAAACCTTCCAGCACTCCAGACTGGAAAGCACACATCCTAAGCATAAGGCAACAGCAACCAAATGCTAGAAGAATTTGAAGCTTGTGGTATCCACAACATTAACACAATTCAAAGTCAATTCAACTCCTGACTAGATTTACTCAATCCCCTACACTAACGGCCTTAAAACAGAAGGATTCTAATCTTCAGGTGTAATAAATTTTACCTCAGTCTCTGCTATAGACATAATATCTGGCATGTGATCAAACACTTCAAGAAACATTTTCAAATAACAAAAACAACAAAGACACTCAGAAAAGAATGGCCTATTGCCAAGAAATAAAGCAGTCAACAGATTCAGGCTGATTGGTGACCAAGATTTGGAAATGATCAGATAAGGATTTTACAATAGCATGATTAATACGATAAAGATCTAAGAGAAAAGATGGACAACATGCATGAACAAATAGAGAATTTTAGTAGTAAGAGCTAAGTGGTAATATTAGAAATGTAAAATACAATATCAGACATAATTTCTTTTGATAAACTCATGAATCGACTGCACAGCTGAAGAAAGAGTTAGTGAACCTGAACATGGGTCAATAAATATTATCCAAACTATAATAGAAAATGTAAAAAGAGTAAAACAGGAAAATAAATATGCAAATAAAAAACAAAAAACAGAATTGAGAATCTAAAAGCTGTGGGGCAATATTGATAATGTGAAACAGTTCAAAATTCATGTAATTGGAATCTCAATAAGTTGAAAATAAAAGCAAGAGAAAGTGAAAAATAGCAAGGGAGAAAAAATATTTGAAGTGATAATGGCGGAGAAACATTATAAAAGGCATCAAATTATAGATCCAAAAATCTCAAAGAACTCCTAACTGGGTAAATACATAAGTACACCTAGATGCATCCTCATCAAATTCCTGAAAACCAAAGGTAAATGGACAATCTTTTTTTTTTTTATAATTTTATTTATTTATTTATTTTTTCCCCCAAAGCCCCAGTAGATAGTTGTATGTCATAGCTGTACATCCTTCTAGTTGCTGTATGTGGAACGCGGCCTCAGTATGGCCGGAAAAGCAGTGCATCGGTGCGCGCCCGGGATCCGAACCCGGGCCGCCAGCAACAGAGTGTGCGCACTTAACCGCTAAGCCACCGGGCCGGCCCTAAATGGACAATCTTGAAGGCAGCCAGCAAAAAGTGGCACAATACCGACAGGAAAAAAAAAAACATAAAGAATTACAGCAGATGTTTCTTCAGAAAACATGCAAGCTAGATGACAAAGGAGTGCCACTTTTCAAGTACTGGAAAAAAATCAGCGTAACAAAAGAAAAAATGCTATAATCATTACTAGATGAAGAAAGAATTGGACAAAATTCAATACTCATTCGCGATAAATATCCTCATTCCACTAGCAATAGAAAGAAACATCCTTCCCTTGACAAAGCCATTTATGAAAACCCTAAGGCTAATAACAAAATAATGATGAAAGACTTAATGTTTTCTTCCTAAGACTGGGAACATTGCAAAGCTTGCTCTCATCGCTTTTATTCCATATTTTACTGAATGTCTTGGTCAGTGTAATAGGCAAAAAAAAAAAAAAGGCCTAAAATTTGGAGAGTAAGAAATAATACTGCCCTTATTTACAGATGACATAATGTTTATATAAAAATTATTATTGAATCTTAAAAAACCAACTGAAATGAGTAGGCAAATTTTACGATGCTGTAGGATAGAAGTTCAATAAAAAAAAATAAAAGGAAAAATCGTTTAAGAAAAAATTCACAAAAGAAGTTATACCCATGGTCAATGAACACACAAAAAGATGTTCAGCATTGTATTAACCATGGAAATGCAAATAAAACCAAAATGATTTCCCACTTTATATCTTCTATGATGGCCAAAATTAACATAACTGATAATACCAAATGGTAGTGAAGAAGTGAATTAGATGAAACTCTCATCCTTGGCTGGTAGGGTTGTAAAATGATGCAACCATGTTGAAAGAAGAGTTGGGCAGTGTCTTATATTGGTTCACCATATGATCCAGCAATTCTTCTCTGAGGTAATTAGCCACAGGAAATGAAAATAGATAGGCACAAGAAAACATGTAGGTAAATATTCATAGCAGCTGTATTTATAAAAGTCAAGAACCAGAAATGGTCCCAATAAAGAAATGGATTTATTTTCATGCAATGGAGTACTATACAGCAATAAAAAGGAATGCGCTACTGATAACAGCCGCAGGAATGAATCTCAAAAATATTATGCTGGTCAAAATGAGCAAGACACAAAAGGCACAATATTATGATTTCTCTTACATGAAGTTCAAGAATTAGCAAAATACTTTATAGTGATGGAAATCAGAACTGTGGTTTTCTGGGGGAAGAGGCTGATGGGAAGAGCTAGTTGAATTCACTACCAATGGTCACAAAAGATCTTTCTGTGGTGGTAATAATGTTCAACATCTTGTTTAGGTGGTAGATACGTGGTATATAAATTTATCATAACTCGTAGAATTGTATACTCAAATTAGGTACACCTTAAATACAAATTATACCTCTATAGATTTGATTTAAAGTGCCAACACAAAAGTCATCTTAATCTCTTCAATTTATTAAATTTAATTATTTTTTTCCTCTTTTCAATTAAGCGTACATGGTAATATTCATGTTTACAATGAAACTTTTCTTTAAATAAAGATTAATTTGGACTAGAACTCTTTTCCTTGAGCATCAATCTCTTCCTTTTTCTCTTGCTTAAATCTGATTTATTGGGGGAGTTTTTTAGTTCTTCAAATTCTTTCAATTCAGAAATAATCAGTTACGTGTTCTATTTTCCCATCATCTAAGCACATATGATTATTAATTTGAATGGTCAGCCTATATCTAAGCTATCAAATCCATAAAATGGGTGAAAGGATGTAACCTTAGCATTTTCCTACAAACCATTTCACATGCTGAGTGCTCCGGAACCAACTATCAATTTTATTGAGAGGTCCACAGCATAAATGGCAGGGGACTAGAAACTACAATATGTGAGAACATATGGTAATGTTTACACAAATGAATTAGAGTCTGTACAGATGGTTTCCTTAGAGAATAGAGTGGTGTGCTTTGTTTGCTCTTTGCAGTCAGCCTGCCCCAAGATGGAGTGTGGTATCACCTGGGGGTTGACAGTAGTAGCTTAATGGTGGCAAAAAAATCTATAAAATCTATATGGATAACCTTCTTGAATGCACTGTTCTTTGTAGTTGGAATTCTCATGTTTGTATAACCAGCTCCTCCAACAGATTTTACGATAAAGGTAAAAATTAAAAATAAGAATCCACAGAAATTCTGGATAGTGTCAGGAGGTGTAGAGAGTTTTTTAAAAATTGACAAAATAAATAACAAGTTAGCCAAAGAGTAAAGATCTAAGCAAGTTTACAGAAGTATGGAATGGAGTAAAGGAAGTCAAACAAAATTACTATTCTATTCTGTAATGGAAATGTAACTGTGGCTGTTTGTGAGCTGCCCACGTGTCCTCAACACTCACCTTCACACTGATGCTTTCTTGAGTCACCTGCAAATCTCTGCTCGAGGGCCTTTCCGTGATGGCGGGAGCAGGCTCAGCATGAGGGAGGCAAGCTGGAATTGTGTTCGAGTTAAAGCCCCTGGAAGCAGTTCTCCAACCATAATGGATGACAATTTGGCACCTGAATACCCAACTCCCTTGCCCTTCCTGGGAATAATTCTGAGGAAGGTTCTCTACACTATCTCTTAGTGTTCCCCCATGGGGTCAGGGTACTCCTTTGCCCACAGTCAATAACTTGCTTCATAACATGCTTTTTATGGGTTTCCTTTCTTTTCTGTCTCACTTTCCCACTCCCTTAGCAGAGTTTACTGAAATCTGTCCCAAACTAGGTAATCATACTCAAATTCTTGTCTCAGTAACTGCTTCTGGGGGAAGACAAACTAAGATGGGAAACCAAAGGACAATTACTGAAAGGAAAGGAAGAATAATAAAAGTTAATATATATTTATTTTGTAATTGGAATTTGTTTTAATTGCAAAGGAGGTTTACATAAAGCCTACTAGATAATTTTATGCCCCTGACTCCAGAGCCAAATAAACAATCAATATTCCCTAAGAAATGCAATTCAAGAGTAGACGTTTGAAAGTAAAATCTATCTATTTGAAAGTTTAGGCAAAGGTGGGGATGGTCTCTCTAATTTTATACCTGTCCTTATTCTCCCACAACATATTTACCCTCTTAGTGAATCCAGGGAGAATATTCTAATCTGGCTCTTTTTTAAAAAATTTGATTGAGGTCATAATAGTTTATAACATTGTGAAACTTCACTTGTACATTATTATTTGTCAGTCACCATATATATGTGCCTCTTTATCCTTTGTGCCCACCACCTAACCCCCTTCCCCTCTGGTAAGCACTAATCTGTTCCATTTGTCCATGTGTTTGTTTATCTTCCACATATGAGTGAAATCATGCAGTGTTTGTCTTTCTCCATCTGGCTTATTTCACTTAAGATAATACCCTCAAGGTCCATCCATGTTGTTGCAAATGGGATGAGTTTGTTTTTTTGATGGATGAGCAGTATTCCATTGTATATATATACCACATCTTCTTTATCCATTCATCAACTGATGGGCACTTGGGTTGATTCCACATCTTAGCTATTACGAATAATGCTACAATGAACATAAGGGTGCATAAGTCTCTTTGAATTGTTGATTTCAAGTTCTTTGGGGAAAAAAAACATTAATGGGATAGCTGGATCTTATGGTATTTCTATTTCTAATTTTTTGAGAAATCTCCATGCTGTTTTCTATAATGGCTGCACCAGTTTGCAATCCCACCAGCAATGTGTGAGGGTTCCCTTTTCTCCACACCCTTTCCAACGTTTTTTACTTTTTGTCTTGGCAATTATAACCATCTAAAGGGTGTAAGTTGATATCTCATAGTTTTGATTTGCATTTCCCTAATGACTAGTGATGTTGAACATCTTTTCATGTGCCTGTTGGTCATCTGTATATCTTCTTTGGAAAAATGCCTGTTCATATCCTCTGCCTTTTTTTGATCAGGTTGTTATTTTGTTGTTGACCTGTATGAGTTCTTTATTTTGGAAATTAATCCAAATTTGATATATGATTTGCAAATATTTTCTCCCAGTTTGTGAGTTGTCTTTTCGTTTTGTTCATGATTTCCTTTGCCTTGCAGAAGCTTTTTAGTCTGATGTAGTTCCATTTGTTAATTTTTTCTTTTGTTTCCCTCGCCTGAGTAGATATGGTATTTGAAAAGATGTTACTGAGACCGATATCAAAGAGTGTACCGCCTATGTTTTCTTTTAGGTGTTTTATGGTTTCAGATCTTACATTCAAGTCTAGTCCATTTTGAGTTAATTTTTGTGTGTAGAGAAAGAAAATGGTCTACTTTCATTCTTTTGCATGTTGGCTGTCCCATTTTTCCAACACCATTTATTGAAGAGACTTTCTTTTCTCCATTGTATGTTCTTGGCTCCCCTGTCAAAGATTAGCTATGCATAGAGGTGTGGTTTTATTTCTGGGCTTTCACTTCTGTTCCATTAATCTGTGTGTCTGTTTTTGTACCAGTACCATGCTGTTTTGATTACTATAGTTTTGTAGTATATTTTGAAATCAAGGATTGTGATGTTTCCAGCTTTGTTCTTTTTGTCAGGATTGCTTTAGCCATTGGGGGTCTTTTGTTGCCCCATATGAATTTTAGGATTCTTTGTTCTATTTCCTTGAAGCATGCCATTGCAATTCTGATTGGAATTGCATTGAATCTGTAGATTGCTTTAGGTAGTATAGACATTTTATCTATATTTATTCTTCCAATCCTTGTGCATGGAATATCCTTCCATTTCTTTATGTCATCATTGATTTTTTTCAATAATATCTCATAGTTTCCATCGTATAGGTCTTTCAACTCCTTGGTTAAATTTATTCCTAGATATTTTATTCTTTTTGTTGTGATTGTAAACTTGACTGTATTCTTGAATTCTCTTTCTGTTAGTTCATTATTAGAGTATAGAAATGCCCCTGATTTTTGTAAGTTGATTTTGTACCCTGGAACTTTGCTGTAGTTGTTGGTTATTTCTAACAGTATTCCGATGGATTCTTTAGGGTTTTCTATATATAAAATCATGTCATCTGAAATGGTGAGTGTTTCACTTCTTCCTTGACAATTTGAATACCTTTTCTTTTTCTTGCCTAATTGCTCTGGCCAAAACATCCAGTACTGTGTTGAGTAAGAGTGGCAAGAGTGGGCACCCTTGTGTTGTTCCTGTTCTCAGAGGGATGGCTTTCAGGTTTTCACCATTGAGTATGATGTTGGCTCTGGGTTTGTCATATATGGCCTTTATTATGTTGAGGTACCTTCCTTCTATACCCATTTTATTGAGAGTTTTTATCATAAATGGATGTTGGATCTTGTCAAATGTTTTCTCTGCAACTATTGAGATGATCATGTGTTTTTATTCCTCATTTTGATAGTGTGGTGTATCACATTGATTGATTTGCAGATGTTGAACCATCACTGTGTCCCTTGTATAAATCCCACTTGATCATGGGGTATGATCCTTTTAATGTATTGCTGTATTCGGTTTGCCAATATTTTGTTGAGGATTTTTGCATCAATGTTCACCAGCGATATTGGCCTGTAATTTTCCTTCTTTTTGTTGTCCTTGTCTGGCTTTGGGACCAGGGTAATGTTGGCCTCGTAGACTGAGTTAGGAAATGTTCAGTCTTCTTCAATTTTTTGGAATAGTTTGAGAAGAAGAAGTATTAAATCTTCTTTGACTGTTTGGTAGAAGTCTCCAGAGAAGACATCTGGTCCTGGACTTTTACTTTTTGAGAGGTTTTTGATTACTATTTCAATCTCTTTACTTGTGATTGGTCTATTCAGAATCTCTGTTTCTTCTTGATTCAGTTTTGGCAGGTTGTATGAGTCTAAGAATTTATTCATTTCTTCTAGATTGCCCAAATTGTTGGCATATAGTTTTTCATAGTATTCTCTTATAATCCTTTGTATTTCTGTGATGTCTGTTGTAATATCTCCCCTTTCATTTCTAATTTTATTTATTTGAGCCTTCTGTCATTTTTTTCATAGTGAGTCTGGCTAATAATCTGGCCAATTTTAAAGGCAAAAGTTGAGAGTCACTTTTCATTGTAAATTCTGTAAATGTGAATAGCTCATTTTCTCACTCTTCTCTTTTGTTTCTTTATGTGGTTTGAACATTGAATCAGAACTCTGGGTTTGTCTTTTCTTTTCCCTTCAGTGTGGCTTGAAGGGCCATCTGTCAGCCACCCTTTCATCACCCCCCATTCAATCTCCTGTCTGTTCCTCCAAGTTACCCTCCTCCATAGGACAGCTAAGGCTAAAGATTCCACCTGGACTACTCCGCTTTAGGCATTAGGGTCAAATGTGCTGTCACTCCATTTTCTAGGCTCCATTTCCTTTGTCATTGATTGGATGAGCATTGCAATGGCCTTTACTTACCAAGTGATAACGTCTAAGATTTTATTTTGAGTTCAGGTCAAAAGAAGCCCCAGAAGTCTATTAAATAGGCCATATACTCCAATTCAGTTTATCAAAATTTTGCAATGTAATTTGTAGCTAAAAGCCCAGCCAGCAATTAGGTTTTGTTTCTTTGTCTCTCTATGTTTTTGTTATGTAGAGGCATAGAAAAATAAGGGAGACAGAAAGTGTAGAATCAAGTATAAATTATTTGCTTGCTAAATAAAGAAATTGAAACAGGAAAATATTTCTCTAGAGATAAGTTCAGGTGGGCAAAAAGACAAAGGGGAAGTGATATTGGGGAGTCCTTGAGAAAAATATTCTGCACTCTTTCTATTGAAGCTCCATGGAAGTAACAATATGCCACATATGTCTTCAGGGCCAGAAAGAGAAATAGGCCCTACTGCAAGACCCCATCGGAACAATGCTGTATAGTGAATTTAAGGGTACTAGGACTCCATCTCACAGAAATTTCCGTGACAAGTGGCAAGCAGCAGAATAATTTCTGCCTCCCAGAATAATACAGAAGAGGGAAAGTACCTCTGGAGCTGAAGAAGGAAGGCAGAAATAAACAAGGGCCGTCTAATTAGGGATCAAACATGATGGTGAATATTTCAGTGGAAATTTCATTTATTCACACATCAAATATTACTGAACAACTACTGTGCAGTGATGTTACTCTAGGCGCTACGTATGCAGCAGTGAGTAAGGTATGAGACATTACGTGATGTTTTATTGGGGAAAAAAGCAAGGAATGGGACTGGGGAAGCTGGATTTGGGGTGGGCAATGGTAAGTAAGTAGGTCAGGGAATATCTCAATGAGAAGGGTAAATTTGAGAAAAGACGAAAAGAAAGTATAGAATGATGGAGAGACAATGGAGGAAAATCACTTGCAAAGGATTGAGGAAGCACGTCGGAAACGCTCCATGAAGAAAAAGGCTGCTGGTGTGGCTGGCGGAAAGGAGGAGAAGACGTTAGAGAGAGAATGAAGATCACTGTAAGGACTTTGCGTACTATTTTGTGTTAGGACGGACAACATTAGAGGGATCAAAGCCAAGAATTAACATGTACTAATTTAAATGTATGGCGATCAATTTCACTCCTATTTTAAAAACAGAATGTGGAAAAGCAAGGTGGACGAAGGGTGAAAAATTTGTAGGTTACTGCAATAATTCAGTGTGAGAAAATGATTAGGAACAAATGGTAACAGTAAGGAGTGGTAAATAATAGGATTCTGGCTACATTTAGAAGTAGAGTCCACAGGGTTTGCTGACATTGGAATTGGAACACAAAAGAAATGAGTGAAAGGTAATTCCATCCCTTTTGGCCTGAGGAGTTGAAAGGAGTTTTAGTTATTTGAGATAAGCGTAGAAGAGGTTTTAGAGGGTGGTAAGGAAACTCCCCTTGCCCCTGTCAAACCATGGTGATTGACTCTCATAGTAGGACTCTAATTTAAGAAGATTTAAGTTAGAAATGAGTTGATTTGGGGGGGGGGAGAATTATATTTAGTGTAAAAGGAAAATAACTTACTGAAATAGAGCAGTCTCCATGAAAATATTTTTACTGGGAATGGCTGAGCAAACCAATTCTTGAGAAGTTCCTTATGAGTTTAACATCATAAATCCAGTGGGCAGGACCTCTTTCAGTCTTTGCCTTGCTTGACTTCTCAACAAAATTTGACAAGGTTGATTGTTCCTATTCCTGAAACACTATCTTCTCGTATCTCTTTGACTTCATGTTCTTCAAATCTTCAACTATTCCTTTTAGTTTATATCACATGCTCACCACGCCTTTTTGGTTATTAAGTATAGAAATTTCTCAATATTTGTTCTGTTTTATTTTAAAAATAAGCTCTTTCATTAAGTTTCTTTTTTATCTCGATAGCTTCTGCCAATATTGTAGTTTGATTACTGTTGAAGTTAAATCTATAACCCTTATTTTTCATTTGAGATCAAACTGCAATTTGAACCAACTGGAATGGGCACCTTTGGCAAATTCTTTGCCCATCTCTATCATTTTTTCCTTCCAGTTAAGTTCCTAGACGACATTGCTCATGTAAATGGTGTAGAAAATGTTAAATTTCCTCCAAAATGTTGTATCAATTTACACTTTTACCAGTAATATATTATATGGAGAGGCTTGTCTGTAAACTTTCCCAGCCAGATGTTATCACTTTTAATATTGAACAATTTGATCAACTAAATGTATCTTATTATTTTCATCTATTTGTTAGCAGCTTGCATTTTATTTTTATGGATTACTTGTTCTTATGTTTTGGCCTTTTTTTCTATCGAAAATTTATATTTTCTGACTTAAAAAAATCAATGCATTGAAATAGATAAACCTGATTCTATTGAAACTATATTTCATTTTGATTGACTAACTTCTTGCATTGACGTAGGAAATGAAAATAGCTGTATCTGGATTTATCCTCTAAGTTCAGTTTTAAATATCACCAGTAGATTGCTAGATATAGTTAAGCTCAACAAGAGAGAATCCTCAAGTAAAACTTGGGCGGGAGAGAAAGTAATGTAATAAAGAGAAACACTGCTTGCTGATTGGAACTCATCTATGTGGACACTACGAAAAAAATTACCCTTTATTGTTTGCATCAAGTTCTTTTTTAAAAGTGCCAGAACTACATAAAAACAAATTTGATATTAGTAAGTTGATATCCAATCTTGATTGGATCTGATTACCAACTTGATATCCAAACTAATATCCAAATTTAGATGGTGATTATAAATGTTCTACATTTACTATAAAATCATTTCTTCTAGGGTTTTTACTGTAGTATGTAATTCTGTAAAATAATTTAATGTACTTTTTAATGACCTGGGTTATTTTGGTTCTCCATAATTTTTTAAATTTTCTTTAATGGAATCAATTGTTCCGTTATAGAAATCTTTAGAACTTTACTTGTTTTCTCATTATCCAAGCTATGCAGAAAATGTGATTTACATTAATTCTTGAGCTATTTATAAAAATAATAGTGTGATTCTGATTATATTAATAAAATTGCTCTAGTCTTAATTAAAATCTCTTCCAGGAAAGAGATTGTTTAGGACTACGATTTCTTCACATGGGAAAGGACAGAAACTTGTTATATATTTATAAATTGGAAAACAGTGCTTGAAAGTAAATAACTTTGTTCTTTTACCAATTTATATTCCTAGATAATGCGATGACTGCTGCAGTTCATAATTAGCTCTTAAAAGAATACATGCGACATATTTTTTAAATACCGGAAAATAATAATTACTATTTTATTTCTCAGAATGCCATTCTCATACCCACTTTATTTTTATTTTATTAAAATAAGTTTAATAACAGTTCAGATATTGCCCTTTCTATTCTGAATTACGTTACTGTTTACTTTGATTTGCCAAAATATGAGTTTGTTATACCTGTAGGTGAATATTTTTACTACTTCTAATCTCTCCCAATGGTAATATAGACCTCAGGTAATAGAATAGTGGTATTTAGTTATTAAGGTGGAATTTGACTGTTGAGCGATAGTTCACCAATACATTTCTTATAATATTGCATGTTCTCTTTTGTGGTGAGATATTTGTGTTCAAGTCATACTTTCTGTATAATATATTTCTCTTCACCTTTCTACCTCCTGTACTTTGCATATCTTCTATAGGCCACCACCCTTCATCTAATGCCCAGGCTAGTGTCTAAATCATATGAAATGTTCAATAATTTTGAATGGATTAGTATATAAACAAAGGTGGAAAAGAGAAGCTAAAAGATGTATTGGCAAACTCTCTCTATGGAGGGTGCATATATCTTATTACTGTTATAACAAATAGCTAGTATGAGAAATAGAGGATTATTACGCAGTTCAGTATTCAACTAATTCAAATCTAAGGGACTGTGGAGGTTGTAATAAATATCCATTAACAGGGTTAAGAGAAATTACTTGTTTTGTGGACTTGAACTTTCTCAAACCTGGAGACAATACAGTCTTCACCATTGTATTCTCGATAT
Source organism: Diceros bicornis minor (assembly GCF_020826845.1). Classification (NCBI taxonomy): domain Eukaryota; kingdom Metazoa; phylum Chordata; class Mammalia; order Perissodactyla; family Rhinocerotidae; genus Diceros; species Diceros bicornis. The sequence goes on along the minus strand of NC_080750.1, from coordinate 54,661,702 downwards.
CTTGTACAGTGAGTGCCTGCTGCATTTTAGGTCCTAAATGAATGTTTGCCGGCAAGAAGGAGGAAATGAAGGAAGTAAGCAAGGAAAGAAGGAAGGAACCCCGTACGTAGTAGTCTGTTCTTATTCTCTCCTCCACTCCCAACCTCCTAACAACAACTAATCTACTTTCTGTCTCTGTGGATTTGTCTATTCTGGACATTTCATGTAAATGGAATTGTACAATAAGTAACCTCTGTGTCTGGATTCTCTCACTTACCATAATGCTTTCAAGGTTTGTCAACATTGTAGCCTGTATCATTCCTTTTTAATGAGTGAATAACATTCCATCAAATGGCTATGCAATGTTATGCTTATTTATTGATCAACTGACAGATACTTGGGCTGTTTCCATTTGGGAGATATTATGAATAATGTTATAAATATTAATTTATAAGATTTAGTGTGGAAATAGGTTTTCATTTCTCTTTGGAATACACCTAGGAATGGAATTGCTGGTTATATGGTAACTGTATGTTTAAGTTTTTGAGGAATTGTCCAAAGTGGCTGCATCATTTACATTCCCACTAGCAATGTATGACAGTTCCAATTTCTCCACATCCCTGCCAAAATTTGTTATTGTCTGTCTTTTTTTATTATAATCATCCAAGTGGGTGTGAAGTGGTATGTCATTGTGGTTTTGACTTGCATTTTCCTGATGACTAGTGATGTTGAACATCTTTTTATGTGCCCATTGGTAATCTGTATATGCTCACTGAAGAGATGTTTATTCATTTTCTTTGACCATATTTTTAATTGAGTTGTCTTTTTATTGTTGAGTTGTAAGAGTTCTTTTTATATTGTGGATACCAATCCCTTATCAGATATATGATTTGCAAATGTTTTCTCCCATTCTGTGAGTAGTGTTTTAATTTTCCTGATGGGTTCCTCTGAAGCACAAAGGTTTTTAAATTTGATGAAATCTAATTAATCTATGTTTTTCTTTTTCCACTTGTGCTTTTGGAGTCACGTCTAAAAGAAACATTGCCAAATCCATGGTCATGAAGATTTACTCTTATATTTTCTTCTAAGTGATTTAGTTTTAACTCTTACATTTCCCACTTTGGTCTATTGAGTTAATTTTTGTGTATGATATGAAGTAGGGATCCAACTTCCTTTTTTTGCATGTGAATGTCTAGTTTTCCAAGCACCATTTGCTGATGTCTATGTTTCCCCATTGACTGTTTGGACAATCTTGTCAAAAATCTTATCATAAAATTGACCATGGATGTAAGAGTTTATTTTTAGACTCTCAATTCCATTGATCTATATCTCTATCTTTCTGCCAGTACCACACAGCCTTGATTACTGTAGATTTGTAGTAAGTTTTGAAATTGGAAGTGTGTTCTCCAACTTTGTTCTTCCTTTCCAAGATTGTTTTGGCTGTTCTGGGTCCCTTGGATTTCTATATGAATTTTAGCATCAGCTTTAGAATTTATACCAAAAGGAAAGTTGAGAATTTGATAGGGTTTGCATAGAATCTGTACATAATTTGGGTGAGTATTGTTATATTAACAATATTAAGTATCCCAATCCAGAAAAATTGAAATCATCCCACTTATTTAGGTCGCCTTTAGTTAATTTCAATAATATTTTGCAGTTTCCAGTGTATAAGTCCTGTACTTCCTTTGTTGACTTTATTCCTAAATATTTTATTCTTTTTGATCAAATCATACATTTTAATTTCATTTTTAGATTGATTATTGCTAGTGTAAAGAAATAAAATTAATTTTTATAGATTGATCTTGTATCCTGTACCTTGCTTAACTTTGTTTTATTTTTTCTTCTGATTCATTTTTTTTTAATTTTTTGTTTATTGCAGTAACATTGGTTTATAACATTGTATAAATTTCAGGTGTACATCATTATACTTCTATTTCTGCATAGATTACATCATGTTCACCACCCAAATACTAATTACAACCCATCACCACAGCCATGTGCCAAATTATCCCTTTCACCCTCCTCCCTCCCCCCTTCCCCTCTGGTAACCATCAATCCAATCTCTGTCTCTATGTGTTTGTTTGTTGTTGTTAGATATACTACTTAATGAGGCAGCTCATATGGGATTTGACCTTCTTCCTCTGACTTATTTCACTTTGCATAATAACCTCAATGTCCATCTATGTTGTCACAAATGGCTGGATTTCATTGTTTCTTATGGCTGAGTAGTATTCCATTGTGTATATATACCACATCTTTAGTTTTAATAGAATTTTCTTTGGCAGTTGCCTATGATTTTCTGTATAAAAAATCATGTCATTTGCAAGTAGAGATAGTTTTACTTCTTTCTTTCCACTGTGGATGTCTTTTAAGTCTTTCTCTGTCATACAATGGTCAAAGAATTGTCAAAAGTGGGCATCTTTGTCTTATTTATGACCTTGGGGCAAAAACTTTCTGTCTTTAAGTCTTTCAGTCAGTAAGTATGAATTTAACTATGAGTTTTTTATAGATAGCCTTTATAAAATTTAGTAAATTGCTTTCTATTTCTACCTTGAATTGTTTCTAGCTAAAAGGATGTTAGATTTTGTCAAACGTTTTTTTCTGAATGTGTTGAGATTATTGTGTGGTTTATGTCCTCTATACTATTAATACGGTATATTGGATTGATTGGTTTTATCAACTGAACCAATTTTGCATTCATTCCTAGAATAAATTCCACTTGGATATGCTATTTAATAATTTTTATATGTTTGTGGATTTGGTTTGTGAGTATTTTGTTGAGAATTATTGCATTTGTATTCATAAGGGATCTTCATTTGTAGCTTTCATTTCTTGTGATGTCTTTATATAGTTTTGGCATCACGGAAATACTAGCCTCAAAGAATGAGTTTGAAGAGTGTTAATTCCTCCTTAATTTTTTTTTTTTTTTTTAAGAAATTGTGAAGGATTAATATTCTTCTTTTAATCCTTGGTAGGAGTCACCATTGAAGCCACCTGGTCCTGGATAATTATTTTATTACAAGTTAAATCACTTTACATGTTAAAGGCCCATCAAGATTTTGTATTTTTTCTGGACTCTGTTTTGGTAGCTTGTATTTTTCTAGGAATATGTTCATTTCATCTAAGTTATCTAATATACTCACATACAATTGTTGATACTATTTCCTTAGGATCCTTTTTATTTCTATGAGATTGGTAGTAATGTTACCTCTTTCATTTCTGATTTTAATAATTTCAGTCTTCTCTCTTTTTTCTTTTTTGTCTAATAGTTTTCCAATTACATTGGTCTTTTCAAAAAACCAACTTTTGTTTTTGTTAAATATCTCTCTTGTTCTTCTATTCTGTATTTTATATATTTTCATTCTTTATTATTTCCTTCCTTCTGCTTGCATTGTGTTTAGTGTGCCATTCTTTTTCTAGTATTTTTAGGTGGATGGTGAGATTTTTTTATTTGACATCTTTCTAGCAATATGTATGAACGATAGTACATAATGATCAAGTAGAGTTTATCCCATAAGGACAAATTTGGTTTAACCTTTGAAAATCAATTGATGTGATTCAGCATATACAAAGAACCCCCCCTGAAAAAAAATCCATATGATCTAAACAAATAGAGAGAAAGCTGTCAAATCCTACAAACAAGGAGGAAGTCTCATTTCCCATTCTTTGACATACAGTTGATTAATTTCAAGGTTTCCTTATCTGATAATGTAAAAATACCAGAATCAAACGTAGGTATATTTGATATAATCCAGGCAATATAATACCATTGTTATATTTTTATTTTTTTGTGGATCTCAAAGAAGATAATATAAAGACAAATGATGCGGGTACGCAGAAGCAAAAGCTGATAGACGAGCACACGTATTTTAAATAAAGTATAAGATAATTTGTCTTTTAACTTAAATCAAAACTAGGATTTAAATCAACGCAAGTATAGAACAGTAGAAATTTTCTCAAGTATTTTTAGGTGACTAAAGTCACCACCAAAATAATTCTAAAGTAATTTGAGACAGTGTGTGCCACACTTTAAATGATGGTTAGTGATGCCATGATGGGCTAATAAACATTAAATGGACATAATGGTTGCACTAGACACTTCTTTTGCACCACCTCAGATCTCATTGTCTTCATCTGTTACTAGGCCATTTTTTTACCAGTACCAAGTAGAGTCATATTGGAGTCTGAGACAAAAGGAAAAACGTGGGTGCACATAGAGACTTATCAAAATATTCTCCCTTATTTTGGACTAGATGGAAAAAGATAATGTTCTATAATCAGAAAACATGACTATATATCAAGCCCCACATTGTCCAGTCTGTTTGGCATGCCGCTTTCATCCCTCTTAAACTCACCCAGCAGGAGACTGGATGTGATGACCACATTGGCTGAGAACCACTGGCTCACTGGAAAGGGCTGCTCCCTTTGCACAACTCAAGGTCATTAAACTGACAAACAACAGCCTGTCTTTATTTTCAATTATGATATTTTGTTTATCCTGGATTTTTGCATTAATTTTTATTTTTTAAAATTGCATTAAAATATTGTTTATCTTGATTACTGAGTTTCGGATGCCCCGTTAAATTTTGTAACTGAGGCAAGTACCTCTCTCTCCTAACTCCAAGCCATCCTCGCAGTTTGTTTCACTGCAGCCAGTCACTCATGAAGCAGCCATCACTGAAAGGGCTCTGACAGATCGGCACAACTACGCGGTGCCTAGGTTCATTCTTGTAAAGAGCACTGCTTTTACCCATCTCTGCATTTTTCCTGCTGTTACTAAGACATGAAATACGGCAGACCCACCAGGCACCAAAGCATGTGTAATCCAAAAACATAGAGTAAATCTTCCTTCTTCCTCACCACCACCCACCTCTCCACTCTGGCAGATGTATCTTAAATGGAGCAATTCATGTGGCCTCTTGCAGGCAATCATCTAAAATTAAACAACCCCATCTTCGTAAGACAACATTGTGTTAGCTCTTTCTTCTTTCCTTCTTCGTTCTTCTTTTCCTTCATTACCAAGATTGTATTTCCTTATAAAATAGTAACAGATAAGCCTGAGTTCAGACTCTGTTTTCTGAAGAACACAAGCTAAGAGAAAGGAATACTCAGGACTTGCTGGGAACATCATATACTTTGGAAAAGCTTTTGATTATTTACATATATTGCAGGCAACACTATTTTAATGAATGAAGTTAAATTTGTGCAAATATATTGTATTTCCTACGACTTTGAAGTTTTTCTCTAATAGAAATGACCTCCAAAATTCCAATATTGTAAGTGTAAAGAGCTAAAATCTTAATGTAAAAACTATCAACTAGTATCATAGTAGTACATTTCACAATAGTAGGCTATAAAACACAATCAAGTAAACCTCAGTAACCACAAAATAATACTTATAACTGAAGTCAAAAGAAGAATGACAAAAGCTAACACGTGGGTGACAAACCTTTCTTTAAACTCCCGAGAAGCATTAGAAATTATGTGGCAGGCAATTCCCAAGAGCAAATGATTAAGACAAAGAAATCTAATATAAATACAAATTTTAATTCTTCTGGCCACAATGTCTTATTTAAATATTTGCCACCTCCCTACTTCACTGTCCCACAATTTTTAATGATTCTTATAATGATTTGAATTTCTCTGTAAAACAAATGGTGCTAATGATATCTCTGATTTACTTCCAATATTTTGAAATAATAAATGGGCTGATTGCTTTGGTGAAGAAGTAATCAGGAGATTAAATATAAACTTTTAACAATATATAAAAATTTCATGAATATTTATTTTGAAAACTTTTATCTGAACAATAGAAATGGACAAATGTCATTTAAATTATAAAAATAACAGGAGAAATTGTTTGTACTCTTTTCTTATGCAAATTTTGAATTCTATAGAGGAAACTGCCTTATTTTTCCTGATTAAACTCTGTTTTTAACCCATTCTATAATGAAGAGAAGAGGCATATTGTGGCAGGAGACTGGGTTAGATGACTACATAAATCTCTTTAATTTCTTTAGAATAAAATAAATTTTGAATCTACTTTATTAACCAAAAAAACAAAGATACATGAAAAATCCTCAACTATAGCATATGTTATCATATCACAATGTTAGATATAGCTACCTTTGCTGACAACTTTTGGCAGGTAAAGCCCGATACAGTATTCCAGATAGATGATAGATGGAGGCCAATCTTACTGCAAAGGAAATTCACAGCCTCAATAACGTCTACCGTGATATTTATTTAATAACTGTGAAATTTCAGAAAAATTCTATTTCTAATCTGAATCCTCACATGTCATATCCCATTTTTTCTGATTTAGTCCTCAGAGAAAATAAATATCAACTGGCCCCCCAAGAAAACTCATTCTTTTACTTGATCTGTTAGATAACATCTTGAATTTTGTTTAAATGAATGAGGTCTAAATATAAAAGTTAATCAGCTTTGAGGCTTTGTTCAACTCCTTTTCATTTTGTCATTGTCATTTTAAATTGTAGAAGTCAAATATAGACTTTTTTCTGAGCCATATGGTTTGGGATTTTGTTCCATTGAGATTAAATTTGAATTAGGAATTAAGTTTGTACTCTTACAAAAATAAGATGCCATTAATATAATAACATTAAATGAATCTTCATATTAAAAAGTAACTTTTAAAAACAACTTTGACTCTTAATCATTTAATTTAGAAAGCATGTATAAATATTACTGAAATAAGCTCTTCAATGAGTGCATTTTAAGACTCCAAAGGAATGCTTTCAGAAATATGGCTAAATGCTTGAAAATTTTATAATGTTAGTGAATTACATATTAGAATGCCTATTTTATTACAGGTTTTACAGAACTTTATGTGCATACACACAAACACATGTACACACAGATATATTAAAGTAGTTTTTCAATTGTAAAGAAGCAGATGCTTATTATGTAAAAGACTCTCTGAACATTAATTTCTGGAGTCCCTGTTGCCTTCCAAGGCTCATAATTTTCTAGAAGGAAGGAAGAAATATTTTAATATTCTTTTTTTTTTTTTTAATTTTTTGTTGCAGTAACATTGGTTTATAACATTGTAAAAGTTTCAGGTGTACATCATTGTACTTCTATTTCTGCATAGATTACATCATGTTCACCACCAAAATACTAATTACAACCCATCACTGCACACATGTACCGAATTATCCCTTTCACCCTCCTCCCTCCCCCCTTCCCCTCTGGTAACCACCAATCCAATCTCTGTCCCTATGTGTTTGTTTATTGTTGTTGTTATCTACTACTTAATGAAGGAAGTCATATTCTTATGGCCATGCTGAATGGCCATGCTGAATATTTAAAAAAAAATTAAGCTTCATACGATCCGTTTAAAAACAATAAAGACAAGCTTACAATGCAGCGAGATAAAAATTAAATGGAAACTCTTCCATTAACAATTGCATATATATAAGAACGAAAAGTCTGTCATTTCAGTGTTGAAATGAAACGTAAAAAGAAACCAATAATATTTCTCCCATAATGACTATTGAATAAACTGGTGAAAAACAATTAAATTCATTCTTGTTACTACTGTAGTGAAGAATGATTGCTCCATTTGAATATAATCCAGATACTAGCTTGGGACCCTTGTGTTCTGGACAGTTGATTATACTTATTTCAAACTCTAATTCTATTAACTATGATATTCCAAAACCAAACTTGTTTTTTTAAAGGATTTTACTTACTAGAGGTTTTATTGCCAACTCTTTCTTCAATTTTTCATTGACTCTTTGCCTCTATCTCCTCATATATATGTTTCTATATTATTCCAGTAACCTGGTTGAAACAATTATCTTTTTCCCAGTTTTCACAGAGCCAAAATTTATTGTTTGTACATATTTTTGATGATTTGGGACATTGTGGTGAGAAGTCATATTGCATCACATGTAATTTTTCAATATCTCCTAATTCTTACCTTTTTATTTCCTTCGTTCACTTTCTTCTCTCTACTTTCTTTGTGGCAGTATGTGGTATTCAACAATTCAGATTTGTGATTTTTTTTTTGTAATTTACCACTGTTGAATATGAACAGAAAAATAAGTAATACCAGATATCTAAAAACAAAAAGACTTTAACATGAAAGATAAAAACTAAGCCAAAAAAAACCTGTATGAAATAAACAGAGATTAATGAAGGAGAAGTAAATTTTAAAAATCATTAATATCACCAAAAGAAAGAATATATTGCAATAAGAACAAGACACTATGCAAAGGAACATCCAGAAAACAAAAAAGAGATCTTTGAATTATAAAAAAATAGTACTTTAAGAAATGATCTGGAACATAAAGTTAAGGAAATATCTTAGAGTAGAACATGAAAGAAAAGAAGGTGAAAAGTAGAAAAAAAACCCAATAAAATTAGGGTGCCAGTCCAGGAGTTCCAAGAGCTAAATGGTAATTTCAGGTAAATTGAACAGAGAAACTAGAGAAGAGATAGTTGTCAATAGAATAATTTTTAAAATTCCAAGAAATGAAGGACTTGAATTTCAGAGGAAAAAGGACCTCAGAAAGGTATGTTAAAGCCTGATAATTCAAAATTGTTACTCTTGGATTTTATGAACAGGAATTATATCAATAATATATAACACAGAAGAAAGTCATTTTTAGACATGTAAATCTTCAAAAATTTATTTTTCATGCATACACTTCATAATAAATGAAGGAGTAAAGTAGGAAAGAAGAAGGTATGGGGTATAGGAAACAGAAAAGAGAAAGAAAAGAATCCTAAGAGTGCAGAGTAGGTTAGATTCCAAGATGATGGTTATGCATCAAGCATAGAAGACAGACAATACAGATTGAAGCATTCCAAACATACCCAAGTAAGCTTCTTCAGGAAAATAAAATGCAAAGAATATAGTAAGTTGTAACTGAATGTACTGAGGAGAGATAGCTATATATTTTAAAGGTTTTATTTATTTATTTTTTTCCCGTTAAAGCCCCAGTAGATAGTTGTATGTCATAGCTGCACATCCTTCTAGTTGCTGCATGTGGGACGCGGCCTCAGCATAGCCAGAGAAGCAGTGCATCGGTGCGCGCCCAGGATCCGAACCCGGGCCGCCAGCAGCGGAGCGCGCACACTTAACCGCTAAGCCACGGGGCCGGCCCCTATATTTTATATATATGCATGTATGTGTGTATGTACTGTGTATGTGTGTATACACATACAATTACACATATTGTAATGTAAACTATGAATTATATATTTTATATCTTATATACAAATACTCTCAATCTTCATAACAACTCTACAAATAGGGACCAATTATCCCTATATTGCATGTATGGAAATTAACCTAAAGTGATATTAAATAAATAAGATCCATCTAGATTCAAATTGATCTTTGTCATGATTTTTAATTGAAAAATTTGGAATGAAAAATAGAGATAAGCTTTTCAAGTTACATACGCCTTTACGGAAACATTTGAACAAAAGTAAAAATCTAAAGAATAAAAAGTAAAACTATCATAAGAATATAACATTATTTCTATTATAACTATACAATATATTGTTGTTTAAATCGTGTGTGCGATAACAGCATATTTGTGGGACATAGCATGCCTATAGATTTTTTTTTTAAGCCTGATAGGTGTGTGTGTGTGTACGTGAGAATAACTTGGTAAAAGAAGAGCCTATTTCTATACTTTTTTTTACATTTATTTTCTTTCTTTCCTTTTTTTTCTTTCTTTCCTTTTTTTTCAGGAGGGTTGGCCATGAGCTAGTATGTGTTGCCAATCTTCCTCCTTTTTTCCTTGTTTCTCCCCAAAGCCCCAGTAGATAGTTGTATGTTATAGTTGTATATCCCTCTAGTTGCACTATGTGGGACGCTGCCGCAGCATGGCTTGATGAGCGATGTGTAGGTCCGCGCCCAGAATCCGAACTGGGCCACCAAAGTGGACCATGTGAACTTAACCACTATGTCACTGGGCTGGCCCCTCTTTCCTTTTTTTATTGAGATAACACTGATTTATAACATTGTATTAATTTCAGATATACATCATCATATTTCAACTTCTGTGTAGACTACATCGTGCTCCCCACCAAAAGTCTAGTTGCCATCCGTCACCTTACAAATGTGCCCCTTTACTCCTTTTGCCCTCCCCCACTCCCCTTTCCCTCTGGTAACCACCAGTCTATTCTCTGTATCTATGTTTGTTTGTTTGCTTTATCTTCCACTTGTGAGTGAAATCATACAATGTTTGTATTTCTCCACCTGACTTACTTTGCTTAGCATAATACTCTCAAAGTCCATCTAGGTTGTTGCAAATGGCAAGATTTCACCTTTTTTATGGCTGAGTAGTATTCCATTATGTGTGTTCCATCTTCTTTATCCATTTACCATTCTATGGGCACACAGGTGGTTTCCAAGTCTTGGCTATTATGAATAATGCTGCAATGAACATGGGGGTGCATATCTCTTTTCAAATTAGTGTGCTTGTGTTTTTGGATAAATACCCAGAAGTAGAATAGCTGGATCATATGGTAGTACTATTTTTAATTTTTTGAGGAAGCTCCATACCGTTTTCCATAGTGGCTGTACCAATTTACATTCTCACCAACAGTGTATGAGGGTTCCCTTTTCTCCACATCCTCTCCAACTCTTGCTATGTCTTGTCTTTTTAATAATACCCCTCTGACGGGCATGAGGTGATATCTCATCATGGTTTTGATTTGCATTTCCTTAATAATTAGTGATGTTGAACATCATTTCATGTGCTGTTGGCCCTCTGTATATCTTCTTTGGAAAAATGTCTGTTCAGGTCCTCTGACTATTTTTTAATTGGGTTATTTGTTTTCTTTGTTGTTGAGTTGTATGAGTTCTTTATATATTTTGGGTATTAATCCCTTATCAGACATATAATTTGCAGATATCTTCTCTGCTTTGGTAGGCTGTCTTTTCATTTTGTTGATGGTTTCCTTTGTCATGCAGAAGCTTTTTAGTTTGATGTAGTTTTATTAGTTTATTTTTTTCTTTTGTTTTCCTTGCCTGAGGAGACATATTCCAAAATGTAATCTTAAGATCCGTGTCAAAGTGTGTACTGCCTATGTTTTCTTCTAGGATTTTTATGGTTTCAAGTTTTACATTCAAGTCTTTAATCCATTTTGAGTTAATTTTTGTGTATGGTGTAAGGTAGTGGTCTACTTTCATTCTTTTGCATGTGACTGTCCAGTTTTCCCAGCACCATTTATTGAAGAGGCTTTTCTTTCTTCATTGTATGCTCTCGGCTCTTTTGTCAAAAATTAGCTATCTGTAAAGCTGTGGGTTTATTTCTGGGTTCTTGATTCTGTTCCATTGATCTGCATGTCTGTTTTTGTGCCAGTGCCATGCTCTTTTGATTTCTATAGCTTTGTAGCATACTTTGAAATCAGGGAGTGCGATACCTCCAGCTTTGTTCCTTTTTCTCAGGATTGCTTTAGCCATTCGGAGTCTCTTGTTGCCCCATATGTATTTTAGGATTCTTTGTTCTATTTCCATGAAAAATGTTGGGCTTTTGATAGGGATTGCATTGAATCTGTAGATTGCTTTAGGTAATATAGACATTTGAACTATGTTAATTCTTTCAGTCCCTCAGCACAGAATATGTTTCCATTTCTTTGTGTCTTCTTCAGTTTTTTTCATAGTGTCTTATAGTTTTCAGTCTACAGATCTTTCATCTCCTTGGTTAGGTTTATTCCTAGGTATTTTATTCTTTTGTTGTGGTTGTAAATGGGACTGTATTCTTGGTTTTGCTTTCTGCTGGTTTGCTGTTAGTGTGTAAAAATGCAACTGATTTTTGTATGGTGATTTTGTACCCTGAAACTTTACTATATTCCTTTATTATTTCTAAAAAATTTTTGGTGAATTCTTTAGAGTTTTCTATATATAGAATCATGTCATTTGAAAATTGTTACAGTTTTACTTCTTTCTTTCCAATTTGGATAGCGTTTATTTATTTTTCTTGCCTAATTGCTTTGGCCAGAACTTGCAATATTACATTGAATAAGAGTGGTGAGAGTGGGCATCCTTGTCTTGATCCTGTTCTCAGAGGGATAGTTTTCAGTTTTTCATCATTGAGTATGTTGTTAGTTGTAGGTTTGTCATATATGGACTTCATTACGTTAAGGTATTTTTCTTCTATACCCATTTTATTGAGAGTTTTTATCCTAAATAGATGCTGAATCTTGTCAAACACTTTTTCTGCGTCTATTGAGATGATCATGTGATTTTTATTCTTTATTGTGTTAATGTGGTGTATCACAATGATTGATTTGCAGATATCAAACCATCTTTGCATTCCTGGAATAAATTCCACTTGATGGTGGTATATGATCCTTCTAATGTATTGTTGTATTTGATTTGCTAATACTTTGTTGAGGATTTTTGCATCTATATTCATCAGTGATATTGGCCTGTAATTTTCTTTTTTTGTGTTGTCCTAGTTTGCTTTTGGTATCCATGTAATGTTGGCTTCATAAAATGAGTTAGAAAGTGTCTCCTTCCCTCCAATTTTTTTGGAAGAGTTTGAAAAGTATAGGTGTTATATTTTATTTGAATGTTTGTTAGAATTCACCAAAGAAGTGATCTGCTTCTTGAATCTTGCTTTTGGGAAGTTTTTGGTTACTATTTCAATCTTACAAGTGATTGGTCTATTTAGATTCTTTATTTCTTCTTGATTCAGTTTTCGAAGGTTGTATGATTCTAGAAATTTATCCATTTTTTCTAGATTATCCAATTTGTTGGTGTAAGGCTTTTCATAGTGTTCTCTTATAATCTTTTGTGTTTCTGGGGCATGCACTGTAATTTCTCCTCTTTTGTTTCTGATTGTATTTATCTGACCCTTCTCTCTTTTTTCCATAGTGAGTCTAAGTTTTGTCAATTTTGTTTAAAATGTTCAAAGAATCAGCTTTTAGTTTCATTGATACTTTTTATTTTCTTTTACAGTCTCTATTTCATTTATTTCTGCTCTGATTTTTACTATTTCCTTCCTTCTACTGATTTTGGGCTTTGTTCTTCTTTTTTAGTTCCTTTAGGTGTAACGTTAGATTGTTTATTTGAGATTTTTCTTGTTCTTCAGGTAGGCCTGAATTGCTATAAAATTCCCTCTTAGTAATGCTTTTGCTGCATCCCATAGATTTTGTTATGTTGTGTTTTCATTTTCATTTATCTCCAGGTGTTTTTTGATGTCTCCTTTGATTTCTTCATTGATCCAATAGTTGTTCATATAATGTTGGTTAGTCTCCAAATATTTATGACTTTTTCAGTTTTCTTCTTGTAATTGATTTCTAATTTCATACAATTGTGGTCAGAAAAGTTGCTTGATGTGATTTCAATCTTAAATTTATTGAGACTTGTTTTGTTTCCCAGCAAGTAGTCTATCTGTGAATATATTCCATGTGTACATGAGAAAAATGCATATTCTGCTGTTTTGGGGTGGAATGTTCCATCTATATCTATTAAGTTCATCTGGTCTAATGTTTCATTTAAGACTGATAGTTCCTTGTTAACATTCTGTCTGATCTATCATTGATGTAAGAAGGGTATTAAAATCCCCTACTATTATTGTAATGCTAACAATTTCTTACTTTAGGGCAGTATGAAAGGATTTTCTCACTGTTAACAATTGTTCTACATACTTTGGTGCTCTTACGTTAGGTGCATATATATATATATTAATAAATGTGAAGTCTTCTTGATGGATTGTCCCTTTTATCATTATATAATGTCCAGCTTTGTCTCTTGTTATCTTTTTTGGCTTGAAGTTTGTCTGATATAAACATGGCTACACCTGCTTTCTTTTGGCTGCCATTTTCTTGGAATATCAACTTTAATCCCTTTACTTTGAGCTTATGTTTGTCTTTAGAGCTGAGATGGGTCTCCTGGTGGCAGCATATTGTTGGGTCTTGCTTTTTAATCCATCCAACCACTCTGTGTCTTTTGATTGGTGATTTCAATCTCTTTACATTTAGGGTGATTATTGATATTTGAGGACTTAATACTACCATTTTGTCTTTTCTGGTTGCTTTATATTCCATTTTTTTTTCTTGTGTTTCTGTTTGCAATTTTAGAGTTGCAAACCACCTTAATTTTTCTAAGGTTGTTTTCTGTAATGTGTTTCTCAGTTTCCTCTTTTTTTATGTTTTGTGACTCTGTTCTGAATTTTTGTTTTGTGGTTACCATGTGGTTTGTATAAAAGGTTGCATAGATAACATAGTCCTTTTTCTGTTGATAGCCTCTTATCTTCATTTGCGTACACAGGTTTCATCCTTTTCGCCTTCCCATTCTGTTTGTGTTTTCACAAATTATGCCTTTTTGTATTGTGACTTCATTAGCAAATTGAAGTGGTTATGCCTGTTATTAATGCTTCCTTTCCCTTTAACCTTTATGTTATAATTAGTATATACTATCCTATTCTGACATGGATTTGCAATTTTCTGATTCTGTCTATCTATCACCTTGCTCAAAGCTTTGTATTCCTTTGTCTTTTCATTTCAGGTAGGAGGGATCCTCCTGAGGATCCCTTCTATGTACTCCAAATCACCCACCTTTGTATGTACCAATGTGTGGATCTTTCTGATGTCCTGATGTGTTGTACAATGTAGCCTTTGCTGTATTATGGATGTTTTATTCACTGTAGATCAAAGGGGAGAAACAAAAGGATCCTCTCACACTGCCATGATGATGACATCCTCTCATATGCATATAATTTTGATAACTCATTTGTTGCATTAAAATCCCTAGAAAGTTACAACTTCCCAATTATCTTCTGAGCTAAATAATGTAGCCTCATAAAAATATTAGTATTTATGGTTAATGGCAGTGTGCTATCTACTTTTTGATCTACCTACAAGGTAGATCAACTTCATTAATTCTTAATAAATATCTTTAATTTTGGATATGGATTTAATTTGACAAGCCTCAATAATATCAACTTTCCTTCAGTAGGAGATGATGCAGTCTCATTTATACAGTCGACTGTAGTAATCAAGAATTTTTAGTAGAGACCTTTAAAACATAAACAATATATTTACTGTTGTTTCTCTTGCCATTTTAATAGTCGTATATGAGAGGAAATTTAATAGATTTGCTCTTTTGAATCAAACTATTAAAAACAAAACCAAAAACCTTGCTTATGATTTGTCTTTCAAAATAAAAGCAGAGGCCCCATAACTGCACTTAGTTACACCTGGCCGTTGTGTTCTCTGTATATATTCATATATTTATTTTTATATGAAACATATATAACATGGATTTGAATATTGGATAATTTATTTTATAAATAATTACAGATTTAAAAAATAAAACATCAGTACCATGTGCCTATTATTCTAGCATCAGAAATTTTGTAGCATGGAAAATATATTACTTGTAATAGAAGTCCACAACTTATACAATAGCAATTAATACGGATTTGAAAAGTGGTCAGTGTAATAACTAGATTGAATAAAATGTTTGTTTCAACATGGCAAAATGTACCTTTAAAAGAAGAAACTATGTGCTTGTTTATTTATGGTATGGGAGAGGAGGTAAGAAGCGAGGTATCAGAATGTCTTAGTACAACTTCGCTTTGTTTTAATTCTCATTCCCTCCTGAAGTTTTACAGTTCAGAGAGGGCACACTCATTCAATAACCATGTAATGATGTATAGAGATAGCATCACTTCATTTTATGTTTTGTTACTTTTGTGTCTTGTGAATAATTTTCTTATAACATATGTAATATAGGTAAGAAAACAACAACAAAAAAATTCCCACTGTGTAAAGATAAACAAAGTTAAGGCTTTGTGGAAAATTTTTCATATATTTACATGGCTTTTTTTAAAAAATATGAGATTAAATGAAAATATCCTTTAGTGTTTCTTTTCATATTCTTTCGGGGAAAGAGGGGCCTTCATCTGGACATTTTCCTGCCTTCTGTGAGTCACAACCACATAGAGTGATAAGATGTTTAGAGATGTTTTAAAACTGGCTTTTTGGATTATTCAAGGGGTAGATTATATTTACTAAAGATGAACAGAAGAATCTTCCCTATGTTGTTAACTCTTCCATGATGCTAAAATCTTCTCCTGAAATTATCAGACAAAATGAATACTGTTAAATAATTAGAATAGTGACTGTTAATCAGAAATAAGATTTAGATCCATTGGTGAAGCTTTTTAAATTGTAGGAGTCAATGACGCACATTAAACTGATTAAAGCAGGGTTCAGGCACATGCATTCTAAAATCAGTGGTTTGAACGGTGGGTACACATATCACAGTTGATGTACAAGTTAACCTGTTAGGATTTGGGAAGAAAATATAGTATTATTTTCAATTATTCCATTTCATACTTTTAAAATATCTATTTTGACTTATATTTTAAATTCATACACACAGTAAATGAAAATGTTACTCAAATTTTAATTATTCATTCAAACTATATAAATAAATTGGTGTGCATATATTGATGTTGCACATAAAAGTCTTTAGTAATATGAAATTCATGCTAAAAAAAAATTAGAGATCACTAGTTTAACAACTCCATAGCTGCTTCTAACATGTAAAGTGTGAAGTAAGAACTACTGCCTCTGAATGTAGTTATGGCATTAAGAAAGTACAACATGGTCCTATGTGTGTAGGCATGTTTACATAATGTCTATATTAATCAGTTTCTTTGTAAACAATAGAAATTAACATTATTATAGTATTTATTTTAATATAACAATGAACATAATTCTAATGTCTTTACAATTTCTTACTTTTTTGTCATTTATTGAGATGTGTCATATAGGTTTTATAATGTGTGTGCTAATCTTCATTTTAAAAATGCTATTTACATATTTTTCAAGAAATAGTGCTCACTATTTTCTGCATGCAATTTCTGAGAATTACAATGATTTTGTTATACTTGTTAACCTGAGAAATGATGCTTTGAATTCCATATGATATATACATAAGAATAGGCTTGTTGCTAAAAAACAGATAGATATGGATAATTTTATAGCAGTTCAATAATCCCAGCGAGAAAAACTAGAAAAGTCAAATAAGTTATAAAATTATGTACTTAAAGGTAAGATAAATATTTAGAAGGAAGAAGGGTCTAAAAGGATTAAAATACTAGTAAGTATAGAAACTTTCAGAGGGGAGCTGAAGATATGCTACTGTACCTGGAGGTATAGACTGAACCTCAGTATGAGCTAGAGTCTAAGACACAAGGTTTGGCCCTGGCAGAAGGTTATTACTGGGGAACAGAGGAATCAGGAGAGATCTGGTGTTTGGTCAAGGCCAGAGTTACAATATTGGAGAGTTGAATTGTTGAGAGGCCTTAAACACGCAGATAGTCTTCCTTGAAGACACTGGCCGAATATGAAACTATATGAATGAAAAAATAAACAGCAAAACTAAAAAGCAGAGTACAATTCTCTCATGTTTTTATTGGTAAGAAAAACAAAAAACAAAAAGAATCTCCAGGCTCTCAATTGAAAACCCTGTTGGACCATATCTTAGGATCTGGGGCAAATCAAAGATGGATTGAATCTTCAAAAACCAAATTGAGTCTCAATCCAGATCAACCTATTGGCTGATGGGATAAATGTGACCAGATTTTCCTCCTCCCCCCATTCTGCCTGCAGAAGAAGGGGTGAATCTTACCTGATGAAAAATAGCATTATTCGATGCCTCTACAGCTTTGTGTGAAGGGTATTCAGTATTAAATCAAATATTATTTGGTATATTAACAGATGGAAGCAAATGATAAATAACTAATATAAAAAAATGAGAATAAAAGAAGTGATTAAAATCACTGAAGTGATTAAAATATTAGAGAAAGCAGACAAGGATTTTAAATAGCTAGGATTAGTAGGTTTAAGAAAATAGAGCATAAGATGAACAAATAGAAATAAAACTGAAAGTTAGACTTCAAAATTAACAAAATATATATTCTAGGACTGAAAATAAAATAGAAATTAAGCACACAATTGGTCAATTTCACAGAAGTTTAGATGCACCAAAAAATGGTGAAGTAGATTGTAGTTCAATAGAAATTACTAAAACTGAGGCAAAAAAAGAAAATAGGAAAGGAAAAAAAAACAGAAAAGGGCATAAGAGATGTGTGACTCAGTCAAATTACATGTGTAATTGAATTTCATAAAGATAGTAGAGAATGGGCCAAAAGGAATATTTAAAGAGATATGGCCGATCATTTTACAAAAATTATAAAAGACGTGATCTTATTGATTTAAATATCTAAGTGAAGTCCAAACAGGATAAATATAAAGAAAACCAAGTTAGGTATATCACACTGGAGCTGTAGAGTGTAGAAACAAAAATAAAATATTTAAATAAAAATTATTCATAGCAGATTGAGGGAAAAAAAGCATTACCTTGAACGAAGAAAAAATGAGATGGACCGGTGGAAGAAAATGAAATGGTATCTGACAAAGTGCCCAAAACAAAACAAAAACTGTCTTCCTAGAATTCTAAACCTGGTGAGAATATCCTCCAAAAATGAGGATGAAATGAAGTTTTCAGAACAACAATGACTAATAATATATCACAAATACAACTGCATTAGAAAATATTGAAAGGAGTCCTTCAAGAAAAGAAAAATTATCCTAGATGGAAACACAGAAATATAAAAGGAAATGAAGAACATAGAATGGTTAAAAGTAGAAGACATTTTTAAAATTTGACATTCCCTGAAAACCCTATCCAAAGGAAAACTGGCATAGCTATACAAACATCAGACAATATTGTCTTTCAGGCAAGAAGCAGTACTAGAGATACAGTGGGATACGTCATAAGGATAAAGGTATCAAAACACTAGGATAGTGTCATATTTCTAAATTTT
Source organism: Diceros bicornis minor (assembly GCF_020826845.1). Classification (NCBI taxonomy): domain Eukaryota; kingdom Metazoa; phylum Chordata; class Mammalia; order Perissodactyla; family Rhinocerotidae; genus Diceros; species Diceros bicornis. The sequence goes on along the minus strand of NC_080750.1, from coordinate 54,642,890 downwards.
TATGTACCAAATAACCTCATTTCAAAATACTACAAGCAAAAATAGTCACAATAAAAAGAGAAATAGAAAAATCTACAAATATAGTGAGAAGCACTATATCTGTCTAAATAGGTGATAAAGTAAGTAGAAACAGTTTTCAGTAAGGATTTAGAAAATATGAGCAGCATAATTAACACACTTGACCTAATAGATATATATAGAATAGCACCTGACAATGATAGAATTCACATTGTTTCAAATTCCCATAAAATGTTTATCAAAAGTGTGGGAGATCAAAATTTGGCCACCCTGAAATATATCTCTTTACCTTGATTGTTTTCTCTGAAGGACATTTGACCTCCCCCACTAACTGCCTAAAGAATTTGACATGGTGGCTCCTTCCTGGAACAGATCTTCCATCTGATGGCTGTAATATAATGTAAAATAGATGTTAGAATAGAAAAAGCACCAACAAGCCCTTCTTATCAGAAGTTCTGTCTCTGGCCACATTCTTTGGATGGCCCTGCAAGGAGTTGCCAGACATTTACATTTATAAGGGAAATCTCCATTTGTAAAGGTATCTCCCTCTCTGTCTTGGGAAGAGGGGGGATGACCTCATTTCTAGAAACTTATCAATGTGGAAGGTGAGGTCTTAAATCTGCATAATAACCTTACCCTTGTTTACAGTGCTTTAGTGGTAATCTCCTGTAACTGACACCCCCCACCCCCAACATCCTCCTTTGTCTTTAGAAGAAGATGGTATTTAAGATGAGAATTTCTGCTATTGTGTTGAGAAACGCAGTGTCCCTGCTTTCTCCCATGTATACATGTTATTAAACTTGGTATTATTTTCTCCTGCTAACCTGTCTTGTTGATTATTTGGCCAGCCAGAAGAACCTTAAGGGAAAGGGCAGAGGGAGATTCTCCCTCTTCCCCCGACAAAAGTAACCACCGAAAAAAGCCTCAATAATTTTAAAAGGATTGGAATTATTCTGGGTATGTATACTGACTTCAGTGAAATTAAGCTAGAAATTAATTTAAGAATGATAACTGGACAATCCATAACTGCCTGAAAATTAATTAAAACACTTATAACTAATATATGAGTTAAAGAAAAAAATTTTTAAAAATGTATAAAAATTTAAATAATAAAAGAAAACAATCAAAACATCTGGCATTCAGCAAAATATACTCAAAGAGAAATGTAGAGCATTTCATATACATAGTGGAAAATAAATTGGAGGCCAATTGTCTATGCTCATATTTCAAGCACATAGAAAAAAATGGCATATCAATCTCCCCAAGAATTAGAAATAGAAAGCATTACCAAAAGAGCCATAGTTGAAGGAAAAAAAGTAAATATCTATTAAAGGAAATCAACAAAGATAAAACATAGAGTGATGAAAAGATTAATAAAATCTTAAAATGAAATAAATCTAGTTAATCTGACAGAAAACAAAGATAGAAAACATACATTATTATCAGTAACGAAAAAATGCACTATAAGTCTAGGATATTTAAGGTAATTTTGATAAATTGTGAATCAGTTTATGGGAAGAAATAAATTTCTCAATAATTGCAACTTGATATAAATCTGACAAAGTAAAATCTGAATAGTCTAACTGCTTTAAAGTATCTACTCTTTTATGAAATATATTTCCATACAGAAAATCTCAGATATAAGTGACTTCACCCATTAACTTTCCAAATCTCAGACAGAAATTATTGAAGTGGTATACAAATGAAACTATTTTAGTTATTTATGTAATAAATTAGTTTTCTTCAAAATCCACTTAAGATAAAATTGACTTTTTTGGGAGGGGGGGATATAACACATTTGAGGAAAATGTAGTGCATAAGCAGGATTTGATTGATAGAGGAGTTGAGTGACTTTATGAGGGTGCCCTCCCTCAAACATCCTGCTTACCTAGTTGGATGGCCTGATTTGATGCTCAATTCACAGCTTTCTAGGTGTTGTGATATGGTGGAGGTCAAAGTAGTTGAATGAAAATTGGAACAAGGGTGATGACCTGGCAACCAATGGCCAGATTTTGCAAAACCCCTTCCTCACACGGTCATCCTAGCTCAATTAATCATCTATGATTTATGAATAAGACTATATAGGAAATAAAATCAAAAGCCACATGATTTATTTTCAATGACAAAACAGATTGGATTTCTCACAGATTGCTTTCACCATCTGCGTTTTCCAGCTCTTGCTTCAACAGGACTAAGTGGGGTTCAGAGACCCGAGACCTTTTGCAGCAACCGAGAGATTTAATGTTGCGAATTCTGTCAAGTTGATCTATTTCTGATATCATTTTCCCTTTCAGAGCCTTTTTTGGCTTTTGGCCTTGGAGAGGTTTGAATGCCCTGACAGATAAATGAAGCAATTTCAGCATTTTTGAGTCTAGGCTTTTGATCGGTTCACAAAAGGAGATAAAATATCTTTCTGGCAGAATATCACCATGAAAAGCAGGTTAGACAAAATCTTACAGAAAAGGACATAGGATACAGAGAGAGGAAACCAAGGACAAACTATTTCCTTGCATTTCACCAAAGACCAGTTCTGCAGGCTAGTAGTAATAAAATAAACCCCCAAACTGGTCATGTAAATATTGGAATGTATTATCCTGCACATGAATGCACTTATCATATGAGCTACCTAGATGGGTGGATCTAAAGAAAACCAAAAGGAAGAGTAGAGGATTAAACATGATGGAAAAATCAAATATTTTAGTGATGAAACACAATAGTCACTCATTCCTTTGTCTCTTCTTCCATCTTGTCCAGGGATGTAAACTCTGAAATGCTATTTTGCCTGTAACAGTATAGCCTTACCTCAAGAAGGTTCATTATTTTTTTCTTACATAAATCACTAAGAAATAAGCAGGTTAATTTGAACTCATTCTCCTAAATTTTTGATTGAAATTAGAATACTACAGCAAATTCATTAATTCCTATAGAGCTTACACAGAACGAATGAAGCTATTTGTTTGCTTTTTCAAAATTATTAAATACTATAACAGACACTATTCCAGGTGATGGAGAGAAACCACCAAACAGAATATGACTCTTTATGCACAAAAGAGCTGATAGTAAAGAGAGAGCTGGGTTTGTTGGTCAGGGATGTGTTACATGTGAATAGCGGTAGCACGGGAAGTGTCTCTTTTCCTTGATGACAAAGTTAGCAGAGCAGTACGATGAGGGGATAAAAGAGTATGAGCTTTATTATCAAACAAAATTATATTTGATCCCTTTCTCTGCCACTAATTTGCTATGTAACTGGGAAAATTATTTCTCATCTATAAAAAAATATAATGATAATGTCCAATAAGTAGAATTGTAATGATGATTTTGGAAATTTTTTTTTTTTTTTGGTGAGGAAGATCCGCCCTGAGCTACCATCTGCCAATCCTCCTCTTTTTGCTGAGGAAGACTGGCCCTGGGCTAACATCCGTGCCCATCTTCCTCCACTTTATGTGGGACGCTGCCACAGCATGGCTTGCCAAGTGGTGCGTTGGTGCACCCCAGGATCCCAAGCAGCGACCCCAGACTGCCGCAGCGGAGCGCGCGCACTTAACCGCTTGCGCAACTGGGCTGGCCCCTGGAAAATTTTTGACATGGAGATACCCCAATAAAGAGGAGTGGCTAGAATAGGAGTAGAAATAGTGAATTTCTGTTCCCTAACTCTAATATTTTTGCAGCTGAGTATCAAACCTTGTGCACCCGCCTTCCTTTATACACAGTGATCCTTGAGGCAAATGCTAAATTGCTTATATTTATATCTTCTATATAAAAAATATTTGCCACGATTCCCAAGTTGCTTCAGCTATCTGTATTATAGAATCAGAAATATAAACTTTAAAGTTAGCAAGATATCTTATCTAACATTCTCATTGCATAGACAATGAAAAGTAATCAAATTGCTTAATGATAGAAAAAAAAATCCAAGTGTTGTGACTCTTTTAATCTCTTTGTTTACGTTATGACCAATAGAAACCATTGTATCATGTACGGAGTAGTATATAGCTATGTGAATAGAACATAGCCACATTGTCTGTATGGGAACAGTATTTATGATATAGGCCTAGTTTTATATTCTAAGCAATTGTTTTAATTGGCTAGTTATTCCCATTATATACTTGGATTAAAATTCTCAACACAGCTGAAGTGGATTATGGTTTTAAATGATGAATGCCAAAATTTTATTAATCTGTATATCAAATAAAATATATTACATTGTGCCTACACAACTTGGGACAAAATTATGCAAGCTTCACTTGGTTATCAATCTCTGTCTTGCTGAGTGTTAAGATCATGAAGTTGCAGCTTGCTTGATGAGGGTCTTTGACTAAAAGGAAGCAGCATGCCTTTTTCCATCAAACACAGATGTATTAATTTATTATTGCTGCTGTAACAAATTATCACCAACTATTTGGCTTAAAACAACACCAATTTATTATCTTACAGTTCTGGATATCAAAGTCCCAAAATCAGGGCCGCCCCTGTGGCTTAGCAGTTAAGTGCGCGCCCTCCGCTACTGGCGGCCTGGGTTCGGATCCCCAGCACGCACAGATGCACCACTTCTCCGGCCATGCTGAGGCCGCGTCCCACATACAGCAACTAGAAGGGTGTGCAACTATGACATACAACTATCTACTGGGGCTTTGGGGAAAAAAAGAAGGAGGATTGGCAGTGGATGTTAGCTCAGAGCGGGTCTTCCTCAGCAAAAAGAGAAGGATTAGCATGGATGTTAGCTCAGGGCTCATCTTCCTCACACACACACAAAAAAGTCACAAAATCAAGGTGTTTGCAGGGCTATGTTTCTTTCTTACTGAGACTTTAGGGGAGAATCTGTTTTCTTGCCTTTTCCTGCATTTCCTGGCTCATGATCCCTGCCTCCATTTTCAAAACCACCATTGTAGCATCTTCACACACACCCCTACCTCTACTTTCATTGTCGCATCTTCTTTTCTAACTCTGACTTTCCTGTCTCTTGCAAAGATCTTTGTGCTTACAATGTGGCTGCCAGGATAATCTCAAATAATCCCTTTAACTTGATCACATATGCAAAGTCTCTTTTTGCCATGCAAAGTAACAATCTTGAATTCTGGGGATTAGGGTATGAACACCTTTGGAGGGGGCATTTTTCTATCTACCACAGCAGGAGACAAGAAGACTGGGGAGGTGATGTCCTTCCTTCCATGGCTCCAGATGGTAGATCCACAGTTCGCCTGGAGAGGTACTGGGACTTTAACAACCATTACAGAGAAGTTTCCCAAGATCGACAAGTTACTGGCAAATAAACTATGGTACTGAAGGAGCATACCCAACATTGTTATTTTAAAGTAGTTTCAAATATTACACTTCCATCCAATTCTAATTAAAACTTATTTAGTACCGTGAATTTTCTACTGAAAAAGAAAATGCAGTTGCTTAAAATTTATTTCAAATTTCATTTTGATATTAGTAGCATTTTAATAGAGAAAATATTCTGTCCATAAATGTTTTTCCTTTGCAATTTTGTAAATACCCTTCCTGGGAATATCTAATATTAAACAAAATTAAAATAACTTGAGATATCACCAGGCTAGAATTGTTATGTGTATAACCATAGAATAATGATGAACGTATTTCATTTGGAAAACTTTAAGGAATTTATTTTTGATTAAGCATGAAGGAGGTGGTAGGAAATGAGGCTGAAATTTAAATTGAAGTTAGATAACCCACTAGTATTTAGGTTCCAAGTTCCCTGCCACAGTGTTAAAGCTACATGATGAATTTAATTTGGGATTTATATTTCCACCTCTTATGGCTTGAAAAAAAAAGATATGGGTTGGAAAAGCAGATGTCTGTGCTCAGAGGGGACACCTGATAATATGAAGACATGGGCAGAAGACTAGCCTGAGGGTAAAATGATGCATAAAGTGTGACAATGTGAAATGGTTCTTTATAGAAAGGTTTGCAACAGCAAAGTGTTGAATCTCCTGATTTATATATACATATTGAATAAAATCATCTTTAGCCAGTGCTTCATCATTTTGGCAATTTGGCTATCACTGTTAAAATGATGTAGGCTTCAATGTTACTATACTCTAGATTATCATCTAAGCCAGAATCAAGGAAGTAATCCTTGATATCATTCTATGCATTAAGTCCTTTATACCATTAAAACTTGTTGCTGCTTACATATTTTGTCTTTAACAGACTTCATTTTTGTCACTATTTATGCCATTTTATTTTTGGATACCCTCATTTTTTGATGTCTAGACATCTCAACCCTTATACCATTCATTTTTTCTCATTTCTTTAATTCTTCTCTTTTGCTTAAAATCTTTCAATGGCATTACACAGCATAGCAATTCATCTGCTGGTTTTCTCTCCACTATCCTATGAAGTAATTTCAAACTAATTACAGATTCTCAAAAGCAGCATGTTGTCATATAAGTCTGTCGTCTGTACCTTTTCAATATCCTTCCAGCGCCCTTTACCCCTCGTTATTCTGGCAAACTAAAGGCATCTGTCAAGACTTATCTAGAAATTTTCCTCTTCTAAGAAGGCTTCTTTGATGCGACCACACCCAGGTAATTGCTTCTATTGATTGAACCATTGCGCCCATTTGCGAGTTCTCTTATGGCTTTTATCAGAGAATTGGAAAGATTTCCTTACATGCCTGTTCTCTCCACTTGACTGTAAACTCTTTGAGGGCAGTGACTTTGTGTTATGATTTTTATATCTCCAGTTTTCAGCTAGTGCCTAGTTGACAGGAGGCATTTAAGAAAGAAATTGATAATTGTTTTTGAAATTACTAATGGAAATTAATTAAACGTAGGCAGAGCACAATCATTGAAAAGAGTTTGTAATAACTAAGATCACAAAACTACCTTTAAAGATTTTAATAAATCGTTACTCATGAAGTGTAATTTTTAGAAGTACCAAAAAACTATCTTTTCCCAATAGTGTCTTTTAGTGGTCATTCTACTACTAGAGGTAATTTTACCATTAGGAACTCCTTGGGTGAGAACATTTAAGTCTATCTTAAAATGATAATGCTTGCTTATATTAATGCTACACGTTAATGTTTTAGACTAGTCTATAAAAAGCTAGACAGCCACCGGTTGTCTAGTCTCTGCAGGACATTGGACTGAGGAAGGCAAGAAGAGTGTGGAGTTAAAGTCAGATTCACATGTGGTATTAAAGTAAGAAGGCTGGATCATGATAGCGTAATATTAAGATTGGTACATGGAGGAAAGAGCTTGGAGATCAACGGTAATTAGAAAAATAGTTAACAATCCTTGAGCAATTACTAGGTGTCATGTATTAACTCATTATATATGCTAATCAATTAAATCTGAAAATCTCCTGCAGCAGGTACTATTACTATTTTCAATTCCAATTTTTTGGCTGCTTCACAAATGTGCCTAGTTAGTTCTGCCTTCATTATTACTCATTAGCAAAGCTGTCAGTGACTAGTAATCATGGTGATGGCGATATGTGAGGTCCCTCTAACCTTGATGATGTCATTCAGTTTCAGAAAAAAAAAAAGAGGATGCTTGAGGAGATCCCTTAACAGCACACATTGTCACAAATACACTGTGAGAGGCCAACCTCCATATTTGTCCTCAGTCCCCGATAACTGAAGGCAGGACAAGACTATAACATTCTCTGCCGTGCTCCCATTTGACTTGCAAACCTGGACTTGAAGCAAAGCGACAGAAAGTGAGAACAACCTGCTTCTTTTTACTAATCTAGCACCTTGTCTAAACCACTAAGGCACAGGAGATAGTTGCTATAGAAATGTACTAACAGATGGATGAAATATCAGTGATTCACATTAACCAAACCAAGGAAAAATGTTGGATGAGAAACAGTCAAGAAAGTCAAGCAATTTATGTAGTTTTAGCGCACATTTTTCAACTGAGTATTCCTCAGTATCTAAATTTACAAGACTAATCGAACACTTTCACAGATATTTCTCTAGGATGAATAAGCCCTTAAATATATTGTGATGTTCAAAAAGAGCCATCATAAGTTGTTGTTAGTAAATAATTCTTCATTGTAAAATTCTGAATTTTCTTTTATGGCTTGTTATATTTTAAAATAATTTTTTCATTAGAATTTTAGTTTTTCAGATTTATAACCACAAAGTTTTGGAAAATTTGTTGTGTTCTAGAGATGATATTTTAATGACATTATTTTGGATTAGAATACTGAGATACACATTTAAATTTTTCCTTAATAATAATCATATTTCTAAGTGTAAGGAGACAAAATTTAATACTTCATACCACTCAGTATGTTTGCTGCAGAAGTAGGCTATATAGCATTTCTCAAAATTTTGGATATAATTGTTTTGATATTTTTCTTTCTGTTGTGGATTGTATTCCTAAGGGGAAAAAAATACATACAAAGGGTATTGTAAGAACATAGACAAGTATAAACATGCAAAGATGAATGTGAAGTACAAGGAAAAGGCTTGACACAAAGCAGAAACAGGAGAGAGTGTAAAATTATCTGCATTCAATATTACTATCCCAATAAAACTGAGCTCAACTTGGGGATAAGTGTGTTAGTAGTTACGCTTCAGGTATAAATTACCTTCGCAGATTTTCCCCTTCACAGGACCAAAAGCAGATGGGCGGCCTGAGTCCTCATTTAAAGTAGAACAGCAGTCTTGATGGCTAATAGCTGTATTGGTTTGAAAATAGCGGGAATTCTTTCTCATTACACAGTAGTCTTGATTAATTAAATAAATCATTACTATGTGCTATGTTTACCTGCAAAAATTTTAACTTAATTGTCTTCTTTTTAAAAGGACTTTGGGTTACATGTTGCTTTAGATGTTTGGCTTGGGTAGTGTAGAGACCTTGCAAGCTAGAATCTTTTGATCCTAGTCAGATAATTTAAACAGGTTAAATAAATATAAGTACAGGGAGCAATATCAGATTGTGCCTAAGTCTCTTAGAGGAGATACTTTCAAATTTCTGAAATAATCTAAAAATCCAAATAATTTTAACAGGGTTCCCCTTGAATGATGTATCACTCATTTTATATTACAACATCCTTACCTTACTTATATAGACTTATTTCCTAAAGGAAAGACTTTATTAAATTAACATAATGATTTGTATGACAATTCCTTATAGCTCTGTAATTGAATAGTAAAAGCCTATTTCAAAAGGCCATTGAGCTCTCCCACTGAGAGCTGGTGGCAGTGGTGTCTGGAGAGAAGAGCAGCAGGCTGAGCCTGCACACGATGGGGATGGGTGTGCTAGACGAAAGGAGGATGCCAGCAGGGAATGGAGGGTGGACGGCTGACAATATAGTTGGTGAGCATGAAGGTGCAGGACCACTGGTTTGAACAGCTGATTTTAGTGTATTGTAAATACTTTAATGAAAATCAAGTTGAACTATATGCTAAGAAAACAAAAAAAAAAGGAGGGGCCGGCTTGGTGGCATAGCAGTTAAGTGCACACGCTCCGCTTTGGTGGCCTGGGGTTTTCAGGTTCGGATCCCGGCGCGCACCGACGCACCGCTTGTCAAGCCATGCTATGGCGGCGACCCGTATAAAGTGGAGGAAGATGGGCACGGATCTTAGCCCAGGGCCAGTCTTCCTCAGCAAAAAGAGGAGGATTGGCATCAGATGTTAGCTCAAGGCTGATCTTTCTCACAAAAAAAAAAAAAAAAAAAAGGAAACTTTAAGGAAAGAAGCAAATATGCAAAAGATTTGATGTCCTGTTACTTTATGTGAAGTTGTCCATGGTCAACATAATAATCTTGTGGAACTCTGAAATTGGTGGAAAATCACCGGGCGCATATTATCTATTCATGGGTAATGATATAGACAGAGGCTATTATTCAGTGTCCACTGACTCTTCTTGTGACAGTAAAGGTGCATTATGCAGAAAGCATTACAGTATTTAGAAAATTGCAAAAGCTGACAAATACTCAAGTACATGCCTTTCATGATGAATGTCTTTGAGGGTATGTAAATGCTAATATTTGGAAATGTTGTGTAGATCTATTTGCCTTCTACTTACAGTACCATAGTGGCTTCTCCCCACTGATGGATACTATTAATGTACTTAATCATATAAAAGCCCTTATTACAAGAAGCCCCACATGAAGCCCCACTGTGTGATCTGTTATGGTCAGATCTGGATAGTATTTCTCCTTATGATCCTGGATAAAATAAATGTTTGGATAAGATCTTTTTGAACATTTAATCACACAAACAGTTTCACCCTGGTTTCTCATGTTCACCAACTTCTAATAGATGTATACCAGTTATGTCCTAGTTTACCACATTATCATGTCCAGAACCAGACTACTGTCATAGAACTAGGTAACAGAGTAAAATATCATTTTATTAATTTTGACAAAATATGTAATGTGTGTGGTGAACCTCATGTAATTTGATGAACCCAGACTACTTCCTATAGATAGCTGCTGGAAAAACTAGACTTTGTCTGTGGAAATATAATTGTATCTTAAAATACATATTAAAAACAACACAATCTACACATTTCTGCAAGAAATTGATCTCTATTGGCATTAAAATGCTATCATGGAGCAAAATGTACTATGCTGATGATTAGAATTTAACAAACTTGAGAATTATATTTGCTGCAAAACTCTGCTGATCAGTCTGCCCAGTACTCAGTTTGTGTGCTTTATTTATAGTAACTGTTTTCTTACATAAGTTCAAACAGCATTAGCTAATAATGCTTTCATTTCTGTTGATGTCTTTGGAATTTTAGTTATAGTGTTTCACTGGCATGGGTTTTAGAGTTGAATTTTATTTTTGCAAAACTTTTCACCACATGTGTCACGACAGTGTTTGTATCTATGTTAAGTAAATGAACTCTTCATTATAGACAAAACGGCATAGGTTTTTGTACATTTAAAATTAGCAATAACGATCAACTTCTGGACCTGAAGTAATGTATTAAAGTATAATTTAATCACAATTTTAATTTTTAGGGCATTTGTAAAAGCACTTATAATTGTCCTCAGAGAACAGATTATTATGTCTGATAATTTTATTCTCAGTTCATTTCAATTAAGCTAAACAATTTGGTGAAATATTTCTCATATACAGTTTGCAGCAAACCTGGGAATAAGTAAATACATATATTATCAACTGTCTGCTCTGTACAAGTCACTGTGCTAGTGAAGCAGAGAGGAAAAATGTTACTAACACAGTTACTCTGCTCAAGCTCTTCAAGCTAATGGGAACCTATGAATTGACATCCAGCCATGTTGACATTACCTTACATGATTACAAAGAAGTAGATGATGGTAAGAAGTACAAATAAAGTTTGGTGAGGATTTAGTGAAGTGAGACAACAAATCTTGATAAAGAAATCAGAAAAGACTTTATGAATAAGGAATTTTTGATGTGTCCTTAGGATGGGTAGATTTGGATAAATGGAGATGGAAATTAGTGGAGGAGACATACCAATTTTGAGAAACTGTATAAGCAAAGTAATTAATGTGGAACACTTGGAGGCATCTTTGGAGAACAATAAATAGTTGAGAATTAGCAAATGGGACATGAGATGGAAAAAGTAAGGGAATTTAGAATCAGTAAACACTAGTTACATGAAAATAAACAACTACCACATTTAAAAATTAATATCAATTAGGTTTTATTTTTAAATGCACATTAATATATACACATTTCCTTTTAGCTCCTAAAATATTGTGATAAATATTGACTTTACTTTTGGAAGTTCGACGGATTTTACCGACATTGTAATGTATGTTGTTAAACTATGTTAAATATATAAAGTTAGTTCTTATACATACACCCAATTCAGTATTTACCAACTATAAACTATTTTAATTTTTAATTAATTTGTGATCTACAATAAAAATCAACAAATATTCATTGATGACCTTACATGTCTCACACCTTGAAATAAGCTCTTAGGTGACAATGGGCAAAAAGACTAAATCCCACCAATAGGTTTCAAGGGCCAGCTAGAATAGTGGCTATATCACCTGAAATCCCCCTTTCTTGTTTATACACGTATTAGAATAAAGTTTGCCTCTCTTTTATTTTAGGCTAACATATCTGAAATTGGAAAAGGATTTTGAGCTTGAAACTTTCTGTGACAAAGGTAATGGTCTGTTTAGCTTATTGTTCATAAGAAACTGATACAGATAAAAAAAAGAAGTTGCAATGAGTTATTGGGATCAGTGTGCTCAATGGTTAAATATCCCATAAATGGCATTTTCCATATACCACATAAAATTGATGTGTTTTCTGATTTAGTCCTCAAATTATGAGTCTAATACAATGTTGTTTAAACAATGTAATTCAAAGATGCTCTCTAATCACAGTGCCCAGGGTCCAGGAAGACTGCTAGTATATTTCTGACTCCATTTTGGGACTCAAATATACTTTTGGTATGTTTGGTGATCTTTCAGGTTTGGAATAAAATATACTTCCAGACATTTCATAAAATTGTCTGAATGTCTTCATTGTTCTCAGACTGTTGACCTAGAAATTTTTGTGTGTGTAGAAACAGGCAAAGGTCGGTCTCTCCAGGTAAAGCCCAAATAATCAGAGTGCAGTGATTGCAGTAGTAAAAAGAGGAAGGGGTTGACATCTGTGTGAGGATGCAAAAAAAAAGTATTAGCAAATTTGATCTGTAGGGTACAAATCTGCAAGTGGATATTTAGCAAGCCAGTTACATGGCTCAATCCCGCCTATTTTAAGGCTTAAGGATTTACATCTTCTATTATGCCATTTGCCCCAATCTAGATTGTCGCAATTCCCAAGATGCCTGGATTTAGGCCTTTGTTGGTATGATGATCTCGCTGCTCAGGTGTCAAATACAGAGAAATAAATACACACCACACTTGATTATCCCTACTTTAGTCTGTCTGATGCACAGATAATTCATTTTTGTTCTATTTACACAAACTATTGAAAGGTTTCATCCTATATAAAACATTTCCTGACCACTCTATCCCTCATATTCATACAGACTTGACCACTCTTTTCTACCTCTCAGGACTCCGAATATTATATATCCTGCTGCATTTTATAGAATTTATGCTGTTAATGGTTCTTTTTCTCTATTGGGTTAAATACTTGGAAAACTCAGGAGTTTTGCTTTAGTAATCTCTGTAACTCTGTACCTGGGACAGAATAGATTAATGGATAAATACATGGTTTATGTGGGCAGAAATAATTTTTGTGACAAAATACTTTTGTTTTCAATTCTCTTATAAAATTCTTAAATTTCCACATATCCACTTGTCCCTCATAACACTTATATTGTTGTTAATATGTGAGTACATGAGTGCAGAGTTTCCTCTTCTTGAGACCATAGGGCATATCTTATGTGATTCCATACATTCTTCATAATGATTGACATAAAGCCTTTCAGATTGTAGCTGTAAAGTAAATATTTGTTATTTGGCCCCAAAATCTATAAGAAATGATAGTATTAAATGGAAGAAATGTACTTCCCATCTCTCTACTTTCACTAATGGGAAGAGGAGATCTCCAAACTAATACTAATCCAATCTTGAGTGATAAAGATTCTAGATAATATGAAGCACTGCAGGTCACAATTCTTATAAATTGACCTTGTGGGACAACCCATTCAGAATGATATAGGTAACTTCTTCTTTTTCATAGTAAATTTCTATAATTTCTTTGCTGAATTTTCTTTGAAACTGTGAGTCTGTATGTGTGTGTGTGTGTTTTAAATTAACATTTGTGTATGACAATGACTTTTTGGCCTTGGTTATTAACTCACGTGGCATATCTTCTCATCAGGTATAAAACAATGATTACAAATACATATAATAAGTGCAAAATTTCTCCTATACTGAGATGTATACTTGACAGTTGCTATGAATCCAGAAATAAAATGTGGCTTTAGATATGTTAGTTTCAATTCTGTTGAGTATTTCCTGCCTTTATGGCTTCCATCTTGGTACGTTATCATTTAAATTTGCTAGCATTTTTAACTCCTGTTGGTAAACTTCAGGAAAAGAAGGCTGAATATTGCTGTGTGTTCATGTTTTGGGAAGAAAGACTAAACAAAAATATTCAAATATTCATTCAGCAAACATCTGTGCTTATGGCAGTATGCTACAAATAGCTGAGACAAATATGGATCCTGTCCCCCAGATGCTCAAAACCTATAGGGATTCAGACAATTAAAAAATTCAAGTCAAGACTTTGGATCAGGAGTTAGGTTAAGCAAACACTAGAACAACTCCTCTCCAAATCTACCTTCTTCCCCCTCGGAAGACACAAAGACACACACACACATTAAATATATAAGCAAACTCAAAAGCCCACAACAATAAAGATACCAAGAGCAATGGGCTATACAACTCCCCAGGTAACAAGAAATATAGAGAGACCTTAGGACATGTGGATATTTAATGCTTATTCAAGGAAGTCATTTTACATTCAAGGACCATGTGCAGGGAAGCGTTAAGCAGGCTTCATGTGGGAAGCAGGAAACCAAAATAGACCAAATGACCTCTGTCTATTCTTTCAGAGCCATGGCCAGAATTGAGCCAATGCCGTGAGTAGAAATACAATCATCTGCAGAGAAACTAGAATTCTGAGACAATGTTACACGTATTTCCAAAAGTAAACTAACCATGCCACACAGAAAAATCTAAGCCAGGAAAAGAACATTAAAAATGGTTCTGAGGGCTGGCCATGTGGCCTAGTGGTTAAGTTTGGCATGCTCCACTTTGGCAGCCTGGGTTTGGTTCCCGGGCATGGACCTACACCACCTGTCAGCAGCCATGCTGTGGCAGCGACCCACGTGCAAAATAGAGGAAGATTGGCAATAGATGTTAGCTCAGCGTGAATCTTCCTCAGCAAAAAAAAAGGTTGAGGACCAGTAAATCCTATAAGAACCCTGCAAAGCAAACCACAACTGGTCCATAGGAAGGCCTCCACAACCTTGATGTGAGTTGTACTCTCACAGTAAATGACTCCTGCTAAAGATGAGTTGAGTTCACAGTCAAAATTCAAACAAAAACATGTGGCAGTATAAAATCATGTAATGGAATATATATGCCTCACAGTATAAATATAATAAAGTAATTTCAAGGGGGGGGCTTCAAAATAATGATCTTTTAATGTGGTGCAGTTTAATATAACATTTCTACATAGAGTATAATCTATAATGTTGTAAATAGAAAGTGTACACCTAGACACATCATTGGTAAATCACAGATCTTCAAGATATGTAAATAAAAAGATTACTTTAAATATGTATAAAAATTGATATCTAACAGAGAATATGTAGTCATTAAAAGTATCCATGGAACAATTTTTTCATGGTCACATTTTAGGCTACAAGGAAAAGAATGTAGTTCTCTCTGTTCTATGACCACAATGGAAAAAATAATTTTCAGAGAAACATCTTGTAAAAATAAAAACTAAGAAAATAACAAAAACAAAGTTTAGACGCTGAAGAGAGACTTATAATTAATCTAGAGGCTAAGGAACACATTATAATGGAAATAAAATATTAGAATAGAATAACAATCAAAGCATCTTAAAGTTTGTGGATTATAGCTACAATGGTAACTGGGGAAAAAAACTATATGGCCTTAAATGTAATACTTAGAAAACAGGTTAAGTTGTGAATTACTTACTGAATCATTGAGTTCACGCATTCAGAAAAAAATTAACACCTCTAAAATGAAACACGAAATAAGAGAAAAAAATGACATAAAGAAGGTAGAGACAGAGAAAAATGAAATACAAAATGGAGGGAATAAGCACTACCAAAAGCTTGTTATTTGAAAAAACTAAAAAATGAAACAAAGCAAAACCAAAAAATCCCTGTCAATGCTGAAGAAAGTAACAACAATATTAAAAATTAGGATACCATTAAACAATATTAGAAACAATTAAGTGGATCTAACAACAAGTAGAGTAGAGAACTTTATTTTATTCCAAGAACAAAAACTAAATATGAAAAACCAGATTAAAATATAATTTTACAGAAAAATATGAAACAACCAACAAAACCTATGATCCTTATAGTTGCTATTTTCCTGTATTTATTGATTTCTAGAATTATCATAAAAGCATTCATTCTCTTCCACCTGTATTACACTCTAAATTATTACAGATGAAAATCTTAGCAATCATAGTGCTACAGTGTGACCAGTTATATCTCCACACCTCTAACCACCAACAGGGCTCCCTGTAGCCATCTGATTGACAACTGATCCAACAGTAGAATCCAACAACTGAAGTCAGCTTTCTAGGACCACTTCTGGCTATTAACTCTTACAATGAGATCCCCAGAAGGTGATCTTTGATAAGGATTCTTGTGCAAGTGCTTCACTAAGATAGTGTTCCCAAGGAGAAATTAATAATTGGGTGAGGGAAGCAAGACAGGGAAGTGGAGAAAGACAAACAAGCATGAAATCTAAGCAAAGTCTCAAAAACAGTAACTTCATTTGGTTTTATGGGAAGACAACACTGTGTAGGTTACACTTCAGAGTTGTCCTGCCCTGAGGCAAGCAAGATGGATTCTTTTACTCCTTCACTCTGGCTTGCTTCATTGGTGAAAGGCTGCAGAAGACTCAGGGAAAGGAGGAAAGGCATAGATATTGAATTCTCAGACACTTCTAGCATTTTGTATAAATGGGCTCCTGTAACCTGAGAGCAGCCTTCCAAAAAAAAGTGCAACTTTAGGTTCTTGCTGTTCTTGCTGTACACCTAAGTAGGGAGACAGGGCTGATGGCGGTGTGCAAAATTGTAAAAAAAAAAAAAAAAGGCAAAAGGAAAGGTATGAGTGGATCACCTACTTTGTTCACTATAGATCATGATAGAGAAAAGTATTTAATTTCGTTAAAAGGCGTAAAACAGGACATGAGCTAGGGAGTGATTCACTTTTGTTTTAGAAACACTGAAGGTTTAAAGATACATATCTCCAAAATAATCTATAGAGTCGTTAGAATTTTACTCAAATTTCCAGCAAGATTTTTGGAGAAATTGGGTTAACTAGTTCTAAAATTTCTATGAAAAAAATAATCCAAAAATGATTTTTCAATTAACTGATTCAAACAGTAGTATGGAAAAATTACTGATATTTTTGGGGAAAAAAAGAAAGAAACAGAGAAGACATACCCTACTATGCTCAAGACATAGAATTGTTCATTAAAATAATTAATATAACATTGGCACAGAAATAGAGAAATATATCAATGGCAGAAAATGACTATATCATGCCTATTTGAGGAACATGATACATAATGTATATGGCATCATCTTTAATTTTAATCAATGAGGATAATGGGCTTTTCAATAAGTGTTTTGGTAACATCAGACTTCTATTTAACGCAAATTATTGTTCTACTTTATACCATATCCCCAAATCAATTCCTGATGAATTTAAGATCTAAATGTGGATGAATTTCTAAAGTTTTTTCATTGCTCAAAAAAGAAACCTAGGAGTTGTCATTGATATTATTTCTTTACCATACTTGCTAATCTCTCACTTCCAATTTACAAAGCCGTGAATGTCTCTCCATTTTACAGCTATGCCTTAGTCCTGGCCGTCCTAATCTTCCCCACAGGTGACTGGAGGAGCTTCCTGTGAAAGTCTCTCAACTTTGACTTATGTCTCTTCTAATCTATTTTCTGCAGAGCAGCAGGATTTACTTCTTACAAGTAAATCAAATCAAGGCACTTCTCTACTTAGAACTTTCCAGTTGTACTTAAAATGAAATTCAAATCCCTTTCTATGGTATTCCAGATCACGGGTGATCTGCTCTGCTTGCCTACCATCTAGTTATTTTCCCACTTGATCACTATGTTTCTGACTTTTTTAGTTCCTTCAAAAGCAGTTTTTCTATATCAAATCTTTACACATGCTTTATTTTATTCCTTCACTGTCCCCCAATCTTTGCATAGAGTGTTATCTTTGCTTTTAGTTCTGCATTTAAATGTTGCCTTCCCAGGGAGGCCTTCCATAAAGTTCCTTTTAAATGTAGGTTCTCTGTTATTTTCTTTCACAGAATTTTGCTTAAATAATACACACACATGCATGCACATACAGACATGAATGTTATGTATGTATGGATAGATACGTAGACAGATTTCACACTGACATACCCACTTGTACAAGTCGTTCACAAATTAGTGTGCATCAGAATAATCTTCAGCGCTTTTTAATATACAGATTGCTTGGCTACCCGCCCTCCCTCAGAGTTTCTGATTCTGTAGGTATAGTGTAGAGCCCCAGGACTTACGTCTATAACAAGTTCTCAGGTGATTGTGAAGCCATTAGTCCCAGGGACCACACTTTGAGAACCACTTATACAAGTTCTTAATATTTTACTGATACATCTGTTTACTTAGCTTTGTTTTTCTTCTCCATTAGACTTTAATCTCCATGAGGGCAAGGCCATGATAGCTATTTTATTACTGCATCTCTTCCACAAAAGTAATTAGTAAATGTTTACACAGTGAGTGGATAGCAACAAAGATCAATCTTTTCACCCTTCTGTCAGGGAATCCAGTGAGTGGAGTGGACCATTGGAGCAACGGTCAGAATCTTTTATGAGAGAAAGACCAAGGAGAATAACAGAAAATGCTCTTTGGTGATTTTAGAGTAGTCTTTTAACTTGAATTTTATTGGATTGAAGTTAGAATTAATGCTAAGAAAAATCAATGCGCTAAATGTAGAACACTAATTTTGACACTATAGGAGGAAGATAAATCTATCTAATCTGTCTTCCTATCTTATCAATCCATGTGTGTTATTGGAAATATTGACTGGAAATAATTTTTTAGTTTACTGTTGTTTTCATTGTTGGTTTTAGGAAATATATTTTTATGATTGAATGAAAGGATAAAAGAGCAATTAGAGAGGAAGAAATTCTGAAGTGGAAAGTAATATGTGTGCAAGGAGAGCTCCCCATAAGTCAGGTAATACTGCTTTGTCAAGGGAGATCCAGAGAAATAGTGTGACAGTATTAATAAAATTCAACAAGAAACTCATTACTAATATTTCACATTTAAAAATATATTTTTTGATCATGTATTGGTAATGGTTACTATTATATATTTTTCCAAAGCAATTATACATTTAAATGATAGTGTTACTACACCATTTTATTCAATATCCAGCTAAAATGGTATCATGATGAAATACAAGATCTGTTTTGAGATATGTTTGAAATTGTCTTCCTAAGATTATTTGCAAAAAAATATTATGCTTTGATATTTAATGTTCTTAAAATTACTATCAATATTTTTTTTCTAAGGAAATACAAGGCCTCTAAAGAAATGTTCAATGCAGTTAAACAAAAGTAAGAGGTGTTATTTTGCATTACAATAAGATCACTAGAGAAATTCCTCAATTGTGGTCACCAAAATACTACACAATTATCATTATGAACCATTTTTGTAGTTTGAGAAGATCTTCATAGGAGATAACTAGCTATTATAGTCGCTTATATGTTGACTTGTATGATCCTATTTACTAAAAAAAGAATATATAAACTTATTAAATGATATGTACATTTGTTACACTGCCTAAAAAATCTTTAACTTCAAAATACATCTGCAAAGTGTATTGTCCCTTCATTTTCATACTTATTTGCCAGGCCATACAAAAGAAGATTCAACAAAATGATGTGGCTTAAATGAAAAGATTTTAGTGTAAATATATGGGTAATTTTCAATTATTCAAACATATAAGCCCTTCAACAATGTTTTTTTTTTTAAATAGTAACATTGATCTTTAGATATGTTATGGAAATATACAGAAATATTGTTTCACAAATGTACATACTATGCTGATGACATTATTATGGCCCAAGGTAGTGACTAATGTGGACTACTTTGCACTTTCTTCCTCTAAGTGTGATTGTCTTGTTTCTCTTTACTTCATTCTCTAAGTACAATGTAGTTAGTTTAGACAGTTTTTGTGTGATTACAATTTGAAAGAAACTGAATTAATAGTCTGATTAAAAAAAAGTGTTTGGCTAGTGTAAAATATAAAGGAGTAAACATATACTGGAAATACGAACATGGAAAGTAACTGAGTCCATCATCCATACCCCAGAGTTTCTGATTCAGGAGGTCTGGAGAGGAGCCCCAGGATTTACATCTTTAACAAGTTCCCAAGGATGCTAAAGCTACTGGTCCAGAGACAACACTTTGAGAACCAATTATCTACATAATTTCTTAATATTTTACAGAGATATCTTTACTTTTTATTGTTTCTCTTCTCCGTTAGAGTATTCTTTTCTCATCTCCATGAACACAGAGCCATGATGGTTGTTTTACTATTGCATGCCTTCCACAAGTACTTATCTTGGGTACCTATCCCATTTAATGGCCATTAGGGAAGATATCTCAGAGAAAGTGGCATCTAAGAAGAATAGATATTAAGAATTAGTATGTATGGTAGAAAGGAAGGCAGTGAAGGGGTTAATAGGAGCACTTGAGATTAAAAAGAACTTAGATGCAAATGTCTTTAACAAAATATTAGCAAATAGAATCTAACAATGTGTAAAAAGAATTATACACCACGGCAAAGTAGGATTTATCTCAGGTATGCAAGGCTGGTTCAACATTCAAAAATCAATTAATGTAATCCATCACATCAACAGGCTAAGAAAAAAAAATTACGTGATCATATCAATAGTTGCAGAAAAAACATTTAACGAACCAACACCCACTCATGATAAAAACTTGCGGTAAACTAGCAATAAAGGGGAATTTCCTCAACTTGATAAAGACTATCTACAAAAAGCCTATAGCTAACATCATACTTAACAGTGAGAAACTCAAATTGTTCCCAATTAAGCTCAGGCATAAGGCAAGGATGTCCCTTTCATCCCTCCTTTTCAACACAGACTAGAAATTCTAGCTAATGCAGTAAGACAAAAATAGGAAACAAAAGATATACAGATTGAAAAGGAGAAATTAAAACTTTGTCCACAGATGAAATGGTCATCTATGTAAGAAATTCAAAAGAGTTGACAAAAGAAAATCCTGGAGCTAATAAGAAATTATAACAAGGTTGCAGGATACAAGGTTAATGTATAAAGACAATTACTTTCCTATATACCAGTAATGAACAAGTGGCATTTGAAATTAAAACACACAATACCACTTGCATTAGTACCCCAAAAATGAAATACTTAGGTATAAATCTAACAAAATATGTAGAAGACCTATATAAGAAAAATTACAAAACTTGGATAAAAGAAATAAAGAATAACTAAATAAAGGGAGAGATATACCATGTTCATGGAGAGAAAGACTCAATATTGTCAAGGTGTCAGTTTGTCCCAACTTGATCTATAGATTCAATGCAATCCCAATAAAATTCCAACTGAGTTATTTTGTGGGTAACAACAAACCGATTCTAAAATTTATCTGGAGAGGCAAAAGACCCAGAATAGCCAACACAATATTGAAGGAGAAGAACAAAGTTGAAGGGCTGATGTTACCCAACTTCAAGACTTACTATAAAGCTACATAATCAAGATAGTGTTGTATTGATGAAATAATAGACAAATGATCAATGGCACAAAATAGCCAAGAAATACCCAAATAAATATAGCAAATTGATCTTTAACAAAGGAGCAAAGGGAATACAATGGAACAAAGATAGTCTCTGCAATAAATGATGCTGGAAAAAATGGACATCCATGTGCAAAACGGTGATTTAGACACAGACCCTACACCCTTCACAAAAATTAACTCAAAATTGATCATAGACCTAAATATAAAAATAAATACAAAATACAGATACAAAACTATAAAACGCCTGGAAGATAATATAGAAGAAAATTAAATTATCTTGGGTATAGTGATGACTTTTTAGATACAACACCAATGGCATGATCCATCAAAGGAATAATTGATTTGCTGGACTTCATTAAATTTGTAAACTTCTGTGAAACACAATGTCAGGAGAATAAGAAGATAAGCCACAGATTGGAAGAAAATATTTGCAAAAGACGTATCTGATAAATGACTATTATCAAGAATATACCAATAATTGTTAACATTCCAACGATAAGAAAACAAACAGTAGAGGCCTGCCCGGTGGTAATAGTGGTTAAGTTAGCATGCTCTGCTTTGGCAGCCTGGGGTTCGCAGGTTCGGATCCCGGGCACAGACCGATGCACCGCTTGTCAAGCCATGCTGTGGTAGTGTCCCATATAAAATAGAGGAAGATTGGCACTAATGTTAGCCCAGGGCCAATTTTCCTCAGCGAAAAGAGGTGGATTGGCATCAGATGTTAGCTCAGGGCTAATCTTCCTCACAAAAAAAAAAGAAAGCAAACAGGGCCTGGCCCTGTGGCGTGGTGGTTAAGTTTGCATGCTCCGCTTCAGCAGCCCAGGGTTCGCTGGTTCAGATCCTGGGCGCAGACATATGCACCAGTCATCAAGCCATGCTGAGGTGGCATCCCACATCGAGCAGCTAGAAGGATGTACAAGTATGACATACAACTATCTACTTGGGCTTTGGGGAGAAAAAAGGGAAAATGGAGGAAGACTGGCAGTAGATGTTAGCTGAGGGCGAATCTTCCGTAAGAAAAAAACAAAAGAAGAAAGAAAGAAAGAAAACAAACAACCTGATTAAATAATGAGCCAAAGACCTTGACAGACACTTACCATAGAAGATAGACAGATGGCAAATAAGCATATGAAAAGATGCTCCACATCATATGTCATCAGGGAAATACAAATTAAAACAACAGTGAGATACCATTACATACTTAATAGAATGGTCAAAATCTGGAACACTGACAACAAATGCTGGCGAGGATGTGGAGCAACAGGAACTCACATGTATTGCTGGTGGGAATGCAAAATAGTACACTCACTTTGGAATAGATTCTGGCAGTTTCTTACAAAACTAAACATACTCTTACCATAAGATCCAGCAATTGTGCTCCTCAGTATTTACCCGAAGTAGTTCAAAGGTTATGTCTACACAAATATCTACTCATGGTTGTTTATAGTAACTTTATTCATAATTGCCCAAACTTGGAAGCAACCAAGATGTTCTTCAGTTGGTGAATGGATACATCAGCTGTGGATATATCCAGATAACGGAATATTATTCAGGGCTAAAGAGAAATGAACTATCAAGCCATGAGAAGACATGGAGGAACTGTAAATTCTTATTACTAAGTGGAAAAAGAAAATCTGAAAAGGCTGAATATTTTATGAGTCCATCTAATAACATTCTGTAAAAGGAAAAACTACGGCGCTAGTAAAAAGATCTGTGTTTTCCAGGCTTGGGAGTGGCGGCGAGGGAGGAATGAATAGGTAGAGCACAAAGGAATTTTAGGGCAGTGAAAATACTCGTATGATACCATAATGATGCATACATGTCATTATAATTTGCCTAAACCCATAGAATGCACAACATCAAGTGTGAACCATAATAGAAACTATCGACTTTGGGTGATTATGATGTGTCAATGTAGGTTCATCAGTTGTAACAAATGTACCACTCTGGTTGGGGATATGGATAATGGGTGGCGGGGGGGCGGTGCTATGCATATGTAGGGGCAGTGGGTATATGAGAAGTCTTAGTACCTTCCTCTCAATTTTGCTTGAACCTAAAACTACTCTAAAAAAATAAAGTCTTAATTAAAAACATAATAGTATGAAACTGTAGTTTCATAAATGTATTGCCAATATTAAGTAACTAACATGTTTAAGATTGATAACCTATACTCTCTTAAGATGACTTATGATTGTTTTAACCTCTAGTATAATAAATTTTATAATCTAATAATGTCCTTGAGGGGAGACCATAACTTTTATCTTTGAAATATTGATTAAGACTCTCTTATCAAACTCAAAAGACTCCTCACCAGGATCACACCTTGCTCCCTACCTCCTTTCTCTCTCTCTCACAGACACACACACACACACACACACACACACACACACACACACACAGAATTGGCCTAATAGAATATCATGAAAAATAGTGCTCATTAAATATTTGAATAGATTCATAAATCCTGATGGTTATATGTACTTCTTTTCCTAACACACCCCAAATATTTGAATTCTAGCTAAGCTATTGTTGGTGTCCTCTCCATACCTCCAGAAGGTACGGTGGTAGCCACTTCTTGATTTTTAAATAGATTTTGTTTTCATTTATTTATTTAAAACAAAATGATTTATCCCTGAAATGGATTTTTTGTCATATTCTCTATTTTATAAATTTCTCCTGCAATAAGAAACTGTATACGAGTGTTCTGAGATGTGACGTTGCTTTATCTAGTGTTTGCTTTTTTTTTAACCAGTGAGTTTTAGAATAGTTATGGAAGTGGCTAAGATAATGTATTTTAGAAGATAAGCTCCCAGATCCGATATTTGTTATCAATGGGATTTGTGCAATTTTTGTGACCGTGCTGAACTTTAGTTTCCTTATGTGTAAAATGGAGATTACAGCACATACCATATTTTCAAAGATTAAATGTAATGAACATAAAAAGAGCCTAGAACTGTGTATAAAACGTAAAAAGAACTCAGTAAAAGTTATCTATTATAGACTATTTTTTTAAGATAAATTATAATGAAAATTATACTTAATTTTAATTGAATTCTATAATTTCTTAAATATGGTTTTTGCCTCCAATATTTACTTGCTGACAATACAAGCCAAAATAGATAGGTGAGGCCACCCCTGAGGACTGCCTGACATATTGCTTGGAGTCTATGGACAGGGTGGGTGACCTCGTGTGCCAGCGGTGGGAGCACGTAGACAGACAATACCTGCCACCAATTCCACCACCTTGGGCCCTGAAGACTGGAGATGGCACTGTAGTTGGAACACATATGTGGCTCAAGCTCAAACATCAGTGGTAAAACATCTGTAGCCTAGAATCCTATTTTCCAGGAGTCTAAGTACAAGTTGAAAAGATAGAGATATAACGGGGAATGAGAATAGGAATGAAGAGAGAGACAGCATTCTTAAGTCTATCTTTAAGGTGTGTGGAGCCTCTAACAAATACTTTTGTGTTTTCCCTCTCTACATAGAAAATTTGATTAAATTTGTACTATAAAAGTCATTCATCAATGTGATTATTTAGAATTAAGAGCATAGAAGAGAAACTTACAAATTTGTTTATTGTCTCAGTGCATGTGAAGAATTGACAATAACACAAGACATTAAGAACTCCACAGGTTAAATTATTATAATGGAAACTCAGAGATGGAGAAAATCTACAAAGTTCAAATTATACACAAATTCTGCCAAAGGCAGATCCAGAGAGTAAGCTTGAATATAAAATTAGAGTAATCCTACAGGAAAATACTAGGAGAGGGAAAAAACCTTTCAGCGGGTCCAGGAAATATTTACTTTCAGAGGGAAAAAGAGTCCCACCCTCAGAGAGAAAGAGAGTTAGAGAAAAAACTGTGAGCAGGGCTAAGGTTGCACTAGACTCTAGTGCTTGGGATAATGGAAGGAGAAAGCTGAAGGGAAGAACATGGAGCTGAAGAGTCTCAGTAGAGGCAGATCACATTGACCTATTCAAACATTTGTTTCAGTAATTTTTAAAAAAGTTAATAGGGCATTTCCTACTCAGGAAAAATTGTGTCAAAGAAAAAGATCACGTACTTTAGCACTCTGAAAAGTGGTTTTGAAGAAAAAAAAAGTAGGAAGTCAAAGTAAAATGTGGCATATGAATTGTTTAGAATGAGGCTTAATGGCAACAGTGGTATGTAAATAACCTCAAGGATATGATGTGCCGATCCAGGAAGAAAAACAGGAAAAGCAAAACAAAAAACAAAATAATCTTAAACGCTACAACCTTGCTGAAGCAATTGCCTGTAAGTGCTTATGTCCTAACATGGCCACATAAATTTTATAGCTTTATATTAGGAAATCACACACGCACATTATAGCCATATACACTTGTTTCTAAAAAAACAGAAATATTAACATACTAGATGGAATACTATCTCATTTTCTTTGTGGCAGAGAATTTGCCTACCTAACCTAAGACAGGGAGGGAAGCCTTCCTATCTGGTTCTAGGAAACCAAAATTATTTATGGACTATAAATGGTATGTTTCAATCTGTTTTGATTATTTGTGCATATAGTAGGAAACTTTATTTAATAAAATTTAATAAATTCATAAAAATATTTTTACTGTCCCTATTGCAGTTAAGATTACCTTTAGTGTTTCCATAGGTATTTACTAGAGTGTTTCAGAGGATCTGGCACCATTTTACTTACATTTTTCTTTCCAAATAAAATTTTTTTCTCATTCGTATACTTATTAGAATAATTGTTATTAGTAGGCATGAGTAGATACAAAGATATAAGTATAGAAACACATAGAAAATATAGAAGTGATATGGAAAAATATTTTAAGATATAGTCATATGTGTTCACTGAGTCAAAAAGCTAGTCTTGTTTATATATACATGTTTTCTGTGCTTGACCATACAGATTGCGCAGGGAGCGAAGATCCTGACTCTCAAAGAGAAAAGAGTGAATCTCTCATGAGATACCTAGTGATTATTTCAATTCCACTAATTATTGCTGGAAAGATTTTTTTCCACAATAAATCTTCTTTCTGCTTTGGGTAGAGAGACAGACTGATAAAATATTTTCCTAGGAGACTCAAATGTGTAGATGACTATTGACGGCCTTAGTTTTCCTTTCCTCTCAAACATGAGGAGGATACCATTGTTCGGGTGGGGAAAGGCAGGGTGTTGTTAGAGATTACAACTTCCTTCATATGGTTCCTTGTTCTTGGAAGGATTGAAAAACCATACGGATCTTTCATAGATTCTCTGAGTCACTACTTTTAAATTAGGAAAATTGGAACTCATAAGAATGAGTTACCTTAATTTTCTCGAAGTACTTCTTTCTTGATTTCTGTGTGAATTTGTATTGAACAAGTTATACGATTTTTCATCAATTTTTTAAACAAAGCTATACTGTACTTATAATTTGTATTCATTGTAAAGTGTGTACATCCCTATCAGAGAGAGAAGATTTTATTATTAGGATGCGTAGCTGAGGCTCACGCTTGAATATCATGCACACAGCAGGCATTCAATAAGTAGTTTTTGTGACTGAATATAAAGTACAATGAGAAAAAAATTAAAATTCAATAGAGCGTGGACTTTGTCTATTTTTGTACTGGTATGTCCCTAATACCTAGAACAGAGCCTAGCACATTCTAAGCACTCAGTAAACACTTGTGTAAGGAAGGAAAGGAGGGAGGGAAGGAGAAAGAGAAGGAGGAAAGAAGAAAAGAAGGAAGAAAGGGAGGAGCTGACTGGAACTGAGCATCTAAACTTTTCATATATTTGTAATGAACTTCCTATGAGGTTCATTTTTATGGCACATTTCTTTATGGATATTTGATTATGTTGCTTGTCTCTGTATGGAGCACATATAAGAAGATTTTATAGATTAGATTTTACAAGGGGCGATTTGGAGATAATGACTTGTGGCTGTGACAATGAGAGGTAATGTGCAATATACCCCGTGTGAAGTCTGGTGACAGGAATTAAATTAACTCATGTCACTATTGTGAAGCAAGGTTAACTTGAACTGAACTGTATCACATCCCTGCGTCCCCTTAAAAACGGCCCTGCCACTGGATGGTTAGGAGATAAATTAACTAAATTGTAACATAAAGAAAGCTTGTAATGATGCCAAAAAATGAGAGAATCCATATGATATTAATATTCCAAGAAATCCACCTTGGATCTAAGTAGAAAATAATTTTGAATTAAACTTTATAGAAATCATCCTAGTAAAAGGATTTTGATGATAATAACTATCTTCTCTCCTGTTTCCTCCACTCTTAATGGAAGCTGCAAACTCAGGCTTAAGATTCTTTATATAGCAAACATATTGACTGTTCCCAAACAATTGGTGTTTATATATTTAGGTGAAATAAAGTTCAGAAAAATGGTAACTTATGCTAGATGGATTTTTTCTTGTATTGGCTTAGATTTCTCCTATAAAATAGGTAATATCACTCTGGTAAATTTATTGGTGACATTTTAAGAAACAATGTTTCTTTCTAGTCATGGTTAGGTCAGCAGGAAACCATTTTCCAGAACATAAATAAAACTCAGAAAGTGTGCCACAGTTGTTAATTTTTTTCCTGACAACTGTGCAGCAGTTTTAATGAATTTCTTACCCTTTTACGTGATTACATTTAAAATTCAGTGGAAGACTTTGAGCCTTCTTCTAAAACAATGATCACTCAGGTAACATGGTGGCATGGAGGTGGGAGAGGGGGTACACACTAAACACACTGATGTCAGAAAGGGGGAGTATCTGAAGCAGAAGAAATGATGATGCCATAGTCCAATATCAAAAACTTAATGGATTTGTTCATTCTACGAACATTACCTCACATATCTTCTGTGTACCAGACATTGTGTTAGTCATTAAAAATGAGAATATGAATAGCTTACAGCTCTACCTTTGAGGTGCCCACACTCTTATAAGAAATAAAATACATAAACAAAATAAAGAACTACAGCAATGCTGTAAATACTAAAATAGAGATAAGATGAGTTATGTTATGATGATAGAGGAGAAGACATTTACCTTTGTTGGGAGAAGATAGAAAAGACTTCCTAGAGGAGAGAATCTGAGCTAAACTTTAATATTGACCAAAAAATTACCAGTACAACATGGATGAAGGATATTCTAGACAGAGGAAAAAAGACTGTGCAAAATTGTGAAAGTGTGAGAATGTGTAGTATTGGGGAAATCCAAGTATTGTAGTTCAAGTTGCCTAAGTAAGTGGTGCAGGTGGGAGGAAAAATTGAAAAGAAATCCAGGACACTTTTACATGTCATTCTAAGGAGCTTAGAATTATCATTTAAAGAAACAAGAGCCACCAAAGAATTTCTAGAATGGGTAATGACATGATCTGATTTGACCGTAAGGTGTAGAATGAATTGGAGAGGAGGCAAGAATGAATACACAGAGGTGAGTTAGAATATGAGTCTAAGCAAGAAAGTCATACAGCTGGAAGAATGGCAGAATATTTAAGAAATAACCTTACTGTTATTTTAGGTTCAGACTAACAAGTACACAATTTTGTAGTGAGCCCTTCAGGGACCACCTGATAATTAAGAAATAATAATTTCTACTGATTAAGCTTTTATTAAAATATTTTGATCAAATATCAAAACAACAGTAATATAACACATTAAAGATGAAGTTTAGCAAGTAATCCAAATTTTTTTCAACCTGATACGAGAAATTTTGTCTATAATTTGTTTCCCTTTGAAGAGATGTATTCTTTCCAAACTTCAGTCTGCCACTGTACCATTCAGGGTGTTCCTAGTTGCTAGGATCTTCAATTACCCATTTATGAAAGAAAGTGTAAAAGAGTAATGTTTCATAATGTTTATTACATTATTCAATCTATATTATAGTCATTAAAATACAAAAAACATTTCCAAAGTTACGTGGATTGAATAATATCAAGAAGAAAGTTGTAAAGGATTTACTACAGGAATTTCAGGGAAACTTACTTTCTCTCCATATCAAAACTCAAAACTTGAACTTGCTTATGTACACATCTAAAATTATATCTTGGCTTCTGGATCAAAACTTCATACAATAGAAATTATTTGTAATGACTCTGCTCACTGACTTCACAATAAAATTCAACAACATCAGCAAACCTCTGGCAAATATCCATTATGTGTGGCAAATTCATAAGCATTTATAGACTGACGAATCTTAGAATTATCTGTGTCTTTTTTTATATTTTTTCCATTACCACCAGAAGATTGTCTGTTAAAATAGGTGGTCTAATACTTGGTCTATTCTAGTTAGATAAACATAAAGATTCAATACGTATTTTGTTATGTAAGCATAACACACTCCTGGCAATGAGTAAATCTTTGTTGTTGTCTTCTTGTTTTTGTGTTTTAATCAAATGCCAAGCATTGATGGCCTTTCCATGAGAAACTTTCCCAAGCACTCCCTAGCAATATCTTTCTTATGTAGGATTGGAGAACCTGGCACAAACCTTGAGCATATCGTTTACCTGGTTCTGTTGTAACTATCTTTTGTTTGGTCTGTTTTCTCTAATATACTATGAGCTTTCAAGTGGGAGCAAATACGGTGAATTTTTCTCTGCCCCCAGCCCCTGGCATTGAGATTTTCCCATAGAAAACATCAATAAATATTTGCTGAATGATCATGTGAATAGAATGTATCCATACTTTCAAAAATCCTTGGGTCGTAAATTACCTAATTATTAGGAAACAAACTGAATAAGTTAGTAATTCTCAGCATAACAAAATACAGTTATTAGAATGTCTAAACTTTAAGTTACAATGCTAAGGTTTTCTGGGCAGTGAGATATTAAGTAAAAAGGAATCTATCTCATTATTAACTACAATGTATGGGCTACAATGTATGAATCATGATTCCAGAAAGAGACCAAGGAACACTTTCCTACAAATAATTAGCTGCTACAAGCTAAAGACCAAAACAAACTAGAAACTCTCATCTTACTATCATACAATTCCATGGTGCAACATCTGTACCACCAATTATAGATCTCATTGCCGGAACACAAGCAAGGCTTAGTGGGGCTTGAGCAAACCAGAGATAAGTACTTAATCTAGGGGCTGGCCTGGTTGCATAGTGGTTAAGTTCACATGCTCCGTTTCGGCAGCCTGGAGTTTGTGAGTTTGGATCCTGGGCGTGGACCTACACACTGTTCATCAAGCCATGCTGTGGTGGCGTTCCACATACAAAATAGAGGGGGATTGGCACAGATGTTACCTCAGGGACAATCTTCCTCAAGCGAAAAAAAAAAGAAGATTAGCAACAGATGTTAACTCAGGGCCAATCTTCCAGACCAAAAAAAAAAAAAAAACAATTTAAATCAAATGATAAAATTTTTCTGTTATTTTTGATTATTTAAAACTAAAATTATTGGAAAAGATAATGGCTGGAAATGTATATGATCAAATTATATAACATTATAAAGGGAGCAGATTGAACATTCATTTTTTTAATCAAAAACTGGGATACCATAGAATCTCTGAAAGCTTGAAAGAGGTACTTTTAATATAAATTGAAAAAAGTTCACAAATTAGATGAACAAAAACTCATGGATCCAATAAAAATCTAAATGGAGTACAGATCAACAAATAAGTAGGTTCAAGATGTTTTTTAGACTATTCCTTGAGACTCTGAGTAATTGTTAAATGAAAATACATTTATTTAATGATACATTTTTAACTTTTTAGGAAGAGAATTTCACCCAGCCTGCTCCCATAAAATCCTTTTGTGTCCCTATACGAGACAGAACACTGCATAAGATAGACCTTGGCTTTATCAGTATAGCATGCCTTATATATTTATGTGGCAGTGTCCTGGAAATAAAATAGCTCATAAGTCATGGTTCATTTGAACTTTGGGTAGACCAGAGGTGAACAATGATGCTCTCTGTTCAGCTCTGTGGGGAAGAAAATGTCAATTTCAATTTCTGGAATGTGTGCATCTACAAACACAATATCATCACACTCCTCTTGCCATTCAAAGTAATTTCTCATCCTCTGTAAAGTAATGAAAGTCGACAGGTTAAAGTGATCATAGGACTGACAATGCACAGCCAGTGTTCATTTCAGAGACAGTTCTCTCCTTTAATTTAATGATGGGGCACAAGGTGGCTGTGAACACTCTCTAATTTCCACAAGAGAAATGTTCATTCACTCCCATAGCACCTTGTGCCACATAATATCCAATTTAAGCTGGAAAAGCATTTCTGTTGTTATAAAACCTGTTGAAATACAGAAAAATAAAAGGGGAAAAAATCAACTCTTAGAAAAATAAATTCCAATACCGATAAGCCAGGAGAATGTCATTGCTTCTCTGGAGACCATCTAGAGAATGAGGTATGAACAGGGATAAAGTAGTCAAAATAACGAAGAGTGATAGCAGAAATGTAATTTTCAAGAGTAATATAAAATTATCAAGTTGGTATAAATAATAAAGAGAAAGAAGTTGGAAGCTGAGGTTGACACTACAATTTTTAGAGGTGGAAGATTAACCTAAGAGTGATTTAGTGGTGCAAACAACAGAATTAAGTCACTTAATTAAAGGAGAAATTGTTTCTCGACTGAAAAACTCCTGTCCTCAAAAATCAGTCTTTTCATGCATTTTTGCATACTCTTGCATCATGCATTAGATACAGCTGGACAGCAGCTGTTTTCATTTATAGTTTTAAGTAGAGGTCCCACTAAGTCAATACCCTAAAATTGCTACCCTACTGTCTGAAAGCAGGCAATGCTGCCCTCCAAAACTTAATATAGAGGATATAATCATGAATGAGGCAGAAAAGAATTCACTATTTTAGTTGAGTTGTTTTTCACATTTACATGAAGAAAATATTGACCTGTGAGCCTGGGGGGGATGTTAGCCTCCAGATAAGCAAATGCAGTGGTCTGTAACTCCTCTGTGCTCCCACAATGCTCGAGGTATTTTTTAATACAGTATTTATCACATTGTTATAGTCATTATTTTAGTCCATAAAAATATTAATGAATTAAAGAGCACATATATAAAGATAAATTGTTAAATTTATTTATTTATATTTTTGTCTGTCTCATTAAATTGTGAGAACAATGTTTAATTTATCTTTTTTTTTTCAGCACCTGGCATAGTTAGTGGCACACACTTGGCACTTTATAAATGATTATTGAATAAGTGCATGAATATCTTGGATTTAGGTTGATTTCCAAAGCTATGTAGAGCCTTATAAATCATTACTCTTAGTAATTATAAGCAAATTACTGAGGTGGGTTCCATAAAATTTTAGAGATGACAATTTGATTACTTCATTCAATATAATATTTGTAGTATCATAGATTTATACATGAATTTAAGATATTTCTCATTTTTTGTGTGTGTGAGGAAGATCAGCCCTGAGCTAACATCCATGCTAATCCTCCTTTTTTTGCTGAGGAAGACGGGCTCTGAGCTAACATCTATTGCCAATCCTCCTCCTTTTTTTTTTTTTTTCCCCAAAGCCCCAGTAGATAGTTGTATGTCATAGTTGCACATCCTTCTAGTTGCTATATGTGGGACGTGGCCTCAGCATGGCCAGAGAAGTGGTGTGTTGGTGCGCGCCCAGGATCCGAACCCCGGCCGCCAATAGCGGAGGACACACACTTAACCGCTAAGCCACAGGGCCAGCCCAAGATATTTCTAGTTTTGAGAGTGACAGTCAAGGTGGAAAATCAGAGATGTGAGTAAAAGAATTTAGAGGAAGTAGAAATAAAATATTAAAGCCAGGTAAAAATTAAGAATTCATCATAGTATGCCATGATTATAGATAAGACAAAAGGTTACTCCACATATTAATATATTCATTCATTGATCCATTCATTCATTCAATACTTATCATGTCAAGCATTGGATGCATCTTCTGGACATGAGAACAGAGAACAAGAGAGACAGAGCCTGTCTTAGGGGATGTGTAGGATGGGCACAGTGAAAACCTAGTGGAGGAGTATTAAACCATAAGTTTGATGATCACGAGAGAGTATCCTAGGCAAAGAGAACAAGAGAAAAATTAAAATATGCTAAGATCCAGAGGTAAGAAACATTGTGTTGTCAAAGAATTAAAGGGGGTTTACATGCTCCTTTGCATAGACTATAAATACTTATCTAGGAAAAAATAACCGTTTTCAGAAATTTGTGGCTATATATCAAACTGCATGGTCAATTTTCTCCCACTTTTAGTAAGCAAGCCTACCTTCCTTCCTTCCTTCCTTCCTTCCTTCCTTCCTTCTTTCCTTCCTTCCTTTGTTTCTTTCTTTCTCAAACTGTACCTGAGTTTTCTGACATCTCAAGCAATGAAAGTTTACTAAAATGCTCCGTGGTTTGTGTGACCTATATTTTTATATACATATTTTTAAACAAACGAGAAGACATATTTCTCATCTTGAATCCTGTCCTATCTATACCAAGTAGTCTAATCCTTCTCAAAAGAATGTGGCAAAGAAGGCATAAAGTGGGCACAATGTAGTAAGACAAAAGGCTAATGTGACAATCTATGTCTGAGTTGGAGAGACAAGTAGTAATGAAGCAAATTAGATTGTGTTATCAAGGCTCCCCAGAGGTACTAAAACTGTCAGCCTGGTTCTATAGAGACTACAGTGCAAAATCAGCATGAAGTGACCTAGAAATTTTCCTGATGGTTCATTTCTAAATGTGTGTTGGAACAGGAGTGACTCAGTACTGTCGTACTAGTTAAGGTTTTTTACATCCAACCAATAACCTCGCTTCCTTACACTTTTCTTTTGAATCTCTGCCTTTACACTTCTATGGTAAACAACTGAAAAAAAATTTCAGAAATGTGGGACAAATACATGTATTAAAATAATTATTTGTTTACTATATTAACTTCATTTATTTTTGCAGATAAGATAATTTCAGGCTAGTTAAAAAAATCAAAGTTATTCCACCTAATACTTGATCTCAAAGGCTTGCATAAATAAGATATGCATTCTCAGTCACTAAGTCTACATCCTGTTCCTAAGATAATTTCCAAAAGCATAACAAGGTTGTCACGGAAGACTTTAATTTTGATAGGATCCCAGATCACTCAACATGGTTTCCAGATAAAGCAGTTATGTTTGATGTACAATGAACTGCTGCTGAAGATTTATATTTTGTTTTGTAATATGTATTCTAATAATGATCCTTCTAGGAACATCCTCTAGAAGAATGGGTATACAACAGACAGTCCATTAACTACCTGAAATTTTATGCCAACTTTTATGTGATTGTGATATACACAATTTTCAACAAACAGTTTCTGTGGTTTTTATCAGACTCCTTCAGGGGGCCCATGACCTCCCAAATTGTTGACACTATTTTTAGGAATTAAATAATTATTTCAAAATCCTATTGATACTTTAAGGTATTTAATTTCAGACACCAATCTCATCCACTGCAGATAATCAGCAAGTGTGACATTAGAAGGTCAATACCAGGTTTGGTTAACAAGGCCTCTTTGGAGGAAATTGTTTTTTACCTGTATACGATCCTTATCTTTTACCTATTGGAGTAAGACATTAAAATAAAGTGCCTCAACTTGCTTCATTTATTTTCAGGAATCAGGATTTTATCTAAAAACTTTAGACCAGAACTGATGGTACCATTGACTTAACATCATTTCTTCAGTAATATCCTCAAGAATAGACTGTTTCCTGATTTTGTTTGCAAGCTTATGCTAGGATTTGAGCACTATTTCTGCAGTATGAAGTTATAATACATCTGTTTCTACAAGCTTTGAGCATCAAAGAGGACAGACACTTGAAAATTCCCCTTTGCAATTAAAGGGTTTTCTGGTGGCTTGAAATAGATAATGTAGAACTCCTCAAATGCCTAAATTATTACCGAGGGAACAAAGACTTAAAGAGAAGTATCTCTATACTTCTATACTATTCCCACTGTTGGAAATACAAAGAAGAACTCCTAGAAGCTTATTGCATGATTCTACCATATTAACAACAACAACATTTTAAAAAATCAAGTGATTAATGAATACATACATTTCCCATGTCTATTTAGCTCAAATTTTGCCTTATTGGGGATACATAAAATAATTTACACAAATTCTTAATTTATAAAACCGTTTTCCCAACATGAATTAATTTCTTGTCATTAAAGAAAATGGTTTGATAGATTCCTGTTATGGGTTAAACTGTGTCCCACTAAAAGATGTGTTGAAGTTCTAACTCTCAGAATTATGTAGCGAGGCATTGAATGTAAACCTCAGAATGTAAACTTATTTGGAAGTAGGGTTGTTGTAGAAATAATTAGTGAAGATGAGGCCATACTGGGGTAGAGGGACGCTTAATCCAATGAGGCTGGTGTCTTTATAAGAAGAGGAGAAGAGACACAGAGACACAAACACACGAGGGAGAAGACCAGATGACAACTGAGGCAGAGATTGAAGTGTTGCAACGGCAAGCCAAACAATGTCAAGAATAGCCCATGACCTCTAGAAGTTAAAAGATAGTCCTTTGCAAGTTTCAGAGGGAGCATGGCCTTGCTCACACCTTGATTTTGGATTTCTAGCCTCCACAACTGCGAAACAATAAATTTCTGTTGTTTTTAACCCACCCAGGTTGTGGTACTTTGTTACAGCAGCCCTAGGAAACAAATACTAAGAACTTCTAGCTCAAATATCCTATGATTATTTAAAAATGTCCTATGATTCTTCAAAAACATTGACAGAGCTGGCCCTGTGGCCTGGTGGTGAAGTTCATCATGCTCAGCTTATGAAGCCTGGGTTTGGATCCTGGACTTGGACCTACGCCACACGTCAGTGGCCATGCTGCGACAGAGACCCACATAGAAAAAGAGGAAGATTGGCACAGATGTTAGCTCAAGGTGAATCTTCCTCAACCAAACAAAACAAAACAAAAAAAACAAAACACATTGACTTGCTGCTATTATCTGTTATATTACAGAGCTATGCAAGCACAACGTTGGTCCACTCTATTTTCTTGATCAAGTTAGAACTATTTTTATTTACATTACAACAACACTATTATATATTGACAAAACAGTTTTGTAACTCATGGCTCTATTTTGAAAAAAGTATGCATATAGATAGTTGCATGATATTCAGAAAATAAAAAGAACAAGGGAGCAAAAATTTAAGCATCCAATATCAGTTTTGACTTGGGCATGAAAATGTGAATAAGAAATCAGTTGTATTATTTATTGTATTAATTCTGACTTTTAAATGGTATTTAGCACCTAATTGCAAATATTTGTAGGAAATTTAAAATGTATCATAAAATTATTGAAGTCATAAAACCTTCAATGTACAAAGGTGCATCATACATATTGCAGAAAGGGTTAAGAAACTCTGAAAATCCAATCTACGTTTAATATAGCTCTCTTAGCTCTTTAAAGGGTTTGGATTATGTCAAAATTTTTTTTTTTTATAATTTTATTTATTTATTCATTTTCCCCCCAAAGCCCCAGCAGATAGTTGTAGGTCATAGCTGCACATCCTTCTAGTTGCTGTATGTGGGACGCGGCCTCAGCATGGTCGGAGAAGCTGCACGTCGGTGCGCGCCCGGGATCCGAACCCGGGCCGCCAACAGCGGAGCACGCGCGCTTAACCGCTAAGCCACAGGGCCGGCCCTATGTCAAAATTTTTTATTAATTGAAAATCTTAAAACTAAGAATTTCCGGAGGATAAAACACACTCTACTTCTCTTTAGCTACATCTGAAATGAAGACCAAAGAACACCACAAGCTGAGAGTAGTTTTAGAATAAGGTTCTTTATTGTAACTGGCTTTAGTGGAGAAGAAATAATTGGGCTGTAACAAATCGTCCATCCGTGTTGCGATCACTACTGAATGGGTCATGGACTTTGTAAACCTTTCTTTCTCTTTTCTACCTTAAGCAGTTAAATATCAAGGTGATTATCACTAGTAAAACCCACTCTCCTACTACAAATATATTTTTGATTCCTAGTTTCCCACAAAGTTTTAAGGATAGAGAATGATTGTGGCTAAGGCGCCTTTGCTGGTGTGAGCACCTACCCTGTGACAATTATATGTGTGAAAGGGTATTGACAGAGAGCTCTGGGGCCTCTGATGAAATACAGCAGTCAGGGTGAAAAAATCATTTTTCATTTAATAAACACTTCTGAAAGGTTTGTCACTGCACATCGTATTTATGGGCACAGCTCAGATAGTTCCATTTTCTTCTAGTTCTGCTTCTATAAAACTTCCTTAATCAGCTGGGATTGGATGTGACTCTGATGCCATAAATTTCATAAAGGGGTCAGTTAAATGAGCCCCATTTCAGGGGCATCTACGGTATGTTTTATAGATATTTTAATGAGAGATGCTAGAGGGTTTTATATGCTTTCCAAACTGGGGATACAGAAACATTCACTAGCTGAGAAAACTGGGACTCAATAGTTAAATTTTATGAAGAATCTGAAATATTAAAAATAGAAAATATTAAAAATATTAAAAATAAAAAATGTTTTACTTCTCCTTAACTGCCTTACTGTACATTATATATTGAATATTATTTTAAATCATTTATTCTCTGTGCAGTTTATTCACGTTGTTTCTTATCCACTACATCCCTTTGAGCTCTCAGGAGCCACACCTGTGAAAGTCCTCCTGGGGTATTTTGTAAGAACTAGACATAAGTACTGTTGGTTTAAAGAGATTCTGAAATCAGAGAAGCATTGGTCTCTCTAATAGCTTTAAACAAATTTAAGTCTAATTTCTCTGGTTTTTGTTCCAGTAATAAAATAATACTTTAGAAGCTGTAGAATATTTCTTTCTTTTACCAGAAGCAATGGTTTCATAAAATGTCTCTATCCAGACCTTTAACTTTATGTAATTTCTCTAATTATTGCAATAAGTGTGGATTATTCCAGGAGTGAAATGACTCCACATAAAATTCTTCCTGACCCCGTTGTGTGAAGCCAGCTCATTCTAGGCTGGGTCAGTGAACACGACTGCATGTGGGCTGTGGCATCAGATCAAGAGCAATGCTTTTCCAGGGGAGGGAATGTGGACACTATATTTAGCCCCTCTGATCCTCTTTATTCTACTGTACAAAATGGGGGTAATGCTTTCTCACCAGCGTGGTAGAAAGGACATATTATGTATGTATATCATAGCATAAAACATAACATTTACTGCAGTTAAAAATTTTACATCCAACAGCTAACACTTCTGTATGGTATATTTGAAAGCTATTTAGAGAGTAGATCCCAGGATTTCTCATCACAAGGAAAAAAAGCAATTTTTTGTATCTATATGAGATGAGGGATGTTAACTGAACTTATTGTGGTAATCATTTCACAGTACATGTAAGTCAAGTCATTATGCTGTATACCTTAAACTTATACAGTGTTGTATGTCAATTATATCACAGTAAAACTGGAAGACTACTCTTTATATCCAATACTAACTTTACATACAATACTACTACTGTTATTAATATTTGTAGTGGTAGTATTAATTCACAGTGACAACAAATCTCTATTAAAGCAAACTACCAAGTGAATTTAGATGTATTATGGATTTATTACTATTAGTAAACCTTTGTGAATATAGTATAAATTTTATAATGGCTTAGTTTATTTTCTTGTCTAGTCATATGGTAAAAGAACTAAATCTTGATCTGTGTTTAAAGTTATTTTCTTCTGGAACATAAAGAAGATATTTACCTTCCTACTTCACCATTGAAATAAATCAGAAAATTCGAATGCCTTTCGCAGTTCATACTATAATTTGTCATGTATGCTTGACTATTTTATACACGAACCCAAGAAGTTTAAAATAATTTTTGTATAAATGCAGCTCCAAATATGCTTAAAATCACTAATGGAAAAGATTGCCAGTCTCTATCAAAAATAAACTTTCTTAATCACGGACTTTAATTGTAGTTCTTGGTTTAAGTCCATTTGGAAAATTTATGCATAATGGTTTTATGAAGATATTAATTGTTCAAATCCTAGTGAATTCATTGTTATATCCTCCAATCGCAGAAATTTTGCCAGATTTACTTTCATAATAGTTACAATTTTAATTCACTAAAAAATTTTGTTAATTCATTTATCCCATTTTTCTATCAAGATTACTACTATCTTTTTTTAAGTTGTGATATAATTGACAAATAACTGTGTAAGTTTAAGGTATAAAACTTGATGACTTGATACATTTGTATATTGCAATATGATTACCCTGTAGCATTAGTTAACACCCCTATCATGTCACATATTGTCATTTTCTTTTTGTGGTGAGAACATATAAGATCTAGTCTCTTAGCAACCTGGAAGTATATACAGCAGTATATTGACTATAAGCAGTATGCTTTGCGTTAGACCTCCAGAACCTATTAATCTTCTACTTTCAAGTTTGTACCTTTGACCAACATCTCTCCACTTCCCCCACCTCCCAGCCCCTGCTAACCATCATTCTACTCTCTGTGTCTATGATTTCAGCTTTTTTTAGATTCCAGATGTAAGTGATATTATACAGTATTTTTCTTTCTCTGTCTGATTTCTCACTTAGTGTAATGCCCTCAAGGTCCATCCATGTTGTTACAAACGGCAGCATTTCCTTCTTTTTCATGGCTGAATAATATATATATCTCATCTTCTTTATCTACTTATCTATGGAAACTTAGGTGGTTTCCATATCTTGGCTATTGTGAATAATGCTGCAATGAACATAGAAGTGCAGATATCTCTTTGAGATCCTTTTTTCATTTCCTTTGTATATATACCAAGAAGTGGGATTGCTGGATCATATGGTAATTCTATTTTTAGTTTTTTGAGGAACCTCCATACTGGTTTTTTTTGTGTGAGGAAGATCAGCCCTGAGCTAACATCCATGCCAATCCTCCTCTTTTTGCTGAGGAAGACTGGCCCTGAGCTAAGACCTATTGGCAATCCTCCTCCTTTTTTTTCCCTTTTTCTCCCCAAAACCCCAGTAGATAGTTATGTGTCATAGTTGCACATTCTGCTAGTTGCTGCATATGGGACACCACCTTAGCATGACCTGACAAGCGGTGTGTCCGGGCCCAGGCCGCCAGTAGTGGAGCACTCACACTTAACCGCTAAGCCACGGGGCCGGCCTTCCATACTGTTTTTCATAGTAACTGTACCAATTTACATTTCCACCACAGTGTTCTAGGGTTCCCTTTACTCCACAACCTCGACAACACTTGTCTTTTGTTTTTTTGATAATAGCCATTCAGTTTTCAGGTAATAACTCGTTGTGGTTTTGATTTGCATTCCCTGATGATTAGTAATGTCGAGCACCTTTTCATGTACCTGTTGGCCATTTGTATGACTTCTTTGGAAAAATGTCTGTTCATTCCTCTACCCATTTTTTAATTTAATTTAATTGGATTGCTTGGTTTTTTTATTGTTTTTTTTTTTTTTTTGAGTTCTGTATATATTTTGCATATTAACCCTTTTTCGTATATATGGTTTGAAAATATTTTCTCACATTCT
This sequence comes from Diceros bicornis minor, assembly GCF_020826845.1. Lineage (NCBI taxonomy): Eukaryota > Metazoa > Chordata > Mammalia > Perissodactyla > Rhinocerotidae > Diceros > Diceros bicornis. The sequence goes on along the minus strand of NC_080750.1, from coordinate 54,601,865 downwards.
GTAGGTTGCCTTTACATTTTGTTGATTGTTTCTTTTGCTGTACAGAAGCTTTTAATAGAGATGTAGTCCCATTTGTTGATTTTTGCTTTTGTTGCTTCTGCTTTTGATGTCACGTCATTGAAATCATTGACAAGGTCAATGTCAAGGAGATTTTTCCTATGTTTTCTTCTAGGAGTTTTAGGTATCAAGTCTTATTTTTAAGTCATTAATTCGTTTTGAGTTAATTTTTGTGAGTGGTGAAATATAAGCTTTTGCAGCATCCCATGAGTTTTGGTGAGCTGTGTTTCCATTTTCTTTTGTTTTGAGATATTTTTAATTTCTTCTTTCACCCATTGGTTGATTCAGCAGTGTGTTGCTTAGTTTCTACATGTTTATAAATTTTCCAGCCTTCCTCTTGTTGATTTCTAGTTTTATACCATTGTGATCAGAAAAGATACTTGGTATGATTTCAATCTTCTTCAATTTTCTAAGACTTGTTTTGTGGCCTATCATATCATCTATCCTAGAGAATGTTCTGTGTGTGCTTGAGAAGAATGTATATTCTGCTACTGTTGTATAGAATATTCTATATATATCTGGTAAGTGCATTTGGTCTAAAGTATGGTTCAAGTCCAAATTTTTCTTGTTGATTTTTTGTCTGAATTATCTATCCTTTGCTGGTAGTAGGGTACTGAAGCCCCGTAATATTATTGTATTGTTATCTATTTCTCCCTTTAGATCTGTTTGTATTTGCTTAATATTAATTTGGGTGCTCCAAAGTTGGGTACATATGTATTTAATATTATTATATCTTCCTGATGAATTGACCCCTTTATCATTATATAACTGCCTTCTTTTTCTCTTACTATCATTTTTGGCTTAAAGTCTATTTTGTCTGATATAAGTGTAGGCACCCCACTTTCTTTTGGTTTTTGCTTGCATGGAATATCTTTTTCTATTCCTTCAATTTGAGCTTGTGTGTGTCCTTAAAGTAGAACTGAATCTCTTATAGGCAGCATATAATTGGGTCTTCCTTTTATATATATCCAGCCACTCTGTGCCTTTTGATTGGTGAATTCAATTCATTTACATTTAGAGTAATAATCAATATATGAGAACTTACTAATGCTATCTTATTAATTGCTTTCTGTTTTGTAGTCCATTGTTCCTTTTATACTTTCTTTCTGCCTACCTTTGTGAATTCTGATTTTTCATGATTGTATACTCTGATTTCCTTCTCTTTATCTTTTGTGAATCTACTATAGGTTTTTGCTTTGTGGTTACCATGAAGCTTACGTAAAATATCTTAAAGATAAAATGGTCCGTTTTCAGCTGATAGCAACTCAACTTCAATTGCATACAAAAGTTCTACCCTTTTACCTCCTCTATTGTGTTTTTGATGTAACAATTTACCTCTTTTTATATTATATTTTTGTTAACAAATTATAGTAGCTATAGTTATTTTTAATACCTTTTCCCTTAAACTTGATACTATTGTTAAATGGTTAACACACCACCGTATTACAGAATCAGGGTTTTCTAAATCTGACTATATATTTACTTTTACAGGTGTATTGTATATTTTCACGTTACTAATTAGCATCTTTTAATTTCAGCTTGAAGAACTCCTTTCAGCCTTTTTTCTAAGGCAGGTTTAATAGTAATGAACTCCCTCCACTTTTGAATATCTGGGAAAATATTTATTTCTCCTTAATTGCTAAAGGATAACTTTGCTGGATATAATATTCTGGGCCAACAATTTTTTCTTTCAACACTTTGAATATGTCATTCTCTCTCTTCTGACCTGTAGGGTTTCTGTTGAGAAATCCACTGTTGGCTTAATGGGGTCTCCTTTGTAGGTTACATTTTTTTTTCTCTTGCTGCTTTTAATTTTATTTCTTTATCTTTGATTTTTGATAGTTTCATTATAATGTGTCTTGGAGAAGGTTGTTCTGAATTGAGATAATGGGATGATCTTTGTGAACTTAGATGTCCAAGTATCTCCTCAGGTTTTGGAAGTTCTCCACAGTTATTTTGTTAAATAAACTTTCTGCTGCTTCCTCCTTCTCTTCTCCTTCTAGAACTCCAGTGATTCTGATATTTGATCACTTGATTCTGTCCCATAGATCACATAGGCTTTCTTCACTCTTTTTTTTTTCTTTTTTCTCTGTTGACTGGGTTATTTCAAAGTTCTCTCCTCTAGCTCACTGATTCTATCTTCTGTTTGTCTCTTCTGCTATTGAAGCTCTCTATTGCATTTTTTATTTCATTCATTGAATTCTTCAGCTCCACAATTTCTGTTTTTGTTTTTATGATTGCTCTTTGATAAACTTCTCATTTTGTTCATGTATTGTTTTCCTGACTTCATAATTATCTTTTTGTGTTTTCTTGTAGCTCATTGAGTTCCCTCAAAACAGCTATTTTGAATTCTTTATAGGGTAAATCACGGCATTCCATGTCTTTGAGTTTGGTTACTGGAGTACTGTTGAGATTTCTTGGTTATGTCATGTGTCCTTAATTACTCATGTTCCTTGGGGTTTTGTGTTGCTGTTTCCACATTTGAAGTAGCAGTCACCTCTCTCAATCTTTGCTAGTTATTTTCATGTGAGAGATACTTTTAGTTGGTCCTGTTTATATCTGAGGCCTTCTCTGATCTTGTATGGATATACTTGCTCCATGCCTCTTGCTCCCTCTTTTGGCAGAATTCTTAAACTTTTATATCTTCTCTAGATCTTGCAATTCACTAGGCTGGCTGCTGGAAACCTCTCTTTTGCTTCCCAAAAGGTGGCACTACAGCTCAAATTTGTGGTTTCTCCTTTGCCCACAGACCATGACCTGTTATCTGCATGAATTCCCTGTCTTCCACAGCTTACTCTTGCTGCTGCACTCAGGAGCATGCACCAAATGCCAGCCAGAGAGTGAGGGGAGGTGTAGGTTTAACACTCAGGGCATTGGGAGTGCCCATGGGCCAGGTGGGGAGGATCTTTGGGTGAGATTTTCCCAGTGGCTCAGGGGTGGGCTTCCTCCTGGAGTTCTGAATGCATTCAGCAGGAACCAGGTGTCTTTAATTCCCTTTGATATTTTCATCTTCCCTTTTCCTAATCTCCTTCATCCCCTCAGTCGTGGACGTCCTATCTCAATATTCCAGGTGTTGCAGAAGAGAAATGGGTTTCTCCATCAGCGTTCCACACAGCTGGGGAAGCTGGGCACTCCCTCACTACTCTCCCTTCTCCATGTGGGAGTGATTGCTGCTGGCTAGCTCAGACCCATGTTGTGCTACCTTGGGGGATGGGGCGATGCTGGAAAAATTCCTCTTACCCTCTCAGTTCATCAAATATCATCCAAACTGTTATTTATTTTTGCTTCATCAGAGTGCTGGAATCCCTCCTCAGGAAGCTTGGACTTCTACAAAGGCTCTGTCATCTGTGGATGTCTGCCTAAGTCAGCATTCTCCAGGTTTTTCCCACTCTCGCCAAGAGGGGCTAGGGCTGGTTCACTGGCTCCTGCTGGTTCCACAGTCATGCTGATGTCTATTCGCTTATTACTGGATGCACAGGTGAGCGAGTCCCTTCTTGAGTCCCTTGGCTTATGCTGCTAGATCCCACAACTTCCAGAGAGGCGCTTTTGATCATGGATGGATGTTGAATTTTAGTTGTTAAAAGAGGGAACAAAAAGGAGGGACATCTTATGCCACCATGAAGCTGATATCACTCCAAAAATTACTATTATCTTTATAAATAGTTTTTATTATTTTAATATGCCCTATTATTATCCAACAGGATAATTATACACATTTAAATGATTTTTTAAATATAAAAATGATTTTAACAATGGTATCCTATATTATTAAGAAGGATTGGAGGACCTTTTAGGTCAAATTTTTTTTTAAGTTTTCTTTTGACTCTAAGGCTCTGTGATGCTTTCTAGATAGATGACATGAAATCCCTAGGAAAAAAGTCATTAATATGATTTTTTTAAATTGGTGGAATATTGCTTTGTGATACTGGTAACCATTCTGTCGTAGGGCTCTAGTCCTAGAAAATGAAATAATTGGAAATAGAATCCAATTATACTTCTTCCCCTGTTTAGAAATCCTGCTCATACTTAGATATGGAGAAAATAGATTTGATTAATGTTAGGCTACAGGGGGATTTCTATAACAAAATTTTTCACCATTAATTTTGTAAAGGAATCTTACCCCAAAGTCAAGTAAGATCCATTGGCTGAGACCATGTGGGAAATTCCCTGTAAACTTAAGTCTCTGCTGGTTTCACAGAAGGCAGACAATTCCCGTGTTTGTGTTCCCAGCGTAGAGCTGATCTTTGTGCCTTTTAGATGTGACTTGTTCATAAGGCACTTGCATTTAGACACTGCATTTTTCTCCTTCATTGTATAGAGTATTTAGTAATTGATTTTCCTCTTGGGTGGTTAACAAACTTTTATTACGAGCATGAAGAATTGTCTCTACTGGTGGCAGTAAATTGTTTGGGGAAGCTGTGGCACAGGTGGAAATTTGGTTCTGCATAGCTCTTGCCTTGACAAACCATTCTTCTCATCTGGCTTGAGGTGGAGAGGCAGCCCAGCTTTCTCTAGGGAGTGTTTGGGGCATCTCAGAGAGGTCTGCCATGAGAACCAGAAGAGAAGGAAAGAGCAAGTATTATAAAAGTTTTGGCACGCAACATCTTTTAGCCAGGAACTTTCCTGATTTAAAGTTGCCACTACTTTTGTCAAAGGCATCTACAGTCTTCAAGCAGTAGACAAGGCGTCAAAAAACCAAATGTCTATAGGAGCTGTGCACAGACAGAATTCATCTTGTAAGCTGCCAGTTTCTGACTCCTGAAAGATCTTGGTTAAATATATTCATGAATCTTTCCAAAATAGATTAATAGCCTCCTCATTTAAATTCTCGTAGTACTCATTCTTCCTTTTATTGAGAAGTTTCACAAGAAACAAGAGAGATTTTTAAGATAGCTTAATACAGGGTCTATTTAGAGGTATGAATGGACTTACTGGAACGAAAAGGCAATATTCAAGCACCCAGAGAACAACAATGGCAGGAAGCCATTGCTACCCCTAGGTCTGAATGACAGGGAGAAATGCATTACTAGAACCTAATGATAGAAGTTGTATTAAGGACCATCTAAAAGGATCTTTAATTGTAGCAGGAAGCAATCAATGCTGGAAACATAGCCAAACTGGCGAGTTGAGAGCAGAGGAAAAAAATATTCCCCCTCTATCTTCTTAGTGTTGCATTCCTTGGAACAAATAGGACAAATGCAGCTGCAAACCACTGTTTGCAAGGAGGTTGGTGATGTCAGTTTGGTGAGCCTTCCTGGGCATGGATCAGGACAGGGAAATGCAGAGAATGCATCTGAGAGGAACGGGAAAGGGACAGAAAATACCAAATATAGATAGATTGTGAGCTCCTGAGTATAGAGCTTATATCATATCTGCCTTTGTGACCCATCTCCATCCACATCTCAGCACCTTGGCTAAATAATTTAAACTTATAGAAGTTTTCAGTAGAATCTGTTAAACAACTTTTCTTTACTAAAAATTATATTTGCTTTCATTCAACAGAGAAATCCAAGAAGATGACAAAAAGAGTCATTTCTTCTACTTCAACAACTTAAAAACATGTTTGTAGTCCCTATGCTTCTACACGAAAAGAAAAATCTAGAGTCATTGAGTAAATTGGTGGCATTTAAGCATTATTTTGCATTTTGTTGGGTTTTTGGCATTTCAATTGACACTTTCATAGCAGTGTATTACTGAGGATTTGGTATTTGGTAAAAAAATTTTCTTTTGATAATTATGGAATTTAGTCATGCATAGATCACACTGAATATTCCATTTAATTATCTAGATATTTAGGGACATTTTTAAACTCCCAAATCATACAATATAACTTTCTAAAAGACATGATATGCTTAAGATAAAATGTTTCACGTGGAATATTTCCCTCCACCCACCCACCAACATCAAAATGATGTTCACGTGAATGCCCAAATTTGACTTGAAGCTTGTAAAATTTTGACATCGCCCTAAGTGTTTCCCTTATATTATAATCTCATTGTAATATAATATATTAACTATATAATTAATACATTTATTAATATTAATAATATTAAATATAATGTATAAATACATTAAGAAATTTTGGAAAATAAGGACAGGCAGTCCTCACTTTGGACAGTGGCAAGGAACTATAAAAATGACCATGCAAGCTAAGACTGTGAAAAGTAATCTTAATAATTAATAGAAAAAAATATGATTGTTCTGTGACTTAACATTAAAATTTTTTTATTACCAGATGTAAATCTATAAGGAAAGGAACAAAAATAGCAAGTCATATTTATTTAGTACATTATAAATTGTAACATAAGAAACATTGAGAATTAAAGTGTTTTATTTCTTTGTAAAAAAATGTATCAAGTGTAGCTTGAACATTATTCCCTTCTGCTTGTATAACATATGATATGGAACAAGCATCTTTTCCATGCCTTGATAAATCATAATTCTTTCTAATTGTAGATCAGCTTTCAACATTCTATCTTTCACACTTCCAATGTCGTGAAATAGATACAAGAATTCCTTTAAGGTTAATGTTTTGCAGGCATCAATTTCTCTGGCACATCTTCATTTTTCTTGTTGTTGTTACACCCACTTTCCTCATTTACCTCTGGCTGCATATCTGGAGTGTCTCAAATGGCAGCAGTATTAACATTCCCACAGTCAGCTCTTTCTTCTGTAATTCCATTTATTTTGAATCTAAATTTCACTTCCGGCATTATCATTATATATTAACAGTGTACTTACGTTAGTATTATACTTTTTGAGTTTTTGCTGCAATTTTATCTCTGTTGCCCAGTTCCCACTTTCAATGATCCACAGTTGATAACTATATTTGCTGTCTGGGAGTGAACTGAATACCAGATGCATGGTAACCAATAACCAGGATGTATATCTGTTATTTACATAGTAATTTATAGATTGAAGAACAGCAGTGAAGTTTGTACTTTATACACTTATAGCTAATATAGTGTGGTAACTGAAATTTGACCCATATTATTGGGGGATTCATGCTATTTAATCAAACCATGGTAACAGAAGTTTATGCATATTGGAATTACGCAGAGTAAGGACTGCCAGTATTAAAAGCTCATTTGTTATTCTCCTTCCTAGAATAACTATTATTAAATTTTGTTGTATTACTTTCAATATTTTTTTGGTGCCTAAACTCTTTTTGCAGATGTAATCACCCTGCTTCTACAAATTTGAATCTTTTCTACTTTTAATCTTTAGGTACAATAGGTTGATTCTAAATTTGTAAAATAATACTGATTTTGAAAGTCACACATGAAAATCAGTTATTTTACCTTTTATTTATTAATATAAAGCTTGATTTTATTGAGGTCATATTGGCTTATAACATTGTGTAATTTCAGGTGTACATTATTATATTTCAGTTTCTGTATAGACTGCATGAGGTTCACCACCAATAGTCTAGATTTTATCCATCACCATACATCTATGCCCCTTTACCCCTTTCTCCCTCTCCCCAGCCCTTTCTCCTCTGGTAACCACTAATCTGTTCTCCTTATCTATGTGTTTGTTTGTTTTATCTTCGACATGAGTGAAATCATATGGTATTTGTCTTTCTCTGTCTCACTTTTTTCGCTTTACATAATACCCTCAAAGTCCATCCATGTTGTCACAAATGACATGATTTGTCTTTTTTACGACTGAGGAGCATTCCATATATACCACATCTTTATCTATTTATCAGTTGATGGGCACTTGGGCTGCTTCCAAGTCTTGCTTATTCATTATTATGAATGATGCTGCAATGAAACAGGGGTGTATAAATCTTTGAATTTTTGATTTCATATTCTTTGGATAAATACCCAATAATGGAATAGCTGGATCATATGGCATTTCTATTTTTAATTTTTTGAGAAATCTCCATACTGTTTTCCATAGTGGCTGCACCAGTTTGCATTCCCACCAGCAGCGTATGAGGGTTCCTTTTTCTCCACATCTTCTCCAACACTTGTTATTTCTTGTCTTGTGAATTATAGTCATTCTGACGGGTATGAGGTGATATTTCTTTGTAGTTTTGATTTGCATCTCCCTAATCATTAGTAATGTTAAACATCTTTTCATGTGCCTGTTGGACATCTGTATATCTTCTTTGGAAAAATGTCTGTTCATATTCTCTGCCCACTTTTTGATCAAGTTGTTCATTTTTTTGTTGTTGAGTTGTATGAGTTTTTTATATATTTTGGAAATTAACCCCTTGTTGGGTTGGATATATGATTTGTAAGTATTTTCTCCCAGTTAGTGGATTGTCTTTTCATTTTGTTGATGGTTTCCTTTGCCTTGCAGAAAGTTTTCAATCTGATGAGGTCCCATTTGTTTAATTTTTCTTTTGTTTCCCTTGCCTGGGTAGACACGGTATTCGAAAAGATACTTCTAAGACTGATGTCAAAGAGCGTACTGCCTATATATTCTTCTAAGTGTTTTATGGTTTCAGGTTTTACATTCAAGTCTTTAATCCATTTTGAGTTAAGTTTTGTGTGTGGTATAAGATAATGGTCTACTTTTATTCTTTTGCATGTGGCTGTGCAGTTTTCCCAGAACCATTTATTGAAGAGACTACTTTTTCCATTTTATGTTCTTGACTCCTTTGTCAAAGATTAGCTGTCCATAGATGGGTGGTTTTATTTCTGGGCTCTCAATTCTGTTCCATGTCTGTTTTTCTGCCAGTACTATGCTGTTTTGATTACTATTACTTTGTAGTATATTATGAATTCAGGGAGTGTGATACCTCCACCTTTGTTCTTTTTTTTTTCATGAGGAAGATTAGCCCTGAGCTAACATCCGATGCCAATCTTTCTCTTTTTGCTGAGGAAGATTGACCTTGGGCTAACATCCATGCCTATCTTCCTCTACTTGATATGGGACACCACCACAGAATGGCTTGACAAGCGGTGCATTTGTCCGCACCTGGGATCTGAACCTGCAAACCCCAGGCCACCAAAGCGGAGTGCACAAACCTAACGACCACATCACCGGGCCAGCCCCCATATTTGTTCTTTTTATTCAGTATTGCTTTGGCTATTCAGAGTCTTTCATTGTTCCATACAAATTTTGGGATTCTTAGCTCTATTTCTGTGAAGAATGTCATTGGGATTCTGATTGGGATTGCATTGAATCTGTGGATTGCTTAAGGTAATATGGACATGTTAACTATGTTAATTCTTACAATCAATGAGCATGGGATGTCTTTCTATTTCTTCATATCTTCTTTTATTTCTTTTAATAATGTCTTATAGTTTTCAGTGTATAGGTCTTTCATCTCCTTGGCTAAATTTATTCCCAGGTATTTTATTCTTTTTGCTCTGATTATAAATGGGATTATATTCTTGACTTCTCTTTCTGCTAGTTCAATATGTGTGTAGAGAAATGCAACTGATTTTTTTATGTTTGTTTTGTATGCTGCAACTTTACTATATTCATCGATTATTTCTAATAGATTTTTGTGGATTCTTTAGAGTTTTCTATATATAGAATCATGTCATTCAGGAACAGTGAGAGTTTTACTTATTCCTTTCCGATGTAGATCCCTTATATTTCTTTTTCTTGCTTAATTGCTCTGGCTTAAACTTCCAGTAGTGTGTTGAATAAGACTGGCAAGAATGAGCATTCTTGTCGTGTCCTGTTCTCAGAGGAATAGCTTTCAGTTTTTCACTATCGGGTATGATATTGGTTTTGGGTTTGTCATGTATGGCTTTTATTATATTGAAGTACTTTCCTTCTATACCCATTTTTTCAGGGTTTTTATCTTAAAGGGATGTTGGATCTTGTCAAATGTTTTATCTGCATCTATTGAGATGATCATGTGGTTTTTATTCATTTTTGTTAATGTCATATATCATATTGATTGCTTTGCAGATGTTGAACCATCCCTGCGTCTGTGGAATAAATCCCACTTGATCATGGTGTATCATTTTTAATCTGTTGTTGTATTCTATTTGCTAGTATTTTGTTGAGGATTTTTGTATCTATGTTCATCAGTGATATTAGCCACTAATTGTCCTTTTTTGTGTTATCCTTGTCTGGTTTTGGTATCAGAGTAATGTTGGCCTCATAAAATGTGTTATTAAGCATCTCGTTCTCTTCAATTTTTTGGAAGAGTTTGAGACAAATAGGTATTAAATATTCTTCGAATATTTGACAGAAGTCACCAGAGAAGATGTTTGGTCCTGGACTTTTGTTTTTTGTGGTGATTTTGATTACTGTTTCCATCTGTTTACTTGTGACTGGTCTATTCAGATCTCTACTTCCTCTTAATTCAGTTTTGGAAGGCTGTATGATTCAAAGAATTTATCCATTTCTTCTAGGTTGTTCAATTTGTTGCTGTATAGCTTTTCATAATATTCTCTTATAATCCTTTGTATCTCTGTGATGTCCATTGTAATTTCTACTCTTTCGTTTCTGATTTTATTTATCTGAGTCTTCTCTCTTTTTTTCTTAGTGAGTTTGGCTAAGGATTTGTCAATTTTGTTTATCTTCTCAAAGGACCAGCTAGCTCTTAATTTCATTGATTTTTTCTGTGGTATTTTTAGGCTCTATTGCATTTATTTCTGCTCTGATTTTTATTATTTCCTTCCTTCTACTGACTTTGTGCTTTGTTCATTTTTTTTTTTAATAGTTCTTTCAGGTATATTGTAAGATTGATTATTTAAGATTTTTCGTGTTTTTTGTGGTAGGCCTGTGTTGCTATAAACTTCCCCCTTAGTACCATTTTGCTGCATCTCATAAGATTTGGTATGTTGTGTTTTCATTTGTCTCCAGGTATTTTTTGCTTTCTCATTTGATTTCTTCATTGATCCAAAAGTTGTCTAGGAGCATGCTGTTTAGTCTCCACATATTGTGACATTTCCAGCTTTTTTCTTGTAGTTGATTTCCAGTTTGTACTATTGTGGTTGCAAAAGATGCTTGACATGACTTCTATCTTCTTAAATTTATTGAGGCTTGCTTTGTTTCCCAACATATGGTCTATCTTTGAGAATGATCCATGTGCACTTGAGAAGAACGTGTGTTCTGTTGTTTTTGGGTGGAATGTTCTATATATATCAATTAAGTCCATCTGGTATGGTGTTTCATTTAAGGCCACTGTTTTCTTGTTGACTTTCTGTCTGGAGGATCTATCCATTTATGTAAGTGGAGTGTTGAGGTCCCCTACTAATATTGTGTTGCTGTCAGTTTCTCTCTTTAGATCTCTTAATAGTTGCTTTATATACTTTGGTGCTCCTGTGTTAGGTGCAGCTATATTAATAAGTGTTATGTCTTCTTGGTGGAATGTCCCTTTTATCATTATATAATTCCCATCTTTGTCCTTTGTTATCTTTTTTATCTTGAAGTCAGCTTTGTCTGATATAAGTACGGCTATACACACTTTCTTTTGCTTGCCATTTGCTTAGAGGTTCATTTTCCATCCCTTCACTGTGAGCCTAGATTTGTTTTTAGAGCTGAGATGTGTTTCCTGGAGGCAGCATATTGTTGGGTCTTGTTTTTTAATCTGTCTAGCCACTCTGTCTTTTGATTGGTGAATTCAATTCATTTACATTTAGAGTGATTATTAATATATAAGGGCTTAATACTGCCATTTTTTCTTTTGTTTTCCAGTTGTTCTATATTTCTCTTGTTTCCTTTCCCTTGTCTCTCTGACTGCCATTTCAGTTTGGTGGTTTTCTGTGATGGTTTTCTCATTATTTATGATTTGTGACTCTGATCTGATTTTTTGTTTTATGGTTACCATGAAGTTTGTATAACAGATCTCATAGACGAGATAGTCCTTTTTTTGGTAGCCTTCTATCTTCATTAGTCTATGCAGGTTCTGCCCCTTTCCTTTTCCCCTTCTATGTTTTTATTGTTACAAATTATTCTTTTTTTGTGTTTTGAGTTTGTGACCAAATTGATGTGGTTATGGTTATTTTTGATGTTTTCTTTCCCTTTATCCTTTATGCTATAATTAAGTGTTTACTATCCTATTCTGATATAGACCTGCAATTTTCTGATTCTGTCTGTTTATTTCCTTGCTCAAAGCTTTGTAAATCTTTGCCTTTTTGTTTCATGTAGGAGGGCTCCTTTCAACATTTCTTGTAAGGCAGGTCTAGTGGCAATGAACTCCCCCAGCTTTTGTTTGTCTGGGAAAGCTTTTATTTTTCTGTAATATCTGAAGGATAATTTTGCTGAACAGAGTATTCTTGGCTTATAGTTTTTGTCTTTAAATATTTTGAATATATCATTCCACTCTCTCCTATCCTGTAGGGTTTCCTCTGAGAAATCCGCTGAAATCCTCATGAGAGTTCCTTTGTAGTGTATTTTCTTCTGTCTTGTTGCTCTTAATATTTTTTCTTTGTCATTAACTTTTGATAAAGGTATTGAGGTAATTTGGAATCTTATTACCTTTATGTACTTGCATATCTAGTTGCTTCCCCAGGTAGAATAAGTTCTCAGCCGTTATTTCTTTGAATAAACTCTCTGCTCCTTTCCTCTCTCTTCTCCTTCTGGAATAGCTATAATCCTTATGTTACTTTTCCTAATTGCGTTGGGTATTTCTTGAAGAATTTCTCCATTTTTTAAAAAATATTATTTCTCTCTCCTTTTCCACCTGAATCATTTCTAGGATTTTATTTTCAAGCTCACTAATTCTCTCCTGCATATGTTCTGCTCTATTTTTAATGCTTTCTACGTTATTTTTCTTCTCATTAATTGTGTTATTCATCTCCAGAATTTGTGTTTTTTTCTTCTTTTGCTGAGGAAGATTGGCCCTGATCTAGCATCTGTGCTGTTATTCCTCTATTTTGTATATGGGACACTGCCACAGCATGGCTTCATGAGCAGTGTGTAGGTCCACACCTGGGATCCGAACCCACAAACCCACACCACTGAAGTGGAGTGTGCGAACTTAACCACTATGCCACATGGCCAGCCCCTGGGGTTTTTTTAGAGTTTCAGTCTCTTTGGTGAAGTACTCCTTCTATTCATTAATTTTATTCCCAAGCTCATTGAATTGTCTGTCTGACTTTTCTTGTAACTTGTTGAATTTCTTTATGACAGTTATTTTGAATTCTCTGTCAGTTAGGTTGTAATATTCTGTGACTTCAAGTTTGGTTTCTGGAGAGTTGTCATTCTTCTTTTGTTCTGCCATGTCACTGTAGTTCTTCAGGGTGTTTGATGTGTTGATCTTCTGCCAGTGTATTTGTGGTAGTAACTACCTTTCTTATTTGTGTATAGCTTTGGTTACTTCAGTTCTGAGCTGCTTCTGATTGTGTTTGAGAGCCTTAACTTTCCACCCTCTACTCTGCCGGGTGTTGTCAGTGCCCTCCTTGTGCTGCTTGTCCCTCTGAGGTTGCTGATGCCTTGCTACTTATGATGTGACTGCAGTCTCAGGTGTTGCCATGGGGGTTGCCAGGCTGTGAGTACTTCTTCTGCTTCTGGGGTCACCTGGGTCTTGTGTTCCTCCATTGGCTCTGTGGGATCTCCACAGGCTCAGATGCTGCTGCCTCATACACCACCTCAGTTGCTGCTTCCATGTTGTCTGGGGGTTCTGGGTTCATGGGTGTTGCTATCACTGCTGGGGGCCCGGGGACCCAGGAACTTGTATGCAGCCCCTGCTACTGGCAAAGCTGGTGTCAGGTGTTCCACCACTGGGGGCTGGGTCACCGATTCTGCTGTGGTTCTTGATGCTTCTGGTCACAAGTTCCACTTGCCACCAGTTGGGGTGGTAGGGGTTGCTTTTTCTGCTCCCGCTGCATCCACTCACAGTTATGTGGGCCTGGGGCACCTGCCACTGCCTCTGCTCCACTGGCATTCACACAGTCCCTGGGCATCTGCTGCTGCCTCTGCTCTGCTGGCAGTCACATGAGGCCTGGGTGCCACAACCTCCATTCACAGTTGCGTGAATTCTGTGTGAGGATCCACACTCTGAATCTCTGCTGCCAGGGGTGGGGGAAGGTGCTGCTCCCCTAGTTCCACTGCCCCCTGGGGGTCCATTCCACTCATCTTCAGATGTATAGATGCATGGATCTCTTAGGTGTCCTGTTGTGCTGTGTAGGGAATTCTCTGTTGGTTACTGGATGTGCATTTGGTCATAACTGAGAGGGGAGAGACAAAGGAAACAACTCACTCTGCCACGATGCTAGCATCACTCAGTGTAAAGCTTTTTACACAGAGGTTGTTCAGTGATGAGAAGACCTCATAGACAGAAGAGGAAGGTAAGAGAGAACATTAAAAAAAGAAGGAAATTGACAAAAAGAAGATTGACAGGAGGAGAAAAAGGAGAGATCACCAAGGGATCAAGCCTTTCATTTCTCCCATTCTAGTTGGTGTAGAAGAGGGTAAATAGAAGAGAAAGGGGTGTTCTCATATGTAATGTGAACATTTTAGCAAGTGATGTTCCTGTAAACATAGTCAATCAAGATGCTCAAATTTGAGCCACATGATGATCTTTTGGGATGGAGTGTCTTGATTTCAACATTATGAAGAAAAATAGGAGGAAATGAAAGAGATAAGTATTGAGTTGCCCCCATAAAACCAAAATCTGTCCACTTTAAAATTCTTACTATTAATCCAGTTAGCTTCACTGTCAAATGGGTAGTTGAGCAGGGGTGAGAGTAGGACCTTGGAAAGAAAAAATCTGCATATTATCACCAAGGTCTTGTCTATGGGGCCATTTCTATCCTACTTTTTCTCAACTCTCCATCAGTTGGAGCAGGTCATAATGTAGAATTTTTAGGGTGCATAAATGGACAGCAATTCCAGAATCTGTACATGAAATTTTGTTCTCTTTAGCACGTGAACATTGACTTGGATAGGTATAAAAATTTTAGTCTCATCCTTTTTCACATCAAAACTTTGTAGATATAATTCCCATAGTTTCTGACATGTTTAAAGTGGTAAAAAAATGTGTGAAACTGTACTGATTTTTTTCTTTATATGTAAGTTATGCCTGGTATCTGAGTACATGGAGAATTTTTTCTTTAACTTTGAGATTCAATAATTTCACCAATTTACCTATCAATGTTAGTTAATTTTAAGTGATAGTGCCCAGTATACAGTGAGCCTTTTTATTCCACAGATTCAGACCCTTAATTTCCATTATATCTTTTTGTGTGTGTATGTGAGGAAGATCAGCCCTGAGCTAACATCTGTGCTAATCCTCCTCTTTTTGCTGAGGAAGACCGGCTCTGAGCTAACATCTATTGCCGATCCTCCTCCTTTTTTTCCCCCAAAGCCCCAGTAGATAGTTGTACGTCATAGTTGCACATCCTTCTAGTTGCTGTATGTGCGACGTGGCCTCAGCATGGCCGGAGAAGCGGTGCGTCAGTGCACACCCGGGATCCGAACCTGTGCCGCCAGTAGCGGAGCGCGCACACTTAACCGCTAAGCCACGGGGCCGGCCCCTCCATTATATCTTTGAATAAAATCTCTGCTCCATTTTTTCTGTTTTTTTTTTTACCTTAATTTATTTAGGAAGATCACTTATGATCATGTAGACTCACTGTGGTTTGAGAGTCCATACCTACTGTTTTCCCTTTAACTGCTTTTCTCTTTTCACCCCCCTTCACTGGACTTTAAGGAATCTTCTCAAGCCTGCTTTCCACGTCACAGATACAGAATATTAAAGAGTTGATTCTGATCTTTGCCTTTTCCACTGTCATTTTAATAATGTACAAGGACATTATATGCCTCCTTTAATTCTTTCCTTAGTTCTGCCACCTTCAACCACATCTGAAACTATTACATTGCTTTCTTATCTTACTGCATCATTTTGTAATAATTTTTTAATTTTTTGAAGTTATGAGCTTTTTCCTAAAATTTTTCTTAGGTATATCTTTTTTAAAACTATATCATTTCTTTATTTCCTTTATTTTATGTTTATTTTCTTCTTCTCATTGAGGAAAGATTGCATGAAGCCCACAAATTATTTTGTTTTGTTTTCTATTTACTTATCTTTAGATGATCTTTTCTATGTGATCCTGTTTAATTTCCTCTTTCTGCCTCTCTCCTTCTCTCCATCTGTCTCTAAACATCATTAAAATTCTTAGACTATAAAACTTAAGCTGGAAGTGAGGAGGTGAGTGTATGGAGGTGAATGTTTATTCTTTCAGCTTCTTGGCAAAGCTTGGGATGAGATTGTTATTTGGGGGGGGCAGATATATAGAAAATAATGTAGAAAATTGACCATTTAGTAAGGATATTTTATCTCATAATATTTTGTACCAATTTTTATTAAAAACTGTGCATCAGGACTGATCCTTGCTGTTAGAGGCATATTCTCCACTAAAGTTGGAGATGGAAGTTTTCTAGCTTTAGTTGGTGATTCTACTTTGAAATGTTCCACAGACTTTCATTAGACATAGAGATAGAAATAAACCCCTAAGATATATTTGTGTACTTTTTAAGGGCCCAAATACATCTTTCCTTCTTCTAGTCATATTTTCTGCTATTTGTCCAAATTTACAAAAATGTTTCCTTAGAGATTGTTCTCTATCATTTTGGCATTTACCATAGGCTCTATACCTTAGGTGCTTTCCTTCTATTTCATGTCAGAACAACATTATGCCACTATTAAAAAACTATGTCCAAGAAAAAAACACGAGGGGGCATGAAGCCAATGTTTCTCTATCAATCCTGCCACTACTATTGCTACTTGAAAGGTAAATGGAGTCCAAATTGTCCAAATGGGACCATCTATACTATTCCGTTGCCTGGTTTTCTTTGCAGTCCTGTCCCACAAACTTAAGGATGTTGGTGAGTTTTCTATAAAATCCTTTACTAATAATTTAAAATCATTTACCATACTTCTTGGAAAGGTAGTTTCATCTCAACTGTTATTTTTTATTTAATCCTATTTTTTTTAAGATTTTTTTGTAATGTTTTTAATAGAGAGTTTTTAAAGTTTGTAATATGAATCTGATCTGTATGTTTCTGAACTTTTCTCACTTATTTGCCATTTATTTTGTTTATTTCAGTGAATAATCCATCTTTGCTACTAGCTTTAACTCAGGCAAGGATAAAAAGGTAATAGAGAAAGATAACCATATTCTGACTCCATACCCAACCATTCAGTGTTCTTTAAAGCTTCTTCATTCCTCATAAGATAAAACCCAAATTCATAGTATAACAAAAAGATGCCTGTTTATCCCTCCAGTCTCATCTCTGACTCTTCATACCCGGGACTTAGAGCTGCAGCTATATCAACGTAGTTACAGTTCCCTTTTATGACATAATTTCTCTCACCTTTCTGCCTTTGAAACTCTACTTCCTTCTTGCTTCTTTGCCTTACTCCTAAATATTTGTTGAGACTACATTCAATTGTTATACCTTCCTGGTAGCTTTAACAAACACCCTCCTTCTCTTGTAAATACATACACACAGACAAGACACACAAAAGCACAGACACACACACATGTACAGGCATCATGCTACCAGTCTGCACATCTGCCCTTATAGCTATAACCCTGAATTGGTATTATCTACTTATTTTCCTGCTTCTACTAATAAACTGTATGCTAATTGGCCTATTGCTTGACCTATAATTGAATACATAATTTTTTTATGAATGAGTGAATTGATTCATTGCTTATAAATATATGAGAAATCATCCTACATCTTTGTATATTTTTAGCCTTTCTTGGCACTAAGAATACCTTACGGTACTACGTGTGATATGAAGTATTTTTAAATAGTTTATAGTTCATCTCAAACAACTCTAAACACATTCTTTTGATACTTTCTATTTCCAGCTCTCCAAAATCTAGACAGCAATGTCATGTTAACTTTTTTCATATCCTTTGGGACTTTATAATCTTTATTTTATCTCTTTAAACAAATATTCTAATCAGTTTGCACTATTCAAGATGTGCTCTGTAGAGCATTTTTCATCCACTTCCCTTTTTTTTTCCACTCTTTCTCTGGGTCTTCAACAGCTTTTTTCAAGTTCAAGAATTGGCTATGACAACTCATAATATTTTATGTATGAAAACATCCTGGTTTCTTACATGTATAGGGATAAGAAAATAATATCTTATTTTCAAAAAATTTCATGTACTAGCAGTATCATCTTAATCTCTCTACAATGAGTTGGGTTAATATTTTCAAAAAGTAATCTGCAATGATTCCTAAATCTGTTTTTCCTAAGTTATAACTAAAAATTCAGGGCTTATTTTCTTTTTTAAATTAGTTTAGGTTATTTTTCAAAGTTTCTTATCTACATTGAAGTTCATCTACCACTTTTCAGACCAGAGTCAATATGAAAAGATTCCCCTCTAGTTTATCATTATCAGCTTGGCATTTCACTAACTGGAAAAACATATTGTTGCTTTAAACTTTTCTATTTCACTATTTAGTCCCTTGTCATTAAATTAAAATGTTTAACAAAAAGTAGATTGATTCAGCCATCAATTTATTTATACTAACAAAATCCATGGAATACATTGTCAAAAAGGTAGGCATGATAAACACAAGATATTTTTTTATAGATAACAGTGGTTAGCTTGTAAGCAATCGGTAATTAAAGCCAGGTAAAATATTTTAATCTACCTTGTTAATAAACAGTTACCTAGTAATGTAGTTTATATGTACAGCTATGGGTATAGTGATATCACTACTAGAATTTGGGCAAGTAAATGAGAATGCTGTATCGGACTAACAGGACTTTCTTTTAGAGCCATGAGACACTTTCGGTGAGAAGCATATTTAACTCTGAGTCTTAATTACGGCTTTAATTCCAGAATTCTCAAAAAAGAATACATTCTAATAGACCTAGTATAATCCAAATCTTTTCAGAGTTTAGCCACAGAGGAGCACAGTTGAGTGTAGGTTTGAGAGTCATATGTTTGCTTCCACAATTCTAGGAGTATTGTGTTTTCTTATAGTCGTAGTTTACTTTAAGCTCAATAATTTCCTTTTGAAACTCATCCTCAGTGACAGAAATGATTATTTATGATTCAGACAGTAAATTAGATTTGCTATTAAAAATCAGACTTACAACTTAAATAATGGCTCATATCATTCATAACCTGTGGAATTCCTCTGAAACCATACTAATATGTCCACCAAAAAAATGCTGTAATTTTTTTCAACTCTGTGATTCTGTTGAACTTGAGCCATTTCTGAAATAGAGAATTAGAATAATATTTATGTCCCATACACTCAATCCACATGCACTGTTTGACTTTAATATTTGTACTTGCTTTAAAAAAATCTTCAATAGTCTTGCTATCTTACAGTCTTATGTTCAGAATGTTAAATAATAATAGAGTAAAATTGTGAGTCACCAAGGATCTGAGAAATCAAATTTTTCAGAATTCTTTCATTGCAAGATGTTAACTGAGCAATCAGCTCTGTAAATCTCTGTAAAATATTTTCATGATCTCTCCTTCTAGCCACCTCAGAAAAATCCAAATTTTGGTATCCTGTGTTTTAAACACCCTTTGTACCACTTCTCACTCTGTCACCTACCCATGTTCCAGATGTTACTGCAGCAACCATCTCATGCAGGTATAGCCTGACCTCACTTCATTCTTGTTGCATCATACATCACACTGGTTTCCTGAACATCTGGACTGTCACTCACAGCACAACCAAAAGTGCAAAGGATTTTATAACCCTTGTGATAATCCTTGACCAGTGGACAATGGGCACCAGTGAATATATGTTCCCTTCTTTCATACCTTGAGCTAATAATGCTGACTTGATTCTACATGAGTCCTCAGAGAATCCCTGCCAGTTCAAGTCCCACCTGCCCACAGTGATGATGAGCTTAATGATTCACCATCATTTTGGCTTTTCTGTTTTCCTGTTTCACTTTTCTGAATCCTTTGATTCCTCAAATAGGAAAACAGACAGCTGGTAATCAAGTCCTTGGGTCAAGTTCTACTTTCTGGGGAGAAGTCAAAATAAGAAATTTTGCTTCATCATGTTTCTGAAATCCTATATGGGTGTAGAGGGCATAATGATGAAGAAAATTTATCATTTGTTAACTTTATCTATCTAATGAAACTATCATATCCAAGCATAGAGTTTTTATAATTGTACTTAATATGTCCTAAACTAAGCTCTTTACAGTGCCCTAAACTTGCTCCTGTTTAAATTTTTTCCATCTCAATTAGTGGCAACTCAATGCTTTCAGTTGTTCAGGGAAAAATAAAAATTACACTCTCCCCTTTCTCTCACATGCCACTTCTCATCCCTCTGAAAATTCTATCTGCTATGCTTTCAAAAGATGACCAGTCTGGGACCACCTCTTATCCCTCACTGTAATTGTTACCTCTTGCATGGATTTTTGTGATACCCTTCCCAGCTAGCCTTCTTGCTCTTAGATTTGTTTTTCTTAATCAAAATTCAGAATAGCTGCCAAAGCCTTCCAAAAAGAATTTGCCAGATCTTGTTTAACTTGCTCAAAATCTTACATAATTTTCCATCTCATTCATATTAAAAGCCAAAGTTCATATAATGGACTGTAAGATGGTAAAGCATCTGAAGTCACTATATTCTACTGTCCCCCTTTCTCACTGCATTCCAGCCACGTTGGCCTCTTCATTATTCCTTGAGTAGACCCCTGTAATATTACATTTATGCCTTTCAATTGCTACTCTCTTTGCCTGGAATGTCTGACCCTAAGATATAGACTTAGTCAAACATTCACTCACTTCCTCCAGTCTTAACACAAACGTAACCTACTTAGTGAGGCCACTCTATTGATAATTATTACACCCTGGAACTAATTATCCTCCCTCACTGTTTTATTTTCCTCTCCACCCTTAGCACTACATCTTTTGCTCCATATTTTACTTACTTATCTGGCAGATCGTGTGTATTCACAAATATAATGTAAGCTTAATGAAGGGAGAGATTTTTGCCTTATATTTATTGCCCTGTCTTCCACTGTCCCCATCATAAGTCTCAAAAAGTGCCTGAACAGATGTCAATAACACTTGTTAAATAAATTAATAAATAATGAAATGGATTTTAATAAAATTTGAACTTATTTTCCTCCAATTTTATTGAACATACCCTACCTGTGACAAGTCAATTCAGTTTTTGCTTTTAAATCAATCTCATATTTATTTTACATTATTGATTTTAGTTTTTATTTTATATCTGCATAGAAATATAGATATTTAAAACAGTAAGTAAGCATGGTATTATCTGAACCTTATGAGAGACTGAAAGGGAGAATTTCTATTATCATTCAGTACAAACTAATTCCTAATTTTCATTGTGATATCTTCTTGTACACATTTTGTATTTAGGAACATATTGCTAAATTTTCTGACATTTGAGAATTTTCCAGTTACCATTTTGTTCTTGTTTTCTAGGTTAATCCAATGGTGGTCAAAGAATGTATTCTATAGGGCTTAACATTTTTGAGATTTGTTGAAAACTGTTTTGTGGGCTAGTATATAGTCATTTTGGGAAAATATTCCATGAGAACTTCAAAAAATGTGTGCTGTGGTTTTGGGGTGCAGTGTACTTTGTATGTTGATAAGGTCAGGTTTGTAATACTGAAGTTCATATCTTCTATATGTTACTGAATTTCTGTTTATGTTAAAACTTCTCCATCAGTGTTTTGAATATATTCATTTCTTCATTTACTTCTGATGATTTTGGCTAAATATATTGTGAGACTGTGTTATCAGCCACATTCAAACTTAGAATTGTTATATCATTTTGGCAGACTTCACATTTTATGGTTATTGAATATTCATCTTTAATTTAATAATGCTTCTTAACTTTGAAACTCTTTTGTCTTTCCATAGTATAGCTACCCCAGCTTTAATTAGTTTTCTGTTTCTGAATAGTATTTTTTCTTTCCTTTTATTTTATAATAAATAATAATATTTCCTATTATTTACTTTCATTCTATGTCTTTATATAAATGTGTGTCTCTTGTAAGTAGCATACTGTTTTTTAAAAAATCTATTTTGGCAGTTTGTGTCATTTAATTGGTGGACTTTTTATGTTTACATTTAATATTATTATTTAAATATTGTGGTTTTATTGTTCTATACTGTCAAATTAATTTAGATTTTCCTACATATTTATCCTTCCCATTGCTCTTATTTTTCCTATAAGTCTGTGCTTCCATCTAGTATTATATTCCATTACCAAAGAAATCCCTTTAGGGATTTTAGAAGGGGAATTTAGTAAGAGACTTAAATAGTGTAATGCACAATTGCATAAAATAAATGGTATGAAGTGTTTTAGCAGTTGTAGGTGACAGAGATCCCTCCTAATTTGCAAGATATGGGAAAGGTTTAACATGGATAGTGCAGGTCTTCTCATTATGAAATATTTTAATATTCATATACTGAAAATATATTTATTTCATCTTTAAACTTTAAGGATAGTTTCATTTGCTGTCTACACAGCTATATTTTTAATTTGAAGATATTATTCAATTGCTTTAGGTTTCCATTGAGAAGTTAAATGTCAGTCTTTTTGCTGCTCTTATCAAAATAGTCTTTTTTTCTCCATCTTGGTTGCTTTTAAGATTTTTAGTTGTCAGAAATTCTATTATGTTGTGCCTAGGTATTGTTTTACTTGTATTAATTTTTTTGAGCTTTATATCACTTTTAATATCTGTTATAAGGTCTTTGGGCAATTTTAGAAAGTTCTATATCATTGTCTGTTCAGATAATAATACTATTTTTTCCTTTATCCTTTTCTTCTGAGAATCCAACCAGTCATATCTAACACTTTTTCATAGTATCCCATGTGCATTTTTTTCCCCTGTATTTTCTATCTTTTGCTTCTCCATGCTTCATTCTGGGTATTTTCTTCTAAACTATTTTTGAATTTATAAATTCTCTTTTCAGTTGTGCCTAATATGCTGCTAAAACTATTTGTTGAGTTCTTACTTTCAATTATGATGTGTAAAATTTTCCATATTGTTTTTAATTGCTTGAATGCATTGGTTATACTAAAGCCCATGATTAATAAGTTCATTATTTGCATCTCCTATGGGTCTCTTTTTTTACTAACAATTTTTTCTTTTCTTTGTTTTCTGTGAAAATTAGAAATCTTGTATGTATAGTTATTTTTGGTTGAGTGGCAGACATTTTAAATGAAAAAAAATGCAATGATAGTGTCATCTTCTCCAGAAAGAGTTTACATTTATTTCTGTTAGGCAGCTAAACTATGGGCTCCGGCCAGCGAAGATCACCTTAATCTAATCAGAGATTGAGATGCTATGAACCTGAGATTTCTAATGGCTGGTCTATGGTTTATTTTAAGGTGTGGACCTTGGGAATCTCAAACAAAGCATGGGATATATAACAGAATGTATGCTTTTGGCAATCCCTGAAATCTATGGCACAAGGCCATTAGTCCCCTGAATGTTCTGCTCAGCTCCTAATCCTCTCAGACACTGCTCTCAAGATTAGCTTCCAGAAAAAAAAGAAATGTAGTTCCAGGTTCTGGGCTGATGTCTCTAGGTTTTTCTTTTCTATACTACCCTTGTGCCCTCTCTTCATTGGTAACATTTTAATATCTTCAAGCAGATTTTTCCATATGTTTTCAAAGAAAAGTTTGAGCCGAAGAATCTTCTTCCATTAATACTAGAAGTGAAACAAATATGTTTTTATTTTAAATGTTATCCTTTTATAAGTTCTAACCAACTTATCATTATAAATTTTCTTTCTCTAATCATTGTAATTTTTATACTTTTATCTAATAATTTAAGCTAGCTATAAACTGACACCAGGTATCAGGGCAATTGCTAGAAAGCCCTGATCTAAGGAAACTAGTAATTATTTTTAATTTGAAAGTAAATACATATGTTTTGTTGTTCTTTCTCTCTGAATAGAAAGCAGTTATAGATTTATAATAATGCTTTACTTTGCCTTCACGTAGACAAAAACAAAATTTCATTATTTATATTCTATGAAATTTTTTCTTCTCAAATTCAAATAAGATATGCCTTAACTGTCTATCTTTTTATGCATGCTAAGCCTTTCCCATATCTTCCAAATTAGAAGGGATCTCTGCCACCTACAACTGCTACAACACTTCATACCATTTATTTTATGCAATTGTGCATTATAGTATTTAAGTTTCTTACTAAATTCCCCACAGCGAGTGACACATTGCTTTTTATACAGTAGACACCCAGGAAAGTTATTTTGAGTGAATTGATAAATTTCCCCTTCAGGTAAAATCTAGTGAATCTGCTCAGAATAATTAAACTTTAGAAGAAACATGGGAAGATAACACTCACTTAAGCATTTTCAGACTGTTTCCCCTGTAACATGGGGTGTTAGGAGTAATTAGCCACTAAGACTTGGACAATATTAGAGGAATATTTACCCTGAAAGTTGCCTTCCTTATTTCTTGTTGTAATTTTCTTAGCAATTTGTTACAATCAGCTAAATATCTTATAATTAATATTGATAATTCTATTCTTCACATATTGGTTAAAAATAAATGAGAATCCTGTTCTCCTTTCCATTTCTGCCCATACTCACATAATGAGCTGTAACTAGCCTCAAACGAAAATGTTTTTGCTTGACTCCACATACCTTATAAGAAAGCATTTTTGCATTTTGAGCTATTTAGATTTTGGAAGGTAATTTCAGACCCTTGATTTAAATAAGGAAATTCACAGATGAAATAGTTTCCAAAAGTTTATACTGGTACCCTACAGAGTTCTCCCAAATTCTAAGTAACCGTATCTCTCTCAATTCCCCAATATGCTACTATTATTTCTCATAACTTATGATCTGTGTCCCTTAAGAAAAAATTTGGAAATTAAACTTCCTGATGTTTTCTTTGGTAATTACTAAGACATGATGATTATTTTATGCTCTGTTGATAAATTGATAACACTGAGGTTTAGGGTGATTTCCTATATTCAATATATTTATCTGTGTTTATTTTGTTTTATCTTTTTCATTCAATCCCCAATAACATTTTCACATTTGTCAATATGAGAAATGATGGGTGATACAAGATTTCTGGTTCTTAAGAGAAAGATTGTTTTTAAGCAGATGCCTTTTGGTTTGTTCATATATAATTTTTGATACCAGGATAACTTTTTTTTTCCTTTTCTAACTACTTCATTCTACTAGGCTAAGTTATTCTTATCTACAGAACACATCAAATTCTTTGCGGCTTACAACAAAAGTTATATTGCACTACTCTAAAGAACAATTAATTTTCTACCATACATGAATAAATGTAATTCCATTTACCCTCTCATGCTATACAGAACTTCTCCTAGAGAATTACTTATAATACTCAGTCCTGAGATTGTGAGGACAAGCTGGATTACTGAGGTTGGGGAAAAACACTTACGGATGAAACACTAATAGATAGAGAATCTACAGTGACAGCCAGTACGGAGCAGTTTACTCAGATACGAACAATCCCTTATTTCTACTTCATAACCCAAAAAACTTTGAAAAACAACCTGATCTGAGCTTATTTTGTGGCAAAACTTTATACCTGAATTGACTTGAGACTACTTATCTTTCTTTATTTACTCTACTCACAAATAACCTTACTTTTATTTATGTAGATAATAGTGTGTTTGATTACAAGTGTTCCCACAAGGGGTGTAACATAATTAACAGCATCAGATGTAACAAAATTAATGCATCGGATCACCTTTCTAAAATCTGAAAAATTTGGCAGTCCAAAAAAGGTTTGATTACATGCATTTTGGGTAAGGGATTTACTGAAAAGTGTTATTGAACATGTAAATATATGTATTCTGGGACCTGTGTCATCATAGAATCTCCATCCCACTATAAGGATCAGGACAGAGGTAGAAGGTACAATGTCTGACTGAATGATATAGACCTCATGAGTACACATACAGGAAATCAGAGAACCAAGGATTTTGAAGTAAAAGGCAGGATAGGACAATTCAAATTCTAGAAAATCAGAGGGGCAGATGTTAAAAAAAGGGAAGATCATTTCATTTAACAAAGTAAAAGTACTAGATCAAATGCCAATAATCCGATAGTAGTTTGTTCAGGAAAATATGGAACAGCTGAAGGATTGGCTGGATTCCTTCAAGGGTAGATGCTGACATGTTTGTATGAGAGTACGGAACAGTGATATTAGTGTGTCCTCCTTTTCACGTCAAAGCCACAATTTCTTTAGTAGTCTCTCAACTTGAGTCAGCTCTTATTATGATGTCTTGTTCTTTTCTCAGAAATATTCCTTACAAAAAAATACATTAATTATCCCTTAGGTTATTTGACAGGATAAATATTAGGTTTAAGAAATTATATTGTGATAATTCTACATTCAAAGAACTAAATAAAATTAACATTCTATTTCATGACTCCACTCCAAAAAAAACCTATTCGCGTTACACACATCGGTTATCTAGAATAATTTGAAGTAAATGTTTTAGGTACTTTTTCTCTGTTTTTTATTTTCTGTTCACCTAGAGTCACCCTTAAAAAAAAACACTGAAAACTGAGATCCTTTTATCAACTCTGTTTTTCTTTATCGCAAGAGTGTCGTAATAAAGAAAATCACCTTTAGTTGTATTTTAGAAAGGTACTAGCGTAGCTTAGGTGACTTTTGCTTTGATTGGGACAACATATCGCTTTCAAATCTGCAGTTACTACAATGTTTAGGGGACTGCCTAATTACTCTTCTTATGGAATGAATCCTACATGTTGATTTATCTTGAATCTTTTGAAGTACAAGGTGCTATATTAAATATTGATTTTATATGAACCTAGTAAATGGAAAATCAGGCTATAGACCCATAGTACATAAAACAGAGCTGAAAGAGACCTAGAAAAGACCTAGCTTAGACAACAGCAGTAAAAGTCACAGGCTCCACAGCTTGTCTCAGAGAGGGAATTAGACTTTCCTTGAGCCAACTACTTCAGCTTATCCATCTGCAAGATGAGGATGTTAAGATTTATGGCATTCTATTTATAAAATTCACTGTGATTTCCTTGAAAAAAAGGTAGTATATACATGTAAACATTATTTAAGAATGATGAATAAGTAGATTAAACCATATCTATATCTCTTTCCATCTTCATGTAAACTAAGAAAAGTTTATCAAGTTTCCACCATGTGATCAATGGGGAGCAAGGGTCCCCTACTGTGACCTAAAACAGCTGGAAGAAATTCTTGCTTTGCCATTTACAAGTTCTATGACTTTGTATAAATGTCTTGATCTCTCTAAAACTCAGTTTCCTCAAGAGCAAAAATAAGGATAATATAAATAAAGATAATATAATAGTGTGTCTACCACACAGTATTATAAAATTTAAATAAGATAATGTATGTAAAAACCCTTTGAGAAACGATACCAGTTTTGGATACCAAAATACTGAATGAGGTAAAAAAAATACTTAGTTTAACAATATATAGAAGAGTTTTGTTTTGTTTTTTCATTTGAGACTTTATGAAGACGACAAACGTTTTAACTAGGAGTGTCTGAACCTATGGAATAAAAAGCCTCTGACTTTAGAATTACTTGAGAAAATATATGAAACAATGATAGTTCTGATAATAATTTTAATACTTCCTTACAGAATTGTTTTCCAAAATCCAAAATGTGAGCAGAGATTTATGTCTATTTTGGTATTTTGCTATAGGTTGGTTTTCTCCCCTTTTGTGTTATTAAAATCTGGCTTGTACTTTAGTGTATATATATATATATATATGTACCATAGTATTTACCAAAATGATATTTTCTTAGACCATGGATCTTTGTATTACTAGCCCTTAGATAGTAGTGGAATAAGATGTCGTGTAAATAGTTGTTAAATGAAGAAATAATTGGGTGGGGGAGAGTAAGTCAAGAGCCTAATTGAGATAACAGTTGTTAAAACAGAAAACATAACATGCCCCTCTCCCTTTCTCACTCCTGGGGTGAAAGTGAAAATGCTTACAATGGAGGGCTCTTGTGGCCATAATAACATGTAGTCTTCTCTGGGTTTTCTCTGGACTGTGAACAGCCTCAGCATCTTGGGGACAGCCTGGAAGTATAGGGTTGAGTTTGCCCTGAACACTATCTCCCAGACAGTATTTCATGAATGCTGTGGCACAATTTTGGTTTTGTTTTGTTTTACATTTAACACACGAGAAAATTGACTATCAACATCGCCCTTAGTTTAATTGTAAATTTGTTGTCTTTCTTGGTGATTTTAGTATAAATTTTGTTTTTTAGTGACTTTCTTAACAATGTACCTTAAAGTCAATGACATCTTAGATTTGATGAAATAAAGGGCAACAATAGCAATGGCCTGCTAGAACCTTGGCATCTTTATCTTCCTTTCTTGATAGTGAAAGAATCATAGACAATCCAGGAAATCTTGGAAAGTTCTGTGTCCATATATTTTACTCAACAAAACTTTACATAATAAATATTATGTTTAGGTACTGTTTCAAGTGCTTTGTGAATATATCTGGTTAATTCTTTCTAATAAAACAGTAAGTTAGATGTAACTGTTTATAGAGGAGAGAAAAGAGAAACCAAGAGTGAGTGTACTTACTTGCCCAAGGTCACATAGCTAATTAAGGAACGGAGTTGAGATTTGAACGTAGACAGTCTGGATCCAGAATCTATCCCTCAGAATCTACTGTGAGCTGCCTTTGAGATCCAGCTACAGAATTGGTGAGATTGACTATTCAGAAATGGTTTAAGGATTTGGCAAGGTCTAATATGTCCAAAACTTGAAGTTTGATGCTTTTTATATCTTTGTATGTGTACAGGGTGGAGAGCTCTCGGGAATTCACCCTTTAACTACAGGAGGAAATTCTTTCAGTGTACAGTTCCCTACTTCTACTTTCTAATCAATTTTGCAACATCAGGCAGGTAATAATCTTATCCATGGCCTACATAACAAATAACTTGAGTCAAGATCTTTTACTGACTCTTTGAATTATTGTTCCAGCAGACAACAGATTCAATGGAAAGACATTTATTGTTGTCTGAAGACTATTCTTCCCTAGGGATTGTGCATAGATACCATGCTGTTATGTCTTGGGAACACAGGATTCTAGAAAACAACTGAGAGAAGGGAGGTGAACAGCAAAATGTCAAAAAGATATGCAGATTTCCATTGTCACCCTTCACATTTTAGGTAACACCACTAAGCTCATGGAACCACATGTGTGATTCAGTGTTTTTGCATGTAATAAAAAATGAGAGAAGTGTGACTAATGGCTATTATAGGGGGTAACTAAGAAGGCACTCATGGATGTCAGAGCAAAGTTTGAGAGGAAATTAGGAAGTGAAGACTAGCACAAGCTGTGAAACTGGACACCTGGATGAGGTTTACTTAAGTTTCTATGAGTTGGGTGGTTTATATTTGTCTATCCGTAAACTTTATATTCTGTTGTCCCTATCTCACACTCACATACCTGACTCTTAGCTACAAAAACTTTGAATTGGGGGCCGAACCCACAGTGTAGTGGTTAAGTGTGCACGCTCCCCTGCTGGCGGCCCCGGTTCGGATCCCAGGTGCACACCGATGCACTGCTTCCCAGGCCATGCTGTGGCAGCGTCCCATATAAAGTAGAGGAAGATGGGCACGGATGTTAGCCCAGGCCAGTCTTCCTCAGCAAAAAGAGGAAGATTGGCATGGATATTAGCTCAGAGCAGATCTTCCTCACAAAAAAAAAAATTAAAAAAAATTTTCAATATCTATATCTATTTGACTAACATTGCGATCCTCATATTAAAACTTAAAAGTATGAAAGAACTGATATCTAACACTTCTACAAGGTACAAATGAAAGTAGGGAGTCTGATGTGTAGTATACTTGTTGAGATCATCTCATTTCATTATAGACTCAATACATAAGGTTTGATCATCAAATCAAAATTTGCTGTAGCATCTGTACCTTAGACCCTCATATTTACACACACACACATGCTCTCTCACACATACACACGTATTCATTTTACTTCACAATTCCAAACAGACAGGTATGTCTCCAAGAGAGAGCAAAAGTCAGATTTTAAGGTTTACGGAAAGAATTTTTACAGAAAACTCAATTGAGAGAGGTAGAAAAGTATCAGCAGCACAGAGCCCATTCTGGTAAGCAGAAGTTCGGGTCAGAAAAGAGACAGTTTGCTTGAGTCAAGATTTTTGGCACAGTGCAATTCTAACAGGAAGAGCTTGAAACAATCCAGGTTGTGTATACAGCAAGGGTGGTCACAAATAAAAAAGTTGAGTATTTCATGGAAGGGAATATTGTGGTTCCTTCTGTGCCACCTCACACAGAGGGAAATATCAAACGTCAAACATTAATGGTGGTGATTTAAAATTCCAATTTGCATCTACATTTTGGCAAATTATGATTATTGTGGACAATTACTGCCTGATTTCCTGTCTCCTAAGGGTAAATATTCTACCACAGAGATGTGTGTTTAAGTGAGATTATATGTAGAGGATGCTCATGGAGGAGGAGGAAAATTGTCTTTCAGATAAATCATACAGCATGTCTCCTTTCCTCTAACCATAAATAAAGTTGGAATAACAAAAGGAAGCCTGAAGAGTAAAAGCTAATAGGACACATGCAACTCAAGGCTGTGTTACAGAAGGAAAAAAAGAAAAATAGTCGTAAGTATTCTGAATTGGTAAAATTTACACATGGTTTATAATTTTGAACTATGAACCATTTTTAAATACCAATTAGCAAGGCTGGTTCCTTCTTGAATCATATACTTCTCTTGCTCTTACAGCAGTGGGATCATCCCAAAACACATGTGATTAAGATACTAGGAATAACTCTAGCTGTAACTACCCAATTGCACATTGAACTTCATAAAATATAATTTTATTAATTAAAATAGTGAAATGTGTTTTCATTTGGTCATAAAGACCATGCTGGTCTTTACTGGCATTAGGTACTGGTCTACATACTTTCAAATGTTTTCACTAATATAAAAAATATCTTTTTTCTATTATTGCCTGTTCTAAACAAATTCCATTCTAAACTAGAAATGTCTGTCACGGGCATGTTTCATCTTACATCAGGAACTACACTTCTAACCTATGGTTTGCAGAGGTTTTTGTTTGTCATTACCTACACACAACACTTCAGCTCAAAGATTTCCTTACAGAGGAGGGACATGCTTTAAATGGAGCACTTGTTTTGACAATATCCTGTTACCGAACCCTACTAACAACACTGTCAACACATCTGCTATCTGATGGAATAGCAATTCTACACATCAGCTACTGAAACTTGCTCAGATCATCCATAAAATCCTAATGGACACAGGGCTTCCAGTGACTATTTTGAGAATTCTGTTGCTTGAGCTGATGCCTTTGTAACGTAAATGCTATTATGAAGCAGAGGAATGCCACTACAACTTTTCAAATCAAATGAGAACTACCTTGATGCTGTTGTAGACAGAAAACGTGATGCTTTGAAATATCTTTTTCTGTTTGAAAATGCAAACTTTTTTTCCAAAGAGACAACTTTAAAGAATCTTTTAGATTTAAAGCAATGGGCAATAGCAGTTGTTTCTGATTGTTTTACAGATTCTGTACTTTTGAAAAATGTTTCCTTCAGAAATGAGCTGGAGACACAACTAACACGTTCATCCGATCCAAGATATAATTAACATTCTGAAAACCATGGTAACAGCAAGAGTCCTTATTATACTATCTGCTGTTTAAACCTGAGATATTTTCCTTTAACTATTCCCACTGAGGTATGTTAATATTTCAGTTCTCACATTTTATTAGCTCTTCATTACACAAAATATACTATAAAAGTGGCAATATTGAGGTACCATGTAACAGTTTTAAATTGTTTTCATTTTAGTTTCATGCATATTTACTGACTTTCTTCATTAATTTATTCATGGTTTTAATGTTGAAAATACAGTGATAAAGGAGATAGACTATCCCCTGCCTTCATGGAGTGCATTTCTGGTTCGGGGTAGAGAAAATAAATATATTAAATACATAATAAGAAAACCATCAGATCATAATGAATTATATGCAGGGCAGTAAGATTGGGTGATGCGTTAGAGTTACTTAGTGACTACTTTAGATTCAGAAGTCAGGGAATATTTGTCCTCTTATTTTAGGAGATAGCATTTAAGTTGAAATCTGAATATTAAGAAGGCCTATGTGTGCCAAGTTAAGGAGACAAGGTTTTAAGTCAGGGGCAAACAAAGTGCATTGAAAGAATAGCAAGAAAACTGAGGTGACTAACATGTAATTGATGCACAGGAGAGGTACAAGGTGAGAATGCCAAAGTTAGCATGGAACAGATCACTTAGGACATTGTAATCTTAAGGAAGGTAGTTGTATTTAAGTCTAAGAGTGGTAGAAAACTATTGGAGACTTGTAAAAAGTGACATTAGAGCTCCTCTATAGTAAATAGATGAATAGAGAAAAAAATGATAAAGGCAAGGATAGTAGTTGTGAAGCAAGGATAGCAAAGAATCTCCTATTGTTTCACGAGAAGGAGATTTTAACTCTTGCTAGGGTGGTAGTATTGGAAATGAGAAGGAGAGGACAGATTCAGGATACACTTGGGATACATAGTCAATGAGATCTGCTAATGAATGGGGTGTGAGAAGCAACAAAGAAATAAGTCAAGAATAAAACTAGATGTTTTGGAATAAGCATCTTCAGGTGCAAGTCAATTTTGTGGCAAATGACAGTGATTCAAGCATAGACCTACTGAACCTCACGATGGCATCTTAAAACTTCTAGACTCAACACTTTGACTAACACTCAAAACTCAGACTTAACACTCAGCACTTAGATTCAACACTTAAAACTTTGATTCCGTATACTCTGCTAATTAGATTTTATTTTATATTGAAAATACCTTTTGAGTAGAATTTGAGCATTCTATAGTTAAAATTAATCCAGACAGTGCCATAATAAGGCACTTGCAGGTTAATTGCAGTCATACGGCTGAAAAACTGATAAAATATTTTAAAAAATATCTTCAGGTTTAGTTGTTCAGAGAAGCAGCCTCCATGCCTATTTTTCTAAGTCTCATCAAAGAATATGTACATTTCCACAACTTTTTGATTTACCACAATGTACCTTTCAAATGTTGAAAGAAGTGACATCTGGCTTATTTCCTATGTGGACAAAATACATAGCTCAACTTCTAAAAGGAAAAATAAATTTACAACTCCATAATAACAGCAGAGTATAATATTTAAAAGCAAAATGCAAAAACAATCCATTTTACAACAACACAAAATATTATCAACATTGTGATGTTTGCATTTGCTTCACCAGTATATAAATTTTCTAAGTTGGCATAAGAAGGAAATAACCTAAACTATAATGATAAAATACGAGCGTTAAAAAATGTGTAAAATGTATATTTCTATAATAACTGAAAAATTTGATAGGCCTTTCACAAATATAATCATTTAATAAAATAAATATTTGAATTGAACTCACCCAAAATACAGAAGTAAGGCTTATAAATCACATAAGGAAAACTTGGACACAAAAGATATATGACTCAATTTAGCTGTCAATATGAAGTCTAAAAAGGAACTTCTTTAACTTTTGTTTATAAATTCACGCCACTATAAAGTCGTGGTCCTTTATCTCAACATGGCCGATTCAGCGCTGTCCAGGAATCATACTATATTTTCAAGGACCAATTCTAATATCAATTATTTTCACCTGAATTCTCCCAGGAAGTAGACCATAAGACAAGGATTTGAGTTTAAGACATTCATTTGAGAGGGGAAATAGGGAAGATAAGAAAGTCACAAAAGAGTATTAACAATCCAGTTACCATCATGAACAACTGGAGTTCAGTTTTCCTGGAAAATCTGGGAGATATGTCAAACCTGCCTCAGAATTGTTCTGAATAAGGAGTAAGAAAGCTGTGATATATGTATCTTCTTACTTCCACTTGAAATTAGCTGACAGCTGCTCCTGGGATCATGGAATCCCTCGCACTTCTTACCTGTCCTTCGTGTGGGCCAACTCTCAGATGGAGAGTCACAAGTGCCTCACAAGAAATTCATCATCGTTAAAAAGGAAAGATTCAGTCTTTCTTTCTCCTGGTTTTATAGGAATCAAAATTTACTACAGGGGCTGGCCCGGTGGCATAGTAGTTAAGTTCGCATTCTCTGCTTCAGCGGCCTGGGGTTGGCGAGTTTGGATCCTGGGCTCAGAGCTACAACCACTCATCAAGCCATGCTGTGGCGGTGTCCCACATACAATATAGAGGAAGATCGGCAGAGACATTAGCTCAGAGACAAGCTTCCTTACCAAAAAAAAAAAAAAAAAAATTACTACAAAACTATGAGAAAATTATGGCAGTGATGTTAAGGTCTGGAATATATAGTAGACATGAACTGGCAGTAGACTTTGGCTTTGGGTCTTGCTATTTATATGGAAAGGAATATATCACAAGTCTGGCTTCCTTAATACATCTGATGAGAAACAATGGTCAGTATGCATAATTAAGTAACATATTAAGCATCTACTGAGGCATTAAATAAGAAGCAAATATAGTTTGCACCTTTGCCTTAGTCTATTGGGCTGCCATAGATTGGCTATTAAACAACAGAAATGTATTTCTCACAGTTCTGGAGGCTGGAAGTCCGAGATGAGAGTGCCAACACGGTCAGGTGAGGGCATTCTTACTGGTTCATAGCTGGCATCTTTTCACTGTGTCCCCACATGGTGGAAGTGACTAGGGAGCTCTGAGGGGTCTCTTTTATTGGAGCACTAATCCCATTCATAAGGGTTCCACTCTTGCTGCATAAGCACCTCCCAAAGGCCCCACCTATAATTTCGAAAATTTCAACATATGAATGGGGGGAGGGGGGACGCAAATATTCAGACCATAGTAACCTTGAAGCATTTTGTGTTATTTATGTAGATTATATTACACAATCTGATTAATTAGTGAATCAATTTTTCAGCAACTCAATGTTTTTCCCTCACTGTATACTTAAAAAATGTCAAATAAAGAAATGGTTGCTCATTTCTTCCAATACACCAAAGACCAATCCATTTAATTATTACAGCTACCAGTTTTTGAATATCTTCTCTGTAAAAGCATTGAAAATTATTTTATATACATTACATAACCTGAAAGTGGATATTAGCTCCATTTACACCAGGAAATTAAGAAAAGTAGAAGCACTTAAATTCTTTACTGTTGATCTTGAAAGTATAAAATAGATTTATTTAATAATCTTGTAATATTTAGTTAACATTTTTAAAATAAATCCATTGGAGGGGCCGGCCCGGTGGCGCAAGCGGTTGAGTGCGCGCGCTCCGCTGCGGCGGCCCGGGGTTCGCTGGTTCGGATCCCGGGCGCGCACCGACGCACTGCTTGGTAAGCCATGCTGTGGCGGCGTCCCATATAAAGTGGAGGAAGATGGGCACCGATGTTAGCCCAGGGCCGTCTTCCTCAGCGAAAAAAGAGGAGGATTGGCGGATGTTAGCTCAGGGCTGATCTCCTCACAAAAAAAAAAAATAAAATAAAAAAAAAAAAAATAAATCCATTGGATATAGTTTTTTTTTTAACAATAGACAACAAGTTAGTTCTATTGAAGTCATGGAAGTCAAACTAAGAGGCAAGGTATCTGGATAAATAGAGATAGTTAAACAAATGAGAATTAAGAAAAGATAGAGCTCTGTTATTATTTACTGATAGAGTGAAGATTAACAGTAGGAGAAATATAAAAGGAGGATACTGAAATTTACATAGACCTATAATTTATTTATTTTGCAAAAATATATTGAGTGGCTACTATGTGCAAAGAATCTGAAAATTGTATTTGTCAATGAGAATGGTAAAAATTTATAATTTTCATAATTTTATTTACCAAATTTGTGAATCTATTTGTCAGAATTTTCCCAAGAATTTCAGAAGTGGCTTTTGAGCTCTGAGTCCAGAGAGCAAGAGAAGGGTTCTACATAGAAAGAAAAGCACAGTCCTGAATAGAGAAAAGTAGACGGCTATCAAAAAAGTTTGAAATACCTTCAATTAAAAAAAATAGAGCTATGTACTTATTAATTCAGAGACAAGTAGAAATGTGCCAAATAATATACATCAGAGTAAATAGAGTAAGAGCACAGTGAGATGTACTAGATTAAGTTTAAGGTAGGATATTTATGGAAACACACTATATAGAAATTGGGAATATTGGTGCTTATATATGAGCTTGATATGATAATGTGAAATGTACTCTCAAGGAAAATAATTACAAAAGATTAATGAGACAAGAAAGCATTACAAAGAAGCTGATGGGTGTCTTGTCAAATGCATTGAGGATAAGGACTGTTTATTGATACCTGAGATACTGCAATTATAAAGAAAATTAAATGTTATTTATAAGTAGTATGTGGTATCCTGGATTTTCTCATACATGAGAATTGATTATAACTTAAATTGCACAGGATAAATATGATTTCACCTTGATGTTTGAAATGGACCTTCAGAAATGTAAAAGGTAGGAGAATCTTGAAAGTTATGATTTCTACTTTTAAGGATAGACTTCAAGTTGATAAGTTTAATAAAACATTGAAAGCTGTTAGTCTAGTCAATCTTTTTGTGATTCTCCAGCATATTTCTAAAAGCAGCTTGACCATAAGAATCACGTGGGGTGCATGGTACATCTCTATTTTTCACAAACATGCCAGGTGAACAATATGATCCAGTAATTTGAACATACTGCTTAACTATGTTCTTTGTCTAACCTGAAAACCCATTTTTTTGGTGACTGCATTTTCTAGAGAAAAACATCTTTTGTAAAGGATGAGACAACGGGATGGAATACTTTCTCAGAGAAACAATTTCCCTGTAAGAACTTTAAAGTTCAAGCAAAAAATCATGCCTCTCATTATGCAACCTCAGGATGCAGCATTTTTTAAAGCAGTTCTAAATCCAACCACAACCTATCTCCAGATGTCTTCATTTCTAATATTTTTTCAGCTTAGTCCTCTAGATTTGTCACAAGGATACAAATGAAATAAAGGGTATTGTCCCTGCAGTTCAAGGTTCACACAACCTAGTTTTAGACAACACATTAGAAGCTCTCAAGAGTGTTTTCATGTAATTTAAATTAAATAAATGTTAACAAAGCCATTAGACTGTAAATTACTTGAAGTTTCTTATTTTTAATTATATCTGTAGTGTCAAAGACAATGCCTGCCACAAAGGAGATAATATATATTTGCTAGATAAATAAATGAATGAGTGATACGTATTCATACTATTCGAAATAAATTGGTCCAAGTCAACTGCGTGAATGCTGGTCAACAAATCCATCAGCAGGTTGCATAGTCCTAGGGTTATGGAACACTATTTTAATGGAGGCAAAGAAATGTATATATATATGTGTATATTGGGGGAGAGGGGATGGAAAATTGTTAAAGCGTAGAAATATCTGTAGGCCTTAAAAAGAAAAAGGAAGCCGCAGTTTGGGTAGACAGTGCTTAGAACAAAGAATATGCTTGGAATAAAGAATTGTTATGGAAATAACATAGAGAAAAATATTCTTTTAGGGGTAGTAGGACATCTTGGAGAGAATAACAAAAAAAAAGAAGCCTTCAAATATATACAAAAGACAAAATGATATGAACAATGCATTAACTTAGAAAATGCAAACCTGATTCTCAAGAATTTATTTCCCAAAAATGATGGCAAGTGGCAGGTGATTTTTTTCCTGGCTTTATTGAGATATAATTGACACAAAACTATTGTAATTTTTTTTGGTTTTAAAATATTTACTTTTGAATAGGTAATATATACACCGGCTCAAAATTCAGAAGGTACAAGAGAACATAGACTGAAACGTTGTCTGCCTCCCATCCCATTCCTTGGCTGCACAGTTACCTTCCCCAGAGGCCCTTCTTCCCCAGCTAGTTTTTTGTACATCCTTCCAGATATGTTCTGTGCACATCATTGCTATCAATAGGATTAGGGAAGCTTTGGTCCAAGGGTGCCCATACCCATCATGCACTGCAATATGACTGGTGCTTAGGATTCTATTCCTGTAGTCATCCTTTTCTCACAGATTAGTCACTTATATTTTTTTTACCGGAAATAAGCCTGAATAACATGCTCATTAGTACTAATGAATAATGACTTAATTGCTTCCTTATTTGCATCTAATCATATAAAGTTCTTCAGCACATCCAAGAATTTGAGATTGGCATGTTTGAGGGATTAAAGCTTGTTCTTTTGAAGACTTCAATCACAGTCATTTATTATTTTTAGAATTTTGTAGTTAGAAGAGAAACAAGTATTCCTCAGTAATAATGAATACTGTTAGCATTTAGAGACGTTAATCTTGAGAATACATACATTTTTAATAATTTGCCCAAACATTTATTAGATGGGTCTTGTTTGCCAATCAAACAATTTTAGAAACCAGAAAAGTTTACAATATTTTATGAATTAATAATCTTTTATTCAAGTGTCAGAAAAGTCAACTGCCATTGACCTAAACAAACAGCATATACATGTATGCATAATATATATAAATAAGGCCATATGTATATTTTAAATAACAGAACAGCGAGGGGAAGGCTTGACTTCAAGTGCAGCTCTCTCAAGAGATTCATGATACTTCTCTAGGGTCCACCCTCCCTTTTATCAGCTTCAGTTCCAGAGTGGCTACTCTCATAGAAGCAATAGTGCAGGCCATTACTACATCTGCTCCCTCCATACCATTCAGAAAAGAGAGCATATGTTCTGGTCTTATTATAGGAGAGAGAGAAAATGCTTTTCTACAAAAGCCCCAGGCAAATATATCTTTGTGTGTCTCTGGCCTGAGTTGGGTCATGTAGCCTCATTTTCACCAATCAATTAATGTGGTGTTAAGGTGGGGCAGTAGGGAGTGAAATATGACGATTGATTTGAGCCCTTAAGGGCTCACCCCTAAGCTAATAATAGAGTCCATCCAACCCGAAAACGCAAGGCTGAGAGTAGGAGAAGAGGAAATTCCCAAAGAAACATTTAATTGATATTAAAAGACAACAACAAAAATGGCTGATGTACAGAGAACAAATGTCCACAACAAAACTACACAAAGAAATTGGAAGTTATTACTTTTAGTGTAAAATTCATGGATATATCTAACAAGCATTCTGTAAAGTGGTAAAAATATATCTTTTCATACAAGTTTTAAAGCTAAGTATATTTTCTGTTGTATATATGGGAAAAATTATTTTTAATAACATTGGGCAGCCTAAGAGGCCCCAACAGGGAACTTTTACAAATAGATTATTTTATTGACCCAGGAGAAACTTTGCAATGAAATTCCAGTACATGAAAGGTTATTGTTCAAAAGGCTAGTGGCCAGCTGTTGTCAATTTCTGCAGAGGATACAACCAGGGTACATGTGTTTAGGTTGGAGAACAAAGGACTTGGAGATAATGTAAGTAAAACTTTCCTGTTAGTGGAGTTATTAAATCCCAGGAAGCATTGTCAAGAAGGTTCTGGAACTTACTCTGGAGGCCTCTATGGAATAAAATAGTTTTTTTCTTATTAAAATGATTCAAAGAAATTCTGCTTAAAGGATAAACTGGACAACTTTCAAATAAATATTTAATAAATGTTGATTTTTTTAAGATTGCTACTTTAAGCTGAAAAACATCAGCCAAGAATAGACTAAAACAAGAGAAATCCTTTTTCAAATAGAATTAAATCTCCAATTCCTCATTTGGAATACTAAGTCAGTAAAATGTGAGTGGTTATATTTTAGAGATTACAGCAAATTATAAGCAAAGTGTCTTAAAATATTGCTTAAAATCTTACATTTAAATTGTTACCTCTTAAACAAAATCTATTCAGCATGTAAACACCTTAGGTGCAGGATTTTTAGAACATGGGAATAATTCATTCTATGAAATTAAGACCAATAGTTTTCCTAACAGCATAAAATCAACCATTTTTCAGTTCTGTGCAATTTAAATCATATTAGCATACATTAGTCATATCAGAAACCAAAATTCAATTCTGTTAGTCAGGGAACTTGTGTCAAGTAATTATTGGATATAACATATTGTTATTGCTTATAGCAATGCATGTGTCCCATTGAGAAAGTAGCACCTACTTCAGAAGGAAAATGGAAAGCAAGAATATTGTAACTAGCAATCAAAAGTCCATTAGAACCACTATTGTTTTTTCCTTTTAACTCTGTAATAGTTCCACATTTCATCTTTTGTATTCTGACTCTGCATAAATGGCACCCTACAGCCAACATTTTGATTTTTACCTTGTGATAGCAAAGGCCCATAATGGCAGTGAAAGTAAATAATGCTTTTTTTAACATTAGAAATGATAGAATATGGAAATAAAATCTTTGAATTTACCCATGGAAACCAATACTAGAAATATTTTTTACATGTGGATTTTTGGAAACGGGCTTTTAGATTTCCATAGTTATTAAGAAACATTGCTTCTCTTAAATGAATAATGAATTTGGTACTAGTATAGTGCATCTCTATAATGTAATTAATTATAAACAAAAAAAAGAAATACCTGATTCTGGATTTTGAGTCATATAATTATCGAAAGTTTTTATGCGTGTTGGGGGGTCAGCATTACAGCAAAATAGAATGAAAAGAAAGTGATAGATTATTAGCTTGCTAAATGATGTCTAGCAAGAAACAGTTTTGAAGAAAATGAATGGAAATGCATAAAAAATATGTTTCCATGATTAATTTAGGTAACCACTGTCATACTTTTTAGATTCAAAATGCAGGATAGGCTACTTAGAATTTTAAAAGACTATCAGAACCTAAGACAGCAGTTATTTCTACTCAGAGAAATGAGACCATATAGCTGATTCAAGATTACTAAATTATCTTATGACTTACAAATGCACAGTTTTAGAAGACTTTGATGCAAAATGATCTGAACAATAAGAGCAGCAATATCTCATTCTATCTCTTGAGATGATTTTTAAAATTCATTTTGTGTAAACAAACCCTACATTCTTTGTTTTCTATTTCCAGCTCGGCTTATGTTTTATATATTTAACGATTTATTCACATAGTGAATATAAATGTACAAATCCATCCATAAGCGTTGACATTATTTTGGCTCTTAAGAATATGTCAGTTGAATTTTAGAATCCTATGGGTGGAAAATTTCTCGTGTACTGTTCCCAAATCATCAAAGCTACCCAAAATCCTCTGGACATTTCTCTATTTTAATCTTGGTGTCCTGTACCACAACTGAAAATACTTGCTTTCAAACCAATAACAGCATAACAGCTGTGTGTGGATTCCCATGTCCTCAAGGAAGCTAATTTTCTGGAAGCATGCTGCCCCAGGAGTGCTCAACAATATCATCATGGCTATCCCTGACCATTGGCGTTGCTGCTTGTGGAAGTAGTGTGACTCTGTGAAAGTCTTCTGTTTAGCTTGTCGTCATTGATAAATGCCAGGCTGCAGCTACTATGAAGAGCAGCATGATTCGCTCTGAGAAAGCCTATAGTTACGTGAGCCTTATTTCCTGACCTGTTAAGAAAACACTAAATATGGCAGCAGGATTATGAATCCTTATTTTGAGAAATGATCTAAACACAAGATAAAGATACATGCTTTTGTCTTTTATACTACTATTTTGAAAGTGTTGCATTTCAGTGATATGCAAATGCAAAATAAAACTATGGCAAATGAAATAAATATTTTCACAGGGCTCTGTCATGATGCTACTATTTTTCCTTAACTGTGTTACTTATATTTAACTCATTAATGTGCTTTACTTTATTCAGTTCTCTTAATTACTCTGTGAAATATGTATTGAAAATATTATTCCCAACATATTTGTGGAAACTGACTTTAAGAAAATGTAAAGTGACTGATTTAAAGTTAGATAAATGATAACAAGGGCTGGAGCAAGGTAGAATGAAGGTTTTCTAACAAATTAGAGAATCTATCCACTATCACAATTATTTGAAGATTTAATCAATGTATCTTAAACCATTTCTTTAAAAATGTGACAAGTGTTTAAAATAATTTTTTTCTCCTATGCCATGAAAAACTCCATATTGTTCCCTACACATTAATTTTCAATAAATCACCCAGCTCCTTGGTAACTGAGGAAACAGCATGAACAACATAGATAGGTAGAGAGGTATAAGACATCAAGGATTAGACATGATGGTCTGTAAATTTCAGGAGAAATGACAGTGGACAAGGAGGAAGGAATGACTGTAGAAGTCTTCTTATGCCTTGGTAAATGTTTTACATTTAATAATGAAGAAAATGGTAAAAAACTGAAAAAAAATGTAACTAAGGGAGTGACACCATCATGTTTACACTTAAAATAGATAATTCTTTTGCTCTTTGGAGAAGGAGATTGATGGAGAAAACCCAAAGGTAAAGAGACCAGTTAGAAAGTAGTTGTAGTGACCAAGGCAAGAGCTGAATGATGACTGTGGCAGAATAGACAAGGAGAAAAGCAGTTCCAACCTAAACTCAATCAAAAAAGGGGAAGAAAACCTTGCATCTAAAATCATCAATTTTATATTTTTCTTATTCATGTACTCATTCTTACTTTTTCTTTTTCCAATTCACCAGTGTTATCACTGTGCCCTTCACACCTCCAGTTATGCCATAAATTGTCTTTTATTCTGACTTGTTTCACAGAATTCTTCATCTCCAACATATAATTGAAACTTAGCTCCCAACACTACTTCTCCTATAGGTAATTCCAAAGGAATTGGTTATCCAGCCCACACCTCATAATCCAAGAGGCTTGGTTCTGAATTCTTCTCGTTAAACATAATTAGTTCCAAATCATTTATCTTCCTTCCTTTATAAGCCCTTCTAATTTTGAAACTCATGTCCCTATCATTTCCATTGTCTACCCTCTTCAATTTTCCTGTCCATGGCAGAATTTGTTAAAGTATGGACCTCTAAGCGTTGGTGGTCTCTGGTATCCTAACAAGTGATCCCCAAGTTTGAGGCCAAGATGCCACCACTCTTAAAGTGGATGAGACAACTAAATTGTATTGATATTGGCTTATTCAAATTTTGATTTCTTTCAACCATTGATGTATGACATTTTTTAGACAAAAAAATACATGTCATACTATGGATATTTTTTGTTGAGATATAATTGACATACAACATTCCATTAGCTTTATGTCTACGACATAACGATACAATATTTGTGTATATTGCAAAATGGTCACCACATTAAGTCTAGTTCCACCTCCATCATGACATATAGTTACAATATGTTTTCTTATGTGAGAACTTTTAAGGTCTACTCTCTTAGCAACTTTAAATTTACAACATAGTATTATTAACTATAGTCTCCATGATGAACATTACATCCCCAGGACTTATTTATCTTGTAACTGGAAGTTTGTACCTTTTGACCCCCTTCACCAATTTCACCAACCCCCCACGTGCTCTTTTTTTAAGATTCCACATACACGTGAGATCATACAGTACTTATCCTTGTCTGACTTATTTCACTTAGCATAGTGCCACACATGTTATCACAAATGGCGGAATTTTATTCTTTTTTATAGCTGAATAATTTCTACTGTATATATATTTATACACACCACATTTTCTTTGTTCATTCATCCA
Organism: Diceros bicornis minor; assembly: GCF_020826845.1. Lineage (NCBI taxonomy): Eukaryota > Metazoa > Chordata > Mammalia > Perissodactyla > Rhinocerotidae > Diceros > Diceros bicornis. The sequence continues at coordinate 54,558,298 of NC_080750.1, read as the reverse complement.
TTGGTGGACACTTATGTTGCTTCTATATCTTGGTTATTGTGAATAATGCTGCTATGAACTTGAGAGTGTAGACATCCTCTCTAATTATCCTTTGGATAAAGACCAGAAGTGGAACTGCTGGATCATATGTTAGTTCTATTTTTAGTTTTTTGAGGAACTTCCATACTGTTTTCCATAGTAGTTGCACCAATTTATATTCCTACCAACAGAGCACAAGTGTTCCTTTTTCTTCACATCCTTGCCAACACTTGTTATTTCTCATTTTTTGATAATAACCGTTCTAACATGTGTGAGGTAATAATCTCCTTTGGTTTTAATTTGCATTTCTCTGATGATTAGTGATGTTGAGCATCTTTTCCTGTAACTGCTGGCCATCTGTATGTCTTCTTTGGAAAAATGTCTATTCATATTTTCTGCCCATTAACTGGATTGTTTCGTCTTTGCTTGTTGTTACTGTTGAACTGTAGGAATTCTTTATATATTTTGGATATTAATCCCTTATAAGACACATGGTTTGCAAATATTTTATCCCATTCAGTAGGTTGCCTTTTCATTTTGTTGATGGTTTCCTTTGCTATGCAGGAAGATTTTTAGTTTGATGTAGTACCACTTGTTGATTTTTGCTTTTTGTGCCTTTGCTTTTGCTGTCAAATCCAAAAAATTATTGCCAGGACTAATGTCAAGGAGATTTCCTATGTTTTCTTCTAGGAGTTTTATGGTTTCAGATCTTACATTCAAGTCTTTAATTTATTTTGAGTTAATTTTTACGTATGGTGTAAGATAGTGGTCCAGTTTTATTCTTTTGCAAGTGGTTGTCCAGTTTTCCCAATACCATTTGCTGAAGAGAATGTCCTTTCCCCATTATATATTCTTGGCTCCTTTGATGTAAATTAATTGACCTTTATGTGTGGGTTTATTTCTGGGTTCTCTAAAGTGTTCCACTGGACTATGTGTCTGTGTTTACGCCTATACCATATTGCTTTGATTGTTTGTTGTTAGTGTATAAAAATGCAACTGATTTTTGTACGTTGATTTTGTATCCTGAAACTTTACTGAATTCATTTATTAGATTGAACAGTTTTGTGGTGGAGTTTTTAGGGTTTTCTATATATAGTATCAAATCATCTGCAAATAGAGACAGTTTTACTTCTTTCCTATTTGGATGCTATTTCTTTCTTTTTATGCTGAATTTTTCGAGCTAGAACTTTCAACTATGTTGAATAAAAGTGGTGGGAGTGGGCATCCTTGTCTTACTGACCTTGGAGGAAAAGTTTTCAGATTTTCACCATTGAGTATGATGTTTGCTGTGGGCTTTTTATATATAGGCTTTATTATGTTGAGATTCATTCCCTCTATACCCACTTTGTTGAGAGTTTTTATCATAAATAGATGTTGAATTTTGTCAAATGCTTTTTCTACATCTATTGATATAATCATGAATTTTATCTTTCATTTTGTTAACGTGGTGTATCACCTTGACTGATTTGCAGATGTTTAACCATCCTTGCACCACTGGAATAAATTCTACTTGATCATGGCGTATGATCCTTTTAATGTATTGTTGAATTTGGTTTGCTGATGGTTTGTTGAGGATTTTTGCATCTATGTTCATCAGGTATTGGCCTGTAATTTTCTTTTCTTGTAAGTGTCTTTGGTTTTGCTATCAAGGTGATGCTGGACTCATAAAATGAGTATAGAAGTGTTCTCTCCTCTTCTATTTTTGGAAGAGTTTGAGGAGGATTGGTATTAATTCTTCTTTATAAGAATTTGGTGGAATTCACCTGTGTAGCCATCTGGTACTGGATTTTTATTTATCAGGAGTTTTTTTATTACTTATTTAATCTCCTCATTAATAATCCTGCTGTAAGATTTCCATTTCTTTATGATTCAGCCCTGGTAGGTTGTATGTTTCTAGAAATTTGTCAATTTCTTCTAGGTTGTCCAATTTGTTGGCATATAATTGTTCACAGTAGTCTCTTATGATCTTTATATTTCTATGGAATTGATTATAGTGTTTCCTCTTTAATTTACAATTTTATTTATTTGAGTCCTCTCTCTTTTTTCTTAATATCTCTAGCTAAAGCTTTGTCAATTCTGTTTATCTTTTCAAAGAATGAGCCCTTAGTTTCATTGATCTTTTCTGTTGTCTTTTTAGACTCTATTTCATTTATTTGTGTTCTTCATTATTTCTTTCCTTCTACTAACTTTGGAAGTAGTTTGTTTGTTCCTTTTCTAGTTTTTTAGGTGTAAAGTTAGGTTGTGTATTTGAGATTTTTCTTGTTTCTCGAGGTAGGCATTTGTTTCTATGAGATTCCCTCTTAATACTGCTTTTCCTGCATCCTATAAACTTTGGAATGTTGTATTTCCCTTTTCATTTGTTTCAAGGTATTTTTTTGATTTCTTCATTGACCCATTGGCTGTTCAGCAGTGTGTTGTTTAATCTCCACATATTTGTGAATTTTCCAGTTTTTTCTTGTAACTGATTTCTAATGACACCATTGTGACTGGAAATATTCCTAAAATTATTTCACTCTTCTTATATTTATTAAGACTTTTTTGTGGCCTAACATATGATCTGTCCTGTTCTTTTGTTCTGTATATGTCTATTAAGTCCATCTAGTCTAACATGTCATTTAAGACCAATGTTTTCTTATTGACTTTCTGTCTGCATGATCTATCCATTGATGAGAGTGGATAATTAAAGTCCTCTACTATTATTGTATTGCTGTGTACTTATCTCTTTAGGTCTGTTCATATTTGCTCTATGTATCTAGGTGCTCCTATGTTGGATGTATAAATACTTACAAATGTTATATCCTCTTATTGGATTGACCACTTTATCATTTGTAATGACTTTCTTTGTCTGTCATTACAGTCTTTGTCTTAGAGTCTATCTTGACTGATATAAGTATAGCCATCCCAGCTTTCTTTTGGTTTCCATTTGCATGGAATGTCTTTTTCCATCCCTTCACTTTTAGTCCGTGTGTCCTTACATCTGAAATGCATCTCTTGAATGTAGCATATAGACTATCCATGTTGTTTCACTCATTCAGCCCTTTAAGCTATCTTCACTCTTTCTCCTCCTTTTTTCTTTTGTTGCTCTGATTGGGTGATTAACACTCCCCTGTCTTTGAGTTACCTTATCCTTTCTTCTGCCTCATCTAGTCTGTTGCTGAACCCCTTGATTGTATTTTTTAGTTTAGTTATTGTATTTTTAGCTCTCTGACTTCTATTTGGTGCTTTCTTATATTTTATCTTTGTTGAAATTATCACTGTGTTCATGCATTCTTCTCCTGAGTTCAGTAAGCATCTTTATGACCATTATTTTGAACTCTTTATCAGGTAAGTCACTGATATTCATTTCATTAAGGTCTATATCTGAGGTTTTATCTTGTTCTTTCATTCGGAACATATTCCTTTATTTATTCATTTTCCTTGAATCTCTTTTGGTTTCTACGCATTAGAAACCTCTATGCATTAGCCAGCTTTCCAAGTCTTGAAGGAGTGGCCTCATGTAGGAGATGAACCTTATTGTTCAACCATGCCCTAGCTCCTGGTTGTCTCTCATAACTTTGTAATTGTCCAAGCAGCCCACTTTAGTCTTAGTGGCTCCCAGTAGGTTGTGCCAAGACCTGTCAGTGTCCCAAAAGGGAGGACCTTAGAACCTAGATTCAGGCTGTTTGGAACCAGATCCTCAGGCAGCAGTTTTTAAAGTATGCCAATGTACCTCTTTCAGAGGAAGACTGGGAGATGGGCATTTCTATCTGCTCCTTTGGCACTGAGTCCTGGGAGGATAGCCAGTAAAGAACTATTTCTTTGTTTGCTACCATCCCATTGAACCCATGAACAGAAGCCCCATTGGCCACTAGATCCAGACTATCAAGGGATGCTTCCTCTGGGTGGCAGCTACAAAAGCTGGAGTTTCAGACTTCTACACAACCTCCTATCTCAGAGACACTGGCACCCTGGGATGGGGCAGAGGGAGAGCACCAAGATGGTACTGGTCTCTGGAGAAGATTGTAGTTGGCCCCTAGATGTGTGTTTAATTGGAGGCCTGCCCCACAAGCTGCAGCTATGAAGATAAGCTAACAGGCCCTTTCATAGAAAGACTGGGAACTACAGTCTGCTGCCTCTCTGCTGTGCCCTGGGGTTTAGCCAGTTAAGAACTCTTTCTCCATTGTTATAGTCCTATGGGACCTGTGATCATAAGCTCACTAGCCACCAGAGCCACACAACCAAGGGGTGTCCCCTGGGTGGCAGCCACAAAAATCAGGTCACCAGATATGTGCACAAGCACCTTTCCAGGAAATACCGGCAGCCTGCAGTGAGTCTGGGAAAGCATGAAGATAGCTCCTTTGATGTCTCTGGAGAGGATTACAGTCAGCCCTTACATGTGTGTTTAATTAGAAGCTCGCCCTTCAAGCCACAGCTATAAAGATAAGCTAATAGGCCTCTTTCACAGAAAGACTGGACATTTCAGTCTGCGACCTGTCTGCTCTGCCCTGGAGTATAGCCAGTTAAGAAGTCTTTCTTTGTTTGTTATAGTCCTGTGAGACCTGTGAACATAAGACCAGCTGGCCACCAGAGTCAGGCAATCAAGTGTTACCTCCTTGGCGGCGGCTGTAAAAACCGTGACCCCCGACAAGTGCACAAGCTCCTTTCCAGGAGATACTGGCAACCTGCAGTGAGGCAAAGGGAGAGTGTAAAGATGCCTGCCAGCCTCTATCCTTGGAGCGTAATTCAGTAGACCCATACATGTGTGTTAAACTAGATGCCTGCCCATCGGGTCGAAGCTTTAAGATAAGCAAATAGGCCTCTTTCACAGAAAGACTGCGCTTTTCAGTTGGCTGCCTCTGTGCTGGGCCCTGGGATATAACCAGCTAAGTCTACATGAGCCCTTCAAGAACTGTTTCTCAGTTTGCTATAGCCTTGTGGGTCTCCTGGATGCAAGACCCATTGGCTTTCAAAGCTACATGTTTTAGGGGCTTGTCTCTCAGATGCAGGTTCTAAAAGTTGGGTTGTCAGATGTGGGGTTCAAACCCTTCACTCCTCAGGGAGAAGCTGGGAATTGTGAGTTCCCTCCTCACTGTGAGTCACTCCATGAGGGGTGGGGTTTATGGCAAGATTGTGTCTCAGCCTCTTCTACCCACTTCAGTGTGGGTTTTCTTCTCATTTGTCCCATGTGTAGGAGTTGCTCAGCTAGTTTTTGGGTTTCTTTCAGATGAAATTGTTCCATACGTAATTGTAGATTTAGTGTGTCCATGGGAGGAGGTGAGTTCAGGATCCTACTACCTCACCATCTTGAACTGGAACAAGCTGAATAATTTCTTAATTGAAAATAAAAAGGACTTTTATAGTATCTTTCATAACTTTTTGTTATAAAATGTCTCATGAAATCCTTAATCTTTAACTGAAGTTTTTCTAAAAATAAATAAGAAATTAAGACCTGGCCAGAGAAGTGTGTTCCGCCTTGTCATTGGCCATGAATTCTCCTAAATGTCATTATATGTGTGTGTGTGTGCATGTGTGTTGCCTTTTAATAGGTTCAGAAACCCAAGCATTCTTCAGAACTACGTTTTGGGAAATATCGATGGTGGGTAAAGGCAGATTTAGAAGTAGGTCTGCATTCAAAATCATGTGAATGATACAATTCATAAGATAATCTTGAGAGATCTCAAGTAAAGTGTAAAAGTAAGAAAAACTGGGAGCTAAGATCATAGCTCCCCAAAGGAGAATAAGACATATTCACACACTCAGAAAACTTATCTTTCACCTGAAGCAACTAATATCCATCTAAGATTGGATTGATTATTACTGTGTGGTAGTTTTTTGTTTTTTTTTTTTTGGTGAGGAAGATTCACCCTGAGTTAACATCCATTAGCAATCTTCCTCTTCTTTCGCTTGAGGAAGATTAGCCCTGATCTAACATCTGTGCCAGTCTCCCTCTATTTTGTGTGTGGGATGCCTCCACAGCATAGCTGGTGAGTGAAGTATGTCTGCACCTGGGATCTGAACTACGAACCAGGGCCACCAAAGTGGAGCACGTGGAACCCCAACCACTCGGCCACAGGCCCAGCCCCATTACTGTGTGTTTTTAACCATTATTTCAGTCCTACATTGCTTTACTGATTATTTGCTATGTATCACTAAACTCTTTTTAAATGTCTATTAAACGAGCTCTACATATCAGGCATTGTGATAAGTTCTAGGAACTCAAACTTGATGAGGACAATGTCATGCATGTGGTTATGGAGACACACACTTGTAAAATATAAGGTGTCTGTCAGATTAGGTGAGTATACCCTAAGACTGTTAGGTGTTTGGCCTGGAGCTCAGGAACAGGCCTAGTTGGAGAGAGATTTGGGGGTTATTGATGCAAGGAAGTTTTTGAAGCCATAATTGTGGAAGAAATTGACTAATCAGAGTGCATAGAATGAGAAGAGAGGAAGACTAAATATGAAAACGTAGGAAGTAACTATTAAGGGGTGAGCAGAAAAGGTATCTAAAAGCAAGTATTAAAGGAGTCAGCTTAGCAGGGCCAGCTGAGAGCATGGTCACACAAGGTAAGGAAGATAGTTTTAAGAAGAAAGAGGAAGTTAATAGTGGCAGATGCTGTAGAGAGTAAAGAAAGTGAACACTAAATATCCATTGGATTTGGGTAGTGGAGGCTATTAATTGCCCTAGAGCAGTTTGGATGCTGTGCCAGCACCCAAAACTAGCCTCCAGCAATCTCCAGCAATTTCCAGCAATTTGAGGAGTAAAATCAGACAAGAAATTACAGTCATGCACCATATAACAACTTTTTGGTTAACTACGGACCACATATACAACAGTGGTCTCATAAGATTAGTACCATATAGCCTACCTGTGTAGTAGGCTGTACCATCTAGGTTTGTGTAAATACACTCTATGATGTTCACACAATGATGAAATCACCTAACAACACATTTCTCAGAATGTATCCCCATCATTAAGAGATGTATGACTATAATGATAACGAGCACGAATTATACTCCTAAAAGACTGCACTGTGAAAAGAATAATATAGACTGTATAACTAATGGGGAAACTGAGTTTAAGGGAATGTTTTAGTTGTGTGTTTGTTTTAATTGCATGTTCTATACTAAATATGGAAACATTTAAACATCAGGTATTTGTGCCAGGACAAGGTGAATTGAATAGAAAGGACAGACAAAGTACTGATGATAAAACGTGGTCCTGGATCAGGTACAGTATATGGGATCATTTTCCAGAGGATCACAAGTAGAATTAGGCATGAGAGTAGTGTTCTCACTGAAACAGTATCAGTCACTTAAGGTACTGAAGCATACTCTGTTTTCTGAAAGACTGTGCAAAATCTACGTGAGACACTCAGGAAGTCTTTGGTCATGGAAAGTTAGTTTCAGCATTGGAAACATATTACTTCCTCCCCCTACATCCCAAGCAAAATGAATATTCATTGACATATGAATGTATATTGCTGCTTTGTGCAGAGTTGTTTAGTTGTAAGAGAAACCGCATGGCACACGCAACCTAAAATATTTTCTATCAGGCCCTGTAGGGAAAAGGGTTGCTAACTCTTGATCTTAGCAAACCTTACAAAACTTAATATTAACAGTAGCATCGTGGTGATGAACCTGACCTCTATTGTTCATTGTGGGTTTTTTTTCATATCTTATATACTACATCTATTTCAGCATTGGCAAGATTTCCCTCATTGCTGGCTCCCTAAAACCGAACTGAATATTTCTATAATCCCAGGTCTTTAAACAGAAAGCTATTTATCATGGGTGATATTGAAAGTAGAAATTAGAATTACTAACCATTTATACATAAATTCAGCAAATATTTTTTGAGCACCTACTGTGTGTCAGGCACTGTCATCAACACAGGAAAAAGATTGTAAACAATAATAAATCCCTACCCTCTTATACCCTGGTTGGTGAATATTTTCCATAGTATAGTCAGGAAGAGCCTTTGAGGAGGTAATATATGTGTAGAGACGTTGTCAAAGTAAGGGATCCAGTGAACCTTATGAATACTTGGAGGAAAAGCATTCTCCCATATTTCTCTCTTTTTTTTTTAGTTCAAGGAAGAATACTCTCATAATTTGGTTGTCCTCCCATAGCACAGTTGAAATTAGCTTTAAATCTTGTACTCCGATCAAACAGCTTCAGCCAAAGAAGTGAGATGAACAGGGTTGCTTGAGTATGGACCCAGTCTCTCATTATGTTCCAATTGCCCCAAAGGAAGCTATATTAGAAGCAACTCCTCTCTAGTCTACAAGGACTTACTATAATAAGAGGTTTAATTTATTTGTTTATACTTTTGTGTTAAAAAATTATCTAGAGTAAAATGTCTAGTTCTAGGGTATAAAATTGGATGAGATTTGAGAAATATATAAGCCTATGTAATTAAGATCATGCTACAAAACATCACTGCAGAAACTTCTCTCAAGCCCCTTTTCAGACAATGCCCAGCCTTCATAGGCAAGCACCAATCTGATTTCCATCACCATAGATAAATTTTGCCTGTTCTTATACTTCTTGTTAATGGAATTATGCAGTTTGTGCCTTTTTGTATCACTTTGCTTCTCCTTGATGTATTTTAAAAAAATATTTATCACATTGCATCAATACTTATATTTTATACTGCTTAGTAGTATTTATTATATGGATATAAAAAATTTTATTTATATTTCTTATTGAGATAGAATAAACATATTGTGTAAGTTTGAGGTATACAACAAGTTGGTTTGATATATTCATATATCACAATATGATTACTGTAGTAGCATTAGCTAATACCTTTATTACATTACATAATTATCATTTCTTTTTTGTGTTGAGAACAATTAAGATCTAGTCTCTTAGTAACTTGGAATTTTATAATACAGTATTATTGACTATAATCACCATATTGTGCATTAGATTTCCAGAACTTATTTATCTGTTAGTTGCAAGTTTGTACTCTTTAACTATGCCTCCGCAATTCCCCAACCCTCAACCCTTGATAACCACCAAACTACTGTCTGATTTTACAAATTCAGATTTTTAGATTCCACATATAAGTGATATCATACAGTATTTGTCTTTCTCTATTTGACTTATCTTACTTAGCATAATGTCCTCAAGGCCATCCACAGTATTGCAAATAGCAGGATTTCCTCCTTATTCAATGTAGAATAATAATCGATTCAAGGTATATCATTTTTTTTTTGTTTTTGCGAAGAAGATTAGCCCTGAACTAACATCCGATGCCAATCCTCCTCTTTTTGCTGAGGAAGATTGGCCCTGGGCTAACATCCATGCCCATCTTCCTCTACTTTTGTGGGATGCCGACACAGCATGGTTTGACGAGCAGCGCATTGGTGCGTGCCTGGGATCCGAACCTGTGAACCCCGGGCCACTGAAGCAGAGCATGCACACTTAACCACTACGCCACTGGGCCAGCCCCAAGGCATATAGGTTTTCATAGTAGTCTCTCCTTTGTATTTCTACAAAGTCTAATACTTTATACATCTGTGGTATCAGTTGTAATGTCTTCTCTTTAATTTCTGATTTTATTTATTTGAATATTTTCTTTTCTTTTCTTAGCTGCTCTAGCTAAAGTTTAGTAAATTTTGTTAATCTTTTCAAAAAACCAGCTCGTATTTTCATTGATCCTTTCTGTTGATTTTCTGGTCTCTATTTCATTTATTTCTGCTCTGATCTTTGTTATTTCCTTCTTGCTGCTAACTTTGACTTAATTCTTCTTTTTCTAGTTTCTTAAGGTGTAAAGAGACATTGTTTATTTAAGATCTTTCTTGTTTCTTAATGTAGGCATTTATAAGTATAAATTTCCCTGTTAGAACTGCTTTTGCAGCATCTCATAGGTTTTGATATTTTGTGCTTCCATTTTCATTAGCTTCAAGATATTTCTTTATTTCTCTTTTGATTTCTTCTTTGACCCATTGGTTTTTCAGGAACATGTGGTTTAATCTACACATATATGAGAATTTGTTACAAAAACTGTAATAAGAGAAAAAAAAGGTCATCATATAATGACAAAGGGGATCAATTCATCAGGAGGCTATAACAATTGTTAACATATATGTAAGGACTTGCTACCATCATTTTGTTAAAAGCTTTCTAATTGTTTTGTGTTGTTTTAGTTCCTTTCTTCCTCTCTTGCTGTCTTTCTTTGCTGGTTGATTTTCGGGGTGATATGCTTTGATTCTTTTCTCTTTATCATTTGTGTATCTATTATAGGTTTTTGTTCTGTGGTTACCATGAGGCTTTCATAAAACATCTTACAGTTATAACCATGTATTTTAAGCTGAAAACAACGTAACTATAATTGCATAAGAAAGCTCTAACCATTTACTTACACCCCTCCAATTTATGTTGATGTCCCAATTTACATCATTTTATATTGTGTGTCCATTAACATAATATTGTTGCTATAGTTATTTTATTTTTAAAATTTTGTGAGGAAGATCATCACTGAGCTAACATTTGTGCCAATCTTCCTCTATTTTATATATGGGATGCCACCACAGCATGGCTTGATGAGCAGTGCATAGGTCCACACCCAGAATCTGAACTCATGAACCCTGGGCCTCTGAAGCAGAGAACACGAACTTAACCACTATGTCACCAGGCCGGCCCCTGCTATGGTTATTTTTTAACACTTGTGTCTCTTAACCTAAATGCTAGATTTCAAAGTGATTTACATGCCATCATTTCAGTATTAGGGTATTTTTAATTTGAGTATATATTCACCTTTAAGAGAAAATTTTATATTTTCATATACTAATTAGCATCCTTTTGTTTCAGCTTGAAGAACTTGCTTTGGCATTTTTTGTAGGGTAGATAACAGTAGTGATAAATTCCCTCAGGTTTTGTTTGTCTAGGAAGGTCCTTATCTTTCCTTCATTTCTAAATGACAGCTTTCCTGGGTAAAATATTCTTTACTGGCAGTTTTTAACTTTAAGTGCTTTGAATATACCATCCCACTCTGTCCTGGTCTGCAAGGTTTCTGCTCAGAAATGCTGATAGCCTTATGAGGATTACCTTGTATGCGATGAATCTTTTTTGTCTGCTGCTTTCAAAATTCTCTCTTTGTCTTTGATTTTTGTGAGCTTGATTATAATGTGACTCAGTGAAGATCTCTTTGAGTTGAATCTGTTTGGGCATCTTTGAGCTTCCTGTACCTGGGTGGCCATATCTCCCCCCCAGATTTGGGAAGTTTTCAGCCATTACTTCTTTAAGTAAGATTTCTGTTCCTTTCTCTCTCTCTTTTTGGGACTCCCATAATGTGGATATTGTTTCTTTTGATCATGTTCCACAGTTCACGTGGGCTTTCCTCTCTCTTTTTCATTCTATTTTCTTTATTCTCCTCTGATTGGATAATATCAAGAGATCTGTCATCAAGCCCACAGATTCTTTCTTCTGCCTTGTTGATGTTGCTATTGAAGCTATCTATTGCATTTTTCATTTTATCCATTGTATTCTTCATGTCCAGAATTTGTTTGGTTCCTTTTTATGATTTCTATATCTTTGTTGAACTTATTTTATTCATCTATTGTCTTCCTGAGTTCATTGATTTGTCTGTCTGTATCTTGCTAAGCTTCCTCAATATAATTATTTTGAATTGTTTGTCAGATAACTTGTAGATCTCCATTTCTTTGGGTCAATAAATGGAATATTATTGTGTTCTCTTGGTAATGTTGTTTCCTTGCTTTTTTGTGTTTAAAGTAGCTTTGCATTGATGTCTGCATATTTGAAGGTCAAGTAACCTCTTCCAGTCTTTTTGGACCAGCTTCAGTGAGGAAAGACTCTCACCTGGAGGTGGCTATAAGGGTGCCAACTGAGTGGGATTCAGTATCTTTGGGTCCTGAGAAGGCACAGTGGCATATTCTCCTTGCCACTCTTTTGGCTAAGGTTGACATTGGTCAGACTGTGGGATTCTTCTCTGATCAAGACTACAGAGGACCTGCAGGTGGCAATGGCAGCTAGGGGTAGTGAGATCTTCAGAGGCCAGGGCTGCTGGGGTCTTACTGTTCTCTTTTTTTTTTTTTTGCCCATGAGAGGAAGTTCTAGCCAAGGGGATCATTCTTGGCACCTGTTCTGGTGTGCTGGCACTCAGACCAATATTAGAACCAGGTTCCTAGGATCAGATGCACATAGAACTACTACAGGGCATGGGTCCTGTAGCACAGGTTCACTTGCTGCAGCTGTGGCACTGGTGTCTGTTGTGAATGGGTGTGTGCAGGTATCCCATGGCACCAGTAACTAGGACTCAGGGGCTCACTGCTGAGACTTCAGCTGGTGTGTGTGGGGGGGTACCCAGCAGCATTAATAGACCCTGGGATGAAAAGGTACAGCAGTGACTTGGGCCTGGGGGGCAGGGTGCAGTAGTAGCACAGCCTATGGATGGTGGGTCAAAGTCCCAACTCTCGCCCCAGGGGGCAGCCACAGAATAGCAGGAGCATGACTCCAGTGGTGATCTATTAAAGCTATGTGTTGGGACCCAGGGAGCTGGGCTAAGAGCAGTGGCAGTATGGCCCTGTCAATGATGGTACAGAGCCTTGTTCTTAGAGCTGAGGGGCAGCTCAAACAATGATTGGTCAGAGCCACAACCTATGACCCAGGGAGTGGGGTTCAGCACAGTTAGTAGCATGATCTCAACAATGAAGGGTCAGAGATGTGGCCTGGGGTCCAGGGATGGGGCTCAGTTCAGTGGCAGCCTGGTTCCAGGATTGATGGGTCAGAGCCACAACCTGAAACCCAGGAAGCAGGGCTCACGGCAGTGGTAGCACCCCTGGCAATGATGGTTTAGAGCCTTCATACAGAAGGGGTGAACCTCAGGGCAGCAGCAGCTCAGTCCCAGCAATGATGGGTCAGAGCCTTGACCTACCAAAGGGGGGCGGGGCTCAGGGTAGCTGTAGCACCTGTAGCAATGGCTATTCAGAGCCGAAACCTAGAAACCAGTGGGTGGGGCTCAGGGCAGCAGCAATGCCCCTGTCAATGACAATTCAGAGCTGTGGTCTTGAACCCAGAGGGTGGGGCTCAGTGTGACAGCAGCACAGCCCTGATAGTGGTGGTCAAAGCATGACTTGGGACCCAGGGAGTGGGGCTCAGGGCAGTAGCAGTGCCCCTGGCAATGATGATTGAGAACTGCAACCTAGACCGTGCAGCAGCAACAGCATGTTCTGATAATGGCAACCAAAGCACAACTGGGGACTCTGAAGGCAGTGCTCAGGGCAGCAGAGGCTGTTCCAGTAATGGTGATATAAAGTTGCAACCTGGGGCCAGGGGTGGGCAAAGAGCAGTGGCAGCTCCAGTCTCACATATGATGAGGTGCTCTGACACCTGATCCCTGAGATTGGGGCGCAGCAGTCATTGTGGCCTCTGAGGGCAAGTGTCACTTCAGCAACAGCTCCAGCCTCTGGGAGTAGAAGCAGGGCAGGGAGTGCTCTGGGCTGCTTTTCAGCTGAGATCAGTGGCAGTGAAGACTGTGGGAGACTTCTGTGGTAAAGGCAACAAACGCACTTCACCACAGTGGTGATGCTTGCTAGGGTTCTCCTGTTCTCTTTCTCCCCATGTGGTGAACTTCCTCCGAGGGGATTTCTGCTGGTGCCCAGCTGCTCCTGACTGGGGTATGGGCTGATGCAGGAAAAATGCTTCCTATACTTTTCTAGGTGACCATCGTCCATTTTGGAGCTCTGCAGGGTTTTTACTCCTTTGTAATCCAGACCCTCCCTGAGCGGTTTTCTTTGGTTTGTAGTTGTTTACTTACTGTTTTTTTGTGTTTTTGTGGGAGAGAAGAGCATTGGGACCTCTAGCCCTCCATCTTGCTGACTTTACTCTTATACCATAATTTTTTTTAAATCCATTCTTCTTTGGTTGTATCTTTGGCTTGTGTCCAGTTTAGGACTATTATGAAGAAAGCTGCTGGAAACATTTTTTGAAAATCTTTTTGTGCATACATGTTTTTATTTCTCTTGGTTCAAAATTGAGAACAAATACTCTGGGTCATAGGTTTGATGTGTATTTAACTTGATAAGAAGACATCAAACTGTTTCCCAAAGTAGTTGTACCATTTTGCACACCCAGTAACAATGTTTGAGAGTTCATATTGCATCACATCCTCACCAACATTTGGCATTGCTTGTCATTTCAGTCAGTTGGAAATGGTCATTATGGTTTTAATATGCGTTGTCCTGATGACTAATGACGTTGAGCAGTTTTTGCTCTTATTGGCTATTTGTATATATACTTTTGAAAAAGGTCTAAGACTTTGTCCATTTTACTTGGCTTGCTTCTTTTATTACTGATTTGTGTGAGTTCTTTGTGTATTCCGGATAAAGAAACTCTGTCAGATAAAGGAATTGTAAATCTTTGCTTCAACTCTGTGTCTGGCTTTTTCATTTTATTTAATGATACATATTTTATGAGCGACAGTTTTTACTTTTGATAAGGTCCAATTTATCAACATTTTGTCTTTTATGGTAAGTTGTTTTTGTGTTATTGCTAAGAGATCTTTGCCTATGCCAGCACATAAATATATTCTCTTAAGGTTTTTTCTAGAAATATTCTAGTTTTGGCTTTTGTATTTAGGTCTATCATCTCAAACAAATTTTTGTTTATTGTGTGAAATAGAGGTTTATATTTTTGTTGTTTTGTTTTTGTGTTTTCAGTTGTTGAAGAAACGTTTGTTGAAAAGATTATTCCTCTTTGAATTGTCTTGGCAGTTTTGTTGAAATTCAATTGACCATATATGTGTAGGTTTATTTCTAAACTCTTTATTCTGTTCCTTTGATCTGTTTGACTATCCATTCATCAGTACAACACTTGTGTTAATTGCTGCAGATTTATAGTAAGTCTTGAAATCAGGTAGTGAAAGTCTTCTAACATTATTCTTCTTTCTCAGAATTGTTTGACTATTTTAGGTTCTTTGCATTTCCGTATCAATTTTACAAGTAGTCTGTCACTTTCTACAAAAACAAATTATGTAGGAATTTTTCTTAGAATTCCATTAAATCTAGAGTTTAGCAATAACTTAGGAGCATTGAGTCTTCTAGTCTATAACCATTGCATATCTCTCCATTTATTTTGGTTTCTTTTTTTTTTTTTTTTTTTTTGGTGAGGAGGCTTGGCCGTGAGCTAACATCTGTTGCCAATCTTTCTCTTTTTGCTGAGAAAGATTGGTCCCAGACTAACATTTGTGCCAGTCGTCCTCTATTTTGTATATGAGATGTCTCCACAGCATGGCTTGATGAGTGGCACATCGGTCTGCGCCCAGGATCCAAACCTGTGAACCCTGGGCCACTGAAGCGGAGCTCGCAAACTTAGCCACTACTCCTTTGGGCTGGCCCCTATTTTGGTTTCTTTTATTTCTCTCAACAATGTACTGTAATTTTCCATGTATAGATCTTGTACATCTTTTGTTAAATGTATCATTAAATATTTTATGTTGTTGGTGTTATAATGAATGGTTTTAATTTCATTTTACAATTTTTGTTGATATTAAATAGAATTACAATTTACTTTTTTATATAAATTTTATATTCTATACCTTGCTAAAATCACATATTAGTTCAAAGCGGTATTTCTAGTGTCTTTGTTATTTTCTATAGCAGCAATTGTATCTGTGAATAAAAAATTTCTTACCACTTCCTTTCCAATCTTCAAGATTTTAATTTATTTCTCAAAGTAACTGTGAAGGAGATTTTGTGTGCCAAACTTGGAAATTTTGGCACACAAAATTTTGGTCTACATAATTTTGCCCGTATTCCACAGTTCAGTGACACTCCACTCCTACTGAACTCCACCTTCCTGAGGTGAAAAAAAAACACTTCCACCTGTGGACAATATCTTTGGCCTGTGGCCCTGGAGTTGAATCCTGCTGGTGATCTTCCCTTTCTGACCACTTGCCCTTTGGATTTGAGACTAGCTTAGTTAGTCTCAACAATTGTGCAAGTCAGTTCCTTGTAATCAAACAATATATAATCTCTTATAAAACTACAGTCTCCTACTGATTCTGCTTCTCTGGTTGAACCTTGACTGCCACAGGTTTTAGATATTTTTTCCATAACTAATTTTATAATTTATGAAATAAATTGTTCTAATGCACTGCTATTATTTGAGGTAGCTCTAAAACAAAATCTATGTATGTGTGCTTGAAAAATTATCAGTTTAATGCCTGCTACCTAAATTTTTTATCACAATGTCTAGGAAGACTCTTAACTTGAAAAAAAATTCTGTCAACTCTTTTTGGCAACATCTACATTTGTCCACATTGTTTGTATCTTTTTTTAAAAAAATTATTAATACATCCAGCTCCATAAATCAGTCTACTCCATACATGTTAGAATTTGGATATTATGTTAATACATGTTCTGCAATTTATGGGAAATATCTCAAGAAATCTTGAGAATGAAATGTACATATATATCATTAAAATTAATTAAAAAATTTTAAACTGATATTTGCTTTTTTACCTATATTAAGCACTATAATTTTGGCCTTAACATATAAAGATTTGATTTCCATTTCTTTCTACATACAGTATTTTTCTGTTGCTGCCTCTTAGTCTCATTATCTATTTTTCAATGTTTTTCCAGATTCACTCTGATATGTCTATTCCCTTAACCTCTGTAATTTCTTTTTTCCTTTTTTTTCTGAGATTTATTCTATCTTTATGGTGTGTTCTGTTGCTTATGGGGTGAAAATAATTATGTCTTCAGAAGCGTAAACATTCAATTGCACCCATTTATGCATTCCAAAATAACTTAATTAGTTAGCTAGAGTGGGAAGGCAAAGTTACTTCAGAACTGTTAATGCTCATTTGCTCTGCGTGTGGCCTCTTTGTATGTATAGCCTGTGGTAGTTTGAAAGTGAATTATAAGCATAGGAAATAGTAAGAAGGCGGCAATGAAAAGATGAACCTCACTCCCAATATACCTTTTAACTAAACACATTTTCAAGAAAATGATAGTTATGCCTCTTTGCATCTCTCTACTTCTTCCGAATGGGAATTCCAACAAGAGATTATCATCTTACAGGGTTCCTGATTTCATATATATATTGCATTAATTTTATTTTTATTTTTTCTTTCAGTTTTATTGAGATATTTGACACACTGCACTAAGTTTAAGGTGTACATTATAATAACTCAACTTACATATATTAAGAAATGATTACCAAATGAGTTAGTTAGCATTCATCACCTCGAACAGATTAAAAAAAAGAAAAAAATTTTTTTTCCTTCTGATGAGAATTCTTAGCAATGTTCAAATATACCACACAGTGCTGTTAACTATAGTCATCATGTTGTATATTACAACTGCAGTAAACTTGTCTTATTACTGGAGGTTTTTACCTCAACCACCTTTATCCAGTTCCCTCACTCCTTGCCTCTGGTAACTACAAATCTGATCTATTTTTCTATGAAGTTTGGTTTCTTTAGATTCCACATATAAGTGAGTATTTGTGTTTTTCTATCTGACTTATTTCACTTAGCATAGTGTCCTCAAGGTCCATCCATGCTATCTCAAATGGCAGGATATCCTTCTTTTTCATAGCTGAATAACGTTTGGTTGGATATATATACCAGATTTTCTTTATCCATTCATCTGTCAATAGACACTTGGGTTGTTTCCATGTCTTGGCTATTGTAAATAATGCTGCAATGAATATGGGGGTACAGATATCTCTTCAACATAGTGATTTTGCCTCCTTTAGATATATACCCAGAAGTGAAATTGCTAGATCATATCTTAGTTCTACTTTTAATTTTTTGAGAAATTTCCATACTGTTTTCAATAATGGCTGTATCGATTTACAATCTCACCAACAGTGCACAGGGTTCCCTTTACTCCACATCTTCACCAGGATTTGTTATCTCTTTTCTTTTTGATGATAGCTATTCTGACAGGCATGAGGTAATATCTCATTGTGATTTTGATTTGCATTTTCAGAATGATTATTGATGTTCGGCAGCTTTTCATGTACCTGTTGGCCATTTAGATATTTTCTTTGGAAAAATGACTATTTGGGTAGTTTGCCCATTTTTTTCATTGAATTATTATTTATTCATTTAATTATTTATTTTTTGCTATTGAGTTGTATGAACCCTTTATATATTTTGATATTAACCCTTTTCAAATGTATGATTTGCAAATGTTTTTTCCCATTCCATAGGTTGTCTTTTCATTTTCTCGAATGTTTCTTTTGCTGGGCAAAAGTTTTTTAGTTTGATGTGGTCCCACTTGTTTCTTTTTGATTTTGTTGCTTGTGCTTTAGATGTCACATACAAAAAATTATTGCCAAGATTCATGTTAAGGAGATTTTTTCCTATGATTTCTTCCAGAAATTTTATGCTTTAAGGTCTTACATTTAGATTTTTAATCCATTTGAAGTTTATTTTTGTGAGTGGTGTAGGATAGGGGTCTAGTTTCATTCATTTACATGTGAATATCCAATTTTTCCAGCACCATTTATTGAAGAGACTGTCTTTTGTCCATTGAATATTCTTGGCTCTCTTGTCAAGTAGTAGTTTATCATAATACTTGGGTTTATTTCTGGACTCGTGATTCTGTTCCATTGATCTATGTGTCTGTTTTTATGCAAATACCATATTGTTTTATTATAGATTTGTAATATGGCTTGAAATCAGGAAGTATGATGCCTCCCATTCTGTTCTTTCTCAAGAATGCTTTGGCTATTCAGGGTCTTTTGTGGTTCCATAAAAATTTTAGGTTTGTTTTTACTATTTCTGTAAAAACTGCCATTGGAATCTTGATAGGGATTGCTTTGAATCTATAGATGGCTTTGATAGTATGGATATTTTAACAATATTAATTCTTCCAATCTATGAACATGGGATATATTTTCATTTATTTGTGTCTTTTTTAATTTCTTTCATCAATGGCTTGTAGTTTTCAGTGTACAGGTCTTTCACCTCCTTGGTTAAATTTATTTCTAAATATTTTATTGTTTTTGACGTATTATAAGTGGGATTATATTCTTTATTTCTTTTGCAGATAATTCAACGTTACTGTATACAAACTCTACTGTTTTTTGTATGTTAATTTTATATCTTGCAAGTTTATTGAATTCTTTGATTAGATATAACACTTTTGTGGCATTTTAGGATTTTCTCTATATAAAGTCATGTCATCTACAAATAGACACAGTTTTTCCTCTTCTTTTCCAGTTCTGGTACTTTTTATTTCTTTTTCTTGCCTGATTGCTCTGGCTTGGAATTCCACTATTATATTGAAATAGGAACGTTGAGAGTGGGCATCCTTCTCTTGTTTCTGATCTTAGAGGAAAAGATTTTAACCTTTCACCATACAGTGTGATATTAGCTGTGGGCTTATCATACATGGCATTCATTATGTTGAGGTACGTTCCTTCTATACCTAATTTGTTGAGAGTTTTAATCATGAGTAGACGTTGAATTTTGTCAAATGCTTTTTCTGAATCTACTGAAATGATCACATGATTTTTTTCTTTCATTCCTTGTGATGTATCACATTTATTGATTTGTGTGTGTTGAACCATCCTTGCATTCCAGGGATAAATTCCACTTGATCTTGGTGAATGATCATTTTTACTTGCTGCTGAATTTGGTTTGCAAGTGTTTTATTGAGAATTTTTGCATCTTTACTCATCAGGGATATTGGCCTGTAGTTTTCTTTCCTTGTAGTAATCTTTTCTGGCTTTGGTATCAGGGTAATTCTTTCCTCGTAAAATGAGTTTGGGAATGTCTCCTCCTTTCCAATTTTTTGGAAGAGTTTGAGAAAGAGTGACATAAATTCTTCTTTAAAATTTGGTAAAATTCATCAGTGAAGCCATCTGGTCCTGGGGTTTTCTTTGTAGGGAGATTTTGGTTACTGACTCAACCTCCTTACTAGTAATTGGTCTGTTCAGATTATCTATTTCTTCATGATTCAGTCTTGATAGATTGTATGTTTCTAAAAATTCATTCATTTCTTCTATGTTGTCCAATTTGTTGACATATAGTTGTTCTGTTATGATTCTTTCTATTTCTGTGGTACCAGTTGTAATGTCTCCTCTTTTATTTATAATTTTGTTGGTTTGGGCCCCCTTCACTTTTTTCCTTGATTACTCTAGCTAAAGGTTTGCCAATTTTGTTTATCTTTTCAAAATCCAGCTCTTAGTTTTATTAATCTTTTCTATTATATTCTTGTCTCTATTGCATTTATTTCTCTCTAATCTATATTATTTCCTTCCTTCTGCTCACTTGGGGTTTAGTTTGTTCTTTTTTTCTAGTTTCTTGAAATATAAAATGAGTTTATTTAATATTTAAGATCTTTCCATTTTCTTGATATATGTGTTTATCACCATGAACTTCTGGTTAGAACTGCTTTTGCTGCATCCCATAAGTTTTGTATGTTGTGTTTTCATATTTGTTTAACTCAAGAAATTTTTTAATTTTTCTTTTAATTTTTCTTTTGATCCATTGGTTGTTCAGGAGACTGTTGTTTAATTTCCAAATATTTGTGAGTTTTACATTTTTCCTCCTGTTATTGATTTTAAGTTTCATACCATTGTGTTCAGAGAATATAGTTGGTATAATTTCAACTTTTTTGAATTTGCTAAGGCTTGTTTTGTGGCCTAATATATGATCTGTTTTAGAATATATTCCATGTGGACTTGAGAAGAATGTGTATTTTGCTTTTGTTGATAGAAGGTTCTGTATATGTCTGTTAGGTCTATTTGGTCTATAGTATTATTCAAATCTGTTGTTTCCTTATTGATTTTCTGTCTGAATAATCTATCTATTGTCTAGTTGGGGCATTAAAGTCCCCAACTATGTTTGTATTGCAGTTTATTTCTTCTTTTATTTCTGTTAGTGTTTGCTTTATATGTTATGTATATGTGTTCAAATGTTGGGTGTATAAATACTTACAATTGTTAAATTTTCTTAATTTTCTTGATGGATTGACCCTTTCATCATTATATAATGACCTTCTTTGTCTCTTTTAACCATTTTTAGTTGAAAGTCTGTTTTGACTGATGTAAGTATAGCTACCTCTTTTTTTTTTTTTGGTTACCCTTTGCTTGAAACATTTATGTTCATTCCTTTTCTCTCAGTCTATGTGTGCTTCACTCTCAGTCTATGTGTGTCTTTAAAGCTAAAGTGTGTCTCTTGTAGGCAGCATATTGGTAAATCTTGTTTGCTTGTTTTTTTAATCCAGTTGGCCATTTTATGTCTTTTTGTTTGTTTGGAGAATTTAATCCATTATATTTAAAGCAACTATTGATAGGTAAGAACTTACTATCGCCATTTTGTTAATTATTTTCTCACTGTTTTGTAGATCCATTGTTTCTTGCTTCTTATCCTGCAGTTTTCTTTTGTGATTTGATGACTTTTTGTATCAGTATGCTTTAAATTCTTTATCATGATTTTTTGTGTAACTACGAAAGATTTTTCCTTTGAGGTTATCATGAGACTTACATAAAATATCTTATAATTATAGCACCCTCTTTTAAGCTGATAACAACTTAATTTTGATAGCATTTATAAACTTTAAACTTTTACTTCTCCTCCCCCTCATTTTAGGTTGTTGATGTTACTGTTTACATATTTTATATTGTGTATCCAATAACAGATTATTATAGTTATGGTTAATTTTTTTGTGTGTGAGGAAGATTAGCCCTGAGCTAACATCCGATGCCAATCCTCCTCTTTTTGCTGAGGAAGATTGACCCTGGGCTAACATCAATGCCCATCTTCCTCTACTTTATATGGGCTGCTGCCACAGCATGGCTTGACAAGCGGTGCATCAGTGCGTGCCCAGGATATGAACCTGTGAAACCCGGGCAGCCAAAGCGGAGCGTGCACACTTAACTGCTATGCTACTGGGCCGGTCCCTAGTTATAGTTATTTTTAATACATTATTTTTAACTTTTAAACTAGAGTTGTAAGTGAATTATGAACTACCATTACACATTACAGAATCTGGCTTGGCTATATATTTAGCATTACCAGTGGGTTTTATACTACCTTTGTATGTTTTTACAATGTTAATTAGTGTCCTTTTACTTCCACTCAAAGAACTCCCTGTAGCATTTCTGGTAAAGCAGGTCTGGTGGTAAAGAACTCCCTCAGCTTTTGTTTGTTTGGGAAAGTCTTTATCTCGCCTTCATTTCTAAAGAACAGCTTTGCCAGACATAATATTCTTGGCTGAAAGTTTTTTCTTTCAATATTTTGAATATATCATCCCATTTTCTCTTGGCCTGAAAAGTTTCTGTTGAGAAATCTGCCCATAGTCTTACGGAGCTTCCCTTCTATGTAACTTGTCACTTTTATTTTGCTGCTTTAAAATTCTTTTTTGGGCTTTGACTTTTGACGATTTAAGTATAATGTGTCTTAGTTTTTCCTATTCGTTTTCAACCTATTTGGGGTGTTTGGGCCTCATGGATCTCAATGTCCATTTCTCTACTCAGGTTTGGGAAGTTCAGCCATTATTGCTTTAAATATACTTTCTGTTTCTTTCTCTTTCTCTTATCCTTCTGAGAATATTTTTTTCCCTTAAGGTGAAATTTTTTTCTTTTAATGGTGTTCCATAAGTCCTGTAGGCTTTCTTCAGTATTTTTCATTTTTTTTTCTTATTGCTCCTCTGACAGGGTTATTTCAAACATCCTGTCTTCTAGGTCACTGAGTCTTCTGCATGGTTGAGTCTGCTATTGAAGCTCTCTATTGAATTCTTCATTTCAGTCATTGTATTTTTGAGCTTTTGGATTTCTGTTTGTTTTGTTTATTTTTTTGATGGTTTCTATTTCTTTGTTGAACTCATTTTCTTCATACATTGTTTTGCTAAATTTGTTCAGTTGTCAGTCTGTGTTCTTGTAGTTCACTAAACTGTAACAGGATTATTCTGAATTCTTTGTCTGAAAGTTCATAGATCTTCATTTCTTTAGGGTCACTTATTGGATATTTCTTAGTTTCCTTTAGTGGTGTCATGTTTACCTGATTTTTCATGGTCCTCGATTCTTACATTGTTATCTGTGCATTTGAGTAAGTGGTCTCCTCTTCCAGACTTCACAGGTTCACTTTGGCAGAGACAGTTCTTCACTAGTCTGCTCATCTTGTGGTTCTGGATTTGTCAGCTGGTAACACCCTTGGGCTGGTGGGGCTTGCTATCAGGGTCTATTTTTGGGTGAGGCCACTGCCCAAGCTGTGAGGTTGAGGGGAGGGTGACACTGACTGAGAACAGTTAGATAGGACTATTGCTTTGGTGTCCTGCTCAAGCAAGGCTGTAGGATGGACTCCACAGTTGCATGGGTTTTCTGGTCAGACTTCCTAGATGGTCAGGACTGGGTACTATACCCACCAGTAGACAGGGCTATAAATTAGCTTCCCTGCCCTGGTAGGGCAGCAGAATGGACCCCAAAGTCTGCATGGCTTGTTGTTATTTGGGAACCTGAATCAGGCAAGACTGTGCTCTGAATTCCCTGGCCAGATAGGGCCACCAGTTTTGCTCTGCAGACAGGGAAAGTCACAAGCTACGTCTTCCTTCAAGTGCCACTATAAACAGGGCTCTAGGATGGGCTATGCAGCTTCCTGTGTCCCCTGGTTATGTTCCCAGGTTGGGCCAGCTGAAGGCTGTATTCAGCAGTGGACAGGGCTACAAATTAGTTTCCCTGCTTGGGTAGTGGGCCCCTGTATGGACCCAAAGCCTCTAAGTCTCTTTTTCTGGGATCAAATTAGGTGGAATTGTATACCAAGTTCCCTGGCCTGACAGGCCAATGCCCTAGCTCTGCAGGTGGGTTGGGTCACAGGCTGGGCTCTCTGATCAAGTGCCACTGCAATTGGAGTTGCAGGATGGGCTACATAGATTCCCAGATGCTCTGGTTAGGTTTCCCCTTCAGGTTCGGCTAGATCTTGTTAAGCTTTGGACAGGACTATAAATTAGCTTCCCTGCCCAATTGGAACTGCAGAACAGGCTGTGGGGCCAGCAAGGCTCTTTCTTAGGGAATCAAATCAACAGAACTGCATGCTAAGCTCCCTGAACAGATCGGGGCTCCATCTTGGCTCTGTAGAGACGAGGACACTGGCCAGGCTTTCTGCTCAAGTACTGCTATAATCAGGGCTGCAGTGTGAGCTACCAAGGTTCCCAAAATTTCTGGTTAGGTCTTCTGGGTGACAAGGTTAGAGGCTGTATTCAGCAGGGGGGGCATGGCTACAGATTAACTTCCTTGCAGGGTTACAGGGGACAGGTATGCAGAATAGGCCCCACGTCTGGCAAGACTCTTGTTTGGGGAACTAATCAGACAGAATTGTGCACCACACTCTCTGGCTAGATGGGGTTGCCGGCTTGGCTCCCAGATGAGCAAAGCTGCTGGTAAGGCTTTCTGCTGCTGCTTGAGTGTTGCTGGGCCAAGTAGTTTCCCAGGTGCTTAGACAAGGCTTTCTGGTCAGGAGGAGCTGGGAGCTACCCACAGCAATGTGAGGGCCTATGAATTAGCTCAGCTGCCTGAGTAGAGTAGCAGAACAAGCTCCAAGGCCAGAAAGGCTCTTTGTTTGGGGTCTTGACTCAAGTAGAATCATGCCCCACATTCCCTAACCAAATAAGGCCACTCTTTGCTCTGCAGACAGTCAGCACTGCCTGCCAGGCTCTCTGCTTGAGTATTACTGGGCTAAGCAGCTTCCCAGGTATTCAGGTTTAGCTTCTTGGTTGGTTGGGGCTGGGAGCTACAGTCAGCAAAGGGTAGGGTTATGACTTAGCTCATCTCCCTGGGCAGAAGGGCAGACAAGTCTCCAGGTCTAGTGAAGCTCTTTGTTTGAGTTCCCAAATCAGGTAGAACTATACCCTGTCAAATTTCCTGGTAAGACTGTGCTGTCTTGGCTCTGCAGGTGAGCAAAGCCTCTGGTTGAGATTTTACTTGGGTGCTGCGGATAGGAACTCTGTCTGCCAAGATCTGAGTATCAGTTGCTGGAAGCCCCTCTCTGCTTCTCTGCCACAATCCAATTCCCAGTGGTAAATCCTTGCAGATTCTGCTGTGATCCCCATGAGTCAAGAACAGATTGGGCCTCCTGAGAAGTGATTCACAATGTTGGGGGAGCTGGATGTCCACCCTGGACTCTCTTTTTTCCACTGAGCCCCATCCATGCGGTACTACCCTTGTCTTGGGGAAGGGCAATTCGGTCAGAGTGTGGCTGTTCTTTTACCCTTCTAATGCAGTCTGTCTGTGTCTCTACGGTGCAAGGTGCTGCTTCAGCCTCATCCTTGTGTTCTAGGATTTTCACAGTGGTATCTTGTTCATGAATAGTTGTTAGTTGTTCTTGTAAGGGGGAGCAAATATGACTTATGTTGTCACCTTGGTGACGTCACTCCTATGTATTGCTTTAATTTTAATATGAGCCGTAGAAAAGTATTATTATGTTCATTTTGACAGTTAATTTTCCTGAGAGAGGGAAACATATAATCATGACATTTTGATATCTTTGGTAGCTTGAAATAAAGGTAAAATCTTTTAAGAAGCTTGAAGTAATTGTTAAAGGAAAATATGTATTTATTAAATGAAAAGTTAACTGAAATATAGGTCATAACTTTCCTTAAAAGTATTCTCTCTTATGTAGTTTTTCATTTCAAAGTTTAATTTGATAACCAATTAATTTTTAATTTCCCTGTTGATTAGTTCCCAATCAAACCCATCTTGACCAATCTTTAAGTCTCTTGGGCAATTTCTTTTACTTATCTAGGTCATGTTTTGCCCATCAATTAAAAAGGCAGAAGGACTAGATTAGCAATCTAAAACTGCGTTCCCCCAAACCACAAAGTTCAACAGAAATGCATCGTGTTCCACAAACATTTTATTTGCATTTCAAATGAAATTACACTATATCAGTTAACACTTAAATAAGTCAATAGACAAATTGGATACTAATTGACACACATTCATATTACCTATTAGTTAGACCTCGAAATAAAGCCATCACAGTGCATACATTTGAACATCATAAACACGTCTTTGATTTTGGAGGTAGGGATTTGGAACTTATCTTTTTAAAAATTCATGCCTGCAAATCTGCTTAGTGAAAACTGTTCAGGTAAGTACACTGATGTAAACACACATGCCACACACTCATGTAACTTCTAGGCAAGTGCATCTGCTATGCTCTTGCTCTTATAAAAACAAAATATACAATTGCAAATTAACATGTTATCAGATGATAGTACCATATAGTAGCTTTAATAGTAAAATCTAAACATTCTTCTCATCTAACTTTCAATTAATGAAAAAATAAATAACAGCCATTATGTGCCAGCTAGGGATTCTACTACTAAAAGAAAGAAAGCTTACTATATTTTTCATCAAACTTCCAAATTGAATTGAATTGAAGTGTATTTTGAAATTTCATAGAGAAGTGGGAAGGAAAGAAACAGAAAGAAAGATACAGAAAGATAGGAAGACAGAGCAATGGATAAAGGAGTAGAGGGATATAGGTAGAGGGAGAAAAACTAGTACTAATAGTAACTCTTTATCCTTATCAATAAGGATTTTCTCTATACTATGCAACTAAAGAAAATACAAAAGTAAGTCGGTTGCTGAGGCTGGCATCACACTAAAAGATGTAGCCGTATATTAGGTTTTAATTTGGAATGTTGCTGCCTGAAAGATGTGTTCATTTCTCCCAGCCTGTGGGATTTTTGCTTGAGAGAGCTATGTGGATGCAAGTACTAATTGCTAAATAGGGTTACACAAACTGAGAAAACATTTAATACTAACTTCAGAGTATTTCTGAAAGAAAAAATTAAACTAAACTAAATTATAAGCCAAACTGCTTAAAAGTGGTTTTGTATTCATATATGTCCTGGAACCTCTGGCGCAGTCTATAAATTGAATCATCAACATGAAAAGAGATGGAGAGCTGATCTTATACATTCAGGGAACAAGCCCTGTCTTGTCTTGGCCAAGTATGTTTATAGCATTGGAGCGTGAAACAAAATATAATTGGCGGGACCAACTCTAAGTTCTAATATCAGTGTCTCTGTCAGCTGGTGAAACAGCATGCAATCAATATCTCAGATTCTGATCAATTAGGTTTGTAACTTCTCCTTGACTGGGGCTAGTAAAGATGGAGGTGAACATAAAATAATAGGAGTTGGGCAGAAGAAATATTCTCTTCATCTCAACATATGACCATAATTTCAAATTTTTGAGTATCAAAGAAGCCTCACTTTTCTTACTGAATTTTTAAAATTTAATTCTTACTAAAACTAATCATTTATTATTATAAATATGGATGGTATTAAAGTGCTAATAAAAACAGAAATATCATCTGATTTCTCACCTTTCTTCACAAAAAAATCTAATCTTCAGAGAATGTTATTTTCAATTCTATTACCTGTTTATCATGGTATTTACTTCCATTCTTCTAAATACATACTAATACTGAGAAGTTTTAGATGTTATCTATTGCCTTTTACTGGAAAGGATGGGGGTTCAGTCCACTTATACCATAGTCCCTGTTTCACACACACTCCTCCATTATCAAAAATACAGGACTAATACAACATTGGATTAAGTCAGTATTCAGTGTTTATGTTCTCAAATCTATGTAAATATTGTCTTCAGCTGAGCCATAATGCATTTCATAATTAGATTTGCTTTCTACAACATATTTTTCTCCCTTCAGTTAATAACTGTCTTTAAAAAATATTTGCTTAGTTTTTATGCATTTATCACTAACTTGTTCCCAAACTCTTATATCGTTAAGTCTCCTCTAAATACGAAAATCAGTTTTGTTTTTGTCCTGGTGCTATGTGTCCTAGGAATGCTCCATTCTCTTGCTCTTAATTATACTTATTGGTCTATAGGCGAACCTGGGAATTTCCTTTTTTCTCTGCTTTATCAGATCTTCTGTTAGCTGGGACACTTGTTTTCCACAGTCTTGGACTACTCCTCCATTTTAATGAAACACTTTCTCCAATTGCTTCTTGAAAAAGGTGCCGTGGAGGAAAATTTCGTCATGTCCAAAGTGTCTTCACTGCCTGATTATATTTAATGTGTTTGCCTTAATATGGAATTCTTTACTGAAAATCAAATTTTCTCAGAATTGCTAAGGCATTGCCCTGTTTCTAATTTTTCTCATAAGCACCTAGTGAGGTCTGAGCAGAAGAACCAGTGAGTTCATATTTCCATTGTGCTTGAGGTCCTAGGGGTTCCCTACTTGCATGCTAGCCACCATTTGGCTACTAGCAATTTATTACATGTTTTTCTGAATTCTTCTTTCAGTTTGTACAGTGGCAGTGTCCTCCTCCCCCTACCATGTGTGAGCCAGAGTTCACGTCCCGTCTCACCCTGAGGGTCCCTGTCATTCCCTAGATTTCAGACTACTTGGCTGTCCTGAGACATCAGCTCTCTGATTGGCTCACAAAAAGTTATAATTTTTAGAATTATTTTTTGTTGCTGTTGTTAGAGTGGGCAAGAGGCTCTCTCCATCTTTCTACAGCCTAGGCAGAATCCAGAAAAAGCCCTGTTTTTAATTTTTTGAAAATTATATTTTGACAGAACTAATAAATTCTTGTTAACAAAATATAACATTTTGATTAAATTTGTAGGCTATATTGTCGTGTATGTGTTCATTTTAAAAATATAAGTGGAGGGAATGACTGATGTTATTTGAATAGATGCTTACAATATTAGGCGATAACTAAATTTTAAACTAAGGTACGTTAAATATATCTAAAGACTTTTAAAGATTAATGTTGTAAATATTGTAGTGCCACTCAAATTCAGGCCATGCAAATTCAGATCCAGTGTCTATAAATATTTTATATTTCTGGGTATTTTATTTTCCCCAAAGCATTGTCATGCTAGACAATTTTCACAGGTGCATTTGGGGAAGGAGGCTATTCCTAGGTACATACTTGTGAAAACACTGTAAGATCCTTCCTCAGAGGGACGTGGCTTACTCTTGAATCAAGGGTAAACTCAAACTCTGATCTGTGAGTGGGCTGGGGTCTGAGAAATCAGTGAGAACTCTTTAACGTCCATTGTGGTGACTCATGGCAGGATGAAGGTCACCTAAACAAGAATATTTTCTGTTGTACAGGCTAAGTAACATTTTAGTAGTCGGCTCATGAATTTCATTACAATGATCAATTAGGCACAGTTTCCTTTAAACCAAAGTATTCTCATTACCTTTATTCCTGCTATTCATTTATAGTATAACTTTTGTATAATTTAAATATATATATGAATATTAATATATATAGTATACAAACATATATGTTGTACCAGATATTTTCAGACAGGACAAAGCATGTTTGGGGGCTGGATTAGCAGCCCTTAGGGCTTAAAAGCCAGGCATGTTATTGCTGGGTTAGTGCACCTAACTAGAAATGAGTATCTGTTGCTGTACCAAAGCATGAAGTAGTGATTTCTGAAGCATTTCCTTACTTGGGATATTCCAATATTAGAAAACAGTTGTAAAAGTATTTCAGTTCATGTAAAGGAGCTATATATATATATATTGATATGCATATATAATAATAAAAGATAACTACAAATAATGATTTCTTTTGCTTTTTGCTTAAATTCAGTTTCCATAGAATTGACGTCCTTTCCCCCCACCCCAGGAACATAACTTTTCCTTATATAGAATCAACTGGAAAAGAACACGTAATCAGAAAGAGCAGTTAGCCAAAGACCCAATTTTAGTATGTTAATAACAAAAATAACCCAGGATAAAAAGATGAACTAATTTTAGGAGGAAATGGTGAACAAATTACTAAAAGCATGGAAATAAAATTTGTTTGCAATTATGCAAGCCTTGTGAATACATTATAGGTAACTTATTATTGTTTTCATTGTTTTGAATACCTTATTTCCATGGCAACCTCTGCATCACGATACATATGGTCCTTTAGAGATTTCAAAAATATCCTTGTAGAAAAATGCAAACTCTCTTAATGTTTTAAAATCCCAGGAGGCAAAAATGTGTTACAGCAAACTATCACAGTTTAAAATTACATTTAGCTTAATGTTTATAAATATTTAGTATCTATAGAAAATAAACTTTCTTTAGGAAAAAATAAGCACACATTTATATTTGACAGCTCCTTTTCATCTTAGCATGTTTCATGACACTAAGCTTAATACAAAATATGACAAATTATAATTATAATAATTAAATAAATAGTTGTGTTTTTCCAGTACTCCTCATGCTTCTGAAGATGAACTGGTAGAAACACCACCTGAGATCCATGCTAGCTGTGTTTCCTCTTTGGGTCTCAGTTTATTTTATCTATGAAATTAGGTAGTATTCTAGCAATTTACCTTTAACATATTTTACCACCTGCTTCTCCTGTCAATCTAGGCAAATCAATAGGCTCTCCCATGTTGGTTACATTATATGTAAAATGAAGGGACAATGTGAACAAACATTTCAGTACATTTTATAAATTTAGTTGTTTTCTTAAAGTTGTGGTGAGCATTTTCTATACAAAACCTAAGTAAAGTAAAAAATTTTCTGGTATTAAATAAATTAATCCAAAGAAACAAATGGTTATATCTATCAGAAGTGCTGAAAATATTTTTGCAGTCGTGGTTTGTTCCTTTCCCTCACTTTAATTCATTGACCACATTATTCAGTTACTACATTGACCACATTATTCAGGTACCAGCTAAATAGGAACCTAAATTGCAGGATTTACTATCATACAGAAAATGTTGAGGTTATACTAATATATATTTTAAAAAATTGAGGGGCTGGCCCAGTGGCGTAGCAGTTAAGTTCATGCTCCGCTTCGGTGGCCTGGGGTTCACAGGTCAGATCTCAGGTGTGGACCTATACACCACTTATCAAGCCCTGCTGTGGTGGCATCCCATATAAAGTAGAGGAAGATGGGCACAGATGTTAGCCCAGGGCCAACCCTCCTCAGCAAAAAAGAGGAGGATTGGCAACACATGTTAGCTCAGGGCTATCTTCCTCAAAAAAAAAAAAATTGAAAGGCAGGCCCAGTGGTGTGGTGGTTAAGTTCACATGCTCTGCTTCAGCGGCCCAGGGTAAGTGGGTTTGAATCCCAGGCACGGACCTACACACCGCTCATCAATTCATGCTGTGGCAGCATCCCATGTACAAAAGGTAGAGGAACATTGGCACATATGTTAGCTCAGGGCCAATCTCCTTCAAGCAAAAAGAAGAAAATTGGCAACAGATGTTAGCTCAGGGTCAATCTTCCTCACCAAGAAAAAAAAAAAAAGAAAGTAAATAGGAAAGCAACATTATTTTTAATGTTATATAGACTAGGAAACAATTTAATGTCTGGCACTTACTGAATGATTAAAATATTATTGTACAACTACATGACAAAATATCAGGTCACCAGAGTGACATTAGGAAACATGGTGGAGAAGGAAGTGCCAGGAATCTGTTTCTCCCCCTAGAAAATAGTTGTATGGCACAAAAATCTGAATTGACTATTTTGAAACATTGGACTCTATTTGAATGCTTGCAGCCTCCAGGGGAAATCTTGGCTGGTAAATTACAGTTAATATTGGTGGGTTTTAGTCTTCAACATGGTAATGGCTACTCATCCCACATCCCTGAGCCCTGTGCCAGGCATCTGTGGGGACGGCAACCCATGTTTATGGCAGGGCATGTTTGAGCCAGGATGGGAAATAAAGGCTTCATCCTCCAAATATTGAGGTCATGAGTTCTGATCGCTGATAGATGCTTCTGATTGCCAAGTTGGAGGTACAGAGGCTGGCCATCATTGTTCCACCCCACCAGCTGAAGAAGTCTCTAGGTGACTTAAAGGAGCCACATCTGGATTTTTTTGGCATTCAAAAACAACAGGATATACAGCAGAATTTAAAAAGCCACTGCACATGCTCAAGGAGAGAGGCAGTCTCAGAAAGGACCTGAGAAGACCTTAAGCTTCTACTTTAGGCTGATTACCAGCAGAAGACACCCTACAACAATCAAACAAACAGCAAACTTTGTGGAAGGGGGATAATCTGATTTTCAGAGTTACCACACTATAAGATTCAAATGTAATTTTCAACAATAAATCACAAGGCATATAAAGAAACAGAAAAGTACAGCTTATTCAAAGAAACAAAATAAGCTGACAGAAAACACAGCTGAAAAAGCCCAGCCATCAGGCTTAATGGACAAAGACTTTAAAACAACTGTCTTAAAAATGCTCAAAAGACATGATAGGAAAATGACATATGAAGGAAATGAGAATATCAATAAAGGGATAAAAATTATAAGAAGGCACCATAAGGAAATTCTGGAGCTTAAAAGTACAATAATTGAGATGAAAAATGCACAAAAGGGGTTCAAAAACAGATTTGACAATAAGAATACATAAGTAAACTTGAAGATAGGACATTTGAAATTAATGAGTTGGAAAATACAAAGAAAAAAGAATGAAGAAAAGTGAACAGAGGCTAAGGGATCTGTGGGAAACCATCAAAGAGATCAACATATTCATTATGGGAATTTCAGAAGGAGAATAAAGGGAAAGAAAAAATATTTGAAAAAATAATGATTAAAAACTTCCCAAATTTGATGAAATACATGAACCTACAGGTCCAAGAAGCTCATTGAACTCCAAGTAAGATAAACTCAAAGAGATCCACATAAAGACACATTAAAATTAAAAAGTTAAAAGACAAAGAGAATCTTGAAAGCAGCAAGAGAAAGGCAACTCATCATATACAAAGGATCATCAATAAGTTTATCAGTCAATTTTTCATCAGAAATCTTGGAGACCAAAAAGCAGTGGGTTGATATATTCAAAGTGCTGAAATTAAAACTATCAAATGAGAATTCTATATCCAGCAAAACTGTCCTTCAAAAATGAGGGAGATATTAAGACAGTCAGAAATAAACAAAAGCTGAGGGAGTTTATTACAACTATATCTGCCTTTAGAGAAACGCTAAAAGGAATCTTTCACGTTGAAATAAAAGAAAAATAAACAGTAAATTTAAGCCATACAAAGAACTACAAACCTCTATTAAAGGTAGATACATGGACAATTATAAAAGTTAGTATTATTGTAATTTTGGTATGGAACTTTATTTTTTATTTTCTACATGATTTAAAGGAAACAAAAAACCAAATATGAATCTATGTTATTGTGAACATGACGTGTAAAGATGTAATCTGTGACATCAATAACAGAAAAGTAGGGGGGACAGAGCTGTATAGAAGCGTTTTTTTTAAGCTATTGAAGTTAAGTTGATATAAATTCTAATTAGATTGTTTTAGTAGCAGGATATTGATTGTATCCCCATGGTAAGCATGAAGAAAATATCTATTGAATATACACAATAGGAAATAGAATGGAATCAAAATGTTTCACTACAAAAAAATCAACTAAATATAAAGGAAGGCAGTAATGGAGGAAATGAGGGACAACAAAGCTATAAAGCAAAATTTAAAAAAGAGCAAAATGGCAGAAGTTCCTTCTTACCAGTAATTAATTTAAATGTAAATGAAGTACATTCTCCAGTCAAAAAACAGAGATTGGCAGAATGGATAACAAAACATGATCCAGCTATATGCTGCCTACAAGAGACACACTTTACATCCAAAGACATAAAGAGGTTGAAAGAGGGGCCAGCCCAGCGGTGCAGTGGTTAAGTGCATGCGCTCTGCTTTGGCGGCCAGGGGTTCACAGGTTTGGATCCCAGGAGTGCACTGACGCACTGCTTGTCAAGCCATGCTGTGGCAGCGTTCCACATAAAGTAGAGGAAGGTGGGCAGGGATGTTAGCTCAGGGCAAATCTTCCTCAGCAAAAAAGAGGAGGATTGGCATCAGATGTTAGCTCAGGGCTGATCTTCCTCACAAAAAAAAAAAAAAAAGAGGTAGAAAGAGAAAGGATGGAAAAGGTATTCCACGCAAAGAGTAACCGAAAGAGAACTGAGGTGGCTCTCGTAATATCAGACAAAACAGACTTCAAAACCAAAAAGTTTACAAGAGACAAAGAGGGATATTATATAGTAATAAAATTTCAATTTGTCAAAAGGATACGACAGTTATAAAAATTTACAGACCTAATAACAAATCTTCAACATATGTGAAGCAAAAATTGACAGAATTAGAAAGAAACATACAGTTATACAATAATATTTGAAGGCTTCAATTCCCCACTTTGGACAGAAGATAGGTAAGGAAATAGAGGATTTGAACAACACGATTAGGTTTAACAGACATCTATAGAATACTGCACCCAACTGCAGAAGAATACAGGTTCTTCTTAAGTTCACATGGGACATTTTACGTGATAGACCATGTGTTAGACCATAAACAAGTCTCAATAGATGTAAAAAGATAGATATCATACAAAGTCTCTTCTCTGACCACAAAGGGATGAAGTTAGAAACCAATAAAGAAGGAATCCTGTAAAATTCACAAATATATGGAAATTTAAAAAAATACACTCAAATAATCAATGTGTTAAAGAAGAAATCAGGAGGAAAATTAGACTATGCTTAGAGATGAATGAAAATGAAACACAACATCTCAAAATTTATGGGATGCAGTGAAAGCAGTGTTCAGTGGAAAATTTATAGCTGTGAATGTCTGCATTAAAAAAATAAGAAAGAACTCAAATAATCAAATTTTATACCTTAAGTAACTAGAAAAAGATCATGCTAAAAACCAAAGCTTGTTGAAGAAAGGAAATAAAAAAGATTAGAATGGAGATAAAATAGACAATAGAAAAGTAGAGACAATCAATGAAAACAAAATTTGGTTGTTTGGAAAGATCAACAAAATTGATTAACTTTTAGCTAGCATAGCAATGATAAAATAGAAAAAATGCAAATAATTAAAATCAGAAATAAAAATAGAGACATTACTACCAATGTTATAGAAGTAAAAACTATTACAAGAGAATACTATGAACTATTGTATGCCAAATTAGGTAACTTAGAAGAAGTGAAAAAATTCCTTTGAATACACAAATTACCTAAACTGACTCAAGAAGAAATATAACATTTCAATAGACCTATAACAATTTACTGATGGAATCAGCAATCAAAAACTTTCCTACAAAGAAATATCATGGGCCAGATAGTTTCATTGGTGAGTTATACCAAACATTTAAAGAATAATTAATACCAATTCTCCTCAAACTCTTCCAAAACACTGAAGAGGAGGGAACATTTTCTAACTTTTTCTATGAAGTCAGCATTATCTTGATACCCAAGACAGATAAAGCTATTACAAGAAAATTATAGGCCAATATCCTTTATAAATATAGATGTAAAAATCTTCAACAAAATATTAGCAAATCAAATCCAAGAACAAAGGGATTATTCTCCATAAATAAGCGGGATTTATTCCAGGAATTCAAGGGTCATTCTATAAAAGAAATTCAATTAATATAATATATCACATTAATAGAAATAAAGAGGGGGAAACACATGATTATCCTAACCGATACAGAAAAGGCATTTGACAAAATCCAATGCCCTTTCATTATAAAAGCTGTCAGAAAACTAGGACTAGAGGGAATATTCTTCAACCTAATAAAGAATATTGATGAAAAATCTACAGCTAACCTCAGACTCAATGGTGAAAGAATGAAAGCTTTCCCCCCAAGATCTCAAACAAGTAAATGATTTGTGTTTTCACTGCTACTATTCAACATTGCATTGGAAATTATGGCCAGAGTTATTAGATAAGAAAAAGAAATAAAAGGCATCCACATTGGAAAAAAAAAGTGAAACTATATCTGTTTGCAGATGACATGATCCTATATATATGGAAAATCTCCAAAAATCCACAAGCAACAACTAGAGCTAATAAACAAAGTCAGCAACATTGCCGGGTACAAGATGTTGTGTTTCTATACATCAGCAGTGAACAATAAAAAAAGTATTAAGACAGTAAGCAAGGGCTCATTTAAAGTACTTTGATTTATATTGAAGAACAGGTTGATTTAAATGGGTCTGCAGTAACCCTTAAGAGTATAGCGACATGCTAAACAATGATCAAGCTTTACACTGTGTAAATTAAGAGCACCAATGATAACGTTACCTGAGAAAACACACTGACAAATTTGGGAGGAATCCCAAAGGCACCTAGAAACAAGGCAACTTGGACTTGGTGTAATAGAATTTCCAATCCTGTCATCTGTTCTTAGGTTTTTTTATACAGGAGGCAGCCACTTCTGAATTATGGTCTCACACTCTACATTGCTACAATCTTGAAGGAGAAATATAACACAGCATTTACTAAGATGATTTAGAATGAGCAAGAAAAGATAATAATAACAAAAACAACAAATTCCAAAGGATCGGTATACCAATCCTAACTATTGGGAACTAAGTTTAATTACAGATTGTATTAGTTTGACAATTGTAAAAATCATGAGTAGCTAAATATTAATCATTAGATGCTTAGGTATGTCTAATCAATGAATGAAATAGGCTCATATATAATATTTAATTGTGGGTAGGATCAGTGACTGACAATACTTATGATTCAGAAAATTCTATGTATATTTATGGGTTAAATGATAAAAATACTTCATGTGAGACTCAAACTTATCACTTTAGGACAGCATAGTGAAATAATATTGTCCCTGATCTGAATGAAAATTTTTCAAAAGGGTATACTACTATCACTGAATAGTTTCCAGATTGGCAGATTACTAGGTTTCCAATGTTTGCAATATAGGTTGAGTGTTAGAGGATCTGTGAGATTGGACTAGAGAGCTTTTGGATATAAATAATATAGAAGAGTAGATTAAGTGGACACATGAACTTGGGGAAACAAGAAATAGGAAATAGCTTTAATAGTAAAATATTTAAATATCCTAGAGATCAGACCACCACCCAAGCAATACTTCTTGGTGGAACAAAGGAAATCTAAATATGACTAAATTATGGTGATCATCATAAAATAATAGAAAAAATCTTGGGAACCAAAATTGATAAAACATAATGTCATAATTACCAATCATACATTTTTATTTTATATACAAAATGTAGAATGGCATGATAGGATTTTGAAGTCTGGAGAACAAGACCAGAATGTAGAGATATAGAACTTGGGACAAAATTGATGGATTCTCCCTAAATATCAGCTAAGACAAGCAGAGAACTCCCAAGTTACTTCTCTAATGATGACCAGTTACCAAGATTGCTTTAGCAGAAACCTAGGAATACAGAATATGTTAGGAAAAGGCCAAATAAATATAAATAAATTACAAATAAAGGAGTGGAATTCAGTTGGTATGCAATGGCAGACAATATGACTAAAAAATTAAGCAAATAGGATAATATGGTAAACCAGATTATTTGATTAAAGATGACTTATATGGGCATAAAGATCAGAGCAATAACAGTACACAAAGCAATCAAAATTTTGTGCAAACGTAATATTGCATGAAAATACAATATTACTTAGCTAGTGCGCAGAAATAATCAAGGATATGAATAAGGAAAATTAAATTTATAACCTGAGTGTAGGAGATTCTAACTGGACCAAAGTAAGAAGATAAGCAAATAATGGTTGTGATGCTAAGAAAAATTGTCATATATACTCAGAAGTGATATCAGGAATGAAAAAATTATTTGCCCACCCAGTAATTTCTATGAATATATATTAGCCTGATGTTGAGTTCTTGTCTTTGGATGCTAGACACTAAACACTCTCCTAGTAGTAATTGCATTATGCGGGAAAGAAGGATATATTATGTGTATGCTCGTGGAGAAACAGTCTGCTGAATGATTCTGGCATCACTCCCACCATAAATATGGATTCTAAAATACTGAAAAACTTTTACTTGTCTATATGAAAGACAGAAACTTAAAATTGAATAAAATGATAGTTAATTAAGGAATTTGGTATAGAGTATTTTAAATGACCAAAAAAAGACAAAGGTGATATAATCTAGACATACAGACAACTAAAATATGAGGAAGAAGTTAGGATCTCCTCCCCTCCAAGTTATATCTTCCTATAATAAAACTATTTAATATTTCAAAGGAAGAACTAGAGAAAATAGCTCCCCATCCCGCTCAAACTATCATAAGTAAAAAGTGACAGATTAAGATTTCCATCCCCTGTTGATGAAATGGAGAAATTATAGAAACAGTAATTAATACTGAACAGGGAGATCTAATGATGACAAAGCATTTAACAGTGATTCAAATAGATGTTTGAAGTTATGCTGCTTCTTGCTTTGGAGAACTAGAATATAAAGGGCACCCTTGATATTGTAGGAGAGATTGGACTAATTGGACTCATTTTGATACTACTGAGTAAATCAAAGATATTATAATAAGATGTAATATTATATTGATAATAATCTGTAATAGATATAGATGATCAATATCAATAGATATCAAATGAAACCTAACCAAATAAATAGACAGATATCAAATAAATAGAAATAGATATAAAAAAATAGATATCAAATAAATAGAAAGATAGCAAATAAAATACATATCAAATAAACAGATATCAAATAAAACCTAACAAAAAAAGATAGACCTAAATAAAATAAATATAGATATCAAATAAAGCCTAAACAAAAGAGATAGATGTAAATAAAATAAAGAGATTCAAGGATGAGATATTCAAGGGGTAGACTGCGATGTATAAAATAGGACAAATTTTTATAAAGAATATCCCATCCTAAATTTAACAGGATTTAATAAAAGACCCGTTTACTGTACTTATAAGTAGCAAGCTTTCTTGCCTGAAATCTTTGCTCGTGAACATATTCTTCTCAAAAGTAGTTGTTATAAATATGATTATCCCATTATGAATAAGAATATGGCTGCCTCATTCAAAGCAAATATGTTTATGACTTTGGATAGAGTAGATGTTTTGGAAATTATCAAAGTATTCTAGAGTGTATTAATAAACAGTTGTATAATTTATAACCAATTTAAATCACCTTGGTGTAACGGCTTGTGTACCTTTGGGCATAACCAGTCAGAATGAGCTGATGTGACTATGAACCATTAGAAAGTGAGGCTGTACCCAGGCTCCCAATTAGCACGTAATTCTACTTTCCACACCACGATAGCTACCATAGACTCCCTCCTACAGTATCCCTCAGGGGAGTGTTGAGGCTGGTTGCAGAGCAACATATGCAGACCAAATCGTTAACACCTGTATGAAAACAAAGACATATGTGAGTGGAGACCACTAGAGGTGCAGGCTGGGACTGAGGGGCAGGTGTCGCTGTGAGAGCCAGATCAGTCTGTACACAACCTATGCACCCCTTGCTTGCTTTCAGTTGCCATTAACTTGAAAAAAATAGCGTGAGAGCTGTTTAAGGGGTGTTTCTGTGTAGTTTTACTTGGTGTAACCTACTCATTTGCTGATGTCTCACACGGAAGTCCTTATTTTGATCTCACGATTTAGTACTTCAAAATAGAATGGCATTTTGAATCCAACTATAAGTAGCTGCCAGGCACCAAACTCGATCACATACCAGAATATGATATCGGCAAGAGTTGCCAACCACAGTTTTTATTATATTTTAAATAATTAACCAAAGCTAGTTAGAAAATTTAGTAACAAAATTATACGTATTTATGATATATATGTGTGTGTGTGTGATGTGTGTGTTTGTATAATTTTTCTCCTTAGGAATTTAGAAGTTCGTGTTGGAAAATGCCATAATTCCCCTTGCTGTGTCTGTCAGCAAGACCAATTTTGCAGACATGGTAAGAGTAAATAATGTGAAATGAACGTTTATTTTAAAATAAAGAATAATTAAATAAACCGTTTATATCTTTTCAACTGTTATATGAAACTTTCAATTCTTCAGAAGCAGAGTTCACCCTGTTAGCTACAGAGCGCAATCAATCCACGTAAACACAAATTTATTTCCCTATCAAAGCTGACACGTGTTTAAGGGAATTATATTTGAGTAAATTAACACTTGGAACTTTGGGTTAGGCAAATGTATAATCCTACCAAACTGGATTATTTACACCTTCTTCTACCAATATTTCCTATATTCAAATCTCTGTTAACATACTTAAACCATGTGGAATGACTTTTTAAATCTTATTTGTTCATCCAAATAATATAAATTAATTTAATAACATTTTTTGATTTAATGCGTCAACATTAATGAAAGTTTTAAAAATACACAGAAGCACAAAGTAACAAAAATCACCTCGATCCTGTCAAATATTGTTTATTTGATTACAATAATTTTTCTCTATGTAAAAGGCTTATATAATTGATATCACACTGCCTTGTAATAAGCATTTTTTTACTTAAAATATCACTAATATTTCCCAATTCATCACACTTCCACAATCAACAATGAGATTAAGCATTTTAATGCACAGTAATTCAAAACAGAGAGGTTTATAATTATATTTTTGTTGGGAACAACTTTTTCCAATTTTTGACTCTTCTTTTTAACTTTCTACTTTGTGTAATTTTTAAAATCAGAAATTCTGATTTCTTTTTGGTTGCATTTATCTATTTCTACAAAAATATCTTTTAGATGTCCTCGTAGTATATGAGATATAATTGGATTTTTTTTTAAACACCAGTTTTCAATAGCGGAATTTATTTAGTGTTGTGTATTTTCATATTTTTTTCCTATTATTTTATTCCTTTACTTATTCTTCCTTTGTATTTTTGTTTGTTTGTTGACTTTTGGTATACAGTCATGCATTGCTTAACCACAGGGATACATTCTGAGAAATGCGTTGTTAGGCAATTTCATCATTGTGCAAACATTCTAGAGTGTACTTACACAAACCTAGATAGTTTAGCCTACTACACACCTAGGCTACATGGTACTAATCTTATGAGACCACTGTCGTATATGCAGTCTATCGTTGACTGAAATGTCATTATGTGGCACATGACTGTATTGATTATGTTTTCTTGTCTTTTATCTATTATTTTAAAACATATTTGTTTTTTTATTTTTATTAGTAATAGAGTAAATATGAATGTTTAAAATACTTTTTATAGTCTCTCTCTAGTTATTTAAGTGAAAAATAAAATGTAATTTTTAGATTTTTCTTTACTTAATGGAAGTTCCAAATAAAATTACTTTTATCTCTTCTACTGTCTCATACTATTTTTGGTCTTAATTAGGATAATCTGACATTTCTAACCAGAACACTATTATGTTACTGTTTTTACCTGATATATCTTCTCTTTCAAGAAAGTGATGAAATTTACAAAGGAGTTTTACAACATGCTGTACAGTTATTTTAACTTACCTTTATTTAAAATGATTTAAATGTTTACTTTCAATCCATTGTACTCTGAATTACCTACTTTTGAGCTCTTATTTTTACTTGACCCAATTGAATGATCTTTTGTTAGTGTTTATGTGAAGAATTTTGTTCTAATCAAATACTCTATAGCTAACTTCTGAATATTCAGCTGAATGAGAAAACTTGTGGGAGGTCCCTATTAAAACTCTTATGTTCCAGTGACCAGTACTCTTTATTCCCCATCTTATTCTTGGACTTTTACATTTGTTGTGAAGACCACCTGTTGTATTTGCAAATAAAATACAACTTTAGTAGATATAACCTTCTTGGGTTGTAATCGTTGCTCCTCAAATCTCTGCATATTCTGCCTTGTGCTCTGCTAACAGTGAGGCACTAGCATATGTAACTTTGCTTAGCCTTAGTATCCTCACCATTGGAAAAGCCATGTACCAACCTCATGTGTTATCATGAGGTGATAATGGAAGTGGAACACTCTAACAGAGTATGGAGGCTAAAAGCACAATTGTGGAGCCAGGCTGTCTGGATTTAAAACTCAGTTACACTAATAAGCTCTGTGACTGTTCAAATTACTTTGATTATTTAATTATTTTTTATTGAGATATAATTGGCATATTATGTTAGCTTCTGGTATACAACATAATGATTTGATATGTGTATATATTGTGAAATGATCACCACAATAATTCCAGTTAACATCCATTACCATATATAGTTACAAAGTTTTTTTCTTGTGATGAAAATTTTTAAGATTTACTCTCTTAGTGACTTTCAAATATACAATAGAGTATTATTAACTATAGTCACCATGCTGTACATTATATCCCTAGAATTTATTCATCTTATAACTGGAATTTTGTACCTTTTAGCCCCTTCACCCATTTCGCCAATCCCCCACGCCCTGCCTTTGGTGACCAACAGTCTGTTCTCTGTATCTGTGTGTTCATTTTTTTTTAAGTTCTACATAAGTGAGATCATGTGGTATTTGTCTTTCTCTTTCTGACTTATTTCTCTTAGCATAATGCCCTCAAGGTCCATCCATGTTGTTGCAAATGGCGAGATTTCATTCTTTTTTATGGCTGAGTAATATTTCATTGTTTGTATATACCACATTTTCTTTATCCATTCATCCAACAATGGACACTAAGATTGTTTCCATACCTTGGCTCTTGTAAATAATGATTTAGTGAACAAGGGGGTGCATATATCTTTTTGAGCTAGTGTTGTCATTTTTTTTAGGTTAATACCCAGGGGTCAAATTGCTGGATCATATGGTAGTTCTATTCTTAATTTTTTGAGGAGTCTCCATACTGCTTTCCTTAGTGCTGGCACCAATCCATATTCCCACCAATAGTGCACAAGGGTTCCTTTTCTCCAAATCCTTACTAACACTTATCTCTTGTCTTTTTGATGATAGCCATTCTAACAGGTGTGAGGTGATATCTCATTGTGCTTTGATTTGCATTTCCCAGATGATTAGTGATGTTATGCATCTTTTTATATACTTGTTGATCATCTGTATGTCTTCTTTGGAAAAATGTCTATTCAGATATTCTGCCCATTTTTTTAATCAAATTGTTTGTTTTTTGCTATTGAGTTGAATAAGTTCTTAATATATTTTGGATTAACCCCTTATCAGATATATGTTTTGCAAATATTTTCTTCCATTCCGTAGGTTGCCTTTTCATTTTGTTGACGATTTCATTTGATGTACAGCTTTTTAGTTTGATGTAGTCTTTTATATTTTTGCTTTTGTTGCCTATGCTTTTGCTGTCAAATACAAAAAATCATCACCAAGAGCAATGTCAAGGAGGTTACGTCTATATTTCTATGAGTTTTATGGTTTTAGGTCTTACATTCAACACTTTAATCCATTTTGAGTTTATTTTTGTGTATGGTGAAAGATAATGGTCCAGTTTCATTCTTTTGCATGTGGCTGTCCAGTTTTCCCAATATGATTTATTGAAGATACTGTCCTTTCCCTATTGCATATTCTTGGCTCCTTTGTCATAAGTTAATTGACCACATGTGCATGGGTTTATTCATGTGCTCTCTATTGTGTCCCATTGATCTATGTGTCTGTTTTTATGCCAATATCGTACTGTTTTGATTACTATAGCTTTGTAAGATAGTTTGAAATCAGGAGGTGTGATGCCTCCAGCTTTGTTCTTAACATTGTTTTGGCTATTTGGTGTCTTTTGTGGTTTCATATAAATTTTAGGATTGTTTGTTCTATTTCTGTGAAAAATGTCATTGGAACTTTGATAGAGATTGCATTGAATCTGTAGATTACTTTGGGTACTGTGGGTATTTTAACAATATTAGTTCTTCCAATCCATGAGCAGGAGATATCTTTCCATTTATTTGTATATTTAATTTCTTTCATCCATGTCTTATAGTTTTCAGTGTACAGGTCTTTCACTTCCTTGGTTAAATTTATTCCTACGTATTTTGTTCATTTTGATGTAATTGTAAATGGGAATCTTGTCAATTTCTTTTTAATAGGTTGTTAGTGCATAGAAATGCAACTTTTTTTTTTTTTTTTTTTGTATAGTGATTTTGTATCCTGCAACTCTGTGAAATTCATTTATTAGTTCCTAGAGTTTTTTGGCAGAGTCTTTAGTGTTTTCTATATATAATATCATGCAATTTGCAAATAGAGACAGTTTTACTTCTTCCTTTCAGATCAGATGCCTTTTATCTCTTTTTTTTGCCTAATTGCTCTGGCTAGGACTTCCAGTACTATATTGAATAAAACCGGTGAGAGTGGGCATTCTTGTCTTGTTCCTGATCTTAGTATAAAAGCTTTCAGCTTTTCACCTTTGAGTGTGATGTTGGCTCTGGGCTTGTCATATAGGGCCTTTGTTATATTCAGGTACATTCTCTCTATGCCTACTTTGTTGAGAATTTTTATCATAAATGGATGTTGAATTTTTATCAAATGCTTTTTCTGCATCTATTAAGATG
Source organism: Diceros bicornis minor (assembly GCF_020826845.1). Taxonomy (NCBI): domain Eukaryota; kingdom Metazoa; phylum Chordata; class Mammalia; order Perissodactyla; family Rhinocerotidae; genus Diceros; species Diceros bicornis. Next base: position 54,514,105 of record NC_080750.1, on the reverse strand, counting down.
ATCATACGATTATTATCCTTCATTTTGTTAATGTAGTGTATCACATTTATTGATTTGCTGATGTTGAACCATCCTTGCATCCTTGGAATAAATCCCACTTGATCATGGTGTAGGATCCTTTTAATGTATTGTTGAATTCAATTTGATAATATTTTATTGACGATTTTTGCAAATATGTTCAGGGATATTGGCTTATAATTTTGTGTGTGCGTGTGTTGTATCTTTGTCTGGTTTTGGTATCATGGTAACAATGGCCTTGTAAAATGAGTTTGGAAGTGTTTCCTCCTCTTCTATTTTTTGGAAGATTTTGAGAAGGATTGTTATTAATTTTTCTTTGAATGTTTGGTAGAATTCACCAGTGAATTTGTCTGGTCCTAGACTTTTGTTTGTTGGGAGGTTTTTGATTACTGATTTGATTTCCTTATAGCAATCAGTCTGTTCAGATATTACATTTCTTCATGATTCAGTCCTGGTAAGTTGTATGTTTCTAGGAATGTATCCATTTCTTCTAGGTAGTTCAACTTGTTGACATATAATTGTTCATAGTAATTTCTTTTTCTTTTATTTCTGTGGTATCAGTTGCAAAGTCTCCTCTCTCATTTCTGATATTACTTAATTGAAGCCTTTCTTGTTTTCTTGATGATTCTAGCTAAAGGAGTGTCTATTTTTTTTATCTTTTCAAAACACCAGGTTTTAGTTTCATTGATCTTTTCTATTGTTTTTTAGTCTCTATTTTATTTATTTCTGCTCTGATCTTTGTTATTTCCTTCCTTATACTAACTTTGGTCTTCAATTGTTGTTCTTTTTCTAGTTTCTTGAGGTATAAAGTTATGTTGTTTATTTGAGATCTTTCTTGTTTCTTAATGTAGGCATTTATCACTGTGAACTTCCCTGTTAGAACTGCTTTTGCTGCATCCCATAAATTTTGATATGCTGTATTTCCATTTCATTTGTCTCAAGGTACTTTTTGAATTCTTCTGTGACCCATTGATAGATCAGAAGTGTGTTGTTTAATCTCCACATATTTGTGAATTTTCATGTTTCCTTCTTGTAATTAATTTTTAGTTTCATACGATTGTGGTTGGATATGATAGTTGACATAATTTCAATCTTCTTAAATTTATTAAGATGTTTTTGTGGCCTAACATGTGATTCAGCCTGTAGAAAGTTCCATGTGTGCTTGAGAAGACTGTGTATTCTGTTCCTTTTGGGTGGAATGTTCTGTATATTTCTGTTAAGTCCATCTGGTCTAATGTGTTATTTAAGGCCAATGTTTTCGTATTGATTTCTGTCTGGAGGATCTATCCATTGGTGGCAGTAGATAAAGTCTACTATTATTGTATTCCTGGCTATCACTCAAATTACTTTATCTCATTATAACTCATTTTCCTCAATGGTAAAATTGGGATAAAAATAATACCAATCTTAGGGCAATTTAAAAGAATCAAATGAGTCAATACATGTACAGTAATTAGGAGAGTGCTTGGCACATAACAGCATGTAAATACTTCACTAGAATATGAGTTGCATAAGGGCAGAGATAGTTTTCTGTTCAATTAACTACTGAAGTCCTAAAACCTGAAACAGAGCTTTGCAGAAAACAATTGCCTGATATATGTTTTTGAATGAATGAATAAATGCTGCTAGTTATTATTTTTATTATCACTATTATTTGTTTTATTTTTACTATTGCAAAGGAGAAACCAATTGAATTATTATTCTTGCTCAGATAAACTATTCCTCTTTAATGCCAAGAATTTTGTGGAATTTTTATTTATTTCTAAATTTTAACAAATGAAACCCTTACACAACAGTGGTTGATTTCATCTCAACATTTTGGCCATCAGGCAATGGTCTTTCAAGGTGTAGGCATAAGTCTTTCTTTCATTCAGGTAAGAACTATTCAATGATATATTTCATTTTTGATTCTTTATCAAGAGTGATGTTTTCTTTTAAGTAAGTTTTTTTCTTTAAATTTAAGAATTTTGATTTACAGAAAAGTTGTAAAGATAGTATAAAATCTGGTATACTTTTCAACCAGTTTCCTCTGTTGTTAACATCTTACATTACAGTAGTATATTTATCACAACTAGAGAACCAGAATTGGTATATTACTATTAACTATACTCCATACTTTATTTGGATTTTACTAGATTTTATTAATGTCTTTTTTCTGTTCCAGAATCTCAACCAGGATACTACATTATATATCACCATCATATCTCCTTGTCCTCCTCTGGCCTCTTACATTTTCTCAGACTTGCTCTGTTTTTAATGACCCTAAAAGATTTCTTGTCAGTTATTTGGAAGAATTCCCCTCAATTTGGAGTTGTCTGATATTTTTCTCATGGTTCTCATAGTTAGACAGGGGTTATAGGTTTTGGAGAGAGAGATCATAAAGATAAATTACCATTCCCATCACATTCTAACAATGTGACTTATCACTGATTATGTTAACTTTGATCACCTGGCCTGGGTGGTGTTTGCCGAGTTTCTACATTTTAAAGGTACTTATTTTCCTTTTCCATATTCTACTCTTTGGAGGCAAGTCACTAAATACAGCCCATAGTCAAGGGGTGGAGAGTTAAGCACCACCTCTTTGAGTGGGATTTTTTATATAAATAACTTGGAATTCTTCTGTATAGGAGATGTCTCTTCTCCCCCATTTATTTATTAATTCAATCATTTATTTACATAAGTGTGGGCTCTGATATTTATTTTATAATTTGGGTTGTAATCCAATACTACATTATTTTGTTGCTCAAATTGTTCCACCTCTAGCCTTTGAGAGCTCTTTCCTGTTGGCTTCTGTTTTCCTTTGATATGTCACCATCATTTTGTCTTTTGAGCACTTTCTTAAACTTTGACACTGCCAGTAGATTCTGAGAACATTGTAGTCTGAGCTATTGCCCCTAATACACTGCCTAAAACCTCTTCATGTAGTCAGATGGGACTTCCATTGGAGGAAAAAAAATGCAGGATTTTGACCTCCTTTTTGACTTGCAGAAGTCAGGAGACCAAGAATCTCTCCAGGTTCCCAGAGAGATCCTGACCTTGAAAAACCTGTGAATTCTTTAGGTAAAGGCAGCATGTAGTTCTAGGAAGGTTTGTTTTATTCCACTGACCTCACAGTTACTACTGGAAACTGCAAGAGTGCTCAAATTTCTCCTAGCCCATGAGGTTACTAGTGTGCTGCCATGTATACCTGAGAGAGCTTGGGAACACAGAGGTCTCCTGCTGCACAATGATTGAGAGTTTCTAAATCTATCCATTACCAGCCCAAGGGAGTGGGCTGCCTCATACTAGTTGTAATGTCTTAGGGGTCAAAGGACCCTAACATATTTACCTAAGTATTGAAGGCTACCAGAGCAATAATACCAAAAGAGAAATAACAATGCACTTGTGAAACTCAGCACTGGAATGAGAAGACATAACAGTGTGAATAGAATGGAGGAGTCTCCTAGTGTATTAGTACTATTGAAAGAGCTAGTAAACAGAAAATAAATACATAAGTAAATAAGCACATAATCATAATTACCATATAACAACATATTAACAATGAAATAACAACTAGAAGACCAAAGTGTGATGAATGTAAAATTCCAAAACCAGACTACTGTATACATAATTTAAAAAGAAACCATTAAAGAATTGGTGGTTCCATAATTCTTAGATTCCTCAGCCCAGCTCAAGGATATAAAAATTGGTGTCAGAATATGAAAAGAAAGGATTTGTAAAAGGAGATATTTGGAGAACGTTTTTTCTATGCTCTGGGTCTTTACCCCATCTTCAATGAGAGTAAAGTTGAATAGCGTAAACTCTTTTTTCTCAAAGCTATTGAGAAACACTTCCACAGGACCATTTGAAAAGCTTGAAGGATGTACCTTGCATTTGAGGGGCAGAAGACTGAAGCCTCACTCACATTTGAGGAAGAAAAAGAGATGTGTGGCTGTACAATAAAGGAAGCTGAGGTGGGATGTCTTGAACTCCCCACGTAGAGAGATAACATACGTGTGAGTATTTTCCATGGTGAACTATAAGGGCTACACAAAATGGAACAAAATTGGGTTTTCAGAAATCTTATTCAAGAATCAACTAGTAGTATGTAAAGAATGTACAGTAAGAAGCTAGAATTTAATTTTGGATTCTTAGGGCCTGGAAAACATTATAGAGACCATGTGTAATAGAGATGCATCTTCATGGGTCAAGACACTGCAGGAAAGAAGGCTTTAAAACAAAATTCTCCAACCTCCCATAGAGAAAGATGAGATAGAGTCTCTTAACTAACTTCTGATCCAGAAAATATTCATTTACTCAGAAAAATAAAAAATGCCTGGAAGATCAAGTGAGATAAATATATCACAATACAAAACAAAACCCCAAAGTGATGGAAATCAGGAGAGAATGTCCTAGAAATGGAGAATATATTCAAAAGACCAAACATGTATATAATATCAATTCAAGAAGGGGAGGAAGACAATGAGGAGGAGGAAGGGAAGAAAGCTGAAAAAGAAGTAATAATGTAGAAAACAAACAGAAAAAGTTTTTTCTATCTGAAGAAAGTTTAATGATGAAAAAAATAATGAGTAATTCTGGTAATATTCTTTAGTTAAAATTTTAAAAAAAGATAAAGATGAAAACCTAAAAGTTCTAATATAAAAATATAAGTTACAGAGAGCAAAAAAGCATAATGCTTTTTATTTGCAACACACAACAATGAGACTATGAAATGTTCTGTTCATGAGCAAGATTTTATTCACCTGTCAGGGTAACTAAAAGACTTCTGAGGTTGTGTAAGATTAATAAAAAATACACAAAAAATAACTGTACACTAAAAATAAAGAAATTCCTCCAAAATTAATTCAGCAGCAAAGTAACAGCTTAATGGTGGAGGGAAAAGGTAAGGAAATGCAATAATTTGAATCTAGGAGCTAATGAAGTTGGAAATAACTCATCATACAACATTTACTTCTGGGTATAATTTTAATATAAAAAGTAGAACATTTAGAAAATAAATAAATATATTTAACCTTTATGTTGGAAGTCCTTTATAACAAAATTATTCAGAAGCTTCCAAGAGTAGGATAGAAGAATTAGACTACATAAAATATGTTGCCTAAAAAAATCCATAAATGAAGACAAAGACAAAAAATAGATTGGGAAAACTTTTTCAATATGTAGCCTATAAAGTTAATCCTTAAAAAGAGTTCCTACAAATTTATGTTAAGAAGAAAACTACTCAATATTAAAACAGAAAATATCATGAATGGGAAATTCACAGATGAGGAACTCAAGATAGAAGATGATTCTCAATCTCACTAGTAGTCAGTGAAAAGACAAGCCAAATTACTGAAGAGGCACTACCTTTACCCATCTAGCTGGCAAATAAAGAAAATAATAGAGATAATGCTTGGTGCTATGGATATGCAGAAAAAAATGTTCACTGTTACTTATTAGTAGGATATTTTGGAAATCTGGCAATAAAATTTATATATACATGTAAATATATACATATAAATTTTGTATATGTGTATATACACATATATATTAATACTTATACTTAGAAGTTATTGATATCCAAGAGCTAGATATTTATATAGGTATATATGCATGTGTATGATGTGTGTGTATGCCTATATATACATCTACCTATACACTCATATGTACATATATAAATATATATAGATACACACACACATATATACGAGTAAAAAATTAAACCATCATGGGTCCGGCCTGGTGGCGTAGTGGTTAAGTTCAGTGTGCTCTGCTTTGGCGGCCTGGGGTTGGTGGGCTCGGATCCCAGGTGTGGACCTACACCACTCACCAAGCCATGTGGGTGGCAATCCACATGTAAAATAGAAGATGGGCACAGATATTAGCTTAGGGCCACTCTTCCTCAAGCAAAAAGAGGAAGATTGGCAACAGGTGTTAGCTCAGGGCCAATCTTCCTCACCAAAAAAAACAGTCATAATTTGATGGAGCACAAACTACAAACAACACACAATTTGTCCATCACTATCTTCCAACACATTCTATTAAATCTCCGTTCCTTACCTTTTAATATTTTGGAAAGATGCTATAGCCTTTAGTCACTTTTAGTTATAAGGCTACAACTCTCTTTCAGATAGAAAAATCCAGTCCAATGTAAGACTTTCATCTTCCATAACTTTTAGGATTCAGAGAGGAAAGGAGGTATGGACTATTTACTTGTTTTTCCTTTCTTTCTTTCCCCTTCTTCTCTTCACCTAGGGAAGATGGAAAAAAAGAATGTTAGAGAAAAGTGGGGAAAGTTTTGTATCACTGGTGCTCTGCAAATCAGCCTTTGTATCTATCTTTTGTGTGGCAGGTATTCACTTCTATAGAGTACATCTGGGGTCCTTCTAAAGATCCATGACACCTGTACACAACAAATTTTGGATGATGCCCTTATTAACCTCAGATTTGCCCCTAGATTTACACTTGGCTGCTTATTACTAGTGGGATCTCTCACCCCAGAAGACTAGTTTTGAAATGGCTCAGACCTGCTTGTCCCTTTAGAGTTATGTGTCCCTTGGGAATCTCACACAATCCTGGCATGCGGAAGAGTAGCGGTGTAGGCTGTAATAGTATTACCCTTATCACCCTTCATCCAAGTTGTGTCAGGTAGATTCCTACTTTCCAAATTCTCAAGGTGAGGTACAGGCACACTTCTCTATGTTCACATAGTCCCCAAAACTCCCAGAAATTTTCAAGTTCTCCTAAGAATCATCATCACCACATTTTATTTCACTGGCCACACCAACATGGGCATATATCCTCTGGCAACCACCAAGAATCCAGCTGCCAAGTATGATGCTAATCTCCCCTTCTAGATTTCTTTCATTTGACTTGGTGGGAACAACTCTGTAAAGCATAGAAGGGGAAAACTCACAATACTCCTCACCCCTGCCAGGACTCATTCAAACTCTTAAATTTTTAGCTTTCTCTTTATTTTAGAATGGTGGAGTGAGCATCACAGCACTGGAGTTTTGTTATCTTTTGATAAGCCCTGGAGAGGGTGTCTGGAATTTCCTACATGCTCTCTGAGGCATGTGAGTGAATGTAGGAGTGCATTATTACCTATGATTTTTCAGGGTTGGGGCCTAACTAAAAAACCAACACAAAAGGAAAATCTTGCTCAACATCTAGCTACATGGACATTTATTTTGACTCAATAATTGCATAAAATGAAAACACCTGTTTATAATGTCAGATATGCAAGGGTATGGCAAAAACAAACAAACACAAGCTAGAAATTACCTGAATTTGCAAAATTGGGACACAGTTGACTAAATTGTGATTTGGCACAACAAAATATCATGCTGCTATTAAAGTGATGTATATCAAGATCTATGAATCTGAAGGAATTTTTACAATACATTTGAAATGACGAAAGAAAGATGTAAAGAGATATTTGGAGCATGATTCCACTTTTTAAAACAAACAACAACAAAAAGAAAATCCCCTTTATATTCATATATAATTGTATAAACATGGAGAATAGTATGGAAAGGTACATGTCAGGCTTTTAGCCTATTTTATCAGAAAAGATGGCAGTGAGGAGAAGAAAAAAAATATCTTTTAAAAGAGAAATAAGAAAATATGCATGGTATATATTAACAGAAAATATGTTTGTATGTATGACAACTCTATAAATACTCAAAGACCGAATATGTACAAAGACAAAGAGTAGAAAGCAAAAAGGAAAAATGAAAACATTAATTTGATTTTGATTTGGGATTGTGACCAAGTTTAACTTGGAGTTTTGTTAATTTTAATATAGCTTCTTCAGTGAAGTAATTGGGGAAAAAATGCCTGGGGTTTGTTTTGTATAAATATTTCGTAGGTTTTCTTTCACTTGAAGTTTCTCCATAAATATCTTCCTTTAGCACCTCAAACTGAAGTACTTTGTTCCTCCTCTAAAATATTATAGCAATTATGTCTTGCATAATGTAATAATTAAAACAATTAATCACATACTATCTCATGACTTAACTTCTTTTCCTTCTTGACCTATATACATTTTAAATTTTTATTGGAATGTAAATATTTGTCATATTACCCAATTAGATTTTGAATGTCTTGTGGTTAGAGAAGAACTCTAATAAATCTTGGAATTTCTCCAATAATTCACTACTGTTCTTTGCATGTACAGACGCCCTCAATAAAAGTTGTGGAATTAATTTAAGCGTAAGGCTTTTTGACTTAAGGAGGGCAATTAATTTAATTTGCCACCCTATTCCCCCACTCAATGGGCAGCTGAGTAAAAAGTGCTCTTATGGGCACTGGGGTAATTGGATAGAGAACTCACATATCAATGGCGATAAAAAAAAAAAAACCCACAATATAGTAGCAGACACTGATATGATCAATGAAGAACAAATAAGACAGAGTAGGGGGAGAGAAGGGAGAGAGAAATGATTTCTATTTTGATGAGGTGCCATTTGAGCAGAGACCTAAATGCTGTGAGGAAAGGAACTACATGGATAACTGAGAGAAGATGACTTCAGACAGAATGAGTAATGCTGCTGTGTTCCAGGAAAGAAAAGAAGCCCTTATAGCTAGAATATTTATGAGAAAGAAGAAAAAGAGCAGGGAAAAAGGTCAGGCAGTTAGCAAAGGGACAGATCATGTAGTAATTCTCGGATTTAGAATTTTATTCCAAAGTGTTAGGTAGCCATTAGGATATTTGACTGAAGAAGTGACATGATCATATATGTATTTAAAAATCGTTCTTCTGGTTGCTGTTGAGAATAGGCTGTAGGGGAAAAAGGAGAAACAGGGAGAAGAGCTAGGAGGCTATTATAATAAACCAGGCAAGAGGCAGTGGTAGGATGAACTACCCATGGAAGTAATGAGAAATAATCAGAATTGAAATATTTTTTGGAAAACATTTGCTTATAGATTTCATGTGGCATATGAATAATAGGAAAGAGTCAAAAATTATTTCATATTTCAGACTTAGAAAGCTAAGTGATAGGGGGTACCATTTAATAAGATGGAGAACATTCAGAGAGAGTAAGTTTGGCATACAGAAATGAATAATTCTGTTTAGAACCTGTTATGTTTCAGATGAATATTAAAAAGCAGCATTAGGTAAGCTAATTACCTAAATTACTCTGAAATATCAGTGGCTTAAACCAACTAACATTTATTTCTTGCTCAGGTTTATACTTTAGCTTGGTCATGGTGGAGGAGTAAAGAGGTTGCTCAGAAACCCAAAATCTTACTCTTTTTCCTTCTTCTCCCCGAAAATTCAGTTATACATACAGTAGTTGTTCCAAACAAGATCAGCTTTTACTCAGATGAAGCAGAGCTTTAGTGGCCCAGAATGAGTTTTTGTCAGAGCCCCGGTAGAGTGAGGAGGATGTCTTATCAGAAATACAACCCAGCACAGGGTGTCAGAGTCTGAGTGGAGTAAGGAGGATATCCTCAGAAGTGATCTGCCTTGCATGGGGTGTGGGAGAATGTCTATACAGCAGGTAGAACTACATGAGATGTCAGAGCACACACACAGAGTGTATGTAGGGGGAGGGGAGTGGCATCATGAAGTGGGTTGGTGCAGCATGGGGAGGATGAGAGAAATATCTTCATGAATTGGGAGAGGGAGCAGATTGGTTCAGAGTGCCAGATCCTGCTTGGAGTAAGGAAGATATCTTTTCACGACAGGAGTAGTAGTACAAACAGGAGATGGTTACTGTGGCAGACCAACGTGAGTCCTGCCTCCTGATGTTTATGCTCTTGTGTGATCCCCTCACCTTGAATGTTGGTGGGACCTGTGACTTGCTTCTAACCAGTATAGTAGAGCAAAAGTGACAGGATGTGATGATTATTTATATATGATTCATTTCATAAGAATATAGTACCCATCTTGCTGACGTTTCTATGTCTCTTGCTAGCTTTGAGGAAGGAAGCATAACCCATGTGATGAGGAACTGTGGGGTAGGAGTAAAGGGTGGCTTCTGAGCAACAGCCAGCAAGAAAATGAGTTTTTCAGTCCTACAAGTACAAGAAAATTAATTTCTTCAACAAGCTGAGTAAGCATGAAAGTCAATTCTTCCTCACTCAAGAATTCAGATGAGACCATCCCCCACCATGCTCAACTCCAAATTGCGCCTTAATTGCAGAAGACCCAGCTAATTTGTGTCTGGAATTCTGACCCACAGAAACTGGGGGATAATAAATGTCATGATAAAAAGCTGCTAAATTTGTAGTAATAGTGTTACACAGCAATAGTTAACTATGCAGTTAAACAAAGGGAAATTAATCAAATGGTTAAATATATTCAGGGTAATAGGAGCCAGGTCTCACACTGCCACAAGGGAGTTAAAAATATGGAAATACACTAAAGAAAGCTGAGGTGGCTATAGTTAAATCAGACAAAATATACTTTAAAACAAAGACTGTGATAAAAGGCAAAGAAGAGAACTACATAATGATAAAGGGGTCAATCCAACAAGAGGATATAACATTTGTAAAATTTTATGTATCCAACCCAACATAGGAGCACCTACATGTATAAAGCAAATATTAACAAATCTAAAGGGCAAAATAGCAGTGCAATAATAGTAGGGGATTTTAATTTTTTAATAACCTACTTATAGCAATAGATAGTTTATCAAGACAGAAAATGAATAAGAAAATATTGGTCTTAAACGACACATTAGACTATCTGGAATTACCAATATATACACAGAACATTGCATCTAAAAGCAACAGAATATTCATTCTTCTCAAGTTCACATGGAACATTCTCCAGGATAGATCACATGGTAGGCCACAAAACAAGTCTTAATAAATTTAAGAAGATTAAAATCATATGAAACATCTTTTCTGACCACAATGATATGAAAATAGAAATCAATTATAAGAGGAAAACTGGAAAGTTCACAAATTTATAGAGTTTAAACAAAATACTACTGAATAACCAATGGGTCAAAGAAGAAGTCAAAGAGAAATCAAAAAATACCTTGAGACAAATGAAAATGGAAATAAAACATACCAAAACTTATGGGATGCAGCAAAAGTAGTTCTAAGAGAGATATTCATAATGATAAATGCCTACCTCAAGAAAAATCTCAAAAAAACATAACTCTAACTTTATACCTCAAGAAACTAGAAAAAGAAGAACAAATGAGACCTTAAGTCAGTAGAAAGAAGAAATAACAAAGATCAAATTGGAAATAAATGAAAAAGAGACTAAAAAGACAACAGAAAAGATCAATGAAACTAAGGCTGGTTTTTTGATGAGATAAACAAAATGGACAAACCTTTAGCCAGACTCATGGAGAAAAAATGAGAAAGGCCTCAAATAAATAAAATCATAAGGAGGAGACTTATGATGGATACCTCAGAAATACAAAGGATCATAAGAGACTACTATGAACAATTATATGCCAACAAAGTTGACAACATAGAATAAATGGATAAATTCCTAGAAATGTACAACCTACCAAGACTGAATCATGAAAAAATAGAAAATATGAACAGACCCATTACTAGTAAGGACATTGAATCAGTAATCAAAACCTCACAAGTCCAGGACCAGATGGATTCACTGGTGAATTCTACCAAACATTCAAAGAAGAATTAATACCAATCCTTCTCAATCTCTTCCAAAAAAATAGAAAAGGAGGGAATACTTCCAAACTCATTTTACGAGGCCAGCAATACCCTGATATTCACGCCAGACAAGGATGCCAAAAAAAAAGAAAAACTACAGGCCAATATCCCTGATAAATATAGATGCAAATATCTTCAACAAAATCTTATCAAACTGAACTCAACAATACATTAAAAGGATCCTACACCATGATCAAGTGGATTAATTCCAGGGATACAAGGATGGTTCAACATTCACAAATCAATTAATATAATACACCATATTAAGAAAATAAAGATAAAAATCATATGATGATCTTAATGGATGTAGAAAAAGCATCTGACAAAATTCAACATCCATTTATGGTAAAAACTTTCAATAAAGTGGGTATAGAGGGAACACACCTCAAAATAATAAAGACCACATATGACAAGCACACAGCTAGCATCATACTCAATGGTGAAAAGCTGACAGCTTTTACTCTAAGATAAGGAAGAAGGCAAGGATGTGCACTCTTGCCACTTTTATTCAACATATTATTAGAAGTTCCAGCCACAGCAATTAGGCAAGAAAAAGAAATAAAAACCATCCAAAACAGAAAGGAAAAAGTAAAAGTGTCACTATTTGCAGATGACTTGATATTGTATAAAGAAAACTCAGACTTCACCAAAAAATTGTTAGAACTAATAAACAAATTCAGTAAAGTTGTCAAGATACAAAATAAATATACAAAATATGCTGTGCTTCTGTATACTAATAACAAACTATCAGAAAGAGAAATTATGAAAACAATTCCATTTACAATTGCATCAAAAAGAAGAAAATACCTAGGAATAAATTTAACCATGAAGGTGAAAGACCTGTACACTGAAAATGATGAGACGACAATGAAAGAAATTAGAGAAGACACAAATAAATGGAAAGATATTCCATGCTCATGGACTGGAAGAATTAATATTGTTAAAATGCCCATACTACTCAAAGTAATCTACAGATTAAATGCAATTCTTATCAAAATTCCAATGACATTTTTCTCAGAAATAGAACAAACAATCCTAAAATTTGTATAGACCACAAAAGACCCCAAATAGCAAAAGCAATCTTGAGAAAAAAGAACAACACTACAGGCATCATGCTCCCTGATTTCAAACTATATTACAAAACTGTAGTAATCAAAACAGTATGGTATTGCTGTAAAAACAGACACATAGATCAATGGAACATAATAGAGAGCCCATAAATAAATCAAACCACATATGGTCAATTAATTCACAACAAGGGGCCCAAGACCATACAATGGAGAAAGGATACTCTCTTTGATAAATGGTGTTGGGAAAACTGGACAGCTGCATGTAAAAGAATGAAACTGGATCATTATTTTTCACCATACACAAAAATAAACTCAAAATGGATTAGTGTTGAATGTAAGACCTGAAACCATAAAACTCCTAGAAGAAAACATATGCAGTAAGCTCCTTGACATCAGTCTTGGCAATGAATTTTTGTATTTGAACCAAAAGCATAGGGAACAAAAGCAAAAATAAACAAGTGGGACTACAACAAACTAAAAAGCTTCTGCACATCAAAGGAAACCATCAACAAAATGGAAAGGCAACCTACTGAATGGGAGAAAATATTTGCAAACCATTTATCTGATAAGGGGTTAGTATCCAAAATATATAAAGAATGCATTCAACTCAATAGCAAAAACAAACAACTCAATTAAAAAATGGGCAGAATATCTATAGAGACATTTTTCCAAATATGACATACAGGTGGCCAACAGGCACATGAAAACATGCTCAATATCACTAATCATCAGGAAAATGTAAATCAAAACCACAATGAGATATCAAGTCGCAACTGTTAGGATGGCTATTAACAAAAAGACGAGAAATAACAAATGTTGGTGAGGATGTGGAGAAAAGGGAACCCTTGTGTGTTATTGGTGGATATGCAAATTGGTGCAACCACTAAGGAAAGCAGTATGGAGATTCCTCAAAAAATTAAAAAATAGAATTACCACGTGATCCCATGATCCCTCAATTTGACTTCTGGGTATTTATTCAAAGAAAATGAAAACACTAACTTGAAAAGATATTATCACCTCCATGTTCATTCCCACATTATTTACAATAGCTAAGACATGGAAACAATCTGATTCCACCAACAATGAATGGATAAAGGAAAGGTGGTATGTATATACAATGGAATATTACTCAGCGATATAGAAGAATGAAATCTTTCCATTTGCAACAGCATTTTGGAATGTGGACATGGGAGACTGGTGGACCTGTCTTGGCCACTTTTTAGGTGCTTGACATGAATATCCAACATGGCTGGACCTTGAGGGCATTATGCTAACTGAAATAAGAAAGAAGGAGAAAGACAAATACTATGTGTTCTTACTTATATGTGGAATCTAAAATAAAAAGAAAAAAATACACACACACACACACACACAAATCCTTGAACTTATAGATAGAGAGAACAAATTGTTAGTTGCCAGTGGCGGGGAGCAGAGGTTGTAGAAGTGAGTAAAGGGGGTCAAAAATACAAATTTCCAGTTATAAAATAAATAAGTCAAGAAGACACATAATTATTAGCTATCTCTCAAACAAGTTTACTAACTTTCTTGTGGTCCTATATAACTTTTTCATACCTCTGATATACATCCACTTAAGAAGCATTTCCCACCATCTCAGTCTTTGAAATCCTACTATCCTACAATTATGTGTTCTCTCTTACTTGGCTTCTTTCTTGATTATACTAGATAAAAGTATTATCTCCTTTCTATAGTGCAGGCATTATGTTTCATTTACCTTTTTTGAGTGCTTACAGTTATCTGGAGATATGCACTATCTCATTTTCTCCTAACAAACAGCCTAACGAAATATATATTCTTCCCGTTTTTTAGTGAAGAAACTGAAGTTTATTCAGATTACATTTATTGCCCAAAGTCATGAGTGAGGAAGCAGCTAAAAAGTGGCCAAGATAGGTCCACCAGCCTCCCATATCCACATTCCAAAATAACTCTTCCCTGCTGCCTCAGTCTCAGATATGCCACCAATGGACCATCTTGGGCTGCCACTATCTGTATCCGTGGCCTATTTCCCTTACTAAATTATGGGTTCTTAGAATTTCAAAATTCTTCTGCTAGTTGTTACATAAAACAAAAAGGCCAACCAGGAACCAGAGAAGGGGAACAAAAATTGCTTTTCATCTGACCTTGCTGAACTAAAGAAATCCTAACACTCTTAAGGAAAACATGCATGGAGATATTTAAAGACTGTAAAGATTCAGAGAATTGTCTTAACTTTCAGAAGCTATGCCAAAGAAATTGGAATATTTAACATGTCACTATTGATGACACATGTCAATTTTCATGGGGTCATGAGATAAATAGTAACCTAAACCACTTGTTTCCATAGATTTTGTTTCCTCTGAAGGCTGACATGGCGTGTTGTATGAAGTCACAGGCCCGTTACACCTGCTGCAATCAATACTGCAATTAAAGGGGACTAGTACCTGAAGGAATTAATCAAATATAAACCTATTTTCTCCACTTTATATAAATTCAAAAAAATGAAATAACAAAGTAAATATATTACACACACAAAAAAACCGACACTTCCTAAAAGGAATAGGTTATAAAGAAACAAATCAAAAAATAAAGTTTTATACAAATTATAAATTTTTATAATTTTTTATTCCATTGCAGGAATAAAAAAATAAACATTAAAAAGCATGGAAATTTTGGCGCTGGCCCGGTGACGTAGTGGTTAACTTCAGTGTGCTCTGCTTTGGCAGGCCAGGTTCGGATCCCTGGTGCGACCTACACCACTTGTCAGCCATGCTATGATGGTGACCCACATACAAAATAGAGGAAGGTTGGCCAAAGATGTTAGCTCAGGGCAAATCTTCCTCAGCAACAACAACAAAAAGGAAATATAAAAAACTCATTAAAATCTCTACCAATGATTAGATTTAATAAGATAGATAAGCAAGTTGAGATATATATAAGAACCAATGTACAAAAGACAAATACATATCTATACACCAGCAATACAAGTTATAAATTCTAACTTAAAAAAAGGCTATTTAAAATAACAACCAAAACTCTAGCTTCCTTAGAAATAAAATGAACGAAAGATGGTTAAAATCTTTACTGCACCATAATAACAGTGGAACACATTCAATCCTTTAGACCCCATTTAGAACAGAGAAACACTGTTGCCTTATAGATCATGCTACATTGTACATCTAGATGATTATCTAAAACACTAATTTCAAACACTCTTCCTTTAGCCCTTCTCTAAAAGGCTCTATGGCTAAATTCAGCTGAGTTTCCTTAATGTGTGCCTGACTTTGGGGTAGTGTCCCAAACGTTCAAATGATTTTCCACACTTTGGGCTGATGTTTCAAGGATCATCACAAAATAATGGGCAGAAGAGCTGAATAGACATTTTTCCAAAGAAGACGTACAGGTGGCCAACAGGAATGTGAAAAGATGCTTAACACCACTAATCATCAGGGAAATACAAATCAAAACCACAATGAGATGTTTCATGCCCATCAGAATGGCTATTATCAAAAAGACAAGAAATAACAAGAATTGGTGAGGATGTGAAGAAAAGTGAACACTTGTGCACTGTTGGTGGGAATGTAAATTGGTGCAGCCACTATGGAAAATAGTATGGAGGGTCCTCAAAAAATTAAAAATAGAACTACCGTAAGAACCAGCAGTTCTACTTCTGAATATTTATCCAAAGAAAATGAAAACACTAATTTGAAAAAATATAAGCACCCTCATGTTCACTGCAGCATTATTTACAATAACCAAGATATGGAAACAACCTAAGTGTCCCTTGATGGATGAAGGATGAATGGATAAAGAAAGTGTGCTATATGTAATAGAATATTATTCAGTCATGAAAAAGAACGAAAATTTGTCTTTTGCAACAACATAGATGGACATTGAGGGTATTATGCTAAGTGAATAAGTCAGACAGAGAAAGACAAATACTGTATTATCTTTCTTATATGTGGAATATAAAAAGAAAAGAAAAACAAACTCAAAGATACAGAGAACAGATTGGTGGTTGCCAGAGGCAAGGGTGGGAGAAATGGGTGACAGGGGTCAAAAGGTAAAAAAAAAAAAAAAAAATTAAAAACAAAACAACAAAAAATTTTTAAAAATATGTTGCTTTTCCTTATTAGTTTTCTCGCTCCTCCACTTATTTTTTTTAATACACAGCAAAGTTTCCTTTTGGAAGCCTTCTTACAATTCATTCACTCTAAGTCATATTGTTCAACCCAACGCTATTATCAAAATAACGAAACTTAGTTTCTTTTCAAGAAGAGCTCTGTTTGTAGTTTATTTCTCTTGGTAGTTTAGTAGGGTGAGCAAGAGGGAAGGAGAGAAGGAGATAAATGTAGGACTATTTTTAATAATTATCCTGCCATGTGAAGGAGATAGTGTCATTTTTTTGAATCATCAGCTTTGGAATCATAGCAACGTGTATTTATACGCTGTACATGCCATTTACAAGTTTATGATCTGAGAAACGTTACTTAAGTTCTCAAAACTATTTTCTCGTTGGATAAGTGAAGGTGTGAGAATTAAGTGAGATAACATACATAAAACATAGTGACCAATGTTTCCCATGGAATAAATATTCCATATAGGTAATTAATGGTACGCATGATTTCTGCTTAATGGCAAAATAATTTCCTAAAAATACGTTTATTTACTTTCCTTTTCTGAATTATCTTTTATGTGACCTTCTGGTGACTTGCTTCCTGTTCTGCTTGTGAAGATCTAATGAATCATAAGTACACACACACCACCATCCCACCCACATCAACAGAAAACAAATCCCAGTTATCTAAGAGGATAAAACTTCTCATCTATTATAGCAGAATCACTATTATAGGTAGTTATTATTTTCTTCTTTATACAATGAAAATTTGCCAAATCTGTAATAAATGTATATTGTTTTTATAATTGGAGAAAAATATTATTTTATAAAAATACATATTTGGTTTTTTACCCACTTCAAATATAATTATTAGTAAAAGCAGTGGATTTTTTAGTCTTTAACCAAAAAAATTGGTTAAAATGTAGGAAAATTAATATATTTCCTTCTCTGTGTATTGAAATACAGCTATATAAGAGTTCAATATTATGGGACATTTGTTCTTTGTCTTTATGATCCAAAATGACAGATCCTAATAGTTTTAGAATATTTTTGAAACTGGCAGGGAGCCATGAAAACAAAACACCTATCTCAGCATAACAAAATGCGTATAAAAAATTCAGTCATAAAACTAATTGCTTGTTCAGGATCTGGAATGAATCAAGATGTTCCTAAAAGTAACTTAAATAAACTTGCTTCTGTTATTTCTACTCTTTAATTTTATTGGGAAAATATATCTTTTGGAAAATTTTTGTCTGTACTTACCATATCTTCCCTTTTTATTTCAGGGATTTCTTTTTTCATTTCAAGGATCAGAAAGTGAAAAATGAAATGTTAGATTGGAGTATTTAGTAATAGATGTTTTGAGGAAATAAAAGTTTGAATGTTGAGGGTGTCTAACACTTTTCAAAAATAAAGTTACAAGTATTACCAAAATATGTCTCATGTATTACATATTTAGTAAATTGTAATAAATGTTTTATTTTAATGTTTCTTGTAAGTCCAAAGTTTAACCATATAAAATCAAAGTGGCTGTGAAACAAATTTCATCTATCTCTGAAGTTCTTGAATCTAACTTTACATTGAACTTCACATTAAAATCACCTGGGGAACTTTAAAAAATACAATGCTCAGGCCCTCATGTGAATCCACCTAACAGTGATTTTTAAGCTTCCCATCATACAGCCAGAATTGAGAACCAATATTGAGAACCAAATACTAACCTATTTTTTCAACAAGGCAAATTACATAATCAGAATTATGTATAATCCATAACCTAAGAGGTAAACATAAGGAATATTTCCTGTAAAAAGGAAAATCCCAATCCCAATAATCTGAATTCTATTACACAGATTTATATTCATTTTTCTCTTATTTAAAATAAGTATTTTAATCACCTTAAATTTAGATTATCTTCTCTGAAAATGCAGATAGCAATAACACTTCATCTTAGGCATTAACTTAAGAAATAACTAATTAAAAACATTTGTTGTAGTATTTTGAAATAAAACAAAGGAGTTAAATCATTTTATACATTTATTTTGCCATGCAAGCATGTGTGGTGGAATTATCCAAACTTGAGTCTGTGTGTATGGAAAGAGGAAGATATGACTTTAATATTTATCAAAATGTTCCACCTTAGTACTCACATGATGGGTGTCCTTATCCCCCCTTACCCCTTTATAAGCATTCTTCCCAGAGGGGGGCTTCTCAGGGTAAGAGAGTAAATTACCTCTCACAGAACCCTTTATCTGACAGGTACTGGAATGTGGCAGACACCAGGCTAGAACAGACAAGAACAAGGGAAAGTAAGAGCAAGGTGAAACCAATTTCTGTTTCTCTAAGTCATATTTGTATTTTCAAAATTTCCTACTGGAAATTCTTTCTGCTATGGCTGACTTGAAGTACCAGGAAAAATATCTCTAAATATCATGTCAGTGCTATGCTCATTTCGATTAAAGCCACAGTGAAAAAGCAAAGGGCATCTTCCAGTTTCCAGTAAGGCATATAAGGGGCTTAAAAATTGCCATTCCATCGTAACAATAAGTAAAAAGCTGAACAAAACGAAAAATCAACAACTCTTCTTAGATCTTTCGAAGAAGTGAAGTCACAGGGAAAACTGCTGCCTTCCAAAATGAAGAGACAGACAAGAAGATCCAGAGAATTACAACTTATCAGAGCAGAAACCAACCTGGTAACCAATGCCAGAGTAGCAAAACCTAAATTGCAATTGACAAAATGCTGAGGCTCCAAATGAACAAGTCTAAAGGTTAAAAAGTCCAAGAGGACCCAGTCTTAGGGAGGTAGCAACACTTTTGTAAATTTTATATCCAGAAGCTCTGCAAGGTCCTCACAGTAAATACCCAAGAAAAATCCCTTCATGCTTTTGTCAGGGGAAAGAAAAAGGAACCATTTTGAAATATGCCAGAGCATTCTATTTTTCTTAACAAGGTCTGTCCTCAGGAGAAACTATTTTACCAGTGTCTAATTTGCTGGGGTTTATTGAGAGCCTAACCTATCTATCTTGGGGAAGGTAAATACCCGACTCCAGCTGGCTCTAGCTATTCTGTCCCACCTAAAGAGAGGGGAAAATGAGAAGTACTGGTTAAGTTCACAATCCAGGAGCACAGGCTTACCAAAAGACCGAGAGTTAATTATAGGACTATAGACGCTTCGCCACCCCACACCTCATAACATCACTCAATACATATTTACCCAGTGCATCACGTACACCTTTCAACAAAAAATTACAAGGCATACTAAAAAGCAAAATGAGCAGTGTGAAGAGACTGAAAAAGCATCAGAACTAGAGTCAGATAAGGCAGGAATGTTGGAATTATCAGACCAGGATTTAAAAAAAAAAATACTATGATTAATATCCTAAGAGCTTTAATGGAAAAAGTAGACACCATGTAAGAACAGATGGATATTGTAAACAGAGAGATGGATATTCTAAGAAATAATCTAAAAGAAATGCTAAAGAACAAAATATTGTACAAGAAATGGAGAATGGGCTTATTCTACTTATGGGCTCATAAGTAGAATAGACATGGATAAGGAAAGAATCGCTGAGCCTCTGGTTATGCCAAAAGAAATTTCCAAAACTGAAAAGCAAAGACAAAAGACTGAGAAAAAAAAAATCCAGAATAACAAAGAATGTGGGGCAACTACAAAAGATGTACACTACACATGATGGGAATACCAGAAGGAGAAGAAAGAGAGAAACAGAAGCAATATTTGAAGCATTAATGACTAACAATTTCCCCAAATTAATGTCAGACACCAAATCACAGATCCAGGAATCTCAGAAAATACCAAACAGGATAAATATCAAAAATGCTATACCTAGGAGTACCATATTTAACTTCAAAAAATAAAGATAAAGAAAAAATCTTGAAAGAAGGGAGACTTAACTACAGAGGAGTAAAGGCATAAGTTAACTCCAACTTCTCCTTAGAAACGATGCAAGCAAGAAGAGAGTGGAGTGAAATACTTAAATTGTGGAAAGAAAAACCCCACCAATCTAGAATTCTGTAGCCTGCAAAATTGTCTTTCAAAATTGAAGGAGAAATAAAAACTTTTGCAGACAAACCAAAATTGAAGGGAATACTGCCATGTTAAAAGAAGTTCTTTAGAGAGGAGGAAGATGATATATGTCATAAACTTGGATTTACATAAAGAAAAAGCATTGGAGAAGAAGTAAGTGATGGTAAAATAAAACTTTTATTTTTCTTATTGTTAATCAATGTAGAAGATAACAGTTTGTTCAAAATAATAATAGCAACAATTTATTTGATTATATATATATATGCACTTATGTATAAGTGAAATGAATGATATAAGGAACAGGAGAGAGAATGTAGGAGTATTCTGTTATTATCAAGTACTCCCACTGCTTGTGAAGGAGTATAGTGTCATTTGAAAATGCACTTAGGTTAGCTGCAAATGTATAGAGAAAACTTTAGGGCAACCTCTAAAAAAAGTAAAAAGTAGAAGTATAATTGATATGCTAGGAAAGGAGAGAAAATGGAATCCCAGAAAATGCTCAAGTAAAGCCACAAAAGGCAGAAAAAATGTGGAAAAAAAATAGGAGCAAAGAATAATGGCAACAAATAGAAAACTGTAAAATATATGGTAGATATTAATATAAGTATATCAATAATCGCTTTAAGCCTCATGGTCTAAATACACCAATTAAAAGACAGATTGTCAGAGCATATCAAGAGACAAAACTCAACTATCTATTGTCTACAGGTAATTCACTTTAAATGTAAAGACACATGTAGATTAAAAGTAAAGGGTTGGAGAAAGACATACCATGCTAACACTAATCAAAAGAAAATAGAAGTACTATATTAATTTCAAACAGCAGATTTCAGAGGAAGGAAAGTTATCTGAGACAAAGAAGGGTATTACATTCTGATAAAGGGGTCAATACTTCAAGAAGGCACACCAATCCTTATGCACCTAACAATCGAGAGTCAAAATATTTGAGGCAAAAATTGGTAGAACTGCAAGGATAAATAGATATATCCAATCTGACAGTTGGAGAGTTTATACTTCTCTATCAGAAATGGATGGATACAGCAGGCAGAAAACCAGTAAGGACATAGTTGAATTCAACAGTACCATCAACAAAATGTGTATAATTAACATCTATCAACTACTTCATTCAAAAACAGCAGATTACAAATTCTTCGTGGAAGAATTATAACCTCATATAGAACGTTCACCAATACAGACCACATTCTGGGCCATGAAACACACCTTAACAAATTTAAAATAATAGAAATTTTATAATATCTGCTCTCAGATCACAATGGAATTAAACTAGAAATTAATAACAGAAAGATATCTGGAAAAACCCAAAATAATTGAGATTAAACAACACACTTCTAAATAACACATGAGTCAAGGAAGAAATCTCAAGAGAAATTTAAAAATATTTTGGCTAAAATAAATTTTAAAATAAAAATGAAAACATCAAAATTTGTGGGATGCAGCAAAAACAATAATTAGAAGGAAATTTATTGCACTGAATGCAAATACTAGAAAAGAAGAAGGATCTATAATCAATAATCAAAGCTTGTACCTTAGGAAACTTGAAAAAGAAGAACAAATTCAATCCAAAGTAAGCAAAAGAAAAGAACTAATAAAAACTAGAGCAGAAATCAATGAAGTTAAAAAATGATCTCAATAGAGAAGATCAACTAAATCAAAGGCTGGTTCTTTAAAAATACCAATAAAATCTATAAGCTTCTAGCCAGGCTAACTAAGAAAAAAAGGAGAGAATTTTTAATATTAGTAATGATAGAGGGGACATTACTACAGATACCATGGATATTAAAAGGATAACAAAGATATATTATGAACAACTGTCTGCCCACAAATTTAATAATCTACATGAAATGGACCAATTCCATGAAAAACATAATTTGTCAAAACTCACACAGTTTGTCAAAACACACACAGCTCAATCATCTGAATAGGCTATATTTATTAAATAAATTTAACCAATAATTAATAACCTTCCAAAAGAGAGAGCACCAAGCCCAATGGGTTTACTGATGAATTCTACAGAATATTCACGGAGGAAACTATGCTAATTCTCTACAATCTCTTCTAGAAGATAGAAGCAGGAGGAATAGTTCCCAACTCATTCTTTAAGGCCAACATTACCCTGATACAAAAATCAGACAAAGATATTATAAGAAAAGAAAACTACAGACGAATATTCTTCATGAACGCAGAAGTAAAATCCTCAAGAAAAATTAGCAAATCGAATCCAATGATGTATAAAGATCATTATGGAATTACGAATTAAAGCAACAATTAAGTATTACTACACACCTATTAGAATTGCCAAAATCCAAAACACTGACAACACCGAATTCTGGTGAGGATGTGGAGCAACAGGAATTCTCATTCATTGGTCGTCAGAATGCAAATGGTGCAGCCACATTGGAAGACAGTTTCTTATAAAACTAAATATATACAATCCAGCTATCACAGCCCTTGGTATTTACCCAAAGGAGTTGAAAATGTGTCATCACAAAAACCTACATATAGATATTTTTAGCAGTTTTATTCATAATTGCCAAAACTTGGAAACAACAAAAATGTCTTTCAGCAGGAGAATGTACAAACTGTGACACACTTTCAGATAATGGAATATTACTTAGCACTGGAATGAAATGAGCTATCAAGTCATGAAAAAACATGGAGGAACCTTAATGCATATTACTAAGTGAAAGAAGCCAGTCTGCAAACGCTATCTACTGTATGATTCTAACTGTATGACATTCTGGAGAAGGTAAAACTATGGAGACAGTAAAAATATCAGCTGGTTGCCAGAGTGAGTGGGAACGGAGGCATGAATAGGCAAAGCACAGAGGAAACAATTCTGTATTATACTATAATGGCTGATACATATCATTACACATTTTTTCAAATCATAGGATGTACAACAAGAAGAGTGAACCCTAATATAAACTATAGGCTTTGGGTGATAATGATGTGTCAATATGGTTTTATTGATTGTAACAAATGTACCACTGCGGCAAGATGTTGATAGTGAGAGAGGTTGTGTATACGTTGTGTGGGGAGGTGGTGGAGGGGCAGTTGGTATATGGAAACTCCAGGTACTTTATGCTCACCTTTGCTGTGAACCTAAAACTGCTCTAAAAAATAAAGTTTATTAATTAAAGAAAATTAAATGAAGCTACTATCTATTAAAAAAAGCAGAGTTACCACATTACACAGTGGCCGTTTCCATGTATGAGAGCCATGATTCATCGCTTCAAAGGGAATTAGTAAGTTATAAACTCTGCTGGAGCTAATAAATATTTCTGGCTAAAGAGTGAATGTTCCTATTGCCAGAATTCACATCTCAAATTCTTTCCCTTGGCAGTTCATGAGCAAGTGTATCTCGGTAGATCTGCAAACACGAGGACTTGTACATTGCACATTGGAAGAAATTCCAGTATCTGTAGTGACATACACACCTGAAGTCACAGCATCTTCTTTGTGAGTGATGCAAAGTTCTCCACTTCCTGAGGCAGCTGGTTGGATCTAAATAGATTTTTTCTCTTAATATAGATTTCAAAGTTATTTTAAAATTTTCTTACTAAGTTAATTGACTTTACAAGTAATAGGCTCTGACTCAGAGCTCTAACATGCTTATAAATCAGCTGAGAATCTTGTCAAAATACAAATTCTTAGGAAGAGCCTGATAATTTCTAAATTTCCAACAAACTCCAAGGTGCTGCTAGAGCTGTGAATAGGTGGACTATAGACTATACTTCTATAATAAGGCTCTTGACCAAATTTTTCAAAATGTAGTCCAAGAATAACCTGCATTAGAATCGCCTGTGGTGGTCATGAAAAATTAGATTCTAGGGTCTAAGACCTACTGAGTTATATAGGATTCTGCTTTTAAACAAGTGCTTATGTGATCCTCATGTATATCAATATTTGAGAACCAGAGTATGTCTAAAGAACTTGGGTCTACACAGGTCTATGACATAAACTCTCTATAGATTGAGTTTTTACATTTCTTTCAACTTTTATGTGAAACTGCAACTTGGGAATAACTTTGTAGAAAATCAGCTATTATAAAATCACTTAAACTTTAAAAGACTTATAAAGTCAGAGTATGAGTTTAAACTATGTTTATTTATTATTTGATTTATGGTACTATTTAATTTTTCTGTCATTTCATGAATTTTAAATGCAAAGAGAGGGAATATCTTTGCCTTTGCTGCAGGCAGTATTTTGATTTGCAAGCCTGATATCTAAACTCTGATGAGAACTATTGTGTATCTTTACTGTGGCTTGTCTCTTGTTTCAGGAAATTATTTTAGGAATAAAAAGCAAACTTTTTTATACTATCCCACTTACTAGGAACTCTACCTCCAGGCTAACTCTACTGTACAGAACACAGCCAAAATCTCACAATATGCAAAAGCAGGAGCTCAGAAACAGAAATGGCAATCCTAAAGTCCCTGCGTGTGCTTGCGTACACACATGCACACGCACACACACACACACACCCTTATTTGTTTTAGTTTTAAGGCCTAATTCTCTAATTCACTCAAATCCACATTTCCTTTTAGTATCATCTAGCAATTTCATAAAAGTTTAAGGGAACAAACCATAAAAGCTTGGGGACTATTAGAGGCAAGGACAAAAGCGAAATGAAAGTGGAAGTGCTAACAACTTAAATAAAAGAAAGTGAAATTTTAAGGTTTCAAGACTTTTTTAAAAAAATTTAATTTAACTTCCCATGTTCAGGAGTGAATGAATAGATATGTTTGGATCAATTTTTATTAAAATTATTTTAATGACATGTTAGATCATAATTATTCTTCACTTAACTGAAAATTTTATTCTAATGTATCACCATTTGTCTGGTAACACTAAATAAAGTATTTGTGTACCATTTTAAAACAATTGCAGAGTACGAAAGGCCTTAAATGTGCTTCCTATATCCCTAATTAATAAACTTTTTACAAAAAATGATTCCCAAAATTTGCTCAGCGGTAGACATCGTTTCGCATATCCCATTGGCTCTCTTTAATTCTGGAGCTAGAGAATAAAACTCAAGCGAAACGACGTTTCATAATCACAGAAGCTGCATTTTGCTACATAGAGAGGACTGAATATAGCTTGAAACATTGCACACCTAAAGTGGGATCCAGTTAATCAAGCGTGACAGGTAGGAAAAGAAAAAAATCACAACACTCAGCAGAGGAAGACAGTCCATTTAAAATGGTAATACTCAATTGTCATCTTATTTTGCTCCTGACATCCCCTGGCATTTGCTCATGTCAGTCATTTGGTATAGTTTGTCAGCTGAATATAAAAACAATCATGACAAGCAAATAAATATGAAAGTCTGAGAAAATATACTCCAACAGGAGCCAAAACAGCATGAGTGGCAGACGCCCGCTGATATTGATGATTTGAATTTTACTTTGTGACTAGAAGGCTAAGAATCCTTCTTCTCAACTCTGTGGTTAGACATATTTTTACCTTCTTATATTAAATACACGCACACACAAAACATCTAAGCAGTTAGGAAACATTTCCTATTATGTAGGTTAACTCATAAAATCTACTTTCTAAGCCAATTTTACGCACAGAATGCCTGGTTTAATGTTCAGAATGAATTAGCCAGAATCTGAAACATCAGCCAGCATGATACCTCCAGTGAGCAGGAGCCACCTGAACAGCAACCTTCGTTGTTCATTTATTGTTTAAACAACTTTCATCAGCATTGGGAGAAAGAGAATTCCATTCTATAAAAGTCAAACTTTACTCAGAAAGCCCAGACAACTGATTTGTTCATATTCTGTCAACTGAAACCATTTTAAAGATCAATAAAGTCGTGAGAATCAACACCAACTTTCAAACAAATTGCTATGCATTATTTTTTGGGAAAAACATTCATCAGTTCAAACAGATTATACTTAGATGTGCAGCATATAAAAATTTTCCTGTTGTCTTTTAAGGATCTTAATAATGAAAGGCTAATCTGTCTAGCTTGCAAAAGTAAACCCTTGGAATGTTGATTGCCCACACACATTTAGTGCCTGCCCTCGTATAATGCAAAGTTACAGCATTTTCCTTGTTGAGTCAGTAAGAGCAAACACCAGTTGCTAGGTGGAAAAAAATCTTTCCTTTTCCCAGTGCTGGAGAATTAAATTTGCCATTCCAGGTGTGCCCTGTCCGATCTGTCTAAATTCTCAGATGGTAGGAAATTTTTTTCTATTTTTTTATGTTAATAAATATGGAGAAATATTTTCCTGGAATTTATATAAACACTAAATCCAACCAGAGGGTCAAATGACTAGGCATACTTAATATATAAGTAGAGTATTTCCTACTACAATTCAGCTTAATTCAATGTTTCTATATTTTTAAAGATTATAAAGTCCTTATGACTCCCCTGAAAATAAATCATAGAGTAGTTGGTATTTTATTTTTAGTTCATTTGTATTCTCTTTAGCTAGGAAATACTATTTGAAGAAATAATTGCCATAGCTGATAAAGGACTGTTATCCAAAATATACAATGAACTCTTAAAAATCAACAATAACAAAACAACCGGATTTAAAAATGGGTCAAAGACATTAACAGAAACCTCACCAAAGAAAATATACAGATGAAAAATAAGCATATGAAAAGATGCTCCACACCATATGCCAGCGGGGAAATACAAAACAACAATGAGATACCACTACACACCTATTAGAATGGCCAAAATCTGGAACACTGACAGCACCAAATACTGGTGAGGATGTGGAACAACAGGAATGCTCATTACTGCCTATATGAATATAAAATAGTACAGCCACTTTGGAAGATAATATGGTAGCTTCTTACAAAACTAAACATATTCATACCATACAATCCAGCAGAATCCACAATTCAACCAAAGTTGAAAACTTATGTCTATATGAAAATCTGCACATCAATGTTTATAGCAGCTTTTTATGTAACTGCCAAAACTTGGAAGCAACCACGATGTTCTTCAGTAGATGAATGTATAAATAAACTGTGGTACATCCTGACAATGGAATATTGCCGGGCACTAAAAATAAATAAGCCATCAAACCATGAAAAGATATGGAGGAAACTTAAATGCATATTATTAAGTGAATGAAGCCAATCTGAAAAGGCTACATACTGTGTGATCCCAACTGTAGACATTCTGGAAAAGGCAAAACTGTGGAGACAATAAGAAGATGAATGGTTGCCAGGAATTAAAGGGGAGGGAGAAATGAATAGGCAAAGCAGAAGAATGTTTAGGACAGTGAAACTACTCTGTATGATATTGTAATGATGGATACATATCATTGTATATTTGTCTAAACGAATGGAATGTACTACACCAAGATTGAATCCAAATGTAAACTATGGAATTTGGGTGATAATGTGTATCAATGTAGGTTCATCAATTGTAACAAATGTACCACTCTGGTGGGGGGTGTTGATAATGGGGAGGTTATGCATGAGTGGGGACAGGGAGTAGATGGGAAATCTCTGTGCTTTCTACTCAGTTTTACTGAGAACCTAAAACTGCTCAGAAAAATAAAGTCTATTCATTTTTAAGAAAGAAAAAATAATTGCCTAGGATAAAAACGATTTATACTCAATATGTACAAAATCTATGTAAATGTTCCAGCTTAAATGAAATTTAAAGACCTTAGTGTCTCTGAAAACCATTTTCCAGATTGTAGCTAATGTATTTTCTACTGTCTTTACGTGTAGTTTTAGATTTTAATATACTTTCTTCCATCGTCCATTTAATTTGTGCCGAAATTAGTCTCTAATTGATAATATATATTACTTCTTAATACTCTTTCTTCATTGCATAAAAAACAAACTTTAATAATGGAGACAATTTTGGGTGGGACTATAAAACTTTTATTTAGGTATTAAAGGTAGAAAAATAGCTCACAATTTGTTTTGTGTTTTCTAAAGGATAAAATTCCCCTAAGTTAATATAATCTTTATGATAGAACATTAAAAAGAAAATGAATACTTAGCAAATAAAACTCATAAAAATAAAAAATGGATCTTGCCTATTTTAAAAATCCTAAACAGAAATTGTTTGGAGGAAATTTGTAACTTTGTGACAAAGAAGCCAGTTTCACTAGTGATATATGAAAATATATCTATCAGGCATGGTAAGTTTTTTTGATACTGAAAAGGTTTAATGAATCCATATTACCTGACATTGGCTTTCCATTGAGACTACCTTTAGAGGAAAAGATTTTTATAGTTTTGTAGATTATATTTGAGTCAAAGAAAGGATCGACAAAAGAAACATGACTATATAAATATTTTATAAGTTTTTATAAGTTGTACTTAAAATAAAAATGAAGGATAAAAATCAAATACCTTTAAAAGGAAATTTTGAAAAGAGGCAACTCTGTGAGATAGGACGGAAATATATCTTGAGTAAAGCAGCTACTGCTAACACCCCAAAAATGGAATAGTTTGGTATATTCAACACTCAGCAAATGGGCCAGTGTGAATGGGACAAAAACATTACAAAATGTTTCTCTTCTCTGCAGAAGAAGGGTGGATAGATATGAGAATTATCTAGGAGAGAAAATCAGCAGAAATTCATGACTGATTATAGTTAGGAGTTGAGAAAGGGATAGGGTTAACCTCAGGCTTGAGCAACTGTGCAGATGATTTTAGCATTAATTAGATAGGAGACAGAGGGAATAAATGTATTTTGGGGGAAAATATTATAAATGTTGAAGAACAACCAAGTAAAGGAGACCAGAAAGCAGTTAGATATGTGGTGTGAACCTCATATGGGTTAGAGAGAAATTAGGTATGGGGCTTCTAATTTGGGAATCACATATATATTACAATTCAAAGTATAGGAAAACACAAGACTGACTAGAAAAGAAGGTCTAGGGAGGAACCCTGAGAAACTTCAGCATTTAAGGGATAAAAGCCATTAAATGCTGTGATAGAAGCATGTAAGGGATAGAAGCTCCCTTTTTTTTTAAGAGTAAATGCTGTGATAGAAGCATGTAAGGGATAGAAGCTCCCTTTTTTTTTAAGAGAAAAAGGAGCACAGGAGACTGAGAAGACTCTGTCAGAGAGAGAAGTGGGAGGAAAGCAGAGGAGGGCATTCTCATCTGAGCCAAGAAAGAGTTTCAGGAAGAAGCAATTAGTCAGAGGGTCAAATGCTGCTAAGAGTTCAAAAAAGATGAAAATGCCCATTGTATTTAGCAAAGAGGCGGTTTCATTGAAATCAGTGTCAGTGGAATGGTAGATGTGGAAAGCAGACTGCAGTGAGTTGAGGAAAGATCGAGAGGTAAAGAAAATAAACAGGAAGCAAAGGAATTTGATTGTGAAGAGAAGCTTGAACCGGATGAAATTAAATATAGGGTCAGAGAAGGTGTTTAGTTTTGATGGTAAGATAAAATGAGGTGAAGTGAGGTGAGTTAAGTTAAAGTAAGATAAAATGAGACAGAATTGCCTATAGTTAAATGTATGGCACCAGTAGTATGAGAGATAAGGTACCAGCAAAATATAAAATAAAAGGAAAGGTGATAACTTATGAATTAGTAAGAACAGATGAATCCCAAGCTCAAGTGAAAGGATTAACTAATGACAGTATGAGGGACACCTCAGTGTCTTAGAACCTGGAATACAAGCTTGGAAGACTTAATTACCAGGTTAAATAATTTAACCTATCTGTGCCTCAATTTCTTCACTTGTAAAGGAAGAAAATGGTATTCACCTCATAGGGTTATTGCAAGGATCATGTGGGCCAATATTTTTAAGGTACTCAAAACCACGTCTGCTACATAGTAAACTTTCAAAAATATTTTTATTGTTATTATTATTATTATATTAACAGCATAAAAGAATAGCTGAGAATACAATTAAGACTGTAGCTTTATACAAATGGCCAGTATGTACATGAAACAAGATGTTCAGCATCATTGGGGAAATGTAAATCAAAACTACAATCACCACTTCACACCCATTATGATGGCTACTATAAAAAGACGGAAAATCACAAGTGTAGGGGGAGGATGTGGAACTCTGTACACTGTTGGTAGGAATGTAAAATGGTGCAGCTGCAAGGGAAAACAGTATGGTAGCTCCCTCAAAAAATTAAAAATAGAATTATCCTATAATCTCACAATTCCACTTCTTGGTATATACCCAAAAGACCTGAAAACAGAGTCTTGAAGAGAGATTTCTACACTCATGCTCATAGAAGCATTATTCACAATAGCCAAAAAGTATAAGCAACCCAAGTGTCTATCAGTGGATGAATAAACAAATGTGGTATATACATGCAATAGAATATGATTTAGTCTTAAAAAGGAAGGAAACTCTGACACGTGTTTCCCCGTGGAAGAATCTTGAGGATCTTATGCTAAGTGAAACAAGCCAGTCACAAAAGGACAGATATTGTATGATTCCACTTATATGAGACAGAGTAGAGAAATTCACAAAGTTAAAAAATAGAATTGTGGTTGCCAGAGACTGGGGGAGGCAAAAATGTGGAGTTACTGTTGAATGGGTAGAGTTTCAGTTTTGCAAGATGAAAAGAGATTTGGAGATGAAGGGTGGTGATATTTGCACAGTGATGCAAATGTACTAACACCAGTGAACTGTACACTAAAATATGGCTAAGATGGTAAATTTTATATTACATGTATTTTAGCACAATTAAAAAAGTTTTTTAAAAGATTGTAGGTTTGTGGGCAGCAGCAAGTTGTGAAGGTTCTAGTCTCGTGGATTCTATTATCTCTGTGAATTAAAAAGCAATCACCTGTTATGACTGAGGGGAGAAAGCATTAGAATCTTAAGAAACAGAAAAGTAAGAATATTTGAACACAAATATTCAAATAATGGTGAATAGTTCCTTTGTAAAACCTGACTATAGATTCTTCTATTGCATTCATGCATATTTTAGCTATAATATCTCTTCATTTGTATGTGAGAAGTAAATTAGAGGAAAAAACAGCAACATAGTTATTTCTTGCTCTATACTTTGGCCTATTGAGAACATTTGTACACCAGTTCAATAACTTCTTCAAATCAAATTAACCAACTGTTAACAAGCTTTATACTGTTTCGTGATGACCATCAATCCCAGACTCTAACAATTACCCAGAGCTACAGTGCTTTATTAGGAAACCTTTCCTGCTAATTCCGAAAATCAAGAGCCTGAAACTTTTATCAGGTCCTAGCTACAGGAAGATCTGGTTCATCAACTACCATGTGCTAACTATACCCTGGAAGCTAATCTTGAGGCCACAGGGATTTACAGTTAGCAAAAGCCAAGGTCCATACACTTAAGACTGCTAAAATTGAAAATGAGGATTTTTGTCCTAAACTATTTAGCACTTAAATTCCTTAAATTGTACACTGATAACTTGAAATGAGGCTGTTTCATACTTAAGTGAATCAATTCTACTTAAAAGGTAGGCAGTAGCTTTCTGGCAGCATTTACCAGGTAATTATTGCTTCTAGGACTCAGGTGTCTCAGTGCCCAGTGGTCCAAACGTTTTCCACATACCAGACATTGTCCGCGAGTGTGCACTTCCCACCCTCATAACTGTGTACTCCAGTAGGACTCAGGGGTGACTGATGGGATTGGGTTTCACCCTATTTCTTTGCCTCATAAAGTGCATCAAGGGATCCTGTGGTGAATGCCATTTGTAGAAAAGCACTTCTTGTCTACTGGGGGATATCCAGGTCCTGTGCTGGTTGGACAAACTATATAAAATCACTCTCTAATATTGTTCATAATTGTCCTTTTTTCTTCAGCATAAATAAATGATAAAAAATATGCTGTGAAAACCAATGTGTGTTTAAAAGAAAATTAGGTGAAATTCCATGATTAATAGTCGATCTTAGAAATAGGTGACAAAACCTAAATAGCAGTTAAGCCAGGCCAGATTTTTCATCAACATCTAGATATATGTCATGTAAATGATTTCTAAAAAATTGCATTTTTACATACACTTTGTGTTTCAGTTAGCAGTCAGTAATTTCCAAACATTTTACCAATTACCAAATAATTTTCTTGGTGATAGCTGCTATGAGTACACTCAGATAGAATTTACTTTCCTTTCAATCCCAAAAAAAAGATTTCAAATATTTGGTACTAAAAGTCTATGCCATATGAATAACAATGTTTTCATTAACTGGCACTAGATATTTGACTGTGGGTATTGCCTGGAATTTGAACTGGTGACTGATGGCAACTTCTATTTACCTTTTATGTACTCTATTTCTACTGCAGTAAAATTGCACTTGAACTTTGATAGCTGCCTTTCATGTTTTGTTAGTAGGATCTTTTTTTGACCGCTCTGCAAATCACAGTAATGTGAGACATTCTTGGTCATCACTATAGGTGTCCTAAACGTTTATCACCTGTCTATTCCCTTGCAAATGGCAATTCCATCTAAACAAGCTCATTGTTCTTACCAACCCCCTCCCACTTATGGGTAAGGGAATGAGAGGATCCTGAGCAGCAGCTAATGAGCAGTGGGATTTTGTATTCCACCTCCAGCAGCCCTCTAGGCTTGCTTCCTAGGGTCTTTGCTAACTAGGTAGTAGGCCAGGCTCTGGCCATGGTAATCTCTGTTCTAGGTCCTTTCACCATTAGCATCTTTGCTGTAGACATTTTTGCCACGCAACTAATTGGCCATAGGGCAATTTTGCTGTAAAAGATAAAACAACCAAAAATAAAATAAAAGAGGAACATTAAAAAGGACATAAAGAAACATGTAGTACATATCTGGACTACATTTAAATATTCCATCACATGCCCTGTCTTTATATTTCACCAAATCATCTAACCCAGATTCTGTGCCGAATACCAAAAGTCTCTCCACATCGTGTTCTCCACTATCAAATAGCAACAAATTTTCACCATTTTCAAGGAACCTATACTCATCAGGATTCATGCAACTATTTTTTTTTTACGGGGAGGATAAGAGGAGCTTGATTCTTTTTTTGCCTCCAACTTCTAATATAGCGTGATAAATTTAGCAAAGATGGTATTAGAGAACAAGCTGTTGTATCTAAATTAGCTAAAGAATCGATAATTAATGCTCTGAACACTGTTGTGTATGACTAGCCCCTCTTTTATATTTGCCATAGCTTGGTAAACTTTTGGTTTTGACAGGTGGGAGGGATGGCTGTGTTCATAGAAGGATTTGCAAACTGGTATTTTATCATTTTCTAGCATAGTATGCAATCTGGCTTTACACTCTTTTCTCACACTATCAGGAAGTTTTATCACCATATTTTCTATCAAGTTGATATATTTTATGGCAAAATTGCCTTAGGGCCAACTAGTTATGTGGCAAAAATGTTTGTGGCAAAAATGCTTGTGGCAAAGATGTCTACAGCAAAGATGATTATGGCGAAAATATCAGACACAGGTAATCTCATGGACTCCTGAATTTTCTCCTCTACTTGTTGAAGTGATGCTATTCAGACTGTTTCTTTGCTTGTAAAGTTTATCTTTGTTTCCTGAAAAGTCCTTTCAATCTCCTTAGCTTCATGTGTCCCCACCAGAAGGCAGCCTGGACCTACTGCCTGTCCAGAACCCCTCAGTGGCCTCATCTAGGTCAGGGCCTTTGATGCTCTGCTTGTTCTAGGAAGGAAATTGAGGCAATTATCTCTCTATATAAACATACTTAATGAAATTCCTCAGGCAAACTCAGCATGGTTCAACAAACACAGAACATAACTCTTCTTAGAAAAAAGAAGGGCCGCAACACATCGGAATGGGTCAAGGAGGCAGGTAAGCTACATCCAGGTGAAAGAAAAATCACATCCAGTTGTTTCATATAATGACCTGAGTGGACTGTGAGAATGGACGTGGAACAAGACTTCACGTTCTGGGAATGCCACAGTGCCTACTTCAGATATGTAGCTTGCTTTCCCATTATTGTTAGTTAGCATGTGATATTGCAGAAACCACTATGAAAAATAAATATTCACAAAAAAGTTCGTATCAGAGAGCAGATATTAGCAGAGAGTATAGCAGATGAGTGAGATTATCCAGGAACTTTGGGCTATACATATCCGCTTTAATATTCAAAATTAGAAAAAGTTTTGGAGAAACATAAAAAGAAGCAAATCTTATAACTCTATAACCTAATGAAAAACAAATAACTTATTTTGCATAGATTACTTAGATCTGACAAATATATGGTCTATACGTTGCTCAGAGTACATACTATGTTTCAGGTATTTTTACACACTTTAGCATCTTAGCTCATTTACTCTTCACTTTACTTTTGAGAAAACTGAGGCTCAAAGATGCTAAGGAATTAGCCCAATTCCAGCTAATAAGTGAAAAAGAAGAATTTTGAACTCAGATCAAATTCTAATCTCATTCACTTTTAAAGTATACTTTTCTATCCTTTCATTTTGGCCTTTTTTGGGAGGGAGAGAGTGAGATTATGTGTTTTTGGAAGCACAGAATAATAAATACCTGGAATTTATTGTTTTTGATGCCCACCCATCCCCAAATGCACTAACTTTTTTTTTTCATTTTCCAAAATTTCACCTGAGATTTAGAAGAGAGAAAAGGTAAATGACATCCAGGACATCAGACTGAGAAGACATAGAGATTCATTGTGACAGAAGTAATGCTAAAATAGTGAGACATAATGGCTGTCAGATTAAATATGGCAAAAACAGTCCTTGAAATGCTACCTGAAAAGAAAGACAGATAATAGATTCATGGATTCGGCTACAGCATGGGTCAAGACAATGGTTTGTTTACAAGTGCCTGAAATCTCATTAAACTAGACTAATCTAAATGGTAGATTTATTGATGGAAGCATAGAATAGCTAAAAAAAGAGTAGAGCTAAGAAAGTAAGTCTTGGGAAGGCAGAAACCCACAAAATAGCATCTGTGTGCTTCTCTCTCTCTCTCTCTCTTCATTTATTTCTTTATTTAATTCTCAACATTTATCATAACCTTTCAGACCATCTTTCTCTAAAAGACTAGATTAGCTCACAACTCTGCTTTCCACCAGTACGTGTTTGAAAAATAATGTGGATGGACTCCAATTGGCCTGACTTTGTCTTCTGACCACCATAGAAATTAGTCATTGGAACTTTGGGGTGAGTTTTTTAGCATGGTTTCTCTAGAAAACCAAGTCTGATAAAAACAATTGTAGGGGATTACCAACCCAGAAAAGTACGAGTGAAGAAAAAGACAAGAGAGACAGGAAAGGAAGGAAAGCAAATACAATGTGGTAAATGACCAAGTTGGCCAAAGCTTCATCAGAAAACACAGCTTATTTCTTATCACATAGCATGTCTCAAGAGAAGCCATGTGGAAACTCTGGACTTCAGAATAGTTACTGGAGATGGAAGAAAATTTACCCACTAGCTCCTTTCCATCTTCCATTAGTCAAAGTCTGCTCATTGGACATTAACTATCCCCACTTTCTTGGGTTCTGTTACCTGGACCCTGCACACAGCTTCTGGCAAAACTAGATCAACACAAGAGTGCAGCAGCATTCGTTGCATATGACACCAACTGCGGAGTGGGTCAGCAAAGAGAAATAGGCCAGTGGCACTATTTTCCTGCTGGCCAGAAGCCTAAAATCTCACTGATTTGACCAGGTGGGCAATACATGGGTGCTGAAAAGGTCCTGAGGTATCTTGAACCCTAGTGATAAGAGAGAAGCCCTAAGTAGACGATATAAGTGAGGTGTACAGTAGGAGGCACGAGGCTATCAGATTGGGCACTGAGCTGCATTAGGCTGAGCTGGAAAAAAGTGGAGTGCTAAAGCAATATGGTTCATGCCATGACAGTGCTGACAGAACACTATATGTCTCTCCAATAAAGATCAAAGCCTTCGTTCTGTGGCCTACAAGATTGTGATTGGTGCCAGGAGTTCTTCCTGGAATGTCAGTCAGTCACACTGAGCAGAAATCTATGGCCCAGTAAGTGTATGCATGCACAAATATTAGGAACTGTACATTGGAGTATTACTGCACAATGCTTGATTCAGATGTCTACTTCTTTATTAATTAATACCGCTAAAGATATTGGTCATTTAAAAAGAAGGGCATGTACACACACACACAGAGGACACAGAGGTTGAGTACATGAGAGATGGAAGCTGGGAGGAAGTAGGATGGGAAATGAAGAAATAAATCAGAGTACAAGGTGACCAAAATCGTCACCTTAATGACTTTAAGGAATAAAGAGTGGGGGTGAGAAAGAAGAGAAAGATATGGAAGGAGGAGCCATAAAGATACACACACACACACACACACACACAGGCAGAGAAAAGAACAGAGTGAATGAAACAGACAGGAAGGAAGCAGAGGTAGATAATGAGATGAAAACGAGCAGAAAAAGAGAAAAGATGAGATGGTACACCTACCACTGTTCAGATTATCATATGTCCCCCTGGTTGGTTTTTGAAAATTGAAGTATTCATGTATTGCTGGGATATCATCAGCAAGGAATTAATGATGTGGCTAATTCTGTGACTTTGACCATGCCTTAAATCTTAAGAATGCTCTACCTCACATTTTCCTTTTTACTTTGGGGAATAAACAAAACTCTCTAACCCCCTTCATTATGATAACAAAGAGCAAGCTTTCCTATTTGAATGATGAATTGAAAGTACTTGCTTAAACAATCAAGTAAGAAGCATCTAAACACTTAAGGGGATGCAAAGAACCACCCCACAAGTTGTACCATATGTTTTCACTGTCTATATAGCGCGGGGGGGGGGGGGGGATGATATAAATGAAATAACTTTGAAAGCAAGGCAATTAAGCTCTCAAATACTTCTATAAATTTCTTCTATACATATGCACAAACATACCATACCTTATGACCATATTTATATAAATTTGTATACATCCATGTGTCAAATCCTGTCAATTTTACTTCAAAAGTATTTCTGATATCCAGTCCAATATCTACAGTCTATCGCTCCTCTGCTGGATCAGTAACACTCGTTCTGCCTTGATTATATGGTATTTTCTTGTCTGCCCATTTATTATCTGTCATCCTTGCTTGAGAATGTGAGCTCCAGGGAAGCAGAGATCTGTCCGTTTTGTTCACTGTTATCCGATCACCTAGGACGGCGCCTTGCACAGTGTAATTGTTTAGTGTTGAAACACAAAAAATCTTTCATTCACTGACAGTCTCTCTGAAGGAACCCTCTTTAGTCCACTGTTACCACAGATCTATCCCTAGTTACTTCTTTTCCATTTCATATTTTAATAAATGAAATTACATGACTCTGAGCACTTTTATGTGAATTATAGATTTTTTTTCCCTTACACACACGCTAGTCAATAAAAGTGAAAATACACGCTTTAGTCATTTCTCTGTTATCAGGCATTGTCTTGATCATAAATCATTGTTAAGCGGTAGTTTTAAATCTGTCCTATTCAATAATAATTGATGTTGCAAACACTGACCCTGAGTGCCCTCTTAGTACCCAAAGTTAAACTGTTTACTGTATTTTGTGTTGATTTTTTTTTCTATTTTGTTATTTTCCTAATTATTTTAAAGCTCATCTCTTATCCTACCTCTCTCAACAGACCATACATCTCTCCATGTGTCTCTTAAATAGATATTTGATTAATTAGAACATTAGACCCTCTGGCAAAATGGTAAAACTGAGAATTTTACATTACAAACTGTGCACAAGACCCTTGCATTAACATATTGGGGAGCTATGACATGACATATATGCATTCACCACTTCTTGAACAGCGTGATATCCACATATTCAGGGACCTATGAGGTAACCTTAGATTAGATATACTTTTTACATGGAGCATATCACTGTCTAATGATTAAACATTATTACTTTGGAAAATAAGGATTTTTTTCCCTTATAATGTTAGAATATGGGATGAACTTTAAAAAAAGATACATATTAAGATCGCTTATTGTTCTTGGCGTTCATATCATGTGCTTCATTTGATTCCTCGCAATATAACCAATATTTCATCCTGCTCTATCAGTTAATAACAAGCTATGTTTAGTCCAGGAGATGGATATGGTTGTGCACCTTATTTAAATTCTAGAAACTAGAACAAGGCCCTGAGACCTCTATTTTTTTCCTTTCTACATGTCAAATTCACTGAACATCAGGCATATATCCTTTGGTGAATCCTTGACATGAAGGACAGTTTGCTGTCGACAATGTGGAGAAAGAATCCAAACATACTTTAACTTAGAGGCTGCTTCCTTTTTGCTGGATTAACTGAATTTCTTTTCTCCTATTAGATGTAACATATTATAGTATGTTCTGTGTACAGTTGGCCAACCTCTAAGTAAAGAAAGCATTTATTTATTTATTTTTCTTTCTCTGTGTTTTAGTATTAGATATGAAGTCATAAAAAATTATTGTGTGTGATTAAACTCAAATATTAGCACATTATTCTTGGACTGATAATAAGGTAACTGCCACACATAAGCTCAAACCAATAGTTTAGTTACATGACAAATCCATTAAAAAGGGAAAAAGAGTTTACTTCAACTATATGCAAAGCACATTGTGAAATCAATGATTTCAATAATGTGATAGGAGCTAGAGAATATTCATGTACATATTCTGAATAGCTTCCTGGCCTAAGTCAAAATTTATATCCCTCTTGGGAAGTGTTAGTGGATGACATGAACTAGAATTTTATTCATAAATATAAATATAATTCCTATATTATATTCATAGAAATGAAATAATAGTTTGAAATCCAGAGGTAGTCTGCAGATTTTGTTTTCTATGTTCCTCTGTTATTTCAAAC
The DNA here is from genome assembly GCF_020826845.1 of Diceros bicornis minor. Lineage (NCBI taxonomy): Eukaryota > Metazoa > Chordata > Mammalia > Perissodactyla > Rhinocerotidae > Diceros > Diceros bicornis. The sequence continues at coordinate 54,474,472 of NC_080750.1, read as the reverse complement.
TCTTCTTCATCTTTTAAAAATATAAGCATTAAAAGACGCCAGAATGACTGATTTCCTCTCAGTGGACTCTGTCACAGTGATATTGGTTAGTCCAAGGAGCCAAAAAAAGAGAATAACTAAATTAGTATTTATAAACTAGAGCAAAATTTTATTCCAGTGTTAGATTCTAAAATCAATACATAAGCTCAAATTGAGATTACTCACAATTATTACTGAGTAATAATTAATATTAAAAATTGTTAACATTTAAAAGACCAACAATATCAATGTTGGCAAGGATTTGAAGGAACTGAAGCTGTCACACTTTGCAATAGACATGCAAATTGCTACAATCACTTTGTAAAACTATTTGGATTACCTACTAAAGGTAAATATACACCTACTTATGTCAAGGCAGTACCATTGCAAAATTTCTGAGTGTATTTCCACAAAAACATGTGCATAAAAATATTCCTAGCAGCTTTGTTCATAATGGCCTCAAATTTGATACTATTCAAACATCCATCAACTGTAGAATGCATAAATAAAATATAAGATATCTATACAGCAGAATACTACTAGCAATACAAAAGAATAGATTTCTACTACATGAAACAACATGTAGAAATTTCACAAACACAATGTTGAGCAAAAGAAGTCAGACACCATAGAATAAATACTAGATATTCTGCTTCCACTGAGGATAGAGAAAGCTTAAAAAAAAAAGTATAGCTCTCAACTTAACAATAAGCAAAATCTAAGTGTACTACAAAATAATAACTTTAATTTAACCCATCAGAGAGCTGGGTTTGCAGAGCAACCATGTAGCCTAAATTCTAAAGAAGGACAAGCATCTTCAAAGAGAGATGAAACATGCAGTCTGATTCATCTGTGGCAGGACACAGAAGAGTCGGTACCAGCTGTGTCACACGCAGGTAAGAAAAAGTGAACTAAACTTTTGAAAATATGCTAAAGGCCAAGTATGGGCTAGCATGACAGTATAGAACCTCTGGGAGCCTGTGGAGAAATAAAACTCTCACGGATTTCTCAGTGGTCCTGTTAAAAGACTTACCCTCCTGAGACAAGGGAAATTTATATGCTATAAAGATAGAAAATATTGCTTTTACTTCCCCTAGGAGCATTTTACTCTTCACATCCCATTTGAATTAAATCAGTAGCCATTTTTCTAGTTTATTGTTCGCATCCAAAGGATAATAAAACTTCTCATATTTCCTAGAGAGAGACAAATAGCTATAGCCTGGACTGGGTCACTAGGTTAAACTCTGAGGTGCCAGAAAGCTGAAGTGCTTGCTCCCTAGGTATTTACCTTTCACCTAATATGTAGTCTAGACCTTAGAGACATCTTTAGATTGTGAAAGCTGGAGACATCTGGGGTTTATCTAGCCCATGAAAAAATGTATTTATATTCAAAAGGGTAAGGGTGAGAATCCAGGACCCTTTTCAATTCATCCTGAAGGAGTAAAAGCTTTTATTTTTTGACTTTTTCCTTTTGGGAGAAGAAGGGGTTGTTGTCTCTTATTGCATATAAATGGAGACAGTCTGTTGTTCTCCATCCTCACCGATGGAGTGTTTGGCTAATCATGTAGGAGGGTTTTCCATCTGGCTTTCATCTCATTACACCAGGGGTAATGTCTATAGAAATGGGGACATTTATTATTTATTATAAGATAACTAATTAGAAATCAGCGTCTGACCCAGAACATCTTGTGTTCACATTCAGGAAAATATTAATAAAGATAAAAGTTAAAAACCCAACAGAACTCCAAACGCAAGGAGAGTTCATCCTCACTCATGGGCTATTTTTCATGAAACTCTGTCAGGTGCTCATGAGAAAGATTGGAGACAATATAGGAGACCAGAGAGAACTTCCCTCTATGATGCTGATGTACAAGAAATTATTAGAAGCCATTGGTTGAAAGGCACAAAAATTCATTGCCCACCTGGACCCATCTCTCATACAAAACAAAAGCCTTAAAATACTGGGAAACTGACAGGAAGCGCTATCACACTCAAAGCACAGAAAAAGGTTGATTGTGGCTGGCAGAGTATAGACGGGGGAAGAAAGAACTCTACCCAAGGGATGGGGAGAGGGAGAAAGGAAATAATCCTGGACTCAATGTCTTATACTAACACTATTAGAAATCACTTACTACTTGCAGGAAATGCAAGAAACTCTCTCCCACACAACAAAAAGATAAAAGGCAGCATTTGGCTACCACATGGAACAGGGCAAAAACAATGAGTAAGCCCTATTCCCAAAGCACAGACACTCAAACCGTCCCTAAGATTGTGGCCAGACTAGAAAAACAAACAACCATACTTTCCACCCACCATAAGCCTAGTAATCATTCAAATAAGCAATGAATGTCTTTTTTTTTCTTTTCCACAAGGGCAAGGGCATACAGAGACTCATTTTATGGTAAAGATATGCAGGCAGAAGTGAAAACTGACTATGAAACACTAATACTGATAAATATATTCCAACATCCCAGCCTCCATTTTAAGCTCAAGGAATGGTAGCCAATTTTTCTAGCAGAATTTAAAGCATAGCAACAACAAAACATCATCTCAGCTAAGCTACAGACTAGACTGATGCAAACCACCACAGCAACTGCCTGAGAGAGGAAGAAGTATGCCTATTTTTAGGTGTAAATATAATTTATTTTAGTCTCTACTGTACTACAAATGATATTGAAGAGTTAATAATAAATTAAATACATACAAAAAAAATCAGGGTAAAAAAATGTCAAGAGCCAAAATAATAAACATAATAAGACACAGAGATGACCCAGGTGCTGAAATTATTAGACAAGGTCTCTAAAATAGTGATGAATAATAGGTTAACATGGACAACATGGATGAACAGATGGGAGAATTTCAGGAGAGATGGAAATTATAAGTGTCAAATGAAAATGCTAAAATTTAATAAAGTATCAGAAATAAATCATTCTTTCTGTGGGCTCATAAATAGACTTAATACAGCTAGGAAATTATAAATGAATTTGAAAATATATGTTAATACAAATCTCCAAAACTGAAAAATAAGAAACAATACAAGCAAAGGTTTAAAACACAATTGAAAAGAATTGAGCATACAAGAGCTATGGAACAATATCAAAAATTCTAACATATATGTAATTGGAGATCCAGAAGAAAAAAAGTGAAGGTGATAGAAGTATTTGAAGAGACAATGGCTAAGAATTTTCAAAAACTAATGAAAGACATCAAACTCTGAAAACTCCAAGTACAGATATACCTTGCTTTATTGTACTGTGCCTTATTGTGCCTTGCAGATAATGTGTTTTTTACAAGACATCCCACCAGCAAAAAATTATGACTCACTGAAGGCTCAGATGGTGGTTATAATTTTTTAGCAATAAAGTATTTTTTAATTAAGGTATGCACATTGCTTATTTTAGACATAATGCTATTGCACACTTAATAGATTACAGTAAGATGTAAACATAACTTCTTTATGCACTGGGAAACCAAAAAATTTGTGTGACTTGCTTTATTGCAGTGGTCTGGAACTGAACTTGCAATATTTCTGAGGTATGCCTGCGCTCCAAAAGGGATGAGTACAACAACAGAACTCTAGACATATTATATTCAAACTGCTGACAATCAAATATAAAAAGAAAATTTTGAAGGCAACCATAGCAAAAAGAACATTATATACTTTACGTATAGAAAAAAAAGACACATGGGGCCAGCCCAGTGGCGTAGTGGTTAAGTTCACATGCGCCACTACAGCAGCCCAGGGTTCATGGGTTTGGATCCTGGACACAGACCTGTTTGCGCTCACCAAGCCATGCTGTGGCAGCATTACATATACAAAATAGAGGAAGATGGGCACAGATGTTAGCTCAAGGCTAACCTTCCTCAGCAAAAAGAGGAAGGTTGGCAATGGATGTTAGCTTGTAACCAATCTTCCTCACCAAAAAAAAAAGACACATTACATATAGAAAAGCAAAGATAATTAGAGCAGATTTCATGTCAAAATTATGAAAGCCAGAAAATCATAGAATGACATCTTTAAAGTGCTGGAAAAAAACCCAAAACTGTCAATAATAATTCTATCCAGGTGAAAATATCATTGAAAAATGAAGACAAAACAAAGACATTTTCAGATACGGAAACTTGAGAGAATTCATATGCTCAGATCATGAGCATAAAAATTGTCAAAAGCACTTCTGCAGACAGAAGAAATATATTAGACAAGAACTTGGCTCTAATAAATAAATAAAGAACTCCAGAAATGGTAAAAATGAAGATACATATAAAAGACATTTTTTTCTCATTTGTAATGACTCTAAAACCATTGACTATCTAAAGCCCAAAAAAAATGTATTATGAGGCATATTATGTAATAATAATAATAATAGCACAATGGATGGGAGAGAGGAGTTAAAAGTATACAATTTGATGTTTTTATACTACACATGAAGTGGTAAAATATTATTTAAAAATAGATTGTGATAAATTAAAACTATGTGGAGCAATTATTAGAAGTCATAACAATAGAGATAACTAATAAGAGAGGAGAAAGTGTGAATAAAAATACTCAATTGCAATAAAAGCTGACAGACTAAGAAGGAAACAGGTAAAAGAACAGATAAAATAGAAACAACTAGCATAATGGTAAATATAAATATAAATATAACCATGTCAATAATTAGATTATATACAAACGCCAAGTATAAATGGCCTAAACTACACAAGTTGTCTGATTCAATTTAAAACCAAGATCTAACTATATGCTATCTATATGAAACCTACTTTAGATACCAATATCTTAGTAGATTAAAGTAAAAATAATACAAAAGATGTATCATCATGCAAACATGAATCAAAAGAAAGCTGAAATGGCTATATTGTAAAACCAAGTATACTTCAGAATAAGAAATATTGCCAGGGATAAGCAGGAACATTATGTAATGATACAGGGACGAATTCATCAAGAAGACAATGATTTTCAAAGTGTATGGACCTAACAACAGCGCTTTAAAATACATGAAGCACAAAACAGTGGAAGTGAAAGGAGAAGTAGACAAATCCACAATTACAGTTGAAAAATCAATATTCTACACTCATTAATCGATAGAATAAGTAGACAGAAAATTTCAGGTATATAGATTTGAACATTACTACCAACTGCCAACAATAGAACACACATTCTTTTCAAGAACACTCATCAATGGAATATTCATCAATATAGCCCCTATTCTCTGGGCTATAAAACAAACTCTGCTAAATTTAAAAGAGTGTAAAGCATTCAAAGTGTGTTTTTCTGCTATCAATCAAATTAAGTTTTAAATGAATAACAGAAAAATATGTGGTATATCCCCAACGTTTGGTAGGTAAATAACAAACTTATAAATTAATAACTTCTAAATTATGTATATATTTATTTGAATTGAAAATTCAAATAAGACTGAAGACATAACATATAAAAAATTGGAGAACATATCCATAAAAACATGAGAGAAGTTTTTAAAAAATTAAATAAATGGAGAGTTATATGGTGTTCATGGATTGAAAGACAAAATGTTGTCAAGATATCAATTTGCTCCAAAGTGATCTAGAGATTCAATGTAATCCCAATCATGATCCTAATAGGATTTTTTTTGTGGAAATTGAAAGTTCATTTGGAAAGACAAAGGAAACAGATAGTCAACTCAATTTGGAAAAACAACGAAAAATTTTGGAGGCCTCTCACTTCTGATTTCACATTTAATCGAAGCAACAGTAATAAAGATAGTGTGGTATTTGGTAAAAGAAAGACACACAGGCCAATGGCACAGAGTAGAGAGTAAAACATAGATCCATACATTTTTGGTCAATTGAGTTCCAACAAATTTGCCATGGACAGTCAAAGGAGAAAGAATAATTTAGTTAATAAATTGATGCTAAAAAATTGGACATCCATATGCAAAATAAATAAAATTCAAGTCATACTTCGCAACATGTTCAAAATTAACTTAAAATCGATCATCAACTTAAAACTAAAACTAAATTAAACTAAAGCCAGAAAACTTCCAGAAGAAAACATTGGAGAATATATTGATAATTTCGGAAAGCAGATTTTTTAGCTAGGACACAAAAACACAATACAAAATTAAAAGTGATATATTAGATGATCAAATTAATCATGCCTGCTCTTTGAAAGACATTGTTAAGAAAACTGAAAAGAAAATGCATATCTAAAAAAGGATTATATCCAGAATATAAAGAACAACTATCACAACTCAACAAGAGGACAAAAAACTCAGTAAAAATGAACAAAAGATTTGAACAGACACTTCATTAAAAAATAGAGAGAGTTAGCAAATAATAATGTAAAATGGCCCTTAACATCATTAGTTATTCAGGAAAATAGAATTAAAACCCCAATGGTATACTATTACATACTAGTGAGGATATAGAGCAAGTGTAACCCTCAAGCATTATTGCTGCAAAATGCAAAAGTTACTTTTGCTTTGGAAAACAGTCTTGTAATTTCTTATATAGTTAAACATATACTTACCATATTACCTACTAATCTGTCTCCTAGGTTTTTACCTAAGAGAAATAAAAACACACATCCACGTGAAATACGGTAGGTAAATATCTACTCCCTAGAGAAAATTAGAAATGCTTACATAATTTTGAAGAATTTCTATTTCTTGCAGTTTTTATTATATTCTGTGTTCATATTAACTCCCTATGTTCTTAAAATCTTGATAAGTTTCTTTTCTTGTATGATTTCAACAGTTTTGTAACTTCTGAGCTGAACTATAATTCCAAGGAAAAAGAGGGTTTTTTGGTTTATAGGTAGACATAATTATGGAAGATATGGCCATATGAATTAAATTTTCATTTATTAGCCTGAAACTTCCCTATAACTCACCATAACCTTAATTATTTGTTCTTTCTCATTAAGAAGTAGAGTTATAAATTTTTTATTATTATCTCTCTTATTTAAGTGAGCAAAACTAAGATTTGCAAACATCTTTTTGGTAAGACAATTTATATATATATATACATATACATATATATTGCAGAAATAGAACATGTGACGCTAACAAATTTATTGTGAGAAATATCTCTTTCCAGTTAGTGTGCTTGTTTACTATGTAATATTTCTATTAGAATACAAAAACTTGTCATTAACCTGCCAAAAAGTGGTAATATTATTAAAGTTGCATAGTACAAGTGACCCATTTTCTCTGCTTTGGAGGACACAATAAAAGAAAAAAAATCCTGAACAACCAACCTTCCACTTGAGAGCCAATAGCCATGTTCTTGCCTAAAGAGTTGACTGTGACTTGTGGCTGAACTCTAGATTTGAAGGAAAGGTCATCTTGCATGCAAATTGCTAAGGTTAACTGAAGTAATTTCTAAATTTATTTATTCATCTATTCAAAAAATATTTATTGAACGTCTACTATGTTCCTAATACTGTTCTAGGTTCTGGGAATACAGCAGAAGACAACATACTTCAATTTCATAGAGCTTACGTTCTAGAGAGGCAGTAAAAAAATAAGTAAATAAATAATGTTATTTCAGATAGTGTTAATTGCTGTGATAAAAACAGAGAAAGTATAGAGAGTGATAGAGACTAGTCACTGAGAAGGGGTTGTTTAAGCAGAGAGATGAGTGATGAGAAGAACGAGAGATTAGCTATGGATTTTTTTATTGGAAGTCCATTAGCTACATCCAACTAAGCATCACAAACTTAATATGTCCAAGGACAAAGTCTTCATTTCACCCTGCAAAACTGCTTCAACCCCAATTGCCCCAATCCCCACACCTCCACTCCATTTATGTTGTTGTCGTGATGCTCTTCATATTATTATGTTATTAATCTGACAGCTATTAGGTAAAAATAGTATCACGGGTACAAAATAGGACAAGAAAAGCAGTAGATGTCTCTAGGGTAATTTAAACATAAAAGGCCAAATGCACTGAGAATCGTTTAGAAAGGGCATATATTAATTTTTTCTGTTATTCTTTGCTCATGGTCAATTCATACTTGCTGGGCGCAAAATAATGAAGTAGGAGACATGTTAGGAGTAACTAGATTTATCTTGCTATTACAAACTTTAGATGTGTAATTCTCTTTTAAGCCTTTAGAATTTACATGACCATTGCTTTCTAAAAATACCATATGCTCAAAATCTAGGTGTGGAAATTTAAATGGCATTGTGAAATGAACAACCTTTTTTAAAAACATCTTAGATTCAGTCCAAGACTGAAATGCTGGTTTAAATGTACGACAACTTTGCTACCCAATCTAATGAAATAGCTATTACTTTGATTTAAAAAAATATGTTGTTTAATAGAAAATTTTATCAGTTACTTTAGTATTTACTTGCTTAGAGTTAAAGCATCACCAGCAAAAAAAAAAAAAAAAAAATGGCATGCCCATTTTTAGAATTGCAATTTAATTATTTTGACCTTTATCTTTTCAGAAACGTGACTGTGCATGTGCGTGATGTGTTTAGTTTAGACTTAACCTTCATTTACCTTAAAATTTGAATCAATTTTTCAGCCTATTCCTTCAAGTCTATTTTTTTCTAAAGTGCATATCAGCCAAATGCAGGAATAGTTAGCTCTTTGGGCCATATTTTAGAATTCCAATAAGTAACTGCATTCCCATTTATTTATTTGAGGGTTGGTTTAACTTACTAAGGACACACACACACACACACACACACAGTTGAACTTTAAGTCATATGTAGATATGTTTCTATAAATATACTTGAGGACATTTTGGTGTTCTACAATCTGTTATAATCAAAACACATTAAATGTTAACATAATTGCTGCTGCATATTTTGTTAGGCTGCCTTAATCAAGGATTCCAAAAATGGCCCAAGTCATAAGTAACAGTCAAGCTCTATGAGATCAAAACTAAACTAAAGATACCAAAACCCGTCTCCTAAGGACGGATCTTACGAGTCAAGCCCAACTGATGTTTCATGTACATTTTTGCTGCAAATGTTTAATAATGCATTACTTTCTATCTGGCATGACTCTATGTCCTGTTGAGGCTATCAATGAATATAATTACCCTAAAAAATAATTCTGCTTACACAGTGGCTCTGAGTTGCCAGCATATTTCCACACATAGGCAGCATTTTCCTGAATTTCACTGGATTCAATCAGACTGAGTAAATCAGCATACTCCACATAGAGAAATATTCATTATATGGAATCAATGGTCGGTATGATATTCTCTTATTAGAGGAGGTATTGTTGAACTCATGCCTAAATACTCTTCCCATACACTTGAGCCGTGTCTAAATTCTTCAGAGTGTCTAAATTTTAGGCAATCATTTTCATCACATAAATTGTGATAGTTCTATTGAAAACAACTCAGATCACGGGAAAGACTGAAGAAAGGAGGGAAAGGCAATGACTTAAGAAAACTGATTTGTAACTGTTTTTCCTGGTCCTCAGGTTACTCATGAATAGTGAATTAAAAGCTTCAACACTTTCTATGGTATCAATATCCCAGAGAAACATTAAAATTATTAGGTTGGAAAATAAATGTAAGGCTGTCTTCCATTTAGAACTGGATTTTATTGATCCAAGAAAAGATTCAAGAGGATGGATTAAATAAAGGTAGAGGGGAAGCTAACTAAGAAATGGAATCATTTTACAAAACCTGGAAAACAGTTATTTTGAATTGGGAAAATTAGAAGTATTATGGAGGGCATTCAGGAATGTTTCAGGTACTTCAAATAGTTTTGAGAATAGGGGCAGAGAACATATTCAACCTATAGATGGGAAAAAGAGGTCTTGCCAATATTAGGTTAGTTATAAAGTTCGTAGTGTTTCCACAAAATCTGATTTTAGTACATGACAGTCATGCCATGATAGGAGAAGCTCTGAAGACAATTCTGAGATTAAGATGGTGTGAATTTATCTTGGGAAGATTCCATAGTATTAAGAAGTAAAATCAGAACAAAAGAAGCTAATATGGTATTCATATATGTATATGACAGTTATTAGATTATATAATGTCCATGTGTACTGGAAAGGGAAGCAAGAATAGAAACTAAAGAAGAGTTGAGAAAACTCTGGAATTTGTTTTGGATTCAAAGTGGTTTATTTTCCATATTCTTTCTCACTTGTTTTTTAATTCCCAGCATCAGATACCCACACCTTTAGCAGAAATGAAATTCTAATAGAGTCATCTCTGAGAAGATACACTGGTGTATTCTACACTAAGGCATTGATTCAGCTGTTTCAGAGGAAAGAAATACTTAGAGCCCAAGAAAATATGTTTCTTAGTGGTGATATATTAGGTATAGTTCATTTCAATGTGGTATGCTTTTTATTTATTGTATTAATGTGGTCTCAAAAGCCACCAATAAATTGAAGTAGCCCAATGTAGATTTACTAAATGCTGTAACACGAGCAATATCTACTTCTAAGTACATGGTAGCAATTTATTTCTCAAACTTATCTTCTATATTCAATGGAGTTAAATGGCCACTCAAGGTTTTAGACCGAGTTAGTAGAGTTAATATTTGACGGGGAACATCAGTCTCATACATGTCTCTTACATTTGATCACTGCTTCCTGTAAGATTGAAAAGAGCTTATTAAGCTAAACCATACTTAAAATCTTATTCCTACTTTTTTTCTCCATTTTATTTTACTTGTCATACCCTGTTGGAGCATGAGACAGAGAGACTAAATTTTCTTTCGTCACTTTACCTCAAGCCTAGATTTCCATGGTGAGACTGGAGGTAGTGTGTCTAGCGGTTAAGAGCTCTATCACAAGAGGGCTAATATATCACCAATAAGAAAGAAAGTAACCTGGATTCAAAATCTGGACAAAGCACCTGTGTGTGTTTGGAAGCAGAAGTTAGCTCTATCAGATATTAAAACATACTATAAGTAAAATACTCTTTAATTAAAACATTGCAATATTGACTTATAGAGTGGTGAGCCAATTGAAAAAAATTAAAAATCCAAAAATAATGAAAATATAGTATATAATGTAGATGGTATCTCCAATTGATGGCAAAAAAATATTTTCAAATAGATAATTACAAAAAAATATAAAATATACACAATTCTTCACACCATATCCCAGAGTATATTTCAAGTGGATAATAGATCTAAATATTAAAGTTGGAAACATCTAAGTATATGCTGAATTGTGCTTGCAACTTGGTTAAGACTTGGACTATGTTTTCTTCCAGAATCTTCTCATCATGAGTTGGTTAGAGTTGACCAAAAGAGAAACAAAGGCAAGATGCAGAAAGATAAGTGGAGCAACAATTATTCTTAGAAACTCATCATAGTCATATATGGTGATGTACAGACAAAGAGGTACTCAGTGTGTCACAGATTTTCCTCAGTCTCCTCTGCTCCATGTGCCAGTCCTGCTGGACAAAGGAGTCCGATAACCACCATTAGATTTTTTCCTGTGGACATTACAATCAGAGGCTACAAAGAGATGTAGGTATTTCCATGAGCTCCCCCTTTGTGATCTCACTTTTGTGCCTGAATGTGACTGACTTGTTGCAATTTTAGCCTGAAAACTCTGAGTTGTCCACCTGTGTATTTTAGGTGGACTCAGCAGCGACTTTCTCTGTTCTTCTGATTCCTGATTCCAGACTTTCACTTCCTCAGCTTCAATCACCTTATGCAAGGTTAATCTCTTTAATATACACCTTTTCTTTATGTTTATACTGGTCCTGTTTCCCTGACTAAACTCTGACTGATAAAGAAATTAGTACTTAGAAATCAAGTGCTGTTACAACAAAAATTAAAAGAGGTGGCATTGATTTAGGGATGAGAAAGTTAGATGAGGCAGGGAAAGTAGCTGAGAAACTGTTAGTGAAGTAAGAAAATGGTAAGCTAACCATTCATAGAGATTGAAAAAGTAATAAATACATTGTTGTAGCAAGTTTGAAAATGGTCACCTGTGTTTGCAGTTGCAGAACAATTGGCAAAACCGTCATCTACAGTAACTGAGAAGACAGAAAATTGCCTAATGTACTCAGTCATTCTGGAAAGATGATTTCCAGACAAAATACATGAAGTGTCATTTCATCTATTTTAGCTGTCTATGGGAAGGTACAGAAAGGGAGATGAACTAAGGAATGAAATATTCAGTTTGGAGGCAGAACTTAGAGGCACTAGAGCAGCATCAAGTTTGATAAGTGAATATGTTTCTTTTCTCCAGATTCTAGTCAGTAAAAATATCCCCAAATAAAAAGTAAAACAAGGTCTACTAAAGACAAAATCCATGGATAGGGTTGTAAGATTTTCTTATGACCTCTACTAAATTTAAGTTGATGTCTAACAGTGATTTCAGCTAGACAAAAGGACATCTCAGAATTTAAATGTGTTGGACTGAAAATTGATATATCCTTTGTAAAGAAAGGCCTGTCTTCAAAAGAATAATTGATGTGGCTTTGAGTGCATGAAGTGACCTGAATCAGCTTCATAGAAAGCTAATAAAGTTTTTAAGGAAATTGTACTAATGAAAATACAGGCATATCTTGGAGATATTGTGGGTTCAGTTCCAGACGACTGCAATAAAGTAAATATTGCAATAAATTGAGTCACACAAATTTTTCAGTTTCCTAGTGCATATAAAAGTTATGTTTACACTATACTGTAGTCTATTAAGTGTAAAATAATATTATGTCTAAATAAACAATGACCATACCTTTGTTTAAAAATATTTTATTGCTAAAAAATCATAACCACCATCTGAGCCTTCAGTGAGTCATAATCTTTTTGCTGGTGGAGGGTCTTGTAAAAAATGTAATATCTGCAGAGTTCAATAAAGTGAATTGCAATAAAATGAGGTAAGCCTGTAACACAAGCTTGGTCTACAAGAGACTGAAATTCTTTAAATAGAAAAGAGGTTTGTGGCCTCCAATGTCTCTAAGCAGATTGAGAATGCTACTCAGCTTTTGTTTTGGTTACCTATTTCTATGAATTAAATTATTCAAATTTATTTACTCTATTTAGTCATGATTTTGTAAGTCAAGAATTAGGATAGAGTTTAGCTGGGTTCTTCTTCTGTTCCATATCATCTTCACTGGGGTCACTCACTTGACTGCATTCATCTGGTAGCTGCACTGAGCTGGAAGGTCCAAGAAAGCTTCACTACTGTATCTGGCACCTTGGTGCTCCTACACATAGCATCTATCTCCATATAGTTAGCTTGGACTTCCTCACAAGTTATCTCAATATAGTTAGAAATTTTAGATGGCAGATGTTTCCAAGATTGTTCCAAGAAGGGAAAAAACAGAAGCCGTATATTTCTTAAGGCCTAATCTCAAAAGTTAAACATCTCTTCTGCCACATTCTGTTAATCAAATCTATCCCCTATGACCAGCACAAATTCCAGAACAAAGTGAGTAGGTCTTGCCTTTTGACAAGAGGAGTGACAAAGAATTTGCTGCCAGGTGTTATCATCATGTCAGCATGAAAGAATCCCTTTGTCTCTCCCCTTCAATCTACTGTGAGTAAAACATCCATAACCCAACAAAGATTACATTGTCCAACACAACAAGATGCTGGAGAGATCCACATGTTGGTACATACAAAGGTGGATGGATTGGAGCACATAAAAGAGGCAAAATGGGGAAACAGCAGAGGCAGTGCCCAAGACCCTGGACCCCCAGCTATAGCAGCTAGGCCAGCCACTACCAGCTCCAGAGAACACAGTGTGCAGCAGTGGAGGCATGTGTACAACTCTGGCTAGCTAGCTGCAGTGGCACCTGCAGCCACAGGGAGTGGAGCAGCAGCAGAAACAGAACCCTGTGGTCCTAGGACCCGAGACATGACTCAGAGACTAGTAGCAGCAGCAGAGGCACGCACAGATTCTGACATCTTAACCACAGTGGTGCCTGTGGCCACAAGGTAATGAGAAACAGCAAAGGCAGGGCTCCACAAATTGGGATCCCTCCCCCCTTCCCCTTGTCCCACCACAGAAGTGGACCTTCTCACCCAGGTGATCCTGGACACAGCAGAGGCAACAGCCAGCCCTGTACCCCTGGCAGTGAAGCCAATGACCACAGGGACATTAGCAATAGCAAGGCATCAGAGCCCCCCAGGGGTGCAGGCACCAATGATGAAATTACCAGTGACACCACAAATAGAGGCAGTGGAGGCTGGAATGTGCTGATCCTCAAATACAGCCAGAGGCAGCTCAGGTAAGAGAAACCAAAAACACTATAGAATCACCTACTGAAAAAATAAAAGAAAGGTTTCTAATCTCCACCTGGTTGAAAAACAAACAAAGCTATACCTAAATAAAAAACATGTTTGCTATGACAAATGTGCCAGCAGAGGAATAACTCAGCAAGCACCATGAAAAGACATGGCATCACAAAAAGAAAATAACAATTCTCCAGAAACCAAGCATAAGTCATGCAAGATTGTGATTTGACAGATAAAGAATTCAAAATAGCTCTCATAAAGAAACATAATGATGTAATCTATGCAGAAATAGAAGTATAATGATGTACACCTGAAATTTATACAATGTTATAGACCAATGTTACTGCAATAAACAAAAAAATTAAAAAAAAAAAAGAAACATAATGAGCTACAAGAAAACTCAGAAGGACAGTTCAATGAGCTTAGGAATAAAATCAATGGACAGAAGGAATACTTTACCAAAGAGATTGAAACTCTAAAAATCTAAACAAATTCTGGAGCTGAAGATCTCAATAAACGAGATGAAGAATGCCTTAGAAAGAACTGGAAATAGAGCAGACCAATAGCGAAATAGTGAGCTTGAAGATAGAAACCTAGAAATGATGCAGGTAGAAGAGGAAAGAGAACTAAGATTTTTTTTAATGTAGAAATTCTGAGAATGATCTGACTTCATTAGAAAGGGCAGTAAAAGGACAATGGCTATCTCAGAAGGAGAAGGGAGAGAGAAGAAAACAGAGAGCTTATTTCAAGAAAGAATAGCTCAGAACTTCCTAAGCCTGGGGAAGGAATTGGATATAAAAACTATGAAGCTAATAGAACACCCAATTATCTCAATGCAAAAAGAACTTCTCCGGGACACATGATGATAAAATTGCCAAAAGTCTATGACAAAGAATATAAAGGCAGCTGGGGGTGGGGGTGGGGTGGACAGTAACCTACAAGGTAACCCCCATTAGGCTATCAGCAGGTTTCTCAGCAAAACTCTAAAGGCCAGGATACAGGGGAGTGATATATTCAAAATACTGAAAGATAAAACTGTCATCCAAAAATACTCTACTCAGCAAAGTTATCTCTCAGATATAAGGAGAAATAAAGGCTTTCCCAGAGGAACAAAAGCTGAGGAAGTTCACTGCTACTAGATCTGCGTTAGAAGAAATGTTGAAAGGAGTTCTCATATCTGAAACAAAAAGACAAAGGTACACAAAGCTTTGAGCAAGGTGATAAATACACAGAGAGAATCAGAAAATTGCAACTCTATATCAGCATAGCTTGGTAAACACTTAATTATAACATAAAGGTTAAAGGGAAAGGCAGCATTAAAAATAACTGTAACCAGTTCAATTTGGTAACAAACTCACAATACAAAAAGGGATAATTTGTGACAACTAAAACATAGAAGCGAAAGAAAAAAAAGGGCAAAACCTGCATAGTCAAATGAAGATAAGAGGCTATCAGCAGAACAAGAACTATTTTATCTATGAGACCTTTTATACAAACCCCAGGCAAACACAGAACAAAAATTCAGAGCAGAGACATGAAACATAAAAAAGAGGACACTTAGAAAAACATCACAGAAAACCACCAAACTGAAATGGCAGACAGAAACATAAGGAAAAAGAAACAAAGGAAATGTAGAGCAACCAGAAGCAAAAGATAAAATGGTAGTATGAAGCCCTCATATATCAATAATCACCCTAAATGTAAATGGATTGAATTCACCAATCAAAAGACAAAGAGTCGCTGGATGGATTAAAAAACAAGACCCAACAATATGCTGCCTTCAGGAGATCCATCTCAGCTCTAAAGACAAACATAGGCTTGGAGTGAAGGGCTGGAAGATGATACTGCAAGCAAATGGCAACCAAAAGAAAGCAATTATAGTCATACTTATAGCAGACAAAATAAACTTCAAGGCAAAAAAAGATAACAAGAGACAAAGATGCACATTATATAATGATAAAGAGGACAATCCATCAAGAAAACATAATATTTACTAACATACATATATTCACCTAACATAGGAGCACCAAAAGAGATAATGCAATTATTAACAAATAATTAATTAATATTTAATTAATAATTAAAGGGAGAAATTGACAGCAAAACAATAATAGTAGGAGACTTTAATACCCCACTTACATCAATGGATATATCATCCAGACAGAAATTTAACAAGGAAACATCAGCCTTAAATGAAACATTAGACCAGATGCACTTAAAAGAAATATATAGAATATTCCAGCCAAAAGCAGCAGAAAAGACATTTTTCTCGAGTGCACAGGGAACATTCTCAAAGACAGCCCATGTCTTGCGAAACAAAACAAGTCTCAATAAATTTAAGGAGATTGAAATCATAAAAGCGTCTTTTCCAACCACAATGGTATGAAATTAGACATCAGTGAAAAGGGGGGACGGGGTGCGGGCGCCCCTTGGCCAGTTTCGTTTCATCCCGGCCATGGCCATGCGCCCGCGGAGGCTGGGCGGTGCACATGGCGGGCCGCTGCGGCCCTGTCCACCTGCCACCGACACTGGGGAACCCTTGCGATGAGCTGTTGCATAGCCATTGGTACCTGTATTGGGGAAACATAGCATACAAGCAAGAAGCTTACAGCCTCAGTGGTGAAAATTTTTTCATGTCAGAGACCAAGAACTCTTGCAGTCGTTTATGTCATCCCTTCTTCTCCAGACAGAAGATACAAAAAATTTGCAATCAAAGATCTCTTCATCTTATTGATAAAGCCACTAATAAGCCAAAATGTCTGTCAACGTCAACCGCAGCGTGTCAGACCAGTTCTATTGCTACAAGATGCCCCGTCTGATTGCCAAGGTTGAGGGCAAAGGAAATGGAATCAAGACAGTTATAGTCAACGTGCTTGACGTTGCAAAGGCGCTTAATCAGCCTCCAACGTATCCCACCAAATATTTTGGTTGTGAGCTGGGAGCACAGACCCAGTTTGATGTTAAGAATGATCGTTACATTGTCAATGGATCTCATGAGGTGAATAAGCTGCAAGACATGTTGGATGGATTCATTAAAAAATTTGTTCTCTGTCCTGAGGGTGAGAATCCTGAAACAGATCTGCATATCAATCCAAAGAAGCAAACAATAGGTAATTCTTGTAAAGCCTGTGGCTATCCAGGCATGCTTGACACGCATCATAAACTCTGCACATTCATTCTCAAAAACCCACCTGAGAATAGTGACAGTGGTACAGGAAAGAAAGAAAAGGAAAAGAAAAATAGAAAGGGCAAAGACAAGGAAAATGGCTCCATGTCCAGCAGTGAGACACCACCACCACCATCACCAAATGAAATCAGTCCTCCTCCACATGCTGTGGAAGAAGAAGAGGATGATGATTGGGGGGAAGATACAACTGAGGAAGCTCAAAGGCGCAGAATGGATGAAATCAGTGACCATGCAAAAGTTCTGACACTCAGTGATGATTTGGAAAGGACTGTTGAAGAGCGGGTCAATATCCTGTTTGATTTTGTTAAGAAAAAGAAAGAAGAGGGCATTATTGACTCATCTGACAAAGAAATTGTTGCTGAAGCAGAAAGACTGGATGTAAAAGCCATGGGCCCTCTTGTTTTGACTGAAGTTCTTTTTAATGAGAAGATTAGAGAACAAATTAAGAAATACAGGCGCCATTTCCTAAGATTTTGTCACAACAGCAAAAAAGCTCAACGGTACTTTCTTCATGGTTTGGAGTGTGTGGTAGCAATGCATCAAGCTCAGCTCATCTCCAAGATTCCGCATATCTTGAAGGAGATGTATGACGCAGACCTTTTGCAAGAAGAGGTCATCATCAGCTGGTCGGAAAAGGCCTCTAAGAAATATGTCTCAAAAGAACTTGCCAAAGAAATTCGTGTCACAGCACAGCCATTTATTAAATGGTTGAGGGAAGCAGAAGAGGAATTTTCTGGTGGTGAAGAAGATGAAGATGAGAATATTGAGGTGGTGTATTCGAAGACTGCCAGTGTACCGAAAGTTGAAGCTGTGAAGTCTGACAACAAGGATGATGACATTGATATTAATGCCATTTAAAGGAGTGGGTGCAGCCCAGCTTAACTGTAATGATGCGAATCTTTCTGCATCATCAGCCAGAAGTGCAACATGTATGTGCAAAAGCTAAAATAGCTTAACATCATGCTACACTTTCTACTAAAAGTGTATTGCTGTGAGCGGTCTGTAGTTAAACCCAATGAGACATCTAGGGAGTCCATACACATATCAGTGAGCAGATATAGTTTGCTTATTTATAGCATGTTTCTTTTTGAAAAATTAGTGGTGGACACATTTGGATCACATTTACACAGTTATAAAAATAAAGATTTGATTTTGGTCATTCTTCAGATTTTTGGCTCTGAATGACATAGGCTGAAATAACTGGCTCCTTTAAGAAATGTTGCACTATCATTGAACCTGATAGGATTCTTGGAGCCTGTTAGATATTGTTAGGTGCTGAGATTATAATGAGGTCTTCAGCAAAATGTAAACATAAACTTATTTGTAATTACCTTATTCACCATTAAGAAATATAGTACTTTTAAGTCTTATCTCTAGTCCCTGACATTGGCATCTGGTAATGTACATTCTTCCCATGCCGAGGTGGACTGATAATTAAATGACAGTGCAACACTTTTATCTTAAGGAAAGTAAAAATGACCTGAGTGTCCTATAAATAATTTTAAGAGCAGGTTTTGAAACTTGAATTGTGTTTTTTGAGTTCGTGTAAATTTGCTTCAAATTGTAGTCTTTGAATTCATGTGCCTTGCACGTTGGATGAGCCAGGGGAATTATTACATGAACAAATAAGCATTTTATGTGTCTGTAGCTGTTGCTTTGTACTGAGAGAGAACTCTCAAACTTTGGGGTGTGATTGAATACTAACCTGCATGATTTTATTTGGAGGAAGCAGGAAAAGGTGCACTTAATCTCTAGCAAAAACTGAGCATAATCTTTCAGCTTTTACTCTTACAGTTTAAAGCACAATTTCAAAATGTTTAGACATACTGTATCTTTTGTTCAGTGTGGATTTTCCCCTGATAACTGTGGTTTGTTCTTGAATCCTTTCTATTTGTGGACACATAGCTTATGCTTTTTAGGTTTTGGTTGCTGTCTTCCCAAAATAAGTGTTACTGTGTCTCAAATTTGATTGCCCCCCACCCCATGTCTTATTTAAAGAGAAAGCTAAAGCTTACTTCTGAATCAGAGCCTATGTTTTGGGTTAGGACTTGCGGTGATTTTTATTTCACATTGAATATAGCCAGACACCCAAGAAGTCTGTGATGATGGCCACTGAATGCAGGTGACTAGGACCTGACCCAGCCCATCAAGGACTTGAGATTTGGAAATAACTTCCTTGTGAATTCCTTGCCCAATTACCTGATCTAAACTCACTTGATATGGGTTCTAACTATATCTCAGAAATCATCTTCAAGGTAAAAACTTGTGTTTATTCCTTTCCACAAAAAGTGCACTATGGGAATCAAGAATCCTTGGCGTTAATTTTGCTTGGAGCACTGGCTTACATCATTCACCTCTCTGATATATTATTTCTTTGTAATCTATCTCACAGGTTATGAGACCTCAACAAATGTATGTAAAATTTTTTCACGTTGAAATTATACCAACATTTGATATGGTAAACCCTTGCTAGCTTGATACTGTAAGGAATATTAAAATCTAGCAATCTTACTGGAGAGATACAAATTGGTCTTCCAGCTGCTTTTTGATAGACTTTGATGAGAATGAAGCAGGAACCATATACTTGGAAAGAAGGTACTTTGACACACCAAAGAGAAGAGGTTTTTGCAAATTCACGTCTCACCTGGGTTTCAAATTTTTTGCCACAAGGCCAATTTGTTTTCATTAACTGAAATTCTATAGGAGATACTGGTGACCCAGGCCACATTGTGCTCAACATTCCCAATGTCAAGCTAATAGGGTTCTGTTATAGAGGTTTCTTTTTGCCCTCCATCCCACCCCAATCTGAAGGAAAACATTTTCAGGGTTTCCTAAACACTAGAGAGAAAATTTTGGCTTAGACCAGTGTTCAGTCTAGTGCCACATTTCCAAGGGAATTTGAATCCACATAATAAGAATTTTATTCACAGAGGCGATCATAATAGAGTAATCCTTCACTTTGCTCTATTCAACTGTCTTAAAATTTCCTGTTTCAGCTATGTTACTTGATTAAAACAATGTTAAAATTAAAAAAAAAATCAATGACAAGAGAGCTGAAAAAGTCACAAATATCTAGAGACTAAAAAACATACTAGTGAACAACTATTGGATCAATGCAGTAATCAAAAGGGAAATAGGGGGCCGGCCTTGTGGCTTGGCAGTAAAGTGCGCATGCTGTGCTACTGGCGGCCCAGCTTCAGATCCCAGGTGCACACCAACACACCACTTGTCCAGCCATTCTGAGGCAGTGTCCCACATACAGCAACTAGCAGGATGTGCAACTATGACATACAACTATCTACTGGGGCTTTGCGGAGAAAAAGGGAAAAAAAGGAGGAGGATTGGCAATAGATGTTAGCTCAGGGCCTGTCTTCCTCAGCAAAAAGAGGAGGATTAGCATGGATGTTAGCTCAGGGCTGATATTCCTCACAAAAAAAAAAAAAAGTGAAATAAAAAAAAAATACCTGGACAAATGAAAATGAAAACATGACATACCAAAATCTATGGGATACAGCAAAAGCAGTACTAAGAGAGCGGTTTATAGCAATATAGGACTACCTAAAGTTACAAGAAAAATTTCAAATAAATAATCTAACATTACACCTAAAAGAACTAGAAAAAGAAGAAAATATCAAACCCAAAGTCAGTAGAAGGAAAAAAATACTAAAAATCAGAGCTGAAATAAATCAAATAGAGATTAAAAAGCCAATGGAAAAGATCAATGAAACTAAGAGCTAGTTCTTTAAAAACCTAAACAAAATTGACAAACCTTTAGTTAGTCACACTAAGAAAAAAAGAGAAATAAATAAAATAAATCAGAAACAAAAGAGTAGAAATTACAACAGATACCACAGAAACACAAAGGATTATAAGAGAATACTATGAAAAGCTAGACACAAACAAATTGGATAATCTAGAAGAAATGGATAAATTCTTAGAATCATACAACCTTTCAAAACCGATTCAAGAAGAAATAGAGAATCTGAATAGACTAATCACTAGTGAGAAGATTGAAACAATAATCAAAAATCTCTCAAAAGTCCAGGACTAGATGGTTTCTCTAGTAAATTCTACCAAACATTCGAAGATTTAATACCTATCCCTCTCGAACTCTTCCAGAAATTGAAGAAGGTGGAATGCTTCCTAACTCATTCTATGAGGCCAGGATTACCTTTATGCCAAAACTAGACAAGTATGATACAAAAAAAAGAAAATTACGGGCCAATATTCTGATGAACATAGATACAAAAATCCTCAACAAAATATTAGCAAATTGAATACAACAATAGATTAAAAGGATCATACACCACAATCAAGTAGAATTTATTCCAGGGATGCAAGGATGGTTCAACATCCACAAATTAATCAATGTGATAAACCATGTTAACAAAATGAAGAATAAAAATCACATGACCATCTCAATAGATGCAGAGAAAGCATTGGACAAGATTCAGCATCCATTTATGATAAAATTTCTCAATAAAATGGGTAGAGAAAAAAAGTACTTCAACATAATAATGGCCATATATGACAAACTGGAACTAACATCATACTCAATGGTGAAAAACTGGAAGCTTTTACTCTAAGATCAGGAATAAGACAAAGATGCTCACTCTCACCACTCTTATCAACATAGTACTGGAAGTCCTGGCCAGAGCAATTAGGCAAGAATGAGAAATAAAAGTGATCTAAATTGGAAAAGAAGAAGTAAAACTGTCACTATTTGCAAATGACATGATTTTATATACAGAAAATCCTAAAGAATCCACCAAAAAACTATTAGAAATAATCAACAAATAGAGTAAAGTTGCAGGGTACAAAATCAACATACAAAAATCAGTGGTATTTCTATACATGAAAAACAAAATAGCAGAAAGAGAAATCAAGAATACAATCCCATTTACAATTGCACAAAAAATATAAAATACCTAGGAATAAATTTAACCAAGGAGGTGAAAGATCTGTAGACTTAAAACTATAAGACATTGTTGAAAGAAATCGAAAAAGACACAAAGAAATGGAAAGATATTCTATACTCATGGACTGGAAGAATTAACATAGTTAAAATGCCCATATCACTGAAAGCAATCTACAGATTCAATGCAATCCCTATCAAAATTCCTATGACATTTTTCAGAGAAATAGAACAAGAAAATCCCAAAATGTATATGGAACAAAAGACTCTGACTAGCCAAAGCAATCCTGAGAAAAAAGAACGAAGCTGGAGGTATCACACTCCCTGATTTCAAAGTATATTACAAAGCTATAGTAATCAAAATAGCAAGGTACTGGCAAAAAAAAATAGACACGCATTCAATGGAACAGAATTGAGAACCCCAAAATAAGCCCACATATTTATGGACAGTTAATATTCAACAAAGGAGCCAAGAACATACAACGAAGAAAAATTTCTTCAATAAATGGTGTTGGGAAAACTGGACAGCCACATGCAAGAGAATGAAACTAGACCACTATCTTACACCATACACAAAAATTAACCCAAAATTATTTAAAGGTTTGAATGTAAGACTTGGAAGCACAAAACTCCTACAAAAAAACATAGACACTATGCTCTTTGACATCGGTCTTAGCAATATCTTTTTGGATGTGTCTCCTCAGGAAGGGAAATGGAAGCAAAAATAAACAAATGGGACTACATCAAACTAAGAAACTTCTGCAAGGCAAAGGAAACCAACAAATGAAAAGTCAACCTACTAAATGGGAGAATATATTTGAAAAACATATATCCAATAAGGAGTTAATATCCAAAATATATAAAGAACTCATACAACTCAATAACAAAAAGAATAATCATCCTGGTCAAAAAATGGACAGAGGATCTGAACAAACATTTTTCCAAAGAAGATATACAGATGGCCAAGAGGCACATGAAAAGTTGTTCAATATCGTTTTTATTAGGAAAATGCAAATCAAAAGCACAATGAGATATCACCTCACACTTGTTAGAATGGCTATTAGTAAAAAGACAATAAATAAGTATTGGAGAGGTTGTGGAGAAAGTGGAATTCTCATATATTCCTGTTAGAATGTAAACTGGCACAGTTACAAAGGAAAATGGTTGGAGATTCCTCAAAAAATTAAAAATAGAACCACCATATGATTCAGGTATTCCACTTCTGGGTATTTATCCAAAGAACATGAAAACACTAATTCAAAAAGATGTATGCACCTCTAGGTTTGTTGCAGCATTATGTACAGTAGCCAAGACTTGGGAACAACCCAATGCCCATCGACAGATGAGTTAAGAAGGTGTGGTATATATATTCAATGGAATACTACTCAGCCATAAAAACATATGAAATCTTGCCATTTTCAACAATATGTATGGAACTTGAGGCTATTAAGCTAAGTGAAATAAGTCAGAACGAGAAAGACACATACTGTATGATTTCATTCATTTATGGAAGATAAAACAACAATGACAACAAACAAACACATAGACACAGAGAACAGATTGGTGGGTACCATAGGGTAAGGGGTCTGGGGTGAGGGCAAGAAGTGTAAAGGGGGACATTTGTATGGTAACAGATGGAAACTAGACTTTTGGTGGTAAACACAATATAATGTATACAACAGTTGAAATATAATGATGTACACCTAAAATTTATATAATGTTATAAACCAATGTTGCCTCAATAAAAAAAAAAAAAAGAATTTGCTGCCATCTTTATCTCACTGCTGTTGCCAACATAGCTCACGTCTTATGAAATATGAAGGCCATCTCAGAGAACAGAGGATAGAACACAGAAGGCTGAACCGTAAACCATGGTGAACATTGGAATACAGAGCCTCTCCCAAGGAACAGAAGAATACAGTGGACTGCAAAACAATCTGAGGAATGTAAAATGGTCAGTTAACTCAGGAACCGTTTCCAGGGATGATATCTGGGCTATATTCATGAAATATTTCCTGTCCTTTGTAAGGAGGGTCCTAGCAGTATTTGTACAGCAAGATTTCACAATTGCTATAGCCAGTGACTACGTGACTCCCTTTCTTCCCTTATCTGAATAAGAATGCCTGTTAGCTTGTCCTGTGCCTGTCTCAACATCTAACATGTTGGGTATATTAGGGGCAGGTTACTTGCTCATAGTTCTCCACGTCAAATTCTCATATGCATTCAAATCACAACTCTGAGCCTGATGCCATATTCGATTAAAGTTTTGGGGTCCTGTGTTGGGTTATTTTGCTTTTGGGAAAAGGATGAATACATGTTGCCAAAAACTGAATTGTAGTAGATTATAAAAAGGACTACAAATTCTTCCCTCCCAGAAAGAGGTAACAGTGAATCTAAGTTGCCCATATGACTTTCTTTGGCCGAGGTACGTTAGAAAATAGGATGCAAGCAGAGGTTTGTAGGGTGCATGCATTGTGAGACTTGTCAACTTGATGCTTTTAGAAAGTCTTTGACTACAACCGTGTGAAAAAGCCCAGGCTAACCTTCTGAATGACGAGAAATATGTGACCCAGTAAAATTCATTTTTAATTCATTGGAATTTATTTCTATTACATATATTTGTCATTATTCTCAAAATCAAATTATTCTAACTACCTCATTAGTATCTTGAAATTCTAAACTATTTGCCTTGGTTTATCCTTAAGAAGAAAGGTAAAAGCTGTACCCCATATAGTTTATATTCATTCTTTTACGGAGTTTGGTTACCAAGGTGACTGTTCCCATAAGAAATCTTAATATCAAATATAGAGAATAGTATTGTTTTCATTTAAAAATTACTTCTATGAAAAGCAAGAATGTTTTCTTTAGAAATGAAAAAAGTTTTCATATTTATAACTATTCCTTATTCAACTGTGCTTTAAATAGAATAAGAAACCTCAAAGCATAATAGTCCTTAAAATTTCTTCCAGCTCTTTTCCCCAATATTTTAAGATATTAACTTTATAGCATCAGATTCTAGGCATGTATCATTACAGTGTTGTATAATTTATACTCCACTAGAAAATAGTTAATACATGAAATGCTACTATTTTTAGGCTAATTCAGAATACTTATGTCATAGATGCTATATAAATTTATTTTTTTTTTTAATTTACCTCAAGATACTTGTTTCAACATATTTTCTGAAATATAATATCCAATTACTATGGTTTCACAACAAATTACTCAAAATTTAATGTTGTAAGTTAATTATTATTATGTTCTTGGATTCCATGGGTTGGAAACATTGACAGGAGATAGCAGAGATGAATTGTCTCTTTTCACAATATCTGGGATCTAAGCTAAAATGTAAGATGTTGAGAGCTGGAATCACCTTAAGGCTGATGGTTGAAAGCAGCTGTTGGCTGAAAACTTACCTAGGGCTGTTGGCCAGAATAGCAGAAGAATGTAGAGACAAATAGGTAATCTGACAGGTGAGAAATAGTATCTCAGTAGAGTTTTAATCTGTATTTCTTTTATTATATGCAAAGTTGATAATCATTTTTAAGTTTAAGGATAGTTTTTTCTTTGAATTGTTTATACCTTTTGTTATTTTTCCTCTTAGAATTTATTGGTATTTTCCTTCTCTGCTTTTAGAATCTCTTCATTTAGTGGAGATATTAACCCTTTATCAGCGGTATCATTTGCAAATATGTTTTCTTATTTTATCTTTTGCCTTTTTTGCATGAGAAATATTTTTATTTTTATGTCATCAAAATTACCATTCATTTCCCCTATATTCTCTGGAATTTTAATCACTGTTAGAAAAATTTTCCTACTCCCAGTAAAGGAACTTACTCATGTTTTCTTCTTGTTATTTGTATTATATATAGCTTTTGCTACGTAACAAAACAGCCAACATTACATGGCTTAACACGGGTTGGTAAACTTTTTTGCAAAGTAAATATTTCAGTGTAACTATTTAAGGCTTTGTGGGTTACATGGTCCCTGTTGTTACTACTCAACTTCTGCCATATTTTGCCGATTCTTGTTTCCTCCAACACTTTGATTTTACAGATAGGGAATTTGGCATTGTGCATAAGCTCATACAGTTATTTGCATCTTAGATGAAAGCACATAGAAGGCTGAGCCATGAGCAAGGAAGAACATTGGAACAGAGAATCATACTCAGGGAATAGAAAAAGTACAGTGAACTAGAGAACCCTCCGTTGGAGATACGGAGGTCACTTGAACTGGGAGTCACTTCTGGGGATAAGACCTGGGTCCCTCTCTAAAGGAGGAAACAGTATTCTTCAATAATGCAAAAAGTAGAATAACATTTAGAAGCATAAGTTGTAAGATTGTAGAATTTATACTGCTACTTTTAACTAAGTTCAAATTGAGAAATAAATATATGACAAATAGAGGGAAATTTATTTGTATTACTGAGCCTGAATAATATGTTTATTGATTTTAAATTGGTCATATTAATACTTAAATGATTATTATGAATCCAATGTTGAAAACATTTTTGCATAAACAAAATTATACCAAAAAATACAACTAACAATGAAAGGCAAAAACTGCCGTGTAAGTTTTGAAGTTAATTGTAAATAAATTTGAATTTAGAAAATTTTGATATAAAATTTATGAAATGTGAAATATGTCGTCAATATATTAGGATGAATATTTTAGAATTATTCCACAGCGAATTTGGAGAGACAGTTTTCTGGTACGTGTTTTGAAAATTAATAATATTTTGGGGGGGAAAGCTGTATTATAAATTATGTGAATAGGGCATAATTCCAGATTATTAACTTTCAGAGAGGAAATGACTCTAAAAATTTTCTTAGAAGAGAGCATAGAAGACAGTACTTATTCTGAATTCTTTACCTGTATTCTAAAAGCCCACCTAGCTATTTCTGAATGTAACTAATACATTCAGAAACACTATCCCTCCTTTTCCCAAAATTATAAACAAATTCTATGATATACGGATCTCTGATTACATCTATTCTTTAGTGCTGGTGTGTATTTATGTCCATGTGTGTGTGTGTGTTTGTGTGTGTGTTGAGAAAGAGGGAGGGAGAGAGAAAAAGAGGGATTATGCATTTCTGCTTAATAATTGCAATTTCTGCACTGTGATTCGAAGTCTAGTAGTTGTTCTGTAAATTTCTATAATGGTACCTTTACTTTCTCAACTGGAGACGATGTCCAACTGCTCTCACAAGCTGAGAATTGACCCAGTTAAATTCTGTAGTCAGTAATAACACTTAGCACTGTGATTATTATACCTTGTGAGCCATACACAGTCATTAAATTTCAGTTTATATGATAATCTTAGTGTTAATGGGAGATACTTCAGTCAATTTAATTTTTCTCTTCCACGTTGAGAAAGATCCTAGCACCAAGCTTTATTCTGATTATTCACAGTGACCAAAATTATAACTAATTTTGACAGATAATAGATAGTCCCCAACTGTGACTTGTTTTTCCTAAAGGCCAGGGGACTTTGGTTGAGTTTATTATCTGGCAGAAAAAGCAAGACCTGAAGTCCAATTTGAGGCATGTTTGTCAGTTTATTTGCCAATGCTGTGCCCCTTCTATGAACTACAGCAGGGAGTCATAATGCCAAACATAGTTTACATGTGTGATGTGTGCATTTGTTTAGGTGAAGCAACCTGCTACTTTGTCATATGGACCTTTTTCTGAAGTGACTATGCAATAAGACAAATGATTTTAATAAAAATTTATCAAAAAATAAATATTTACATTAAAAACTTATGTTACAACTATGTTACAATTCCACCTATACTACCATTGCTAGAGCACTACTTTTAGTATTGCCTTTAGAGTCTATGCAGTGTTGTATGGGAGCTGGCTGGCACCAGCTCAAAAGGCAGTTTTGCAATCTCTTTCCAGCTCTGTGTTTGCTTATTAGATGCTTAAAATTGGCATTTATGAGAGTATTTATACCACGGAAATTGTCAAATGCAAATCAAGGTTCTGCCATCTATGGAGAGCCCATTGCAAAATATTTACCATGATAACCTACCGCTGAGTCAACTCACACTTCTCTTTCTAGTTAAGTCTATTGTATTTACCTATATTTTTGTTTTTTCTTATGTTTTTCTTTCCTGACTTTCCAAGATTTTTTTTTATCACTTCCTTTCTGTTTTAAGAATTCCCTTTAGCCATCCATTTAGAGCAGATATACTGGTGACAAATTCTCTTACTTTTCATTTATCTGAGAATGTCTTAGTTTCTTCTTCATTCTTAAAAGGTATCTTGACTAGAGATAGAATTTTGGATTGACAATTCTTTTCTTTCGGCACTTGAAACACGTCATGTCACTTCCTTCAGATCTGCATGGTTTCTGATGAAATAGCTGCTGTCATTTGAATTTTCTTCCACTCTCAGTAAAGTACTATTTCTCCCTCACTGCTTTCAAGATTTTGTCTTTGTCACTAGTTTTCAGAATTTTAATTATGATGACTCTTGATGTAGATTTCGTTGAATTTATCCTTTTTGGGTTTTAGAGGCTTCTCAAATCTGTAAGTTTATGTCTGTTGGCAAATTTAGGAAATTTTCAGCCCCACTCTTTTCTCTCCTTCTATGACTTCAACAACACAAATAATAGATCTTTTGAGACAGTTTCATAGGCCACTAAGGTTCTATTCATTCTTTTTTAAAGTCTATTTTCTGTTTTTCAGATTGAGTGCTTTCTGTTGTTCTATCTTCAGTGATTCTTTTCTCTGTCCTCTTCATTCTGCTATCAAGGCTATCCATTGAGATTTTTCTTTGATTACTGTATTTTTCAGTTCTAAAATGTCCATTTGTGTCTTCTTTATATCTTTTATTTCTTTTCTGGGACCTTTTATTTGCTGAGACTTTCCATTTTTTCATTTACTACAAACATGTTCATAATTGCACATTGAAGCGTTCTTTTATGATGAGTGCTTTAAAATCCTTTTCAGATGATTCTAACATCTATGTTATTTTAATGTTGACATCTATTGATTGTTTTTTCTTATTCAAGTAGAGACTTTCCTGGTTCATAGTTTGATGATGATTTTCTATTGTATTCTGGACATTTAGGGTATTATGGTATGAAAAGCTAGGTCTTATTTAAATCTGTTTTAGCAAGTGTCTTAGGATACTGTTCCAGCAGAAGAAAAGGAGCACTGCTTTTTTACTACTAGATGGAGAAGAAAGTCCAGGTTCCTCACTCAGCCTCTTTTGACAGCACAGGGGGAGAAATGCTCATCACTACTGGCATTTCAGGCTCTGCACTAGATGTCTACACATATCATCCTGGATGAGAGGAGGAGAAGTGTGTCATTACTGATTCCCAGGTAGCACAACATGATAGGGGACAGGCTCATTACAGTGGGTGGTAGAAAGTACTAAATTCCCTCTAAGCCTCCTTTTACATCCCCACTGGGGAAAGGGAGGGATACTTCGTTACTGTGGGGTGGAGTTAAAGTCCAGGTTCCCTACATATTCTCCATTGACATCATAGGGGAGGGGCTCATTACCACCCAGCAGAGATAAAAGTCCTGGATTCTCATTCCTATTCAGCCCTTCTCTGATACCACTCTCCCAGAGGGTAGGCAGTTAGGTGTTTGTCTCGGCCTGGCAAGGACAGAAGTCTTACTTCTCACTCAGTCTTTGCTGATGGAGATGGGAGTGGCACTACGGTATTTTTCTGTGGTATTTGCCTAGAGAATGGTGGTCATTGTCTAAAAGCTTTCTGTCTTGCTTGGCTGCCCCTTTCCTGGTCATTGAGCTACAGGGAGGAGGCTTTTCATGGGCTTTCTAGCTTATGTCCATTGGCATTTCCAGGTTATTGACTTCTCCAACACCCCGTCTGGGGTAAATAAGGTAAAAAAGGAAACTCAAGAAAGTCACCGCTGTAATTCCTTGATTACCAGAGTCCCTAAGAGCCTGCTTCCTTCTCACCACATTTCAGAATATTCTTATATTTGTCCTATATATAATTCCCAGGAGTTTTAGCTACACTTACTAGAGAAATAGGAAAAAGTATGGCTAATTCATCTTGTCTGGAACCATTATCATCCCACTTTTAATACCCTAGATATTGCCAAATCCAGGTCATTTGCAAGCAACTGTGTGTGTGTGTGTGTATGCAGTGTGTTTGTGTGTGTGTGTGAAAAAGGATGTTATTTACATTTAAGTCTGATATATTGACACAGAGAGCAAAGTGCGTATGTGTCTATGATGTAATCTCAAATATGAAATTCTCAAAATGTTTTCATATATGGCAGCATTACTCGAAAAAATTGCATTATTGTCTAATTCACTTTTTAAGAATTACAACATTCATTTAGGTGTTTAGATTGTATATTTTAAGAAATTATTAACTCATTACTCTAAAATCTCAAAAATTATTAATCTCATTATTTTAGAGTTTTATATCTCTGAATTCACAACTTTATGAAGGCCTTCTCAGTATTTGTATGTCTCAAGAAATGATTCTTTTGCTTTGGGATCACTTATCTTTAAAATTTTATAATGAAACAGAAGATAATATCTTCACTGCTATATTAGTCACTAGTTACCAGGATGCAACAGAGTAGAGGGACTAAGATTGTTTGCTCTTGAGTCAAACTGACCGAGCGTTTATTCTGATGTTTATCCCCTACTATCTAAATGACATTGAGCAGGTTCCTTAAACTTTCCGTGACTCAATGTCCTTATTTGCAAAATGAACATAAAAGTATCCCTAATGGATTATAGTTATGGTTAAATAAGATGATATATATAAAATCCTTAGGCAAGTGACTGGAAAACACTCAGCAAACATCAGCTATTAATAAACATTAACTATTAATATTATTATCACTTAAATATAAGCCAGGTTTTTTTTCATCTTACCACCTTGAATAAATATTTTTATTTAAATATTCCGAATTGGTCCCTTATCAAATGAAGAAATCATCAGAGAGAATATATTATAGAAACGTTTGTTTTCTGTTTTTTTGTTGTTTTCTTTTTTTTTAATTTATTTTTCCCCCCAAAGCCCCAGTAGATAGTTGTATGTCATAGTTGCACATCCTTCTAGTTGCTGTATGTGGGACACGGCCTCAGCATGGCTGGAGAAGCGGTGCGTCGGTGGACGCCTGGGATCCCAACCCTGGGCCGCCAGCAGGGGAGCTAAGCCACGGGGCCGGCCCCTGTTGTTGTTTTCTTAATTCTATAATGTATCCTAAGTCAAGAATACAAATATAAAGGTAAGTGGATTGCTCTGTTAAATTTTATCATTTTATATTTAAATAGCTAAATTTATTGGATCCTTATTAAATGCCAAAGTTTCTTCCAAGTGCTTTTTATGGTACTATTATCTCCATTGTACAGATTAGGAAGTTGAGGCACAGGGAAAATAAGTAACGACAAAAAGTCACATAGCTTTTATGAAGTTGAGTCAGATAGTTTGGCCCCAGAGCTCATATTCTTGAGCAATACAATAAATTGTCTTGTATGTACTTCTGGTACAATCTTAAATTATTTTTTAAAATTATAATCGGGAAAAAAATTCATTAAGATATATGAATTTAAATCATTACTATATCATACTATACTGTATGATAATTAACATTGGAGTAAAACTTAAAAGATGTGAGCTATCAACACAAACGAAGATCATTACATACCTTACATATATTTAATCCATCACTGCAACAGAAATTTAGAAAAAAATGGCAAAATGGAAAACCACTTTCATTCTCATTAACATAACACAAAAAGGTGATGGTTAAAATTTTCACATAAAACTATGAGGAGTTTTTAATAACAACTCATTTCTTCTTTTTTTGAGGGGGAAAAATCAAACAAAATATTTTCCTGCATTTTTATGACTCCTTTATTTTCTCCTCAACTTAGTGTCAGAATAAACACAGACCAAAGCTATGCCTGTGGTCTTTCAAACTAAACTTTCAAAAGCTAAATCTGTTTGAAAGATACTTCTTCCTACTTTTCCAACTATGAGGGAAATAAATTGACATTTCACATTGACTAACTGGAATCAGGATGTGTTTACCTTACAAATTTCAAGTTATACATACAGGATCATTTTTTTAGGTACATTTAAAAATTATATATATATATATATATAATTCTAGCTGTAGCCTTTAAAATTATATAATTATAAATATATATAAATTATAAATAATAACAAGAAGAATTTTGTTGTAGTATTCTTAAAGATATAGCCAGAATAATATATAAATTATATACATTACATATATATCATTTTAAAATATACCTCAAAAAAATAATGTTCTCATTTAATTCTAACTTGTAAACCTAGAGTGGCTTCAATAGCTACTATTGTGTTTCATTACAAATATGTACATTTTTTCTTAAATTTATTATTTAAGAATCTCTGAAAATTTATTTTTTCATCTATTTGTAATGAAAATATACACAGCAACCTTTTTGAGGGCTTTTCTATTTCCACTATGTGTAGCTAGGTATATTAGAGTTGAAATATGCAGTAACCATAGCAATGGCGAAGTAATTCATTAAATTGACAGTCTACTAAAATTGTGTTATCATCAAGGAAATTATCTGTTATTTCTTTATATCAGGTTGTTGTATTTCTCATAATTTTAGAATATTATATCTTCATGAGCTTTTCTCTCATAGTATGAAAGCTGTTTGTGACATTTTGTGATTTAAATAACTTTCATCATAACATTTCATGAACTTGTATCAACCTATAACATCAGCAGCACAAAAATGCATTTTGACTTGTACTAATTTATCTAAAATGTCATAGTTAAATTACCTAGCTTAAAAGTTAAGATGTTTTTATTCAGTTCTTCTAAAATTATTTGAATTGCCTTTTTTTGAGAAAGAAGGGATTCTTATAGAGGCTATATTTTTTCTGTCCTCACTTTGCTTTGTGTATAGAGTATCTATTCTATATTGGTTCAAGAAATGACATTGAGTTTGGAAAACCATCAAATTCCGAGGAAAAAAATCAAGTACAGTGTTGTGAAAATCCATTCAGCAATGGCTGCACCATAGTGATGCTGTCATTAACATGGTAGTAATAGAGGGGGAAAAGCCAAGAGGAATATTTAAAAGTTTGAAACATAAGATTTTAAAATGTTGATGCAGCTCTTTAAGTGGCCTAGTCCAATATCTCGGTTTTACAAATAGTGAATCTGGCTCTGGGTGTGGTTCACTATGGTCACTAGCTTCTTAGTAAATTTTGCTCTTCAAGTTGTTTGGCTATCCTAGTCCAATACATGATTTCTCTTTCCCCTTGACAATGTCTATACTACACAACAAGAAATGGTTGTATGGAACTAGAATAAAAAGAACTCAAAAAAGACTACTTAGAAATAAATAAGATTTTTCATGTACCATTTACCACCTGTTCACAGGCAAAGTGGCAACAGGAAAATAAGTTAGAAGTTTGAGACAGAAGTCCAGGTAAGAGGTGACGCTGGCCTGGAAGAGACTGATGCAAGTGATGTGGAAAGAAGGGATGGATTTGAGATGTGGTCTTGAGTCAGAAGGGACAGATTTGCTGACCAGATTGGATGAAAGGGAGGTAAGGAAAAGGAGGAGTCAAGGATGATCTTAGCCTTCTAGCATCTGGCATGAGCAACTGACACCATTTACTGAGAAGGGTAGTCTGCATGTGAAACAGTTTTGGAAAAGGGAAGAGTTCAATTTTAGTCATAATAATTTCAGAGGTATTTGTAGTACTAAAATGAAGAGGTCACTTAAATAGTTGGATATATTAGCCTGGAGCACAGAGGAGAGGTTTTATCTAGAAGATCTCTTTGAGTGCCATCATCCTAAAGTTGTGATTCAAAGACATGTGGGTAAATATGAACACTCAGGAGAGAAAATGTAAGATTATTCCTCAAATGCCAAGTATTAATACTATTAATGAAGATCATAATAATGATATTATTTTAATAATTATCATAATAATATATTATATTAGTATTAGTTAATATTGAATGGTATTAATTTATATGTTTATAAAAATAACATTGACACTATTAATGTTGAATAATAAATTGATATTTAATTAATGTTAAAAGCCCAATATTTGATACAGCTTCGTGGAAATTCAAGGCTCTAAGGATAAAGAGAAGATTCTTAATAGAATCCATAGGATAGATAATATATGTCAACAACAAAGAGCTTAAGAAGACAATAACCCTATAATCAACAGTCTATTTCTAAAAGAATATAGATAAACTACAGTGAAATAAAAATTCAATTTAAGAAAGAAGAAAACTCTAGACTCCAATAACATCAAGTATACAAATTTCATAGTAGGCAAAACATTAAAGATTTTATTTTATATTGACTAAAGTTTAATCCATCTAAAGAACATAATAGCTATTACTGTACCTTATCTCATAGTTCTCAATTGTTTTACCAGAAAAACAGAAATTTAAGGAGAAACCAACACATACAAAATCACAGTGGAGGATTTAAACCACACCTCTGCCATCAAGTTATATGTTGGACTGTGTGAAATGGTGAATATTTGACTATTTTGATCTACAAAAAAATTGGAAATTGACATATTTAAGCTAATCAACCAGAGAGAAATAAAGAATTTCATATAAAACTTGTTCACTCTATTTAAAAGTAAAAGAGAGACAAAATTCCTGCTTTCATTGAGCTTACATTCTAGAGGAACAATAGACAATAAACTTGATCTAATAAATATTGAAACAGGTTTTAGAGAGACAGAACAAAACTTCCTGGATTTCTCAGCAAAAAATAAAACTTCCAGCAAGAAGCCATGGCCTCCTGAAATGTATGTCATATAAAGACAGGCAATGCTTGCTTTCATTTCCCTCAGAAATACTCTACTTATCACATATGATTAGAATTAGATGGGTAGTCATCTATCTAGTTTATTGCTTTTGTCCAAAAGGGTCATAAAACTTCTATTATCTCTCAGAGACAGCCAAACTCTTACAGCCCAGGGTCCTTAGGGTAAACTCTCAAGTGCCAGAGAGACTGGAACATTATCTTTCTAGATATCTACATGTCAAAAAGGAGAAAGGACAAGAAAAGGTAAACATCTCTAGGTAGTAAAAGGTAAGACACAGAGGCTATCTGCTCCCAGACAGATTTTATTTAACCGAATGATTATAGTTAAGATTCAGGTCACTTCTTTTGTAAGGAGACCCTTTCAGGAAAGGGAGAGGGACAGCTGCCTCCTTCCCCTTTATAAGCAGAGGAAAACAATTTTTCTTCATCCTTCAGCTATGGGGTATTTGAGTACTTACATAAAACAATCGACCTGGCCCTTACCATGTCACCCTAGGGATAAGAACTAGGGCAAATGGAAGGTCTATGCACTTATTATTTACAGTGAGGTACTTAATGAGAAATCTGTTTTTAACCCAGAATACCTCATGCATTCACTCAGAATAAAATAAGAAAGATGAATATTAAAAACCCGACAGATAACTTTGTATTCAACAAAAATACATATAACATTTCAACACTTTTGAACCATTAAAAATAAATAAATCTCAACAAATTCTCAAAATAGGTATTATACAGCTCTTTTTTTTCCTCTTACCAAAGTACAAAATAGAATCAATAGGAGACTGGTTTAATACATTATGAAACATCAGCACAATGGAGTATGCAGTATATTTTTTAATGCAGTATATTTTATATACAATATTATAGAGAATTTTTATAGACATAAAAGTATAAAGAATCCTCATGTACCTGGTATCTAGTCCCCAAACTGTTAACCCATGGCCAATCCTGCCCCACCCATAACCAATCCACCTTTTATCATCAATTAGGGATAACAATAGCACCTACGTCCAAGTACTGCTATTTAATCTAAAACCAAGGTTTCTGTGGCTGGTACTACATCAACCCCAGAGAATAAATTCCAGGTAATAACTTCTCCTGCTTGTCCTGGCACTCACAGAGCTAAGCCATGTTCCAGAGGAGAAGCCATTACCACTAAGGCATCCTATGACACTGTCCTTCTGATAAGAACCTATTGTTTTCTGGAGCAGGCAGTAAGGAGTAATGAGAATTGGACAATTATTTCCATTTCAGTCATCTTCTTTTTATCCACATAATCAATAGAAGATTTTTCTTCTAATTTTTAGGTGCCTGGTGTTAAAGGATCCTTAACCTAGTTGATCTATGCAAGTGGGTTAAAGAATTTGAAAAAGGCTATAAATTATTGAAGTTTGCCCACAAAAGTCACTCTGCTGTAGTGCAAGGCCATTAGAGAGATGTGTTCAAGACGCCATCAACCCAAGAAGCCCGAAGATGATAAAAATTCA
Organism: Diceros bicornis minor; assembly: GCF_020826845.1. Taxonomy (NCBI): domain Eukaryota; kingdom Metazoa; phylum Chordata; class Mammalia; order Perissodactyla; family Rhinocerotidae; genus Diceros; species Diceros bicornis. The sequence continues at coordinate 54,437,881 of NC_080750.1, read as the reverse complement.
CATTTCTTATTAAATCTTTCTTATTAAATCATTTCTTATAAATCCCCACAGTGTAATAATTTTACTCTCAACTTCAAACTTGGGTGATTTATATAAGGCATAAAACTGGTGATAAATAGCATTTGTGATTTCACATACATGATAAAATTTGTCATATTTTTATTTAACATTAAAATAAATTGTGGTTAAAAATGCTGTGAAATAATTATTCTAGCCACAAGTTTTATCATTTTTCTTTACCTTCTTATTAAATAAATCTATTTATTTAAACTAATCAGACATATATGAGGGTAGCTAGTTCCATTAAAGTTGGCACTTAAAACTCATGATAGAATAAACTATGTAGTATTTTCAACTTATAGAGTAATGTAGACTTAAAATAATATTACTTACAATAATCAGTAACTCCAATATTCTGAGAAATTGACTCCAATATTCTGAAAGAAAACAAGTAAATGTCAAGCATAGCAACAAAGGAATGAAGTAAATAATCATTTAAATTAAATCTATGATCCGGCTTTTGCAGCAGATTAAGTTTGTCACAACTCTAAAGTAATGGTAATTTATTATTGTGAAAAATAAAGCTGCATTATAGAAACAACTACTGAGTTTTCTAATGCTCAGAGCATCAATCTCAAGAATTAAAATTCCAAGTCACAAGACTCAATATAGTCATTTAAGTGAATTGGTCTCCATGCTTCATGAACTTTCTAACCAAGCACAATCAATTGAGCAAAACAGTAGAATCAATGCACTTTGAGTATTAAAAAAGGGTGGGTCATAATAGCTAACAGTTTTCCATGATTTTATATATTTATTAAGTGAGTCTTTACTTGTAATAACTTTAATGTTAATAATAATCTACAAATCAATGTCTTCTTATAGATAACATTTGATTTACTGATCAGTTATAGTTATTAAATATTGCTTTGCTCAAAACAAATAAACATGCTTTGCAATTCACTATTTTTCCTGTCTTCAGCTCTTCGACCCCTTCTACCTGCCTTATTCCATTAAACATACCACATATTTTGTTTTCATTGTTCTTGCAAAACACTCTGCACTCTCCCATATCCAGTGCCTTATTTAAATTCTTCTCTTTCTGAATTCCTTACTCCTTCATCTGTCTGTAAAGCTTTTAAATCCTATCATGTTCCGAGGAAACTTCTAAGATCTCCGTTGCCAGATTTGCACAACCACACTATACTTGTTTTAGAGTTATGCGAGGCAGTAATCAGAGGCAGGCAAGATTTTGCTATTGTCCCACAACTGGTCTAATTCTAAAGTTAAGAACAAGAGATCCACCATTGAGATAAAGTATTTCCTTATGAGTGGCATTTACCAGCTCTTTGAAATTATTTGCAAAGCAAAATTTAGAGAACTAGTCTACCCCCACATCCTCACCTCAGTCAATTTAAGTCTAATAAGTGGAAAGTCTAATAAGAGACATGGTGACTTTCTGAGGGAATTCCGGTAACTGAATCAAAGCCATTCTCCTCCCTCACCTTTCTCTGGCTTAAGGAGAAATCTTTTACCTTCAAAGAGAATAATGTATAGAGATTCTACTGTAAGGGACGACTGGTGTTTCCTTTTCCATCTGGACATCTGCTTAGCTGGCAGCTCAATAATACCTTCTAAATAATTAGGGTTAGGAAAAGAAAATTTTCAGTGATGATGTGTCACTTGATGGCCAAGAGTTAGAGGGGTGGGACTTCTTCTCCCTTGGATTACCAGTTTTTAAGAGCTTTTGAAGACAGATTCTGTGCTTAAATAAATGCTCAAGAATTAAGGACAATTGTCCAGCTCTGTTGCAGCCTGAGGGGTAAAAAATCAAGTGTACCAATAAGATAAAGTAAGTTGACTCAAGCAGGGATCAGGGAAATGAATGGACAAATTTTACAAGAGCCAGTCAATGCCTAGTGAAGCTGTTGGGTATAAACTTTCAGCCACATTTATCCTCAATACTCAATTGTTTATTCAAAAATAAGTTAGAGCTAGGGGCCGGCCCGGTGGCGCAGTGGTTAAGTGTGCACACTCTGCTTCGGCGGCCCTGGGTTCACAGGTTCGGATCCTGGGCATGCACCAACGCACCATTTGTCAAGCCATGCTGTGGCAGCCTCCCATATAAAAAAGTAGAGGAAGATGGGCACAGATGTTAGCCCAGGGCCAATCTTGCTCAGCAAAAGGAGGATTGGCATCGGATGTTAGCTCAGGGCTGATCTTCCTCACAAAAAAGAAAAAAAAAAAGTTAAAGCTAAAATTTCACTTCTAGGGAAATATGGTGCATTTCTTTTGAATCTTCATTTAAGACATCTTTCATGACTTCTGATTCCCACTGGAGGAAGGGCAAAAACTTTTATTGAACTCATACTGAGTTGCAGGTACTTTGAGTAAATATTTCTGAATTTTCAATTGATGAAGCAAACAGCAAATCTCTGAAAGCCAGAAACAAATCGTATATTGCAATCTGATCCCTAAATATTTCTCTAAACGAATATCCCTCTAAACTTCATGAAAACACCTCTACCTAATGGAGCTAGTCATTTACCACTAAAGATACTATGTCCAATCACAGCAGTTCAGTCATATTTTCTAAATTTATATCAAGTTGATTCATGCCTCCAGACTTTTTCTCACAGCATTCTTTTATCAGTGGCATGGATAGAGTGGGCAGCAAAAAAGTAGTTGCTCCCTTTATTACTTTCTGTTGCTTCTATGACATGTTACCATGGATATAGTGACTTAAAACAAAAATTTGTTATCTTATGGTTCTGTGGAACTGAAGTCCAGTATGTGTCTCCATGGACCAAAATCAAGGTGTTAGCAGGGCTACTTACCTTTCTGGATGGTTTAGGGGAGAACTGTTTCCTGTTCATTTAGGTTGTTAGCAGAATTTAGTTCCTTGTAGGACTGAGTTATCATTTCTTTGCTGACAGAAAGCGGAGAGCCACTCTCAGCTTCTAGAGGCTGCTGTATTCCTTGTCTGTGGCCTTCTTACTCTGTCTTCAATGCTGGCAACAGTGCTTCTTCCCTCATTCGTTGACTCTCTCCTGCTTCTTCTTTAGTCTCATCTCTCTTACTTCAGCTGGGAAAGATTCTGCTCTTTTAACTGCTCATGTGATTCGATTGGGCCTACCTAGATAATCCAGGATAACCTCCTCATCTACAATGTCTCTTTTGCCATCTAAGTAACATATTCACAGATTCCAAGGATTAGGGCACGGCCACCTTTGGGGAGCCATTCTTCTGCCTACCACACTGCCTTTGAATGCATACTCCAAAGGAGAAAAACTTGAAAAAATATTTAATATGTTCCATGATAGTTGTTAATACTTAGATAAAAATACATTAGAGGACAAATTCTTGAAAATTTTTCAAGAATTCCAGAACTATCAAAATTTGCCTGAAGTATTAGGGAAATGATCTCTATATGTTGACCATCCTCTCTGCCAAGGATTCACTGAGGTTCATATGCCTGGAAGGTTTGTAGAGGCATATATGGTATAGATGCCACCATCGTGATGTGAGAAGATTCAGACATTATAACACGCCAAATGATTTCCTAGATGAGAAATGATAGTCTATTTCTGGAAGTATCTAAAATATGGTGGCTAAAACAGGATCAAAGATCCCAAAAATAGTCAGTATATCAAAAATAATAATTCATAAGTACTCAGCAGGATAGAGCAGGAAAGCAGGGTATGGATTGATGTGGGAACAGAACCAAAGGAAGAATAAGAGTGTATAAATGCTAACTTGATTTTAATAGAGAGATAGATTTGGTCATATTATTTTGCTTTTATTGAAATTATTTCACGCTAACTTTTTGGTTAGTTCAAGTGCTGATGATTTAAAGAATTTTGGATTTAGCAAAGAGTTGAGATGAACATAGTATGCTTAAATTTAGATGTTCCTGACTCAAAAGAATATTTTAAGTTTAAAAATCACAAATGGGGGTTTAAACCATACTAATAGAAATCTATGTTCTATAATAAAAGTCATTTCAATTATTTAGCATCTTCTAAGCACAAAGCATTTTACCTATATAAAAATGAGGGTATTTGGAGAGGGAACAGATTCCCTATTCTTATGGGTAATCCTTGCAATATCTAGTTTTTTAACTACTACGTGTTTCAGTTTTCTTACAAACAAAATCATACACCTAGTGTTTTTACTACCTATTCCATAAACTGATGAGGCAATGAAATGCAAAGATTTTAAAAAGTTAGAATAAATTGAGTATTAACTTTAATATTTATAACATATGACAATATCCATAATCCTTTTATGATTGACAAAAAACAGATAATCTTACAAAAAAAACAAAAAAAAAACCTCATCAACTAATCTCACCTTAAAATCCTGTTCGCTCTTTCTTTGAAAATTTATCCAGATTTGAACTAGTTCTTATCACCTCCACAACCACATTGTTGGGCTAAGCCACTATCACCTTTTTCCTGGACAATTGGAAAAGCCTCTTGGTTAGTTACTTTGCCTATACCCCACTTCTACATATTTTCCACACAGAAGTCAAAAAGATAACACTAAAATATAAATCAGATCACGCTACTCCTTCTAATGACATCCTGTCATACTCAGAGGAAAAACCAAAGCCTTTCTTATTGTCTACAAAGTGACCAAGCCACTATTACCTCTGTAACTTCATCTCTGCTGATCTCCTTTACTATACTAGAGCATTTTTGTCTTCCTTGCTCTTCCTTGAACACAGCAGGAGTAATCCCACCTCAGGGCCTTTGCACTTGCTGCTCTCTCTGCCTGGACTGGTCTTCTGAAAACACTGACATGACTGGCTATCTCACTTCTTTCTGATCATTACTCAGGTCACCTTCTCAGTTAGATCTTCCCTAACTTAAGTTACAACACTTCCACCTTATACTTGCTATCCCATTGCTCTGTTATAATTTTATTTTTAGCATTTAACACAATTTAAAATACTATATGTTTGTCTTATTTTTCTTATGTAGATATACTCTTTCTTCCACTGAAATGTCTGCTCCATGAGAAAGGATTTTTGCCATTTTTATTTGTAGCTGCATTCCCAGCACTTGGAATAGTGCTTGACACAAAGTAGGCACTCAATAAATATTTACCGACTGGTGCTTGACAGAATAAAATGAACATATGAATACATAAGTATATTCATTTAATAATAGAGCTCATACTATAAAATGAGGTAAATTGAGGTAATCACTTCAGACTCTAACTCTTCTATATAAAGTAGCAACCTCCCCAAAACACATAAACCAGTTACTCTCTATCATATCGATCTATTTATTTCTTACTCAATACCTGTCACAATATGAAATAGCTTGCTTGTACATACAATGAAAGATCCTTCCAGACAAAAACCTTGCTCAACTGTACTTCGAAATATCAGACCAGTTTATGACACTTCATAGAGTTCATCAAATGTTAGTTATATAGAGAAATGAATGAATGATTATGAATGAATGAGTGAACTTTGTATCTTGAGTGCCCTTCTGCTCTTCAGTGATGATAAATGGACAATAATTCAGAGAGGAAAATAGGAAGCGGGAAGAAAAGGAAGAAATATCACTTTCTCTCGGTGCTCAAAAGAAAAAAAATAACACTCAAATCCTAATATAAAGACCAAAAGAGAAAAGGACCAGTGAGAGAAGCTCAGATATTTACATAAAATTAAACCATTATTCTCCCCCTCACATCAAGACAAATAAATGGGACTATCTATCTGCCATACAAACTTCTTCCACTATACATATGGATTTTCTGATGTTTTTCTTTCAGGGTGGCATACGTTCCATTTTTCCTGATTTCATCTCTTTAAGAATGTAGGGGTTGGGGCAAGCATGAAAGATACGGGCACTGGGTAATTAGGCCAGGGATTAGGACTAGTCCTGTATCTCACTGGCTTGGAGACAGCCCATTGGGCCATTTAATGATCCTGCTCTTGTGTTCCATTACTCACCTGTGTCAGCCTTTTTCCTATGACATTTTGGATTTATTGTGACCATGCACGAGATCTGTAAAAGAAAGAGAATACAAAATAAAACTCACTATTAACCTTGTGATGGGAAAGTAATTCAAAATTATGATTCTTAGCTGCAGACTTAATTCAACCTATAAATTTATTGATTTAATAAATCTGGAATAAATGGATTAGTTAGTACTCATTTAAAAATGACACATCGATTTAAACAAAAAATGGACCTCACTATTCTTATTTGTCCTTTCACCACTACGAAAATTACAAGTTCCTATTGGAAAAAGACAGGTGGCTATTTGACTGGCTGGTCTACAATATCACCATTGCACAAAATTGTCAGCTTTTGATATACTGATCCATCACTGCCAAGCTCTGGAATAATGTGATTGCTCTTGATGCAGTAGGTGGCTTTGCCTAGTGCAGATGAATTACCGCCAAGGAGTTCATTGGTCATGCACAAAGCAACTGTATTTTGCTTCCTCAGATTTAGTTAAACTACACTCTTAAACAATGGTGCTCAAAATTGTTCGAAAATCCCATCAAATACAGCAGCAGTGTAGGTTTAACTCAGCTTGAAATTTGCAAACTGAAGTTAATAGGCTGCTTTTCAAAATAGGATTATTTTAAGAATATTTTTCTTGGTTAAGTCTTTAAAATAGTTTAAATATTTTAATGTTTTACTAAATACCATAAAAGTAAATTGTTTGCCACTTCATTTTTCAGTATCAAAATTGAACAATATTTGTATTTCAACAAATATATAACAAATGCTTACCAGGCCCTGGGCAATCTTCTGCTTACTGTGAACAAGAAGGATCAAGTTTTACCCCTCAAGAGGCTTATATTTTACCTGGGAAAATTGACAATACACAAACAATTAATAAAAATTGTGTGAAAACAAAACAGGTTGAAGGTTAAGAGTGACATGGGTAGAAGAGGACAGAGGAAGTGACATTTGCATAGAGACCGAAGGAAACAAGACACAGAACCATGCAGATGTGAGGAGGAGGACCATACCTGGGCAGCAAGTACAAAATCCTCTTGCCAAATGGGCTTGGCTTGTTCAAGTAATGACAAGGACAATACGATGTAGCAGGATGTGAGCAGACAGAGATTAGAAAATGAAATTGAGGGCCAGCCCGGTGGCACAAGCGGTTAAGTGCACGCGCTCCGCTGCGGCGGCCGGGGGTTCACCGGTTCAGGTCCTGGGCGCGCACCGACGCACCACTTGGCAAGCCATGCTGTGGTGGCGTCCCATGTAAAATGGAGGAAGATGGTCATGGATGTCAGCCCAGGGCCAGTCTTCCTCGGCAAAAAGAGGAGAATTGGCAGATGTTAGCTCAGGGCCGATCTTCCTCACAAAAAAAAAAAAAGAAAGAAAATGAAATTGATGGGAAAGAGCTATGACTAGTTTTGTAGGGCCCCATAGTCCATCATAGTCTACTGAAGGCTTTTCAACAAGTGAGCTAAAAGAAATACTTCATGTTTCAAAGATCCATTCAAACAATTTAGAAAAGCAGTAATAGTTGTGAGGAATACATGAGCAGCAGTGGAGGTGGTGAGGAATGTTTGAATTTGGATTTATTTTATTTTATTTTTTTGTAAGGAGATCAGCCCTGTGCTAACATCTGCCAATCCTCCTCTTTTTTTGCTGAGGAAGACTGGCCCTGGGCTAACATCTGTGCCCATCTTCCCCCACTTCATAAGGGACGCCACCACAGCATGGCTTGCCAAGCGGTGAGTCGGTGTGCGCCCGGGATCCAAACCGGCGAACCCCGGGCTGCCGCAGCAGAGCACTGGCACTTAACCACTTGCACCACAGGGCAGCCCTTGGATTTATTTTAAATGTAGTTCCAACAGATTTTGTCAGTGTGGAGTAGGCAAGGGAAGAGTCAATGATGACACTCAGAGCTGATATTTGATATCAGCTTGATATTTGATATGATATTTGAGTGAATGATAAAGTACCTTGATATTTGAGTGAATGATAAAGTACCTTTGAAGGTAATGAGGGAGCCTAGAACAAGAGCAGGTTTGAGATGGGGGCATGCATCATACATACAATATATAGTGGCTTTATGAGAAAAGAGAAATACAGATAACGATATAGCCGAGAGTTTTAGAAAAGGCACAAAGCAGGCCTCAAGATGTTTTAAATAATTAACACCTTGACTGTGCTCTGACAAAAAGGTATTTAAGTAAGAAATCAAATAACAAAAAATAAAAAAACTTTACATTTTGAAATATCAAAATGCATTTATAATAACATCATTAGATCAAATCTCAAGTAGGTCTTTTAAAATTATAGACAGGCTATAACTTCTACAGTAAAATATCAAGACTTGAGGTATGGGAGGTAATGCTTAGCTTAATGCTGGTGCATAAACATCAAGGCCTCAAAACCAAGTGTCATTGTTGACCCCTCTCTTGCATATCACACATCGGCAATGCTTAATGCTTGTATTTAAAAAAAAAGCGGGAAAAGTTAAATCAATGAACTAAGCAAACAAATTAGGAAACCATTGTGCTTCTTAATTTACAGAAATATTTGGTACTAGATTTTTTTTTTCTGCCAATTGAAGCGTGTGAAATGGTATCTCAGTATTGTAAGTTGCATTCCCCTGATCATGTTTGAACCTCACTTAGTTTGTTAATTGGCTTTGTGTGTGCCTTCCGGGAGCTTTGGCTCTTCTATTGGATTGTCTTTTTCTCATGGATTCTTTAAAGCTCTTTATATATATTCTGGAGACTATTCCTTTGTCAGTCGTGTGTTTTTTCAAACGGCTAATTCCCCTATCTATGGCTTGTCTTTTCATTTCATCATGTTGTCTTTTGAAATAGAGGCATTTTTAATGTTTTGTTTAATAGAATTAACTGATAATTCCCCCCTTTTAAAATAACTTCTTTAAAAAACCTTATTCCATTGCTATATAATAAATTATTTCCCCATGTTTTCTTCTAAAGTTTTATCATTTTGTTTTTCATCTTTATTTTATCCACCTAGAATTTTTTTTTTTGGTACATGATGAGAGACTAGATTCCAATTTTTGTTATTTTGTCAAGGGTAACCACATGTCTTTTGGTACTATTTATTGAATAGTCCGTCTTGCTGCTATTTTTCTGTAAGGTCATTTCATAATATACAAATCTTTCCAACATACATGACAAATACTTAGGCTCACTATTTTGTTTTCATGATCAATAACCTACTGTTTAAAATACTATCTCTTTATAATCATTGCTAGATGTTAGTAGCATTTGAACGCCAACCAAAAATATCTTCAGACATCATCAAATGTGCCTTGGGAGAAAAATCATTCCTGGATGAACCCACTGTTCTAGATCAGTAAACTTAAAATTATAATATTAAATAGCAATTTGAAATGTGGTTATAAAATTCCTGTGATGGTCATTTTAATATATCAACTTGGCATGTTTATGAATTCCCAGGAAAGCACTGTGAGTATTGATTTGGGGGTTATAAATAAATTTTAATAAGTAGGCAAATTTGCAAATATGAAATCTGCAGTTAATAACGAGGATTGACTGTATATCCTACTGGTTCTATTTCTCTGATGGAACCATGGCTGATACAATTTATTTCATACATACGCATAAAAAACAATTTCTTTGTGAGATGAGGGAAAGAAAAATAAAATTATTTTTACTTTTGCAATGTAAAAATAATTCTAAAGTACAGTAACGAGAAGCTTAGTACTGAAAATAAGACTATAGTTGCTGACAGTTTCCTATTTTAATTAATAGGTTTCTCTGTGCATAAATTATTCTATATATAAGATCTCCTTTGTGAGTCGTGGTGTGAGTAAAACTCATAAATGTGATTAATTTACAAAGAAGATCATATCTTTTTACAAAGAAGATCATATCTTTTATTTAAATGATCTTAATTTTGACAATAATTTATCTAAATTGTTGAACATTTGTTTCCCTTCTCCATTGGTTTTTCCTTCATTAAAATTGAGTTAATCCAAGTGTTGATGAGGATGTGGAGAAAAGGAAATCCTCGTGCACTATGGGTAGGAATGTAAATTGGTGCAGTCACTATGGAAAACAGTATGGAGGGTCTTCAAGAAATTAAAAATAGAACTACCATACGAACTAGCAATTCCACTTCTGGGTATATATCCAAAGAACATGAAAACACTAATTCAAAAAGATATATGCACAACTATTTTCATTGCAGCATTATTTACAATAACCAAGATATGAGAATAACCTAAGTGTCCATTGATGGATGAATGGATAAACAAGATGTGGTATACATGCCGTGTACCTTGATTTATTGCACTTCAAAGATATTGCATTTTTACAAGGCCCTCCACCAGCAAAAGGATTGTGACTTGTTGAAGCCTCAGATAATGGTTAGCATTCTTTAACAACAAAATAATTTTTAATTAAGGCATATAAATTGTTTTTTAAAATGTAATGCTATTGCATACTTAGATTATAGTGCAAATGTAACTTTTATATGCACTAGGAAATCAAAAAATTCATGGGACTCACTTTATTGTGGTGGTCTGGAACCAAAAGCACAATATCTCTGAAGTATGCCTGTGTACAATGGAATACTACTCAGTCATAAAAAAGAATGAAATCTTGCCATTTATAACAACACGGATGGATCTTGAGGCTATTACACTAAGTGAAATAAGTCAGACTGAGAAAGTCAAGTACCATGTGATTTTGTTCACATGTGAAATCTAAAAAAAGAAAACAAAATAAAAATAAACTCATAGGTACAGAGAACAGTTTACCAGAGGGGAATAGGATTGGAAACTGGCTAAAATGGGTGAAGGGTGTCAACTGTATGGTGATAGAGGGTAACTAGACTGGTGGTGGTGATCGTTTTCTAGTAGATATAGATGTTGAATTACAAAGCTGTATACTTGAAACTTATACAGTAAAAAAAAGATAAAAAAATAAAATAAAATTGAGTTAATCACAAAGGTGAGTTAAAGCCATAGATTTGCTCAAAGTCATTACACAAGCCAGCCACAGTGGACAAAAGTGTGAAACGAGTTTATGCAATTTCTAGATCTTCCCTGACTACTTCCTAATTTATTCATGTTCCCTCCACGTTATAAAAGACAGTCTAACTAAACTATATAACATCATTATCTACAGATGTAATTGCACTGCCATGAGCAAGAGTTGAGACAATTATCATCAATTTTTGAGTTACAGTCATTTACAACTTTTGGAGAGCATATTAGAGTGGAAAGTTAAAATAATGCAGACTTAGCTTTTAACACTGGTTTTACAATTTATTATCTGTGACCTTGGGAAAATCACCTAACTTCTCTCAGCCTTAGTGTCCTAATCTTTATGTTATCTAAATTACAATTGCTCATTCCCAAACTTTACTGCCAGAAGTTAGCGTCTCTCAATGAGCCGTTTCAGCCTCTTCTAACTAGCTCCCCAAGTTTCTGATTGACATTCTCAGAAAAAGGCCTAAGTATTCTCTTAATCTGGCCCCTTCTGCTGCTACATAGGTCAACCGAAATCTTGTAAAAGTATCACTTAGCTAAGCATCTATCTCCTGTACCCCTCATCGTGACTGATCCTAGTTCTCTGGACTTTGAGCACAGAGAATGGTTTCTCTTTGCCCGCTTTCTCCTACAGTGATCAAAATCTTTTCCTTTCACTCTCCACAGCACTGCAAAGATCATAGATGGCAATTTTTAATCTTAGGATTGGATTAATGTGAAAGGAACGGCAACACTGTAATAATTTCCAAATATTGGACAGGTCTAGACCCATATCAAGGTTCTTACAAAGCTGTCCCCTCCAATTCTCCTGCCCACTTCCCAAGACACAAGCTATAGCTCACAGTATATCAAGTGCTCTGGGATCTCTGAGTCCATCTCAGGGAAAGGATGGAGTTTGTTCTCACATTTATAACATGTATCTCCCTTCATTTCCTGTCCCAAATTAAACTTTTCAAGGTTGATAGGCCTTGAAAATTTTCCTTCTCTGTAAGAGAATCCTTCGTCCTTCATATTTCTCACATACACACACGCACAGAAACACACTCCCAGGGTGTGTTCTGCTGTAAACATGAACCAAGACAATCAAATGTAGTATTAGATCAGTCCATTTCCAGAGTCTTAATTTTTTGATCTTGAATAATTCTAAGTGGGGATATCAGTAGTTTGGCCTGCATTTTGGTTCATCCTATTTTTGTCAGTCTCTTCTCAATAAGTGTTAAAAAATCTGAGGGTCAATATGAGGAATCCCATAGTAAATATGAAATGTGCCTAAAATTACCTACATCAGAGGGTTTTATGAGGTGTTATGTGGAAAATACCACATATTTGACTTGTTCTCAATTCATGGTACCTAATGATAACGATAAAAATAAAACATTAAGAAAATAGTTAATAAATTGAATTACTCACATCTCTCCTCTCAAATGTGAAAAATCTTATCCAGCTTGTCATTTCCTACATGTGAAATTTAAGCTTTATTCTAATTGTGAAATCAATGGCTTTATCTCTTTTTATAAAGGATTTTCAGCTTACAGGGAAATAATTTTGCTCATAGGCAGTGTTGTAATTGTGATTTAATTTCTCACACTCAGTGTTCAAGCCAGTTTATCCTAAGGACCAAGCTCCTATCAGAAAGTAAATTCTGCTGTTTTTTGTTTAAGTCAGAATTAAACAAGTGTAGAGAGTGAAGCAGTAACTGAAAAAAGGAAAATTTGGAATACAATTGTGCCCCACTCCAAAATAATCCTTCACACCAGGTCCCCATTTCATCCTTGGGGGGGTGTCTTGATATGAAGGAGGCCTCTTGACAATATCAATCCATATTTAGAAAGTCAAGTCAGAATATGAGCGAGTGGAAGCAGGTGGGAAGGCAGAAAATAACAAAAGTCCAGTCAGAGAGTTCTAGTCAAGACCTAAGAAAGAGAGTCAAGTGAGATCTTGGCTAATACATAATCTGGATCTACATAGGAATTGGGGCCAAAGTGTTACTGGTCTCAGGGTTCCTTCAGTGTTTATAACTTACTAGTCATTAAGCCCCCCTCAGAAGTACATGACAGGGCCAGCCCCCGTGGCATAGCGGTTAAGCGCGCGCGCTCCGCTACTGGCGGCCCGGGTTCGGATCCCCGGCATGCACTGAGGCACTGCTTCTCCCGCCATGCTGAGGCTGCATACCACATACAGCAACTAGAAGGATGTGCAACTATGACATACAACTATCTACTGGGGCTTTGGGGAAAAAAAGAAAAAAGGAGGAGGATTGGCAATAATGTTAGCTCAGAGCCGGTCTTCCTCGGCAAAAAGAAGAGGATTAGCACAGATGTTAGCTCAGGGCTGATCTTCCTCACAAAAAAAAAAAAAAAAAAGGAGTACATGACAAGTCCCATTCTGTGGTCAAATGTTTCACAACAGTTACAGTTTATACATCAGTTACAGGCTACACAGTAAACATTCTCTAGAAGTAGATTCTGCATACTTGATTTATAATATACAATACATAGCAACTGCAATTGGACTCTCCTTTACCTCAGATCTAGCATATTCCTATAGATTCCTTGATTCAGTTTTTCAAGAAATTTGACCAAGTGTCAAATCACTGGGTATCTCTGAAGTCAGGACAAAATATTACTGCTGAGATGGAACACTTTTCTTATAATATTATACTTAACTGTTGTTATGAGCATACCCAATAAACTAAAATATTGTGGTCTTCATAACTAACAAAAAATAATACACGGCGTTTAAGACATGGTATCTAGTTATTCATACACAATTGGTTTAATTAAGGATATCTATCTCCAAATTAAAAATAGTGTATAGTAAAAATATTAATTTGTCAAATAAGATAATTCCACAATTTCAAAATTGGATCAAAATTATACATTTAAAACAATTGGACATTAATCAGAAAGTTTTTATTTTTTTGAGTGACTTTAAATTAAGCAAAGGATTTTAAAAGATGCCCTAATTAATCCCAATATACATAAGGATGAAAATTGACTAAATTTACTGTCACAATACACAACTAGTGTGATAGTTTAGCTCTCCTAGACACTGAGAATATCACTTCCTAATTAGCATTTCTCGGAGTTAATAAAGTCAGCTTTTCCATACATTTATAGCTTATGGTTGAACTTTTGCAAAAATCGAAAAATGATATTTTTAAACAATAATGAACAACTTGCATGATAACTGATTTTATCACCACTTTAATTTAGCCCACCAAAAACAAACATAGCTCAATCCTCCAAGTACCTCTGTATTTTGAATAAAAACCTAAAATTCCGTAAATACAAAATCAAGATAATAAACTCCTGTTTTTAATTATTATTTTACCATATTAAGAAATTTAAAATATTCTGGGAAAATTCCAGTTGAGAAAGAAACTAAAATCTTTATTTCCTTTAAGCAATTTAGATGTAATAATTTTTGTTATATCATTGATATATCATGGACAATTGTACAGAAACATGTTGATATTTATTCTTCGTTATCGAATACTTTTCAAATCAAATGTATAATCTTCTAAGTCCCTAAGTATGAAGTTATTATAGAATCACAAGCCCTCTTAACAAGCTCTTGGACAATGTTATTAAACTAGCTAAAGTTATGGCAGGTGACTGAGAATAATATAATCAAATTTCTTATAGAATGATGACACAATGTAGACCACTTTCATTATTAAAAAGCAATTATCATAAGTTTTTAGATTTATATATGTTTTCTAATATATTCAATTATTTGGATTGCCACAACATTCCAGCTTCTTCAATATGATAATGTTTTATACACACCAGAAAATTAGGTCTCGGGAAACATAATAACATCTATAAATATAGTAATCATTGGTTTTATAGTCACCACCACAATATTCATGGATTTTCAATATTGCTTACATCTGTTGATTGGCAGAGAGCACAGGATGAACAGATGTAGTTTATTAAACAAAATAATAATAATTGAACTGTATTGAATGCTTACCATGTGCCAATCCCTGTACTAACAGTTTTACATACACTCTCTCATGTAATGCTATGGATAGCCCTATAAGTTTAGTTTCATTATATCCCTATTCGTAGATAAAGATATTGAGACTTAAAGTGTCCAAGATTACACAGCAAGCCACAGATACTGCTAGTGTAGAATAACTAAAAGCCTATCCCTAATAGTAAAAGGTTGGAGGGAGACGTCATTATCACGGCAGTGTGAGAAGATTCTTTTTTCTCTCCCGTTCAATCTACAGCAAGTAAAACATCCGTCACCCAACAAATGCTACATTGCACAATGCACCAGGATGCTGGAAAGATCCACACATCAGTACATACAAAGGTGGGTGAATTGGAGCACATAGAGGAGGCTAAAAAGGGGAACAGTAGAGGCAAAGCCCAGGAAACTGGATCTCCAGCTGCAGTGCCTGAGAAAGCTGCCACCAGCCCCAGAGAACTTGGTGGGCAGCAGCAGAGGGGCACATATGACTCTAGCTAGCCAGTCGTGGGGGCGTCTGCAGCCATAGGAGGTGAAGCAGTAGCAAAGGAGGAGTTCCATAATCCTGGGCCCCCTGGCTGTAGCTCAGAGTCTGGCAGTAGCAACAGAGGTGCACACAGGACTTCTATATCCCAACTGCAGTGGCACCTGCTGCCACAGGTTAACAGGCAATAGCTGAGAGAATGCCCAGTGTACCCAGCTGCCACCCCATCCTCCCCTCCTCCCACCACAGTGGTGGAGCTTCCAACCCAGGTGATCCTGATGTGGCTGAGGCATGAGCCATCTTTGTGACCCAGTGGGAAAGCCAGTGACCACAGCAACATCAAAGTATCAGTGACCCCTAGAAGTGCAGGTGGTAAATAATGAGAGTATCAGCAATAGCCCAAATTGAGGTGGTGGAGAATGGAACATGCAGATCTTCAATATAGCAAGAGGCAGCTTAGGTATGAGAAACCAAAAACGAACACTATAGTACCACCTACTGAAAAACAAAAGATAGGCTTCTAATCTCCAAGCAGTTGAAAAGTTTGAATGAAAACATACAAAGCTATACCTAAATAAAAACTGTATTTGCTACAACAAATGTTGTAGGCAGAGGAATAATTCAGCAAGCACCACAAAAATCGCTGGTACCGTGGCGTTGCAAAAGGAAAACAATTCTCCAGAAACCAAACATTAAGTCATAGAAGATTGTGATATAACTGGTAAAGAATTCAAAATAACTGTCATGAAAACATTCAAAAAGCTACAAGAAAACTCAGAAAGGCAGTTCAATGAGTTCAGGAATAAAATCATTGAACAGAAGGAATACTTTGCCAAAGAAATGGAAACTCTAAAAAAAAAACACACAAACAGAAATTCTGGAGCTGAAGAACTCAATAAATGAGATGAAGAATATATTAGCAAGCATTGGAAATAGAGCAGATCATATGGAAGAGAGAATTAGTGAGTTCGAAGATAGAAACTTGGAAATGATGCAGGAGTAGGGGAAAAACAATTAAGATTATAAAAAATGGAGAAATTCTGTGAGACTTATCTGACTTGATTAGAAAGGGCAACATAAGAGTAATGGGTATCCCAGACAGAGAAAAGAAAGAGAAGGGAACAGAGAGCTTATTTAAAGAAATAATAGCTGAGAATCTTTCAAATCTGGGGAAGGAAGTGCATATACAAAATCCATGAAGCTATAAAATACCCAATTTTCTCAATGCAAAAAGATGTTCTCCAAGACATGTGATAATAACACTGTCACAAATCAATGACAAAGAAAGATATTAAAGGCAGCCAGGAAGAAAAAGAAAATAAACCACAAGTGGATCCCCTTTAGGCTATCAGCAGATTTCTCAGCAGAAACCCTAAAGGTCAGAAGAGAGTGGAAAAATATAGTCAAAATATTGAAAGGCAAAAACTGTTAGCGAAGAATATTCTATCCAGCAAAGTTATCTTTCATATATGAAGGAGAAATAAAGGTTTTCTCAAACAAAAGCTGAGGGATCTCATTGCCTCAGGATATTGACACAGTCATCAAAATCTTCCTAAAAGCAAAAGTCCAGGACCAGATGAGTTCTCTGGTGAATTCTACCAAATGTTCAAAGAAGATTTAATACTATCTTCCTCAAAATCTTCCAAAAAACTGAAGAGGAGGGAACTCCTAACTCATTTTACGAAGCCAATGATATCCTAAAACCAAAACCAGACAAAGACAACACAACAAAGAAAATTACAGGCCAATATTGCTGATGAACATACATGCAAAAATCCTCAACAAAATATTAGCAAACCAAATACAGCAATACATTAAAAGGATCATAAACCACAATCAAGAGAAATTTATTATAGGGATGCAGGGATGGTACAACATCTATAAATCAATCAATATGAAACACCACATTAACAAAATGAAGAATAAAAATCACATGGTCATCTCAATACATGCAGAGAAAGCATTTGATGAGATTCAGCATTCATTTATGAAACACTCTCAATAAAATGGGTATAGAAGGAAAATGCCTCAACATGATAAAGGTCATATATGACAAACCCACAGCTAACATCATACTAAATGGTGAAAAACTGAACCTAAGAATAGGAAAAAGACAAGGAAGCCCATTCTCACCACTATTATTCAACATAGTATTGGAAGTCCTAGCCAGAGCAATTAGGCAAGAAAAAGAAATAAAAGGTATCTAAATTGGAAAGGAAGAAGTAAAACTATCACTAATTGCAGATGACATGATTTTATATATAGAAAACCCTAATGAACCACCAAAAATACTAGAAATAATAAATAAATGTAGTAAAGTTGCAGGGTAAAAAACCAACAACAAAAATCAGTTGTGTTTCTATATACTAACAATAAACTAGCAGAAAGATAATCTAAGAATATAATCCCATTTACAATTCCAAAAAATATATAAAATATGTAGGAATAAACTTAACTAAGGAAGTAAAAGACCTGTACACTGAAAACTATAAGACACCATTGAAAGAAATAGAAGAAGACACAAAGAAATGGAAAGATATTCCATGCTCATGGATTGGAAGAATTAACATAGCTAAAATGTCAGTATTACCTAAAGCAATCTACAGATTCAATGCAATCCCTATCAAAATCCCAATGACTTTTTTTACATGGAAATAGAACAAAGAATCTTAAAATTTATATGGAACAACAAAAGACCCCAAATAGCCAAAGCAATTCTGAGAAAAAAGAACAAAGCTGGAGGTATCACACTCCCTGATTTCAAAGTATACTACAAAGCTATAGTAATCAAAACTGCACGGCACTGGCAGAAAATTGACACAGATCAATGGAACAGATTTGAGAGCCTAGAAATAAACCCACACATATATGGTCAACTAACCTATGACAAAAGAGGCAAGAACATACAATGGGGAAAGGAAAATCTCTTCAATAAACAGTGTTGGGAAAACTGGACAGACACATGCAAGAGACTAAAACTAGACCATTATCTTACACCATGCACAAAAATTAACTCAAAATGGATTAAAAGCTTGAGTGTAAGACCTGAAACCGTAAAACTCCTAGAAAATACATGATCAGTATGATCTCTGACTTTGATCTTAGCAGTATCTTTTTGAATATGTCTCCTCAGGTAAGAGAAACAAAGGAAAAAATAAACAAATGGACCTACATCAAACTAAAAAGATTCTGCACAGCAAAGGAAACCACTAACAAAATGAAAAAATAACCTACCAATTGAAAGACGATGTTTGCAATAAATATATCTGATAAGGGATTAATATCCAAAATATATAAAGAACTCATGCAACGCAACCACAAAAAAACAAACTACCCAATCAAAAAATGGACAGAGAATCCAAACAGATAATTTTCCAAAGACGATATACAGATAGCCAACAGGCACATGAAAAGATGTTCAACATCACTAATTATTAGGGAAATGCAAATCAAAAACCACAATGAGGTATCACCTCACGCCTATCAGAATGGTTATTATTAAGAAGACAAGAAATAACAAGTGTTGGAGAGAAGGTGGAGAAAAGAGAACGCTCACACACTGCTGGTGGGAATGTAAATTGGTGCAGCCACTATGAAAACAGTATGGAGATTCCTCAAAAATTAAAAATAGAACTGCCATATGATTCAGCTATTCTACTTCTTGGTATTTAACCAAAGAACACAAAAACACTATAAGATATATGCATCCCTATGTTCATTGCACATGGAAAGAACCTATGTGCCCATCAATGGATACATGGATAAATAAGGGTGACATATATGTACATATGTGTATATATACACACAATGGAATACTACTCAGCCATAAAACAGATGAAATCTCGCCATTTGTGACAACATGGATGGACCTTGAGGATATTACGCTAACTGAAATGTCAGATGGAGAAAGCCAAATACTATATGATTTCACTCATATATGGTAGATAAACAAAGAAACACATAGATACAGAGAACAGATTGGTGATTACCAGGGGGCAAGGTAGGTTGGGGGAGGGTGAAAGTGGTAAAAGGGCACATGTGTACAGCTAGACTTTCATGGGGAACACAATGTAGTCTATACAGAAGGTGAAATATAATGATGCACACCTGAAATTTATATAATGTTATAAACCAATGTTACCACAATAAACAAAAAACAAACAAAAAAAAACTAGATGAACTAACAAAAGTCATAAATTGATTTTAACCAGGCACATATTTGTTGGATTATGACACTATAACTGAAAACAAAATCATGTGTCCAGGAGCCACTGACAACCCCTCTTCGTTATAGGACTCGCACTCTTCCCTCAGAACACTTGAAGCTTCCGACACGTGGTTTCTGACATATAAAAGATGAAGGATGCCTCTGGTTAAAATGAATGATAAACATTAGTAACATTCAATGTCCAATTCCTATTTAGATAAACATATAAACAGAAGGTCTAATAATTTCTTCCTGCACCTCAATGCAATTTTTTTGTATTTTGTGCTATAGTATCCTCTGAGATTTATATCCCAGCACTCAAAACACACACACGCACTCTCCCTTTTCTACTTCTCTCTCACACACATATTCTCTCTCACATTCACATATACATTTTCCTTTTTACTCACACACTCACTCAAACACACACACACACTGAAGTGCACATGTTTTAGTCATATCAGCTTTCTCTCTCTCTTCCCTAAATAGCCTCATCACTTCCTTCTTGTACTCAGGTTGTTCCTTCATCCTAAATTGCTGTTTCTCTATCTGTCTGTTAAAATCCTACCTAACTTTCCAGCCCTACCTTCTCTAAAAAAGTCTCCTACATGCCCCATGCAAGAATATGAATCTCCCTTCTCCATATTGCCATAACTGTTTGAGACCTCAGGGCCTACGTGAGAAACAGTACGACGCTCTGCTAACTATGAAGCGTTTATTTAGCCATGAGTATTTGCTGAGCTTATTTTGCCTGGCCATCAGGCTTTTGTTGCCCAGTAGGTAAAATAACAAGCCAGAAAACTTACAGGTCAGTGACAAAGACATTTACAGAAAGGGTGTGTGCCCAGTCATAGTGTGGGGATGAGAAGAGGGACCAGAGGATGGAATAACTGGAGAGAGAAACTGGCATGTCAGTTGGGAAAAGAAGGTCTTTTGATAAAGGTCAATGGGTCACTTGGTTATCCATATGAAAACAAAACAAAAATAATCTTTATCCTTAAATCACAATATATACAAAAGTTATTTCCAGGTGATTTGTAGAATATGAAAAATAACACAATAACAGTTGTACTAAAAACCAAGAGAATAACATCATTGCTTTTGGTTGAAAAGAAAGTTTATTAAGCTGGCCTACAAAAAAGCTTATCAAAAAACAAAAAGATTAAAATTTTGAGTGCATAAAAATTTAGAACTTCTGTTCATCAAAGGACACTACTTGGCAAGTGACATGGGGCAGGAGGTGATATTGTATGAGCAATAACTCATAACTAGGCTATATCAAGAACTCCCATAAGTCAATAAGAAAAAGATAATAAATAGAAAATGGTTAAAAGACAAATTTAAAGGATATTGAGCCTTCAGAGAAATGCAAATTTAAACCACGATGAGCTACCACTATATATTGAAACAGATGGGTAAAAATAAAAAGACTGATGATACCAAATTTTGGAATGATTGTGAAACAATCTCAACTCTCATGAATTTGTGTAAATTAGCACAGTCACTTTGAAGTTATTTGGGGCAGTTTGTACTAAATCTGAACATCTGTATGTCCTATATTCTGGCAATTCAACTCCTAATATATACACAGCATGTGCACATTTTTTCACTAAAGGACATATAGAAAAGAGTGCACAGCATCACTATTCATTAAAACAACCCAAATAGCCGTCAAGAATTAAATAGAAAAACAAATTGTGTTAATTCACACAATCTAATACAGACAGCTTTTGCTTTCCATAGTAACAAAAGATCATAAAAAGGCTCACGAGAGCTAGAACTACGCAAAGTGTTCATAATTATCAATAAGAAATATTATGATTACTCATGACCTTTACAAATTTGTGTCAACATTTTAAAATGTCTCTCACTGTTGGTTACAAATGTATAAAAAAATGAAACAATAGTAAAACTAATATTTATTTGGTACACTACAATTTAAAGTATTAGATATTGAGAATTAAAAGAGTTTTATTTGTGTGTAAAAGGCTTATCACAAGTAGTTTGAACAGTGTTGTCTTCTTATCATTCTATAACTTGCAATACGGAATAAACATCTTTTCTTTGCTGTGATAATTTGTCATACTGCTTTCTAACACTAAGGTCAAGCTTCCAACCTTTTATCCTTGGAGTTTTCAATGTCATGAAATTTGCCTGAGAGTTCCTTTAATGTAAAAATTTTGCTCTGTCACCTCTTCTGGGACATCTTTATCCTTTCACAGCCATTTTCCTAATTTATGTCAATACGTTTGCCTTTGTCAAGTTCCTGTGGCTGGAATGATGTCATTGTCAACATTTTCTAGACAGGTATTTATTCTACAACTCCATTTACATTCTATTTGAATTCTGCAAAGTTATGTTTCTCATACAGTATAAGTTTCTGCCATACTGCATGCAATTCAAAGTATATTTGTTTTATATTGCTGCAGTAACAAATTGCCACAAATTTAGTGGCTTAAAGCAACACAAATTTACTGTCTTATATTGTCAAATATATTGTCTTATAGTTCTGTAGGTTAGAAGTCTGACACAGATCTCACTGGGCTAAAATCAAGGTATCTAAAGGACTATGTTCCTTTCTGGAGGTTCTAGAAGAGAATCTGTTTTTCCCTGTCTTTTTCAGCTTCTAGAGTCTGCTAATATTCCTTAGCTCATAGTCCTCTTCCTCTATCTTCAAAGCCAGAAACATTGCATCTTTCTGATCATCTTCCATAGTCACATCTCCCTCTGACTACGGCCGGGCCAAATTATCCACTTTTAAGTACTGAAGTGATGCAATTAGGCCCATCTGGGTAACACTTCTTTGTCTCTGACCCTTCTGCCTCCCTCTTAGAAGGAAGGAAGACCCTATGATTACTTACATTGGGCCCACCTGGATAATCCAGGCTATGCTCCTCATCTCAACATCCTTAATTTAACCACATCTGGAAGTCCCTTTGCCCATATAAGATATGTGTTCAAAAGCCCCAGGGATTAGGACATTGACATTTTTGGGGTCATTATTCTGCCAACCACAAGCAGTAAATGCTTTATTTCAACCATATGCAGCTTTCCATTCCTAGGGCAATTAAAACAACAGATGTTCAAGAGACTTGAATTTGTTTTTTGTAGTCATCGTACTTTTTCAGCATGGTCTGTGCCATAACTTCACGCTGCCTAGGTTTCCCCCCGCTGTTGCTTTGCTGTAGCTGTTTTCACGTCTTCTAATCTTAACCAATTTCATTTCCAGCTTTCTCCTTTTTCTTTGCTGCATTTTGGTTTTGTCCGTCAGTTTCCTCTTTTGATTATACTTTTTTGTAAAATGTCACATGGGAGCCAAGGAAGCAACACTGCTAAGCACTTCGCTATCTGTGCATGAACCAAATAACAGATGCACTTCGACCATCACTGACGGACCTTGTAAGAAGGAGATGATTGGTCAGTGACCATGATGCACATCTTCTATTTACATAATGCTCTGTGGACAGAAGAGCTAGCAGTGAAGTTTCTAGTTTAAGCAAATACTCACATTTAATATACCATGGAAAGTGAAATTTGAACCCTGTTGTTGAGAACTGTTGTTATTTACCTAAACTGTGGTAACAAATCTGTGCATATCACAACCATGCAAGAGAGAACAGCCTGAACTATGTAGCAATGACAATCAAATGTTATGTGCAAAAAATATGTAAAACTCTCACAACACAGTATGGTGTGAAAGACACCAGACACAGAAGAGTATGTGCTCTATAATTCTACCTGGCTAGAATAAGGGGTTGGCAGGACCTCTTTTTTGGTGATAGACATCAAGATAGGCTTTATCTTTGTGGTGAACATGGGTTGTAACTGGGAGGTACACAAGGGAGCTTGATGACTTTCTTGATTTGGTGGAGATTACACGTGTGCTCTCTGTGTGAAAATAATGAGCTGTATACTTAGGATTTGTGCATGTCTCTATATTTTTTCTCACTTCAATAAAGTAGTTCATTTAAAAATATATAGATTGGAGGATTGGCAATAGATGTTAGCTCAGAGCCGGTCTTCCTCAGCAAAAAGAGGAGGATTAGCATGGATGTTAGCTTAGGGCTTATCTTCCTCAAAAAAATAAATAAATAAATATATAGATTGTATCATAGTAAATTAGAAAGAATGCTGGACTTGGAGAAAAATGAAGTTCTAGTCCAAACCTATCATAAACTTATGTCTGACCTTGTGAAAACCAATTGACTTGTCTGAACTTCTGGACTTCAATGGTAAAAATAAAGAATTTGGACCAGGTGATTTTAATATGTCTTCAAACTCCAAGTTTTTATAAGTCTTTGACTGAAGTAAGATGTATTCCGCATTTTAAGAGCTAATAATAGACTCTCTTCAGACTGTACACTGCTGGTGGGAGTGCAAACTGGTGCAGCCACTATGGAAAACAGTATGGAGATTCCTCAAAAAATCAAGGTTAGAACTACCATATGATCCAGCTATTCCACTGCTGGGTATTTATCCAAAGAACTTGAAAACACCAATTTGTAAAGGTACATGCACCCCTGTGTTCATTGCAGCGTTATTTACAACAGCCAAGACTTGGAAGCAACCTAAGTGCCCATCAGGGGACAAATGGATAAAGAAGATGTGGTATATACACACAATGGAATACTACTCAGCCATAAGAAACGATGAAATCCAACCATTTGTGACAATGTGGATGGACATTGAGGGTATAATGCAATGTGAAATAAGTCAGAGGGAGAAGGTCAAATACCGTATGAATTCCTTCATTAAGTAGTAGATAATAACAACAATAAACAAACACATAGGGACAGAGATTGGATTGGTGGTTACCAGAGGGGAAGGGGGGAGGGAAGAGGGTGAAAGGGATAATTCAGTACATGTGTGTGGTGATGGGTTGTAATTAGTATTTTGGTGGTGAACATGACATAATCTATGCTGAAATAGAAGTATAATGATGTACACCTGAAATTTTTACAATGTTATAAACCAATGTTACTGCAATAAACAAAAAATTAAAAATAAATAAATAAATAAATAAACATAAACTTGCCACATAAAAAACAACAAAAAAAAAAGAAAGAAAATTAAAAAGTAGCATTAAAATGTATAATAACAAATTAGTCCTGTATTTTTAAAATCTCTGTATTTATTCAAGGAGGTCAAAATTATTTTCTCTCAATATGATCCTATTAAAAATAAAATTTTATAGAGTTCATCTCTAATATAAATTTGAACACAGGAATTTTAATGTATAAGGCAAAAGTTACCCGAGAATTATGACTACAGAGATAAAATTAATAGCACGTGGATGTCATTAATAACTTTAAATATTAAAATCTACTTTTGAGTATTTCATATGTTCTGTTCTTTCTGTAATCTTTGTGTCAGAATTCTTTAATGCATTTGATGGATTTCTCCACATGTTTCTTTCACTGAAACTTAGAATGTCATATTTTCAAATCAAGGAAACGCATTTTCATTTTTAGGAGACACCCTTACAAATTTTCATGGTTAACAATCTGGAACTATTATTAATATTAGACACCAATAATATGTCACATGAGCAATTTTAAAAAATACATTGAATACCCTGTAATTTTGATTATGAATGATAAATAGTATGTATCTACTTTTAAATAACCAAGATGACGTTAAGTTATATATTAATCACAGAGAGCAAATCGTTTGATTATTTTAAATATTCAGTTTTCAATATTTTAACATAACAAGAAATATAAACATATTTTTTATGTGGTTATTCTCTACAGATAACCCAAAAACTGGAAACAGGCGTGGAGAACATTGTGGTATAACGATTATCCCAAACCTGGCTGCCCTGTACTGCAGAACAGAAACAAGGCTTCTGATGGCCCTGACTATAACTTACAGGAAAAACATACTCTGAAGCAGAGCTTGTTTCATTTGGGTTCCACAGTCTTCTCCATAACGATATTTAGTAACGTATAGAAAACAGGGCATTCAGTTGTTAATTTTAATATAACTTTCTTCTCCCATCACCTTATATATAAGCATTGGTTAAGTACAAGTACTTATTTAATACTTTTCTCAAAGGAGATTTATTTATGGAAACATAAAAACTACATTTTGTAGCAAGTAATAAATTCCCATTAAATGTTCTCTACTCAGTTCTGCTCCCACTGGGATCTTAGTGATGTCTTATTTGTGTGTGTGTGTTGTATGTGTTCAGTATTATATTATTCCTATAGCACAAATAAGTAATTGTTTCTTTATTTTCTGATACATGGTGATTGATATAGATAATCTCAAAGGTTTTGTGTTAATAATGTAGGTGATGTTTGACCATCTAATCACCTTAGCATATTCTACACTTAGAATAGTATAAAATCACATTGACATTCTGGTTTTCCAAACAATGAAAAAGTGATTTAAAAAAATATATGCTCTAAATTATTCTTTTGAAGATATAAAAATACACAGTACTTGAGCTGACATAATTAAACTGCCCATGTATCTAGATGATTCTACTAATAAAAAGAATGCCATGGAGCATTTAAGTTATTTGTTACATTCATTTAAGCAGAGTATTCAATAGTACCTATTCAAACTTATTCATTCTTTCTGCTTCTGACTGTGAAAATAAAAGTATTAGCTTTTTAAAGTGGTTTTTAATGTAACGGATTTGTTATTTTTTTGTTTAAGATACTATTCACTAGTTTCTTGCAAGTGTCATAATTTCATGAAGTTATGACTTTATTACCAGAAGAGTCTTTCTCCCTTACCCTCACACTCATAAAGCAACCATGCTTGCACCAGCCACCCTTGAAAAATAATTTTTTTGTTCATTTTAATATCAAATTTGAAATCACCCAACCACAATCTCTACCAACTAAATGGTCCCTCTCTCCTAAACATAAAATTTCAACATAGAATAAGCCAATTACTCTTTATTCTTTATGCCTCGCTCCTGTCTGATTGTTATTTTTTTCTTTCACTTATCTGTATATCTATAGAGTGACTATGTATTCTAAGTCAGAAGTGACAGAAGAACATGAATTGTCCTGTTTAACAGTCATTTGTTAAATATGCTGTACTTATTTCTATTTCATCATTATACTGAACACAAAAGACTAGCAAAGAAGGATCTTATAATAATTTTTCTAAAATTTGTTTTGGTAAATATTCACATGGCTAGGAAGTCTGATAGGACATATCTACGTCTTGAAAGATACTGCACATAAATATTACCAGAAAAGTGAAAATTAAATATCATCTTTTAAAAAAAACTTTAAAAAGAGAGACTTTATATCAGCTTAGTTTAAATATAGTACTGTAATATTTAATATACTTTTTTGTTGTTGTTGAGGAAGATTTGCCCTGAACTAAAATCTGTGCCAGTCTTCCTCTATTTTGTATATGGGTTGCCACCACAGCATGGCCACTGACAAGTACTGTAGGTCCACACCTGAGAACCAAACCTGGGCCACTGAAGTGGAGCACTCCAAGCTTAACCCCTATATCATGGGGCCAGCCCCTAATATGCTTTTTAAAAAGTCTATAGACCTCTCAGATAAACCATTAGCTACAAAAGGCATAATCATTTCTAAGTTGATTTAAATTATGGTTGAAAAGTTAGGAATTAAAAACCAACATAGTCATCATCAAAATAGTGCAGTAAAGAACTCTGAAATTGTGCTCCTCCAAAAAAGACATTGAAAAACTGAGAAAAGCTTTTAGCATCAATATTTGGCACTACTGCTGAAAATTAACCAAAGGCTTTCAGCAACCTAGATATTTCTTACTCAAGAAAAACAGCTGAGTCTTTGTAAGAACAGTGAAATTTATAGCATTTTTAACTTACCATATTCCCATCTCCCATTTCCCAAATAAGTGGTAGCCTTGAAAATAATAGCTCACACTCCCAGTCAGAGCATAAGGAGTAGAATGAACCTCATTCACAAAGAAGTGTAATTATTTGTTTTGACCTGTATGTGGCTTCCTGGATGATTGGCTCAAAAGTCTTGTCTTTATTTCACCTGACTCACAACATGCCCAGTCCTAAAGCTGCTACCCAGAGAGAAGGGGGAGGTTGCATATATTGAAAATATATACAGGCAAATTTTTTAGTTGCTGCTTCCTGAGGTGATAGGAAACACTTAGGGAAAACAATAGACTAACTGAAAACTTGAGAGGAAAATCTGGGAAATGAAATGTCTACAAATACTTTGAAAAACTCTTAAAAGGAGAATCTGATTTTCAGATTTACCAAATCAATTTATTCAAAATGTCTAGCTTCAACCAATAAGTATGAAGCATTCAAAGAAACAAGAAAGTATGGCTCATACATAGAGAAGCGGAATCAGTAGAACTGTCCTTGAGGAAAGCCAGTAGTGGATGTTATAGACAATAGCTTTAACTCAGCTATTTAAAAATATGCTCAATGAGCTAGGGAAATAATGTCTAAAGATGTAAAAGAAGGTATTATAATAGTGTCTCAACAAGTAGAGAATGTCAAAGAGATGGAAATTGTAAAAGGTTCAAATAGGAATTCTGGGGTTTAAAAGTACAAGAAGTGATATGAAAAATTCAATGGAGAGGCTCAACAGCAAATTCAAGAAGACAAAACAAAGAATCAGCAAAATTGAAAATAGATCAATTCAGGTTACCTAGTCCAAGGAACAGAAAGAAAAAAGAATAAAGCAAAATGGACAAAGTCTCAGAGATCTGTGTACCAAATTGTATATAATGAGGGTTCCAGAAGAAGAAGAGAGAAAGAAAGAGGCAGAAAGAATATTTAAAGAAACACTGGCCAAAAAGCCCAAATTTGTTGAAAAACACTAATCTACAAATAAAGTAGTTTGAGACTCTCTGAGTAGGATAAACTCAAGATATCCATAACTAAGTATACCATGATCAAACTGTCAAAAGACAAGGAAAAAGAATCTAAAAAGCAGCATAAAAGAAGTGAATCATCACTTACAAGGGATCTTCAAAAAGATTAACAACTGATTTCTCAACAGAAACAAGGAAACCAGAAGGCAGTGAGATGACATCTTCAAAGCACTGAAAGAAAAAATAATAACTTAACCAACAATTCTACATGTGGCAAAACTATATTTCAAAAATGAAGGAGAAACTAAAACAATTCCAGATAAAAATAGATATTATCACAGAAGGTCTGCACTACAACAAATGCTGAAGGAAGTTCATACTGAAATGATAGGACACTGGACATTAACTCAAATCCACATGAAGAAATAAAAAACAAGAGTAAAAGTAAGTACACAGTAAAGATAAAAGATGGCAGAAATGTATTTTTTGTTAGTAATTCATTTTGTTATTCTATTTTATTCTATTTTAATTCTATTCCATTAATTTTAATTCTAATTTATTATTCTACTTTAATTCTATCTGAATTAAAAGACAACATCATAAAGTAATAATTATAAATCTATGTCTGTGGCCACACAGTGTATAAAGATGAATTTGGGACAATAACAGTACCAAAAAGGGGCCAATCTATATAAAATCTAAAATTTTTATACACTATTGAAATTATATTTGCATTAATCTAAGCTATATGGTTATAAAGATGTCATTTGTAATCCTGAAGAAAAACACACAAAAACCTCAAAAATTCATAGTAAAAGCAATCACAAGGAAACTAAAATGGTACACTAGAAAATATCTATTTAATACAAAATAAGGCAGTACAGGAGGAATGAGAAACAAAAAGACACAAGACATACAGAGAACAAAGAGCAAAATGGCAGAAATAAATTCTTCTTTATTAATTATTGCATTAAACGTAAATGGATTAAATTCTCCAATTAAAATGCAGAGATTGGCAGAATGAATAAGAACAAACATGATTGTTGTCTATATGTCGTCTACAGGAGACTTAGATTCAAAGACAATAATTGATTGAGAGTAAAAAGACAGAAAAAGATATTACATGTGAACAGTAACAGAAAGATCTGGAGTGTCTACGCTGATATTACACAAAATGAACTTTAATATAAAAACTGTTACTAGAGAAAAATAAGGGCATTATATAATAGTACAAGGGTTAATCCATTGAGAAAATATAACAATTATAAATATATATACAACTAACAACAGAATTCCAATACATGAAGTAAAAGTTGACAGAAATTAAGAAAAAATAGTCAATTCAATAATAATAGTTTGAGACATCAATACCCCTCATTCAATAAGGGATAGAAATACTAGAATGAAGAATAGCAAGAAAATAGCAGACTTGAATAACACTAAATACCAACTAGACCTAACAGACATATCTAGAACAATTCACCCAACAACAGCAGAATACACGATTTTCTCAAGTGAATATGGAACATTCTCCAGGATATTCTCTCACCACAATGGAAAGAAACTAGAAATTAGTGACAGAAAGAAATCTGGAATATTTGAAAATACAATAAAATTATATAACATACTACTGAATAACTATGGGTCAAAGAAAAAATCGCAAGGCAAATTATAAAATACTTAGAGATGAACAAAACCCAAAACACAACACACAAAAAAATGTATGGGATACAGTGAAAACAGTGTTCAGTAGGAAATTATAACTTAAATGGCTACATTTAAAAAAATATATTTAAAATCAAAAACCTAATCTTTCACCTAGAAAAAGTAGAAAAAGAAGAGCAAACTAAAAATAAGGCAAGAAGAAGGAAGTAAGGAAGAAATGAAGATGAGAGATATGAGTAGAAATATATGAAATAAAAAATAGAAAAACAATAGAGAAAATCAATAAAACCAAAGTTAGTCTTTGAAAAGATTAACAAAATTGACAAACCTTTAGTGAGACCTACCAAGCAAATGAGAGAGAAGACTCAAATTATCAAAATTAGGACTAAAAGGAAAGACATTACTGCTGAATTTACAGAAATAAAAAGGATTATAAGGGAATACTATAAACGATCTTATGCCAACAAATTAGATGAAATAGATTCCAAGAAACACACAAGCTACTGAAAGTGATTCAAGAAGAAATATGATATCTGTATAGACTTATAACTAGTAAAGGTATGGAATAAAAATCAAAAACTTCCTGACAGAGAAAAGCCCAGAACAAAATGGTTTCACAGGTGAATTCTATCACCATATTTAAACAAGTGATACATGCTAATCTTTCTCGAACTCTGCCAAAAGAAAAGAAAAAAAAATGGAAGAGGAGGAAAAAACTTCCTAACTCATTCTATGAGAGCACTATTACTCTGATACCAAAGCCAGACATAAACATTACAAGAAAACAATAGATTAAAACCCTTATGAATATAGATGCAGAAACCCTAAACAAACTACAAGTAAGCTGAATTCAGCAGCTTATAAAAAGGACTATACACCATGTCCAAGAGAGATTTATCCCAGGAATGCAAGGTTTGTTTAGCCTATGAAATTTATTAATGAAATACAGATTATTAACAAAATAAAGGGGAAAAACCCTGCCTAATCTCAATAGATGCAGAAAAATCATTTGACAAATCCAACACCTTTTCATGATGCAAATACTCAAAATAATAATAAAGGTACCTGATCTTTCTTAGTTCTGGGCTACGTGAATAAGGTCATAAATTTGAAGTGTCCTTTGTTCAACTGGAATGAGCTGCACCCCTATTCCGTCTCAGGAGAACTGCAAGTAAGCTTGTCAAAAAGCTCATCAGACTTGAGGATAATCTGCTTCCCATTTTTTTCTCCTATCCTTTGCCTAAGCCATTTTGTGCTTTTATTCAGCTGCTAGCCATGTGGCTCACCGAGTTCAGGAATTTTTTTCTCATCTGCGACTTCTCAGTTTCATATTTGTGTAAACCTTTATAAGAGTCAAGACGGATCTTAAGAGTTGACATCTAAAAGTACGTTTTAGGGGCTGGCTCGGTGATATAATGGTTAAGTTTGCATGCTCTGCTGCAGTAACCCAGGATTTGTGGGTTTGGATCCTGGGCACGGACCTACACACCACTCATCAAGCCATGCTGTGGTGGCAACCCATATACAGGGTAGAGCAAGATTGACACGTGTTAGCTCAGGGACCATCTTCCTCAAGCAAAAAGGAGGAAGACTGGCAACAGATGTTAGCTCAGGACCACTTTTCCTCACAAAAATAAATAAATAAATAAATAAAAGTAAAAGTTTCTTGTACAATGGATATCACTTGTGGCATTAGTATTCAGGTAGATAAGGTTAGGTAAGAAATCTTCAAAATATTCAATACAAATCACTTGGAAAAAGAGAATTGGACATACAAAAATCACATTTATAGAGTCACATTTACACATTTTACATTTATAATTGGCCACTAAATAATCGTCTACTTGGAAATCAGTTTCAGTGATGGGTAACTAACTCATTTCCAAAGACAGTCCATTCCAATTTTGCAGAGTTGTATCTATTATAGTTTTCAATTAATCATAATCCTCTGGGGTAAGTGGTTGAACCCATTACAAGTCCATTTGCATGCATCATCATTCAATGCACACTTTCTATTTTGCATACCAGTTTAACATGGAAGACTTTATTATATCTAGATATATGTACTCATATTTTCTTTGCATTTTGGTATTACACATATTTGTACATACATAGATTCTATCAGAGTGACACAATGCTATATTTATATGTTTACTTTTTTAGTATCCCTTTTTTGTATCCACTATCTAGCTTATAATATTTTGGCTTTTGAACTTTGTAATTCTACATTTTATTATCCACACCATACCTAGGATATTTTCTTACACAAATTTGTTAAATATCATTTAATTTACGTGACTAAAATGATGATCAATCAATAAATATTCTCTTATAATTCTTTAATGAATAATTCGTTTTTTGGAAATTATAAGAAAAGTATTACTCCTGATGACATTACTAATATTTTAATCTGCTAAATTCATAGTGCTAGTCCTTAAATCTCAGTGAAGGGAAATGAAAGAAACTTTGTAACGTACACTTAGAAATGTTTACATTAAAAGGATGAAGTTTAAAAAAACAAGGTGCACAAAAATGTAAAGTGGATAGGCATCATGACATAATGAAAAGAATTCACTCTCTAATATAAACAGGAAGTGAATTTTAATCCAAGTTCTAGTTTTACTAACTACAGGACACTAGACAAATTTCCCAATCACTCTAAACCTCAGTTCTCTTATAAAGTGGTGACCAAATTATCCCACGGAATTATTGTAAGAGTTAATTACATAATAAATGTAAAGTTTTGAGCCATGATAATATGCTTCATATGTTTAATGAAAGCTTAATGTGCTTAATAAATACAGACTACTCTTTATGAGAGAGTCTTAAAAGCTGAGTACCCAAGTAAAACTGGAAGTCTTGTATCAGATACCCAAACTAAGGAAGAGAGTTTTCTAAATTGAGTTTGATCTGCTCCTTTACACTTCATTCTCATCGTTAGAAGTTTTTCTTTTGCATTTTCTTACCTAAAGCCAGGTGTATCTTGTGGCATCGTCATTTCTTTCGCCTGCTGAGATTTCAGCCTCCAAATCACATGTGGTTCAACAATAGTTAATATGGAAAATTTATGTAACTTTGATGTTTGCTAAATGTGTTCATTTTGAGAGGACAAATGACCTCCAGTGAAGTACATTCCATCAGACTATAATGTACAGTCTTTGTACACAATCTCCGTTATTTCTTGTCATTCATTGAAAGTATTAGACGTGTCTCTGATTTCTACTGCTCTTCCTAGTAGCATCCATACAGCCTCTGGGACATGCTGGGATACTGGTAAACTGAATGAATTGTGCTGAGTGGAGGCCATTTTCAATTCTTTTTTTTTTTATTGAAATATACAGAATTCATAGATATGCTCTTTTTTCCTCCACCTAGAGGACTTTTCTTTACCAATATTATTGTAAGATAATGTGTGCCACATAATTTATTTGTATTTGAGATTTTTAAAAATATTTTACCAAATTTAGAGTCTTCAAAATTATGCCAGCAGCATAGTTTTTCAATCTTTTTGGATACCCTCACAAAAATACAGATAGCAATGAAATAGGAAAGCCAAAAACCCATAGACAATGTTGACAGCAAAGCTAAGTGACAAGGTACCTTTACAAATCCCCAAATACAAACAAATGGGGACAAACTACTAAAAATCAGAAGAATGTATGCTGAGTCAGTACAAAAGGAAAAATAGAGAATTGATAGGGTTTCTGATGGACCTAAGAACAGGAGAACTCTCAACCTGCCAACGAGTATCCATGGAAAGCACTGGTCAATTTGTAAACAGACGCTAAAACTAACAGTGCACATGTCCCAGAGAAAGGTCTTGAAAATTCCTGAGCTGTCTATTCCGTATGAACTCTTGAAACGACCAACCAGGAATTTTGTATTGCAAACGGGTGCACAGTAAGGACAAACTGCTGGGAATAGAATCAAATTTGAGATTAAGGACAATAGAGTCAAAGGAAGAGTGCAGATACGAGTGGAGAGGGAGACAGAGTCAGAACGTCCGTCTCAAAATGCAAGCCACCCATTTTTCAACTCGAAAACAAAACCTCTATGAAATTAGATTATCTGACTTCTCTACCATACTTTCTAACAAAATCATAACTCCAGAAATTTGGAAATACAAATCTCAGATAGAAATAATAAACAGAACAGGGTCAAGTTCAATTTCTGTAAGGAAACAAAAAATAGAAAAAGGAGCAGAATAACATTCCCTTTAACCATGAAGTTATGCCAGAAAGCACACCCATAAAACATATCAAAACTATACCTTATTCTTTTAAAATTAGCTGAAAGATGCGGGAGAATGATATATAATCTGAAAAAAATGACAATCAAAAAACTCAGAGTAAAAGAACTCAGAAAAAATTAGAAATAAAATAAAAAGTTATTACAAAAATGATTAAATTAGAAGGAACACAAGAACAAGTAAATGCAAGAGTTAATTCCTTAAGATAAATAGAAGTTGAAAAAGATATAATCAAAATAAATGAAATATGTGATAAACAATTGGGAGAAAAACTGTCAAATATTAAAAATATGTAATATCCAAGATATTATAAATCCTGAAGATGAAAACTAAAACAAGGAAACAGATATAAATATTAAATACAATAATTAAAATAAAATCTTTCCTAAATAAAATTTTTAAATAATTTGAAACAATATTTTAAAACTGCATTCACATCCTAAGAATAGCAATCCAGATTGACCAACAGCAAATCATATTCAAACAAGATTACTGAATTTTAAAGGAAAGAAAATATAGTCTTTTGGGCATGTAGGCAAAAACATATGGTGACTTACAAGAAAAATTAAAATTAGATTTTCTACAGAAATGCTTATGTAAGCAGAAAAAAAGTAGCATACTTAAGAAACTCTGTGAAAGAAAATGCGATCCAAGGATTTTATATCCAGGAAAAAATTACTTTCAAGTATAAAGGGCACAGACAAAATGTTATGAACATAACGCAACTCAGGAACTTTTGTTCCTATGAATCTTCCCTAAGGAATATGCCAAACAGAGTAACATAACTTTGATAATGAGCATTAAAGTTACAGGTATTTGCAGAACTAAGACTAAATGAGTGAAACTAAGAACCATGTCTTAATGAGTGAAAGAACGGAATATGTACTAGCGATATACTTCAACAATGCAGGTATAGTTCAACTTTTAAAAAAATGAAAGAGAATGGGGAGAGAATAATGTCAAAAGACAATAAAAAAGTGATTGGACCCCTGCAAGGATTACCCAGCCCCCTCAGTAACAGCCCTAAATATTGATGATGGTATGAGGATCGTACGACTGGTGAACACAGGCGTGGTATTTTGAAGATGATTGCAATTCATTTATTCACTGAATGAATATTTATTCATTTAATTCATAGTCAACCATCATTTGTTGAACTACAGTTGTATGGCTGCCACAGGGTTACTATACTTATAGTGATAAATATGATGATATAAAAAATATAATCTCTAATTTAAAAAAGTTTAAACCTTTGAGCTAGTCTTTAAACATCACAAGGTCTGAACAAAAAATGAAAATGGTATTAATAAGATTGCCTTTCATTTGCTTGGGTAGATTGTTCTGCTGCTTCTACAGTACAGGAGGTAAGCTGTGACCACAATAGGGCAGAGTCCTTTTAGGGCTAGCATTATTAATAATCATTCATTAGTCCTAAAACTAAAATATCTAGGATGAAACATTTCCAGGCATTCAAACAAGTTAAGTTAATATACACAGTAAAAGCTATTCCTGAGAAACATGATTTCTTATCCTGGAGATGTTTTTATCATTAACTTTCCTTGTTTTTACATCTTGATAGAGTTCAGAACAATAACAAATTAAATTATAAGTTAATTTAAGACAATTTGTTTAGTAAAATTATATAAATATAATAACTGTGGTTCTTCTAAGGGAAAAGAGATCATTATATCCTGTCAGGGAAAGCCTTTTCTAAAGGTAGGTTTGAAATTGGGACTTAATGGATGAGGATTTTAAATGGCTAAACCAAGAAATAAACACATTGTCTAAAACTTATTAAAGGTATTGGTGAGAGGTGGAGGTAATATTTATGCTTTATAATTTTATTCTGATTTTTATTAATCAACATAGAGCTATTTTGAAAATGCATATTTTAGCAAAGGTGTATTTTTTACCAGCTTTGATACAAAATGAGAGTATTTATCATTCCTCAGACAAATGCAATTCTATTTACTTCCTTTGGTCAGCATAGTATTATCAGGTTATAGTTATGGGTATTATAAAACAAATATTTTATAATTTAGACACGAGGGCTTATATTTAAATTGCATTTTCTAATTTTTTAGGGGTCCAGGAAGAAAATTAAGAACTCTAATTACTGAAGTATGGTTGGATGGCATTTATAACAACAGAATAGGAGAAAAGAACACTGTGATTTAGTAAAAAAAAAAAAAAAAAAGTTCTTCCAAAATAACATACATTGTAGGGCCTACATATACCCAAATGTAAATGTTTTCTCCTGTCATCTCCTCACCTGGGTAACAGAGAGGGGGTTATGGGTATTGAACATCATTAGAAAAATAGTTAATAGTTAAATTCTGCATTTATAATTTCCAGAAAGAGAAAAAAAAATGTGCTCTACAACTTATACAGTGTTTATTTACAAACCTTCTAAAAGTATCCTGAATATTTTTCAAACATAAGTTACTAACTTATAAGGAAAGTAAAGAGACCTAAAATTAAAGATTACTCAAATCCCAAAGTATATTTCACAGGTTAAAAATATGTTTAGTGCAATATAGTCCCGTAGAATTAATTCTTTAAAATATTTCAGACTTTTGTGGTCTCTGCTCAGATTTTTAAACTTCAGCTATTTGAAGTTATTTTATTCATTTAACAAATATATATTGAGTACATTTAACAAATATGTATTGAGTATAGCGTACTAGGCTCTGGAATAGTGCAGTGAACAAAACAAAAATCACAGTCCTCATGGAGCTTAAATTCTTGTGACGAGAACAGAAAAATAAAATAAGTAAATAAATTAACAATAAGTTAATTTACAAGTTAACTATATATAAAACGATAAACCAAATAAGTGAAATATATGCATGTTGAATAATGATAAGGATTAAGGAGAAAGATAAAATAGGAAAAGAGAAATGGAAGTGAGCATGATTAGGTTGCAAAAGTAGAAAGGAAGCCTTCCATGAGAAGGAGAGAAGAAAGTGAAAGAGTAGGTATCAAGAGAGCATCAAATGTAAAGGCACAGAAGCAGGAGTATGCCTGGCCATGTTTCAAGGAACAGTGAGGAGACTGGTATAATTGGAACAGAGTAAACGAGGTGATAGGATTAGGTGATAAGGACACAGAGGTAACTGGCAGTCAGCTATTCTGGGAACTTATGGGTACAGATTTTGATTTTTATGCTATTAGATGGTAAACCATAATATGATACTGAGTCAAGTGCAAAATGATCTCATTTTAGTTTTTCTTTCTTCCTTTTAAAAAATTTAGACTTTTTTTAAAAAAGTAGTTTTATGTGCACAGTAAAATTGAGCAGAAGGTACAGAGATTTCCCATATAGCCGTACCCCTACACATGCACAGTCTTCCCACATTATTGATATCCCCTCCTCCATTGTCTGGATGTACCACAGTTGATATATCCATCCATCTACTGAAAAGGCCATCTTGGTTGCTTCCAAGTTTTGACAATTATGATAGAACTGTTATAAACATCTATGTGAAGGTTTGGATAAATTTCAACTCCTTTGGATAAATACCAAGGAGTGTGATTGTTGGATCCTATGGAAAGAGTATGTTTAGTTTTGTAACAAACTTTCAAACTGTCTTCCAAAGTGGCTGCCAACTTTAGTTTTAATAGGATCATTTTTTTGTTGCAATATGATAGACTGTAGAGTGGCAAGGATAGAGACATGAAGACTAGAGAGCAAGCTATTAAAAAGATGGTAGTGGCTTATACTAGGACAGTAGCAGCAGGGTGACAAAGTGAGAGTCTGGAGCTATATGACCCACAGATGCAAATTCACTATGAAGCTAATGAAGTTTTACCTTTAGAGACTCTCTCCTGCACAAGCTCCTTCCAAAGAAAGTTTGTATCATGAAATGAATATGTTTTATGGCTCCTACGCAGAAGACTTAAGTATATAAGTCAAGGGAGGGGAAGTGATGGGCAGGAGGTCAGGGGTTGAAGCATAGAGGGTGAAGGACAAACAAGATTTGAGCCAGAAGCTAGTCTGTAGAAAATTCTTCCAAATATGAAATGTGTAAATTTTTAAATGTAGAATTCGGTTCTCATTGATTTCTAGTCAAAGCAGAAGTTCCCTCTTATCAAAGAAGCATTTGATAAAGCTGCACACACAATTATAAACACAGCTTAATTTTTTTTTAAATGTCTTTTGATGGGAAGAATATGAAATAGAATTTACTATAATTTCTGTGTTTGTAGGTCAGAAACCTACAGCATTTTACAAACAGCAAGTACAACTGTGTTTGAAGTCACATATTCTATGCATCTTCATGAAATCTTTACATCAATGAAAGTAACATAAAATTCATAATGCACCACTAAAATAAGGACATTAATGACAAACTGAGTAACAAATGTCATCTATTTTAAAAGTGCCTAAAAGTATCACTATATGAAACTTGAGATGCCCTGAAATCTTGAGTCATGTGAAGGAGAATTTATAAAGGTTATTTCAAAATCCAAAGATTACTCCAAAACAAAGTGATCCAATAAACCTTATATTTGTATAGCATTGCCAAAACTACATTGTAAAGCTGAAAGTTCACGAATTTTATTTCCAAACCAAAAATAATTTTAAACTTTCAAGCAACTGTTATGAGGAAGAGTGAACTGTCGTCTTCTTCTCTATAGAAGATATTGAGACTCATCACATTAGAAGGTTATCAATGAGCAAGAAGCCAAAATTTGTAAGGAAAAAATGCTACAAAGGCATGTCAGGTAGTTACTTAATAAAAATATTATTTTATTTTTCTTTATTTATAATGTTGTGTCTTTGTTAGTTAACAAAATTTTATAATATACTGTGATTTCTTTTCTAACGAAAATAAATATTCACATTTGTGCCTAATTTTATTTTTTAAAGTTTGCATTTTGTGTCTTGAAGTGGCCCATCTAAACTGAAAAGGGTTCCGGTTCTACAAAACCTGGATCTGCCCCTACTTTTTGACGGCAGAGCTGGTAAGATTTACTAGATAGATGGGAAGTGGGGCATGAGAAAAAGAATGGAATTAAGAATGCTGTCAAATGTTTTGGTCTGAACAACTGGAAAGCTGGAATTGTCATCTATGGAGATGGAAAAGACTATCAGAGGAGTATGTTTGAAGAAACAATCAAGAGTTCAGTTTTGAACATGTTATCTCTAAGATGCCTATTAGGTGTGGGGATGTCAGGCAGACAGCTTGGAGTCTAGGACAGAAGTTCAAGTTGAAAACATAAATTTAAGAAGCATCAGCTTAGTGATGGCATTTGAAGCCATGAGACTTGAGATCCGTAACAGATATGAAGAACATACTTGATTCCATGAGTCTGAATTTTAGGGAAGAGACATAGGATAGAGTTATAAATTTGAGAGTCATCAGCGTAGATGCTTTTTATTAAGTCTGAATGAGATCGTGAAGAAGTGAATGTAGACAGAAAAGATCAGCCATCAAAGGACTGAGCCCTGGTCATCCACCATACAAAGGTGGAGGCGATGAGAGGGAACCAGCAAAGGAGACCTAGAAGGAGCAGTCAGAGGAGTCAGAGGAAAACAGCGGAGTGTAGTATCCCGATGACACGACACAAACCAAGAGCGTATAAAAAGGTATATCACTCCCATAGCAAAGCTTCTGGGGATAGTAGGGTAGGCCTCCCAAACCGGTACAAACTAGCTTGAGCAGAGAAAGGAGACTGGCTTAGGGTTTTTATTGTGGCTAGGAGGTAGGGCAAGGGTGAAGATTATTCCTCCAGTTTGCAAGGTTTGAAATTCTCATCCGCGTCAAAAAAGGGAGTCAGCAGGCGTTCTTATCAGTCTGCTCAGATGTGGGGAAGAAGAGGTGAGGCTTAAAATCTGTCAGCAAACATCAAAATATGGATTCAAACTCTTTATCACAAGGTATGGGCAAAAACCTGACCAGAGTGGCTTCAGGAGCAAATGCAATGAGAGAATTGGGAAATCGTGAGAATGAACAACTCAGAGCAATTTTCTGTCAATAGAAGGAGGAAGAAAAGGGTAATGCTGCTGTTAGAAACAGGGTCAAGAGAGGTTTTTTTAAGATGGAGGAAATAGCAGTATGTTGATAGGAATTATTAGAAAGAGAAAACTTGGTGCAGGATATAGAGGACAGAACTGCTTTCGCCGGCAGGAGGGACTGATCTAAGTTCTATAGCATCAGGAGAGAAAGCAGAGTGTAAAGGCACAGAGCAGGTGGGTGTTTGAATGAGCAGTGACAGCGTGTAGAGGGCTGTCTCTGCTTGCTTCAGCTTTCTCAGTGAAATAGGAAATGAGATCATCATCTGAAAGCAAGGAATGGGGATTTGTCAGAATTTTAAGGACAGAGGAAAAAATGAGCAATAGTCATCTCTCCTTTGGCTATAGCTACATTAGAATTCATCCAGCCAGCACAAAGAATGGTTTGACACTGAAAATGTCTTGTCCCAAATATTTCAAAGTCCCCTTCTACACCCTAAGAATAGTCACTCTCTATGGAGTATGTTCCAAAATTAGGTAACATAAGGCAGAGTGCCTGTATTTATATTTTTTAAAGAAGCAAAACTATTTTGCACTTTGCAAATATAAAGAGACGCTAGCAGATTTTATATGAGATTCTACCAGTTTTACTCAAGTTGATCCCCTTGAAGACAAATGCATGAAATATTTAAAATGCTATGCCTCAAGGTCACTGCCAAGCATTCTTATTTTACGTAGAGGTGCTATGTGCCTCCATTCAGCATTTTTAATTTGCATGTTTGTTAACCTGCTGACACAAATGATTCTCTGGCAGGAACATCTTCAATTTTACGCAGTTTTAAAAAGTCATTTTTTTTTTCATGCAGGATCACCATCCTCTGGTTAGTTGTGGTTTACATGCTAAAAGTAATATAAATGTAAACATAATATATATGTACATACACACATATATTTAAATCCACCATAACCCTAGAAGAAAAAGAGAAGTAGGATTTGCCCATTTGAGAATGCTAGGAGCATCCTATATAGTGGATATCAAGAAGTCATAAATTTATAATATGAAGCCATTGTGGCTTGAGGGATAAATATTCAGTACCTGGTATTACCTGATAAAGTCATACATATGTATAGCTCCATTTTATGTGATAATTACTGAATCTAGCTTAGCATCTGGTTTTACTAGATAAACTGAATTTATTATTTTGAATAAGGCAGTCAAAATAATTCATAGCATTGTGAAGAATTGGCAAATAAAGGGGTCACAGGAGAAAGTAAAAGTGAGTATGAAATTTTATTAGAAATTTCAGCCAATATATAAAATGACAATTGTCTTTTTTATATAAATTTTTAGAAATTATCATTTGTATGTTTAAACTCCATATTCTCCAGGAACAAAGTTAAAATAAAGCAATCCAAAGGCATCTGCAGGATTTCTGAACTATCTATTTCGGTTCTTGAATTTCAAAGTGACTTTTATCATATTTCAAAATAGCTATGCATCTTCTCTCTACATTTACCAACAAATAACTGAATGTGTTTCTCTATTTCTTGTTCAACTGCCTACAATTTAAAAGCAAGTGATAAGCTGAGAA
Source organism: Diceros bicornis minor (assembly GCF_020826845.1). Classification (NCBI taxonomy): domain Eukaryota; kingdom Metazoa; phylum Chordata; class Mammalia; order Perissodactyla; family Rhinocerotidae; genus Diceros; species Diceros bicornis. The sequence goes on along the minus strand of NC_080750.1, from coordinate 54,395,953 downwards.
ATGTATTTTAGTAATGAAAGAGATAAGCTAAAGAGGAATGTAGGTAGTTGTTCAAACATATGGGTGTAATAAATCCACCTTCACGTCTACAGAATTCCTCTGCTTAGAATAATCCACTTTAAGTTGAATCTTTAAGCTACCGTTATCATAAATACCACATTATTTTTCCTTGATACAATTCAAGAGATCAGATCATCATTTTCTTAAACATATTTTGAATGAAAACAGTGACTTCATACTGGCTGACATATACCAACATTCAAATTCCTAGTTTTAATAGAATTATTACTTTTCAGTGTTATTAAATAAGATATAAAAGTCAAATAAATGCATAAATAGAACATTAAAAGAACTACAAGAAAACAAAGAGGAATATTTAATCTTGAACTAGAGATACACATTCTAACTTTAAAAGTAGAGTATGAAATAATAAAGAAATAAATTTTATATATAAAATAAAAAGTCTACACTGTAGAAACAAAGTTTAACAGAAAACTAGAAAGGAATTTAAAACATGTATGACCACCAAAAAAAATAAATAACCTTACTATATAAAGAATTCTTAAATATCGTTAAGAAATAATGAACATCCAAGAGAAAAAAAAAGTAAAGATAAGGAAACAAAAATCTAAAAAGAGATAGGAATCTCTAATGAATGTTAAAATATGTTCAGCCTTCAATTCAACAAAAAATAAATTTTAAAGTAAGAATAGAGTTGCATTTTTTACCTACTCATTTATCAACCACCTTTAAAGGTGAAAATTAGAATACACAGTGTTCATTTGGGGTCCAATCACATATTGTTAATGGAAAGTGCATAGTGTTAAAATTTCCAGAAAAGTGATTTGTCGATAGGACTCAGAATCTTGCTATCTTTTGGTCTAATGATTACACTTGTAAAATTTAGTTTCATGAAAAAAATCAAAGATATACATAGTTATTTTACCTCTCGGTAGTTTTTTAAAATCTATATTGAGGTATCTCTACCTTTTGTCAGTTTCTTTCTCTGTCTCTCTCTCTCTCCTCCCTCTCTCTTCTGTATCTTTCTGCTGCTATCTTTCTGTCTCTCTCTTTGTACACAGACACACACGCAATAGATGTATGTATGAATACTTATATATAACATACAAGATTAACATTTTCATCTATTTTAAATATATGTGCATATATATATATATAATACACACACACATAGTATAGATAAATAAATTTTATGTTACTTGCAACAACAAGCTTAACAGTTTGGCCTACTGTGACACTGGATCTTTCAACTATCTTCAAACCTCTGTATTCCCTTTACTAGCTTCAAACAATGGATCCAACATTTGAAAACTGCCTCTGTCTTGTTTGTTTGTTTATTTATTATTTCCTACTGTGTAGGAATACAGTAGGAAATATTTCCTACTGTATAGCCAGGTTCTCTTCTGGACATTAGCAATAGAGTATTGAATTAGGTAAACAGAATTCTTGCCCTCTTGGATCATACAGCTCAGTGTGGAACATGGGTATTGAATAAGTAATTACAAGCACAAGGACTTTTATGAAGGAGAAATTCAGAGTGCTTCAGTACCATTAAATAAGCAGAACTGATGTAGTGAGGGAGGACGGAAGGTTTGCATGCAGAAATTTAGCATTAAACAAGCGGAATGTAGATATAGGGGGACTGGGAGCTAAAAGTTGCAAAGAGTAGAGAGTATGATGAGGAAAAAAAAAAAATTCCAGGCAAAGGAACTAGCTTTGCTTCAAGAGTGTAAATAAGAAAAAATAAAAGGAGACTTGCATGATTGAACATTAGAAAGGAGGAGAAAGCAGAGCCTGGGCCATAATAAGGGGTTTGTAATAGGGATTCATTGGAAGATTATACATAGAGGATTAAAAATGTAAACAATTATAATATAAATTTTTTTTTCAGAATTTAGGAAACCAGTATGAAGTTATCACAATATTCCAAAGGAAGAATCATTTATGGGCAAGTGTCATGGAATTGTGAATGAAGAGATGTAGACAGATATGAACCATATTTTAGAGGAATAGACAGTGATACTTGCTCTTAAATGGAGGCGATGGCTGAAGGAGACTGAGAAATCCAGGAGGAATCTTAGGATTCTCCATCGAGCAACTAGGTATCTGTAAATGTTCTTTACTGAAAGGTGGAAGATTCACAGGGTGGAGTAAATATCAGTAATTCAGTTTTGGACATATTTAGTCTGAGATGCTTGTGAAACATCCAAGGAGAAATGTCAAGATTGTAGCCTATCTAGAATGTAAGGAAAAAGTTTGGATTGGAAATATGTTTCTGTAAATTTATCACATGTAATATCATGTGTATGGATAGGGAGAAAGTGAAAAAAGCCCAATCCACAATTAGATCTTGAGTTCCTTCACATGGGAACTTATAAAAGTATAGATACCTAACCTCGACCCACTGAAACTCTTCTTCAGTCAGTCTACATTTTGAGATCCAGGAATATGTATTTTAAAAAAATTTCCCATGCTTATCAACATGATCCCAAATATGTAAAAAAATCACAATACTTTAAGAAGAAATTGGTCAATTCTCCCTAACAGTGAAATAGTTTTAACACTTCTCACTCTAAAACTGATAGATAAAACAGACAAAAATTAGCCAGCTTGGCAAACACATAAATGAGATAATTTACAAACTTTGAGTGTGTATGTATATAAAATATGAACTCCCCTCAAATAGAATAAGCATTCATTTTTAATTCTATTAAACGTTATTTTTGAATTGAACCAATTCAAAAACCACAAATAAAGACTCAAAAAATTCCAAAAGATACAGGTCATACGACTACAATGCAATAAAATTAAAAATCAAATCCAAAAGACAGTAAAATTTAAAAATTAGTCACTTCTAACTAGCTCTTGCATTAAAGAAGAAAATGCAATGGAATTATGAAATATTAGGAATTGAAAATCAACAGAAGTATTATCTATTGAAAACATGTAAGACACAATTTCAAACAATATTTAGAGGAAAGTTTAAAACATTGAATGCATTAGTAGGAATTCAATCATAATAAAAATAAATGAACCAAACATTTGAAACAAGAAGCTAGAAGAACGGAAAAAAAATAATCAGTAAATTCAAAGAAAATAGAAGAAAGTAAAACTAGAGATCCAAGTAAACATTAATGAAATAGAAAACAAAGAAAAAAGAAGCAGTGAATAAAATTAAATGTTAGCTCTTTTAAAATACAAATGATATAGACACAGATCCTGATAGACTATTTAAGAAAATGAAAGTCATAAGTAAACAATATTTGAAATTAGAAAAGTGACAAATTTATATTAAGTAGAGACTTTAAAAGATCATAACAAAACATTTTGAAGCAGTATAAGCTAATAATTTTTAAAACTCAGATGGAATAGATACTATGTTAGCAAATTAGTTTCCAAAATGTGACTATATTAATAGCCAATATATAAATTATAATAGTAATTTAAAATAATATCATGAGGCCTAGATGGTGTTTTCAGAGAGTTTTGGCCAAAGTACCAGGACCACTAGTTTCTATCTTCTACAGATTTTTCCAGATATTGGGAAAATTGGGATAGCTAAGTCATTTTAATAACCTATTTTAACCTGTTAGAACATTAAAATTAACATTTAATAAAAACAGTATAAGAAACTCAGGAAGTAACATTGTTGTGTGAAAATGGATGAAAAGTACTAAATCAATTTTTTAAGCAAGTTTGAGTGAATGACATAGCATGAAGAACCTTTCAGAATAGAAGTAGTAGCAGGTGTGTGGTTTTTTCCACTGCACTTTGCTTTCAAAAAGCTCCAAAGAATACAGGTTATAAGACCCTGTTTTATGACTACAGGGAAATAAAATTAGAATTTATCAGAATCTATCCAGTTTGGATATCAGAATTTAGGAGAGGGACATTAGCCCTTGGGGTTTTATAAACTGCATGATTATAGGTAACACAAGCAAATCCCTTAGCATGACCAAGCTTTGTAGTGGCTTCAAGCTTTATACTCACAGCTGTAGAATATGGAGAAAGCTTGGCTTCATCATTGTTCTCCCACTGCAGCAGTCATGGCTGGGATAGGACCAGCCCCTTTCATGGGGTGTCCAGGGGCTAGAGCCCAAGTCCTGTAGTTACAGCTGTGCTATAAGGTGGACAAATAGCTTCCAGCCCTGACTGGCCAATGTCAGCGTTCTACTAGGATCAATTGCCTTCAGCCCTTGGCTTTTGCTGATTTCTATAGGCAAAGTTTGTGTTCCCAAACTATTCTCCTCTGTAAGAAGCCAAACTCCTTTCACAGATGCCAGTCTGCAAGTGTGTCTTTTTGGATAATTTAACCATTAACTTTCAGTCTATTGCCCTTCTTTGAAGTGGTGGACCTCTGTATATCACAGCCCACTCTGTCAGCCTCCGCTAGCATCTCAACCCATTAGAGCTGCAAGGCTAGTTGCTGACTCCCCATAGGAGACACAAGAGGATTGACTGATTGGCACACAGGAAGAATATATTAATAGCTGAAGCTCTCTCAATAATACAGAATAATACTTTGCCGGATATTATGTAGTACTCTGACTACTATTTTTTCATCAGGGACAAAAAGTAGTCATGAGAACTTGGAAGAGGGGCCCAGATAACTTGGAATGGCTGAGTGATCAGAGTCTGCAAAATTCTCCCCAATTTCCTCCAAAATCTAGGAAATTCTTGTCATCCAATATAGTGGGGGATATGTCCAACATGACATACTTTGTTTAGAGATCTGAAGTCGGTTGTTGGCATTAATTTGATTCACAGGAAAGGGTGATATGGCCTGATGGAGTGTGCCAGGAAGCTAGTAAGATCTAGAAGCACAGTTGAGTCTTTAAAAGATATTGGAATGGCTACAGCTCTCCCTCTGCTTCATTTGGTATCTAAGGAAAACACAGCGTCATGAAATATTAGTAGAAAAAGTCAGCCTCTAAGAAGACGCACCAACAAATCCAGGGTAACCTGGGTGACAATCTTCCTGGAAGAATCCAAGACAGTTACATACAACTTTCATTCCCTGCCTCTTATGGCTTCTGGCAAACATCTGTTTCTTAAAGCATCATAGCTTCTGGCTCACACAGTGGGTGATCACCTTGGCAATTACCTAGAAATTGGAGCCATGTTCATCACATGCATCACACTAAGCTTCATAACTCTTAGTAAAAACCTAGATAAACTTTATAACCTCCACGGGGTGGTTTTTGGTAGTTGAAATTCATTTGATTTGTACTCGCACCAGAGTGATGACTACAAGCAGAATGCCCACGAATCGGAATGTCTGGATTTGGAAGTGAAGTATCACAAGAGACAGGGTAAAGGTTTTAAGTGTAACCTCAGGCTAGAGCCACAATAGTCAGCCAGGAGAAACCAATGCCTTCAAGTCTATGTTCTCTACCCTTTGACACATGATAGAGTCCAGTATTACCAAATTCCTGAGAGAATTAGATTGTAGGAAGAAGGGAAATGTCCGATCCTTCACATATTTCTACCACTCCAGACTTTCATCTTTCTACTTTCCTACTCTTGAGTTCCAAAGAGATGGAAGAGAGCAGAGGAATACTTACAAAGGATGGCTTTATTCAGAGTTTGTATAGTATTAGCCTAGTGGAGTAGCCAATCCTATCAGTGGATGGCAAATGCAAGGTCAGTACAAATGTTTTTTGAGATAACTGTTTCAGAGTTCTATTGTCCTTGTGTTTTGTGAGTGATAAGAACAGACTAGTCACCTAACCTCATCTGTTTGGATGATATCTACATATCTCAATAGTAAACAGAGTCCTCCCTCTAAGCCTTCAAAAATGAAGGACTGCGTGTGTTTCTGTGTGTATGCATGCACACATGTGCTTGCTTCCACAGTTGATTCTCTACCTCAGCATGAGTTATCACATGACTCTGGACTCTTGAAGTCTTGGGACAGTTGACTTGAACCATCCAGGGGACTATTATATGGACATATCTACTTGAACTAACCTAATCTCATTGAGAATAGATATAATTTAAAAATAGAGATTTTGCAGAGTAATTAAGGTTACAAATTAAGTGACCTTAATGTAGGGATATTTTCCAAATGGGCTAATCACATTCACTCTTTAAATCTGGGTCTAGAGATCAAAAACAAGAAGTCAGAAATTTGAAGCCCGAAAAGGACTTGATGTGCCATTATTGGCTTGAAGATTGGGTGCCATGTGGGAAGAAATGCAGGTAACCTCTAGGGCCCAAGAACAGCCCTCAGTTGACAGGCATCAAGATAATGGGGACCTCAGTGCTACAACCTCAAAGAACATAATTCTTCTAACAATATGAATGAGCTCAGAAGCAGATTTTCCCCAGAGCCTCCAGATAAGAAATTAGCTTGGTCAATACCTTAATTTCAGACTTGAGATACTCTAAACAGGGAACCCAGTCAAGCCATACCAATTTCTGACCTACAGAACTGTAAGCAAACAAATGGGTGTTGTTTTAAGCTACTAAGTTAATTTGTTATGCAGCAATAAATAACTAGTACAATATCATATTGTAAGAATAATATTCCACTCAAATTTCATAATTATGTTGCAGTTCCAATCAAAATGCAAGTGCATAATTTAATAGTACTTGACAAATTAATTCTAAAAAATAGAGAGAAGAGCTAGGAACAGGCAAGATAATTGGAGGGAAACATAAATCTGCCAGTTATTGAGATTTATTGTAGAGCTATAATAATTAAAATTATCATATTGGAACAATAGACAAATATATCGATGTAGCATAGCGAAGAGCCCCCAAACAGATAAATATGTATATGGAAACTTGATATTTGCAAAATCAGTATGGGAATAAATGGGAAAAGAATCAATTATGTCTGATTCAACCACACATAAGTTCTATATATTTTAAATATCTGCATTTAAAAAAAGAAAGCTTCATAACTCTTAGTAAAAACCTAGATAAACTTTATGACCTCCACGGGGTGGGACTATATTTTCTAAACCCACCCTACTTCCCCTCCAGGGAAAAAAATCATACATGCGAAGAAAACAGCTTGTTAAATCTTACTACTTTAAAATTATAATTTTACAAAGATACAACAAAAGAAGTAAAAATATAAGTAACCAACAGGAAGATTTTTGCAATGTATATACTAACAGCTAAATATATAAAAAAGAACAATTCTGAAAAAATTGCTAAGAAAATGAACAAGCAATTTACAGAGGGAAAGCAGGGATGGTTAAAATAGGCATGCAGAGATGCCTAACAACCAGCAATTAGGGAACTGAAAAAGAAAATAATGCAAGACCACTTTTCACATATCAGATTACAAAAAAAAAAGGCTAAAATTGCCAAGCATTCATAAAAATGAAGTCTTAGGAATCTGATAATAGAAGGAAATATTGGCATAACCTTTTTATAATGCAATGACATACTTTCTAGAAAAATTAAAAATAGCCAGACCTCATGACCCAGTAATTTCTCTCCTAGATTTATAACTTGGAGAAGCTCTCACATGAATTCAAAGTCTCATTTTCAAGGATAGTCATTGTAGTATTGCTTCTCGATAACCTAAACATTTTAAGAGAAAGAAATACATAGAATATTACATTTTTATAAAATAGAATACTCAACAACAGTAAAAACAAATAAATGGGATTTGCATGCATCAACATGGGCTATGTCTTTTAAAAATAAATTGGTGACTGAAGAAAATACAATTAGGGCTACTTGGAGCAATGGCTGATTTTAGGACTGGCACAAGATAAAGACAAAGTGATCCTAGAACATTTTGTAGTGCCAGAAAATAAAGAAGTGTTAAAAAAAAAAAAAAGCCATAGGGGCTGGCCCAGTGGCACAAGCAGTTAAGTGCACGCGCTCCACTGCGGTGGCCCGGGGTTCGCAGGTTCGGACCTCTGGCACACACTGTTGCACCGCTTGTCGAGCCATGCTATGACGGCGTCCCATATAAAGTAAAGGAAGATGGACATGGATGTTAGCCCAGGGCCAGTCTTCTTCAGCAAAAAAAAAAAAAAAAAAAAAGAGGAGGATTGGCAGATGTTAGCTCAGGGCCGATCTTCCTCACAAAAAAAAAAAAAAGGAGTGTTTTGGCCCGAGGTTCGCCAGTTTGGATGCCGGGCACACACCGATGCACTGCTTGGCAAACCATGCTATGGCAGCGTCCCATATAAAGTGGAGGAAGATGGGCATGGGTGTTAGCCCAGGGCCAGTCTTCCTCAGCAAAGAAAGGAGGATTGGCAGATGTTAGCTCAGGGCTGGTCTTCCTCACAAAAAAAAAAAAAAATAGCCATAATAAGAAGGTTATATCAAAGGAACGCAGGAGTGAACTGAAAGAGCTCCCACTGGCCAAAGCTTGAATAAAGTGAGCAACCAAATAAATAGTGTTGGATTATAACCCAAAATATAATATGCATACTGATATTAAAAATGATTGAATAAATATAAAGACGGAAGAGACAAATCTCATTTGCAGAAACACTTGAAATAATTTATATAGATACTCTGCTTTCACAAAGGGAGAGCAAAACACCTCAGTGTAAACCGCACATAAGGACTTCCTTCCAAAGAGTACAGTACGGAAAGGGGGAGAAGAAGAGTAACTTTGCAGTGGGGAAACCTAATATATATCCTTGACCAGGTGGCCAAGGTTAACGTCACTAGTGATGTCATGGTGCTAGAATGTGGCCTTGATGTGATGAGAATGGTACTTTATAATCTTTCTCCCCAAAACCTATAATCCCATCCTAATCATGAGAAAAACATCGGACAAATCTCAATAGAGGGACATTTTACAAAACACTGGACCAGTACTCCTCAAAACTGTCAAGGTCATCGGAATCAAGGAAAGCCTGAGAAACTGTCATGGCCAAGAGGAGCCTATGGACACACGACAACTACATGTAATGTGGTGTTCTGGCTGGAATATTAGAAAAAGAAAAAGGACACTAGGTAAAAACTAAAGAAATCTGGATAAAAGTATGGGCTTTAGTTAGTAATAATGCATCAATATTGGTTCATTAATTGTAATAAGTGTACCATACTAATGTAAAATGTTAATAATAGGGGAAACTGGGTGTGAGGTTTATGGCAACTCTGTACTATCTTCTAAACTTTTCTGTAAATCTGAAAGTGTTCTAGAAAATAAAATCTTATTAAAAAGAAAAGAACAGCTGATTGTTTAGTATGATTCTATTCTTTAAAAAGACAAAAGATGATAAAATTTAAAAAGTACTAAATCTGGGGCATATCATTGTATATAATATCACGTTATACATTCCAACATCATGTTATTTTTGGGCAATTTGTTTTGTTTTTTAATCTTTTTTTTTTTTTTGGTGGTTAAGATTCACCCCCTGAGCTAACATCTGTTGCCAATATTTCTCTCTTTTCCTCCCCAAAACCCCAGTACATAGTTGTATGTAATCTAGTTGTAAGTCCTTCTAGTTCTTCTATGTGAGCGCCACCACAGCATGATTAGTGACAGATGGTGTGGTTCCGTGCCCTGGAACAAACCTGGGCCACGGAAGCGGAGTGTGCCGAACTTTAACAACTAGGGCATCAGGGCTGGCTCTTTAAAAACATTTTTTTTTAATCTTTAAAATTAAAAAAAATTGGTTCACATTTGAAGAAAAAGAAAGTTCTGGCAAATATTCTGTGATCAGATGAGGTTGAAAACTCACTGATATGGACCATCACAGAATTACTGACGGTTTTTTGTCACACACTTTTTTTTCTTCTTTCACATCTATGTATTTTAATTGCAGTAAGGAATTCAAGCAATTCTATTTAATATTTAGCTTTACAAGTAATAGTTAGCTTTACAAGTAATAATTGTAACAACTTGGCAAATGGCGATCTGCTGCAACCTCATTGCTTTGCAGAATCTTTACAAGTAAACAGTTCGGTTTATAATAAGCCCCCACAAACCAGGCAACCAGGCAACGGAGACTGTAGGTTTTCAGATCCTAAGTGCTACCAGGTAATTTTTGTTTATAGAAATACCTCAAACAGCTGAAAGCCTACTACTATATGATGATTTGAAAATAATATTAGCATGTATTTATGCTGTATTATAGATAATCTTCCTAATTTCCTCCACTTTGTCTCCACAGGGGTCAAGGTTGAACACTCCAGAAATGTGGAAGAAGCATAAGCGCTTTTTGTTCACATCCTATACTCAATGCTCAAACTCACTTTGTGCATGCTGACAGCTGAGAACAGCTCTATGGTTAATAGATAGCTGTGTAGTTTTCTAAAAGCTTCTGAAAGGCTTTTCTAAAGAGGATAGTAGCAAGGTGCCTAGCATTATGTAAAAAAAGGGGGTCTGGCCAATCAAGAGAAAGAAAAGCAACAGACTGGGAGTATAGAAATGTGGTTATCCAGACACTGAAGAGACAAACTCTGCATAAGTTTTGATAATGTGTTCATTAAGTGGACCTGACAGGGAATTGCTAATGACACTCTTGTGGTTATGGCCTCATGGAGAATACAGATAAGCTGATACAAGTCATTTGTCTGAAAACGTCTGGTTAAAGATCATTGTTCTTTGACCAAGTTGGAACAGAGTATTAATTAAAAAACAAAAGGATGAATCTTTCTTTACATTACCAAAGTAATACAATAGATGGCCCCTCCAAATGTGTTGCTTCACTGGTTCAACCTCACCTTGCTTTGCTTGGTCTTAGTGAGAAATTAGCTCCAAGAACTCACTAGGGGAAAAAAAGGCCACTTTTCTAAAGCAAAGTTTTGTGCATTTACAAAACCTTAGAGAAAACATATCTTTATTTACAACAGTGGTTCTTAACCTTTTTGTGAAAGGTGACAGATCCATTAGAAAATGTGATAAAAGATATAGTAACTTTCCTTGCTGACCATAAAATGCATTGCACATACAGACCTTTAGTATTTTATAAACAATATTGTGGGGGTCATTCACCCTCTGACATCAATAAGGAATCACAGGTTAAGAACTAACTTCTAATTATTCATTCAAATTCTTGCAATTATTACAGGCTATTAATAATTCCATAGCGGTATAACTGTTTCTACAACCTTAAATAAAAACAATTGTAAAAATAAGCATGATGCTAAGTATTGTCTCAAAAATTTGCATGAAATATTTACACACAAAACAAATATACTCAGCATTTAAGAGGTAGAACATATGCTGGTTTTGTGATGGGGAACATCAAATTGTACTAACAGCTTTAAAACGTGGGCGAGGGACTGTTCTCAGCAGAATAATTTTTCATCTTAAAATTGGATATAATTGGGAGCAAAGCATTTACTAAATAATTTATAAATAAAGAAAATACATTTATGGATATTTTAAGCCTTTAGATTATATTTAGCTTCTAGAAACTTGAGTGTATCAGTTTTTTGTTGTTTTTTTTCCTGAGGAAGATTCGCCCTGAGCTAACAACCACTGCCACTCTTTTCATATGTGAGCCACCACCACAACATGGGCACTGACAGGCAAGTGGTGTAGGTCCATGCCCGGGAACTGAACTTGGGCTGCCGAAGTGGAGCGTGCCAAACTTAACCACAGGGCCACCAGGGCTAGTCCCAGATTTTTAATGCATTTATATAACAAAATATAAGACAAATCTCTTAATTCCATTTAAGAGTTATTACCACAACATAAAAAGCAAATTTACAAGTGAAAAAGGGAGAAGATTATTGAACCAAAGCAGAAATTAAACGTCAACACAAGTCTTTACAGGCATATACGTTTATGACTACAAACACATCTGTATCAATTATTTCAATCTAAAAATTGTTGCTAGGTTCAAATAATATTGAAAATACATTTGTATACATTTATTTCTCACTTGACAAATATTTATGGACCTCTTGCCAATTGCCAGGTACTATACTAGGTGATGAGAATACAATAGCAAACAAGACAGGCATGAGTCTTTTCTTCAGGGAACTTAATTCCATGTTGGAAGAGGTGACAGAGTGGGGGCTTCATATGACCTGATCCTAGCCTGCCTTTCTGACCTTTTCTTGCACCATTTCCCCGTTTTTCTCAATACTACATATAAACCAAGCTCCTTTTAGGTCTTCTCTTTCCTGGCTTCCAAACTTTTACATTTAGTGTTCTTGGGAAAGCTATTTCTATACTGATCACCCCTTAACACCTACCAGTTTCCTCTAGCTAACTCGAACTTTTTTTTGAGGTCCTCTTTTTGTTTTTTTCCTCAAGGTTACTTGAACTTTTGTAGTTCCCTGAATTTCTCTGTGATCCTTAATGACATGGATTCCAAGACTCCGCAAACTTTCTGGAACAGAGTAGGTGGTTGACAAAGATTTAGCGAATAAATAAATGAAGATATAAATAAATGAATCATTATCTAATATATTATTGAGAAATTGTAGTTTGCAGGAGTTTCAAGTGCTATGTGGAAAGAGCGAGATCTATAAAGGGAATATAGAGGTCTGTTGCTGGTGGTAGATGTCACTGTTACTACAGGCAAAAACTTGAGTGTAGCGTTGCATATTGGAAGTCATAGAAAAGTGTGTTTGCTTCAGACCCTCAGCTCATCCATTCATCCATGTTTTACACATCCATAACAATATACTGAGTGCCCAAGAAACAATAATACATTGCTCTACATCTGTCTTTTTCATAAGGTTTTCTAGCATGCAATACAATGTCTGACACACAGCAGGGGCTCAACAAATACTTGTTAAGTGGATGAACTAATGCACTGAATTAGAGCCATAAAACTGAATAAAAAGAAGAAATTCTCAAATTAGGGTAAAAGGGATTCCAAGCCTGTATTTCCTCAAATATGTATGTTTTAGCCAAAATAATCCATGTTAAATATTTATACTGCATAACAGGTTGGCATTTTTAGAAATTAGGCTTTCTTTTCCCTTCATTAGATGTCTTCATTAGATGATTTATTTCTAAGTTTAAATCCGTTGAAAATACACACAAATAAGAAGCAATACAGAATCACACATTTGCAAACATTTAAAATCAAAACAGAAAACAGTCATCATCTGTTTCTTTCTCATCATACCTTAATTTGATATGCAAATTAGCATGGCTTCTGCCCATATCTAAATTTTACTTGGCAATTTGCTAATTCACTTTACATAATATAGCACACAGACCCAGACATTTATACATAAAATTATACTAAGATCTTTCCATAATTTCTAATATTTTATTAACAGATGTTATGTGTGATGATTTTTAATACTCCAAGGTAACCAACCATTTTACTGTAAAATGTTCTCTAATCTTTTTCCTGATTACATGTTTGATTTTATTCCAACAAAATGACCTCATTTTCCTTTTATCTATTTTATATACAAGGGATGAAAAGTCCAATTTAATAACAACGGGCTTTTTTTGTAGACGTGGAAACAAAACCACAAAATAACGTTCTGAATATGAAATCTCCCTGTACTGATCCTTCATGAATAAGCTAATTAGCATCTCCAAACAACATATTAATGTAAAGAATTAGTGGCTATTTACTGAATTTCACACTTGGTTTGCAAAGCAGAATCGTGGATAAATATAGACTGCACTTCTACAAGAAAAAGTTGACTTAATTATATTAGTTATTTTATCAACTGCTTTACATGAATTTTCTTGTCTTTGAATTATTCATGTATAGTAATACTGTTTTTCCCATCTATTAAATGGGTTACTTATAAGAACTATGTGACAATAAATACTTTGCACATATTAAGCTATAGAGACGATAACTTAAATACAAAATTCAAACATCATTTGTATCATATGGTCTTCTAAGTTTATCTAAGAAGTAAGAAGAATTGACTGTCAAGAATGACTTTTTTTTTTAATTTTAAAGGAGCTGACTTCCTTAAAGGAAGGAAAAGTCATGCCCAGCAGATAATGATGTATCTTTATAAATGGCCACATCTATAAAAAGAAGAATCTGGTTCAAGTTGCTTTTATATTCACTTGGATTCTAGAACATTAGGTAGACTCAGAGTCACAATTCTCTCTACTTAACTCTTCTTCAGCCTCTAAGTATCTGAATTTGCCTATACCTCAAACTTGACCAAGGAATTGGTGAGAGCTCAACTTAATGTCTGAAATAGCTTGACTGTCAGAGAGGAGGGAAACACTTCAGCAATAAGAAATCAGTCTGCCATTTGACTCCACTGTGACCTTGGACAACTTTTTAAACTCTTCGGTTCTACTTTCTCTTTCGTAAAATGGATATATTAATAATAAATTCCTCATAATGTTGTTGTGAGAATTAATTTAGATGACACATTCAATGTGGTGAACATACTGTCTGGTCACTACCTAAAATTTAGCTTGTATTAGTAACAGTATTGTTAAATTAATTAAACAAGGAGGCCATTAGAGTGAAGTGACTCTAATGCCATAGCAATCTACATAAGCAAACCAACCCTAAGCCCATAAATGCCCCAAAGTTAAGAAATCAAAACCTAAGGACAACCAATAAGAAAGAGCCAACCAGTCCTTCTCCAATAAGGCAACCACTTAAGCTATAGCCAGTCAGATAATTTCCTTGCTTTACTTTCTGTCTTCCTATAAAAGTCTGGACCAGTAGCTCCTGTTGATGGAGCACTCCTAACCACTTCTGGTTTGGTGATGCCCGATTCAAATTGATTTTTGCCCAAATAAACTCTTAAAAATTTTAATGTGCCTCAATTCATCTTTTAATAGTAGTAATATTTGTGTTTGTATTGGGTGCATCATGTAAGACCCTCTATGGATTTACAACTTGTCCATGAAAATTGCTTACACAGAAAATATTGCTTATTTATATATATATATATACAGCTACTTATATCTGGGCCTATTATTAGAGGAGGAATTATCCTGTAACCAGTTGAGTTTTACTTGAACCTTGTGTTCCTAAAAAATTGAGAAAATTAAAGGAATCCTCTCTTGGACCCTTTTGTATTCCAAGGAACAGCTACTGTAAAGAATCACCCCTCTGACTAGATAACACTCAAGCATGCCCCCCTTGTTTACCTCTGATGATGCCAAACACAAACCGTCCAAATTCCCATTTGTTGGCTCATAAATGATTAGCTGAACTATTTTGTACCCACTGATAATGGGAACAAAATACTTGTTAACCAAACTTTGGTTAAGCTTCTATTCTTTCCCCAGGCCCCTAAACTTGGTCCCACCCTCATCCTGAGTCAACGTGCAGCCCTTTCTTAACTTCAGTGAGGGCCGCTTCGCAAAAAGTAGCCTGGCCTCCAGGTAAAACATTCTCTGATCAGATCACACCACACTTTTATTACACTTCTCCACACTTGTTATTTCTAGCCTTGTTTACTCATCTTAAAAGAAAACCACTCTTTGCCTAATTCTTGAGACCTTGCAGATCTTATGGTCATAGTGTAGAAGGGGAGCAGAACTCGTCACCCAGAAACATTCCTTCTTGGCAAAAGGATTATCTTAGGCTGACTATTTTAAGAAACAGTAGACACAGGGAAAGCTCTGAAAACCAAGTAACACGTCTGCAAGAGACATATATATTTATAAGGGAAATCTCCATTTGTAAGGTATCTCCCTCTCTGTACCAGGAAGAGGAAGATGACTGTAATCTCTAGAAACTCTTGTCAATGGTGAAGGTGCCAACTTAGATCTGCATAACAACCTTAGCCTTGTTTACTGTGCTTTTCCTGGTGACCTTCCATAACAGGTCTACCTGCCACCTCCAACATCCTTCTTTTGTCTTTAGCTGAAGATGGTATTTAATGTGGTGGCTTGGGTCATTTTGGAGAGTTACTCAGTTTTCCTGAACATCTCCATATATACAGGAGGTATATGTATTAGTAAACTTCTGTTTGTTTTTCTCCTGTTAATCAATCTTTCATTACAGGAGGGGCCAGCCAAGAACCTAGAAGGGTAGAGGTAAAATTACTTTTCCTCCCCACAGTGCTCTGCCAATTCAATATTCCTCCTCTTCCTGTTGCAATAGGGCACCTCCACATCAACACACCACCACCCCCCACCCCACACACACAATAATCCTTTCACATTGTTGGGGAGAAAAGATTTCCTTGACCCCTTAGAGTCCCTGGCTGGGTCTGAAAATTAAACTGACAAAGACACGTTAATAGTGTCAGCAACTAATTGCCCCGAGGACCTCAAGGGAGGTTTCAGAAACATTTAACTGTTTCTCTAAATTGTTTTTTTCTTTTTTGCTATGTTAAGAGATGCAATCGCCAACCACCCTGAACCAGACTGAGCCCCACCGCAAAAGCAGCGCCTGCACAGAAGAGCTGAGAGATGCCAGCTGAGCCTGCAAAAGCAAGTACCCACCACTCCCTTTTGAATATTCATTCCTCATCCAAAATAAAAGGCCCCTGCTCTCCTGTGCTCAGAGAGAGCTACGACTTTGGAAATGACTCCATGTGGTCTCCTATTCGCTGCAAATAAACTCTACTTTGTGTGACAACTACTTCTCGTGGAGGGTCTGATTTTAACTCGCCAGGAAGTGAACGCACTTTGGTTTGATAACAATAGGAGAAAAGCATACAGATTTATTTAATGTAAGTTTTACATGACACAGGAGCCTTCATAAGGACATAAAAACCCAAAGAAATGGTTACACTTGAGTATTTTTATGCTAGTTTTGATGAAGAATGGAGAGTCATGGAGGAATATGATAAGTCAAGGAGTACACGGTAATTGTAATAAACTGGAGGAAACTCAGTAAGGCCTGTTTGTTCAGATTCTTTTCAATGTCTTTTTGTCTTTGGAGATAAGGATGCTCCTGTCCTCAAGTTATAGGAAGGGCACACCTCATGAGGGTTTTATAACCTGTTTCTGGGGAAAGGTAGGGGGCAAGGTCAAAGTAACCTTGTTTCTGCTGTTTTCTCAAACTCCTTCAGCTTAAAATATTCAATATGCCAAGGTGTCATATTTTGGGGTTGCATGTTCTGAACCCCATCAGCATAAAGTCTCACCTCACTAAGTCTGGGTTTGTTTTATTTCATACCTGTTACAGGTGTGGGTAGGTCCAGCTAGTTGATTCCCCTCAAACTTAGCTAACAAATATTGATATATAACTACCCTTTCTCCTCCTTCCTATTGTAAGAAAAAGTATACTCTGTTAAAGTGTCCAGATTGGGCTCAAGATGGACGGAGTCACTTATGCTAAGCCCCACATCAGCAAACTGAAACTTAGAACTAAGATTTTATGCTCAGCCCACCCAGAAAAGGAAAGCCTAGGTCAACCAATCAGTGTTTGCCTGCTCAGCCCAAGTTACTTGACTCAGCTCCAAGACTTTCATGTGCTCCACATAAGGAAAGTAACCCCACTTTAACCAATCAGCACATGCCCAGTATTACTTTCTTGTTCCTGCTCACTTTGGTCTAGAAAACCCTCCTGCTTTGCACAGCTCTTTGGAGCTCCTTTCTATTTTCTAGACTGGATGTTTCCCGGTTTGTGAATCATTAAATAAAAGTCAACTAGATCTGAAAATTAAGTGTCTGTAAAATTTTCTTTTAATAGCTCAAAGAGTAACTATGTTTTATGAATAACCAAAATAATTGCCACCTTTAATTTCAATATTTGAATTTCAAAAAACGGAAACTCCAGTATTCCTCCTGCTCTAATACCACTATCACTCGTATTACTCTGAGGTCTTTTAATGATCTCTTGTTCTGATCATCTACTTCTGCTAAGTATGTGGCATCACCCTAGGCTCATGCACGGAGGCTGGCCTCATTTTTCCCCTTTACAAGCACTAAAACAAGAAACAAAGGTCCTTTTACTTTGATTTTCCCTTGTAATTCCTCACAAAAGGTAATTGTGTACCACAGACATTTCTTGATAAATGTGAGGACAACACAGGATTCTAGCACAGAGCAGCACGTAATTTAATAAGAATAATAGATTTTGTTAGAGGACTCATCCTCCCATCTCCAGCCTCCTCCATCCCCACCACCCCTAGTTTCTTTGAAGTGCAAAATTTCTCACACTTTGCTACATAGAACAATTTCACTACCACAGACTCAGCTCTGGGGCCACTTTTACATATGCACAAATTCATTAAGTCTTCTGCCAAGCAGAGATCCATATAGAGTGGAACACCAACATTTAGCAACACAAAGCCTTGGCAAAAAGTTTTGAAAGCAAAATTTTCCTTTAATATTAGCCAGAAAAACTTTCTAAGAATCGCTCCATTCTCCTCTAGGGTATCTAAGTGGAAGGGAGCGAATTAAATTTATCCTCCTCTTGATATCAATTATGGCACTTTTATAGCAGAACATCTTAATTCACTTGTTATTGCTTTAACGTACATTAAAAAATCACAGCTATTCACATGATGCTATAAAGAGTGCAAACTTGTGGAAAATACAGAAAAGAGAACAACCAAACCAAAGACTCCTTGGCTTTTTTTCTCTATTTTTTCTTTTCAATTACAAAAACAACACATTGACACATGAATATGCAAATACACTTTCACCGAAAAAATCCTAAAGTTACAGAATCACTGGAATCATCTGTAACCCACCACTCTAATCCCATTTCCTTTGCCATAAGTAAACATAGTTAGCAACGTGATATGCATTCTTTCAATGGATTTTTCCCATACTCATAATTTTCTTTTTCTTCATTTCAAATTAAGATCATGCTAAAGAAAATATTATTTATGACAGTTCTTATAACAATAAAACATACTTTATTCAGAACTATCACAATAGGTACAGGCACTATTTAAATGGGGTTTTGAACAAGGGAAGAGAGATTGGGCTCAAGTCAAATACAAAAACAAGGAAAAGTGGGAATTTTTAGCCAAGGAGCAGGCTGGTGAGATCTGTGGATGGAAAATTACTAAGAGGAAACATCAGGGTAAGGGAGGGTGATTCTGGCTAAACCAACCTATAAGATTCTTGATGAAGGTAGCCCAGGGTGATCAGATATCACCTGGGGGATGGTGGGAGATGAGGAATTTGATCAGATCAAGGGTGATCAGATATTAAGGGTAGGGGATTCTGGTAAACTGACTCAGCAGGAATCTTGCTCAGTTGGGCCCTTGAGGACATTATGGCCTAGTGGAAAAAGAGCTCAGTGGAGCCTGACTGGAGTTTGGTCAAGGAGAGAATCTTTGTCAATTATTTTGTTTATTTGATAGTGTTTTCATAAATTCTACAAATTTATTTCAAAGTAAATTATTCAAAACTAAAATAGTATAAAGAAATGTTTCCAATGATTGGTTCAACTTTCTCTTCTCTAAGTTGATTTTCTATTTTTTCTTTTTTTTTTTTTTGGTGAGGAAGATCAGCCCTGAGCTAACATCCATGCCAATCCTTCTCTTTTTGCTGAGGAAGATCCACCCTGAGCTAACATCTATTGCCAATCCTCCTCCTTTTTTTCCCTTTTTCTCCCTAAGGCCCCAATAGATAGTTGTATGTCATAGCTGCACATCCTTCTAGTTGCTCTATAGGGGGGTGCAGCCTCAACATGGCCAGACAAGCAGTATATCAGTGCGCGCCCAGGATCCAAACCCAGGCCGCCAGTAGTGGAGCGCGTGCACTTAACCGCTAAGCCCGGACCCTTGATTTTCTATTTTTAAGTGAGTTATATCCCCTTTTTGGGGTCACTTGGAATGGGCTGCCTCATGAGTCAACCGGGGAGTTACTGCAGGCAGTCAAGTTGAAAGACCACAAGAACATAGAGGGGTTCAAGCACTGGCTAAGGGAAGACTCTCAGTTCCTTATACCACAGACGTTCTACTGTTCGTTAATGCAAATATTTGATTTACATCCCTCATCTGCAGTCATCACAGTCTGCTTATATACACCTAATCTTGAATCTGATAGATGTAACCTCGTCTGGATTTGACCCAGAATATCTTTAACTGCTCTCTCCCTATGCTGTTCTTTCTTCCTGTAGAACTTTTATTCATTTTTCTCTAGTCTCAAAACTTTCCTTCCATAAGCTAATATATTTATGACTACTTAAAAAATTCAAAAAGCCTGGATCAAATCATTAGTATTTTTCTCTTAAGTCTTTCTAAACAGGCTTTATTTTCCTCATAGTTTTGCCTCCTTTATTTGTAATTATAACATATTGATGTTACATACATACTAGAATCTCAGATATAAATTAAATTTCCCTAAATTACCTTTGTTTTTTTTTTTTTTGCAGAGAAGCATGGGTTACAATACAATATATATTGGGTAGGGTGGTATTTCTTGGCACAGGCTATGTAATGTATAACATATTCACTATTATTTGAATCTTTACACATTTACTTAGATACACTTCTTAATTTTCTAATTAATGAGTTCCAAACATGTTTATTAGGTATTTATTAAGCATAATAGGCCAGATTTTATGAGTTGATGTGAATCATATGAATTATCACCTAACTGCAAAATTATTTCATTTTACCTTATAACAGCATCCCTCCACCTGCTCCCATGTAAATAAACCAAATAATCTTACAGCATTAAGATTAATCTTATAGCATCTTCTGTTTAATTTGCTTAAGAAATTTCTGAGCATTACTCTTATCTCTACCCTCTAATAAAACGTTATTTTATTCTTTTAAGATAACCAAGTCTATGAATTTCTTTTGCAATCTTTGTTTTCTTAAACTGGGCATTCTCCAACTTTATTATATAATTTTGTGAAAACAAAATGAAAAATAAATGAACATAACATTATAATAAAATTGTGTTTATATTATTCTTATGTGTCATAATCTTTATTCACTATTTGTTTTGCTATGAATATTTCTCTTGTCATTCTGTAGACAAAAATAATAGGAAACACTAAGTAAGATGTATTTCTAGAGATAAATCTTCTCTATTCTCAAAGTATTTGCTCCTCTCCAATATCTGCGTGTGAACAGATCACTGCATAACTCATCATCGCTGAAGAGAGAGGCATCACAAGAGACTTAATTGCTCAACATGTGAATGATGCTAATAGATGGGAGAAGAGGCCGTGTTAAATCCATTAAGTTTTCAAAAACATCAGATGCTGCCAGGAAAAATCCTCTAGAGACACATTTGACAATAGTGCTCAGTTCATAATGAGGTTCCTCTGAATCAATTTTATATAGTCTCCATATAAACTATAGAGAGATTGCATATTAACAAATAGGGTTAACACTCAGCAGAACAGCAATAATAGTGTCTCATCCTTCCAATCTTAATTTACTGAAGCTGACAGTGTTGATTCCTTGATTAGGTGTCTCACTCTTAGCAAAACCTTAACACTCTAAATGTATCTAGCTGCTGTGACTTGCAGCACATCTTCTACCCTATTAACACTTTGCATCTCTTATGATCTCATTCCTTCCACCTACTCAGAGAAGTGGGAACAGAAAGAGGTAAAGAACAAATATGTGACATGGATTTGCAGTAGTTTCCCAGTTCAAGACCTTAAATCTAGCCCCAGCTTAATTAAGAGAATTTGAAAGGAGAAAAAACTAAATTAGTTGAATCCTAACATAGTCAAAATTCAACATGATCATTTTTATACCAACTTATTTATTAGAGGACAACCAAGTTAGCTAGATCTGATTTACCCAAAGGACTTCAGTAGAATGTTTGAGATGGTCTAGTTATAGCCTTGTTGGTAAGTCAAACATTAGTCTATTTACACAAGGAAAAGCAAATTGGAATTATTTGCTCAGAAAATGCTTGAGTGTAGCCTATTGCCCAGTATTGTACTAAATACTAGGGACTATGCAATCAACAAAATAGCCCAAATCTTTGCCCCTGTGGTGCTTATTTTCTAGTGTGTCTGGTGTATATTTGTGCATGTGTGAGCGTGTTTGTGTCTGGTAAGTCAAGGGGAGAGTGAGAGAGACACTAAACAAGATAAATACACATATGTATATATGTATATTAGATGGAGGTAAGTGCTATTTAAAAAGGCAAACCAAGCACAGAACTAGAAAGTATGGAATGGAGAAGGTTTGGGAGAGGTTGAAATTTTTAAATAAACTTTGATGTAGATCTCACCAAGATAACATTTAAATGAATGCAACCGCAATGAGGAAGTGAGCCATAGAGGTAGCTGGGGAAAGATCATTCCGACTATAGCAATTGAGATTTTAGTATGGAAAGTATACTATGTGAGGGGTTCAAGTAGGATGGATGACAGGATCATTAGAAGAGAGTGGTCTAGGACATTGGTGGGTTTGGCTACCCTCCCTGTTTAACGGAACCCTGTTTTCCTTTAAGAAACAACACATCTACGTCATCATTAGACATAAGAATCATGTAGAATTGACTTTTTTCACACATATAGGGACAGTCTCTGATTATCACCATCCTTGATGTTATAGTGTTTGTTTCCATTTCCAATAATAAAGAACGCAATGGTGGTAAATATTTACATCTTGGGGAGAAAGAGAAGCTTCACTTCGTTCCACAATAACTGTTAGAAGGTGTATTTCTTCCACATGAATGTTATGTGAAATGAGTGCTTGAGGGAACTGCATGGGGTCACTATGAAGAGCCAATATGAAGCTGGCACTGTTGTAGTCAGACCCACAGGAAAGAGAGAACCTGGGTCCTCGGTGGTGTTATTTGAGTCCCCAGATCAAGCCTTGCTTGAAGAACCGTCTCTGAATATTTCAGTCATGAGAGTTATATATATTCTTTCCATTATTAAGCCAATGGGAATTTTTAATATTGCATTAAAATTTTATTCAGCAAAATCTGGCTATAGCCTCTGGAGTAGCAAATGACCTGAGCTAAAGATTAAAGATGACATCAGAGAGAGACTTACAGAATCATTACAATATGTGATTTGGTAACAAATTGAAACTATCACTCAGCACATTGGGGGATAAAAATTTAGTAGGTTGAGTTACTAATGATAAAAGAAATTAAAACTTTATGTAGTTATTGGTGATGGGGTTCAGGACATATTATCTCACAATATGTCACCTTAGTATATTGAATAGTTTAAACCAAAGAAGTTTAAACAGCAGAAGCAGGAAGGTTACTTTCACCTTCCCCCTACCCATATCCCCTGAAACAGGTCACAAAAACCCTCATGTGAGAGGTGCTCTCTCTATACCTGGAGGACAGGAGCATCCTTACCTCCAAAGACAAAGCGACACCTAGAAGAATACGAACAAACAGGCCTTGCTAAATTTCCTCCAGTTTACTACAATTACCTCATACTCCATGACCTATCATATTTCTCCACAACTGTCCATTCTTCATCAAATGTGGCATAAAAATACTCAGATTTAACTATTTCTTTGGGTCTTCATGTCCTTGTGAAGTCTCCCGTGTCACATAAAACTTACGTTAAGTGAATTTGAATGTTTTTCTCCTATTAATATGTCTTTGTCTAAACTGACATAAAATTTTCAGGCCCAGCCTGGGACTCTAATAAGGTCAAGGAAAATTTTTGCTCTCCTACACTGGCATGTTGAATAAATTTGTAATTTCTTTCCATTTGTCCAACCAATTAATTGGAAGTTTGGAGAGCAGGATTTGCTAATGTAATTATTTCCCTATGAACGGATTTGTTTTTCTTTCTTTCAGAAACAACATGGAGTACAGTGTTGTAATATGAAAAGTAGACATGAGTACAAACAAGACAAGATTCATGTTTAGATATCATGATTAAATCTCTGAATAGTTATGGTGATGTACTTACCAGAGAAAACGTTAGGAAGTGACCTTAACTGTAATCCACAATTTGATAGGCGCCTCTACAATTCCTTCCCTGTATTATTGTAAAATTGGCCTTGTTGCAAAGTATTCCTTTAAGACTAACATTCAAATTCAAATCATTTCTTGTCCGTCGTTACTTTCACTGCCTGCAATTAATGGTATACTTTATTCAATATGTGTGGTCGATAGAATAATCTATTCATCTATTCATCATTTTATTGTTTTTTTTTTAAAGATTTTATTTATTTATTTTTTTCCCCTTAAAGCCCCAGTAGATAGTTGTATGTCATAGCTGCACATCCTTCTAGTTGCTGTATGTGGGACTCCGCCTCAGCATGGCCGGAGAAGCGGTGCGTCAGTGCCCACCCAGGATCCGAACCCAGGCCACAGCAGTGGAGCGCATGCACTTAACCTCTAAGCCACGGGGCCGGCCCACCATTTTGTTGTTAACAATTCACAAATTCTTAAAATCTATTAGAAAGTGTCAAAATAATTCTTTTACCCAGTAGATTAAAAATAGTTTTACATTTGAATGCAAGAAATACCAAAATATTAAGCATTTTCTTCCAAAGAACATTTTCTACATTTGGAATTAAAACAAATTTTCACATTAACAGATTATGCTGACACAATGCATTATAGTCAGGAATTGGTTATATTGTGAATGAAAAGATGATGTTAAACTTATTTAAACAACAGAATTATAAGTGCTTTAATGACAAGTATATATACTTATTTGGAAAAATATTTTAATAGCTGCTGAGATTTTTGGGTTTTTTGAAATGATGAATGATTGCTTTTCACTCTTAAAGAGTATACTCTTAGAGGCTCTCAAAGAGATTTATAGGTCTCTGTTTTTCATGAATGATATTTGACACTAGAAGTTTTATTAAAATTTTAGCAGATATGCCTACGATTATGAACAAGTCAGTCCCTTATATTTCCCTTAGCCACTGTTTCAATTCTCCTTTCAACTAGTTCATTTTCCCATCAAGGACAGAACCAGAGGCCCGGGTCCAACCACCCTGAGCTGAGGCCCTCTCCTAGCATCCTTCTGCCAGCCCCCAACCCAAGGCAGTGGTTGTAGAAAGAAAGGGCATATTAGGATTTTCAGAGGAGATTTTAAGTGATACAAACAAATTCCCTGATCTTGGGGGAGCATATGAAAGTCTGGAGTAGTGGTGGCGGTGGTGGAGAGAATATTAAACAGAACTATAAACTTGGAAAAATTCCTCCAGGTAAGTCTGATGCTCCTGTGATCTCACCCTTCTCCTGTCCACACATCAACCACTGTATTCATGGTGCAAGATTGTTGGTCTCTTTAAATCCCATACTCTGCCAGCTAATCTATTCCTGTTTTCCCAAAAGCTATAACTAAAATATATTGCTGATATTCACTCTAGGCATCATTGTGTATAGTTGTCATACTTAGTGTGTATCCCTTCTTCTCACAGCTCATTTTCCATATAAAACATTTCTGTGTTGTCGAAAACAAATCTGAGCTTTGGGAAGGAGAGATTTTATTCAAAAGAATGATTGCAATAGAAAGAGGGACTATTGCAATAGGGGGAGGGAAATTATTTCAACAAGGAGAATGCTCCCACCATGAGATCTGCGAGTGTCTCAAAGATCAGACAGAAAAGAATTTTCTTTTATAGGAAGAGGTGAACAGGGATAGAAAGAATTAAACATGGGAGAGTGAGATGATGAGCAGGTGACTTGATCCGTCGGTCAGTGGGTACAGACAGTGCAGCTAATCCTTTAGGAGTCAAGGAATAGGATTTTGAGGGTCTGTGTCTGCTCTTGTCTTAGGTAAAAATGAGGTCATTTTCCAGTCTTATCTAAGTCATATGGAAAAGAGTGGTGCTCTGCAGTTAAGCAGTTTCCGGGAACTCAAAAGTGTTGTGTGTGTGTGGAGGTGTGTAGAGGGAGGAGGGATTCTAAATCGTCCCTCTTTTCCAGGAACACAGGGCTCAAGTGAAATTCAACATTGTCAGTGTTACCAAAAAAGAAAAAAAAAAAAGAGCCAGGCAATTGAACTGCTTTGAAGATTGAGAAAAACCATTTGAAGGGCAGAGTTGTTGACAACAATGTCTCAGAAGCATCTTTGCTAATCATTCCCAATCACATAACCACAAGAAAGCAGATCAGCTGCATAAACAGCAAAGTTTTTTCCTTGAGAGGGAGAGTGTGGTGCATGATGTGGAGGCACAAAAAGAATAGGATTAAAGCTCTTCTTGCCCCTCAGTCCCAGCACTGACGTATTTGATTTAGGAATTACACAGACTGCGTGGAATGAATCTCACTCATTGAATGGTTGCAGTTGGCGGGAAATCTGTTGAGTACCTGCCCACAGACTTCTAGTAAAACTGACATTGTTTTCCGAAGGAGAGGTACCTTCTTCCTATGAAAAGTCACAGTAGTTTGATTCATTGAAATTTGGGGCAATAATTCAAACCTACACAGACTCTACTAAACCCATTTGCAATATTTGACTAGTTATGCTATAAATCTGAAGATTAATCCACAAATTTTTCTCTTTAAAGTCCCTAAAACTATTTTCTAGATCTTTAAACAATTAAAATGAAAAAAATCTTCTACATTCATTTTTCTATTAGATTACATCCATTCCCACTCCCGGCCCACTTACTGTCAGCTTCTCTCATTTCATCCACTTTAAAACTGCAATCTCTGCAGCTTATGGCTTGGTGAGCATGTCAAAACACGGTTATGTCTTCAAAAATTAAATCTAAAAACTCACTGAGTTCTGAAGTATCCTTTGGCTAAGGCATGGCTGTAGGATATTTTTCTCCCTGAAATTTCAGAAAAGATGTTTATTTTTATCATTAACATTGTTCACCTGTCCAGTCACATTTTATTCAATTATCAAATTCTATATCTATTACATGTTAGGTGCTAAGAATATAGAAATGGAAACATATGACCCCCTGCTCTCACAGAGCTGAAATTTTAGTAAAGTCACAGACACCCAGGACTATAGCACCATGTGATAAGATCTTGATATTTGTAAGCTCAAGGCATATGGAAAAATTGTGCTTAATTCAATAGTTTTACATTTTAACATGGTATTTAAAATCTGTGACATAGTATAAATTAATCACTTTTATTTCTTTGTAAGGTTCTTAAAATGATTTACCCTTAACGGAAACTACAGATCGGAAAAACAAGAAGCGTTATCACGACGTGACTGCTGTGATTATTAGCCTAGGTAGAGAAAGTGCCATTTAGAATTTAGTGAGTCAGGGCCTGGGGATGCTTACACCACCTGTCACTCCCTCTTCACAGCTCTGATCTTGGTCAACTACTTAGAATATTATTGCACCATTTTTCAATCTCTGCCTGCAGTAGCTTAACACAATCACTGACACTTTTTTTGCAATCTAAGTTGATATAGACAAGCATTTTTGAAGGCAGCCCTAAGGCCAAGGAGAGTATTTATATCCACTGCCATTCAGAGAATTACTGAGCCAATAAAGCACTCGATAGATTTTGCACTTTTCCCATTATGTTTCTGGGCTTCCTGCAGGTATTCTACAAAGGACTATGGGTGTTCTTAATCAAGAAAAACAACACATTTCTTCCATCATTCTGTACTTGCCATGTTTTCATTTACACGGATTTCTTGTCAAGTGATATTGAAGTTTCAAAAATATTTTCTTTATCCACTGGAACATGTACAATGGCTCTAATGTATTGGTATTCATTGACCATATTCAATTAATTTTGATGGACCAGGAAATGCATTGAAGTTTTCCACATAAAAGTTTTCTTCATTAATATAAGACTACATGGACCCAGGCATGGCCAAAACAGCTAAAAAGCAAGTACCTAGTAAAGTTCTAGTGTGAATATAAAAATCCAAATTTTCTTAATGTTGAAAACTATGTGGAATCTTGAAATGTTTAAGTTACTATACTAGCTAGCATTAACTGAATTTCTTGTATTTTAATATGGAAAACTCTATCTCTGAGGCCTCCTGGCATTCCTAATCCTTGGTACTTCCAAAATCAAGATAGGTAGATCAGTCTGATAGACAAATAGATAAAAGAAACAAGGAATACTAAATATTGAATCTGCCAATATCTACATAGAGTAAAAACTACCTACAAAAATTGATTTTAAGCAATTGAAAATATATTTCAACTAAAGAATTGTTTAAGTAAAGAATTCATCATATTCTCATCTAATTTAGTATCAACAATGGAAAATAATATAGGGCTCTTGTGGGGGAATATGAGATAAAGAGGGGCTAGCTCATCAAGAGTATCATAAAGAGGAATGTTCTAAAAAACTCACATCTTCCCTGCAAAAAACATAATAATTCATAAATCTGTTGTGATATATCTAGGATCGGGCAAACAGTGTCTTGTGCAATACTTATTTCTTCCTTTACTTTCATCTCATCTTGATATGAAGATTCTAAAACATAAAATTGTTGACACTTAAGATTTAGTCTTTCTTTTCTTTGATTACTAGATGCCAACTCTCTCCTTTAATATGTCTAGATCTCCAGAATCTCTGACTGCTATTTTTACCTAGCTTACTCTTTATTTGCAAAGCTAATAGAAGACAAAGAGAAGAAGTGACCCTACTTGAATAATAATGCTATATTTTTATTGTCCCTAAGAAATGGATGATGCAAGAAAATCCCTTTCTTAATGTTATATACTTCATTTGATTAATAATTAGGTTATTTGTTTTAATTTTCAAATATGTTAATCTCCTATTCTGAAATTTTTAACAAGCACAACTTAAAATACATAAATTCACAGAACCACGTGCCTTCAGTTACAAGTCACTGCAGCT
This sequence comes from Diceros bicornis minor, assembly GCF_020826845.1. Classification (NCBI taxonomy): domain Eukaryota; kingdom Metazoa; phylum Chordata; class Mammalia; order Perissodactyla; family Rhinocerotidae; genus Diceros; species Diceros bicornis. The sequence continues at coordinate 54,367,473 of NC_080750.1, read as the reverse complement.
ATGAAAAATTCGTCATACAGGAATCACTTGACTGATGCTCTTCATGGATAGTTGGCAGGAAGATAAGAAGAGGGACATTAACAACATTTCTATACAGGTTTTAGTAAACTGATAAACACAGAGGAAATATGACAAGTGATCCCCACAATCAAATCTATCCGACTGTGGAAAATTGAAACTACTCTTTAGAAACAGAAGTGAAGCTGGAAAGCCCTTTTGAGTTTGCTGAATTCAAATATTCCTTTTCATGTTCTCAGACTTGTAAAAAGTAAAATCAAATATCATATATTAATCTAGAAATTCTGTTACAGCTTAAATTATTATAACCCTTTCATCTCAAGAAATAGGTTAATTTTTAAAAATACAAATGTATTAAATAATGCAAGGCATGCCATTAAATGTCCTTCTTACATAATGAAAAACATTCAAAGTTATCAGAATAGTTTGTTCTTTTATCATTGTTTTGCTATATTTAAAACGTTGTGTTTAATGATCCAGTGTGATTCATTGGACTTTGCAACATGAAGAACCCAGCATCACCTGTGAGTCCTAATTTCATGATGGCTCAAAATTCAAGGGCACAGAAAGTTCCAGAATCCTTTTTTGACGATAGGTATGCATTCACATTTTTTTTTTTTTTTTTTTTTTTTGTGAGGAGATCAGCCCTGTGCTAACATCCGCCAATCCTCCTCTCTTTTTGCTGAGGAAGACGGCCCTGGGCTAACATCTGTGCCCATCTTCCTCCACTTTATATGGGACGCCGCCACAGCATGGCTCGCCAAGCAGTGCGTCGGTGCGCGCCCGGGATCCGAACCAGCGAACCCCGGGCCGCCGCAGCGGAGCGCGCGCACTTAACCGCTTGCGCCACCGGGCCGGCCCCTGCATTCACATTTTATAAATCTCTTTTTGTCAAATCCTGACCAAAGAATTGCAAAAAGTCCTATAGTCAATGCCTTAAATCAATATGGAAAATTTGAATTATTTTAAAAGAATGACAAGAAATTGAAAAGAATATGTGAAAATACGAATAACGAGAAATGATGGAATAGAGATGATTTAACCCAGAAAAGCCCAAATTTATGCACTTAAATTTAGCTAACCTCTGTGGACCAGATGCCACAAACCTATGGGGCAGTATAAAAAGTGAAGTCAGCAGCCTTATATAGGCTCATGTGTTAATTCACCTCTAAATATTTACGAGGACACTATATGCATCAAAGTTTATTAAACATCTATGAATCGGATGCTATCTTTCTGGCCGAAGAACAGAATATGCTTACTCTTTTCTACCTTTCTTGAGTTCTTTCCTCAGCTTCTCAGCCTCATAGTACTTGCCAAATATCTGTTCTCCAGTTTTCCCTCCAGGCTAGCCATGTTTTCACACATTCAGAAAATGTTAATTGAGTACCCAACCGTACTTTCTGGTCAATGACAATGCAACATTGAACAAGAAAATGTTCTTGCACTCACGGAGCTTACGTTCAAGTGGCAGAGATTTAAAACATAAATAAATGAACAGGTAAACATATACTGTCAGGTATTGATAAGTGCCATGGAAAAAAATGTGGCAGGTTATAGAAGTAAAGAGAGACTGGTGAAGGCGCTAGGGCACTCTTTGTAAGGAAGGCTCACTAAGAAGCTCACTAGGGGAACCTAGTCCATTTTACTACCTGGAGGATATGTACTCCCGGCAAATGCATCAGCAAATGCCAGAGACCTGAGATGAGAACAAGACTAGTGTGGCTGAAACAGAATAGAAAGGGGCAGAGTGGTAGGGATGGGATGAGGCAGGTTGCATCAGTTCAGATCTTATTGTATCAAACTATCAAATTCAGCAATGAACTTACAATCTTATAATAGCCTTAAATATATAAAGAGATTTGCCAGTTTTCTCTGAAAACATAAGAGAAAGATCTTTCAAATTCAAACCTAAATTTAAACAATATAAAAGTAATATTTTAGCAATAAAAAGTATCAATCACAAGAATAGATTACTGAGGGTAGTTGTATAATCTTTTCAGGAGTCATATGTTTTTTGTTTTTTTGGTGAGGAAGATTCTTGCTGAGCCAACATCTGTGCCAATTTCTTCTGTTTTGTATGTGGGTTGCCACCACAGCATGGCTGACAAGTGGTGTAAGTCCGTACCCAGGATCCAAACCCGCGAACCCTGGGCTGCCGAAATGGTACACATGGAACTTAACCACTACGCCAAGGGGCCGGTCCCAGGAGATCATATTTTTAGATAATATTGATTCATTTATTAGTTCCACAAACATGTATCTGCAATATGAATATAGTGATATTGGCACTGAAAATATAGTGATAGAGGCATAGTTTCTGCTTTCAAATTAACTACGATAATAAGAACTTTGCTAGATAAGCACAAGATGCTAAAGAAAAATCAGATGCACCCTATACTTCCCTTTCACATGAGTATCATATTGCATTGATATTGTTTAGTTATTTCTAATGCCCTCCCTCTCTCTTTGTAAGCTTTGTAAGGGAAAAACATTGTCTGGTTTGTTTACTGTTGTAGTCCTCCCTCAGAACAGTGTTTTAAATATAGTCAGCCTTCAATAATTATCTGTTGCAGGAATAAACAAACTAATAAAATAAAGCCAATAAAATCAACAATCACAATGTGTGAGAAGGGTAGTGGGATACACTTTGGGCCAGGGAAATGGGGCAGCAGAGTTCTTTAGAGAGAGCTCCCAGACAAGATGATGGCTGAGTTGAATCCTTAGGCACCCAGAAGAGTTACTCAGTCAGAGAAGAGATGGAAAGCATTTCAAAGAGAGGGAACAGTTTGTATGAAGGCCGTATGGTTTAGAGAATATGGGCTATTCCAAGGCATTTAATTCATGCTCTGTTACTTGAGCAAGGGGTATCTACGAAAAAATGTTTTGTGATAAAGAAGGGCCTTATATGTCGTGCTAAGGAGTTTGTATTTCATACTGAATGTGATGAGGCTTGATTGAAGGAATAGCTTCATGACATCATTTAGCAAGATCAACCTAGTGAGAATGGAGAGGATGTTCTGTAGGAAGCAAGAAGGGTGTAAAACCCAGTTAGGAAGTGTTTACAGTACTCCAGTTAGAAATAATAAGGGCAGTGGTAATGGAGGTGATGAGGCAGAAAGAGGATGGAAGGATACGCACACTAAGACTGATAATTGCTGTTGAGAATAAGGGGAAGAGAGTTGGCTAGGAAGGTTCACAACTATTTGCTTTGGGATCTCTCTAAATTTGTCCAGGATTTATCCCCACTAAAGGGAGAAAATAGGCAAACATTCTTTTCTTGATAACTAATTGCCATTTAAGAAATTCAAAATCTCTATGTTCAAGCCCAAGCTCCGTTTTTGTGAACAAATCACTTAACTTCATTTACTTTCCTAACTATTCATAGAATTGATAAGAAAATCAATGAGACAATGGATGAGAAAGCATTTTAAAAGCTGCAAAAGGTCTATGAACATTAGTGTCATTATTTTATTATTTTCCCCACTACTCTTACATTTTTGTTTTTAATTTAAGCTTTCCCTCAATCTCCTGCCTATATTATTTTTCTTTTTCACTTTCTCTCTTTCTTATCTTTTTTCTCTTTCAACATAATGAAATATTTTATCAGTGCTATGTTGAGTAATTCCTCCTGCCTGCCAATGAATGATCTTACCATTAGAGAAACTTCAACAAAGCACGTATTGGAATATCTCATGTAGAATAGTTCATGTATCCCAAGCATAGGAAGTATACACACATTCTAATAGTCATATAGATTATGTCAGAACACAAATTTTGGTGTTAATAACAATGATGATAATAATAATAAATTGATATTTTTTGAAGTTTACTGAGTTCCAGGCACTTTGAATTACCTCAGTTTTTATTATAATCTTGTGGATAGGTGGTATTATCCCAATTTCACCTGGTCACTGAGTCCTAAAGAAGAGTATGTAGCACACCTAGTACGTGAAGATGAAATTCAAATTCATATAGGTACGCCTTCAAACATTTTGCTCTTAACATTCACTTTCTTCCACAGAAATATACATACTGAGTCAAATCGATATTTTTGTCAGGTTACTACCTTCGCATATGTAAGTCCGTTCATTCTATAAGCGTACATTTGGTGAGGTACTGTGCCTGATGCTAAAAGAAAGCCACAACAACAATACAAAGATAATGCAAATAAGTACTAAATAAATTTATGTAAATGAATGATAATTATTTATAAATAAAATACTCTACATATGAGATTGTACTTAAATTTGAGGAAGTCGCTAGAACAAAGCATAAAGCATACAAATACACAACATGTTTGGGAAGAAATTAAATAGTTCAGGGTATCAAGAAAACAGTATCCTTCACACAGGGGATTGCAACCCCCTGAAGACTTTCCAAGGGTAGTAGGGCCTAGAGGGTTTTAAGTCAGTGGAGGGCTTATTGATACACAGATGACGGGGCTCCATGCCCAGAGTTTCTGACACAGTAGGTCTGGGTTAGGGCCTAAGAATTTGAATTTCTGAAAAGTTTTGACATGATGCTACTGGTTCATGGACCACCCTTTCTGAAATACTGTCTTAACAACACCAATCTCTAGATTCTCACATTTCGTAGATATTCTCTCTTTACAAATCATGAGAAATCATTTGTGGTAGAAATCTTAAGCAAATTGTCTTTTCCTGTATCTCTTTTTGCAATTGCCTTTATTTCACTTTTAAACATGGAAAGCATATCTGCAGTCTTCCTGTGACATATTGTTCAAGGTTGTTACACCTCTGTGATGCCACGCAAAATATTAATATTACTAGAGAGAGCGTGAATGACTCCATAAGTAACTAACTTTTCCAAGTCAAGTAGTTTACTTTCTATACTTTCAACATGATTGAAGGAAAATCTAATGAAAATGTCACCTGATGAATTTTTCAAACTTAATTTTGGGATATAACTGTGAATTCAGCAGGGGCTTCAAACTTGTTTAGTAACACTGGTAGAAGTGTTACTCCATCGTATATCTTCAAAATTTGTCAGTCTTTATTTCTATAAAATAAAAAATAAGAAAAGGACTGATGCCAAATCCTGTGTCATTCCAGAAAAAAGTGACATTCATCCTTGAATACATGAAACAACATGGAAAAATATCCATCAATCTTATGATTAGATGTATTTCAAATAAAAGTTTATCTGTAATACTAATATATCAACATCTGTGTTATATTTAGGTTGCTTGATCAATTTTTAGCACTAACAATTGGAATGATATTCCAAACCAGAAAAAATTTTGTTAACACTTAAAGCCATGTGGTGACAGAAAATTTAAAAAATAACATTTTAATTTATGTATTCATTTATATTCAAATAATTACTTTAAGATTGACCAGTAAAAGATTATCAAGCATAAGATCATGTAATAGGTTATAATTCTTTGAAGTAAAAGGATTGCAATATGAGTTCAGGAAGAAAAATATATCATGTGTAAGAAAATTTGAAATAAAGATTACTGGGTGTGTCTAATAGAAAACCATGCATTGTTTAGAATAAACCCTCCCAGAATACACCTCCATGCTTAATAATGAATTAAATAAAATTTTTAACACGTTTTTCTTTTATATCTGTATGAGAGCCATTATTTTACTCTTTTTTAAAAAATTATCCTCTAATGGATGCAATATTGTTAGCTGTTAAAAAGAACTTAGTTCATATATTCTCTAAATGGATGATAGTGAGTTTCTAATTGCCATGTTATTTAGATTCCATTGGACACTTTTAAAGTGTGTTATAAAGACTTGATTTTAACATGTTAATATTTAAAATATACTGCAAATTACGGTATTTTTAACTAGTTACATTTATAATAAAAAGAATTTAGTTATTAACTTAAAATGTTCAAGGGATACTATTGTTGTACAAAATTCTTAAGAATATTCTCAAGCAAACATATATAACGTGCCCTGGCACAGATTATACAAAAAGCTATAAACTACACGAGAAGATGTAGAATGAATACTTGGTACAAAATGTGGAATACTTTAAATACCTTACTAAAACTTAGATTATTCTGCAAACAACGGTTTTTACATTAAGGAGTGAAACAATCTGACTTAAGTAAGGAAAAGATAACTGGTTGCAATATAACAGATGGGATGGAATAAGTGAGAAACCACAGGCAGCGGGAGGAGTTTAGGTGATTATTATAGTAGACAGTTGTAGTAAATACTCCCAGGTAAAAATAGTGATGGTTTCTTAGTGAAACAGTGATAGTCAGGACAAAAAAAGATGGACTCAGGGGCAGGAGAAATTACGGAGATAAAATGGCCACACAATGAGGACATGGAGGAAATGAAATAGAATAATCAGTAATGACTCTGGGTAGGCAAAACTCAAATCTCCTTTTCTATATCTGTCTGTCTGTCTATCTATCTATATGTCCATCCCATCTCCCAAATCATTTGATTGAGCTATATATCTGTGTATCTAACTGTCTTCTGGAAGTCTCTTTGGATATTTCATTAGCACTTCTAATTCGTATGTCCCAAATAGAACTGATTATCTACCCCTCACTATACTGATCACTTCCTCTCCACACTCTCATCTATTCTTTTTTTCTCTTTTCTTTGAGGAAGATTAGCCCTGAGCTAACATCTGTTGCCAATTCTCCTCTTTTTTGCTAAGGAAGATTGGCCCTGGGCTAACATCTGTGCCCATCTTCCTGTACATTATATGGAACAGAGCCACGGCATGGCTTTGATAAGCGGTGCGTAGGTCGGTGGCCAGGATCCAAACCTGCGAACCCAGGCCACCTAAGCAGATCACGTGAACTTAACTGCTATGCCACCAGGCTGGCCCCATCATCTATTCTTGAAAGGAATGTGCATTCTTCTGTTGGGTGGACCGTTCTCCAAATGTCAATTAGATTCCTTTGCTTGATAGTGTTGGCCAGCTCTCCTATATTCATACTTATTTTCTGCTGAGTAGTTCCATGAAATACTGAGAAGGGGATGTTGAAGTCACAAACTACAACTGTGGATTAGTTCTGTCAATTTTTGCTTCACGTATTTTGAAGCCCTATTGTTTTATGTATACATACTTATATGTTATGTCTTCTTAGTTAATTGACCATTTTATCAACATGTAATGTCCCACTTTGTCATTGGCAATTTTCTTTGTTCTAAAGTCTACTTTGTCGAATATTGACACAGCCACTCCAGCTTTCTTTTGATTAGAGTTTACATGGTCTATAAGTTTCTATCCTTTTATTCGTAACTTACCTATTATATTTGAAATACATTTCTTGTGGACTGCATATAATTAGGTCACAATTTTTTATCTTTTCTTCAAATTTCTGACTTTAATTGGTGTGTTCAGACCACACACATTTAATGTAACTATTGATATTATGTGATTTGATATTCTATTTTATTATTTGTTTTTTGTTTCCCTCGGTTTTTCATTCTTCTGTTTTTCCTTTCCTGTTTTCCTGTAGGTTACTTAACTATTGCGGGGGGGGAGTTGTATTCCATTTTATCTATAGTGTTTTTGAATATATCTTTGTATTTTTTAATGGTTTCTCTAGGGATTGCAAAGTACATAAGTAACATAACATAGTTCACCAGTATCAACATTTTATCACTTCAAATGGAATATAGAAAACTTACTAACAGTTAGGTCCCTTGACCCTTCCTATTTATGATATTACCTTAAACATTACCTCTACATACATTGAAATGTCAGACAATGTTATAATTTTTGCTTTCCACCAAAGATAGGTTTAAAAACTCAGAAGAGTCTGTTTTATTTTTATTTATTTATTTTTTTTGTGAGGAAGATCAGCCCTGTGCTAACATGTGCCAATCCTCCTCTTTTTTTGCTGAGGAATACTGGCCCTGGGCTAACATCCATGCCCATCTTCCTCCACTTTATATGGGACGCCACCACAGCACGGCTTGCCAAGTGGTGCGTCGGTGCGCAGCCGGGATCCAAACCGGCGAACCCCCGGGCCGCCGCAGTGGAGCGCGTGCACTTAACCGCTGGCGCCACTGGGCCGGCCCCGGATATGTTTTATTTATCCATGTGTTGTTCCTTTCTTTTGCTCTTTATTCCTGATGTTCCAGGCTTCCTTCTCTTATTTCCTTGATGTCTGTAGAACTTCCTGTAGCAATTCTTTTAGAGCAAGTCTGCAGGTGACAAATTCTCTTGGAGTTCCTTTAACCGAGAATGTTTTATTTCACATTCATTCCTAAAGGATAAATGCTTGATTGAGAGTTTTTTTCAAAATGCTTTTCCTCATTCTTCTGGCCTATTTTGATGAGAAATCTGTTGTGACTTGATTAGTTATCCTTCTATAGGTAATGTGTCTGTTCTCTTTGGTTCCTTTCAGAACTTTTTCTTTGCCTTTAGTTTTCAGAAATTCGATTTTGATATGTCTTGACATGGATTTCTCCAGGTATGTCCTGTTTAGAGTTTGCTCAGTCCTTAAATCTTTAGGCTTAGACATTTTTATGAGATTTGAGTTTTAAGACATTATTTATTTTTTAGCACCACATTCTCTTTTCCTTCTGGGACATTGGTGACAAGAATACTAGATCAAAGGTATCGTCCCTCAGGTGCCTGAGGTCTGTTCATGTTTTTCAATCTATTCTCTCTTTGTCATTAAGATTGAATAATTTCTATTGCTCTATTTTGAAGTTTACTGTTTCTTTTCTCCGTCATATTTATTCTACTAATGAGCTCATCCAGTTGGTTATTTTGGTTATTGCTTGATAAAGTTCTCAAATTTTTATGTGGTTCTTTATTACTCCTTCTTCTATTTCTTGCTTGGACTTTCCACTTGTTTTAAGGGTGTTCATAACTGTTTTTTGAAGCATTTTTATGATAGCTGCTTTAAAATATTGTCAGATAATTCCAACATTTTGTCATTTTAGTGTTGATATATATTGGTTTTCTTTTCTCATTTAAGTTGAGATTTTTCTGGATCTTGTTCAGATGAGTAATTTTAGATTGTATCCTGGACATTTTGGGTATTATCTTATGAGATTCTTGTTCCTATTTAAATCTTGTACTTTAACAGGCAGTCAACCTGTTAGAGTCAGAATGTACATCGTGGCTCACTTTCGTTGGTTGTGGTTTAAATGTTAGTGTAGTTTTCTAGGTCTTTGCATGTTATTCTGGTCTGCCTTACTTGTGTGCTACCCGGAGGCCAATCTGAAACTTGAGTGTTATTTCACAAAGTTGTTCAGTTTGTAAACTTTTGCTCTGTTGTGTCTGATTGGTTTCACACATGGACCACACAGAAGTTCTACCAGGACTTCATACATGGATTTAAAGAATGCTTCTCATCAGCTTCTTCTTCTCTGTAATCCTCCCTTAATTCTCGAGCTGGGAAGGATAAGGTGTATCTTTGTTGCCTTTCACTTAGTGCAGGGCTGCGAAAGCCAACAGGGCTCCACCCATGGCCTGTACACAATTAGTAGGGAGGAGGAGGGGAATCAACTCATCAGTTCTGGGTAGTGATGGTGGGCAGGGCTCTACTTATAGTCTCTATGGCTATAACACTCAGTGGGGAGACAGAGAGGCACAGCTTTTTGTATACCATTAATCCAGAATAAAGCAGATATAGTCAAAAGGGTTCTGTCATGAAGGGCTGCTCTTTTCCAGGTCTTTTTCTTCCCTTTTCAGAGACTTCTTATAGATGTTTTATGTATTTTGTCCAGGGTTCTAATTGTAATAAGTGGAAAAAATAGGGTGGAATGTGCTTGTTCCCTCTTGTCCAGAACTGGAAATCTGATCTACTCTTCTTGCGCTCCCAAAGAGAATAAAGAACACCATCATTCATTAAGTTGACCAAGCCAGGAACTGAGTGTGAGATTAGGTCCTATAAACCACTAGAAACTGGGTTCTTTTCATGACTAATGCCATTGACCTAGCCCAAGCATTGTTCATTGTTCATTTTTTCTTATATTGATTAGTGAAAAATCTTCATGGATGTTCTCTTTGCTTCTAAAACTTTCTTGCTTCAGTCTGTTCTCTATTCTCTACTCAGAATGACCATTTTAAACTGAAAATTTGATCATGTGGCTTTACTAAACCCCTGCAACAGTTTCCCATTTCATTTAGGAAAACCTCCATAACTCTTTACAAAGTCATTTATCATCCGGACTCTCTTACCTTTTCATTCCTACTTTTTCACACTCTTGCTCCAATTACAAGGAGCTGCTTTCACTTCCTAACTTGACATGCTTTTGCCTCTCCCTGACAATCGACCATTCTGTTCACCTGGGTAGATATAGCTCATCCTCATTAACACTTTCAGAAAAATCTATCCCTAAGTTCCTCTGTGACTGTTTCTTAAAGAATTCAAAAAGTAGCACTTAATACTCAATATTAATCACTCAATATTAATCGAAGTTCTGTCTTCTCCAATAGACTATAAACTTAATGAGAAAATTGCAGTTTCAACCTGTCCATCAGTCTATCCCCAGAACCTGACACATTGTAACTTTTCAAAAAATATTTGTTTGAAGGAATGAAGGTTTGAATCAAAGGGTTTGAGCCTGGGTGACTGAGCAGATAATGGTGGCATCATCTAAGTTAAGGAACCCAGTAGGAGATTTGGTTTCCTAACAGATGAATTAAAGTAAACCCTTCTTTGAACCTCATGACTTTGTTGTGGCAATAGCACTTGCATTCTCATATACATTTATGTAAGTGTGAGAGTGGCTGTGCCTTTACAGTGGTTTCCTACATAACAAATTGTAGATAGTAATATGTGTAACTAGGCATAAGATAAGGAGACTTGACAGTATTTTAAGGTCATGAGAAAGGATGTTTCTGGTGAGAGGAAGTCTGAACATGTTTAGTTAAAAAAATACACGCTGTCATAAAAGAGTAGAGTATAGACTTGTAGCTGAAAATCCAGGAGAGCAGAGGAAGTTTGCAGAGGTCAATAACACATGAGAAAAGTATAGCCTCCATAAATGAGTGGGATTACTGAGGGAAGGGTATTGTTTGCCCTTGGGCCTGAGGTTTCTAAAATTCAGTGTTGCTTTGGGGTCATCTTCCCAAAGCCTAAGGTTGACAAAACTTTATTAGCTCTCAAAGCGTAACAAACAGACACTTGGTATAAAAGAGATCTGAGAAATTATTTTTAAGGAACATGTGTAGACAATGAAATATAGTTGTTGGTTCCAATATTGCCTCTTCTTTGAAGCTGATAATATTAAGCAATTTATATGGAAAGTGCAGTAATGGTAAAAAAGGACAAATAAGCCTTCCGTTTCCAGTCTCGGTCTGGCATATACAGAGTTTAGAAGTCACCACTCTATCCCGACAACAAGTAAAAAGCTAAACAAACTAAAACTTAAACTCTCTGGAGCCTCAGTTTTCATACTCATGAAGTAGCATAAAATAACAATGCCTGAGCACCAATTTTATAATAGATGTAAAGTATTTATCACACTTCTAGGTCAAAGAAAGAAATCATGAGGAAAAAAAATCTTAAGTTCATTTAATGGGCAATGACAGAAGGAGGTAAAATTCCTCTCATAAAAAGTATTCACACAGAGGCACCACACATTTTAGACTTGTTTATTTCATCGAATATTAAATCATTGGAAAAGTGTTAAGTCCTGTTCAGAAGGCTGCTGCTCCCCTAACAAGTTTTGCACCATGCAATGGAAATTTTGGGTGACTGATTATTCCAAAGTGTCCAAAATCTTAGTTAATTTCTTTTTTCTCCTTTATTTTTTTCTCATTCATTCATTCATTTTCTTATTTACAAAGAAATAATTTACCCAAACATGAAAGTAAGCAAAATGACAACTGATTGATTTAATATTTTGAAGTGCATTTTTTAATAAGCCCACCTCACGGTCATCTAATTCTCTCAACAGATACATGTTTGTTTGACTGATGTTTTCTATTAACTTACTGAAAGATGTTGTTATAATTTGTTTGTGGCCTATAGAAATGATAATGCCAAAGCTGGTGGTTTTGTTGCTCTATAGAAAATTCACTTACATTTTAGATAACCTGACATCCTTACCTTTGCATTCTTTCCTTAATGAGTTATTCAAATACTTACAAACAAAATTAATTGTCTTTCTGCTGGTGCCTAATTAGTAAATAGAGAAAAATTTTGACCTGAGCCAAAAAAAAAGAGAAACCAAACCAAAACAAAGTCTTTGAATATTTTTCATGTACCAATGTTGCTTCCTGCCTTCCCTCCCTCCCTAACTCACCTTTCCTCCTTCCTTCCTTTCTACCTTTCTTCTTTCCTCTTTTCCCCATTGCCTCTCTCTCATCTTTTTCTTTCCTGTCAATACTTCCTTACTTTTTTCTTTTCCTTTAACTTTTTCTAACTTTACCCATTTTGACTAAGCTTTAAACTAGAGTACTACCAATTGTATATGTACTAACAACATTTGTTACGTCATTATAGCCTTGCTACCATGCAGCATGAAGTGCTGTACTTTAGGTAATTATCTTATCTCTGGGAATAAGTAACAGACAAATATGATAAACTATTCTACTGCATAAATTATGAATATTGATTATATTTACTTATCTTGAGAAAGTAAATTAATGACACTATCAGGTAACCTGGGAAACAGACTCTGAGATTCTTTGCATGCAGAAGGGAACAACACTTGTAGAAAGTGAGGGAAAAGAATTACGGAGAGTAAGACTCTGAACTGTAACGTCCTATTCTAGACATTACATATAAATGAAATTGTGCATAAAAAAAAAAACACCGATGCTAGAGAAACTGGAAAATAGATAATGAATCTCAGTAGGCAGTGAAATTATTTGTTAGGATCATGGGTCCTTGTGTAACTGGCTGTGAAGGTAAATATATTGCAGAACAGGATGCGATATTAGTAGAACACTAATTTAATACAATCCTCAATACAAAATCTGAAGGTTTCTTGTAAATTTTATTTTTTGTGTTAGTATTCTCAGCAATAGCTTTGCCTTGGAGTTGAATTGTATTAGAAGGACAAAACTGAAAAAAAAAGCATATAAAATATTAGAAATGTGTGACAAATATAAAATTTAGTTTCCACAGTCCAATAGCTAAAACAATAAGAAAAAACATTCTGAAACAGAAAAAGTAGCAAAGTATAAACTAAAACAAATATTGCTTTGTTATTAATGGCACCTGTAAGAGACACTCACAAATGTGGAGCTCTTATAAACCTAGTTTGGATTTTATGTTCTACCCAGGGTCAGCAAACTATAGCCCAAAGGCCAAACAATCACCCTCTTATTTTTTTTTAAATAAAATTTTATTGAAACACAGCCATATCTATGTTTCCTTATTATCTATGGCTACTATTAGCATGATCCACAAAGCCTAAAATATTTAGTCTCTGGTGTTCAGATTAAAATCTTGGGAATTTCCACCACTCTGGCTAGCTACATGATTCAGAAGACAAAAGCACATTTAGGCATTATATTAGTAAGGATCCGAAAGGAAACATGGATCATTCAAATTAAAATTATTCCAAGAGATTTTGTCAATAAAACAAGTATTTGTAACAGTGTACATGGGTACAAAGGAACTAAACTGTAAGAAATGTATATTAAATAACCTTGGTCTAGTAATAGCAGAGGAGTTGTTACCACTGCCAGACCCAGATGTAATGAAGGAAAGAAGCAGTTACTAGAACACAAAAGAGAGAAACATGTAGAGAAGATTGCATTGAGAGGAGCAGTAACCTTTGGTCCAGGGACACAATAATCCTGAGGCACTTCTCAGGGAGAAAGCCAGAGCAATAACTCCCTGACCTCACTTTCTTCCTTCATTCAATCTCTTACTGTGGTATCCCATTGGAAATTGAAACGGAAGCCACAGGGTACAGCAACCAGGTGTTTAGTGGTAAACCAGATCAACCTCTTAGGGCATAGGGCAGAGTGCAGTGGATCAAGGAAAAGAAATAAAATGACAGAAAAGACGGCTAGAATAACATGAGTGACTTTTTTCAATGAGAAGGACCACCTGACCAACCATCAAAAAAAAAAATAAACCAATCCATGACCTTCAATCAGAGTAGCAGAGTGTGTGTACGTGTGTGTAAGAACAAGAAAGGAGGCAATGATAGCTGAAGAGTTGATCCTAACGTCTGTGTGAGTGCACAGGTGGTTGCACACACACATACATACACACAGGGAAATAGTATAACAGTATAAATAAAATTTAACTATTTCCCCAAATATACAAATTCCTAACATCATTAGTTCCAAGTTCTCTAGTTGGTTTACAAGTTTATTGAATACTTTCAGAAAACATCAAAGATATCAATCCCTCAGTATCTTCTTGCCAAACCAGTATCTATATTTACGTAGAAATTTTCAATAGCAACTGTGACCAAATTCAAACAATGATATTAAGTTTTGGGAGTATATTCTGTCCAAAAGCAGAATATGTCTATTTTCTATTTCTATGAGAGTCATGATTTTACTATTAAAAAAATTATCCTTTACTGATAGCGTGACTAAAGCCAAGGGTCATGATTCAAACCGGAGAAGGCACATTAGTTTCTCAAGAAGCTTTAAAAGATGCTGCTGATTCCCTAGGGGGTGGAAGAAGGATTGCTCAGCAGCAGTTCAAGTAAACATCAATTTAAGCACTATAGGCTTTATGTGTCAAGTTGATAAAGGGAACAACTTAAAAAGACAAACACATACAATGCTTCTTAACTTGATCTGTGATTTTTATGATCAACTGCGGTATTTAAAAAGCCTGCTGTGTAGTACTTCAAAACTACCTCGGAGAATGACAGGATATGATTTCCATTCTTTTTTACGGTAGAGAAAAAAGTAATTTTATTGTTGTTTGAATATTTTTATACACATCCTTCACACTTGGGCTCCCGTATCATGAACATTGTGGGTTTCCTACTGTTCCGTACCGTTATCAGGTTAAGGAGAAAAGGTTTACATCTCATGCAAGATTAATTAGGTTTTTGCCAATTTTAAAAGTATCATCCATATCCTGTAGGCTCAGAGAGAATTTGGCAGCATCGTCAATCACTTTCCAGTTTGCCTGTATACTAGTATATAGAAATAATCTGAAGCAAAGCATGCTTTGTGTATAGCTACAGAGAGATATGTTTTCCTTTGAAATTTTTCCGTTTCATGTAAAAATGAACCCACAACCACCTTTGTTAATAGCCTAAAGTTTTGACCTATATGAAGTGCCAATACTAAAGTCAATATATATTTTTTAATCAGCATTCTTTGGCACGGGAATTATGCTTAATGCCATAAACTATGGTTTGAGATGAGCAATTAGAAATAAAATCTCAGATGCATTCAAAGATTGCTTAGTAAGTGGCACTGTGGTTTAAACAAACAATCAAAACAATATAATGGTTAGGATTTAGACTAGTAACCCTTTTGACATATGAGAAAATGTTAAGGGTAATGATGTCCGTTAAATACGAATGCTAAGTTCTGTTTAAAAATTACATAGAGGAATAGAAATAGACTTTTCTCTTGGCTTGGCTCCAAAGGGATAGGATAAAAACCTTAGTCCATCCTCATTCCCTACAGACCCTGAAGCTTTGAATTTACTGTTATTAGTTGATGAAAATAAACATAATCACAACCATCTCTCATTCAAACAAGTGGTGACTTATTACTACTGGCCAAAAGAACAAAATCACCATCAAAATATTTTTCTCTGCAGCAGAAAGGCATACCAGTTAGCGATTCTTTAGCATAGGGTCATTGACCTGTTGCAACTCTTTGCTACTTCTATGTGGATCTCAGTGAGTCCCAATCAGCCCTGGAATGTAGCCAAGAAAGCAAGAGAGTTTAGAGGCTGATAAACAGATGATAAATAACAGATCTGTTGACCTTGATGCTAATTACTGAACAATTTCTTTATTTGGGTGAGATTAATAGTTTCTCTGAAACTAGAAGACTGTCTTTCAAAATTGTTCCTAGCCATGGGGTAGTCTAAACTTGTAATGCACATGCTTACCAGTAAACAAGGAGATGGTTACCACATCAGCTGCCAGTTGGGTTTCAGGCAGCAGAGTGTCAAGAATTGGCTGCTTCTATTTGTGATATAAATAAAAATTGAGCAAGGAGTTAATTTGGCCAAAAATAGAATTATTTAGAACAATATACCACTGATCCTTACTGTGTGTTGACATGTTTCCCCATTATCTCCTTGTACAGATGATCAAGGGTAATTTCTTAGTTTCTACTTCCAAGATAAAGGGGTCTGGCTTCCTAGGCATTTTAAATGTCCGATTCTGTGATTTGGGGTATATGACTGAACGCAAGGCTAAGCATAAAATGCAGACATTTTAGACACTATTCCTCACTTATCAGACACATCTCTCTCTCTCTCACACACACACACAAATGTATAGAAAAAACACTGCATAGGTTCTGAACCTTCAAAAATACCTAATTTTAGGTTTAAAGTCTCTTAGGGCAATGAAAACTTGCATTAGTCTTTTGTGTGTTGGTCAAACTTTCAATACAGGACTCTCAGACACTCATCACACTAACATATAGTATTACCTTCAATAAAAGTTATTGAAAACTTATGCGTTCTAATTATGTCAGGTATACTTCATGTTGTCTTTTCCTTTTCAGGACCATTGTGTTCTTAAGATTGTTTGAAAGATTTATCTTGCTTCAAGTGGCTAATATCTTTGCTTTTCATTCTTAGTGTGTTTCTACTTTGCCATTTATAAGAATGGGAGTCCCCTTTATGAGCTGGGCCCCTTGTCCATTGTAACATACCAGAAATTTTGGGGAACATCACTGCTTCCCATCAGCAATGAAATGTCCCAGCATCATCTTGGTTTTCCCACTTGAAGGTCCATTTCTGCTTACCCATCAAGGAAACCTTGACTCCTTGTAGTGATCAATAGTGTGATGAGAAGGGAGTCAGGGAATGGGAAAAACAGATGTGAATCCTACCTGCTGGGGCAGCCAGGTGATACCAGGGAGGCAGTGACCAAATAAAAGTTTGAACTCTAATTTTACTAGCTATAAGCTTTTCTGATTTTACTATATGACATCCTTGAGCCAGTTTAACCATATCATGCTTAATAATGAATTGACTTCCAATATTGCTCAACACTTTACATACAAATCACACATAGTCAAATTCTAATCTGTTATTGTTCCTTTGTGAGGGAAAAAAAAAAAAAACTACTGATTTTGGGCTCTGCATTTACTTTGAACAGTCCTATTTTATTCAATTTATTAATAACATTTCTATATATGGCGTGTACAGAACGACTTATTACTGTCACAATTTTACATAAGATTCGATTATACTTACCACAAGTTTTCATTTTGAAACACATGGAATAAGTGTAAACTAACTACAAAACAAAAACTTTTATATATTTAAATTAGCATACAGATTTATCTAATACATACTAATTGAAAACAGAATGCAAATCATAGAATTCATATCATTGGATATTCAGAGCAGTCCATGTGTGTTTTAAGTTGTAAAGGAAACAATCAAATAAAAAGCACAGATTTGTCTGTGACATTCCATTTCCTCTGACCCATTCATTTCTTCTGATCCTTCCTCTGGGATCATTTACTCCAAGTGTCTATCAAGGGAGAGTAAGGAGTTTGAGCAGCTCTTCATAGTGACACCACTTTTTATTTAGCGACAAACTGCTACTCTGCCCTGCCCAAGTTGTGAGATAATACATCTTCCATCACAGACACTGTGATTGAAAACTTTTTAATGGTCAGATATTTAACCTCTTCCAGTGACTTTCTTCTAAAAGATATTCCCCATCAGAAACATATAGCAATACTTTACTTTAGAAGCCTAATAGTTGCAATCAAAATTTCCCCAAGGCAGGGTGTCAACTCCTCTAATTTATATACAGATTGTCTACTGACACCTTCTAATCCTCCTTGAGCAGATGGGCCAAACTGCAGGGCCTTCTGATTAATGGGGGGTTGCTTATCAGGTCAAACTCCAACCAAGAAATAAAATCAGCTTAAAAACAATTCTCAATGGACCATAGTAAGAAGGCAGGTTTCGTGGTTGATGGGAAGGACTGATGCTACCCCAGAACATCTGATGAGAGAACGCATTGTGCTCATATCAGGCTGGTTTCTGACTAAGCACTGGAGCAAGAAGTTTATTCCTGCTTTTAGTGAAAATGTGTTTAATAATCTCCATCTGTTGGGTTGAAAGTAACTAAAAAATGCTTATTAGGGAGAGATTAATCTTTGGACCCTTAGGTGACTCACCAAAGCTTGGAAATTCACTTCTTGGTGTGCTTCATTCTTTGTTTATAATAATTACATCCTTGATGTGATACATTATCTATATCCTTGTCAATAGCTCTAAATAGTGATGTCCCTGTGAACAAGAATGTGACAAACTATAGGGTGTTTCATATATCTCTAACCAATCAGTCTCATCTCTACCATATAACCATGTCATATGTTGTCCTCTGTCCTCAAACCCTTCTTCCATGATCCTCGCCCTCAGCTGATAAACTTGCTTGCTTATTTACTGAAAAAATTAAAGTAAACTGAGGGAATCTTTCACAACTTCCTGTGGTCACATCTACTCACCAGCCTACCACTGCGTCCACATACTATGCCCTCCATCCTATTGTTTTAGGTCTGACTAAAGTAACACATATGTGTTACTATCTAAGGCCAGACTTTCCATTGTGCCTCAGCTTTCACTCCTTTTGCTTACTGAGGGATATGGCTTCAACGAGACTCATATATTTTATGCATCATTAATTTTTACCTTTTCACTAGATTATTCAAATCAGCATTCAGTCATGACTTAATTTCTCTCACACTAAACAGAAACAAATATACAAAAAACTTCTCTAGACCCCACATATGCTTCAAGTTACCATACCATTCTTCTGATTCCTGTCTCCAAAGTAACTCTTCAATCATTTTTAAAATCTCTAAACTCCACTCAAGATTTTGCCATTGTTATTCTAATGAAACTGTTTTCCCCAGAGTTCCAAATTACTTCTATATTTCTAAATCAAGGGCCATTTACCTGGTCTCAGCACACTTGACCTTTTAGCGTCATTTCGTTTACTTTATCAGTCCTTTGAAACCCTTTCTTCAATTGACTTCTAGGATACCACTCATTTTAAAAACAAGGATAGAGTGGCAAGTATGAGGCTGTGAGCATATTATGGAGCAGATTTTGAAGGATCTCATATGTTGCATTAAGAAGCTTGAATTTGTCTACAAACCACTCAGAGGCAAAGCAGAATTTTATGCAGAAGAGTGACACAACAGGATCTGTTTTGAAAGGACAACTTTGAAAAGAGTGTTATTAAAAACAAAACATGAGGGATTGTAGTATTGCTCCCCAAAATTCACTCCCTCCCCTATAAGAGAATTATACATCCATGATCTTTGCCATAAGAAGCAAGGTATTCTTCTCTAGGCAGATGATACTTCTGTATCCACTGTTAGGCTTGGCTATGGGACACACTTGGGCCAATGAAACATAATTGGACTTGAATTATGTCATGTTCAAGCTGGGGCTTTAAATGTAATTGTGCGGTTTGGCTTGTCCTATTGTTATCTTGCCTTCTGAGATGAGAATAGCATGTCCTCAGGAATAGTTGATTTTTTAGCCTGGGTCCTAGAAAGGAAAAACACAGGGGGTAGAGGCCCACAGAGCCCAGCAGTCACAGCCAAGGCAGATACCTATAAGCTAGAAGTGATATTTATTATTTTTAATCATTGTGCTCTGGAGTTGGAGGCCATGTAAGTGTTTTCCAGTATAAATTCAAAAGAACTTGGTATCGATTATTTGAAATATAAACAAAATAGGAGAGTAAAAAATAAAGATTTTAGGAGAAAAGGAGTTTTATTTCAGAAACGTGTGAGCATAGTTAGAGATACACTGCTCCAGAAATTATATTGAAAGCAGAAAAGCAATGGATATAAAATTAACCTTACATGAAGCCAGTAAACAATTGACTACGGAAATGAGCACTGTCTTCCTCAACACAGTGAAAAACTGTAGCGAGAGGAAAATAAGATCCTTGGAAACATATATTCAAGTCAACACACTGGTAATTGTAATAATAGAAAAAACATTATTTCAAGAATTGTTCCTAAAATAACTTGCAGATTCAGGATAATGAATGACAATGCTTTACTGCTAACATTATTCAAGAAATTGAAGCAACATTTTTGCTCAAAATTTCGTTAGAATAATGTGCAATTTAGGGCTGAAAATTTTGAACTTGTGCTCATGAATTTTAAATTGTTCTTCTAGAAATATAATAGCCAAGTATCCAACAGAGTTATTTGGAGAATCTGTTTAACTATTTTATACATGACATGAAGGACTGACTCAATGTTAGAAGACAGAATGTAGCTCATTGAAGAGCAATTAAATTATTTCCTTTTTGCCTATTTTAAAAAGATAAAAATGCATGAGGCATATGAGCTAATCTTGTTTAAACTTCACAATAATCCTACTTTACCTGCCCTGTTTCACTTAATCCTCATAATAACCAAAAGTAGATATTAGTTTTATTTTCCCCATTACACAGGTAAGTGTGGGTCATTTTTCTAGGCTCATGCAATAAGCTACAGTCAAACCTAGGGCTGTTTGCTCACTACACATATCTGCTGCCTCTATCAGAACAATGTAGAAATTTAACCACGGAAATATTGTAATTTGAAATTCATGGATTTTAAATACTACACATTAAAACAAAAGTAGCAAATATTAAAATTATAACGGATACAAAATTTATCTCAAGATAAATTGAAGATCCATTATTTGAATAAAGCACAAAGTAGAAGTTAGTTATTGTAGTGATATTTACTGAATTTCTTAGAGAATAATTTCACCTGACACCCCACCTCCCACTCTCCACACACAGACACAAACAAATCCTCATCTCATGGCCAATTATTTTCCCATGATTATGTGGTTACCAGGACATCTCTCTGTTATCGCAATATGATTCTGCCTACTTGCCATAAATACTTGTTGGTTCCAGGATGTGCTGGGCCTATGCTACAACAGTCAGAATATATCCCTTGGATTTGTATTTTTGAAACTAGACCTGAGAAAATTATTCCATCTCACTTTAGAACTGAAGTTATAAGTTAGAAAACTTGGGAAATATTGGTGGCCACATGTTATTCAATATTTTTTTAAAAAGCTAAAGAAAATAAGACTGACAGGCAGTGAAAAATAGAGAAAAGAGAAGACCTGGTGGGGTTCATGTCTCTGGTTCTACTTGCTTAGATTCCCTGAGAAAATGAATTCCATTTTTTGTTTAAGCTAGTTTGAGTTCAGATTCTATCAACTTTTAATCAATGTGGACCTAAGACAATATTTTAAAAAACTCTTAGGGGCCAGTCCCATGGCTTAGTGGTTAAGTGCACGCACTCCACTACTGGCGGCCCAGGTTCACATCCCGGGTGCGCACTGTCACACTGCTTCTCCAGCCATGCTGAGGCGGTGTCCCACATACAGCAACTAGCAGGATGTGCAACTATGACATACAAGTATCTACTGGGGCTTTGGGGAAGAAAAAAAAAGGAGGAGGATTGGCAATAGATGTTAGCTCAGGGCCGGTCTTCCTCAGCAAAAAGAGGAGGATTATCATGGATGTTAGCTCAGGGCTGATCTTCCTCACAAAAAAATAAATAAATAAATAAAAAGCTCTTATCTTAATTTAACAAAGTTATTTCTATAACATTTATTACACACATTGCAGGGTGGGTTCTAAGAAATGAGAGGACAGAGAAATAAAGCATTATGCCTTGCACAATGGAGATGAGAGAAAGACATTGATAAGGAGAAGCAAATGATTTTTCCATAAATGTACAGAGATTGCTACAAAGAATAATGAACTTTGCATACTTCACCTGCCAGTGGTTAAATTTAACAAAATTTCTATGGTCTTTCAGGGTGAATATGCGAGCATAACCAAGGATGAATTAGCTTTTCTAAAAGGTCAATTAATGTGAAAATATCATAACAAAGTCAAAATAAAATTTTCTGTCACTTACACATAGGAAACAATGAAATGCCAGACAAGGACTATTCAGAAGTGCTCAGTCAATAATGAGGAGCAAGAAAATAAAAATGCTACCATAGTCTTTATGTTTAGCCGTGAGGTGATTGAAGATTATCAAAGTTTTGTCTCCCTTCCACAAAATACACTGAAATTTGGACATTAAACATAATAAGATATGTATTTATCTATATGCGTGTGTGCATGTATGTATGTGGTTTATATATCTACACTTGACTATAACCACTCTTTTCACAACTACAATTTTTTTGTATTTTTTTCTATTTTTCAATGAAGCTTAAAAAACAGGTAAGAAATTTTCCCGTGCACATGCTTTTTCTTTTTGGTTCCCAGATCCATAGCTATTCCTGACCCAGCACAGGTATCAATAAACAGTTGCAAAACAACTGATAGATTCTTTTAATAAAAATGATATTAAATAATATTAAAGTGTGATTTCTCAAGAAGCAAAGAAAGACAGAAGTGTGAACCACCACAGCATTTCATAGAACATTTATAAGAACGTAGTTTCTGAAAGGCCCAGTGTCTGAGCAGGATATGTGGTTTTATCCAACAAGTCAGAATTTTGAGTTTCATTCCTACCTAAGTACTCACATATTCTGACCAACCTACAATCACAGTAAGAAGGAAAAGGCCAAACTGAAATACAGAGGTATACAATAAACAAAAATGAATACGTCACTATATGGGACAATTGGGCCAGAGTGTGATTGTACAGAAGGTGGTGACTTCTGATGATTTGTGAGCAGTCTGCTAGGACACATGACATACCTTCAACAAATATTTAACACATTTTCCTTTGTTTCTATTTCTTTCTTCTCAATTATGTTTATTTTTTGAGATTAGTTCAACGAGGAAAAGAGAAATAAAATTTCCCAACAAGGAAGTATTTACTGAGCCTCGATCTGTGGGCAGCATTATGTTAGAACAAGAGAGAAAACACATATTTGGGGGAAGATGGTTGGTAGTGTCATGAAAGGGTTGTGTAATATAAAGGAATTTGTCATAGAAATAAAGTTTTGGTTTTGGTCAAATATGTAGTATATATTATATATGTATTATTTATATATATATAAATAGTATCCTTGTTAAGAAGTTTGATAGAATAAGGAATACAAACTGTTGAAAATTCAGCAAGTAAATAGCCTTTTCAAAAAGCATTGAATAAACTGTTCTCACAAAATCTTTCAATTTATCTCTGATTCAGACTTGATCTCTCATTTAGAAACATACACTCATTGAATGACAAGACATGCTAATTATTTAACACTGCTAATTATTCAACAAAATAAATTTATATTTAATAAGTATGCATTTACAGTTACTTTTAAAAATCTATTTGGTAATCAGATACTAGTATGAGAAAATGTATTTAAAATTTTGATTAAACTGTAAAGCAAGGCATTCTTGTCTTTTTAAATCATTTTTTCATATTATAATTCTTACTAGCATAACAATGTGAGTAGGTTTTCTTTAAAACATATTAATGAACTATTAGCATCTATGGTTTTCCAAAAAAGTCTGAAGCTCTCTGATATTTGCCTACCAAGTACTCCGTAGACCTCCTGATAGTACTAAAGAGAGAAAAAAAGAGTACATCAATTACTGATGAGACTTATTGGATCTGATCCAGAGCCCACAATAGAAATAAACCCAGAAATTATGATGAAGGGAAAGGAGAAATGTGGAGTCACAAATTAAAATTTACTTTCAAAGGGTGTTACTAAAACACCACTACAACGAAAAATTATTGAGCACCATATACAATAAATATAATGCTAAGGATGATTACTCTTGGATAAGTTAAGTATTTTCTATAAAGTGTTACAATGAGTAAAAGTCAAAACTTAAACTAACTTAGATCTTTTTAGGCCTGTATTAGTTATCTACTTCTGTGTACTTTCTGTCCTCTGATCCCAACAATTTGAATTCCTCCCACAGGCAAAATATTCTCACCTTCTCCCAAGGTCCCCAAAAGCCTGATTCCGTTACAATATTAGCTCAAAGTGTGGAATCTCATTATCTAAATTAGATCCTCGTGGGAATGAGGCAGCTGGGGTGTAATCCTTATGTCCAGTTTCTAGAGTGCAGTTCTTCTCTATTTTTAGATCTGTGAAACTAAAGAGGCATGTTATTTGCCTCCCACACACCAATACAATACTGGGACAGGCATAGGGTACTTGTGTACTCTGTTCAAGAGTCAGGGGATGAGAGGTACAAAGGAGTCGCTGTTTAAAGTTATTCTGAAGTCCAGCTGAGTGGGAAAATGCTGAAAATTGCTTGCTTAGGTTTCAAGTCTGGAAATAGTTCTCCAGGGCCCTGGGCTTGGGTTTGTGCTCTCTGGGTCATCCTTCTGCCACCCCGCCACCACCATGAGATTAGCATGGGTTTTCAAACTAGTAGTTTTATCAGCCTGCTTCCTTTTAGTGGAATTTTATGGGTCCAATGACCTCTTTTCATTTTATACCATCTGTTTCTTTCAGTCAAAGGTTATTGTTTCTGTGTATATAATTCTCTTAAAATCATTGCGGCTCTTCTATGACCGTTTTTGAGGATTATTCAATTAGATTTCAAAAGACGCAGCCACAGGTCTCTTTGTGATAAGCCCTTCTCTACCTTGGGCTCCTGTTGAGACCGCTGCGATAAACAACCTTAAGCTTCCTAGATGCCCCGTCTTCTTATTGAGAGGATCTGTGAAGCACACCTTTAATCTCCTTAAAGAACCTTTGGTCTAACACCACCTTTGGTCTTTCTGATATCTTAACAAAAGCTTTTACAGTCACAGCCTAAGCTTTATCTCTAGACCATGTTTTCCCGGAAATGCCCTGGATTCAATATTTGCTCAGAAGACAATTTTTAATTTTGGCATCACTTGTCACTTGGAAAAGTTAAGAATTTTCAAAACCATCAAGTCTTGACTCTTTTATGTTTAATAGTCTTTCCCTCAATTTATCTATTTTCATATTTTACTATCAGCAGCATCAAGAAATCAGGTGTCATATTCAATACTTTCCTTAGAAACCTCCTTTAGTTAGGTGGCTCAGATAATTGGGCACATTTTCTATTTCACATTTTAGTGCAATATAGTGTTGCTAATCTTTTTGGCATTACATCAGACAGATATGCCTTCTTGCAATTTCCAATAACATAGTCCTTATCTCCTTTTGTGGCCTCAACGACACTCTCCTCAATGTCTAGGATTCTATGAACAGTCTGCTGAAGACAATTTAGGCTTTTTCTAACACACTCCTCAAAATCCTTTCGAACTCCAACCACTGCTCAGTTCCAAAGGCACTACTATAATTTAGGTATTTGCTATGGCAGCACCCACATTCCAGCACTAACATCAACATTAGTTATTATTGCTACATAAAAAATTATACAGATTAAAACTAAAGAACAATTATTATCTCATAGTTTCAACTCATAAATCTATCTCATAAATACAACTCATTTATAACATTTTTTTTACTACTAGACAAAGTATAATCTATTTTACAATTATATGTTAAGTTTTCATGAATAAAGGGTGGTAAAAATACTTAAATTATGTTTTTAAAAACTATTAGTATTAGTATTCTCTTGCTAGTTATATTAGTATCCATATTATTATTTTGAGATTGATTATGGACAATTTTTTATGGATCTTTCACATTTTTGCACATCTTATGCATTAGGTACTAATCATACTTTGTTTCAGACTATCTTTTCAATTATTTTTGCGTAGTAAATAGCTTTGGAAGATAGTGTCTCCCTCCAGAGCAAAGGGCAGACATGATTAACATCCAAGGTAATAAAGTTAATGTCATCCTTCAGAGCAAAGGGCAAATATACTTGTGGCCAATTTTTAAATTTTTGGTTCCCTGAATTCAATATTGCTCTTCTATAACACAACCCTCTGTGCATTCAGGTTTTATCTGACCTTCTTAATGTGAGAATTAGAGTTCAGAGAACAGGTACAAAAATACTGGTACTCTGGTTACTGCTATTGTTGTAATATACTGCCCTTAATCTCTGACCTAGGACTGTTAGATCTTCAACCAACATCCATGAAACTATGCAAGGCTAATGTTTTGACTTCTAAGTAGAGTAAATCTCAGGCCCCTTTAATTATTTTGATAATCGTTTTGGTAAGAAGTATCAGATTTTTTAAAAGTTTTTATTATTGATGAGTAATATGCCATTGTATAGATGAGCCATAGTTTACTTATTTATGATTCATCTAATTTTTAAGCTAATATTCTTTAAAGATGATCTCTGATTTAATCATTTTACTTTCAATTGCCTAAGAAAAGTTGAAATTGTTTCCGCTCAATTTTCTCTATTCATGTCACTGAATGCAAACAAAAACTGAAACTAAGAATTATTGACCATTAGGAAAGCATTCTGTTTGTATTACTAGTATTGTTTTTCATTCTACTAGTACTCTTTTTCTAGAAAATACCACTGAATTTAGATTAATTATGTGGGGATACCTTAGAAAAAAAGTCTATACATTTACTCTTGCAATTTAGAAAATATCGTTATTTATTTTATTTTCAAAACATCTCCGTCCAAACTTAGGAGCACCTGTTTGTTCTGAAGCATATCCTGAGAGTCACTGCAGTATTTCATGCACCAGAACAGTAGACACTTGTGTACCTGGTCATAAATTTTGTGACCTTAACGCCGAGAGAAAGTGAGCTGAGCAGAAAATTTGTTATTGTCTAGAAGAATCCTGATTATATCTTTTATAAAATCCTTATGTAGTTATTCTGTTAGGAAATTCTTATACAGGTGAGAGTTGTGTTCACTCAGTTATGTATCCTTTGACCTAACAGACTTTATTTAGCGTTTTATTAGTAGAATTCCGCCATGAAAATAGAAGCCACTCCAGGTATTCTGAGTGGAAAGATATTTAATACTGGGAATTAAATAGGCTTCCAAAGCCACTGATAGGATGGTAGAAAATGTTTAAGAAAGTTTTCGGGAAATTCCAAATTGTAGTGATGACAAAGTAACCATCACCAATAAAATTTGCCACCTGCAGCTCCAAAGTGGATAATTTGCCTGCAAGCCACAGATGAACGTTTATATCTGCTGTCTCTCAAAGCCCACAGACCTGCTGACAGTAACATAACGGCATTGCCCTTCTTTTATTTCCCCCAAATTTTGCAAAATTCCCTCTACAGTCAGAATGTTAGTGAAGCCTGATGTCAAAGAAGTCTTGATATAGTAGTTTCCAAACTTCGCTTTCCCATAGTACAAGGGATAACATAGAAGGATGAAGATGGTATTGAGTATCAACAAATGATATCCAAGAGTCTATCATTTATTATCTTGTCACCCTTACACATCCTTCTGTAGAAAGCCAAAATCCAAAAACCAAAAACACACAGTGAGTTTCAGAAACTATTGCTGGAGTATAGATTTGAAGTTTAGAAAAGACATAAGTCTTGATAAGCAGAAAATGAAGAGCCTGTATGTCATTTAAGAAGTTTGATATGACAGAATTCAAATTCTGATCAAGTGAAATAGAATTTTAGACTCTGTTTTCTTCTTATTAAGATTAAATTTAGGAGGTTAGCATTCCACTGGCCTGGGTCTTTGATTTCAGGTCTGTGGGTTCTAGATTTCCCGAGAATACACTGGGACAACATCCTGAAGTCACAAAGTTTTGTCTTCTAGATGATGCCACCCTGTATTTAAATAAGACACCCCCCATTCTATAAAGGTCACATGTTTCTGGATGTTATGGTTCATGATAAGGCTTAAGATTATCATACCTACTACCCCATTGCCTTATCATTTCTCACTATGATGTGATTTCCTCATTCAGAAGCATTGCTGTGTGGAATACTATAATAACGCATAGTAAGTCAAGCATATTATAGGTTTGGAAGAGACATGATTGTCATAGGAATAACACACAAGTTCAGAAGATGTTAATTTAATTGAGAACAAATTATTATCTTTGGCTTTCTGGAAGGAATACTGTATACTTCATGCAACATCAGGTATCTGGCTAGTTACACTAAAGCATGGCCATATTGGCGGGCTAAGACAAATCGGGCATTTGGCAGTACCCAAGTCAGCATTGGTGAAGCAATGTCCTTATTACTGAGCCCATGTATGTTTTCCATCCTTATCTGTACAGCCATTTAGTTTGTGAAACCAGTGAGCATGCAATGAGGAGCCTAGGAAAAGCAGGCTAAAGAAATATATAGAAAAGTTGATCTGGATTATAGACAGCCTTCACCGTACTAAGACTTCTTTGGTGAGCATTCCTATGGTACACAAATATTAACTGAGCCTATTCTGAAATGTCAATCCACTATATTTTTTGTTATCAATCTTTTTGTTTGTCTTCTCAGTCCTTGGATATCTAAATAACTGTTGGCCACTTGCATCCAGCTATCTCTATTTCCACAAAAAGGGGAAAACAATATACTCCAAAATCTTTCTATTTGGAATATTTACCTTCTTCAATGTCCCTTACAGACATCCCAAATGGGATTGTAATATAGTAGTAGACCATTTTCAATATATGCCCACATATCATGCATAACTTTCTGTAAAAGAGGCTTTTTTTTTTTCCTACTCATTTAACTGATGGCCTAAACTCCTTACAAAGACATATGTATATATTGAGACAGGCACTTCACTGGGTCCATAGTTGAACCACAGAGCATATCAAGAAATTTTATCCTAAAACATACATGTGCCTCAAGTAACTATTCAAGCTATATCTCACATACGTCAATTCTACTTAATGATGGAATGCCCTCTGATATTTATGAATCTGTGGCTAGATGTATCTGAAGCCACCTGATTTGCTTTGGCAGCTCTGGTCACATGAAATGATCAAATGTCATCTAAGAGTCATACATTCACCATCTATCAGATCCTGGTAGAAAACCAAAGAGCTGATTTGTCAAAGATGTTAGTTTCTGAAGATGGAATGGCTATGCTTCAAAACCTAGTGTTATTTTCTGTGATCCTCTAATGCAGGCTGCCATCATTATTGTTCAGCAACCCAACTGATCACAGATACTTCAAGCACCATAGTATTTACTGGGGCATATAAGTGAGTGGAAGAACAGCTTGTTCGACAGAGCAGAATAAGTAGCCATTTCTTTCTTTTCATCTCCATGAAAGTTGGTAAATTTTAAGTCAAAAAGTAAATTAGGTCAAAGCAGAATTCCAAAATGTTATGTATTTATTAGCAATAGATGATGCAAATCATTAAAGGGGTTTATCAGAAAACATGTATGTTGATAAATTAGAAAGATAATTATAGTGACAGAATTGGAAAGAGAAGACACACAATATTTAGGAAGTCATTTAGTTAGCTCAAGTAGGATATGTTAAGGTCCGTAATAAAGGGCATGACAATAATAGTTGAGAAAATGAGACTTAATTAAGAACTTTTAAGATGAAGAATAGCTTGGCTTAGTGACTGATGTATTATAAAAGGAAAGAGAAAGGAGTTGAAATGGTGTCCAGAATTTGTACTTTAGCAATTGGTTGCCTAATGGCGTCCTTAACAAAAACAGGGAATAGAGTAGAAAAAACCTCTGGGAAATAGATGAAACTGAGAAGAATTCAATCTTTTAATATGCTTACTTTGAGGTGAGAAACCTATTAGATATGTGAGGCTAAAGCAGAGGACAGAAGCTTGAGCTTTTAATTCAGATGTCTTAATGTTTGGCTATTGGTAATTAAATCCATATAACTTGGTAATAAATCCTTTAAAACTGAAATATAGCTGTGGATGCACAACTATTATTTAGTGATATAGTTGTTATTGACAGTTTATTGGCTAATATTCCCATTATTAATCCTCTTAATAGTTGATTGGGTGCCTTAAAACAATAGTTATTTAGACATTTAATATGTTTAAAGATCCTGTGGGTCAGGGATTTGGGGGCAGCTCATGTGAGCAGTTCTTGTTTAGAGTTTCTCATGCAGATTCAGTCAGTTTTTGGCCAGAACTCCAGTTATCTGAGGGTTTGACTGTGCTGATGTCAAAGATGTCTCACTCACAGGGTTGCTGGCTGGGAGCCCAACTGTACAGTTAACCAGAGGGCCTGCCTATCTCCATGTGATGTCTTCTTCACAGCATTATGGTTTTGGGGTAGTTGGAATTCTTACAGATAGCTGAGGACTCCAAGTGTGATTGTACCAGCACAAAGCAGAGGTCCAGCTAATTGCCATCTATGATCTAGATTCAGACTTCATGCCAGTTCACTTCCACTGCGTTTTGTTGGTAAGAATAAGTCACAAATTTTACCACAGATGTTAAGAGAAGATGACATAAATACCCCACCTCAATGGGAGGAAAGTCAAAATTCTTTAGATATGTGTTCAAACTTCATTATAAATGGATTTCCTCATGGCTCTCTTGTATTAGTTTCCTATAACTGTTGTAACAAATTACCATAAACTTAGTGGCTTCCAGCAACATAAATTTATTATATTACTGTTCTGGAGGTCAGAAGTCTGAAATGGATCTTATGGGGTTATAAACAAAGTTAGCATTCTTTCTGGAGTCTCTGGGGGAGAATCCATTCCTTGTTTTTTCTAGCTTCTAGAAGCTGTCCACATTCCTTGGTTCCTGGCCACACCACCCTGACTTCTGTGTCCACTATCACATATTCTTCTCTGACTCTGACCATCCAGCCTCCCTCTTATATGAACAGTTGTGATTACATTAGATCCACTTGATAATCCAGTATAATCTCCACGTCTCAAGAGTCTTACCTTAATCATAACTGTAAAGCCCCTGTTACTATGTAAGGTAACATATTCACAGGTTCCAGGGGTCAGGATGTGGATATCATTGGAAGCCGTTGTTTGGCCTATCACACCCATTGATGAGAACTGGAATGTTTAACATGTTTTGATTCAACAATTTGCATGTAAACAGAACAGATAGATTCACTAATGTTGACCTGCTAGGCACCTCAGTCGAATTAATCTATAGATTCAAAGGGCATTAATATTTATAAGAGTATTTAGAGACAATTTTGCTCAAATTTGCCATTTTACAAGTTATAAAGCTAAATTTCCATGAGATTACATAACATATTCCAGCCTACAGTGGAAAAAGCATATCTAGAACCTGATCTTTCTAGCTCCTGGCCTCGTGTTCTTTCAATTACATCACTTGACATGTAAGTTTAGCAAAAAGTCATAGTCTTGGTGACACTGAGTTCCAAGAAAAGCAGTAAAAAATCATTTATATAGACTGAATCAAGAAGAAGTAGAAAATCTAAGCAGACCAATAATGAATAAATAGATTGAGTCAGTAATCAAAACCCGCCCAACACAGAAACCCCAGGACCATATGGCTTCACAGGGATTCTACCAAACATTTAAAAAATTAACACCGATCCTTCTCAAACTCTTCTAAAAAATTGAAGAGATAGGAACAGTTCCAAATTCAGTCAATGAGGACAATATTACCCTGATATCTAAGCCAGATAAAGACACAACAAGAAAACTATAGACCAATATTCCTCATAAATATAGATGCAAAAATTCTCAACAAAATATTAGCAAAGCAAATTCAAGGGCACATTAAAAGGATTATACATCATGACCAAGTGGGATTTATCTCTGGAATGCAAGGATGGTTCAACATATGTAAATCAAGAATGTAATGCATCACATTAAAAGAATAAAAGATAAAAATCTCATGATCATCACAATAGATGCAGAAAAAACACTTGACAAAATACAACATCCTTTCATGATAAAAACCTTCAACAGATTGAGGATAGCAAGAACATACCCCAACATAATAAAAAGCCACATACAACACACCCACAGCTAATGTTGTACTCAACAGTAAAAATTGAAAGCTTTCCCTCTAAGATCAGGAACAAGACAAGGATGCCCACTCTCACTATTCTCTTTCAATATAATACTGGAAGTCCTAATTAGAGCAATTAGGCAAGAAAAAGAAATAAAATCCTTCCAAATCAAAAGGAAAAAGTAAATTGTTGTTATTTGCAAATCTTATTTGCAGATCTTATATATGGAAAATCCCAAAGAGTCAACCAAAAAATTGTTGGAACTAATCAACAAAATCAGTAAAGTTGAAGGATATAAAATCAACATACAGAAATCAGTTGCATTTCTATACTCTAATAATGAAACATCTGAGAAACAAATAAAGAAAACTATCCCATTCACAATAGCATCAAAAACAATAAAATACCTAGGAATAAATTTAACCAAGGAAGTGAAAGATCTGTGCAATAAAACTACAAGATTTTGATGAAATTGAAGATACAAACAGATGGAAAGACATCCTGTGTTCAAGGATAAGAATAATTAATATCATTAAAATGTCCATTCTACCCAAAGCCATATATAGATTCAATGCACTCTCTATCAAAATTCCAATGATATTCTTCACAGAAATAGAAAAAAAAAGTTCCTAAAATTTGTATGGAACCACAAAAGACCCTAAATAGCCAAAGCAATCCTGAGAAAGAAGCCAACAAAGCTGGAGGCATCACACTTCCTGATTTCAAACTATATCACAAAGCTATAGTAACTAAAACAGTACGATATTGGCATGAAAATAGAGGCATAGAGCAACAGAACAGAAGAGAGACCCCAGAATAAAACCCCACACATATGGTCAACTAATATTCAACAAGGGAGCCAAGGACACCCAATGGAGAAAAGATAGTCTCTTCAACAAATGTTGTTGGGAAAACTGAACAAACACGTGTAGAAAAATGAAATTGGATCCCATCTTACATCACTCACAAAAGTTAATTTAAAATAGATCAAAAATTTAAACATAAGACCTGAAAACATAAAACTCCTGGGAAAAAACATAAGGAAGAAGTTCCTTGACATTGGTCTTGGCAATGATTTTTTGGATATGACACTAAAAGCACAAACAAAAGCAAAAGTCAGGGGTCAGGCCCGGTGGTGTAGTGGTTAAGTTCCCATGCTCTGCTTTGGTGCCCAGGGTTCGCAAGTTCAGATCTCGGGTGCGGACTTACACACTGCTTATCAAGCCATGCTGTGGCAGGCGTCCCACATATAAAGTAGAGGAAGATGGGCACGGATGTCAGCCCAGGGTCAATGTTCCTCAGCAAAAAGAGAAGAATTGGCAACAGATGTTAGCTCCAGGCGAATCTTCCTCACCAAAAAAAAAAAAAAAAAAAAAACAGCAAGAATCAGTAAGTGGAACTACACAAAACTTAAAAGTTTCTGCACAGCAAAAGAAACAATCAACAAAATGAAACAACAACCTACAGAATAGGAGAAAATATTTTCAAACCATATATTAGATAAGGAGTTAATATTCAATACATATAAAAAATTCATATAACCCAATAACAAAAAAATAATTGGATTTAAAAAATGGGCAAAGGAACTAAATAGATATTTCTCCAAGAAAGACACCCCAATGGCCAATAGGTACATGAAAAGATGCTCAACATCACTAATCAACAGGGAAATGCAAATCAAAATCAAAACCACAAAGAGATATCACCTCACATCTGTTAGAATGGATATTATCAAGAAGACAAGAAATAACAAGTATTGGCAAGGATGTACAAAAGAGGGAACCCTTGCACACTGTTGATAGAAATGTAAATATAGAAAACAATATGGCGAGTCCTCCAAAAAGTAAAAATAGATCTACTATATGATCCAGCAATTCCACTTGTGGGTATATACCCAAAGGAAATGAAAACAGATTATTGAAGATATATCTGCAGTTCCATGTGTATTGCAGCATTATTCACAATAGCCAAGATATGGAAACAACCTGTGCGCTAAGTGTCTGTCAAAGGATGAATGGATAAAAAAGATGTAGTATACACACACACACACACACACACACACACACAATGGAATATTATTTAGTCATCAGAAAGGAGAACATCCTGCCATTTGTGATAACAGGCATGGCCCTTGAGAATATTATGCTAAACGAGGAAAGTCAGGCAGAGAAAGACAAATACTGTGTGATATCATTCATATATGTAATCTAAAAAAGCTAAACTTGTAAAAACAGAGAGTAAAATGATGGTTACCAAAGGAGAGGGGTGGGAGGATAGGACAGCTGTTTTTTAAGGGTACAAACTTGCAATGAGTAGTAAATAAGCCCTAGAGATCTAATGGACAGCATCATGAATATAGACAGCAATATTGTATTAATCATCAAAGTTGCTTAGAGACTAGATCTTAATTATTTCAACCACTAAAAAGAAATGATAATTATGTGACATGATAGAGGTGCTAATTATCTACAATGGCAATCATATTACAATGTGCAAATTTATCAAATCATCATATTGTACACCTTAAACTTACACAATGTTATGTCAAATATATTTCAATAAAATTTATTTTAATTTTTAAAAGAAAAGAAAAAGCATTCAAACTCAAGTCTTTCTTACACTAACTGCTTTAAGATGAGAGACTTCTGTAAAGAAGATGTTCACAATGATGGTACCAAAATAAAAATCAATCACTATACCTACTCTCCACCTTTAATCCAAGCTAAATCCTACATCATTTACTTTATTCCTTTTCCCCCACTGTGGACTTGTTATTTATTTCATTCTTTAACATGTACAAATAATTCAGTCCATTTGGACTAAATCTAAGGGCTTCAGTGCTCAGAATAACTGGATATATCTTTTCTCTTCATCTGTACTTATTCTTAAAGGACTAATATATTTACTGAGGCTGCAGAATTCACCAATACTATATTTTTAAAGTTAGTTTACTGAGTAAAGATGCAGTTATATACGTTTTTATTTTTTAAAAGACTCATTCATTTACATTTGTATTCATTGAAAATAATTTTCCATGCTTATGACAGATGGTTTAGGGATACCAATCATATTTCTGCAACGAAAAGTCACAGAACTTGAGGCCCAGTTCAACAACCCACAGCGTGAACTGTAAGGGTAGTTCTCTAACCCCGTAAGGTTGTCGTCAGCATCAATATATGTTATGTCTGAAAAACTGGTTTGTAAACTGACAAATGTCACCACAAGTACTAGATAATATTTCTATTCCCACATTCCTTGGCTTTCTTTCAGTGCTGCTATTTTTCCTGTTAATCAACAAAGCCCCACATTTATCTCTCAGTATAAATAGCACCTTCAGGGATTCTGCTAGTGTATGTTTTTTAAACATCAGGAAGAAGATGAAGTCACACAGAAGAAATAGTGTGGTTCAAGAGCTGAATTTACCCATCCTGATAACAGCATTTTGAAGGTCATCATACAGCAAGGATATATCAGAGGGACTCGAGGCCTCTTTTTTGCCTGCAGGGTAGAAGCAATTTTTGCATATCGTTACCTTTAGCTACACTCTGCTATCTTCGGCCATTCCTCTCAGAGTGACCTTTAGCTGTTTTTACCCTGGGGAAACTGCTAAAATTGTTAAAAAATAAGACTTCTGTATTTCACTCCTGGAGATTTAGATGGAGTGGGGTCTGGGTAGGCACCAGGAATCTATATGGGTCTGATCTGTACCTGTATCTGCCCCAGATGATTCCAGTACAGCCAGGAGATGAACCAGGAAGCAGAGTCCCATTGTAGCCATCTTAGGGTCTAGTCTTAGTAAATTCTCAAAAATAGACCTAAAACTTATTTACAAGTCAATTTATGGATCTAGGTCAGTTATAAGACCTAGTTGTCTTTGTGAAATTCCTATACTACTTTATGAAATTTGCTTAAGTACTTTGTCTCCCTAAGAGACCTGACTCAGCATCCTATCGCAACTGCTTTTTTTTTTTCAATTTTATCTCTTCGAAAACTCTTTTTATCTGACTTAGACCCATCGTGCATAAAGCTCTTATTTACTAAACGTTCCCTTTGTGTTACATTAAATGGAAGTTGAATTTTGAGAAAGTGTTTTTTTCTCAAGAAACGGATTTTTTTTCAATATATAGTTTATGTTTTGCTAGTTCCTTCAGCCATGCTATGGACGATGTGGTCAATGTTTACAATATTCTCTCATGTTTATGTAGAATTGGCTTTCCTTCAGTATTAGGAGATATATATGTATGTCCTCATTAATGATTTAGGGAAAAAGGTCAATTAATATATCTCTTACTTAATCCTTTAGTTTTTCACACAGAATCGACGCATTTTACATAACACTGACTTGACAAGGTATACGCCAAACGTAACCTACAAGGTGTTGCCAATGCGAGATCTCACGATCCTTTTCTAAGGCAGATATTATTGCCAGTCCCACCTTACAGAGGAGAAGTCTGGTTCAAAAGTGGTTTTCTTGAGGGACAGGCTCAGCGGTTAAGTTGTGCATGCTCGGCTCCAGCAGCCCAGGTTCGTGGGTTCGGATCCCAGGTGCGGACCTACACCACTCATCAACCCATGCTGTGGTGGCGACCCACATACAAAATGGAGGAAGATGGGCACAGCTGTTAGCTCAGGGCCACTCCTCCTCAAGCAAAAAGAGGAAGATTGGCAACAGGTGTTAGCTCAGGGCCAATCTTCCTCAGCAAAAAAAAAGTGGTTCTCTTGGAAAGCACACAAAATCCTAACCCACCACTTTTCTTATTGACTTTTCCCGTGGTGAGTATCCTGTTTGGGGGAGCAGGTGTTGGGGTTAACAGGCCTGTGCCTCCTCTTCTTCCTTCTCTCTCTTTTCTTTCTTCCCTTTTCTGTGAGCCCAGGAAACTCATTTGCAAATACATGCACCCACTTTCTCCCATCTAGGCAGGGAAATAATCATATAAGTGGGATACTCTAAGATGAGTTAGGGAAGGCCAAGTTCTTCAGCCTTCTAATTTCTCTTAAATATCCTTCCAGGGACACACACACCATTTACATCTTTTCCTCAGCTTTATTCCTCAGCAGTGTCCAAAACAACTACCACAAATATACAGGCTATGTGGTATTCAAGGATACAAATCTGTATAAGAAGGGCCTTTACTGTATCTAGTAAGTTGCTGCCTTGCTTACACAAGAATTAATTAAAGGAATACCACTAGCAGCTAACTGTGTCACTAATAATTTAGTCATAATTTAGGAAAGGTAAAAATCTAACAGTTTAAAATATAGTCAAGGCATGATCCATAAAAAGATGGACAAGAAACATATAGTTTGAAATGCCTATGTTGAGTCTGTTTGAAATCAATTAAGAATAGCTAAATAACTTCTAGATCACACTGATTCTCTGGGTCCTCAACAAAAAAAAAAGAAAATCAACAAACCAGCTAAAAACTGGAGCTTCCATTTTCCTGAATAAAAATAAACAGTTTCAACATTCAGATGGTATTTCCACTTACATAACCACAGATAAAAGCAGTAGTCACAATCTCTAAACCCCAAATATTTAATAATGTATAGGGAAGAGCTGCCTACCTGGACTAAATTAATATCTAGTGTATGTTATGATCTTTCCTATCACATTTTATTATGTAATTGTCCTAAGTGAAATTTCTCTGATGTACCTATACCTTTCAAACCGCAGAGGGGAAAAAAACTTGCAGGAAAAGGTCACACCACGGGACTGTGCACAGCTCCAATTTCAAGGGAATATGAAATTCAGATACTGAGTAGCTCTGGATCACTTCCATGAAACTGTCAGGAGAAGGCAGCAGCCTTTAACGATCACAGGCCTCTATGTTCAATTGAGTGTGACTAGATGAAGCAAGAATTCATACTGAGTCTCCTCCGTGAATTGTCTGCTGATTGAGATGTAGCTCAGTGAGACGAAAATGCTCCCGGGGGATTGCGATTCGATTGAGAAAGCAGGAGCAAACCTGATTTCAGGCTTGGGCGTTTGCTTCAATTTAAGTGCAGCGTAGAATTCTAATGCAGCAAATAAGTAAAGAAGGGTTTGAAGTTTTTAAGGTGCTTTCCTTTCTGTCTATTATATATTCCAAAAATAGTTTAGGAAATATTCCTCATTTCTCAAAACCTCAATAAAAAATCATTTCTGTTTCAGTAAATCATGGCATCTTTAGAATCATCTTACCCTCTAATTGTGCTTTGATTTCCAAATGGTACCTATTACTTAGGTCAAAACAGATCCATTTGTATTGAAACAAAAATAGACCAAAAGGGATAATAGCATCCAACTCATTTTTTTTGTGCATGTTATTGTTTAAACATAATAAAACTACATTTTACCATGCAACCCAAGGTTGGATTACAAAATGTTATGAAGAATGTTTGAGCAGAAGGGTATAGAGGTCATCTGTTTCAATTCATTCAGTTCACAGATGAACAAGCTGAGAGCCTACAGTACATTGTAAGTAGCTGACACATTAACAATCTGAATTCATGTGGCTTTCCTGCCAATCTAAGGTTTTTATCATTGTGCCATGGTGAAAGGACTGGAGGTTCTAGAAATACATACAAAGTCAGTAAGCACACATATCAGTTGTTCAAAAAGGGTTGTCTCCTGACCAATAGCATTACCTTACCTGGTAACTCATTAGAAATGCAGATTCTCAGGTCCCACCCCAGACTTACTGAATCAGAAACTCCAGGGGTGGGGCCCAGAAGTCTATGTTTAACACTCCCCGCCCCCCACACCAGGTGATTCTGATGCACACTAAAGTTTGAGAACCAAGACCACTGATACATGTAACAAAGCCTACCACACTTTAGAATCAGCTTGTCAAATTCTGTAGAAGAAAACTATTGCAAGATTTTAAATTAGTACTGCATTGAATCTACTGATCAATGAGAAAATTGACAATGTTTTGATATTTAGTTTTCCTATCCAAGAACATGGGATAGCTTCCCATTAATTTAAATATTCTTTAGTGTTTATCAATAAATTATATAATTTCCTCCATAATATTACTGCTCATATTCTGTCAAATTTGTCCCTTTGTACCTTGTTTCTCTGTTTCTATTTAAAATTCTATTTCCTATCAGTTTATACTGCTTAACTGAAATGCAATGCTTTTTATATGCTGATCTTAAACACAGAAACCTTTCTGAAATCTTTAATTCAAATAATTTATCTGGTATACTGGTTAGGAACTCCAGTGTTAACGTTAACTAGAAATTATGATAATAGAAATGATGTCCTGTTCCTGATTTTAAAAGGAATGCTTTTAATATTTAACCATTTTGAGTGTTGTTTGCTGTAGGTTTTGAGTGGAATGCCTTTTATCAGGTGAAATTAGTCCTGATTTTAAAGAGTTTTATTATAAATGATTTTTTAATTAAATCAAATGCTTTTTTCTAGATCTATTGAAAAAATCATGTTTTTATATACGCTACTGCTATGCATAGTATTCTTGCATTGCAGAAATAAACCTAAATTGGTCATACTATGCTATCTTTTTGTGCGTTGTTAGATTCATTTTGGTACTCAGCCGTTCACACGACTTAGGATGTGCTGCTGCTTCCTCATCCTCCTTTTCCTCTTTCTCTTTTCCTTTGTCTCATTCTTCTTTCTAAAATACTTGTATAATATTGAAATTATCTGTGCTTTGAAAAATTTATGTTTCTTACATAAAAAGTAATCTGGGACAGTTGTTTTATTTGCAGGAATATTTTTAACAACTGACTCAGTTTATTTACTAACTAATGGGTTATCCGGGATTCTTAGTTCCCCTTGAGTCCACTTTGGTATATTATATTTTCTCTAAAATTTTTCAATTTTTCTAAATTTTCAAGGTTATTGCCAAATAGCTGTTTATAATATTATCTTAATTTTTTAATCACAGCTGCATCTTTAAAGTCCTCTTTTTACTTCTTAACATTTCTTATTTGTACTTTTTTTGTCAATTATATTTTTAACTTTTAGTCTTGTTGATGCTTTCTATTCTATCTTTGTTTTCTAGTTTATTAACTTCTTTTCTTTGCTACTTCTTTTCCTTTTACTTTCTTGGGGTTTATTCTGAGATACATCTTTTCTAAGAAGGAGAACAATAGTAATTATCACCTCTTAAGTAAACTAATCATTAGCCTACTAATTACTCTTCCCATCTCTAGTGTCCTTTGATTTTTATTCTGCGTATTGCAGACAGTGACCATTTCAAATATGAATTGAATTATCTCACTGCATCCTTCCCTCCCGTCTCCCATCTCTCAAAATGTTTCAATAACTTTCCTTTTTCATATAACAACTTTACTGAGATATAATTCACATACCATATGTTTTAGTTTAAGGCTGCCATAACAAAGTATGCCAAACTGAGTGACTAAAAACAACAGAAATTTGTTCTCACAATTCTGGAGTCTAGAAGTCCAAAATCAGAGTGTCAGCAGGGTCATACTCCCACTGAAACTTAAAAGAAAATCTTTCCTTGCTTCTTCCTAGCTTCTGGTGTTCCTTGGTTTTCAGCTGCATAACTCCAATCTCTGCCTGTGTCTTCACATGGAATTCTCCCTGTTGTCTGTCTTCACATGGCTGTCTTCTTATAAGGGTACCAGTTATATCGGTTAGGATCCCAACCTACTCCAGTAATACCTCACGTTAACTGATCTAATTATAACTGCAGTTATGCTATTTCCGAATAAAGTCACATTCTGAGATATTTGCATTCAACATATCTTTTAAAGAGAGGGGACACATCATTTTAACCATAATGACATATAATTCATCCATTTAAAGCATACAGTTGAATCATTTTAGTAGATTCACAGAGTTGTACGAACAAACAGCATGATCCAGTTTAAAACATCTTCATTGTCCCTGGGCCGGCCCGGTGGCGTAGCGGTTAATTGCATGTGCTCCACTGCTGCAGCCCGGGGTTCGGATCCTGGGTGTGCACTGATGCACCGTTTGGCAAGCCATGCTGGGGTGGCATCTCATATAAAGTGGAGGAAGATGGGCACGAATGTTAGCCCAGGGCCAGTCTTCCTCAGCAAAAAGAGGAGGATTGGCAGATGTTAGCTCAGGGTTGATCTTCCTCACAAAAAAATAAAAATAACTATTACCAACACACACACCCCCTATAGCAAAATGGAGCCTTGGAAATTATGTGGTAACTGTAATCAAAATAGAAAGCAATCAATAAAATAAAATTTTTTTAAAAATCTTCATTGTCCCAAAAACGAAAACCTATGCCCATTGTAGTCACTTTCAGTTTTCCCCCAAACTCTCCCACCTTAGGCAACCACAAATCTACTTTCTGTCTCTATGGATTTACTTACTCTAGACATTTCACATAAATGGAATCAGACACAATGTAGTCCTTTGTGACTGGCTCTTTTCACTTAGTATAAAGGTTTCAAGGCTCATCAGCGTTGAATCATATATCAGCATTTCATTTCTTTTTATTGCCAAATAATATTCCATTGTATGGATATTCCACATTTGTTTATCCATTCATCAGTTGATGGACATTTGGTTTCCCACTCCCCCTGCTTTTTGGCTATAGTAAATAGTGCTGCTGTGAACACTCATGTGCAAATATTTGTTTGAATACCTGTTTTCTGTTGCTATATACCTATGAGTGGGATTAGTGGGTTATATGGTAACTCAACATTTAAACTTTTGAGGAACTACCAAACTAGTTTTCAAATCAGCTGCAATATTTTACATTCTCACCAGCAGTGTATGGGGTTACAATTTCTCCACATCCTCACCAACATTTATTATTTCTGTCTTTTTGATTATAGCCATCCTAATGGTATGAAGCCAGCCCTGGTGGTCTAGTGGTTAAGATTCAGCACTCTCACTGCTGCAGTCCGGGCTTGTTTCCCAGTCAGGGATCGCATGACCCTTCTGTTGGTTGTCACACTGTGGTGGCTGTGTGTTGTTGTGATGCTGAAAGCTATGTCACCAGTATTTCAAATACCAGTAGGGTGACCCATGGCAGACAGGTTTCAGTGGCGCTTCCAGACTAAGAATAGGAAGAAGGACCTGGCCACCCACGTCCAAAAAAATTGGCCATGAAAACCCTATGAATAGCAGCAGAACATTGTCTAATATAGCACCAGAAGGTGAGAGGATGGTGCAAAAAGACTGGATAGGGTTCCACTCTGCTGTACAAAGGGTCCCTAGGAGTCAGAATTGAATGGACAGTGCTAACAAAAAAAAAAGGGTATGAAAAGCAATAGAATCTCTTTTTTGATTTTCATTTCCTTGATGGCTAATGATGTTGAGCATTTTCTCATGTGCTTTTTGGCTATTTGTATTTCTTTGGAGAAATATCTTTTCAGATCATTTGTCCTTTTTCTTTAATTGGGTTTTTGTCTTATTATTAAGTTATAATACTTCTTTATATATTCTAGATACAAGTCTCTGATGAGATATGTGATATGCAAACATTTTCTCCCATTCTGTGGGTTGTATTTTAACTTTTTTAGTGGTATCCTTAGAAGTACAAAAGCATGGCTATTTTTTGGTTTTGTTTAATTTTGATGATGTCCAACTTATCTTTTTCTTGTGTGTGTTACTTGTACTTTTGGTGTCCTATCTAAGATATTATTGCCTAATCTAAGGTCATAAAGATTTATGCCATATTTTTCTTCAAGAGTTTTAGTTCCTATATTCATGTCTTTGATTCATTTTGAATTAATTTTTGTCTATGGTGGGAAGTAAGGGTCCAATTTCATTCTTTTGCATGTGGATATCCAGTTGTCTCATTACCATTTGTTGAAAATACTATTTTCTTCCATCAGATGGTCTTGGCACCCTTATCAAAAATCATTTGACCATAGAAATATGGGTTTATTTCTGGACTCTTAATTCTAGTCAATTGATCTATATAACTATCTTTATGCCTGCACCACACCATCTTTATTAAAAAGGTTTTATAATAAGTTTCAAAATCTGCAAGTGTGAACTCTCCAACTTTGATTTTTTTTTTTTTTTTGAGATTGATTTAGCTTTTCTGGGTGTCTTGAATTTACATGTTAATTTTAACCTCAGCTTGTCAATGTTTTGCAAACAAGCCAGCTAGGATTTTGTTAGAGATTGCACTGGATCTATAGATCAATTGGGGAGTATTGCAATCTTAGCCTCTGATACATGAAAATAGGATGTATTTTCATGTATTTAGATATCCTTTAGATTTTTAAGCAATATTTTGTAGTTTTAAGAGTGTAAATTTTACACTGTTTTGTTAAATTTATTCCTAAAGATTTTATTTTTTTAATGTTATTATAAATGAAATTGTTTTCTTAACTTCACTTTCAGTTCATTCATTGCTACTATTTAGAAATACAATTGATTTTTTTATATTGATCTTGTATCCTGTAAACTGGTTGAACTTGTTTTTGAGTTATAATAGTGTTTTGCTGGATTCTTTAGGATTTTCTATATATAAGATCACGTCATATGCAAATAGAAATAATTTTACCTCTATTTCTAATCTGGATGCCTTTTATTTCATTTTCTTGCTTAAATGCCATGGTTAGAATCTCCAGTACAATATTGAACAGAGGTAGAGAAAGTGGACATCTTTGTCTTGTTCTTGATATCAGAGAGATAAAATCTACTCTTTTACCATTAAGTATGATTTTAACTGTGGGTTTATCCTTGATGCCCTGTATCATATTGATGAAGTTCCCTTCTTTTCCTAGTTTGTTGAGTGTTTTTATTATGCAGAGCTCAAATGTTTTTTTCTGTATTTGTTGAGATGATCATGTTGTTTTTGTCATTGATTCTCTTAAAATGGTATATTACATTAATTTATTTTTGTATATTGAACCAACCTTACATTCCTAGGATAAATTCCACTTAGTCATGATTTACAATTCTCTTTATATGCTACTAGATTCCACTTTGTAGTATTTTGTTGAGAATTTTTTAATTTATGTTCATAAGATATATTGGTCTGTAGTTTTCTTTTCCTGTGATGCCTTTATCTGGTTTTGGTATAGTAGTATGGCCTCATAAAATGAGTTGAGAAGTACTTACTCCTCTTCTATTTTTTGGCAGTGTTTGTGAAAGATTGGTGTTAACTCTTCTTTTCC
Source organism: Diceros bicornis minor (assembly GCF_020826845.1). NCBI lineage: Eukaryota > Metazoa > Chordata > Mammalia > Perissodactyla > Rhinocerotidae > Diceros > Diceros bicornis. Next base: position 54,323,528 of record NC_080750.1, on the reverse strand, counting down.
CATTGGAAGAATTAAAAAGTAAAGCTGTTTTGGCCTAGTTATTTCTTTGTCAATAGTTGTTTGATTACTAAGTCAATTTCTCTATTCGTCATAGGTCTATTTAATAAATATTAATAAATATATTTTCTATTTATTCTCAAGTTAGTTTCTACCATGTATTTCTTGTTGGGAATTTGTCTGTTCATCTAAGTTATATAATTTGTCAGCACATATTCATAATATTACTCTATAATCCTTTATATTTCTGTAAGATTGGTAGTAATATTCCTTTTATTCTGGATTTTAGTAATTTGAATCTTCTCTCATTTTTGTCAGTCAGTTTATCTAAAGATATTCTGTTATCTTTTTGCTTACCACTCCTAGTTCTCCTCCTGCCATTTTCCCCTGATTGACTAACTTAATCACATGCTTCTCATTTCAAATCTTTGATTGAGTCATGCTTTCTCCTGATTCAGGACTTTTCATACATCTTTCCTGGTGACTTAAAAGTTCTACTGATCTTTTCTCTTTCTTTATCTATCTCTTCCTTTAACTTTTATATCTCATTTAATATATATTTTATTATATATTATGACATTTATGTGTCATTTAATAGGAACATATCCATGTCCAATATGTTTCTCCCTCTCTTTTTAGGAAGAATCCTTATCTTAATTTTTAATAATGAATAATTTTGTGATTATTTGATAAAGATTTTTTTCATTCTTCTAGTGTGAGAGCTTAGTAAAAATTAGCAGATCATATTTCTCTGCTTCTTCATATTCACTATATGGAGAGCATGGCCACATCATCCGTCCTAAATCTATACTTGTTCTGTTTAAGGTTCTAGAAAAGACAGATATAAAACCTCATAGTTCCAATTTCAAATTATCAATAAAGAATCTTGCTGGACGACCTAGATTTAGTATTCATCAGATCCTGCTAGAGGACTAAACCACATAGTACAAAAATTAATACCAACATTCCAAACTTGTGGCTACGAAAGCAGTGCAATGCATTATTGTGAATTTAAAATATACATAAAAAGGAAATTACAAATTTCCTCTTCTACAGTACAAGTTCCCTGTGATTAGACTTCTTTGTAGTCAAAACTGCAATTTTTATCACACCCAAACCTCAACACAATGCTTTGCATGTAGGAGACACTCAATACTACGTAAATTTAGTATTGTAAATTTAGGTAAGTAATAGATATTAGAATTTTAAAATTTCAACTTAATTTTTATTATCTCCTTGTCAAGAAGGTCAATGTCATGATCTTAATACTAACATATTAATGAAAAACAATAAGATTTTATATATCCATTAAAAACATCTATGGATATTTGTGGATAACTATATAAAATCAGCATGTGGGAATATACTTATAAAATTAAAAATAAGTGGCTTAAAATAGCTTGTGGACAAAGATATAGATGAAAAATCAGTAGATGTGAAGTATGCACAATTTTTGAGGTTCAATATAGAGGTGGGAAGTGTACAAGAAAATGTCTTTAAGCCTACAATTGGCCCCTTCTTCACAATATTTATGCATATGATTTTCAGTGTTCAACTTATTCTGAGAGTAATCATACTGTTAATTTAGAGAGAAATCAATTTGAAAACATTTGGTGTTCTTGTTATGTGAACTGTATTTTGCACTTCTAGAAACATATTGCTAAGAATAAACTTCTACCCAAGGACTTAGTAAGAGATGAAATTCATAAGTGACAAAAATTGGGGGGAAAAAAGTCTCCAAGAGTATTTTTCCCATATCACCGATTAAGCCTTTTTAATGAAAAACTATGAATTTAAATTAGACAGTTTAATAGATACCAATTAAGAAAATGGAAATTAAAAGTACAGTTTAGAAGAACACTGTTTGCATTGGTGCTAAAATAGCAAAGGTGATGAAAGACTTTTCCTAGGATTACACTATGGATAAAAAGTTGCTCAATTATTCACATAGACACCTAGATAGCAATGTACATTTTCACAAAATTTAAATACTTAAAGGTAGTCTCGTTTGGATGTAGAATGCTACAATACCTAGCTAAATTCCTTTAAACCCAACAAAACTCAAAATTTTATTAACTTTCTGTGATAGTCAATGTATTTGAAAAGTGGAATAATTACATCAGGCATTCATTCTCAAATTCTGAAAAGTAAAATTGTACAATTGGCATCTCCTATTATTTAAAATTACTACCTTTTCGATCCCTTGGCTCCAATTTAGGTGATTATATTATTATTACTTTTTAAATTCCAGAATTGAGGCTCCAAAATTCATTTTCACATCTTAGTTTGCAGTTTTAAGAGAGAGTCATACAATTTTATCACACAGCTGAAAACCAATATGTGAGGCAGAGATGTCAACAGTGACATATTGTTTCTTATGACCATTAAATTTGTTTCTGTTCTTAATGATGTAAACCAGATAGTTCATTAGTGATTTTTCTTTCCCAATTATAATTCAGCTATGTGCATGAACATTCAAAATCTTAATTTTAACAAAATGAAAGTCACTATGTGAGGAAGATCCCTGCTTTTAGTGTACAATTCATATTATTTTTTCACTTGAAAATCTCATATTTCTAATTAATAGCCAATCATTGAGCAGATAAGTGAAAATATTTCATAAGGAAAAATACAGCATTCTCAAAAATGGAAAATTATAACTGACTAATCTATTTTAGTTTATAGCTAGGAATAATCATTAGGAGAAATATTAAAAAAAATTATACAGATGAGTATTTATATAAGAAAACTTTAAGGCTGAAATGATAGTTTTATTGTAAGTATAGCAGTAAAAGAAAATAACTCAAAACTCTTATAAATAGTTTGGCTGGGAATGCAAGATCCTAGGAATTGGAGCTGAGACTAGTACACAGAATCAGTCTTAAATATTAGCTGATAAAGTAAAAATTTCCACTATCTCTCAATATTTCATTTTGTCTGCCACCCACTGGTTTGTTGTTTTTTACTTTTTTTGCCTTTTCTTTCCTTAATATTTTTATTGATACATACGTAAAGTGCCCAAATCTTAAGTGTATGACTTTATATGTTTTTACACATGAATATACCCATGTATTTACCACCAAGATCAAGATGTAGAATAGAGGGTTCCCTTACTCCACATTTAATCCCACACTTACTCCAACCCGAGGTAACCACAATTCTGACTTCTATTACTCATTTGTTAGTTTTGCCTGTTTTTGAACTATTTTTGAATGTAAACTTATAAAGTATACTCTTTTGTGTCTGACTTTCTTTGCTCAACATTATGTCTATGAAATCTAGCCATGTTATTATCTGTATCAATCTTTTTTACATTTAAAAATTGCATATGTCAAGGTTGTCTCTTCTCTGGGGGGGGCATGATCATTCGTTGCATCATCTGATGAATTTAAAACTCTGAGGATGACACATTTGATCATTGCAGTAGAGAAAAGAATTAACAGAAGGACACTGGTTAGAGTTTGTGGTCTATTTCTAAGTCAAGAGCCAAGAGTGTCAGGATTAAACCCAGAGGACAGACTCTATCCCCCATATGAAGAACTTTCAGAATCAAACAGGTAGGGATTAGTCAAATTACCTAATACCACAATTTCTTCATTTTATTCCCAAATCTGCTTAGTAATATTAAAAATCAGAAAAATCTGTAGGACTATAAGTACAATAGTCTTCTAAAATGGTACATGTACTACTTCAAGAGGCTAATGTCATATCTAGGGCTGCTCTGTTCTGAATCAACATCTGTCCAATCTCATGACCTTCTCATGTGAGTAGGTCTATGGACTTACTGATATTATATATATCCCCTGTCAATGTTGGAACCGTAGCATTTAGATCCTCCCCACTTTCCATGACTCTTGTAAAGCATGAAATGAAGTTGCTTGATGTCAAAAGAAAGCTTCTAGTATTTCCTTCGCATGGTTAAGATTTTAGATAGTAAATAGAGGTTCCAGTTTTTCTCCTTCTAGAATCCATCTCTTCCACCAATTCCAACACCATAAGGGTCTGCTGATTTATATGGCCCATGTAGCAGGCCTTCTTACAACAGCCTGCGCCTGCTGCAAGGTCCTTTCCTGCTCTGTGCTTCACTCAAAGCTGGTAGTTTTTCATGTCACTCACTAATTGGGCCAGAGTAGTGTTCCTCAAGTGTGGAATATGCTGAATTCAGAACCTCAAGAGGCTCATCAAGCACGTGCTTCCTTTTCATGCTGAAAGGTTCAAAATGTAACAACTAGCTTTCACTTTAGAAGGCACACCTAGGCACTCTCCTGACCACTGGACTCCTGGACTCCTAAAATTTATGCCTCTGCTTGGTTCATGAATCTGTAGAGTTTATCCTTCTCCCTCTAGAACACATGTGTCTTACCAATGCCTTCTGGATGCTGGTTACCTCAGATGAGCTCTTGCTCATCTGGACTAGTCAATATAATGTCATTAATGTAATGGATTGAAATGATACTCTGCAGGGGTCCAGATTGTCCATATTTTCTTGGACTATATTATGTTAGAGGGTAGCGGTGTTAATATAGACTGGGAAAATAACTGTAAATGTTTTTTTTTTCCCCCTTTCCATGTGAATCTAAAGTATCTCTTATCTTTTCCAATTGGGATAGAAAATAATTCATCCACCAAATCATTGGCTGTGTATCACCTACCTTGGGTCATATAAGACTCCTACAAGCAAAAATACTACAAATGATATTGCAGCTACAATTGGGGCTACTATTTGGTTGAGCTTGCAGTAGTCAATAATCATACTGATGAATGTTTTTACAACTGAACTGAGACTTTGTATTGGGGTCTATTTGTGCTTCACCTGCCATCATTGATAGGACCTTTATTGCATGCAGGCAACGAATAATCCAGGTCTAAAACCCCATCTTATACACATTGTTTCAGTTGGGTTGTCTAGAGGCAAGTGCTGAGACAGATTTGGGTACATAATATTAGGGATTAGAACCTGTGAGAAGAAGGGAGAATAAACAGGATTAAGTAGAGAAAGAAGCTAAACTACGATATAGGTCTGAAAAAGCCTTGGTCAACTTGATAGAGAGCTCCAGAACAGTTATTGTCCAACAGATTGTTCCATACTAGGTGGAACTGGCTGTGCTTTTTCACTCCTACCTTGGTCAGACACAAGATACAGCCTTCCCTAGGAAGGGTGTGGCATTGGACCAAGTGGTTCTCTTTAGCTGAGGCAAGCTCCAAACGAGCTGTCCACTCAATATACTTCTCACTGCTGGACAGCAAGTCCTTCCTTGAAGAGGGATCTGTGTGGTTAATCTTCGTGTCTACCACAGATGATAATTTATGTTCTATGATGCCTTCTCAACATCATGCTCTTGGATTCCTATCTCACCTGAAGAGTGGTTAAGTCAATTCCCAAAAAGAGAAAGCTCAACTGAATCCATTCAATCAGCTCAAATGTTACAAGGCACCTAAGTTTATGGAAATATTTATTAAATGAATTGTATCTATTAGGGTACAAGAAGAGAAATATCTTTACCCAGCTCTGCAGACTACTTCCTCATCAACTTTCACATTTTCACTCACTCTCAAAAATCAAATGCATTTTTTTCTCAAATATCAGGACATCCAGTCCTATGTAAAATAAAACCCCACACCCTCAGTTTAGTATATCCTCCGTCCTCTAGCTTTGTCTTACTTCACCCTGGAAAGTCTGTAGGTACAAAGTCATATATCTCTTTCTTCTATATATCTCCTGTGGTAGCCTGGGACTGTCCAACTGCAGTCTGCTGCAGAAAATCCTGCTCCTAATTGGACTCGGTGTCTAAATAGAAATGCTAACATTGTTCTACTGGTATCACCTTGCCTCTGGAAACAAGGTCCTCTTATGTGGGGTCCTTTTCAAAATACCTCATAGGTGATTCCATTTTGCAGGGTCTCTATCTGGCCCCGAGTCCTTCAGCATCCTTTGTTAATCCTTGGTCCCAAAGCAGATGCCAAACTAAACATTTCAGAAGTGAGTCAGATATCGTTCCCTGAACTATTCCATCTCCAAAGCACATGTGCCAAAGAGCACAAATGGTTACCTTGAATTTACCCTCGCATAGCTTCAAGTGATGTAGGTTTATGTCCAAAAGCACAGTAAACTGGCAATTTCCCTGAAATAAATTCATGCTCTCCAATCTCTACAACTTTCAAACAAATCTCATTTATGTTCTGAGTTGGATAATAAACTAAGGGTCACAAACCAGTTTCAAAATATTTTATCCAGTCCTACTTCGGTGGCACAACACTTACGTTATCTTTCTGCACCTCTGGGATCTCTGCCGAAACTTTAAGACAATGGGAAAAGTCTCATTTAACGTACTTGTGTATACAGACTAACTTGCCCCAGCCATGGAGATAGACCATAATCCTCATATTGTTCTTCTGCAGAAGAGGGAAGGTAAAGTTAAGAGAAGAGGATGGCCTAGGACATCACAAAGAGAAAATGGCAATAGAAGTCATTACATTCCAAGATAGATTTTATATATAAATAGTTTGATGGTTCTGTCTCTCTCTCATTTTGAGGACGTCGTGAGATAATAAATGTAGCACGCCTACTACATACTGTGTGATTTGTTCTATCTAATCTCACAATATCCCTGAAAATGTGGTCACATAAATACCTCTATTTTTTGGATGAGGACTCTAAGAGTCTATGATTTGCTAGTTTCACCACAAGTAAGTGGTGAATCATGTTTTAAATACAGGTCCATTAGAGTCTAGATCCCATGCATTTTCAAGGACATTTTTCTAGTCAGTATTCATGTATGATTGGCAATGAAGAGATAAATTAAAGGCCTTGCTTAATCTGCTTACATTTTTTTAAAGATCTAGGTTATTACAGTTAATTTTTAGTTTTAATGAAACTCCTGTTGTGCCACTAACAATTTTTCCCAGGCATCAATTTGTCTCCAAACAATGTAATATTTTTGCACTAAAAAAATTATCCAAGATTGAAATGGGTAAACTCAAGACTCTTTGGGTAAAGATAAGAGGAATCTCAATATTAATAACTTCACAATGCAGGTATTAAATAATTGTTATTAATTCTAATTAGTGGAAGTCAAGGAATATATATATGCACGTACACATATGCATGACATAATATATATTATGGAGAAGATATAAATGTATGTTTATGTGTCTGTAGCTGTGTGTATGTAAGTATATACACACAGCCACACACAGAAGACACACACGTATATATAAAAGGAGATGCATTTGCACACGGGACTAGAATACAAAATTGAGAATAGACAAAATTACTTAGGTTGGTTAAATGAGCAGGAGAGAGGTGTTTATTTCGGTCACCTCTAGATAGCTAGTCCTTCTAACCACAAGACATATTTTTAGGTACCTACTATATAACAGGTGAATAAAATAGACACATTATCTATCTTAATGGGGTTTATATTTTATTAGAATCAACAGCTAAACAAGTGATAATAAGTGTGTTGAGTTGGGTGTATGGTGGCTGCCTTCTCAATGCTCACCATTAAACACATGTCAGTAATTAGAAGTAATTAACAACCCCTCTGTTTCAAACAAACAATTGTAATTACATTTGCCTAAAGCTTTCCAAAATATTTAGCGATTTACTTCATATTGCCTCTTTTATCAAGAGCTAATCTTAGGTTAGAAAACGAGAATATTCCCTCAGCAGGCAAAAATAACAGCCAGCCCTGGTGGTCTAGTGGCTAAGATTAGGGGCTCTCACTGCCATTGCCCAGGTTCATTTCTGGTCAGGGAACCACACCATCCACCTGTTGGTTGTCATATTCTGGCAGCTGTGAGTTACTGTGATGCTGAAAGCTATGCCAATGGTATTTAAAAATACCAGTAGGGTCACCCATGGTGGACAGGTTTCAGTGGAGCTTCCAGACTAAGACACACTAGAAAGAGGGACTTGGCCACCCACTTCCGAAAAAATTAGCCATGAAAACCCCGTGAATAGCAGAGAAGCCTTATCTGACATAGTGCCATAAGGTGAGAGAACGATGCAAAAACACTGGGCAGGGTTCTGCTTTGCTGTACACAGGGTCACTAGGAGTCAGAATCCTTTTGACAGCATTAATGAGGCAAAAATATTTCCCTAAGGTGAATCCACAAATTGGACGTTTAATCACTAAGGCTACAAAATTGATCAACTTACAACTTAAATACTTGTCAGAGCCAAATTATCTGAGAGATTTAGACTAGTGAATATGTTTTACCTGTCAAAAACCCTTGGATTGCATACTATAGTTATAAGACTTAAAATAAAAATCTGTTTATCATTTGGATGAGGTCAGATCACTAACTCACATTTTCAGAATGTCATATTCAGTATTACTTTGATTTGTAATTAACCATGAGAGACTGTATGAGAAAAGTTATGTTATTTTAACCTGAATCTAATAAGAACCTAAATATTTTGTGTTATGATTCCTAAACAAGCTCAAAATGACCAAGCAGCTGGGTCACTGCTGTTGCTGCCATTATTGCTCAGGTGTGAGAAACCTCGTATCTGTGGTATTACTTTGACAAGGCGATTCCATTGCAGCTGCATGGCAGCCAGAGTGGAGCCACAGAGGACCCGGCTTCCCTAAAAACAGCTGAAAACGTTTTGATACACAACATGAAACCATACATGCATTGATGCTCAATGAGGACATTGACCAATGGAAGACAGGTTTTGGCAGAGAACTTTGGAATAAATTCTTTCTCCCTTACCTGAAAAAGACCCTTTCTAGACCTCGTACTTCACATGGTCTCCTTCAAGATGTACAGGGAAACAGCATATGGCTACTCCTTGCTGGGATAGGATCTTACAAGATTCTATTTCTTAAATAAAAAGATTCTATTCCTAATTTGATGAAGACTTACCCAGTTTGCTTTATTAATAAAAGATATCTTACTGACATGCCTACCCAGACTAGGGAAACTAAAGAAAAAATAAACAAGTGGGACTTTATCAGATTAAAGAGCTTTTATAAGAAAAATGAAACCAGAATCAAGATGAACAAACAACCAACCAGCTGGGAGAGAATATTTGCAAAACATACATCTGACAAGGGGTTGATCTCCATAATATATAAAGAACTCACACAATTGAACAACAAAAAAACAAACAACCCGATCAAAAAATGGGCAGAGGAAATGAACAGACACTTCTCCAAGGAAGATATACAGATGGCCAATAGGCACATGAAAAGATGCTCAACATCACTAATCATCAGGGAAATGCAAATCAAAACAACACTAAGATATCACCTCACGCCCGTTAGAATGGCTATAATCACCAAGACAAAAAACAACAAATGTTGGAGAGGATGTGGAGAAACAGGAACCCTCATACACAGCTGGTGGGAATGCAAATTGGTGCAGCCTCTATGGAAAACGGTATGGAGATTCCTCAAAGAATTAAAAATAGAGATGCCCTATGATCCAGCCATCCCACTACTGGGAATCTATCCAACGCACCTGAAATCAACAATCCAAAGAGGCTTATGCACCCCTATGTTCATTGCAGCATTATTCACCATAGCCAAGAAGTGGAAGCAACCTAAGTGTCCCTCGACTGACGATTGGATTAAGAAAATGTGGTATATATATACAATGGAATACTACTCAGCTATAAAAAAAGACAAAATCGTCCCATTTGCAACAACATGGATGGGCCTGGAGCGTATTATGTTAAGTGAAATAAGCCAGAAAGAGAAAGACAAACACTGTATGATCTCACTCATATGTGGAATATAAACCAACACATGGACAGAGAAAACTGGACTGTGGTTACCCGGGCAGTGGGGGTGGGGGGTGGGCACAAGGGGTGAAGGGAGTCATATATGGGGTGATGGACAAACAAAAATGTACAACCCCAAATTTCACAATGTTAGAAACCATTAAAACATCAATAAAAAAAAAAAAAAAAGCAAAAAATAAATAAATAAAGATATCTCACCAATTTCCCAAAACCAAATCTACCATCTCATTTATTATACATTTCTTATTTTATTTAAAAAAATATGCAGAGTGCCTACTATGTGCTAGTAACTATTCAGAATATAGCACCAAAAATAATTAGAAAAGTTTCTGCCCTCGTGGAGCTTCCATTCTAATGTTAGAGAGTAAAATAAACAAATGAATACATATGCACGTAGTAATAGCAGGTAGCAGTAAGCGCAATGAAGAAAAATAAAGCAGAAGTGAGGAGGAATGTGTTGACTAGGTGAGACCTCTTCATGCATCCGACACTTGATCATGGACCTAAACGAATTAAGGGAGTGAGCTGAATGAATATTGAAGGAAAAAGACACTCTAGAGGGAAGAGTTAAAGCAAAAAGGCCTATGGCAGATGCATACCTGGTGTTTTCACAGACAGTGAATTCAGTGTAGCTAGGAAAGTAATTGATCCTGATTTGCTTGTTTTAGGAATGCATATTAACCTCTAAGGACACAAAAGAGAAAATACAGGCATAATAATAGCGTGTTTTCTGCACAATGAAGGACTATTCACCAATCCCATTAATCTTTGTCAGAATGAGCTTTACACATCTCAAATATAGGCAGGGCAGACCTGAAGTGATGTGAACATATGTATTTGTAGCTAACTAATTACCTAAGTCTCAGTCCTCCAAAATAGTCATTATATCACATCTTTTGTGTGTGAGAAAAACCTATAATGTCCTGAGATGTCATAAAAGTATTTGTGGTATAGGGGATCAGAACTTGCCACCCCAAAATGTGTCTCTTTGGCTTGATTATTTTTTGCCTAAGAGAATTTAAGAGAGAAGGCCTGTCCCAAGAAGGAGAAATCACCATAGATAACTCTGAGTATGATTGACTGGGAGGATCCTTGCTAAGCTCTTGCTTGTTCTCTCTCTCTCTCTCCCCCCACCCTTCACACTGTCTATAGATGCCCCAGCAAACCAAACATTTGCTTTTCCATTACATGTGAATTGCCCTTCTCCCCTTTGAAACCACTTTAAACCACTACCTCCAACATCCTCCTTTTTCTTTAGCTGAAGATGGTTTTACGGTGGTGGCTTCGGCCATTCGGGTGAGTTACTCAGTTTTCCTGGGTTTCTGCCATGTATATATGTTATTAAACTTTGTTTGATTTTCTCCTGTTATTCTGTCTCATGTCAATTTAATTTTTAGACCAGCCAGAAGGACCTAGAGGGTAGAAGAATAGTTCTTCCTCCCCTACAGTGGTGATTAAAAGTCTTAAGTGTGGTTATAAAAAGTGTGTTTGTGGTTATTAAATTTTTTAAAAATTCTATTAAATCTTAGTTAATAGATTTTTTTGTGACAGATTGAAAATTTATTAAATTGATAGGCTGGTCATTTAATAGCCTCTGTGAGAGAATGTGAATATAGTATCAATGGAGGTATGAGTGAACTATAGATAATAGGAAGGGAAATGTATAATACATATATAGTTATATTTCTCCCTTGACAATGGTAATAGTTTAGAGGGTCCTCAAGTCAGATGTTCCTCTCTATTCAAATCAGATTTTGTGATTTAACAAATATTTATTGGGTGTCTATTAAGTGCCATGCACTGTTCCAAATTCTGGGGACATATTAGGAAACAAAACACAGGAAAATCTCTGCCTTTGGAGTGAATTCTGTTTCATACTTTTAGGTCTATACCAGATTTTAGATGCAATGGGAATTTCTTTTGTAAAGGAGTGAAAATTTTGAAAATTTATTGAGTACCAATTTTGGGCAAAGAGGGAATTAAGACAGCCACCATGGACGCAAGAGCCACGTTTAAGAGACTTGTGCTTTCTCTCCTGCTATATGGTTGGCAAAATATAAAATACCATTTTTAACAAAATGGCATGCCATTTTACTAAAATACTAATTTTAATAAAAGAAAACATTTTTATGGATAAACCTATTCTAAGTTTTAAAGAGTGTTTACATTATGGTGCCTAAAATGTCCTAGCAACTTTTACATTAAGCATTTTATTTATATTTTTATTAGTATGCTTACCTGTGGTATTTTTCAGAAACAAATATTTCTGATTGGAAATACAGCAACTCTGCATTACTTTTTCAGATGCTCACTCAAATTTACATTGGTTTTCTTAGACTTTTTCATTCTTTTTGAGGTACAAAGAACTTTGGTAAGTGAGCTAAAACCAGACCACACATTCCCTGTGATTTCTTGGTAAATCCACTGTGAAATTGCAAAAATATAGAAAAAGTGAACCAATGAAATAGGTATGCATAGGAATGAAATTAACGGATATTTTCTCAAAGAGTTAAAAGAATATGTTTTGCATGTTTACAGAGCTAATGCTATGCTAGCATCCTCTTGATCTTATCTATCCAAATTTGGATGTCAAGAAAATGTTAATGGCATTATTTTTAGAGTTGACTGTTATCTAAGATATTGCCTCTCCACTTGTTATTTATTCAACACGTGTTTAAAGAGTGCATATTATGTTCTCGATAATACGATTATAAATAAACATATATGATATGGTTCTTATACATTAGATTTGATTAATTGAAGCCAACTTATGAATAATTACATTAAAATATGATAGATACTACTGTAGCCATATTCTTTCATTAAGCAAACACATTTTTTTTTAGGTGTGGACTATAATCCAGCCTCTATGGTTAGAAAAATAAGAAACATGGAATCTGTTTACAAGGAACCCATGAAGTGAACAGTTGAAATATCTCAAGATGATAATACAGAAGCATATTATAAGCACATTTTAATAAGAGGGAAGGGAGTGGTGTAGGGAAGACTTCTCAGAGGATGTGATTTCTAAGCCAAATCATCAAGGGCAGGGAGTTCATCAGGTGAAGAAAAGGAATCCCAGTAGATAGAGCAGCATGTGAAATAGAATAGAAGAAAAAGAGATTGTGGGGTTCTGGAAACTGTAGATTCGTCAATGTGGCTATAGAAAGTGATTTTTTGCAAATATCTTCTCCCAATTGTTAGGTTGTCTTTTCGTTTTGTTGATGGTTTCCTTTGCTGTGCAGAAGATTTTTAGTTTGACGTAGTCCCATTTGTTTATTTTTTCTATTGTTTCTCTTGCCTGGTCAGACATGGTGTTTGAAAAGATACTGCTGATAAGGGCTTAATCTCCAAAATATATAAAGAACTCATGCATCTCAACAACAAAAAAACTAACAACCCAATTAAAAAATGGGCAAAAGACCTGAACAGACATTTCTCCAAAGAAGATATACAGATGGCCAACAGACACATGAAAAGATGTTCAAAATCATTAACTATCAGGGAAATGCAAATCAAAACTACAATGAGATATCACCTCACGCCTGTCAGAATGGCTATAATTAACAAGACAGGAAACAACATGTGTTGGAGAGGATGTGGAGAGAAGGGAACTCTCATACACTGCTGGTGGGAGTGCAAACTGGTGCAGCCACTATGGAAAACAGTATGGAGATTCCTCAAAAAATCAAGCATAGAACTACCATATGATCCAGCTATTCCACTGTTGGGTATTTATCCAAAGAACTTGAAAACACCAGTTTGTAAAGGTACATGCACCCCTGTGTTCATTGCAGCGTTATTCACAATAGCCAAGACTTGGAAGCAGCCTAAGAGCCCATCAAGGAACGAATGGATAAAGAAGATGTGGTATATATACACAATGGAATACTACTCAGCCATAAGAAACGATGAAATCCAGCCATTTGTGACATGGATGGACATTGAGGGTATAATGCAAAGTGAAATACGTCAGAGGGAGAAGGTCAAATACCGTATGATTTCCTTCATTAAGTAGTAGATAATAACAACAATAAACAAACACATAGGGACAGAGATTGGATTGGTGGTTACCAGAGGGGAAAGGGGGAGGAAGGAGGGTGAAAGGGATAATTCGGTACATGTGTGTAGTGATGGGTTGTAATTAGTATTTGGGTGGTGAACATGATGTAATCTATGCAGAAATAGAAGTACAATGATGTACACCTGAAATTTTTACAATGTCATAAACCAATGTTACTGCAATAAACAAAAAATTTAAAAAAAAAAAGAAAAAAAGAAAGTGATTTTTGAGCAGGTCAAGTTTTTACTCTAGCAGTAGTGGAATGAATAGGTTAGAGACAGCTAGACTGAAGGAAGTGAGATATTGGAAGCAATTGTTATTAATAATCCAGGGAAAAAATACTGAAATCCTGACTTAATATAGAGGCCGTCATGAGGAAAACAACTTAGGACATAGTATAGATCAAGAGTTGATCATACTTGCTGATTGCCAGGAAGTGGTAGGTGAGAGAAAGGAAGTATCAAGAGAGACTCCAAGATTTTAGGAGTTATTCTTGGAAAAACTAGCCAAATGAAAGCATAATTTCCTGAGATATGAAATTTCAAAAATGGCACAGATTTTGGATAGACTATATGTTCACATTAGGAAATTGGAGATAGCTAAACATTGATAGAAGGCAGGAGAGGAGAAGGAAAGCATCAGTGTGGTCAACCATGTCAAATGCAACGGAAAAGACAGGCGATACAAGATTTGTAAGTAGCTACTGCATTCCCCAAGTAGGACATTTTTGGTGACCTGGGAGAAGGGGTTTCTATGGATTGGTGAAAGAAAATTTATTATGGTAGTGAATTTAACATAACGTACAAAATATACATTGCTTTCTAAGCAAAAGAGTTTAATGGTAGGCAGAAAATGTACATTCTAGATATTTCATTTTCATTGAAATACGTTGTCTTGAAATATATTTACATTGAAAAAAAGATCCAGTATAGATGTGAAGATAAAGATAGAAGTAAGACTGGATAAGGAAATCGCTCTGAAGATATGGGAAATTATTCAAAATATTATGGAAGTACAAAGGAAGAAGCAACCTCTACCCAGGAAAGTTAACAAATGCTTAATGGGTAAATGTCCTATTCTACATATCATATTTTAAAATACTTAGTGACTTGTGACTCAGTCAAGTATGTGTGCCTTTTGTTCCTTTTCAAATAAGGATGTGAAATATTACCAGGGCAGGATCTCTCTTCTGTAGTCTATTGCATAGTGTATCCAATCAGCTGTATCTGGCTTAAACATAGCTACTGGTGGAGAATAATGAATGGAAGACCTATAAATGATTTAAAGCTTCTCTGCTTGTAAATTTTACCCCATAAATCTATTTTCTATTTAAAGATTATATTGCTGGTGGTATGCATGTCTGTGTCCACTTTGTTCAACCACGGTAAAGGTTTATCAATGGCAAAAAGATGAATGAGCATTAAATTGAAGAAGGATAAAAGGAAAAGGTGAAGTTATTTGTTTGCTTACAGGATGGGAAAAATGTGAGCATAGTTTTTGACTTTTGTATGACAGCTTTTTTTAGAAACATATTATAGGCCCACTCTAATTATATTCTTTAATCTACTACTGCCAAGTAAATTCAGAATAATACTCTGTACTTGCAGGAAGTTCTTCCTAAAGAGCACTTTCTGGCTTTTTTTTTTTAGAATGTTATCTTCCCAAGACGTTAATTAGTGTCATCTGAGGGAAAGTACCATGAGCAAAAATATCAGACAATGGTAGGTTAAACAGATTTCATTGTCTTAAAAATTTCAAAGCATCTGTCTTGGCTTTAAAACACATCGCGTAGTTTTTGATAGTCTTCTCGTCAGAAGAAGGAGTCTAGTTCTTCTCGCTTAAATATGAGCTGGCCTAAGTGCCTCCATTCTAACCAACAGTATGAAGTGGAAGGGACGCTGCATGAGGCCTCCTAGGTCGTAAAAGGCCATGTAGCGTCCACTGGCTCTCTCTCTCCTCTTAGGATGGTCGCCATCCTTGAAATACAGCCACTGTGCTATGCAGAAGCCAGGCAGCCACGTGGAAAGTCCACGTGTTGGTGCCCCAGCAACAGCTTCAGTTGAAGGTCCAGCTGGACAACCAGCTGACAACCAGAGGAACTACGAGACATATGATCAAGTGAGAGCAAAGGTGATTTCAGCCTCCGATCTTTGCCCAGACCCGGACGATGCCCAGTGAGCTGTCCCTATGAAACCTTTCTTATATTGCAGATTCACAAAATTAATTTGTCATGGTTTTAAGCATTGAACTTTAGAGTAGTTCGTTATTCAGCAGTAGATACTAGAATGGCCTTCCATTAGCTAATGGTACAATGAACTTCATAAAAGGAATAAACTACACATTGTTTTCTGAAATTATTTTCTCCTAGATCCCATGTCTATAAGCATCACGCAGAAGTAGTGTACTTTGGGGGATATTTAACATCAGTCTTTTCTTCTCTCTGAAATTTTTGGAATGACCACTTTTTTTCTTTTTTTAAACTTTTGCTTAGTGCTATTTGGGGTATATATCTTAATATGTCTATGATTCTTCTTCCATGACTGTCAAGAATTAAAGACAAAAATACTGTATTCTTCTAAGAAGCCATCACTTCCCTTGCACTGACTATATATATATACACCTTTTTTCTTTTTTGCTAAATTGGAATTAAATATGGAGTAGAAGTTGCCCTAACTTGTTATTTTGATTTTTGAGAGAAGAGTTTGTGGGAAAAATAATTCAAGAATTTCTCAGACATATATTTTAAGCAAACGAAACTCAATAGAGCTGGCTATTTGAAGTACCTCTATGAAAATTTTGTCCTCTATCAAAAACCATGTTTTTTCATCTATATAAAAAAGCACATGCTACATTCCTTTATTGATATCATTTCAGTCTTATTCTCCCTTGGTTATCAGCAAGTTTCCACCCTCACATTTATATATTTCCATGAAGGTATATGCTTTCAAGAACTACAGTTTTTTTCCTCTGCATTTCCTCTTAAGAAGTATATTTCTCTTGAATATGGAATACCCATAGTGCATTGTCATTTTCCAATCTTGATTTCCATTTCACAAAGTCACAGCGATAATAATAAGCTTATATTTACTGTCCTGTTTTAGAGTCTCAATTTAAGTTTACTTATTACTCATCCTCGGTGTGTTGGTTTATAGATACTGAATCCATAAATATACTGAAATGATAGCATCTTAAACCATGGTCCCGAAATCCAATTTCAATTCACAGATGATGTTTTCAAACACAGATACCTCCTTATAGATTTTATTTTCTATTCTGTACTCCCAAAGTTCTAGGATAAGTCTGTTATGACATTGAAATAATATAATAGAAGGTTTCATTAGATTTATTGGCTTTCTAGATTTAAGACTCAGAGTACTAAAAAAAAAACACTATTTATGGTTTTTTTCTTTACATAGTTACCTCCCTATCTGTAGTCAAATGTTGTAATTATATCATTTTAACATTTTTTATATCTATGCAAATTCTTTAACGGATGCGTATGCAATCTGTCCTAAAAGAGTATCAAACTTAAGCAAACAACCTTGTATTAATAACAGGGACATCCTTCTAGCTCCGTGTTCTTATTTTCGTAAAGCATTTATGAATGAAACAAGAAAACAACATAGCCTGAAGGAACCAAGAACTAATTCTGTAAAAATCTAGATAGTAAATTACATCTTATGATAATTCAATAAGTGATTAGCTGAATGGATGGGTAAAAGGACAAAATTACAACAAAACCTGTACAATATCCCAAAATAATAATCAAAATTATCCTTATGTCAGTTCCTAAAGCATATAAAATATTTTTCCAGAAGTTATTCTGAATATAAGAAAATTCTTAATTAACTCAAGAAATATTTGTTGGGTATCTATTCTAACAGTTTTAGACAGAGGAAATAGAGTGGTGAATAGGAAGAAGCCTCGTCATCCTTAGAATACATTCTAGCAAGGGATATAGAGATTATGTGTGTAAATGAGGAAACAAATGATATAATTTCAGGAAATGTTAAATGCTAAGATAAATAAATAAGAAAGGGGAAGAATTAGATGATAATAAAGGCTACAGTAAAAAAAAATGATATTTGATCTTACATTTGAAAAATGTGTGAAACCATGCCATGCAAAGACCTGGGTGAATAGCATTCTAGACAAATAGAAAAGCTATTTGAAAGGCCCAGGTGTGAGAGTGATCTTGAATACTGAAGAAACCAAAGAAGAGCCAGTATTGGCTGCAGAAGCAGAAGCCAGGAAAATAGCTAAAACACTGCATGACATTGACCACAGAAGCCCGGAGTCAGAAGGTCTCCATTAATTCCTGGCCCCACTATTGCATAGCACCAGGCAACTTATTTAGTACCTCTGAGCTCAGTTCTTTAATCTGTTGATTGGGACTAATAGCACACCTGCCTCCTAGAATCATCGTAAGCACTGAATGATTACTAAATCAAAAGGCCTCAGAACAGAGTAGGATGAGGTCACAGAGTTAAGCAGGACAGGATTATGTCTCATCTTGTAAACCATGTAAAAAGTTTGGATTTTATTCCAAATGTGATGAGAACATTAGAGAATTCCAAGTAGGTGACAGATGTGAACTGATTTATATTTTTAAAAAATTACTTTTTTCTGAAGGATGGGGTTGGTGCATGAATAAAAGCAAGGGCACCAGTTAGGAGACTGTTTCAGCAATCCCAGATGAAAGGAGGATGGGCTGTGCCATGGTGAAACTAAAATACTGTGTTACTTTTGGTTTTCTTGATCATAAATTGCCTCCAAGCCTGAAAAATATCTCCTGGACTTGGGACCGGATATTACGGAACATGGGAAAACCAATCTTTAAAGGATACGGAAGATATCTTGATTTTAGTCCTACATCTGCTATCAGTACATTGTATTAACTTCAGTGAGTCATTTGATATTTCTAACACCATTTTTCCACAAAATAAGTCACTGAACTAGATGACAATGCAGATTACTTCTGGTTCTAAAATTCTATGATAAATTTTATTTGGAGTTTTGGAAATATACTTTAATATGAAAAGAGAAATAAAATGTTATATATCATTATATCAAAAAATAACCTTTTAAATTATTGGTCCACTTAAATTTAGCTCTTATTTCAAGTGAATTTTGATGTTGAAATCTAAACTTTTTTATGTCAAATTGTTTTTAATAACCTAATAACTTTCTTATGTTTAATAAGTCATGCATAATTCCTTAATATTAGGGTCAAGGATTAGGGTAAGATACTAAATATTTCCAAAATTTGCATTTGATTAGTTGCTCAATTATTTTCTGAACTACACATGATTACGTCTAAAAATATTTTCAGAATAAAAGCATCTCAAGATTTCACCTGAATATTGATTAAATTTGTTCCACAGTCCCTCACTAGCATTTATCCTGCCTCTGCTCCTCCTGTGTCAGCTAGGATGCTGCTTTCTCCTTCTCCGTTTATTTCTCCATCCCTCACATATTCCTGTCTATACCCAACAACCCACCCTTTTATATCAATCCCCTCTTGCTTTTCCTTGAGGCATCTCATGTTTTCTGTTGAGCATTAGGACATTTTACAGAAATAAACGAATACTGCAACCTTAGTAATAAAAATAATTTAAAAACCTCTACTCTAGAGTTGTAATTCCTTCTGAGGCTTTAAATTTCCTGGTTTTTCTGATTAAACCTCAGTATCAAGGATATTTTTCACAGAAATATAGCTATTTTTCATTTGTTGCCTGTTTCACACTTTATTTTTTCCAAATGATACATTAAAAATTATACCTGTAAAGCTTTTAGTATTGGACATTAGGTATTTAAAACATTGTATTGCCAAAGGACATTTACATCAAAAAACCTAGTATTAGGCTAAATTAATCTATGTAATAGATACTTAATAGTAATTTGCCCTTAGTTCTATGTAAAATACAGAATCCATTTTCTTCCGATAATATCATACCTGTTGATGGGTGTTAGGAAATACACAGTGGTTAGCTTTATCTAGATTTAATATTCATTTTACTTCTTTCCTCTTTTATCATTTTTATTACTTTATAAATGATAATGTTAATTACATAGGTAGTTTTTAATTATTATCAAAACTTTTGATACTGTTTTTAACCAAAACTGCTCTTAGGGAAAATACTAGACACTATTAACACTTAAAAATGACTGTGAAATAAAATTTGTAAGAAAGGAAACAGATAAGCATAGTTTCAAAAGCATATTGTAAACATTCTCTGAACATCATTAGAAGTGTTTTTGATAATAACAAAAAGATGGAAAAGAAACAATAATCCATTTTTGAAATGCTTCTGAACTAAAATAATACCATTAGTATAACACTCCATAGAATATCTGAATTTATGTGTTCTCTGAAATTTCAATATATTCAAGAAAAAATTACTTAAATGGTGTCTATTATCATATTGTCTTGAATATGATGAGGCAATTTTGGTCCCTTCCATGAAAAGAATATTTCTGTATATATTACCATTACTTTTATGGTAAGGGATATGATTACTTTCCCATTTTTATATATTTTCTCTTTCTTTGTTAAGATAGACTATAAAATAATTAGGCAAGAGAAGAGGAGGCTCATAGGTAATTTTGTTAAGTGCTAAAACAATGACATCCAGCTCTTTGTTTCAGTGATGTGAGGATATGGGAAAATAGCAGAGGGATATTAGCTGAGCTTCAGAAGAGTTCTCGAGAAATGAAAGTAAAAAATATATATATAGTTACAGGCTTTACCTAGAAGGGTTGCAAAATATTCTCCCCTCAATGTTTTTGAAAATTGGCTCTAATGGTCCATCTAGTTTTAGAAGTAAAGAATAAACAGTTACCATTACATGTTAGGGCCCTCTTTTACCTAATTTCTCTTTAAAGATTCTTAAATGTTCTCTTCCCTAGTTTAGTTATCAATTTAATTTCTAACTTTGTTTAACAGGATAGCATTCTATAAGGTAATTACTTATGATTCATGATATATGATGGATATTTGCTTTCAATTTTAATAATATTTAAGCTGATTAAAGACTATAGATTAATCTATTAACAAATTAACTTATTTATATGCTTATTCTCCATAGATGTCAAATTACAGGTATTCAGCAGTTTGGTAGAGTCTTTAAATCAAAACAATTACCTTCCAAAATACAGAAATCAT
This sequence comes from Diceros bicornis minor, assembly GCF_020826845.1. Classification (NCBI taxonomy): domain Eukaryota; kingdom Metazoa; phylum Chordata; class Mammalia; order Perissodactyla; family Rhinocerotidae; genus Diceros; species Diceros bicornis. The sequence goes on along the minus strand of NC_080750.1, from coordinate 54,302,549 downwards.
ATGAAAACTAATCATCCAAAACAATGCACTTCCTTAAGTTGCTACTTAATTTTATCTTTATAATGAAATCCTCTGAGGAGAGTATAAATGATGAAAAGGTTTGAACATGTGTTCCTGTGGGGAGAAGGAGCTGTGGATTCATTTAGGGACAAGAAACTGGAAAAACGATTTACTTTTAAATCAGTGTTTCATAAGTTGGCTTCTTTGCTTGGATAAAAATTACTAAAATATTTAGAGCATATAATTATATTAAGATATAAGTTTTAGACTATATTCTGAAGTGAAATAGAAAAAACTACTGTATTATTCTTCAATTTCTGTAGCTCTGCATTAATGCCAAATTATCTATATGCAAATATAGTTTTGTTGTTAGCTAAGGTGCTAAGCCTTCTTAAAGACTATAAGATTTAGAAAAATATATCTATAAAAATCCTTGTTCAACTCCTAGCATTGTCAAAGCAAAAATTTCACCAAACATAGTTAAACAGGCAAGGAAGACTTTATGCAAGACTATTGCAATAGGCAAGAAAAGCCAAATTTAGTCCAAGTTGAACTCCACTGCAACAAAGGGCAGGAGAGTTTTTAAGACCTGGAGTAGGAGGAAACTAGGTCATCTGAGTTTTCTAAATGGCCTTATGCCGAGGAAAATTAAACTATCTCTTCATGACAGGAGGTAGTTTTACAACTCGAGCAAGGAGTCCACAAAAGTTAGGCTCCCACCCAACCACAGAGCCTGGGGGCGCCATCTTCTTGGAGGATTACATTTCAAAGAGATGGCTCTCAGGTCCTTGAGAAGGACAATCCTGGGTTGTAAAAGTGGCAAAAGACTTTTCAAAAGATTTACATCTCAAAGAGGCAGGGAAAGAATTTAAAAGTTTTCTAAGTTAAATCCTCTAAGAAAAAAGAGTTCAGTGCCTAGAGTCAGGAAGGAGCCTGTCTAAAGTTTAGTCAAAGGAAATGTTAAAGTCATCTTGGTCAGCGTGCACGCACATGCACATACACATGCACGCACACACATGTTCTCATGTACTAGCATAATAGTGACAATGGTAATAACGGGGGTGTTATAGATTTAATTATCTTATTTATTAATCTGACTTTATCCTCAAATCAATTCCATACTCTCCTTCCTACCATCATTTCAATTTTAAGATGAGAAACCTGAAGCTCAGATACTTTAAGTATTTTGCAGAAAAGTGTTAGAACATAAATTCAAACACATGTAGCTTGAATTCAGACCTCAAGCTCTTAAAAAGTAGGTGCTAGGCAAAATGCCCTTGACTCAAGGTTGTATTAGTTCCTTCTGTACATCTATGGGGGTTGCTGGGCCCCTTTCCTCAGGTGACGAAAATCATAAAAGAACTAAATACTGGCTGCTTCCACTCAGCATATCACTTTTGACAGGTCTGTTCAATGAGGAAGAGATGACACTAAGAGAGGCACTCCTTCCTTTCCTGTGGAAGCTGGACTGTATTATTTGTACTCACGGGGAGGCTGTCCCACTGTTCTATCTCTCCTTACTCCTGCACGTGCATCTATGTTCCCAGAAAGAGAAAGGAGTGCTCTTCTTCCTTTTTCCTTTAGAGGGCATGAGACTGGAGGGTGAGAATTGGAGCACAGGCATCAAGTGGAAACGACCTTGTGATATCAACCTTGCTGGGTTGTTAGGATTAACCAGGAGACAGGTGGATGAGCCATAAGTAGTTTTTAATTTGAGTGCATGCACTGGACATATCCAAAGTCCCTTTTAAAGCCTTCTGTGCTAAGGTAAATGTGTTACTCATAGCACTAAGTGATATTCTTTCTTTATCAAAATTTCAAAGATAAGTCATTTCCATCCCTCCTCCCTACAACCCAAGAGCCATCTTAGTTTTATTAGTAACATGGAATTGATTCTGACTCCTAGTGACCCTGTGTATAGCAGAGCAGGAATCCTGCTTGGTCTTTGTGCACCATCCTCTCACCATCCAGCACTGTATCAGACAGCGCTCTGCTGCTATTCATAGGGTTTTCATAGCCAATTTTTTCAGAAGTAAGTGGCCAGGTCCTTCTTCTTAGTTTGTCTTGGTCTGGAAGCTCCACTGAAAACTGTCCACCATGGGTGACGCTGCTGGTATTTGAAATACCAGTGGCATAGCTCTCAGCATCACAGCAACATGCAGCCACCACAGTATGACAACAGACAGATGGGTGGTGTGGTTTCATGACCAGGAAACAAACCCAGTCCGCAGCGGTGAGAGCACCGAATCTTAACCACTAGACCACCAGGTCTGGCTGTTGTCTTAGTTTAGCCAAATATGTTTCCATTTGAAAGCAAAAGAAGTAGAGTTCTTTGAGTTGTCCACAGGGTGAAATGGTGAAGGGAGTTAGGCTTGGGTTGGAGCAGCGTTCGGAAACAACATAGGGACTTTGCCCTCCAATCCATCCAGTAGCCTTTCCTTTGTTACACTCCATATCAGAAGGAAATGACAACTCCAGCCATAATTCTGAGGGTTTTATTCCAGCTGATTCTAGCTAGGTTCAGCCAATTAAAGACACTGGTGAAAGTCTAGAGGACGGGAAACTTATTTTTCACAGTTCTGAAGGCTGATGTCCAAGATCAGGGTCAGATGAGGGCCCTCTTCCTCGTTCATAGCCAGCATATTTTCACTATGTCCTCACATGGTGGAAGGGGCTGGAGAGCTCTCTGGGGTCTCTTTGATAAGGGCACTAATCATAGTCATAAGGGCTCTGACCTCATGACCTAATCACCTCCCAAAAGCCCCTATCTCCTAGTACCATCACCTTTGGGGGTTGGGATTCAATATATAAGTTTTAGAGGGACATATTGAAATCATAGCAGCAGGAGATTTCTTTCTCTCCTTTTATTCTCTAAGGTAGGCTGTCAATGGTTGTATCTCCTCTATGGATTGAAAATAGCAAGTTGAGGAAGAATACGTCCATTTATATATGAGCTAGATTCAAAAGGAACCAGTATAGAATACAAAGACAACACAGAAGCAAAGAAGAGAGGAGGGAAAAAAACAAGGAGCAGAAGAACATTCATCAGAAATTGTTACTATGGAGCAGATAAAGATGTTTAACCATATATCTCACTATAGATTAAAAAAAAAAGTGAAGCAATCACTTGCATAAAAATGAGCACAAAGCATATGTAGATTTTGAGTTCAAGGAGAGACAACAGGAGAAGAAAAAACATAAGATGACAGAGTTCAAAAGCAAAATGTGGAAAATAATAATACCATGGAAATTCTAAAGAGCACACACCTTGAATCTAAAGACTGAAGTGTAAACTGTATCCAAGAAAAAGGTAGATATAATGTAAGAAACTTCAAATACAGTTTCACTAAAATTTCAGGACTTCAAAGACAAAGAATCTTTCATTTACCCAGGTAGAAAGAATAAGTTACCTACATGGAGAAAAGTTATTTGCTTGATCTCACACTTCTCCCCAGCAATATTAAATCTTAGAAATCATAATAAGAATGCCTGTAAACTTCTCAAAACAAAGAAAGTGATAACCAAGAATTTTATACTTAGCCAGACTGGCATTTAAGTAGAAAGGCATCAGGAAACATTTTTAAACATCAGTTCCAATGAACCCTCCCTAAAGTTACTAGAGGATGAAATTTAACCAATCAAGGAATGTATGGGAGTATATGTTGCAGAAAGACTGATATTGGGTATTATATCTATTATGATTAAGGAACAGAATGTAAATGTCATGAATTCTCTGGGAGTTTTTATGACATGAATATTAATAGAACCGAAAGGAGGAGAGAAGCTAAGAGGTAGTGTATATACTCTAATTTTCTCATCTTTAACATATGGGAGTTAAAAAATCATCCAATAATAGAATTTAAGTATATTTAAAATACAAAAGATTAATCAAATAACACTTAGGTTTCCTCAGGATATGGAAAGGAAGACTCAAATATATAAAGTTGCTTATTCTCCCTGTGATCTTTTATAAATTTAATATAATCTAAATAAAAATTCCAGTTATTTTTTAATTTAATGAAATAGGCATGTTGTAAGTCCTTATAGAAATTAAATAAGAAATAATAGATAAATTGAAAAGAATAGAAATTCAAACATTGGCCTCAAGATAATAGAGATCTGTATATGATAATATGCATTTTCAATAAGCGGGTCAGCTATACATTGTTCAATAAATGATGTGAGTATATGGATCCATCAAAATAAATTCAGATGGTTTAAAAAATGACACAATAGGGGCCTGCCAGGTGGCATAGTGGTTAAGTTCATGTGCTCTGCTTCAGCAGCCTGGGGTTCACAGGTTCGGATCCCGGGCGTGGACCTATGCACCCCTCATCAAGCCATGCTGTGGCAGGTGTTCTACATAAAATAGAGAAAGATGGGCACAGATGTTAGCTCAGGGCCAATCTTCCTTAGCAAAAAGAGGAGGATTTGGCTACAGATGTTAGCTCAGGGCTAATCATCCTCACACACACACAAAAAAATGACACAATAAATGTACTGGAAGAATCAAGAGAAAAGTTTTGTTCATTAATTATTTTCAATAGAAGGAAAATGTTTTTGAGATATAACTTAAAACTTAGAAGCCATAAAATAAGCCATATTTTACATCAAAAAGTTTAAAAATTTATAGATGGGAAATCATTATTAACAAACTCAAAAACAGATAACAAACTCAAAAACATGGGGAAATATTTTCACCATTGTCTTCACATGAGTACAACCATGTTTGGCCATTCCATTAACCTACAGCCACCAGCACACAAAGAAATATAAAGCTGCTTTCTGTGTGGTGGGAACTGGCCCTTCTCCCACAGAGATAGTTGCAATTTGTAAGAATTTCAAGGTCCTTTGGGTGTCACGGCCTAGGGCAGACTGGCCATCTGTGCCGGGCTGGGACGATAACCAGGGAAAACAATGCATCTATGCAACTGCCAGGCTGGGATGATAGCCAAGAGGCTCAGTGCAGGTATGCCACTGATAACCATTTATGCATGGGAACACTGAATGTTTACTCTGTACCCTCTGTAACTGCTTATATAAACTGCTGGAAACCGAGGCCTGGTGAGAGTCTCACCTGTGGAAGGGATGCCTTGCCCAGGATGTGTGATTCCCGCCCAACCGTGTCAATTGAAGGGACTCTCCTGGCAGTGGGGTGTGGATTTTGTGAGTAACTAATCTGATGTGTTCTCTTTTCGGTCAACCTGGTGTTTCTCTTTTTGGTTGATTTGTGTCATTTCCTTTCAGTCGATGTGGATGTTTTCCCTTTCCAGTCGATCTGATGTTTTTCCCTCTCATTATATGATCTCTTTGAATCTGCCGCTATCTCAGTTGATGTGGATGTTTCCCCTTTCCAGTCAAGCTGATGTTTTTCCCTCTTAATATTTGACCTATTCGGATCTGTTTGCAGACCAGCGCCTTTACTCTCCTCTATATAATAAAATATACCTTCAGTCCATTTGTTTGGAGTGGAAAGTTTCTTTTACATCTCTGATCAAATCCCCCAAAGCTCTCATAACAACCATGTATCATAGAACAAGAATTTATTTCATTATGGATAAAAAGCCCTGTAAATCAAAAAAGGGCAAAAGATATGAACAAATATTTAACAGAAAAGCTATTAAGTAACTGAAAAGTTGCTCTACTTCACTTATAATAATAAAATAAATGCAAATGGCACTACAGTGAGATACAATTGTTCACCTTTTACATTGGCAAAGACTAAAAGTTTTAAAATTATGGAATGGCTGAAGGTATTAAGAAACAGACACTACCGAAAAAGGCTGGTGGGCATGTAAATTAGTAAAACCTATGGAGAGCCACTTGAGAATTTGTCTCCATACCCATTAAAAAGAAAATATATATACGACAATCCAGTGATAATTCTTTTAAGAATCTATCATACAGACACACTTACAAGAAATGAAATATGTACATATTAACTTCATTATTTTTTGTAATAGGAAAAGACTGAAAAGAATCTAAATTTTAATTGATAAGAAAGAGTTAAATAACTCATAGCGTCAAATGCTTACTCCCCCCAAAATTGTACTAAAATAACCTATTGATCAACTAAAAGTAAGTCTATTAGGTCTACTGCAGTAAGGAGACAACATTATTTTGAAAGAATCTTAGTAGTGTCTCAGAAGGGGAACACTGGGGGCAAATTTATATTTTTATAGGTTTTATACAGAAGATATAGCATTTGGGGGGTTAAGGCAAATGTTTTAATGGTGAGATGTAATTGGGATTGGGCAAAGTTGAGACTGGGAAATGGTCTAGAAGTGAGCATTGATGATTAAAAGTTGTTTCCACCTGACAAAGGGATGTTCCCCCAGATGATTGACATATTATTTCAAATAAGCTAGTTTTAAGAAATTTCCCAATAAGTTGTTGTTTTAATATCTTTATCTTCCTAGCTAAAATTATCTAGACTAAATAACAAAGTACTTTTGACAAGAGTGCCCTCAGATTTCAGTCCCAATAATTAAGCTATGTGGATATAGGTGGTCTTGGTTTTCAGTCACCAACTTGAAGTCCTTTTTCCTTCTGAGTGAGAGCATAGATCATTACCCTTTGGAGACCTAATCAGCCCAGATCTATACTACTATTTGTGTTGTTGCTGTCACATATCAAGTTGTTAGTGTCAGTAGAGTCAACCTTTATTCAAATCATATTTGTATCCTCTTAGTCTGATGACCAATTTTGGGTCAATTTATGGGACTAGTAGTTGCATAATGACATTTAGAACTTGGGCAATAACACATTTAAATACTAAAATAGATGAATATTAAGATAAAAGTTATGATCAGAGTTTATAGTCCATTTATAAGCCAGGACCCCAGAAAGCCCAAATTAAACTCACAACACAGATTCTATCACCAATCCAAAGAGTCTGCAGAACCAGGTATGGGCATATTAGCAAAATTAATTAAAATTCCATAATTTTTACATTTGTTTCCTGGATCATTTTAATAGCATGAAAGTTCCAAGAAAGTACTATATTGCTGTAAATACAATGTTTTCTTTTTCCTTGAAATAGCACGTTTCACCCTGACACGCCCATACTCTATCTCTGGTAGCTCTGTTTTGAACAACTAACATTCATGAGTCACACGAAACCATTACATGAAGAATTCTATGGCCTTCGTGACATTGTTAGGATCCCTGTTAATTTCTGAACCAGAGAGTGTAGAAGTGTCCTGACTCTTGGGGCCTCTAGTGAAGTGTGAAATGAGGTGGCATGAGGATAGAAGAAGGCAGCCCAAAATTTCCATTGGATGGTTAACTTTTCAAACCTTAAATCAAAGGCCAGTTTTTATTCATTTTGCATTAATTTATTTAATATCTTTTTTTTCCATGTAGGAAAATTGGCAGGCCAAAATAAACCTGAGGGATCCCAGCTATTATCCGGAATGTAGACATCAGTTCATGAAGATAAAAAAATGCTTCTCCAGGCTTCAGGTAGGACCCAGTATGTCTTTTCTTAAATTATTTTTTATTTTTTTTACAGCTGTATTGAGGTTGTGGTGAATAGACTCTAAGGGGACTCTCAATGATTTCCTCCTGTTGATATTCACACCTTTGTACACTCCCTCCCCTAGAGTGAGGGTAGGGCCTGTCACTTGCTCTTAACCAATAGACTCTTACAAAAGTGACAGTATGTCATGTCTGTGATTATATCGTGTTACAGAAGACTCCATCTTAGCAGACAGATGCTAGAGACTCTCTTTGCAGGCTTGATGAAGTAAGCAGCCACACGGAAGTCAATGTGGTAAGGAAATTTGGGCAGCATCTAGGCACTGCAGGTGTCATCTTCTAAGACTGGAGGATGGCAAACCCCAAAGAGCAGGGACCCTCAGTCCTACTGCAGGGATGTGAATCCTACCAACCTAAACGACCCAGGCAAGCCTCAAGATGTGAAAGCAGCCTGGCCAACACCTCTAGCTATACTTGCAATCTTGATCTATGAAAACTGAGAAAATAAATGTGTGTTATTTTAAGCTGTTAAATTTGTGGTAATGTGTTATGAAGTAATAGATACTGAGCACAAAGGTAAAACTGAAATTCAATAAAATGAACATATTTAAAGCATACAATTTTACAAGTTATGATACATGTATACATCTGTGAAACCATCACCACCATCCATCACTCCAAACGTTTCCGTGTGCCTTTGTAATCCCTCCCACTTCCCGCCCTGCACCAACCTCAAGCAAGTCTTCACTGACTTACTGTTAATACAGAATAGTTTTAATTTTCCAGAACATTTTATGAATGAGATCACACGTGTACTTTTTTTTTGGTTTGGTTCCTTTCATTTAGCATGATTATTTTGAGAGCTATCCATCTTGTTACATGCATCAATAGTTCATTCCATTTTATTGCTGAATAATATTCCATTGTATGGCTATATCAAAATATATTTACTTGTGCATCTATTGATGGATATTAGCTGATGGACTAGGTTGTTGTCATTTTTGGCTATCAGAACTAAAGCCACTACAAATATTTGTATGAAAAATATGCTCTAATTTCTCTTGGGTATACCTATAAGTAGATTGGCTGGATCATATAGTAAGTGGAATGTTTAACTTTTTAAAGAAACCTCCAAATTACTTTTCAAGGTGACTCTGTTATTTTATTTTTCAGCTTTTTTCAGGTATAATTGTTATAGAAAAACTGCATTAATTAATGTATATGATATGATGAGGTTAGACATATATGTACACACATGTTACCACTGTTTATTACCTTGATCCAGAGAGGCTGGTTCAAGATGGCAACGTAGAAAAACCCTGAACTCACTTCCTCTCATAGACACACTGAATCTACAGCTACATATGGAACAATTTCCTCTTAAAAAAAAAAACTACAGCCTGGCTGAGTGTGACTATACAAGAGGCAAATGAGAAGAAAACCACATCAAAGTGGGTAGAAGAGGTTGGGATACAATCTCGCCATAAACCCCACCCCTGGCATGGAGACTCGCCACTGGGAGAAAACTCAAAACCTGGAGCTTCTCCCCGAGGAGCAAAGTGTTCAAATCCCACATCGGACATCTCAGATTTTAAGACCTGCACCTCAGAGATGAGCCCCCAAAACATCTAACTTTGAAAACCAACAGGGCTTGCATCCCGAGCTCCACAAGACTGTAGCAATCTGAGAAGCTGCTCTTAAAGGGCTTACATGCTCAAACTTGCTTGCTGCAGGGGCTATCTCAGAGGCAGCCAATCAAACCCAGACTTAAAGTGAAGGAGGCTCACCTGCTTATATTAAAGTGTTGGCCTGAGGGGCAGACATCTAATTTAAAACAATCTAGGAGCCTGCTGGAATATTCTCCAGGGACGGAGACTTGCAGGCACTATCTTCACACTCTCCCTTTGCTCTTCTCCAGATCACTAGCATCTCCCAGAAGGGAGCTTTTACATGTGTCTGGTGCCCCAATTTTTGTGACTGCTGCCCAGAGGATACCTCTTAAACCTAGCTCCTGGATGCTAGGGGAGCTTGTGTTCCTGGTCCTATGAGACTATAATAATCAGTGTCACCCAGAAAGGAGCTCATATCCCTGTCTGGCACCCTGATTTTTGTGACTGCTGCCAGGGAACACTTCTACATTGTCTGGTTCTGGCAGCCAGTAGGGCTTACGGTCACGGGTCTCACAGGATTGCAACCAATGGAGGAAGAGTTCTTAAAACAGCTATCACTGCCAGGGCATAGCAAAAGGCAACAGATCCAGGAGCTCTGCCTTCCTGTGAAGAAGGCCTATCTGCTTATCATCATGGCAGCGACCTGAAAGGCAGGCTTATAATTAAACATGCATCTAGGTGTTGACTATAATACTTTTCAGAGAACTTGGAGGGTAGGCGCCATCTTTGCACTCTCCCTCTCAGCTCTCCAGAGCTCCAGTGGCCCCTGGAGGAAAGCTTTACATGTATCTGGTACCCTGGCTTTTGTGGCTGCCACTCAGGGGATTGACCTTGATTTTCTGGCTCTGGTGGCCAATTGGGCTGATATTTGTAGTCCCACAGGACTATATATATTTACACACTTTTAAAAGCTGCTGCCTGAGGGTCTGGCTTTGAATCAGCCTGAATCTAGGTGCTGAAACCCTCTCTTAGGGACACTGACAGGTCTCGTCATATCCTCAACTACTGGGAGCTATCAAAAATATGATAGGCTCCTTGGACAAGCACAGAGGTTTGAGAGGCACCATGAAGAGAGCTGGGGCAGGGTTGAACAACAAGGTTTATCTCCTACACAAGAACCACTCCTTCAAGACTGGGAGAGGTCGTTGTTTCATATACTGTATAGAAACCAACAGAGAGAGTCAGCAGAATGAAGAAATGAAGGAATATATTCCAAATGAAAAAACAGATAAAACCTCAGGAAGAAACCCTTAATGAAATGAAGATAAGTACTTTACCTGATAAAGAGTTCAAAGTAATGGTCATAAAGATGCTCGCCAAACTGGGGAGAAGAATGGATGAACCCAGTGGGATCTTCAACAAAGAGATAGAACATACAAGAAAGTACCAAATAGAAATCACAGAGCTGAAGAATATAGTAACTAAACTACAGAAATACACTAGAGAGGTTCAACGGCAGAATAGATGAAGCAGAAGAAAGAATCAGTCAACTCGAAGGCAATGCAATAGAACTCACCTAATCAGAGGACCAAATAGAAAAAAGAATGAAAAAAACTGAAGATACTTAAGAGACTTACGGGACAACATCAAGCAGACCAACATTCACATTATAGTGCTCCCAAAAGGAGAAGAGAGAGAGAAAGGGGCAGAAATCTTATTTGAAGATATAATGGCTGAAAATTTCCATAACCTCGGGAAGGAAACAGTCATCCAGATCCAGGAAGCATAGCGAGTTCCAAATAAGAGGAACTCAGAGACTCACACTAAGACACATTATAATTAAAATCTAAAAAATTAAAGACAAGGGGCCAGCCCAGTTGTGTAGTGGTTAAGTTTGCACGCTCTGCTTTGGCATCCCAGGGTTCGCAGGTTTGGATCCTGGGCACGGATCGATACACCGTTCATCAAGCCATGCTGTGTCTGCATCCCACATAAAAAATAGAGGAAGATGGCACAGATACTAGCTCAGGGCCAATCTTCCTCACCAAAAAAAAAAAAAATTTGAAGACAAGAAAAGAATCTAAAAATCTAAAAAGCATCAAGAGAAAAACAACTTGTTACGTACAAGGGAACCCCCATAAGACTATATCAGCAGATTTCTCAGCAGAAACTTTCCAGGCCTGAAGGGAATGGCATGATATATTTAAAGTGCTGAAAGAAAAACCTTCCAACCAAGAATACTCTACCTGGCAAAGTTGTCATTCAGAATTGAAGGAGAGATGAAGAGTTTTCCAGAACTAGCAAAAGTTAAAGGAGTTCATCACCACTGAACTGGCCTTACAAGAAATGTTAAAGGGACTTCTTTAAGCTGAAAAGAAAGGGTGCTAATTAGGAACAAGAAAACATATGAAAGAATAAATCTCACTGGAAAGGTAAATATATAGTAAAGGTAGTAAATTAATCACTTATCAAGCCCGTATGATGGTTAAAAGACAAAAGTAGTAAAAATAACTATACTTAACGATAATTAGTTAAAAGATACAAAACATAAAAAGATGTAAAATGTGACATCAAAAACAAAACATGGGCAGGGAGAGTAAATATACTGAGCTTTAGAATGGGATCAAACTTAGGTTGTTATCAACTTAAAACAGACTGTTATAGATGTAAGTTGTTATATATAAGTCTCTTGGTAGCCACAAAGCAAAAACCTATAGGAAATACACAAAAGATAAAGAGAAAGGAATATAAGCATACTGCTAAAGAAAGTCATCAAACCATAGAGGAAGAGAACAAGAGAAGAAAGAAAACAGAGAGGAACTACAAAAGCAGCCAGAAAACAATTAATAAAATGGCAATAAGTACATACCTATCAATAATTACTTTAAATGTAAATGGACTAAATTCTCCAATAGAAGACAGAATAGGGGATTCTGGGAAGATGGCAACATAGGATGACTCTAAACTCACCTCCTCCCATGGACAAAACAAATCTATAACTACGTGTGGAAGAAATTACCTCTGAGAGAGGTCTGGAAACTGGATAAAAAGAACCCCCACAACAAGGGACAACACTCAAAGGAGTGGAAGAGGCAGAAATACACCTCTGCTGAGGAAAAAAACCACATACTATCTGCAGGATTCATGGCCAGGAGCAATCTTAAAGGTATGAAGCTTTTCCTGGAGGAGCAGGGGGATCTGAGTGATAGATCTATCCTATAATAGGCTTCCCAGTCTTTGAATTCAGCACAACCGAGATGAGTTCTCATAATACCTGCCTTTGCTGGCTTTTAAAACAAATGGAGAATACTCCCAGAAAAACCATGAAACTTCAGAGAAAGAAAAGCCTGCTCTTAAAGGGCCTGCACATAGATTCACCCATTCTGGAAATGAACACAAAAACACCACAAAGAAAGATGCATAGTCCTTTGGTTAAAGCGACTCACTTGCTAAGCTCAGAGCACAATTCAAAAATGCCAGAGGTGGCTAGAACCACATCCCCAGGGACTGAGACACTGGCAGCAGCCATTATTGTTACCTAGTGCAGTCATGCTGACAGGGACGCTAGCACAAGCCATTAGATTCTTTCCTCTAGCCTGTTAGCACAGGGGTTTTCCCCACCCACTAGAGCACAGATTTAATTCAGCCCACCCAGGGCAGGCAGCAAGACCTAGGGACTGGCCCCACCCCCTAGCAAGCCCATGGAGAACTTGTGGCCCATGTAGGTGGTTTATATGGAATCTCCGCAGCAGAGTGAGTGGGTCCTCCTTGGCAGGGCATGTGTGTGGAGAGGGCCTGCGTTGACAAGGTGTGTGGGGCCACAGAGGGTGGGGTATGTTGGCTACAGCAGACTTGTGCCGCTGGCCATCTCGAACAGCCACACGGGGATCTGCCTCACCTTCCAATGCCTGAAACACTTGTGTGCTGCCATGCCTGGGGCTGGCCCCACCTGTCAGTGCTCCTGAGAGAGCTGACAACAGCCTTACACTGCAGGGAGCCACACCAGAGGCCTGCAGCAATTGTGAGCCCCCAAGCCTAGCAACAAGCCATGCCAGGGGCCTGACTCACTTAACAGCAAAACAGCAGCAGTAGTGTACTATTAGACCTTGTAGCCAGTCAATCAGGGGTTTGGCCTACACAATAAAGTGACTAAAGTGACCATAACAGCTGCACATGTCTGAGCCTTATGACCAGCCACTCCTGGGGCCAGACTAGCCTACCTGCATGTTCACAGCAAGAGCAACCCTGCCAAAATATAAAGGTACATGTAGCCCATACAGGGGACACTCCTGGAATATTTGGAACAGGTGATGAGAGAGAAGCACATTGTTGGACTTCATAAGGCATCTCTTACATAAGGCCACATTTCCAAGATTGGGAGATGTAGCTGATCTACCTAATATGTAGATATAAACACAGAAAAGTAGACAAAATAAGGAGACAAAGGAAAATGTTTCAAATAATGAAACAGGACAAATCCTCAGAAAAAGAACTAAACGAAACAGAGATAAACAATCTACCTGACAAAGAGGACAAACCAAGAGTCATAAGGATGCTCATTGATCATGCAAGAAGACTAGATGAACACAGTGAGAACTTCAACAAAGGACTGGAAAATATAAAAAAGAACCAATCAGAACTGAAGAATACAACAACGGAAATGAAAAATTCACTAGAGGGAATCAACAGCAGAGTAAATGACACAGAACGAATTAGTTATCTTGATGAAAGAGTAAAGGAAATCACCCAAGCTGAACAGAAAAAAGAAAAAAGAATTAAAAAGAACAAGGACAATCTAAGGGATCTTTGGGACAACATCAAGCATACTAACATCCATATTATAGATTGATGAGAGAAGGAGAAGAGAGAGACAAAGAGGCAGAGAGCCTCTTTGGAAAAATAATAGCTGAAAAATTCCCTAATCTAAGGAAGAAAACAGACATTCACGTACAGCAAGCACAGAGAGTACCAAACAAGTGAACCAAAGTGGCCCACACCAAGATACCTTACAATTAAAATGTCGAGAATTAAAGATAAAGAGAAACTCCTAAAAGCTGCAAGAGAAAGGTAACATACAAAGGAAACCACATAAAGCTATCAGATGATTTCTCAACAGAAACCTCACAGGCTAGAAGGGAGTGGCACAATATATTCAAAGTTCTGAAAGGAAAAAAGCTAGAGCGAAGAATACTCTACCTGGAAAGGTTATCATTCAGAATAGAAGGAGAGACAAAGAGTTTTCCAGACAAGCAAAAACTAAAAGAGTTCATCACCACTAAACCAGCCATACAAGAAACGTTAAAACGACTTAAGTGGAAAAGAAAAGACGACAAATGGGGATAAGAAAATCACCAAAGAAAAACATCACTAGTAAAGGCAAATATACAGTAAAGGTAGTGGAACAACCATCTATAAAGCTAGTATGAAGGTCAAAAGACAAAAGTACTAAAAATATCTATCTCCATGATAAGAGGTTAAGGGATACACACGCATAAGAGGTTAAATATGATATTAAACACATATAATGTGGGAAGAGGGGAGTAAAACTGTAGGGCTTTTAGTAAGAGGTCAAACTTAAGAGACCATCAACTTAATATAAATTGCTATTTACATAGGTTATTATATATGAACCTCATGATAATTACAAACCAGACCTATAATAAATACACAAAAAATAAAGAGAAAGGAATCCAAACATAATACTAAAGAAAGCCATCAAATCACAAGGGAAGAGAGCAAGAGAAGAAGAAAGGAACAGAGAACTACTAAAACACCCCAGAAAAAAAGTAACAAAATGGCATTAAGTACATACTTATCAATAGCTACTTTAAAGGTCAATGGACTAAATGCTCCAATCAAAAGACATAGGGTGGCTGAACAGATTCAAAAACAAGAACCATATATATGTTGCATAAAAGAGACACACTTGAGACCTAAAGACACTCATGAACTGAAAGTGAAGGGATGGAAAAAGACACTCCATGCAAATGGCAGTGAAAAGAATCTGGGATAGCAATACTTACATCAGACAAATTGACTTTAAAACAAAAACTGTAACAAGAGACAAAGAATGGCACTACATAACGATAAAGGGAACAATCCAACAAGAGGACATAACACTTGTAAATATCTCTGTACCCAACATAGGAGAACATAAAAATATATAGCAGTTATTAACTGACAAAAAAGGAGAAACTGACAGTAATACAATAATAGTAAGGGACTTTAATATTCCACTTACGTCAATGGATAGATCATCCAAATAGAAGATCAGTAGGAAAATATTGGCCTTAAACGACACATTAGACTAGATGGATTTAGTAGATATATACAGAATATTCCATCCAAAAACCACAGAATACACATTCTTTTTTTATTATTATTACATGGGAGCCTTGAAAACCAACATACACATCCCTTTCAAAGGCATGTGGAACATTCTCCAGGATAGATCACGTATTAGACCAAAAAACAAGTCTCAATAAATTTAAGAAGATTGAAATCATATCAAGCATCTTTTCCAACTATAAGGTATGAAACTAGAAATCAACTACAAGAATAAAACTAGAAAAGCCACAAATATGTAGAGATTGTACAAAATGCTAAGGAACAACTATTGGTTCAATGAAGAAATCAAAAAATACCTGGAGACAAAGGAAAACAAAAATAAGACATGTCAAAATTTATAAGATATAACAAAAGCAGTACTAAGAGGGAAATTTACAGCAATACAGGCCTACCTCAAAAAACAAGAAAAAGCTCAAATAAACCATCTAATAGTACACCTAAAGGAACTAGAAAAAGAAGAAGAAACAAAGCCCAAAATCAAAGAAAGGAAGGATATAATAAAAATCAGAGCAGAAAAAAATTAAATAGAGATTTAAAAACAATAGGAAAAAATCAATGAACTAAGAGCTGGTTCTTTGAAAAGATAAACAAAAGTGACAAACCTTTAGCTAGACTAGTCAAGGGAAAAAGAGAGAAGGCTCAAATAAATAAAATTAGAAATGACAGGAGAAATGACAATGGACACCACAGATATACAAAGGATTACAGGAGAATATTATGAACCTATATGCCAACAAACTGGATAATCTAGAAGAAACCTATAGAATCATACAACTTTCCAAAACTGAATCAAGAAGAAATAGAGAATTTGAATAGACCAATCACAAGTAAAAAGATTGAAACAGTAATCAAAAAAGTCCCAAAAAACAAAAGTCCAGGACCAGATGGCTTCTCTGGTGAATTCTACCAAACATTCAAAGACTCAATACCTTTCCTTCTTAAATGCTTCCAAAAAATTAAAGAGGACAGGATACTTCCTAACTCATTCTAAGAGGCCAGCATTACCCTGATAGTCAAACCAGACAAGCACAACACTAAAAAAGAAAATTACAGGCCAATATCACTGATGAATATCAATGCAAAAATCCTCAACAAAATACTAGCAAATCAAGTATAACAATACATTAAAAAGATCAAACACCATGATCAAGTGGGATTTATTCCAGGGAAGCAGGGATGGTTCAACATCTTCAAATCAATCAACATGATAAACCGCACTAACAAAATGAAGAATAAAAATCACATGATTACCGCAATAGATGCAGAGAAAGCATTTGACAAGATATAGCATCCGTGTACAATAAAAACTGAATAAGATGAGTATAGAAGGAAAGTATCTCAACATAATAAAGGCCATACATGACAAACACACAGCTAACATTATAGTCAATGTTGAAAAACTGAAAGCTATCACTTTAAGAACAGGAACAGGACAAGGATGTCCATTTTCACCACTCTTATTCAACATAGTTTTGGAAATCCTAGCCAGAGCAGTCAGGCAAGAAAAAGAAATAAAAGACATCCAAATTGGAAAGGAAGAAGTGAAACTATCACTATTCGCAGATGACATGATTCTAAATATAGTAAACCCTAAAGAAACCACCAAAAAAACTTTTAGAAATAATAAATGAATATGGTAAAGTTGCAGGATACAAAATCAAAATACAAAAATCAGTTGCGCTTCTATACAATAACAATGAAGTAACAGAAAGAGAAATTAAGAATACAATCCCACTTACAATTGCAAGAAAAAGAATAAAATACCTAGGAATAAACTTAACTAAAGAGGTGAAAGATCTGTACACTGAAAACTACGAAACATTGTTGAAGGAAATTGAGGAAGACACAAAGAAATGTAAAGATAGTCCATGCTCTTGGATAGAAAGAATTAATGTAGTTAAAATGTCCATACTTCCTAAAGCAATCTACAGATTCAATGCAATCCCTATCAAATTTCCAACAACATTATTCACAGAAATAGAATAAAGAATCCGAAAATTTATATGGAACAAGAAAAGACCCAAATAGGAAAACCAATCTTGAGAAAAAAGAACAAAGCTGGAGGTATCATACTCCCTGATTTCAAAATATAATACAAAGCTATAGGAATCAAAACAGCATGGCACTGGCCCAAAAACAGACACACAGTTTAATGGAACAGAATCAAGAGCCCAGAAATAAACCTACACGTCTATGGACAGCTAATTTTCAACAAGGGAGCCAAGAACATACAATGGAGAATGGAAAGTCCCTTCAATCAATGGTGTTGGGAAAACTGGACAGCCACATGCATAAGAATGAAAGTAGACCATTATTTTACACCATACACAAAAATTAACACAAAATGAATTAAAGACTTGAATGTAAGACCTGAAACCATAAAATTTCTAGAAGAAAACATAGGCAGTATACTCTTTGATATCAGTCTTAGCATTATATTTTTGAATACCATATCTCCTCAGACAAGGGATACAAAAGAAAAAATAAACAAATAGGATGTCAAACTGAAAAGCTTCTGCACAACAAAGGAAACCATCAACAAAATGAAAAGACAACCTAACAATTGGGAGAAGATATTTGCAAATAATATATCTGATAAGTGATTAATATCTAAAATATATAAAGAACTCATTCAACTCAACACAACAAAACAAACCCAATTAAAAAAGGGCAAAAGATCTGAACAGACATTTTTCCAAAGAAGATAAACAGATGGCCAACAGGCACATGAAAAGATGTTCAACATCACTACTTACTTATTAGGGAAATGCAAATCAAAACTACAATGAGATATCATCTCATGCCTGTCAGAAAGGCTATAATTAACAGGAGAAGAAATAACAAGTGTTGGAGAGGATGTGGAGAAAAGAGAACTCTCATACACTTCTGGTGGGAATGTAAACTGGTGTAGCCACTATGAAAACAGTATGGATATTCCTCAAACAATTAAGAATATAACTACCATGTGATCCAGCTACTCCACTTCTAGGTATTTACCCAAAGAACACAAAAACACAAATGCAAAAAAATATTTGCACCCCTGTGTTCCTTACAGCATTATTCACAATGACCAAGACTTGGAAACAACCTAAGTGCCCATCAATGGATGAATGGATAAAGAAGATGTGGTATATATATATATACAATGGAATACTACTCAGGCATAATAAAGATGAAATTTTGCATCTGCAACAACATGGATGGATCTTGAGGGTATTATGCTAAGTGAAATAAGTCAAAAGGAGAAAGTCAAATACCATATTATTTCACTCCGAAGTGGCAGATAGAAACAACAACAACAAACACATAGATACAGAGATTAGATTGGTGGTTACCAGAGGAGAAGTGGGGAGACGGGAGGGCAAAAGGTGTAATGGGGCACATGTGATGGATGGTAATCAGTCTTTGGGTGATGAACGTGATATAGTCTACACAGAAATTGAAATATAATGATGTCCACTTGAAATTTATATAATGTATGAACCAATGTAACCTCAATAAGAATAAATAGATAGATGGATCGACAGACGTAGAGTAGCTGAATGAACAAAAGAAAAAGACCCATCTATTTGTTACCTACAAGAGACTAACTTTAGATGTAATGATACACACAGTCTAAAAGTGAAGGGATGGAAATAGGTATTCCTATTTCCAAGTGGAAACAAAAAGAAAGCTGGAGTAGGTATAATTATATCAGACAAAATAAACTTTAAAACAAAGATTGTAATAAAAGGAAAAGATAGGTGTTACATAATGATGATGGGATCAATCCAACAAGAGGACATAACATTTGTAAATATTTATTCACCCAACATAGGAGCACCTAAATATATAAAGCAAATATTAACAGATCTAGAGGGAGAAATAGACAGCAATACACTAATAGTAGGGGACTTGAGCACTCCACTTACATCCATGGACAGATCATCCAAACAGAAGATAAGTAAGGAAACATTGGCTTTAACGACACATTAGACCAGATGGACTTAGTAGATATATAGAACATTTCATCCCAAAGCAACAGAACACAGTTTTTGTTTTTTATGTGTGTGTGAGGAATATCAGCCCTGAGCTAACATCCATGCCAATCCTCCTCTTTTTGCTGAGGAAGACCGGCTCTGAGCTAACATCTATTGCCAATCCTCCTCCTTTTTTTCCCCAAAGCCCCAGTAGACAGTTGTATGTCATAGTTGCACATCCTGCTAGTTGCTGTATGTGGGACGCTGCCTCAGCACGGCTGGAGAAGCAGTGCATCGGTGTGTGCCCGGATCCGAACCCCAGGTTGCCGGTAGCGGAGCACACGCACTTAACTGCTAAGCCACGTGGACGGCCCGCACAGTTTTTTTTAAGTACACATGGAACATATTCCAGGATAGATCATATGTTAGGCCACAAAACAAGTCTTAATAAACTTAATAAAATTGAAATCATACCATAATTCAGGCAATAAACATATACATCATCTCCTAAAGTTTCCTTGTGTCCTTTTTTGTACATTCATGATAAGAACACAACATGAGATCTACCCTCCTAACAAAATTTTAATTGCTTAATACTTTATTGTTAACTATAGGCAATATGTTGTACAATTGATCTCCGGCACTTACTCATCTTGTATAGCTCTAACTTAATAGCTATTAAACAACAATGTCCCATATCCCTCTCCCCCCAACCCCTGATAATCACCATTCTGTCATCTACGTCTATACCTTTGACTTCAAGGTTATTCCTGAAAGACATTGTTGCAAATGGTAGAATTTCTGTCTTTCTTAAGGCTGAGTAATATTCCATTGTTTGCATATGCCACGTTTTCTTTTTCCATTTATGCGTCAATGGACATTTGGGTGGTTTCCATATGTTGGCTATTGTGAATAATGTTGCAATGAACGTGGGAGTGAAGATATCTCTTCAAGATTCTGATTTCAATTATTTTGGATATATACCCAGAAGTAGGATTGCTGGGTCATATAGTAGTTGTATATTTTAATTTTTTCGGGAACCTCCATACTGTTTTCCACAGCAGCTACACCATTTTATATTTCCATCAACAGTGCACGGGGTTCTGATTTCTCTACATGCTTGCCAACACTTCTCTTTTTTTTTTTATCATAGCCGTCCTAATAAGTGTGAAATGATATTGCATTGTGGTTTTAATTTGCATTTCCTTGGTGATTAGTATGTCGAGCATCTTTTCATGTACTGTTGGACATTTGAATGTCTTCTTTAAAGAGCTGTGCCATTTCATATTCCCCCCAGTAGTGAATAAAAGTTCCAGTTCCTCCACATCCTTGCCAATACTTGGTATGGTCAGACTTTTTAGTTTTAGCCTTTCTAAAATCTGTATAGTGGTATCTCTTTGTGGTTTTAATTTGCATCCCTCTAATGAGAAGTGATTTTGAACATCTTTTCATGTGCCTTATTTGCTACTTCTATCACTTTTTCTGGTGTCTCTTCAGTTTTTGGCCCATTTTCCAACTGGGTTATTGATTTTCTTGTTGTTGAGTTTTAAGAGTTCTTTACATATTATGGATGTTAAGTCCTTTATCAGTTAAGTGATTTGCAATTTTTTTCCAGTTTATGTTTCACTTATTCATTCTTTTTTGAAGAGCAGAAATTCCTAATTTTGATGTAGTCTAGTTTACCAACTTTCTTTTATGGATTGTGCTTTGGTATTATATTCAAGAATTATTTGCCCAACCCAAGGTCACAAAGATTTTCTCCCAGGTTTTATTGTAGAATTTTTATAATTTTGTGTTTTATATTTAGGCTTATACATTTTGAGTTAATTTTTGGATATACTGTAAGGAATGGGTAAAAGTTTTTTTTCTTTTGAAAATTTGTATCCAATTTTTTAACAACTTTTTTTAAAATGATTATTCTTTTCCACTTAATTTCCTTTGAATGTTGCAAAAAATTAATTGACTAAATATATGTTGCAATAAATAAACTAAAAAATGAATTGGCTAATTCTGGATTCTCCAATCCAGTCTATTGACCTTTTTGTCGATCTTTACACCAATACTACACTGCACTAATTATTATAGCTTTGTAATGAGTCCTGAAATCAGATGGTGATTGTGAATTTCTACCAAAAAAAGGCTTCTTGTATCTTAATTAGATTTAATTCAACCTATAGGTCAATTAGGCAAGAATTGATATCTTAACAATATTGAGTACACCAATCCATGAACATAGTATTAGTCTCCATTTATTTAGGCTTTCTTTCATTTTTCTCAACGTTTTATTGTTTTCTGTGTACAAATTTTGCATATCTTTTGTCCTTATTGTTTATAAATATTGCTATTATGAGTAGTACTGTTTTTTAAATTATACCAAATTCAATACCAGTGATTGGGGACCATGCAGTGATTTATTTTTGGTCAAAGTATCTTTGCTAGGTTGCTGTTGGTGTTAAGATTTAAGCTCTACTCAACAGAAGTGGTCACATGCCAGGTGGTAAGATTTCTTGTATCAAAATAACAAGATAGACATAACAAAGCTATGTATTATAATATTCACCTAAATATTAAGCCTTCCTAGACCTTAATTCATGATTGTTTTATGTGTACATCAAAAGATTTCCTATTCTGTAAAATTAATTACATCAAGTTGTTTGACAGTGGTATTCAAGTCTTCTATACCTTTACCAATTTTCTATTTACTGATTCAATCAATAAATGAGAAAGTTTATTAAAATCTTCAAATATAATTATGGAGTCATAATTTCTTATTTTAGTTGTATCAATGTTTGCTTAATTTATTTTGAAGCTGTGTTATTATGTAACTATTTATTTATAGCTGTTATTCCTTTCTGCAGATTGACCTCTATCACTATAAAAAGCCCCACTTTATCCTTGTTAATATTTGATAATCTTAAGGCTATTTTGACTGATATTAATAACATTTTTATGATTAGTGTGTATATGTTTAACTTTTTCATCCTTTTACTTTTAATGTACCTATAAGTTTCTTTAATTTAAATGAATTTTTTCAATGCAGTATATAGTTGAGTCATGGTTTGATAACCTATCTGGTAATCTCTTTTAATCAGTGTATTTGGACCAAAAATATTTAATGTATTATTGATATATTTGGACTTAAATCTACTGTCTTATTACAATAGTCTTATAAGTCTGCTTCACTTAGTGAAGATGGCCACATTCTCCAAACTTCAAGAGACAACTTAGAATCATATATTTTGTCTCTTAGTGTGAGTGCCATGATGTTAAATTATTTGCTATAGGAAAGCTTCTTGGCAATAAAGATTCCTTATCCATATGATTATCTCAATAGATGGAGAAAAGCATTTGACAAAATACAACAAACTTTCATGATAGAAACTGCAACAAATTGGGTAAAGAAGGAACATATCTCAACATAATAAGGACCATATATGACAAACACACAGCTAACATCATACTCAATGGTGAAAGACTGAAAACTTTTTCTCTAAGGTCAGGAAGAAGACAAGGGTGCCCGCTCACATTAGTCTTATTCAACATAGTACTTACTAGAAGTCTTAGCTAGAGCAATTAGGCAAGACAAAGAAATATAAGGCATGCAAATTGGAAAGGAAGAGTAAAATTGTCATTATTTGCTGATGATATAACCTTACATAGAGAGAAAATCCTCAAGACTCAACCACAACACTGTTGAAACTAATCAGCAGATTCAGTAAAGTTGCAGAGTATAAAATCAACATGTAGAAATCAGTGGCGTTTCTATACATTAACAATAAAATATCTGAAAAGAAATAATAAATCTATCCTATTCATAATAGCATCAAAACAATAAAATAATAAGGAATAAATTTAACCAAGGGAGTGAAAGATGTATACCATGAAAACTACAAGACTTTGATTGAAGAAAACAAATAAATGGAAAGATATCCCTTGTTTGTGGATCAACATGAATATGAACATTCTCATGGTTCAAGAATTAACATTATTAAAATGTCCATACTGCCCAACTACATCTATAGATTCAATGCGATTCCTATCAAAATTCCAATCGCATTTTTTACAGAAATAGAAAAACAATCCTAAAATTTATGTGGAAACACAAAAGACCCTGAGTAGCCAAAGCAAACCTGAGAAAAAAGAACAAACCCAGAGGCATCGCATCTCCTGATTTCAAACTATATTACAAAGCTAGAGTAATTAAAACAGTATGGTACTGGCATAAAAATAGACACATAGGTCAATGGAACAGAATCAAGAGGCCAGAAATAAACTCCCGCATATACAGTCAACTAATAGTTGACAAAGGAGCCAACAACACTCAATGGGGAAAGGATAGTCTCTTCAACAAATGATATTGGCTCATCTGGGTAACCACATGCAGAAAAATAAAATTGGACTACTATCTTACATCATTCACAAAAATTAACTCAAAATGGATTAAAGACTTGAACATAAGATCTGATACCATGAAACTCCTAGAAGAAAACATAGGAAAGAAGCTCCTTACCATTGGTCTTGGCAACGATTTTTTGGATATGACACCATAAGCACAAACAACAAAGCAAAATTCAACAAGTGGGACTACATCAAACAAAAGCTTTGCACAGCAAAAGAAACAATCAAGAAAAGGAAATGACAACCTACAGAATGGGAGAAAATATTTGCAAACCGTGATAAGGGGTTAATATCCAAAATGTACAAAGAACGTGTACAACTCAATAACCAAAGAGCAAAGAATCCAATTGAAAAATGGGCAGAGAAATTAAATAGACATTTTTCCAAAGACATCTAAATGGCCAATAGGTACATCAAAAGATGCTCACCATTGCTAATCATCAGGAAATGCAAATCAAAACCACAATGACGTATCACCTCACACCTATTAAAATGGCTGTCATCAAGGAGACAAGAGACGACAAGTTTTGCCAAGGACATGGAGAAAAGGGAACTCTTACACATTTTTAGTGGACATGTAAATTGGCACAGTCACTATGGAAAACAGCATGGAGGTCCCTCAAAAAATTAAAAATACAACTACCATATGATCCAGCAATCTCACCTTTGGGTATATATCCAAAGGAAATAAAAACAGGATATTGAAGAGATACCTGCATTCCCATGTTCATTGCAGCATTATTTCTAAGAATCAAGACAGGAAAACAACCTAAGTGTCCATCAATGGACAAATGGATAAAAAGATGTGGTGAAGATATACAATGAAAAATTGTTCAGCCATGAGAAAGAAGGAAATCCTACTATTTGCAGCAACATGGATGGACCTTGATGAAATTATGCTAAAGTGAGATAAGTCAGGCAAAGAAAGACAAATGCTATATGATATCACTTATACATGGAATCTATAAAAGCCAAACTCATACAGAGAATAAAATGGTGGTTACCAGGGACTGAGAGGTAGAGGAATTGGGATGATGTTTAAAGGTACAAACGTGCAACTAGTAGATAAGTCCTAGAGATCTAATGCACAGATATGATTACAGCCAACAATACTGTACTACAAACTTCAAAGTCGCTAAGAGTCTAGATTATATTTGCTCTCACCACAAAAACGAAATGACAATTATGTGATGTGATAGAGGTGTTAACTAATGCTATGGTGTTAATCATATTGCAATATATAAATGAATCAAATCAACACATTGTACATCTTAAACAATGTTATATGTCAATTATATCTCAGCAAAGAAAAAAAAAGATTTCCTTATCCAACTTATATCTTGCCCCCATGATCCACTATCTCCTTGATCCAATACACTGAAGATTTAAAAATCATTTCTGGAGCTCTGCCACCCTTACAATAAAGACTTGGGTCTCATTCTCAGCTTTTCTACCCCCCAGCTTTAGGAAATATGAGTCTTTGTAAATACTGGCAAAGAGGTCCTCTCTTTCCTATATGCCTTAAATTAGTGGTTAATCAACTCCAGGCTTTCACCGTATTATTCTATTTCTCAAATCACCTAGTGATTCTCAGCAAAAGCCATCCAATTACATTGTCTTCATAATTCCTGCTTCTCAATAACTTCTCAGTACTTGAGATATTGCACATGACACTGTATGTTCTTCTACTAGTATTCCATCCAGGTCGTCAATAGTGAACATTTTAATGATTGCAAGGGCTGTCTAAATTCTGCCTACCACCAATGATGGGGTCCTCATTACCAGCTTGCCCTGGGGTGATCCATTTCCAAAATTCTATTATACAGTTTGCTCCTATGGACCATTCCTGGCTGGCACCAACCCTATTAGATTGGGATCCCTGGGAAACAGACTCTGAGACAGACATCTGTTCACCAGAAGTGTATTGGGGGGTAGTCATAGGAACCGCACCTGTGAGGGACTGAAAGAAGAAGGATTAGCAGGAGAGAGAGATGGGACGACTAAGATTCAGTTGCAACAGAGGCTTCTTCTGGTTCTAAATGGAGCCCTAGAACTAAGATGACCATTCAGAGTTGTCCTAAATTGTGGTTAAGGGCTGAGTCTTTGCACCTTCACACTGATAGTCACTAGAAGCGGACTGCCCCTGAGAAGGGTCATATCCTTGGGTAAGAGTGTCCTTCCACTGAGAGAAATTCCTGAGAAGAGACTCAGCTATAAGTGATCAGCAGGCAATAGTCCTAGCAGCTGAGGGAATGATTGTCTTGGTCCTGAAGGTGAGGATATGGGGGTTGCCTCACAGCCTCATCTCCTTCCCATAATGGACTGAAGGGTTGAGGAGAAAGGACGAGTTATACAATCATCACCCAGGAAAGCAGGAAAACAGGCTCACTCAGAGCAGTAATAGGATTAAAAGGCAGTGTTCAGTGTTCGTTTGAGATTGAGAATCAGATTGCTCAAGTGAGACCAATGGGTCAGGAGAGGGTTCAGGGAAGGCATTAGGGTTTTACTAGGATAGAATGAAAGAAGGAGAAACAGGAAAGGGAGTTAAGGGTGATTGTAGGGAATTGATAATAATGGGCCAAGAAATCGCACAAGATAAGGATACAGTAGGGAAAAGAGGGAGATCATACTTTGGAAAGAATAGCAGGACCAGCAAATATTTGCTGGAGTGTAACAATTATGAATATTTTCTGTCTTCTCATTAGGAATTCACCATTTCTCCCTAATCTTCCTGTGTTTTCTTTCTCTATTCATTCCTATTTAGTGCCGTAAGTAAACTAAGATTGAATGAGGTCATGATTTCATTTTTCAGTTTATACTAATTTCTCTAGACAAACATTAACATAACTAAACAAAATTATATTTTAATTCTCCTTACCCCAGTTTCAGTGGGAGGTTTTCAATCACAAATGAATTTTGCAGGAAGAACTTATTGGTATGTTCAAACTTTAACTAAAGAGAATAAATGAAGACTGAAGTTTTTCTTGTTAACAGTTCTTTATAAGTATATCGATAAAATATTTTCCCACATGAAAACATATATCTTTTGCCATTACACTTCATTTTTAATTGGATAGCTTAATTTTAATGGTGTTGGGTATCTATTACCCATTGATATTTTATGACACGGTAGCTGCTATAGTTTTTACTATACTTTGCTGTATTTGAAGAAATTTCCATAGGAAATTTCTACATTATCCACAGAATAATTTGTACACTGTCAAGTAAAATAGCTTATCCAGCATTTAAATGGAAATGTTATAGAAGTCTACGAACTACTGCTTGATATGAGGAGCCAACTATCTCAGGTTTATAATAATTTATTTCATAGGTCTCCTAAGCAATTTGAACAAAGAATTGATTATAACTTTCGAAGCTGTTTTTTTTTTTTTTTTTTAAACCAGATAAATACTGTCATTGCTGACTTCTCTATCTGGAGTTAGAGAAATCTTTTTATTTTCTAAGCCTGTGACTTGAAATTTCAGCTATAAGATAAAGTTTGTTTTCATGAAACCCTTACCATTCAGTGCCTCTAGCACTTTCTTACAAGAATAGTGTTATTTTTCCATGAAAAACTAAAGCAACTCTGTTTATTTGCTCAAGGTTTGGGGCTTTTGAGAAACCATGATCCATGGCATTTTTTTCTGATTTGAGAAGCAAGGGACAGAACACATAAGTGTACATATTTTTATTGAATTGTGTGTGTGTGGTTAACATTTCTATGAGGGTTCTAGTTCTTACAATTTAAGGGAGAGGGATAGTAATCTATTGTAGTGAAAGAATAATATTTAGCCTCTGGTCTTTGACTTCTTCCTATTTTTTCTGAAGCTTTGCAGCTCTGAATTGATTATAGGTCATGAGGCATGAAACCACAGAACAATAATTAGTATATGAGCCTTGAAAGTAGTTTTATCTCTTGTATCATACCCAGTCCATGACCGTAAGATTTCCATAATTGATATAATACTTTAATTGTCACCAACGTTAGGACAATTTTTAATATATCAGAAGCCCAATGTAAATTAATTAATTAAGTTAGCAAACAAGGCCAATGCCAGCTCAGTTTTGTTCATTCCATGCCTGCAATAGGTTTGTAATAAGATATTAATTAAGAGTTAAAGTTCATGTGTTAGCTGCTGTGTTTCTCTATATGTTTCCATATGTCTGGAAAGTTGCTTCTTTTTCTTTTTTGTGTGTGTGTGTGTGAGGAAGATCAGCCCTGAGCTAACATCCATGCTAATCCTCCTCTTTTTGCTGAGGAAGACCGGCTCTGAGCTAACATCTATTGCCAATCCTCCTCCTTTTTTTCCCCCAAAGCCCCAGTAGATAGTTGTATGTCATAGTTGCACATCCTTCTAGTTGCTGTATGTGGGAGGTGGCCTCAGCATGGCTGGAAAAGCGGTGCATCGGTGCGCGCCCGGGATCCAAACCCAGGCCACCAGTAGTGGAGCGTGCACACTTAACCGCTAAGCCACGGGGTCGGCCCCGGAAAGTTGCTTCTTTTTAACTACTTTTCCTACCAACCTCATTTCCCTGAATAAATGCTATAGAAAAAACACCTCCTCACATAAACCTTTGATCAAAATGCACAGCTGTTAAAGAAACTGAAGTTGATTACTCCTAAGGGCATAGAATCCCACTTTTTCCCACAACTGTGTATAGCCATAAATGGGCAAAAACCATCCACACCCGCTCCTCTGATCTAGTGCTTTGAATTTTTAATGAAGACAGCTAAATAATAAAATCTCCCAAAGGTAGCAAACACATGGTAACATGCTGGAGGGTCTCTGTAGTCAGATGTGGAGAAAAAATACCTTTTTTAATACTATGGAAGATGTGACCTTTAAAATGTCTACAAAAGCAAATCTTTAACTACGTGCTGTGAAATATAAGGTAATGTTTACATTGCAAGTGCTTCTATTCATATAAGTCGGAAAAAGTGGGAAAGGCCAGGGTTAACTTGAGTGGTTACATAAAGTTAAGAACAGTGATCACTTGTAACCATCTCAAAATGTTCTTAAATCTATTTATTGCATAGTTCTGTCTGGAGAATTAGCAATCTGTGGGAGAAAGTAAAGCAAATGGGTGATTAAAAACCAGAGACTAATGGAAATGACTTAAAATGATAACTCTAAAGGAATTTTGGATAACTGCAATAAAAAGTATTTAAATGGTGCCTTTTAGGAATAAATAAGACTAGAAGACATTTTAAGACATTGAAAGCCAAAAGAAATACATTTTGAAAGCAAAAACCTCTTACTGTATTTAAAATTACAATTGATCCCCTAAGGGAAATGTTCCCGACTTTCAAACACTTGACTTTCATGTAACCCATACTTTCACATATTAAACTTTGATGCATAAAATTTGCATATTTATGCAAATTGTTGTTTTCCATACGTCATTTAACAAATAATTTCAACCTCGCCTGTCAACATTTGATGTTAGAGAAAAGGCACAGGTTTCCCACAAATCAAAAGACAGTGTTTGTCAACTTTCAGCATGCCCCAGGAGCTGTGCCCAGTCTCTGCAATACCCTCGACTTGCTGCTTTGCGAACCATAATTTTACATTAGAGTTTTAATATGGTTTTGACTCTTCCACATATAATCTCACATAGAATATATCCATAGATGATTCTTCAGCTAGTCAGCCTTTTGTTTTCATAAATGCACTAGATATAAGTCATAAACCACCTCTACATATGCAAATATACCCAGGCTAATTTGATTCATCATATTATTCACCTTAACTAAGGCATTTCAGGAAATTTCTTTCTTTATAAACTCCATTAAAAGATTTTCAATATACCACCAATCATAACTATTTCTTATAACATGAACTGCTTTTCCTGACTCCATCAGCCTGCCATTCATCTGAGCAGTTATGTAACACTATCCATAGAGTGTCCAGATTACCTGCATTGACACTAATAAATGGTATATGATATTTTCACAAATCGCAAACTTCTTCTTTTGCTTGAAGCACTAATAGAAACAATGGTTGGCAATTGTCCTGGAATAACCATATCCGTTGGAATAGATTCATTTTAAAGAATTCCTAATGTTAACCCCCTCATCTCCAGTGTTTCAGAAAGACAATGGATTTGTATAAAATATATCTTCTGTATTATTATGTTAAATTAGCTAGAATGGCTCTGACCCTAAGACTTTCATTTCTTTCTTCCAGCGCCCAATTCATTTTTTTCCCTCTGTCTCTTCTGCCTATAGTTTTACTTAAAAAACAGAATTAATGTTTCTTCTCTAAATCTTTTTTTTCTTAATTGCGGTAACATTGGTTTATAACATTTTATAAATTTCAGGTGTACATCATTATATTTCGATTTCTGTATAGATTACATCATGTTCACCACCTAAAGACTAATTACAATCCATCACCATACACATGTGACTAATCATCCCTTTCACCCTCCCCCCTCCCCCCTTCCCCTCTGGTACCCACCAATCTAATCTCTGTCTCTATGTGATTGTTGTTGTTTTTATCTTCTACTTATGAGTGAGATCATATGGTATTTGACTTTCTCCCTCTGACTTATTTCGTGTAGCATAATACCTTCAAAGTCCATCCATGTTGTCACAAATGGCTGGATCTCATCGTTTCTTGTGGCTGAGCAGTGTTCCATTGTGTATATATACCACATCTTCTTCATCCACTCGTCCCTTGATGGGCACTTAGGTTGCTTCCAAGTCTTGGATATTTTGAATAATGCGGCAGTGAACATAGGGGTGCATGTATCTTTACGCATTTGTGTTTCCGTGTTCTTTGGATAAATACCCAGCAGTGGAATAGTTGGATTGTATGGTAGTTCTATTTTTAATTTTTGAGGATTCAAATCCTTTATAAAATATTGATACATTTCTGAAAAGCACAAATTCCAGTTACTTGGTAAATTTAATCTGCAACGCTGGATGCCAGAGGAACCAACAATGGGAAATAAGCGTCAGTCAAACATGACTTGTGCTTCTCAGGAGAAGCTCTACATATTACTTGTACTGCTGTGAGAGTTGAGAAAAAGCACAACTACTTGATGGGAGAAAGAGAGAGATGGAGAAGGAGATTTTTACACTATGAGTTCCTTCTAAATAAATAATAACAAGAGTGTAATGGTTATGAGTTCAGGGGGGTCTGGCATTGAGCCACTCAGTTTGAATTCTAGCTTTGCCAATTCCTAGCTGGGTGATTTGGGGCAATTTACCTAAACATTGTGTGCCTCAGTTACTACATCTATGAAATGGGGATGAAATTAGTACCACTGACCTCACAGGGTTGTTCTAAGAATTAAATGAGTTAACACTATAACCACTTAGGATAGTGTCTGACACATGATAAGCGTGCAATAAATATTAGGGATTGTTATTATCTTTTTGTATGTGAAGTCCTATTGAATTGCCACCTATAAAATGTCCAAGTCAAAAGAGACGGGTCCTCAAGGTCATCTGTCAACCTCTCAGCTGTGCTTGAGTCTTTTCCACAACATCCCTGTCAAGCAATCATTTAATCTCTGCCTCTGCTATTTGTTTTATCCATTCTTCATATATTTCTGAGTGTCATCATCGTTCCAGCCTCTCTTCTATCACCTCAATCTACTTGTGAATACCCCATTAGAATGTGTGCCTAGAGTAGAACAAAATGCTTTACTATGAAATAAAAAAAGACTCACTAATGAGTTCAGCAATCTAGATACGGCTTTCTTTTTTATTTGTGCAGCTGAAGATGAATTTGACTCTTGGGAGCTACACTACACCATTGATTCCATTCTCCATTCAATAAACTTTTATCACTTCAACCACTAACTTTGTGATAGACGGCATGCCAAGAAATAGGGTTGCTAGTCAACGTTCCTCTCTAAGGAACTCAGTCCAGTAAACAAACCAACTAGAAACTCTATGGTATGAGCTGAGGCAGATCATTTCCACTGCTGAGGAAATCACTAGTGGTCTAAAAGCTCTGTCTTTTTCATAAATGATACTAAGACATAATCTTCCCATATCTGTTTACTCGTCAATTTTGTGAACAAAATACCAGAGCTGCCTACATTTTGAGTTAATAATTTTGCATCTAGTTGAGTTTGATCCATTGATTTACTCAGATTGGCAAAAGCATATCTGTTTATTTGCTGTATTTATTATTTCTGTTATCTATATGTCTAATGTTATCTATGCTTTAAGTCAAGTAATTGATAAAAATACTGAACATTTTAGGGCAGATGTCCAGCTTGCTCCCTTACACACAATTTTCCATCCTGAAGCCAGCGTGATAGTTTTGATGACAGTACTTATTTATCTTTATATAATAGGATGTTGATAGAAATTTTATACATTTTCTGAGAATTGCAGCTAAAGGCAAGGTGCTTGAACTTCAAAGTGGTTCCCTGCTGGCATTTGGAGCTGGTCAATGTCCTGCGGATGCCAGGACTCACCTATCCACCAACATCCTGTCCTCTCCCTAGCAATAAGGATAGAGAAGTGGGGTGGGTGTCAGCCTTGTGGATGAAATGTGCAATATTGCAAGAAGTTATTCTCCCCCTTCTTCAAGGAAGAGGCAGTGAAGAAGCTTTCTCCTTCAAGTCAAGTAAGTGAGCGAGTCCAAGAAAATCATTATCCTAGAGGGATACAGTGATACCTCATTCTCCTGATGGATGTTGCTGATTTGCAGAACTTATAGATCTACCCGAATGCCACCACAAGAATGCAGTAGGGTGAGTGAGTTCATAGAAGAGCATTATGGGAGCGTAAAAGAATTGTGGGTTGTCCCTTTCTGCACCCCCCCTCACACACACACACGTTAGTGAAGAAGAGTGGGTGCTTAACAGGAAATCTCTGAATTTGGGGGGCACAAATGAATGTGGAGTCTGGAACTGCCTTCTAATCTAGAGATTTCTAAAGTCAGGTAGCATGTCTTCAGGGGTCCATGCTAGTCATTTTTAAAAAACCCCACTTCATTCCAGTTTTCCCCTGCCTCAGGTGACATGCAAAGAGGGCCTGCCATCCTTGTGGCTCTCTCCTAGCCTGGTGAATGGTGGTGGGGCAGAAGCAACATATCTACACAGGCAACTACAAGACCAGGTGATTACTATGCCCTTCTTGGAGAAGGGATGAGATATATGTATACATGACGAGGACAAGGAGACACATGAAATATCTCCTTGGGAAGATGGGTTCTCAGGCTAGAAAGAGCAAAGACAAAACTCAACTTTTATGCAAGGAACTCAAGCATACCAACTCAAGAACTACAGTATAATCAGAGCCACAAACACTGCACTGATACTGACTGAACCACAGGAAGACCATGGACTTCT
This sequence comes from Diceros bicornis minor, assembly GCF_020826845.1. Lineage (NCBI taxonomy): Eukaryota > Metazoa > Chordata > Mammalia > Perissodactyla > Rhinocerotidae > Diceros > Diceros bicornis. The sequence continues at coordinate 54,269,437 of NC_080750.1, read as the reverse complement.
TCCCACCACGGATTTCCAACTCCATGTAAGGAGACATCTCTCATCTCTTACCTCTACTCTCAACCTCAAAGGCATCTGTGCCAACAGACAAAAAGCCAGGACCTGACCACACCCACTTTCCTCTATTCCAAGCAGAAGTAGACACTTTAGTAACCATCCCTGGGAAAGAGGTGAGATAGTTTTGAACTGAATGTGAGACCAACATTTGAAAGGAATGAGTCTGAGAATTAAATACTGAAATTATACTGTCCTAATAAACCAAAGTGACAAGATAGTTACAGAACAAGAAAAAAAAAAAAAAAAAGTGTTGTTAAGGATCCAGGCACTTGGTAGGTAAGAGAAAGGAGCAGTTACCGGAAGAAAAAAAAAAACATAAAAGAGCTAAGACTGGTCATACAGGTAATAGACACTTAACAAATGGATTTCATCTAAACTTCTCTGAAATTCTGGAAGGCACTATTCCAGTTTGCTAAAATATTTCAGTAGCCCTAGTAACAAGTGAAGCACCTCCTCCTCAATATCGTGTTAGCACAATTTTAGTTTCAGTCATTATTTTTTACTTAAGACCGTAAGGGATTAAGGTCACACAGCTCTAGCCCTGGGGTAAGTATATATTAGGATTTTTTGAAAGAAAACTAACAAGTAGTCAAGTCACAGCATGTACATAATTCCTGAGCACTCATTATCTTACAGATTAGGCTAAGCGTTGCTGGAGGGCTTGCACCATAATCAATATTCCAATAACAACCCCCCATCTCCCCCAGTACTGTTCATATTTACAGGGAAGTGGGAAGACTGGCTCTGCCTCTTTGTAACAAGGGCAGCTCTCTAGCCAGTCAGGAAGGTGACTTTATTAGAAAGGGAAGACTCTGGAGCTCAGGGCTGTCATCAGACAATTTGACCTCTGAGCTAACTCTGAGCTCCTGAGCCAAATCCCTGCTACAATTCCAAGAGGGCAGAGGAATTGAGCCCCCAGATCATCAGATCTGTCACGGTCTTTGCCCTAAGGTGTTTGCATCCTATTGATACACTACATCTGTTTTCCCTGACCTGCTATTCTAGTAACCCTGCCCAAAAAAGAAATGAGGTTAGTTGACATGAATAGCACTTAGTGTCTTAATGCCAATGCTTTCCTCTCCTAGGTGCTCACAAATCATCTGTTTAATACTTGGATTTAGAATGGTTTGGGGAATTGATGGCAAGGTTATAGACACGTAGTTTACATCCTGCACCTGCTTTCCCTTTCAGAGGATCAGAGCAGCGGTCTGCTGGCCCCTCTCACGATCTCCCTGGTGAACCATCTCTGTGCCCTGACAAGTCCTTGTCTGAACCTGGAGAACGGAACTAATTTAAAGTTGCTAGGAGTTTTCTTATAAACTCTTTACCCATCTCAAGTTTAAATTCATTTTCCCCAATGTGCATTCAAGCTGCTGTTTTTTGGGGGGTCAGAAATTCATTCTATATAGAGAAAAATGGGAGTAAAATCTATGTATTGATATTCATCTCGTTGAATGAGAGCGACTGTAAATTTTACACAACCTGTTGATTCCTTTAGTTTTGATAATGTTCTCAATTATGACACTTTACACTCTGCTTCCACATGAGACATTGCTGATAAATGTCCCCTTATCACATAGCTTTGAGAGATCTAACTTATCCATTAGGCCCCCGCTGAGGCATATGCAGTGTCTAATGATATACATATTTTTAAATGAATATGTGTACATTTCAAGTCAAACTTCTAAAATCTAGTTCCATATAGCTGGAAATAAGTCTTAGAAACATTTGTGGTAGGACAAACAATGTCTCAGAGTCAACATTTAGTTAATTGTTTAAATTTGTTTCATTTTATTTCTACTTTCCTTTGGAGCACCTTACATTGTAACATCCAAGAGCCTGCCTTCAATATAGGCAGGCAATTTCAACTCTATTAAGTCGACTAGTATATTTCATCAACTAGCAAAGCAAAGCCCTATGTGGGAAAAATTAAATAAAAATCTTTTAATTAAAATTGTAAAAAGCTCCTTTACTATTTGTAATTCTCATTCTTAAGTTTTCTTTACCATGTACCATAGAATTGTTCCTTTTATTTATTCCTACCCTTTATCCATATAGTTCTTGTTTTCTTTGGTAAAATTCCCCATAATACTTCAGAATGTACCATACTGTTTAGAAAATAGACAGAACAGATTTTTTTTTTTGCATCATCACATCCAGTGTGGAGTTATAATGAGAAACTTATTTCCACTCACAAAAGCTCCAGATGTTAAAATATTTCCCAAAATCCATAACAGAGTTATGGACAGTGACAGCAACAGCTCCTTTTTGTTCACACTCCCCCCATTCCCCCAGGAGTTAGCAATTGTTGTAGGGCAAATATTTATTTTATTTTTAAGTTAGATACTTAAAATAATATGTTTTAAAATGTCATTGATTCTAAAAGAATTGAAAGTTTAAAATTTTATAAAATTAATAAACTCATTGCTTTTATTTATTTATTTTTTGGTAGAGATAGGAAAAGTAGGGCATTTTATACATTTTTTATGATTTGGAAAATTTAACCTAAATTTTAAAACTCAACAAAATAAATAACAGTGTATACAACAGATTTTAAGCTTCTCAAATAATCTGAACTGCCTTCAACAAGTACTTTAAAAGTTAAGCAAAGAAGACAGATATTAAGCTCATATATTATAACTTACAACCTTATAATCATCTACACAGTCGAAGATTGTCATGTGAAAATACATACGGAAATATGAAAACTTAACCAACATAACATACGGTATCTGAAAATTTGTGGAGGACAATGGAATTAAAAGGCTTTTTCCTAATTAATAATTAGCAGTAACATCTGTCCATCTTTTTTTTCCATATCTTTAAACTAGACATGCAAAATTCTGTTCATGGTTTAGCCAGTATAATTTCAATAACAACCAAATAAAAGATGGCTTGTCATTGAGCTATAAAGCTAGATATTTACAATACCTGCAGAGTGGGATGTTTTAAAATATTGATAAGGAATATAGACCACATCATTGCAATTTATCAAGTAAAATTTCTCCAGCCTGAAGCAGGAAAAATGGGAACCTCAAAATTTTACTGGGAGAAGAAACTCTGCTCTTAAATTGTTTATATCATGCTTTATTCCAAAACTGTTTGAGGAAAAGCACAGTACATCTTTATAGCATAGATAATGACAAATTCTTTATGGTTTAGTTTGCTCCATCTGGAAAAAAAAAAAGATTCTCATAGATAGGAGATTGTAAAATAAAAAAAAAATATTGTAATGATTCATTTGGAAATGTCTGAATTTAATATAATTTCTAGAATTCAAAAAATGTTTACTGAACAGTGTAATGGTGTAAATAGAGTATGGTGACTCCAACTCTCAGAAACATAATTTGTACAGATGTAAATGTAAAAGCTGTGGGCATCCACTATAACCAACCGGAAGGATAATCTGTCATCCTTATACAGAGCCACTTTACTCTGCCTTAACACACAATTTCATCAACCAGTTGTACTCTCCCAGACCATGAGCAAGACTGAAATCGAAGGACTGTTATAGGAGAAGAAATACTGATTTATTTTAGAACTGATAACTCATGAACTATGAATAGACATGGAAACAATATAGTAAAACACAGAGGAAGTGTTTTGTTATAATTATAATAGAATAAAATAAGTGATAGTCATGAGTATAAAAAGTTGACAGTGAGTAATCAAAAAAAGTTTATGTTCAATATCCATATATAAAAAAGTAGACAATATTATTGTATTAGTTTCCTAGGGATTCCATAACAAATTACCAGAAAATGTGTGGCTTAAAACAACCAAAATTTATTTCCTTACAGTTCTGGAGGCTAGCAGTTTGAAATTCAGTGTCATCAGGGTTGGTTCCTTCTGGAGGCCCTGGGAGAGAATCTATTGCACGCCTCTCTCCTAGCTTCTGGTAGTTGCTGGCAATCTTTGGCATCCCTTGCCTTGTAGATGCATTACTCCAATTTCTGCCTTTGTCTTCACATGGCATTTTCCCCTTTGTGTGTCTGCATCCAAATTTCCCTTTTCTCTCATATGGACACCAGCCAACGGATTTGGATTAGGGTGGCATTTGGATTAGGGCCCACTCTAATCCAATATGATCTCATTTCAACTTGATTACATCTGCAAAGACTATTTGCAAATAACAACATGTTCACAGGTTCTTGGTGTACGTGAAATTTGGGATGACACTATTCAGCTGAGCACAGATATATAATAGATTTTAGAACAGATACCCATCCACTTTCTGCACACATTTTCCCCACAGCAAGCTGCCCTCAAAATCATTTCCCTTTGCATGTAGTGCATATTAGAATCTTGAGGAATAGAAAATGCATATATAGTTTATGTTATAAAAGGACCTTCTTTTATTTCAAAGATGATTTATAAAACTGATTCCAGTTGTGTGTATTCTTAATGGGTTTCTTTTTTAAAAAATTAATCGTGGTAAAAAATATATATCATAAAATTTACCATCTTAACTATTTGGTAATATAACAGGCTTCCTAATTGAAAAGCACTGCTTTAAAACAAGTTCTATAAAATAAGGTTAAAATGAATTGTGGTGACATCAGCAGTGGTGGCTTCTAAGATGTTCATCCTTTGCATCCCACTTTTAATCAAAAAATTAGACATCCATATACAAACAGAGTGCCTTTGTTGGGGTTTCTGGGCTTTGCACCTTGCTCCAATGGACCCAAGAAGAATCTTGCCCACCAGCACAGCTGGTAGGAGATAAGTAAACCTCCATACAGGTTGTGGAACCAGCAGAGCCAGCATGACTCCCTAGACCCCTCTCACTGCTGTTGGGTAGGAATCAGGTGAGTGTTAAATAGAGCAGGCACTCACCCACGAGAGAGAACGCCCAGCCCTCCTGAAGGGGGAATCCAACATGCTAATGGAGAAAAAAGAAAAGAAAAAAGAAAAGTACGAGTTTAATCACTGCGGAGGCAGTAAGAGAAACTTTCCTGGTTCTGACTGGGCTGTATTATCAGGTGGAGGTGACCCTCACAGGACAAGAGGGGGCCTGGCTGCACCAGGTGGGCAGAATGTGGCTGGAGAAACCCATTTCTCCTCAGCAGCACCCAGGGTACTAAGGTGAGAGCTCTGCTTCTGGGAGAAAGGAGAATATTGAGAAAGAGGCAGCTAAAAATGTCAAATGTCCTTGAAGGGATTGCACTTAGCAGAAAGTATAGCTGCAAACCTTTGGGAGTGCCACCTCCCAGGATTTCTCTACTGGGGCCATGGATGCCCCCAATGCACTGAGTCCTAGACCCACACCTCCTCCCACTCTGCTGCCAGCTGCTCCTGCACACTCCTGAGTGCCTCTGCAAGAGCAAGCTACAGGAGACAGGGAGCATACTCAGAAAATAGGCCAGAGGTGGTGGGAATGAGAGAAACTACAAACTTGAGCTATAGCATCAGGTTCTGGAATACAAAAGAGATGTTTCTAAGAGCCAGCCTAATGAATTGTAAGTACTAAAGAAAACATAAAAGCTTAAAGGGGTATCTCCTATCTCAAACGCAAATGCAGAAGCACATCACTAAAAACAATAAGGAAAACCAAGGAAATATGGCATCACATAAAGAAAATGATATTTTCCAGCAACTGAACTCAAAGAAATGGAATATTGCATTCTCATTGATAAAGAATTCAAAACAGCTATTATGAAGAAATTTAGCAAGCTACAAGAAAACTCAGAAAGATAACTCAATGAAATCAGGATAAAAACAGAAGGAGTTCTTTACCAGAAAGATTGAAATTATAAAAAAGAACTAAACAGAAATTCTGGAGCTGAAGAATTTGATGAATGAGAAGAAAAATATAGAGAGCATCTGTAGCAGGGCAGGCCAGATGAAAGAAAGAATAAATGAGTTGGAGGATAGGAATATAGAAATAATACAGTTAAAAGAGGAAAAGGAACTAAGATTTAAAAAGGGTGAAGAAACACTATGAGAGCTATCAAATTCTATCAGGAAGGTAAATATCCAATTGTTAGGTTGTCTTTTCGTTTTGTTGATGGTTTCCTTTGCTGTGCAGAAACTTTTTAGTTTGCTGTAGTCCCATTTGTTTATTTTTTCTATTGTTTCTCTTGCCTGCTCAGACATGGTGCTTGAAAATATGCTGCTAAGACCGATGTCGAAGAGCATACTGCCTATGTTTTCTTCTAGAAGTTTCATAGTTTCAGGTCTTACATTCAAGTCTTTAATCCATTTTGAGTTAATTTTTGTGTATGGTGTAAGGTAAGGGTCTACTTTGATTTTTTTGCATATGGCTATCCAGTTTTCCCAACACCATTTGTTGAAGAGACTTTCTTTTCTCCATTGTACTGCTGGGTATTTATCCAAAGAACTTGAAAACACCAATGCGTAAAGATACATGCACCCCCGTGTTCATTGCAGCGTTATTCACAATAGCCAAGACTTGGAAGCAACCTAAGTGCCCATCAAGGGACGAATGGATAAAGAAGATGTGGTATATATACACAATGGAATACTACTCAACCATAAGAAACGATGAAATCCAGCCATTTGTGACAACACGGATGGACATTGAGGGTATTATGCAAAGTGAAATAAGTCAGAGGGAGAAGGTCAAATACCGTATGATTTCCTTCATTAAGTAGTAGATAATAACAACAATAAACAAACACATAGAGACAGAGATTGGATTGGTGGCTACCAGAGGGGAAGTGGGGAGGGAGGAGGGCGAAAGGGATAATTCAGCACATGTGTGTGGTGATGGGTTGTAATTAGTATTTGGGTGGTTAAATGTTACTGCAATAAACAAAAAATTAAAAAAATATATGAATGATTACCATGTAAAAAAATAAAATAAATTAAATTAAAAAAAATAAACAGAAAAAAAAAAAAAAAACCAGCAAATAACTGGGGTTCCAGAAGGAGAAGAGAGGAAGAAGTGGGCAGAGAGTTTATTTAAAGAAATAATATCTGAGAACTCAAACTTGAGGAAGGAACTGGATATACAAGTCCATGAACTAATAAAACATCCTATTAAAGACCTTCTCCAACACATATTATAATGAAACTGCAAAAAATCAATGATAAAGAAGCATCTTAAAGGCAGCCATGGAAAAAAAGGAAGTAATCTACAATGGAACCCCTATTAGGATATCAAGTGATTTCTAAGCAGAAACTCTACAGTCTAGGAGAGAATGGAATGACATATTCAAAGTGTTGAAAGATAAAAATTGCCAGCCAAGAGTACTTTATCCAGTAAAGTTATCCTTCAGATATGAAGGAGAAATAAAAGCTTTCCAGACAAACAAAAGCTGAGAGAGTACACCACTTCCAGATCTGCCTTGAAAGAAATGCTGAAAAGAGTTCTTCAAGCTGAAATGAAAAGATTCTAATCAGCAGCATGAAAACATACACAACACAACATACTGGTAAAGGTGAAAAATAGACAGACTTGGAAAATTATAACTCTATATTAGGACGGTATGTTAACCACTCAACTATAGTACAAAAGTTAAAAGAAAAGAGTAGTAAAAATAATTATAGCTACTATAAACTGTTAAAAAATACATGACATAAAAAGATGTAAATAGTTGGGGCCAGCCTGGTGGTGCAAGTGGTTAAGTGTGCATGCTCTGCTTCAGCAGCCCAGGGTTCAGGGGTTCAGGTTCCAGGCGCGCACCGATGCACCGCTTGTAACGCCATGCTGCGGTGGCATCCCACGTGAAGTAGAGGAAGATGGGCGCAGATGTTAGCTCAGGGCCAATCTTCTTCACCAAAAAAAAAAAGAAGTAAATAGTAACATCAATAGTATAAAAAGAAGTAGTAAAAGGGTGGAGCCTTTATAGGCATCTGAAGATAAGTTGCTATCAGCCTAAAATGGATCATTTTATCTATAAGGTGTTTTATGTAATTCACAAGGTAACCACAAAGCAAAAACCTAGAGTAGATCCACAAAAGACAAAGAAAGGGGGAACAGAGCATACATAGCACCATGGAAATTAACCAATTTATGAAAATAGGCAGAGACAGAGGGAAAAAAGAAACAATGGAAATACAAAAAACCAGAAGGCAATTAATACAATGGCATTAGTAAGTCCTTACATAGCAATAATTTCTCTAAATGTAAATGGATTGAATTCACCAATCAAAAGGCACACAGTGGCTGGATGGATAATAAAACAAGACCCAACTATATGCTGCCTACAAGAGACCCATTTCAGATTTAATAATGCACATGGACTCAAAGTGAAAGATTGGAAAAAAATATTCTGTGCAAGTAGAAACCGAAAGAAAGCAGGGGTAGCTATACTTATATCAGACAAAATAGCTTTTAAGTCAAAACGGTAACAAGAGACAAGGAAGATCATTATATAATAATAAGAGGATTAATCCATCAAGAGCATATAACAATTGTAAATATACCTGCAGCAAACATTAGAGCACATAAATGTATTAGGTAAATACTAACAGATATGAAGGAAGACAATAATACGATAATAGTAGGGGACTTCAGTAACCCGCTTTCAACAATGCATAGATCATTCAGACAGAAAATCAACAAGGAAACAATGGACTTGAACCATATGTTAGAGAGGGTGCCCACTCTCTCCACTCTTATTCAACAGAGTATTGGAAGTCCTAGCTAAAGGAATCAGATAAGACAAAGAAATAAAAGACATCCAAATCAGAAAGAAAGAAGTAAAATTATTACCATTTACTGATGATATGACCTTATATATAGAAAACCCCAATGACTCAATTAAACTGTTGACTCTAAACAATGAATTCAGTAAAATTGCAGAATATTAAACTAATACACAGAAATCAGTTGCTTTTCTATACACTAACAATGAAATATCTGAAAAAGAAATAAAGAAAACTATCCCATTCACAACAGCACCAAAAACTATAAAATACCTAGGAATGAATTTAACCAAAGAAGTGAAAGACCTGTATAATGAAAACTACAAGACTTTGATGAAAGAAATTGAAGAAGACACAAACAAATGAAAGGACATCCCATGTTCATGAATTGGAAGAGTTAATATTGTTAATATGTCTATGCTACCCAAAAGCCATCTATAGATTCAAAGTAATTCCTATCAAAATTCCAATGGCTTTTTGTTCTTTACAGAAATAGAAAAAAAAAAAATCCTAAAATCTGTATGGAACCACAAAGACCCTGAATAGCCAAAACAATCATGAGAAAGAAGAACAAAACCGGAGGCATCTCATTTCCTGATGTCAAACTATACTACAAATCTATAGTAATAAAGACAGTATGGTACTGGCGTAAATATAGACACACAGACAACGGGAACAAAACAGAGAGCCTAGTATTAAACCCCCTCATGTAAGTTCAACTAATATTTGATAACGGAGCCAGGAACATCCAGTGAGGAAAGGATAGTCTTTTCAGTAAATGCTGTTGGGAAAACTGGATACCACACGCACAAAAAAATAAAAAATAAAAAATAAATGCAACTGGACTTCTTTTTTACACTGCAGAGCAAAACAAAGAATCAACAAAATGAAAAGGCAACCTACACAACAGGAGAAAATATTTGCAAACCATATATTGTATAAGGCGTTAATATCCAAAATATGTAAAGAACTCACACAACTCTATAACAAAACAAAACAAACAATTAAAAAACGGGCAGAGGAACTAAAAAGACATTTTTCCAAAGAAGTCATCCAAATGGCCAACAGGTACATGATAAAGTGTTCAACATCACTAAACATCAGGGAAATGCAAATCAAAACCATGATAAGATATCACCTCACACCTGTAAGAACACCTATCATCAAAAAGACAAGAGATAATTGTTGGCACAGATGTGAAGAAAAAGGAACACTCGTGCACTATTGGTAGGATTGTAAACTGGTTCAGCCACTACGGAGAACAGTATGGAGTTTCCTTAAAAAATTAAAAATAGAACTACCATATGATCCAGCAATCTTATTTCTGATTATATATCCAAAGGAAATGAAAAAAGATTATCAAAGAGACATATGCATTCCCATATTTATTGCAGCATTGCTCACAATAGCCAAGACATGAAAACAATCTAAGTGTCAGTCAACGGATGAATGGATAAAGAAGATGTAGTATGTATATACACAATAGAATACCATTCAGTCATGAGAAAAAAAGAAAATTCTGCCACTTGCAACAATATGGATGGACCTTCAGGACATTATGCTAAGTGAGATAAGTTAGAGAAAGACAATTACTGCATGATATCTCTTATATGTGCAATCTAAAAAAAAAAATCATATAAGCAGAGAGTAAAATGGTGGTTACCAGGGTCTGGAGGTTGCAGGAATGGGAGAGGTGTTGTTTAAGGGTACACACTTGAGATTAGTAGATAAATAAGTCCTGAAGACCTAATACACAGTACAGTGATTACAGACAACAAAACTGTATTATAAACATTAAATACTTGCTAGGTGACTAGATCTTAATTGTTCCCAATACTAGAAGAAATGATAATTATGTGATGCAATAGAGGTGTTACCCAGCACTACAATGGCAATCATATTGCAATATAAATGTATCAAATCAATACATTTTACACTTTAAAGTTACACACAATGTTGTATATGAAATATATCTCAATTAAAACATATTTAAAAAATGAATTGTCAACAGAAACAGGAATTTCTATAATATGGCAAGTTAATTTTTTCTTATATAATTGCAGAACTCACCGTTTCTTCACAACATGTGTTTTGTTAAGAGAATAGTAATTACAAATGTATATTGACCAAAAAAAAAAAAAAAAGGATGAAAGCTACAAGACCATAGTAAAAATAGTTATGTTTGAAACTTCAATTTGAAATCACCTTCTGAATCAGTTTATTATTCTCCAAAGAAAGGTAGTATAATTATTTATGAATTATCATAGTAATTTCTTATGTAAAGCGCATGACTCATTGTGATTACTCAAATGACTTTTGTCTAATAAGAGTTATCTGTTATTCTTCAATGGAAGAAATAATTGCCACAACCGAAAAGATCTAAAAGTACAAACTGAACTTTAGAGGAAAGCAAAGAAAGCCTTGAAGCACCTGTAAATAAAAGTATCACAGGAATATCCAGAACAGGGTCACATACAGCATTTTGGTCAACATAGTGGCAAGGTTTACTACCTCACAATTGTAAGTGTTGTAGCATTTATAATTTCTCCTCAACACTATGAGATATGTCAAAATACAAGCACACTCAAGATCTACATTGTCTGGTTGTATTACTATATACAGTCTTAAATAGAATGAACAAATCTGTCCTAAAATTTTTTAAAAGTTGATTTTATATTATTGAAATCAATAAATAATGATGATGATACATGAAAATAGTTAAATGAAATATTAAATCAATATAAGTGACCTTTAAATTTTCTGCTAGCTTAGGTTATCTACTCAAATGTTCTGATAGGGACTATCAAGAATTGACTAGACTCTAATAAGTTAGTAGAACACACAGTCTTTTACACTCTTCATGGAGATTTTTAATACAAGAAAATAATTATTAGTATTGTCTTTGATTTTGGATTGCATATTCCCCACAACTATGATGTTGAATAGATAGACACACACACAACACACACACACGTATGTGTACTTTGAGAATAGATTTTAAATTATACCTGCAGATTGCTTAAATTCAAATTCAGGCTCTGTGATTAGCTGTGAGACTATGGTTCAGTTTCTTAATCTCTGTTGCCTATGTCATCTGAAGTAAAATAGAAATAATTACGGAATCCCTCTCATGTGGCTGTGTTAAGGCTCAAATGAAATAATGCATGTGAAAGTGTTCAACTCAGGATCTGGAAAGCAGCAAGTGATAAGAACGTTACCTGTTCTTACCTGTTCTGATTTTCACCTGTAGATCAGAGGAGCTCTGACCTGCACGGAAATAGATCAACTGCAGAGCTCAAGGCCAGTGCCTACGTCTTTGTGGAGACACAGCAGGAGTACACGGCTCCATCTCCTTTGTGGATAAGTGAAAAACAACAGAACTAATGGTGATGAGAACACAAAAACAATGCATAGTACTTGGAAAATTACTGTGCATCAGGAAAGGGAACTTTGGTACACGCGGTTTACTCTGCCCGGAACACTTTCCACTGTATATTTGTATGGCATGCTCACTTTCTTTATTAAGTTCTCTGCTAAATATCACCTCCTCAGAAATGCCATCATGGACAACCCTATCTACTGCTACTCTCTTTCTCCTTATCTTGGTTTATTTGTCTCCTATTAGTTATAGTTACTTGGCAACTTATTTATTTATTTTGGTTTTCATTTCTTCCTACTATATTTGAGTCTTGACAGCAGTGACTCTTTTTTTTTTATTGTGCAATGTCATAACTCCAGTGAATAGAACATCATCTTTTACAAACTATGCACCAGATAAATATTTGTTAAATGGATGGATGATGTATGTTATTTGGAAGAAGTATATTATACTTCTTGTTCTATATTTTAGACAAAGGCAATAGTTCCAGCTAAGGCAAGGCTTCTGGCTAATGTGTATATCATATAGAGGTCTTTACAAGTGAGAATGGCTTGCTTTATTTACTATTAAATACAGAACAAATTTTGTGCTACCAACTATACATGCATTATACTATTTAATCTTCACAATTCCCAAGCAAAGTAGGTAATGTTTAGATTCCCATTTTGCCAGTGAGAAAGTGAGGCTTAGAGAGGTTAAATGACTTGCCCAATTAGTGAGCAGGAGAGCCAGGATAAGCACTTTGTGTCTGATTTCATTTCACAGATAAAAAGATGCAGACATGAACAATGCTACAAATCCGCCCCTACACCTTGAACAGCAATTCAAAGCTCACATCCTTCCATGATGGCTCAATAGCACCATTTTCAGGTACAAAGACAAAAATATTTAGTACATTTAAAATCCTGACCCACTTGATGCCAGATCAAAGAGTCATGTGTATTAGCTAATTAGGAACTAAAGTTCCTTAAATCCTCTAAGTAATGCATTCTAGATAGAAATTATCAAAATCATTGCCAAATTGCTGGTTCATTTGCCTGAGCAGTCAATTTCTGCTATTAATAACCCGTGTTCCAGGTATTGAAAGCCTTGAAGAATCAATGAATATTGCTTCCGTGTAATCGTCAGGCTTCAGACCACATAGCACTACATCATGGATTTTCAATAAGGTGGTAATTGTGGACAAAATTGCAATGGCAATTTACTCAGTAGTGATGTATTTTCATAATGCCCGTGCTCACTGAGAATTGTCGCAAGCTCCATTTTTTTAAAGTAGGGCTGAGAAATAGGCGATTAGGGGCTGGAGTTAATGGACTGTTAAGATTTTATAATAATAATCATCCTTGTTCCTACTTAAAGGACAAGAATTTCCAATATTCAAAGTACCACTGGCCTATAGAATCTAATTATATCCTTGGTGTCTTATGACTTGAGTAAGGAAGAGTTTTATTTTTGGCTGTCTTTGTGAAATGCAAGTATCAATACCATCATTAGAATTTATATAGCGTGTATATGTTATCAGACATTGGGACCCATGTATAGTTTGTCAATTCAAATTATCTCTAGAAGAATGGCACAGGCAAGCCAAAGATTGAAAGAATATCAGGTGTGGCTGGAGAGATACCACAAGTAATTACAGTTATTTCCCTTGCTTTGAAAATATTGGATATATGGAAATAGTGAACAGATTAAAAAAATTGTCTGTTACTCATGATTCCTTCAGAAACTGGCTTTCCATGCCAATTATTAACTCTCATTTTCCCTGCTTTACTACCGGACACTACCTGAAACTGACTAAGCTTCTTGTTTTAAATACCATCTTATCAGTCATTGACAATGTTGACTACTTACTCCTTCCTAAGCATTTCCTTTTGCTAGCTTTTCTGCCATAATACCACAGTGATTTTCCTCTTCACACTGTAGATACTCCACTTCCTCCCTTGAAGTCTTGCCCTTGTTTACCAGATCATTAAATGCTCAAGTTCCTCAGGTTTGGGTCCTAGAACTTCTCTTTTATTTACTCTTGTCAAGACCTATGACATCAACATCTACTTATAAATATATATTTACAATACATAAATGTTTATTCCTAGTCCAGAACTTTCCTATTAGCATTAGACTCATATTACAACTTCTTACTGGATATCTCTTCTTAGATGACTCATAGGCAATATAAATTCTATTATTTCAACCATGAATTTGTGATATTACTTTCAAATCTTATCAATTTCCAGTGACATTAATAAATGGTATCACACTCAATCCTATCACTTGTCATTTCTTCCTTCCTCTAATTCTCTACATTTGATTCATTAACAAATGTTGCCAATATTATATTCTACATCTTGAATCTATTTAATTGGTCCCATTTCTATCACAGGGCTTTCTACCCAGTCTCTCTTCTAATTTATTAAAATTGTCTCCAAACTATTAGCAGCCACGTCTGCACTGTTTCTTTAATCTCTTCTCCACAATGCAATCAACGTGATTATTCCAGAGCACAAGTCTAATAATGTTGGTACCTTGTTTAAATTCCTTCAATGGCTTCCCAGTAGGGTCCACTCAGGAAAACAGAAAATGAAATAGGTAGTTCAAACAGAGAAGATTTAATTCAGGAAATTGGTGACTGCCGTACTGGAAAGCTAAAAGTGGAAATGGAGATAATCTAGTGTTTTAGGAGTATAGGAAAGAGCTACTACCTCTAAAGCTGAGGAAATAGAGGGGAAAAGTTAGTATTATAAGAATTTAAGGCTCAGAGGGGTCCGGCTGGGATCTTGATCTGACCTCTGAGAGGAAGCTTCATGCAGCTCGTGCAAGGAGTGGCAGCAGAGTTTTGGAGCCTAGAGATGCTGCAGGGCCCAGGCATACAGCCACTGTGGGGCCATCCTATTGAGCTATGGGGTGATGTTGCCACCCCATTGGACCTGGAGGGCAAAGCATTGAGCCAAAGGAGATTATTCTTTTGGCAGTAGAGATTTAGTGCTGCAATGCTGTTGGAAACTAGAAAACAGGAAGAAAATCAACATCTCCCCTTTTCCTACCTTCCGGTGTCCCTCTAGCCTGCTTCCTTAATGTCAGAGTCTAATAGAATGGCCTCCAAGGATTATGTCTTACTTCATTCTGACTGCTATATCAAAAATAGCATAGACTGAGTGGCTTCTAAACAATAGAAATTTATGTCTCACAGTTCTGGAGGTTGGGAAGTACAAGATCAAGATGCCAAAAGATTCAGTATCTAGTGAAAGCCTGATTTATAAATTACTGTTTTCCTGCTGTGTCCTCATATGGTAGAAGAGGTGAAAGAGCTCTTTGGGGTCTCTTTTATTAAGATACTAACCCCATTCACCTCCCAAAGACTCCACCTCCAAACACCATCACATTGGGGGTTAGTATTTCAACATATGAGTTTGTGGAGGACACAAACATTCAGTCTATAGCATTCTTCCCCTAGATCCTCAAAATTCATGTCCTTCCCACACGCAAAATACATTTATTCGATCCCAATGGCCTTCAAATTCTTAATTCAGCATAAACTCAAAAGTCTGAAGTTCAAAATCTCATCTAAATATCATCTAAATCAGATATGGGTGAGACAAAGTATTTTTCGTCCTGAAGCAAAATTCATCTCCACCTATAAACATGTGAAACCAAACAAGTTATGTGCTTCTAAAATAAAAAGGGTGGGATAGGCATAGGATAGACATTTCCACTCCAAAAGAGAGAAATAGGAAGAAAGAAGGGAGTGACAGATCCAAGGCAAATTCAAAACCTAATGAGGCAAAGAACATTAAACCTTAAGGCTCAAGAATTCTCCTCTTTGGCTCAGTGTTCTGTCTTCCAGGCCCAATGAGGTGGCAACATACCCCACAGCTCAGTGGGATGGCCCCACAGTGGCTTTGTGCCCGGGCCCTGCAGCATCTCTTTGCTGAGACTGTGCCCACAGCTCTGCCAGGCAGCCTTGTTCTTTGAAATTTAGGTGTTGGCAACCATGCTCCCACAGCTTGTGCTCTCTGCACATCAGCAGAGGTGGTGTCATGCAGATGCCACTAAACTTTGCTGTCTTCACCCTCCAGAATGGCAGTCACCATAGCCTGCTCTGCACTAGGGTCCACTGGAGTCAAAACCTGGGGCAGCCAAGGTGTATGGCACCAGAATGTGGGAAGTGGAGCCTGCAATGTGAGGTGGCACTGGGCAGCACAGGGGCCATAGGTGCCAGTGGCCCCACTTTTGAAACTGGCCCTCTCCAACCCCCTACATAAACACAATCTGGGCCTTTGAGGGAAGTGGCAGCCCTGAGGATCTCTGAATTGTTTTCAGGGGTCATTCTTCCATTGTCTTGGAGAATACCTCCTGGCTTCTGCTGATGTAGTTGATTCACACTAATCTCTCTATCAAGAGATTAAGTGGCCACACCCTTAGTGTTCTTTCCTCAATAGGCTTTCTCATTCTTTTCAATATGGATAGGCTGAGAATTTTCCAAATCTCTAAATTCTGCTTCCTTTATGATTAACAATTCTGTCTTTAAGTCATTTTTCTCTTCTTGAATTTTCCTATCAGCAGTCAGAAGGAACTAGTCTGCTCCTTCAACATTTTGCTTAGAGATTTCCTCAGCTAAATATCCAATTTCATAGACTGCAAGTTCTACTTTCTACAAAACACTAGGACGTGAACAGAATTCAGCCGAGTCTTTGCCACTTTATAACGAGAATACCTTTCTTCCAATAACATGTTCCTCATTTTTGTCTGAGACCTCATCAGAATGGCTTTTACCATTCATATTTCTGCCAACATTCTGTTCAAGATTACTTAGGTATTGTCTACGAATATAGAAGCTTTCTCTATAGCTATGCTCTTTTCGTCTGAGCTTTTACCAGAATTACCTTCAATGGTCCATTCACAGCAATGTAGGCTTTTTCTAGCATGCACCTCAAAACTCTTCCAACTTCTACTCATTATCCAGTTCCAAAGTGCTTCCACATTTTTTACATATTTGTTAAAACAGTGTCACTCCTGGTACAAATTTCTACTTTAGTCCATTCTGGCTGCTATAACAAAAATATCAGACAAGGTGGCTTATAAACAACAGAAATTTATTTCTCACAGTTCTGGAGGCTAAGAAGTCCAAGATCAAGAGGCTGGCAGATTCAGAACATGGTGGAAAATGGTGAGGCAGCCCTCCGGGGTCTTTTTTATAAGGGCAGTAGTTCCTCTCAGGAGAGCTCTAATGGTCACATGACCATTATAATCACCTCCCAATTTCCCTACCTCCGAATACCAGCACATTGGGGGTTAGGATTTCAACATACAAATTTGGCAAGGACACAAATATTCAGTCTACAGAAGACCCTGATGGGAGTCACTGAGCAACATGGTACTTTTCCCAAGAGTAAATAGTAAAAACTGCCTATTTGTGATTTTTTAAAAGAAATTTCAATTATATATTTAAGAGCTGATACCGAACACACAAAAAAAGAAAAGAGAGCGATATTTGTAACCTGATCAAAACCTACAAGTACCACAGGCCCTGCCACCTCTGCCTCTTGTACCACTGATTTAAGTCATTCCTTCCCCGTGTTAACTAAAGGTCAAGTTTGGAAACAGTAACAGTCATATTGCTTGTCTTGACATATGTTTGAATATGATTAAATGATCACCTAGTGCCTTCCAATAAAATAAAATTGGATCCAATGCCTATATCTACGTCTTACTTTATACAGTCTCGGAACTCAGTTTTCCCTGGTCTGGTTCCCAAAGGGCAAATGTAAAATTTCTTCATTGAGGGACAGCATAATCACTCTAAATTTCTTGGAGCCATAATTTAGTGATATATGACAGTTTTCATTAGTGGAAGCAGTGCTTAATAGGTATAAAAACTAAACTGTTTCAGTCTAAAATTTTCCTTGATATCATGAAAATTTAATTGGAGAAAATTTTGAGTGAGATAAAAGAAAAAATTATGCTAGAAGGTGATATTATTAATAATATTTTCCTCATTAAAAAGCCAGAGAAAATGTTGTAATTGTACAATATTAAAACCAATTTAAAGATGTTCCCTGTAATTATACTGCCAAAGTACAAAAAGAGATAGAAATTAATTGTACTCAAAGCAAAAAGTGTCACTAGAAAAGTTTGTCAAAAGGAGCTTTATATCTTCAGGACTCAAATCAAAATTTTAATGTAGGATTACAACTGGGACTTATGAAAAATAAAGAACTCTATGTGGATTTAGCCTGAGAAAAATCATTTAGATTGAAACACTGATGATTTAAGGATTTTAGGATTTAAGCTATTCACTTTCTTGTGTGTATTAAGATTATATTATAAGATCTTCATTACATTTTGTTTGAGCCATTAAGGAACCATTTGCCAAAACAATTCTTCACTATTGTCCAGCTATGTAGGGATTTTCTCTAATTTTTCATATTAGAAATCTCTTCTTTTGATTATAACTGAAAATATATTCATCTCAATTCAGATCACTTGTTTTGAATATTAAAGCTACTAAAGCAATGATTATCTTAATTTTTAAGACATAGTTTTATTTCTCATGGCTCCAACAATCAGTTCATTTACGCATTGCCTGTCACAGTTATTTATATTAATAACATGGATATTTATTAGTAATCTGGTTTTTAAAAATTGATAAACACTTTAAAACCTTATCACTTTCTCTTGTTTATGTTTTTAGAAGCCTACTTAAATATTTTATTTTTAAAAATGAAATTTTTAGAGGAAATGATTAAAATTACTTTATTTATGAATATATAAATGTACATCAGATACTAAAGCAATAAATTAAACAAGATAAAGTTTCAATAGTAAATTTAATGGTTTGATATTATGTAAAACTTTGGGATACCCACAATCTAAGTACTGGACTCAGTCTGACAACACGATTTAATATAAGGAGTCAATTTTTCTTTATTCCGAGGTGAAAAACCAATTATTTCATATTTTGATATTTATGCTATTGTAGTTTCTTTCATTTAATTGCTTATTAGAAAATGACACTCAATTTGCACTTAAAAATTTATAAGACTTATTTTCACTAAGTAGGAGACATCTGTAGACTCTCTGCTGAGCCTGTCTAGTATAGCAAACAATCAGACTAGACGTATTGTACATCTGCCATCTTTTATAATCTAAACTGCTGCAAGAAGGAAAATGCATTTATATTTCACAATGAAAAGGAAGTGTCTGAATGTCAACTAGTACACACAAAAGATTACTATTTGAGTTACCAGGCTTGGAATGTCCTACATGAAGTGTTTTAGCAGCTAATTCTTATGAATTATTGATGTTCTCATCATTTAGTCAATGGCTCACATCACTATGGTAATTAGTACCCTGTCTCTTCTGCTTATCATAGTTAATGTGTCACGAAAGAGCTTAGTTTAGGACTTAAAAAAAATAAATGATGAGATTTGTTTATATTCCATTGCTAAGCAGAAGATAACAACCTAGGTCTAGGGAATAATGTTCAACAGGTTTATGGTCTCAACAGGGTATGCATGAAGCTATTGTTTCTCTTTCAGGTCTATCTTTGCAGGAGTAATAATGATCTGTTCACTTCAGAAGATTAGAATTTAACATACTCCCAAGTTACCAAAAATCATATCACTTCTAATAGTGCGATTGATTTTAGTCAGGCAGAGGAAAATAATTTTCAAAACAGTTACCACTTTATAACCAGCTGTATATCTACTATTATTCTTTATCACTGATAGTTATAACTGAAAATATTCTACTTAAATAATATCTTAAATAATTCTCACCCAAATAAATGCTAAATATCTAAAAATCATAGTACATATTACAGATATTATTCTTTTATTCCCTTTTTTTGGTTTTTAACTCCAATTTACAATGCAGTAATAATGTCAAGGCATCAAGCATCATCGTCATCTTTATTACATTTAAGAGTTCTCAAGAGAACAATATGGTATCTGGAGATTTAATAATCTTTTAGCAATTTTAATAAGCAAGGTCCATTTTGTTATAATCATAAAATTTTTTAGTGTACTTGATATTGGAAATAATTCTGTTTCTGAAAAGTCTAGTATCCCTACTCTTCAAGTTATTTTAGCTTCAAACACCTTCTATTAAGAAAGTCATTTAATCTGGGAATAAAAATCATGTCAGCTGCTCTTATACCTTGCCTAATTGAATATCAAAGTGAAGATCCAGAATTTCTCACAAATAGCTCTCCAGCAGTTTGTCCAATTCTACTGGCAATAGAATTGTTTCTGATTGTCAGCCAAGTGATTGCATGTGTTCCTAGGTCCTAGGGTCCTAGCAACATGATGAATCAGAAGCAAGCCAAGGAGTACACCCAGAAAATATCTCCCTTTTACCTGTTTGCTTCTGACTGTCTATAAAATAATAAAAATTACATTTGCCTTCTTTCTGTCTGTAACACCCAGGCACTGGACTGTCAAAACAATAATAAGAGTTGCTAGAGCAGGAAGTAGCTTTATTGACTGATGCTAATTATATCCCTAATAGCTTGAGGGTGTGTGTGTACCTATAAGACAGCATTACATGGAAATTGTCTTTGCCCTACGGAGTTTGAAATGTAAGACAGCCAAAGCTGATCCTGGCATCATGAAAGACACATACAAATCATGAATACAAATGTTGAGCAAAAAAATAAATCAAGATAAAACATCAAGTGGGAAAAATTCAAGTATTTATGGATTAGTGATAAGTGCCTCTCTATAAAATTGAAGCAGTGAACATAAACTTGGTTACTGTAGTTGAAGGTTTTTTTTAAGAGAATATTCAGTGATACTACTCAAGACACTCACTCTGATTTCCCTTAAGATCTGTTTTACACCAACCCTAGAGCACATCTCAGACCTAAAATAATCAGGTCTCTGAAATTCTCTGAGGAGACAGCATGTGATTGCACAGAAACAATTCTGCATCACAGTCTGATGTGAAACTTTAGGCTAGTTAATCTTTTCTGGAATTTAAAACATGAACAAATTTGCCTAAACTCTATATACTGTAGAAAAGCTCCCACTATTTCATAGTATTAATTCAAACCATGATATCACCTTCATCATCACCATAACCAAACACACTCAATTATGGAAATTATATTTTTAGATACTCTCTTTAATAATGAATGCTTATCCTACACCCAATGTTAAAGCAGTTCCATTTTATGGACCTATTTTAAAACATCTATTCTTCTGTTTAACACAAGCTTAGCCTGTAAAATCCAGCGCAGAAGATAGCCTCAAAATTTCTTTAGCAATCCAAACTAGAATCTTTAAAGTGGTCAATAAGCCAATTGAACTATATTTATTGAAGTGCGCTATGCGCCAGGTCATGTGTTATAGATACAAAGAATATAATAGTGAACAACACACACTGGGTCTCTCCCCTCAGGTGATGACCTGCCTTTTTTCTATTCAGAAGACTCAGGGGGAAAAAACGTACACAAAGTAGTATATAAAACCATTTTTTGGTACTAATAAAAAGATAATATAGAATGTGTGACTGAACTGGGGCTGCGGTTGAGGTGCTACTTTAGTTAGTGTAGTAATGGAAGTCTTTTTGAGAAGAAGACATCTGAACTGGGAAGGAGATAGTCATGTTAAGATTTGCGAGAATAGGGATTTAAGCAGAAAAGAGAATAAGTATAAAGAACTTGATATGAGAATAAGTATGTTGTGTTGAGTGAATAAAAAGTAGGCGAATATGGCCAGAGCAGAGGTAATCAGGAGCAGAACAGAGGATAAATGATGGAAGGTAATTAGCATCCTGTATCTCTGGGGCAAACGCAGGGTAAGGAGTTGATGAAAACAGGTTTGGATTGACCCACTGGCCTCAACCATTTATATATATTTATCCTTTCTCTTTAAATCATTTGAGGTGATGACATTTAGCTCCTCCAAATATTGATTTTACTTAAGTGTTTAAAAATAAAATTTTCACAAGAGGAGTTTCCTGATAGGGTAGCACACAATGAAAGTGGTCAATAGTGGTGTTTGGGGTTCACCTCCCTTAGATTTATGTCCTATTTTCTCCTTAACTCCTAACGATTGACACTAATCCTGGCTTTTTAACTCTTCTTTGACACAATTTACAAGACAGATTAGCTGATAACCTCAAGGTAACATGAACTCACAGGTCAAAATAACTAGACCTCTCAAAATAAAAACAACAAACTGCACAACATATAAGATCTGAAGCAGAGTTACTGAAAGAAGAAAAAAGAATTTACAATAAGCCAAAATTTACAAAAACATCAGGGAAGATATTAACAACATGAAATAACACAAGAAATAATAATAAAGAGCTGAGTGGGACTTGACCGTAAAATGGAGAGCCAGGAGGTCCCAACACTTATCTCTCTCACAAAAACAATAAACAAACAACTATAAACAATGAAAATGCCCTGGGAAAGCTCCAAAGTACAACAAAGGAGCAGTAAAAAACCTGCAGAGCTCAAAAATCGAGAATGGTCACATAGAAAAGAATAGAAAGCATTTTACCCGCATCACCTCGTCCCCCAGTCCAGAGCAGCTCAGCACCAGGAGGCATCCCCTCAGAGGGATTTCATCCCATGGGGAGAAGGAGAGCAGGAGAACCCCAGCAAACCTCACTGGACTGGATATGTGCAATGTTTGCTACTGAGGACACCCACAGTCTTTACCAATGTTAATCCCAGTGGATGGAGCAGCCCTGAGTCCCTGCTGCTGCATCTCCTCCCTCTCACTGTCACTGCAGTGAAACCTGCCCCAGGGCCCCCAGGAACTGAAGTGTCCCCTCTCCAGCATCAGGATGCCATAGCACTGTGACATCTACAGGACTGGAGCTATTGTTGCTCTGAGCCCTGCCCCTGGGTCTCAGCTTGCAGTTTTGATATGTCACCACCAGTGAGCATGGCTGCTGCTCTGCACACTGCCCCTGGGTCCTGACATGTAGATTTAATGGGCCATTACCAGGGATGTGCTGCTGCTGTTCTGTGACTACCCCCTGTGGCCAGAGTTGGGACTTTGACCCACAATGCTACTGTACCATGCCCACTAAGATCATGCCACCACTGCACCCTGTCATCCCAGAGCTTGTACTGTTTCTGCCTCCCCCAAGTCACTGTGGAGAGCCCCAGAGACACAGACCCTTGTTCAATAGGGGACATGCAAACACCCACACTTCTGACCCAAGCGCCACTGTGACAGCAAGTACACTTGTGCTCAAAGACTCAGGAACTATGAAAGTTCCACATACACCTGATCTCAGGATCCCAGCTCTGCTGCCACTCTGAGTGCCACTGCACTAGACTTAGTGCAAAGAGGAATCCCCCTCAGCTAGAAATTATTTCCACAGCTGAAAAAAAAACAAAAAACTAAGAGGACTCCAGCAGCCTTCACCTCTGAGGACCCCAATAGCCCTAACCACTACTGCCACACACAAGAATTCCAGTCTTGCCTACAGAAGACCCCCCCACAGTTTTTATCAAACTTGAACTCAGTTGATGGAGCTGCATGGACATTGTGATGCTGTGCCCCACCAGGAATCAGAGATGGTGTATCCCATCCAGCTAGCACTCTTGCAGCCACCTTCATGTGAAAGTGTTTCCCCACTGAAGTCAGTCTGAAAAAGCTGGAATATATGACTGCTCCCCAAAATGTGCAGACATTAGTGAAAATGCATGAGAAACACAAAAAAGAAACACAATAATTTTCCAGTAACTGACCCCAAAGAAATGGTGATCTGGGAATTACATGAAAATGTATTCAAAATAATTATTTTAAGGAATCACAGTGAGATTCAAGACAATATAGATAGACAACTCAGTGAACTCAGGAAAACAATGAACAAAATTAAAAGTTCAACAAAGAAATAGAAATTATAAAAAACAACCAAACAGAAGTTCTGAAGCTGAAGAATGAATGAAATGAAAAATGCAATAGAGAGCTTCAACAACAGGTTCGATCAATCAAAAGAATTAATCTATGAATTTGAAGACAGATCTCTTATATTATGCAATCAGAGGAGAAAAAAAGAAATAAGAATGAAAAAGAGTGAAGAAAGCCCACATGAATTATGAGACACCATAAAGTAAATCAATATTTGCATAATAGGAGTCCCAGAAGGAGAAGAGAGAGAAGGGGACAGAAAACTTATTTAAAGAAATGACGGCTGAAAGCTTCCCAAATCTAGGGAGAGATATGGCCATCCAGATACATGATGCTCAAAGTTCCCCAAACAGATTCAACCCAAAGAGATCTTTACCAAGACACTTTATAATTAAGCTCTCAAAAATCCAAGAAAAAGAATTTTGAAATTAGCAAGAGAAAAAAGACTCATTACATAAGAGGCCATCCTAATAAGGTTAACAGCAGATTTCTCAGCATAAAACTTTCAGGCCGGGAAAGAATGGGATGATATATTCAAAGTGCTCAAAGGAAAAAACTGTCAACCAAGAATACTTTACCAAGCAAAGGTCTCCTGCAGAAATGAAGGAGAGATAAACACTTCTCCAGACAAACAAAAACTGAGGGAATTTATCACCATTATATTTGCCTTACAAGAAATGCTAAAGGGAGTTTTAAGTTGAAAGGAAAAGATGCTAATTAGTAACACGAAAATATATGGAAGTATAAAATTCACTGGTAAGGTAAATATATAGTCAAATTCAAAATACTCTAATATTGCAATGGTATGTAAATCACCTTGAACTTTGGGGTATAGATTGAAAGACAAAAGTGTTAAAAATAACTATAGCTATGATATTTTGTTAATGGATACATAATATAAAAGCATGCAAATTGGGACACCAACAATATAAAATGTGAGCAGGGGAAAGTAAATGTGTAGCAATTTTTTTTAATGCAATTTAAGTTATTAACCTAAAACAGACTGTTATAACATTAAGATGTATTATGAAAACTGCATGGTAATCACAAATCAAAAATCTGTAATAGATGCATAAACGATAAAGAGAAAAGAATTGAAGGACATCACTTCAAAAGTTAACAATTCGCAAAGAAATACAGCAATAGAGGCAGAAAGGAACTGAAAAAAATCCAAAAGCAACTAACAAAATGAAGAGAGTAAGTCAATAATTACTTTAAATATAAATGGTTTAAATTCTCCGATTAAAACACAAAGAGTGGCTAAATAGATAAAAACACAAGACTCAATTATATGCTGCCTACAAGAGATTCACCTTAGCTTTAAGGATCCTTATAGGCTGAAAGTGAAAGGATGGAAAATGTATTCCATGCAAGTGGAAACCAAAAGTGAGCAGGAGTAGTTATACTTATATCAGACAAAATAGATGTCAAGTCAAAAGCTCTAAGAAGAGACAAAGAATGTCATTATATAAAGATAAAGGGGTCAATTCATCAAGAGGATATAACAATTGTAAATATATACTCACCCAATATTGGAGCACCTAATAATTAAACAATTATTAACAGATCAGAAGGCAAAAACAGACAGCATTGCAATAAGATTAGGGGACTTCAAAACAACTTTCAAAAAAGGACAGACCATCCAGACAGAAAATCAATGAGGAAATAGTAGACTTGATCTATACTTTAGACCAAATGGACCTAATAGATACATACAGAACATTTCATCCAACAGAAGAATAAACATTCTTCTCAAGCACACATGGTACATTCTCCAGGACAGATCATATATTAGGTCATAAAACAAATTTAAGAAAATTGAAATCATATGAGGTATCTTCTCTGACCACAACGGCATGAAAGTAAAAATCAGTAACAGGAAGCAAACTAGAAAATTCATGAATACATGGAACTTAAACAACATGCTTCTGAACAACCAATGGGTCAAAGAAGAAATCAAAAGTGAAACAAAAAATATCTTTAGACAAATGAAAATGGAATCACAACATAACAAAACTATGGGATGCAGCAAAAGCAGCTCAAAGTGGGAAGTTTATAGTGTAAACATCTACATTAAGAAAAAAAGAAAGAAGTCAAATAAACAATCTAACATCATACCTCAAGGAACTAGAAAAAGAAAAGCAAACTAAGCCTAAAGTTAGCAGAAGGAAGGAAATAATAAAGATTAGAAATGAATGAAATAGAGATGGGAAGAACAATAGAAAATATCAATGAGACTAAGAGTTGGTTTTTTGAATAGATAAAGTTGACAAACTTTTAGCTAAACTAAGAAAAAAAGAGAGATGATTAACATTAATAAAATTATAAATGAAGGAGGAGATATTACACTGTTACCACAAAAATATGAAGGGTCATAAGAGACTAGTATAAACAAATATGTGCCAACAAATTTGATAACTTCAAAGAAATGGTTAAATTTCTAGAAACATGATCTACCAAGACTGAGTCATGAAGTAATTGAAAAATCTGAACAGACCAATAACAATCAAGGACACTGAATCAATAATCAACTATCTCCCAACAAATAAAAGCCCAGGACTAGATGATTTCACAGGTGAATTCTACAAAACACTTAAAGAAGAATTAATACCAATCCTCTCAGACTCTTCCAAAAAATTAAAGAGGAAAGAACACTTCCAAATTCATTTTACAAGGCCAGCATTTCCCTGATAGTAAAGCCAGACAAGGACATAACAAAACAACAAACCTGATGAACACAGATGCAAAAACCCTCAACAAAATACAAGCAAACTAAATTCAGGAGCACAGAAAAAATATTATACATCATGATCAAGTGGGATCCATTCCTAGGATGCAAGGATATGTCAAGGTACACAAATAATAAATGTTTTACACTACATTAACAGAATGAAGGATAAAAATTATATGAGTATTACAACAGATGCAGAAAAAATATGTGACAAAATTCAGCATCCTTTCATGATAAAAACTCTCAACAAATTAGATGTAGAAAAAATATACCTCAACATAATAAAGGCCATATATGACAAGCTAATAGTTAACATTATACTCTATGGTGAAAAGTTAAAATTTTTCCTTTTAAGATAAGGAATAAAACAAGGATGCCCACTCTCGCTATTTCTATTCAACATAGTACTGGAAGTCCTAGCCAGAAAAATTAGACAATAAAAAGAAATAAAAGGCATCCAAGTCAGAAAGGAAGAAGTAAAATTATATCCGTTTGCAGAGGACATGGTCTTATACATAGAAAACCATAAAGACCACCACAAAACTCTTAGAACAGAAAAAAGGTTTAGTAAAGTTGCAAGATACAAAATCAATATACCAAAATCATTTGTGTTTCTACACACCAACTATGAACTATCTAAAAGAGAAATTAAGAAAGCCATCCCATTTTCAAGAGCATCAAAAACAATAAAATACTTAGGAATAAATTTAACCAAGTAGGTGAAAGACCTATTCTTTCAAGTCTAAAATTATAAGACATTGATGAAAAAAATTGAAGACAACATAAATAAATGGAAAGATAGCCTATATTCTTGGATTGGAAGAATTAATATTGTGAAAATGTCCATACTACCCAAAGCTATGTACAGATTCAATGCAATCCCTATCAAAATTCCAATGGCATTTTTCACAGAAATGGAAAAATATTTGCATGTAACCACAAAAGACACCAAATAGCCAAAGTAATTTTTGTGAGGAAGATCAGCCCTGAGCTAACATCCGATGCCAAACCTCCTCTTTTTGCTGAGGAAGATTGGCCCTGGGCTAACATCCATGCCCATCTTGCTCCACTTTATATGGGATACCACTACAGCATGGCTTGATAAGCGGTGCATCGGTGTGTGCCTGGGATCCAAACCTGCAAACCCTTGGGCCACCGAAGTGGAGCATGTGTGTTTAACCACTGCTCCACTGAGCTGGCCCCAGCCAAAGCAATTTTGAGAAAGAAGAACAAACTGGAAGCATCACATTTCCTGATTTCAAGCTATATTGCAAAGCTATATTAATCAAAATAGTATAGTACTGGCAGAAAAACAGGCACATAGGCCAGTGGATTAGGGTAGAGATTCCAGACATAAACCCATGCACATACAGTCAACTAATTTCTGACAAGGGTGCCAAAAACACACACTGGAGGAAGGACAGTCTCTTTGATAAATGGTACTGGGAAAACTGGGTAGCCACATGCAAAAGAATAAAACTCTAGCCCTATCTTACACCACTCCCCAAAATTAACCCAAATGGATCAAAGACTTAAATGTAAGACATCAAATCATAAAACTCTCAGAAGAAAACATAGGGAATAAGATCCTTGATGTTGGTCTTGTACTGATTTCTTGGATAAGACACAAAAAGCACAGGCAACAAAAGCTAAAATAAACTAGCAGGATTGCGTCAAATCAATGAGTTTCTGCAGTCAGCCCCATGGCCTACTAGTTAAGTTCAGTGCATTCCGCTTCGGCGGCCCAGGTTTGGCTCCCAGGTGCGGACCTACACCACTCGTCAGCAGCCATGCTGTGGCAGTGACCTGCATACAAAATAGAGGAGGATTGGCACAGATGTTAGCTTTGGGCTAATCTTCCTCAAGCAAAAAGAGGAAGATTGGCAACAGATGTTAGCTCAGGGCAAATCTTCCTCGGCAAAAAAAAAATCATGAGTTTCTACACAGCAAAAGAAACAATCAATAAATTAAAATACACAATCTATAGAATGAGATAAAATATTTGCAAATCAAATACCTGATAAGAGTTTGATATACATAATATATGGAAAACTCCTACAACTCAATAGCAAAGAAACAAATAATCCAATCAAAAAATGGGAAAAGTATTTGAATAGACATTTTTTCACAGAAGACATATAGATTTCTAACATCTATATGAAAAGGTGTTCAACATCACTAATCATTAGGGAAATGCAAATCAAAACCACAATGAGATATCACTTCATACCTGTTAGGATGGCTATTGTCAAATAAACAAAAGATAAATGCTGGCAAGGATGTGGAGAAAAGGGAACCCTTGTGCACCGTTGGTGGAAATGTAAATTGGTACAGCCACTATGGAAAACAGTATGGCAGTTCCTCATAAAATTAAAAATAGTACTGCCATATGATCCAGCAATCCCATTCCTGGTATATAACTGAAGGGAATGAAATCAGTATCTCAAAGAGATATCTGCACATCTATGTTCATTGCAGCACTATTCAAAATAGCCAAAATATGAAAATAACCTAAATGCCCTTCAGTGGATGAATGAATAAAGAAGATAAACAAGAATATATTATACACACACAGACCCACACAATGGAATATTATTCAACCATAAGATAAAAGAAAATTCTGCCATGGCAACAACATGGATGAACCTGGAGGATGTTATATTAAGTGAAATAAGTCAGACAGAGAAAGCCAAATACTGCACAGTATCACTTAAATGTGGAATCTTAAAAAAAAAAAAAAAAAAAAGCCAATTTCACAGAAACAGAATAGAATGGTGTTTCCCAGGGACTTGGGGGAGAGGGAAATAGGGAGATGTAGGTCAAAAAGTACCAACTTTCAGTTTTAAGAATAAGCTCTGAAGATGTAATGTGGAGCGTGGTCACTATAGTTGACAATAGGGTATTGTATAATTGAAAGTTTTAAGAGTAGATCTTAAGCATTTTTACCACACACACATACACACACACACGAGTTAATTATGTGAGCTGACGCGTGTATTAATTATCTTGATCTTAATAATCATTCTACAATGTATATGAATATCAAATCATCACATTATAAACTTTAAATATACACAATTATATTTGTCAATTATTCTCATTAGAGTTGGGAGGAAAACAGGCTGAGTGGAAATATTACTTATTAAAAACACTCAATTGCTCAGTGAAATACCCGATGAATAACAGTAGAATGAAATAGCCAAATAATTAATTGGAGGGTTGGAAGAACAGACTGAGCAATTCTGTAAGATAGCAGCCAAAATAAACATATAAAATAAAAGCTAAGCACTGTGGTGGATAGAAGCAGATTTGGTAGCATCGTTAAAATAGAAGTCTCAGGGAAATACAACCGAAAAAAAGAAATCATTAAATATTTGAAGAAATAATTGAGATAAAATTTCCCAGATCTAACGAAGTTTTCAAGTTCTTAGATTGAAGGAGATATATTGTGCCATACAAAAATGATAAGAGAAAACCCACACCCAGACTTATAATAAACTCAAGATGGTTAAATACAAAGAAAATGCTAGAAGTTAAGAGAGAATGAGATTATTCATGAAGAAACAAGAATTAGATTGTCATTAGAATTTCAGCAGCTACTCTGGTTGCAGAAGCCAGTAGAATGACCTTTTAAAACTTGAGAGAAAAAAACTTTGTTACTAAAATTTTATATCTATCCAAAATATCACATAAATGTGAGAGCATAATAAAAATATTTTCAGGCATACCTGGCTTCAGAAAGCTTGATATCAAAACCAACATTGAAAACTCTTTTATAAGAAGTATGTAAATATATAAAGAAATAAATCCAAAATATCTTGCAAGAGATGTGGGGAAATAAATGTAATCAGATATATTGGTAATAATAATTATTCTAAAGAAATGATAGGCCCATCAGATCAAGTATAAACATTTTAAATTTAAAATATTGACTCATATGTTATCTAAAAATTGAAAATAGTGTCTAAAATTTTATGCAATATCAACAGGAGGAGAGATGGAGAGATAAAAAAAATGGAAGCACATTGATGTGCTTGCTTTATTAAGGGGAAGATATAGATCATAAGTTTAAGAAATCAATTGAGGTGAATACATTTTAGAACCTTTTTAAAATTGAGGGCAATCATCTCACATAGCAAAATGGAATATGTAACAAATAATCAGAGGAAAAATGTCATTATATTTGAAGCATAGCAGAAAAGGAGGAAAAACAGCAACGGACAGTTAAAGGACTATAAGAATTATTATACAAGACTAAGTCTAATTACAATAGTAATTAAAATATTGCAAATAGATTCAAGCCACCAATTAAAAGAACAAATCTCTAAAACTAGATTAGAAAACATGATCCAACAATTCATTGTTTACATAAGACACTTCCTGTTCTGGGAAAGACTCCTCCTAATGACGACTTTGGCTCAAGGACTCAACATTAGCCTGAATGAACCTTCCTTGGAAATGTGCTTCAGTCCAAGTTAACTCCTACACAGTCTCCTTCCTTTTCTCCTGACTTCCACAGTGTAAGACATGCATTATGGTCTGAAGCCCTCACTTGCTTCCTTCCCCAATAAATATCTTATACATACAATTCAACTTGGTTTCTGCTTCTTAGCTGACCTAAACAAATGCAAATGGTACCAAGAGTGTCTAAAAACATATTAAAAGGGAATTTTTGACTGGCTCGCTCGTTGTTGGGAAGGCAAAAAGTACAACATTCTGCATAGTGGGACACAGATAGTCACTTATACAAGGTGGCAGCCATTTGCAAAAGCTGTCACTGATGGTGGTATGGGAAAAGGCCAGATGGAGGGGATGTAGAGTTGTGATAGTTCAGACATTTGAAAAATATCAAGGAAGGGGGTATGTAGGGGTGCCTACAAAGATAGAAGAATTAGCTGGTTACTATTTGTATTAAAGATGTATTGAAGTCCTTCAGAGAGATAATAGGAAACTGAGGGCTACTGGCAAGCAATTAAAGTTGAAATGTGAGAGCCAGAGCACTTCTTTGGCAACTTACAAAGGGAAATTTATCTCCTGCATTGGGAGAGCAATCACAGATGGGCAAGTTTGAAGAGGTAATAGTGTCACAAAGTTACAGAGACATTTGAATGTTCAGTCAATATAGATACATCATGCTGAGGTTAGGGCCCTAAGATCCTGAAAAATGGGATGAGGACATCGGAATTGATACACCTGAGGATGTTGGCTCTGCAAGGCAACACATACCCCATTAAAAGAAGGTGTATATTCTCTCCTACTAAAGATTATAATTAGGGTTACATACCATCATAATTCAGATGGGCATATACTGGGCCCAGAAAAGAAACTGTACACTGAAAGAGTTGCAAGAATAAGCTAGCAGAAGAGTATCCCTGGGATTGGTTGATCAAGAGAGTCGGGTATAGGACTAGACGAGCAATAGTTCGTTGACTTAGGATGCCTTCTAAGGACATAGAATTTAACAAGAATTGGAAGACCAGTCACAGTTGGCAACAGAATGAAGATCTGATAGTTAAAGTCACATAGCCACAGAGATGTTTGAATGTTCAGCCGATTTAGATATTTCATTGGAGACCTGACAACTTGACACCAGGTGGTACTGGGGGTATCTTAGTAAGAGATTATTAGAAAGGGATTATAGGATTTGGGCTTGTGATAGGTCATTTCATTTCTTGTAGCATTTAAGAAAGCAGGGCTTTGCTTTTATTGCACATTGTAAGGTTAAGTAACTATATGATTGATATCTTAGTAAATCTTATCTAGAAGGAGGGAAGACTAGCCCCAGGCTA
Organism: Diceros bicornis minor; assembly: GCF_020826845.1. Classification (NCBI taxonomy): domain Eukaryota; kingdom Metazoa; phylum Chordata; class Mammalia; order Perissodactyla; family Rhinocerotidae; genus Diceros; species Diceros bicornis. The sequence continues at coordinate 54,236,995 of NC_080750.1, read as the reverse complement.
AAGCTTTAATTGGTAAAGAAACAACAGTCACTCATATTAGCCAGGATAGGGGGATGTTTAGTTATTTTTGTGTTTTGGGCAATATTCACTTGTCTGTGTTCAAGTACGACAACGGAGTGGTCTTGTTTTTGTCTTGATCCATCATGGTCACAGAGAGTACTTGTCTAATGTTGATGCTGTGAAATTGTTTATGTTCAACCTAGAACATAAGACCTAGCTGAGAGCACTAGACTACTTCCTGTCAGTGCTGCTTTTCTCTTTCCCAATAGTATTTATATTTGAAAGCAAAGATTTTTAAATGAATATGCATACAGAAATAATTTCAGATATGCAGTGGCTAACTTGATTTACTTTTAATTGTAACAGAAAATTTAAGTTAAATAAGAACATCATCATCATAATAATAATACATTTTTTCCTGAGTTCTGTCAAACTTCCTCCTACCACATATTATTCACTTCTTGTTATTCATAAAATCTATGGGTCTGAATTTAAGTAAATAGCCATGGTTCACACAGCTACGTTTTTGCAGAGCCTCTGTCTAGACCCACATATTGACCCCAAACCCCATGTGCTTTCCATTGCACAGTGCTGGAAAATATATTACCTCTGAAGCCAAGCACACAAGAGGAGCCAAAATTTACTTTAACAATCAGTTAAACACAAATTACATATTGTTGCAGTAGAAGATTTTACATACAAAATACACCTTTTTGTATTTTTAAATTTGCTTTCCTTAATTTAAAAATCACATAGAAAAAATTTTTAAGTTGTCTAAAATATGTTTCCATTTTTTACCACTAAACAGTGGGTAAAGGCAAGAAAAATAAAATAACAGATAAAACAATACTAGAAAAACTTTAATCAATTAAAAATAATATAATATTCTATAGTTGAAAGTCATCTTTCAGAAGACAATGGAGATAAGAGTAGTTAAGTAGTTTACAATCTAATGGAAGCAATAAAACAAATATACGTAACACAGACCTCCCAAAGTCAAGGAATAATGAAAGGCTATAAGTTGTAAGTGTAAAATGAGTGTAATACATAATACAAGTTTAAAAGAGAAAGAAAACCAGTTCCAAGACTCAGAGAAGTTTCCTGATGGAGATGGAATTTGAGACAGGACTTCTGGGTTTGGATAGGCTGAGAAAGAAGAGAACATCATTAACTGACATGTACTGTGTGCCTTACACCATACACACGTTATATAACTTAATCCTACCAAGAATCCATTAACTGAGGCCCAGATGATTTAAGTAATTAGTCATGGTTCACAGCTACCTATTTGGTGAGTCCATATCTAGACCCAGGTTTTGACCCCAAAGCCCATATAACTTTCTATTATACAGTGCTGGAAAGTATATTACATCTGAAGACAGGCATATAAGAGTAGTCAAAGTTTAGAGAAGGGAAGAGAAAAACATGATTAAAACATCCAGGATTTGTCCAGAATAATTTGACTGAAATGTAGGGGGTTGGTTTGGGAAGAAAAGGCTAAAAGACCTCAAAAAGGTTAAGGGAAGATGAGGGTACAACGGTTGAACTTTCATTTGGCGTGGAGAGCAACTGATGGCCAGAGGAAAGAAATTATGAAAACATCAGTTTAGGAAGATTCCTATAATGTTAATGAGCAGAGTGATTGAAAAGAAGATAAAGACAAAGGGACTTGTTAATTACGGCAATAATAAAGAAAAATCTGACACAAGTTTGAAAATATTTTCTAAGAATCTCAGGAACTGAAGTGCCATAAAAAAGAAAAATATTAATATTCAATTGGATATAGTGCTTTTATTTTTAGGTTGGATAATTACCTTCTAAGCACTTCAAAAAGCAATTGGATCACTCACTTTTGTGATCATAGCAAATATTAAAACATATTGTAAACAAAATGCCCTTTATATGTCTGTAATTTTTGGACAGACATAAGAAAATTAATTAAGGATATGTGTGAAGAAAATAAAAAATAGTATATTCTTATTTATGTTAACATTTTTACAATACTTGCCTCTTTGCCAATATTACATATATCACCTCATTTAGTTCTCACAACAACTCCATGAGGCATATACTATTGTATATTCATTTGACAGAGAAATAAACTTAGGCACAGACAGGTTAAGTAACTTACCCAACATAACACGGCTAGTGCATAGTAAACCTGGAGTTTGAGCCCAGGTCGTAAAGTTCCAAAGACTATGCTCTTAACACTATTTTACTACGTTGAATTTCTATTGCTCCTAATGCAAATGATGGATACAGTAATGATGGATACATTTAATAATTTTGAGTCCTCATAATTTTTTTTTAAAACATAACTGGTCTATTATTCAGTAGATGGAAATATTGTTTATTATTTTTTCTGTAAATTCCATACATAAAGTTTTTATTTTGTGGGCATGAATATAATTTTCCCATATTGGCATAAGATAATTCTTGCTTTAAAGAATATATAGTTATAGAGGTCATCAAATTAGAGAAGTTGCACAGGTCCAGTCAGACCTATTTAGAACAAGGGATTAGACTTAAGTGCAAATATATTCAAATTGACATATATTTTGAGTGACTATTATGTACACAACATTATGACTATTACAAAAATGTGTAATATACAACTTCTCTGTCTTCAAGGAGATGGCAATAAGATTAAATAAGAATACAGATAATGATACTGATAATATGATAAGTGCCATGAAGGTGTATAAACACAGTCATAATTGAAATGAAAGATGAAACTCAGGTGAAGGGATCATAAAATGCCTTGAGGGGAAGGTAGTTTCTCATGCTAACTTCAAGAAATGAGTAGAATTTTAACAAGCTGAAAATGATAGAAATATTCATCTAGAGAGAAGTAAAAGTATGAGCTGGAACAGGAGGCCAATACATAAAGGGATACTGACCTGGAGGGTAGAAAACATGTTATAGGACCTTATTTATATAAGATCCTAAAAAAAATAAAGACCTGCTTTGACTATTTCCTGTCTAGGTGCAAATGCCTCAGACTTCTATTAGGAGAAAGTTGTTTCATTTTGGGTAACATAGAAGGCTCAAAAGAAAGGGGAATAGGAGAAAGATTTCTGAATTGAAATAATTTTGATTTATAGATGAGGGTTAGAAAATAGAGACATGTTAAGGGCAACTTTGAGATATCAAATGATGATGAGAGCTCAGTAAAGATATTGTAATTAATAAGAACATGGAAATCAAGAGCATAATGAGGAAAAAGTTAGTTTGCCTATGGACACACTGAATTTGAAACCTTAATGAAATATCCATTGAAATGCTCCATATGCATTTGAAAATTTGGGCCAAGATGTAAGTGATATTGACTGGAAATTGGTCTATGGTAATTTAAAGTATGGAAGTAACTCTGAGAATGAAACAATAAAGAGAAGAAACTGAAAAGGTAATCTTGGTAGATGATCTGTCTTAATGAAGTAAAAGGGAAATTAATAACTTGCCAAAGGAAAAGAAAAAGATTGGTCAACAAACTACAAGAAAACTGTCATTATAACTGCCATGGAAAGTGAGATTCAAGATTAAAATGGTCCCAATTAAGATCATATAGGATGAGAACTGAAGAAAGGATCTTGCAGCTAAAGACTGTGAAGTAATCATTGATCTTACAGAAAGGACTTTCTAAAAGGTGTTATCAATGGAAAAAAAGGAGAAATGGATGACTAAGCAATAGAGGTAGTTTGGGCAAACTAGTGGTTTAATTAAAGGACAGTAAAAAAGACTTCAGAATTTATTTTACTACACAAGGGGATTGTAAGGGGTAGAACATGTGAAAGAATAGTTGATAAGTCAAGACATGGGAGCCCAGATTAGTTGGAAAGATGCTTTTTCCCCAGATAAAAACAGAAAGCAAAGAAAGGTAAGGATTTCAGCAAATTTGAGAAAGTACGTATTGGGGTAACTCAGTATTTTCAGTCAGCCATTGAGACACAATAAAGCCACAATCCAGATTTAAGTTGTGTAGAGGAGATCTGAGGACTGCTGTTCTGAGGGATGGGATACAGAATAAATAAAAGTTGAATGCACAGATTACCAAATAGCAGCTAAGTATCAGCTGAGATTAGATAACATGAATTCTAAATGTATATGATAAAGATTTCAATACTGCCCAGGAAACCTCAGGGGTCTGAAATAGAAGTAAAGAAATTGGCAATGAGCTGCTACATGGATCTAACAATTTCAAAGTTATCAGTTAGACCAAGTCAGTCTATACTTAAAATTGTTTAAGGGCCGGCCCTGTGGCTTAGCGGTTAAGTGTGCGTGCTCCGCTACTGGCGGCCCGGTTTCGGATCCTGGGTGCACACCGATGCACTGCTTCTCCGACCATGCTGAGGCCACGTCCCACATACAGCAACTAGAAGGATGTGCAGCTGTGACCTACAACTATCTACTGGGGCTTTGGGGGAAAAATAAATAAACAAAATAAAAAAAAAATAGTTACTTTCTTCTTAAAAAAAAGTAAAAATAAAATTGTTTAAACATTTTTGTATTCTAACTAATCTTCTGTATACATGTTGCACCAATTACTGAAAGAGAAGAATTAAACTACTAATGATAGTTGAGACTTTCTATTTATTTTAAAGTTCTGTCAATATTTTGTTTACGTATTTTGAACCATCTAAAAGAAGTAAGATTATGAGCCAGGAGAGGAGGCTAAGATATAAAAGGACAATGCGTTGTGCCTGAAAGGCATACTGATTGGAGTGCAGCAAAATGTTATATATATTATCCTAATATAAGTCTGAGGCATTTGTAATTGGACAGCAAATAGTCAAAACCTTGCAGTTCTTCATTCTTTTGGGTAGCAGATATGTAGGGTTGCTATGTCTTCTTGATCAATTGACCTATTCATCATTGTGAAATATCCTTCTTTATCCCTGATGATATTCTTTACACTGAATTCTACTTTACCTGATATTAATATAGACATTTTTTGCGTTTAACTTAGTGTCTTTATATGTAAACTGTAATTTTTACAGATGTCATGTAACTAGATATGCCATACAATTGCTAATTACATGACAATCTCTGCCTTTTAATTGTAGTGCTTAGGCAATTTATATTTAATGTAATTTTTAATATAGCTGGGTTTAAAATCATTCATCTTGATATTTATTTTTATCTGTCCCATCTGTTGTTTGTTTTCCTTTTCCTCTTCTTCTACCCTTTTTTGTTTAGTTGACTACTTTTTGTTGAGTATATTGTGTTATCTCCACCATTGCCTTCTTAGCTGTATCTCTTTCTTTCACCTTATATTTGGTTTTTCTAGGGCTTAAACTATTTCATTTTAACCAATTTTATTCTACTTTTAAATAACATTATATTATTTCACATACAGGCATACTTTGGAGATATTGTGGGTTCAGTTCCAGACCACCACAATAAAGCAAATATCTCAATAAAGTGAATCACACAAATTTTTTGGTTTCCCAGTGCATACAAAAGTTATGTTTACACTATACTGTAGTCTATTAAGTATGCAATAGCATTATGTCTGAAAAAAAATGAACATATATGTCTGAAAATAAATGAACATACCATAATTAAAAACTACTTTTTTTGCTAAACACTGCTAACCATTATCTGAGTCTTCAGTGAGTCATAGTCATTTTGCTGGTGGAGGGTCTTATAAAAATGCAATTATCTGTGAAGCTCGATAAAACGAAGTATGCTTGTATATTGTAAAAATCTTTCAGCAGTGTAGTTCTGTTTTCCTTTTCTTTTATTATTCTGTATATTTGTATATTTTCTTTTCTCTATCTTCTCTTGATTACCTTGATAATTTCATTCTTATTTTAAGATTATATATCCTATTTTTCTTCAGTGGTTACAACAGTGAGAGATGACAGCACTTAAGAAAATATGAAATTCATAATTAAATGACTACAAACCCATTTTCACCTTGAGAGAATTTGGTGATCAGGGGAAATTTCAACTTTCTTTATTAGGATTGTAAAATAAGAGGGACAGTAATCAAAGCCTAGTGTCTTTAAAAATGGGGTATTTAACAGGAGTGCATCCCATAATAAATGGGATCCCTAAAGATTTTGAAACGTGAGTATTCCCTCAATGGAGAATTAAATTTAGATTTTAATATCCTGGGCCATCTAGGGAAACTCAAGCTTTGATACTGATTAAAGATTTCCTGAGATTTATCAGGTACCTGGAAGAAGTAAATGGAAATACTCTTTAGAGAAACAATATCTTTACAAATAATTCCAAAAAATAATTAGACCATACACAATGCTCAATTAAAATCACAAAAGGCAGAAAAAGAGTGGAAGACAAATATAGGAACAAAGAACAAGGGCAGCAAATAGAAAATAGTAAGAAATATGGTAGATATAAATCCAACTATATGAATAATCACTTTGAATGTGAATGGCCTAAATGCACCAATTAAAAGACAGAAATTGTCAGAATGCATCAAAAAGCAAAAGCCAAGCCAGCCCTGATGGCCTAGTGGTTAAAGTTCAGTGCTTTCACTGCTTCGCTGGCCTGGGTTTGTCTCCTGGTTGTGGAACCACACCACCTGTCTGTCAGTTGCCATGCTGTGGCAGTGGCTCACATAGAAGAACTAGAAGGAATTACAGCTGGGATATACAACCACACACTGGAGCTTTGGGGATGAAAAAGGAAGCACCAACTATATATTGTCTATAAGAAACCCGCTTCAAATGAATTCATATAGGTTAAAAGTAAATGGATGGATAAAATTATACCATGTGAACACTAAACAAAAGACAGCAGGAAAACACTAAACAAACGAAAGCTATATCAATTTCAGACAGAGCAGACTCCAAAGCAAGGAAAGTTAAGAGGGATAAAGAAGGGCATTACATAACGATAAAGGGGTCAATTCTCCAAGAAGACATAACAATATCAACGGGACATGAAATTATGTGAGGCAAAAACTAATGGAATTGCAAAGAAAATTAGATGAATCCACTGTTATAATCAGAGACTTCAACACCCCTCTATCAGAAATAGATAGATCCAGCAAGCAGAAAATCAGTAAGGGCATAGTAGAACTCAACAGCACAAGCAATGAACTGGATATAATTGACATCTATAAACTACTTCATTCAGCAATAGCAGAATACACATTCTTCTCAAGCTCCCATGGAACATTCATCAACACAGACCACATTCTGGGCTGTAAAACACACCTTAATAAAATTAGAAGTAAAGAAATCATAAATGTCTGTTCTCAGATCACAGTTACATTAAATCAATAACAGAAATAAAACTGGAAAATCCCAAAATACATGAAGATTAAACAACACACATATAACACATAGATCAAAGAAGAAATCTTAAGAGAAATATAAAAATATTTTGAAATAAATGAAAATACAATTTTATAAAATTTGTGTGATGCAGCAAAAGTAGTACTCAGAGGGAAATTTATAAACATTGAATTCCTATATTTGGAAAAAAGAAGGATCTAAAATCAATAATCTAAACTTCCACCCTACAAAGCTCAAAAAAGAAGAGCACATTAAACTCAAAGCAAGTAGAAGAAAAGAAATAATAAGAATTAGAGCAGAAATTAATGAAATTTAAAAAAGGAAATCAATAGAGAAAGTAAATGCAACAAAAAGCTAATTCTTTGAAAAGATTGGTAAAACCAATAAGCCGCCAGCCAGGCTAACCAGGAAATAAAGAGGGGACACAAATTACTAATATCATAAAGGAAAGTGGGCCATCACTACAGGTTCTATGGACATCAAAAGGACAATAAAGGAATACTATGAACAACTCTATGCCCACGAATTTGAATACCTAGATGAAATGGACAATTCCTTGCAAGACCATTCCTTGAAAGCTGCCAAAACTCATTCAGGAAGAAACAATTGGAATAGCCCTATATCTATTCATGAAATTAAACCAATAATTAATAACTTTCCAAACAGAAAGCACCAGGCCCAGATGGGTTCACTGGTGAATTCTACCAAGCATTTAAAGAAGAAATTATATCAGTTATATACATTCTCTTTCAGAGGATAGAAGCAAAGCAAATACATCCTAACTTATTCTAAGAGCCCAGTATTATCTTAATACCAAAACTAGACAAAGACACTACAAGGAAAGAAAACTACAGACCAATATCTCTCATAAACATAGATGCAAATATCTTCAATATTAGCAAATTGAATCCAACGATGTATGAAAAGAATGGTACACCATGACAAAAAGGGATTTACCCCAGCTATGTAAGCCTGGTTCAACATTCAAAAATTAACTAATGTAACCTATCACATTAACAGCCTAAAAAAAGAACAATCATATGATCATATCAATATATGCAGAAAAAGCATTTGACAAAATTCAACACCCATACATGATAAAAACTATCAGTAAACTAGGAAGAGAGGAAAACTTTCTCAACTTGATAAAGAATACCTTCAAAAAACCTACAACTGACATTATACATAATGGGGAGAAACTCGAAGCTTTCCCACTAAAATCAGGTACAAGTCAAGGAAGTCCCCTCTCATCACTCTCTTTAAATATTTCACTAGAGTTCTAGCTAATACAGCAAGACAAGAAAAGGCAACAAAAGGCATACAGGTTGGGAAGGAAGAAAAAACACTGCATTTCTTCACAGATAACATGATCATCCATGCAAAAAATCTGAACAAATTGACTAAAAAGAACTCCTGGAACTAATAAGCAATTATGGCAAAGTTGCAGGATACAATACATAAGGTTAATATACAAAAGTCAATTGCTTTCCTATATAGCAGCAATAAAAAAATGGAATCTGAAATTAAAAACACAATACCATTTACATTAGCATCCCCCAAAAGTGAAATACTTGAGGATAAGTTTTTTTAAATATGTACAAGATCTATCTGAGAAAAAGTACAAAACTCTGATGAAAGAAATCAAAGAACTAAACAAATGGAGAAATATTCCTTGTTCATGGAGCAGAAGGCTCAATATTGTCAAGATGTCAGTTCTTTCCAACTTGATCTATAGATTTAATGCAATCCCAATCAAAACTCCAACAAGTTATTTTGTAGATATTGACAAATTGATTCTAAAGTTTATATGGAGAAGCAGAAGACCCAAAATAGCCAACACAATATTGAAGTAAAATAGTAAAGTTGGACAATTAATGCTACTCAGCAACCAGACTTACTATAAAGCTACAGTAATCAGGAAGTGTGATATTGGTGAAGGAACAGACAACAGAACCTCCTAAATATAGTCAACTGATTTTTGACAAAGGAGCAAAGGCAATACAATGAAGCAAAAAGAGTCTCTTTAACAAATGGTGCTGGAATGACTGGACATTCACATGCAGAAAAATGAATCTAGACACAGACTTTACATCCTTCAGAAAAATTAACTCATAATGGATCACAGACCTAAATGTAAAATGCAAAACTATAAAACTCCTAGAAAATAATTTAGGCGAAAACCTAGATGACCTTGGGAATGACAATGACTTTTTCGATACACCACCAAAGGCACAATCCATGAAAGAAATAATGGATAAACTGGACTATATTAACTTTTAAAGACTTCTGTACTGCAAAAGACAATGTCAAGAGAATGAGAAGACAAGCCACAGACTGGGAGATGATATTTGCAAAACACACATCTGATAAAGGACTCATGCAAAATATAAAAAGAACATTTCAAACTCGACAATAAGAAAAAAAACTTGAATAAAAAAAGGGCCAAATCTATTATCAAAAAGACAAGAGATAATAAGTATTGGCCAGGATATGGCGAAAAGGGAACCTTTGTGCACTCTTGGCGTGAATGTGAATTGGTGCAACCACTATGGAAAACACTATGGAGATTCCTTAAAAAATTAAAAATAGAATTACCGTATGATCCAGCAATCCCACTTCTGGTATATATCCAAAGGAAATGAAAACAGGATATCAAAGAGATATCTCCAGTCCCATGTTCATTCAGAATTATTTACAGTAGCCAAGATGTGGAGATAACCTAAGTGTTCATCACTGGAAGAATTGATAAAGAAGATATAGTAAATCTATCTATCTAGCTAGCTATCTATCTACCTATCTATCTGTCTATCTGTCTATCTATCTATCTATCTATCTCTATATATATAATGAAATATTATTCAGCCATGAGAAATAAGGAAATCCTGCCATTTGTGACAACATGGATGAATGTAATGGCATAATGCTAAGCGAAATAAGTCAAACAGAGAAAGACAAATACTGTCTGATATCACATATATGGAATCTAAAAAGGCTGAACTCATAGAAACAGAGAGTAGAGTGCTGGTTCCCAGGAGGGTGGGAGGTGGGATAGAGAGACGTTGGCCAAATGGTACAAACTTCCAGTTATAAGATGAATGTTATGGGGATTCAATATACAGCATGGTGATTATAGATAATAATACTGTATTTATATTTGAATGTTACTAAGACAATAGATCTTAAATGTTCTCACCACAAAAAAAGAAATGGTAATTATATGGTGTGATGAAGGTGTAAGCTAACCCCATGGTGGCATTTTGTAACACATAAGTATCAATCCAACATGTTGTACACCTTAAACTTACACAATGTTATATGTCAATTATATCTCAATAAATCTGGAAAAAAATAGGCCAAAGACCTTAATAGATTCTTCAAAGAAGATATACATATGGAAAATAAGCATAAGAAAAGATGCTCCACGTCATATGTCATCAGGGAAATGCAAATTAAGACAACAATGAGATACCACTACACACCTATTAGAATGGCCAAAATGGAACACTGACAACACCAACTGCTGGTGAGTATGTGGAGCAACAAGAAATCTCATTGCTGGTGGGAATGCAAAATGGTACAGTCACTTTGGAAGGTAGCTTGGGAATTTATTCAAAACTAAACATACTCTTACCACATGATCCATCCATCATGCTCCTTGGTATTTACCTAAAGGAAGTGAAAAGTTATGTCTACACAAAAACCTGCGCATAGATATTTACAGCAGCTTTATTCACAATTGCCAAAATTTGGAAGCAATCATGATGTCCTTCATGCCATGAATGGATCAACTGTGGCACATCCATGCAATGGAATATTACTCAGGACTAAAAAAAAAATGAGCTACTAAGCCATGAAAAGACATGGAGAAACCCTAAATGCATATTACTAAGTGAAAGAAGCCAATCTTTACTGAATGATTCCAACTGCATGGCATTCTGGAAAAGGCAAAACAATGGGGACAGTGAAAAGATCAGTGGTTTCCAGGGGTTGAGGTTTGGGGGAAGAATAAAAAGACAGTGTACAGAAAATTTTTAGTATAGTGAAAATACTCTGTATATTACAATGATGGATACATGTTATTATACATTTGTCCAAATCCATGGAACATACAGCACCAAAAGTGATCCATAATCTATGGAGTTTGGGTGACTATGATGTGTCAACGTGGGTTCATCAATCATAACAAATGAACCACTCTGGTAGGGGTTATGGGTAATGGGGAGGCTATACATGTGTGGGGCAGGAGATTTATGGGAATGCCAGTACCTTTCCCTCAATTTTTAAAATTGCTCTAAAAATAACTTAGTTAAAAAATAATCATCCCACATTCAAAAATAAGATGGCACATAACAAAACTTGACTTCGTGCACTGAATAAGACAAAAGAAAAAAAGACAACCAAACAGATCCTAAAATATTTAGATTCTGAAATTATCATATGTAGCTTTAAACTAAATATGAATATTTTGTTTTAAGAAATAAAATACAAGCTTGAAAATATTTGGAGAACAAGAAACCATTAAAAGTAGCACAAAATTTTAAAAAATAAACAAATATTCTAGAATTTAAAAAACACCTGAAATGAAAAGTTTAGTGCACTGGTTTACCTGAATTAGTAAAGCTAAATTAAAAAGAATGATCCTGAAAATACCACAAAGAAACAAAATTTTTAAAAATACAAAGAGAAGATAAGTCATAAGAGAAAGTCCAACGTATGTTTAATATATTCATGACAAAACATGATTTATCTATTAGTTCCTTATAGTTTTGATCTTATATATATCCTTGTATGCTTTTATAAAGAATAAAAGTTTATAAACTGATAAAATGGTAAATATAGTATTTTGGTAAAATAAATCTCTGCCCATAAATTTTTAAAATGCAACATATTTTAATAAATATCATGGATAGGAGCATTTGATAAATGAGAATCAAATGAAAGTAACTGGTTCTATGTAAGTAGTGGATTGTTCTGTTTCATTTCTTTTTACATCAATCTCAAAAGGGAATAAATTGATCTCCATATTCTCTACATAATTTATTGTTTATATTCTTCATGTTTAAAATCCATCTATGTTGATTTTGTCTTTTGTTAAATAATTATCCAAAATACTGTGAAATTGTCTTACAATCTATTTTTGAAGCTACTAATTCCCCTGTATTCTTGAACTAGCCTAAAAACATATAGCCTAATTCTATTCCATGTTTATTTTAATCAGAGCCAGCCAAAGAAAACTTTGTTAAGGATAAATAAAAAGAACATATAAAAATAATACAAGGTAGTGTATACAGATGTTGAAACATAATGATGTACTGTACACCTGAATTTTATATAATGTTATAAACCAATGTTACCTCAATAAAAATTTAAAAATAAATAAAAGAATAAAAAATTAAAAAATACAAATAAAATTAAAACACAAGTATCAAAGAGTAAGAAGGAAAATATGCTAAAGATTTGTTCCCATAACGTGACATGCAACATCTTTACCTTGTGAAGAATTTTTTCAAATCCATTTTAATAACAAAAGTATTTCCAAAATCAAAATATTCTATGTCACCAGCCCGCATATCTGCAAAAAAATCATGAGGTGGTCCCTTAAAGACATAAACCTCCAGTAGGAAGTTTAAACTGATACAAATAACATATATGGCCCCATTTGCAGAACCAGAATTGCAATAAATATCTCTTGAATGTTCTCTAGGTACTCGGCATTTAATAATAAACACAAGAGATGAAGATCGTAAGGCTATCACACCACTTATTTCTTATTAATCAAGTAAACAAATGAATCAGAAGTCTTCCAAATTTAATACAGAACTAAAAGAAACCCAACATTCTTTTCAATCCTATAATGTATCTAAGTTAGAAATTAATTTCAAAATAAAAGCAAAGGACTCAGCAATGATTTCTTTATAACCTTCCCATATTTGAAATGCAAAGAAATCAAAAACAAATTGGAAGCAAATGAAGAAACAGCAACAAATCCAACCTATAAAAGACAAACAGTATTTGACAGAACGTGAAATTTACCCCATGATAGAGATGAAGCAGAAAGTTACATATTCTCAGATCTCAGAATGATAGAGATTGCCCTAAAAGCATGTGTTAGGGCTCTGGAAGGCCCTTTCGGTGATCCTTTGATTAGAATGAAGAGAGTTTGGCAATGAGAGAAGTGGGGACCGTGTCTGTAGAGACCAAGCATGATATAACAGAGTGGGAATGGAGGTGAATCTGAAGTAGAAATCTTCTGAACCATCATTACTTTTTGTTCTTTTTACATTATAGCTTTACATGCTGGCTTTACATTGTAGCTGGCTACCCCAAAAACACTCTTACTATTGTGGAAGGAATTTTTGGGGAAATTTCTCATTTAAGTCCCATAGCTGGTACACAAAAAAAGAAATTTTCATTATCTTAAATTTCTGTTACCCAATCGTTTTACCATATTATAATTTTTCATAATTTTATTTAAAATGAGCTTCCTTATTCTAAATATGTAATCATATTTGCAAGGAAATAGTTTATTTTCTCTCTTTTTTTCAAATTTTATCCATAGTCATGTCCTTCTATGTGATTAACTAGAACTTCCAAATAACATTGATCAATGGTGGTAACCGTGAATATCTGTGTATGCCTTCTCACTGCCACCATCTACACTGCATTTGTACTCCTATCTCCAAGGTGATAGCTGTGCGGTAATGAAATTCAAGCTGCAATAGCCCACATTGTTCTGAGTCCCAACCCAGAACCCCAAGTCATATCTCCACTGTTTCTACTGAATTTACTAATTTAACATATTTTCTAATATTGACGCCATCTTCTGCAACTATAAATAGATTCCTCCCTTTGATCAATATTCCCTATTAACTAGTGTTAGTGGCCATTTTTTCAAAATAATTTCAACATTTTACTATTGCTTTGGAGGACTCTTTCTTCTATTAGTTTTCTTCTATTCCTATTTAGAGAATTTTCTATAAATGGATGATAAATTTAATTAAACAGCTTTTTGGCATTTTTTGACATAATATGTAATTTGTTTCACTTTGTTAATGTAATATTGATGTTAAGTCAAGTCCAACACTAGTCTGTAATGAGTAACCTGTGCTTTCTATCTGGAAACCTGTAATTTTTTTCACATTATCCTTGGCAATCAGTAATTTCATTATGATAAGTCTAGGATGGTACATGTATTCATTAAACAGCCTGGGGCTCATTGACCTCATTTAATCTGCAGATTGAACATTTTACTATGCTCAGACACATTTTCATTATTATGTTTAATAATTACTTCTCCTGCTCTAGCCTTTAACTCTTCTGGAGATCTTCTTGGGTTCTTGTTTTGTCTCCTGGATCCTCTGTCTAACATATCATCTTTCTCCTTATGGGTTTTCATTTTCTTTCCTTTTCTTATTTTTGGGGGGTAGGGTGAGGGGGAGAAGGAGTAATTTTGTTTGTTTTCTTTTTGCTATTCTTTACTTGGCGTATTTACTCTGAGTTATTAAATTTTATTCTCACTTGATTTCACTAATTAGAAATTGAGAGACAAGCAATAATTAGTCCCATATTCTACTTATCTATTAATTTTTTTAAATTTATTGTACTTTTAGTCATAGAAATAGTTAAGCATTTGTGTGTTAAGTGTATGAGTTTTATATGAATATCATTCAGAATTCTTATTACATTGTTGTTAAAGTTCCATCAGATCTATCTGTAGGAAACTGGTAAACCCTCACTCACCATCTGAAGCATGGTTTGCCTCTGCTGGGCAAACCTGGTAGTGTATATCATCCTTCTGATAGATATGGAACCAACAGCTTCCCACTCAACTTCAAAGTTCCCTCTTTGTGGATGTCAGCAAGATTGGGGAATAGGATATTTCAGCCCTCATATCTACACAGAAATATGGATTTTGACAACCATCCCTTGATAAGGATACCTCTGTGGGAACACAAGAGTCCGGTGAAGAGATTCCTGCACCTGCTATAGCAAAAAATCCAAGAAAAGATGCACTGAAGAAGTTAAGAAGAACAGTTTTACTTTTCTGGCATCCTTCTCCCTCAAGGCAGCACAGCTTAGTGCCAAGAGAGAGCCCCTCAGAATGTGATTTCTTTCATGGGAGAAAGTAAGAAAGGAGTGAGTGCTTGGCTTCACCAGCATTATGGGACAATGCCCAAGAGACCCACTTCTGCCTCATCTGACCAGATCACTGAGGAGATTCACAAGGCTGAAGAGTCTAGAGAGAACTAGGAGCACGGAAATAGGGTAGAAGCTCACCGTGAATGGGCATGGAACCCGAAAACCAGCCATAGATCCTACTAACCAGCACATGGATTCCTCCAAGGGGCCCACCCATGAACTCAATGAGACATCTTACCTGCAGAGCCCCCAAAATCGGCCAACAGGTGCCCAGGAGATGGCACACAGCAGCCACTACAGACAGTGTGCATACTCCCACAGAAGGCATGTACAAGCCTCTGCAGATGGTGAGCATGAGCCTCTATAGAGGGCTTGCAAAAGTCCCTAAAGACAGCAGCAACTCTACTCTATGGGATTGGGAGAAGGAACACAGCCTTGAATACATACATTGAGGACACCACCTTGGGTTTAAAAAAAAAAAACAGGAGGATCTCAGCACCCAGCCTGACTTTGCAGGATTGAGAAAAGGCACGCAATCCTAAGACTTCCCGCTCAAGAGGGAACAAGAAGAGTAGGTTGGGTGCCTCCACAGAAAAGACCTAGAGGACTCCCTGAATCTCTAGCTGGATTAACTGGTGAAAGTCTTTCTTTCCTGAAGCTAGTCAGTAAAGACTGAAGTTGGGGATAGCTTCTTTAAATGCAAAGACATCTCACAGAAATAGAACAAAGAATCCTAAAATTTATATGGAACAACAAAAGACCCCGAATAGCTAAAGGAATCCTGAGAAAAAAGAACAAAGCTGGAGGTATCACACTCCCTGATTTCCAAATATACTACAAAGTCATAGTAACCAAAACAGCATGGTACTGGCACAAAAACAGACACACAGATCAATGGAATAGAATCGAAAGCTCAGAAATAAACCCACACATCTATGGACAGCTAATCTTTGACAAAGGAGCCAAGAACATACAATGGGGAAAAGAAAGTCTCTTCAACAAATGGTGTTGGGAAAACTGGATAGCCACGTGCAAATAAATGAAAGTAGACCCTTACCTTACACCATACACAAAAATTAACTTCAAATGGATTAAAGACTTGAATGTAAGACCTGAAACTATGAAACTTCTAGAAGAAAACATAGGCAGTACGCTCTTCCACATCGGTCTTAGCAACATCTTTTCAAACACCACGTCTGACCGAGCAAGAGAAACAATAGAAAAAATAAACAAATGGGACTACATCAAACTAAAAAGCTTCTGCACAGCAAAAGAAACCATCAAGAAAACGAAAAGACAACCTAACAATTGGGAGAAGATATTTGCGAACCATATTTCTGATAAGGGCTTAATCTCCAAAATATATAAAGAACTCATGCATCTCAACAACAAAATAACTACCAACCCAATTAAAAAATGGGCAAAAGACCTGAACAGACATTTCTCCAAAGAAGATATACAGCTGGCCAAGCGACACATGAAAAGATGTTCAAAATCACTAACTATCAGGGAAATGCAAATCAAAACTACAATGAGATATCACCTCACGCCCGTCAGAATGGCTATAATTAACAAGACAGGAAACAACATGTGTTGGAGAGGATGTGGAGAGAAGGGAACTCTCATACACTGCTGGTGGGAGTGCAAACTGGTGCAGCCACTATGGAAAACAGTATGGAGATTCCTCAAAAAATCAAGCATAGAACTACCATATGATCCAGCTATTCCACTGTTGGGTATTTATCCAAAGAACTTGAAAACACCAATTTGTAAAGGTACATGCACCCCTGTGTTCATTGCAGCGTTATTCACAATAGCCAGGACTTGGAAGCAGCCTAAGTGCCCATCAAGGGACGAATGGATAAAGAAGATGTGGTATATATACACAATGAAATACTACTCAGCCTTAAGAAACGATGAAATCCAGCCATTTGTGACAACATGGATGGACATTGAGGGTATAATGCAAAGTGAAATAAGTCAGAGGGAGAAGGTCAAATACCGTATGATTTCCTTCACTAAGTAGTAGATAATAACAACAATAAACAAACACATAGGGACAGAGATTGGATTGGTGGTTACCAGAGGGGAAGCGGGGAGGGAGGAGGGTGAAAGGAATAATTCGGTACATGTGTGTGGTGATGGGTTGTAATTAGTATTTTGGTGGTGAACATGATGTAATCTATGCAGAAATAGAAGTACAATGATGTACACCTGAAATTTTTACAATGTTATAAACCAATGTTACTGCAATAAACAAAAAATTAAAAAAAAAAAAGGCAACCTCTGGAATGAAAGAAAACATTTGTAAACCATATATCTGATTAAATGCTAATATCCAAAATATATAAGGAACTCACACAACTCAATAGCAAAAAAAAAAAAAAACCAAAATAATCTGATTTAAAAATTGGCAAAGGACTTGAATAAACATTTTTATAGATATTTTTCCAAAAAACATATAGAGATGGCCATCAGGTATATGAAAAGAATTTCAACATCACTAATCATCAGGGAAATGCAAATCAAAACCACAATGAGATATCACCTCACATCTGTTAGGATGACTATATTAAAAAGAAAATATACCAAGTGTTGGTGAGAATGTGGAGAAATCAGAACTCTTGTACACTGCTGGTGAGAATGTAAACTGGTACTGTCGTTATGGAAACCAATATGGAGATTCTTCAAAAAATTAAAATAGAACTACCATATGATCCAGCAATCCCACTTCTGGGTATGTATCCAAAACATCTGAAATCAGAATTTTGAAGATATACCTGCAGTCCCATGTCCATTGCAGCATTATTCACAATAGCCAAGATACAGAATTAACCTAAATATCCTTCAAAGGACGAATGGATAAATAAAATGTGGTATACAATAGAATATAATTCACCCTTAAAAAAGAAGGAAATTCTCCCATTTGCAACAACATGGATGGACCTGGAAGAAACTATGTTAGGTGCAATAAGCCAGTGACACAAAGACAAATACTGTATGATCTCACTTATATGTGGAATGTGTTAATTAGCTTGATTGTGCTGATTATTTCACAATATATGTATATCAAATCACCAAGTTGTATACCTTAAATACATACAATTTGTTTTCTTTTTTTGTTGTTGTTTTTTTGTGAGGAAGATCAGCCCTGAGCTAACATCCATGCTAATCCTCCTCTTTTTGCTAAGAAAGACTGGCTCTGAGCTAACATCTATTGTCAATCCTCCTCCTTTTTTTTCCCCCCAAAGCCCCAGTAGATAGTTGTATGTCATAGTTGCACATCCTTCTAGTTGCTGTATGTGGGACGCCGCCTCAGCATGGCCGGAGAAGCGGTGCGTCGGTGCGCACCTGGGATCCGAACCCGGGCCGCCAGTAGCGGAGCGCGCGCACTTAACTGCTAAGCCATGGGGCCGGCCCCTACAATTTGTTTTTCTTATTGTTGAGTTTCAAGCATTCTTTGTATATTTTGGATAATAGATCTTTATCAGATGTGTCTTTGCAAAAAGTTTCTCCCATTCTGTGGCTTGTCATCTTTCTCTTAACATTGTCTTTTGCGTAGAAGTTTTTTAATTTTAATGAAGTCCAACTTGTTCATTGTTTCTTTCAAGGATTGTGCCTTTGATGGTGTTGTATCTAAAAAGTCATTGCCATACCCAAGGTCATTTAAGTTTTCTCTTATGTTATCTTCTAGGAGTTTTATAGTCTTTCATTTTACATTTAAGTCTACAATCCATTTTGAGTTAATTTTTGTGAAGGGTGTAAGATCTGTGTCTAGACTCATTTTTTTTGCATGTGGATGTCCAGATGTGCCAGCACCATTGGCTGAAGAGATTCACTTTGCTTCGTTGCATTGTCTTTGCTACTTTGTCGAACATCAGCTGACTATATGTATGAGGGTCTATTTCTGGGCCCACTCTTTTGTTCCATTGATCTATTTGTCTATTCTTTGCCAATACCCAGGCTGTCTTGATTACCGTAGTTTTATAGAAAGTCTTCAAGTCAGGTACTATCTGTCCTCCAACTTTGTTTTTTCTCCTTCACCATTGTGTTGGCTGTGCTGGGTCTTTTGCCTCTCCATATAAACTTTAGAATTAATTTGTTGATATCCACAAAATAACTTACTGAGATTTTGATTGGGATTGTATTGAAACTATAGATCATGTTGGGAAAGAATGACACCTTGACAATATTGAGTCTTCCTCTCTGTAAACAAGGGCTATTTCTCCATATATTTAGTTTTTCTTTGATTTGATTTATCAGAGTATTTTAGTTTTTCTTATATAGATCTTGTATATATTTTGATGGATTTATACCTAGCCTAGTATTACACTTTTTTTGGGGTGCTAATGTAAATGGTATTGTGCTTTTAATTTCAAATTCCACCTGTGTATTTCTGGTAACAGGAAAGCAATTGACTTTTTATATTAATCTTGTATACTGCAAACTTGCTATACATCACCTATTAGTTCCAAGAGTTTGCTTGTCAATTATTTTGGATTTTCTACATAGACAGTTATGTCATCTGCAACAAAGACAGGTGTATTTCTTCCTTCCCAATCTGTATACCTATTGTTTCCTTTTCTTGTCTTATTGCATTAGCTAGAACCTCCAGTACAATGTTGAAAAGGAGTGATGCGAGGGCATATTTGCCTTATACCTGATCTTAGTGGGAAAGTTTCAAGTTCTACCTTAAGTATGATGTTAGCTGTAGGTTTTTTGTGGATGTTCTTTATCAAGTTGAGGATGTTCCCCTCTATTCTGGTTTCCCATCTGTGCCTGGTGCTTTTTGTTTTGTAAAGTTATTAATTATTGATTCAATTTCTTTAGGTATAGATATAGGCCTATTCACATTGTGTATTTCATCTTGTGTGAGTTTTGACAACTTGTGTTTTTCATGAGGTTAATCCATTTCATGTAGGTTATCAAATCTGTGGTCATTGAGTTGTTCACTTGAGATTTTCTCTTAGACACAGGGATTTTTTAGAAGCGTGTTATTTAGTTGCCAAATGTTTGGAGATTTTCCTGTTCCCTCTCTTATTGATTTCCAGTTTGACTCAGTTGTAACCAAATAATACCTTTTGTATAATTTTAGTTCTTGTAAATTTGTTGAGATTTGTTTTATGGCTCAAGATTTGGTCAGTTTTCATACATGTGGGAACTTGAAATGAATGTTTATTCTCCTGTTGTTAGGAGGTGTGTTTTGTGAATGTCAATGATATTGTGTTGGTTGATGGTGTTGTTGAGTTGTATATCCATGTTGATTGTCAGTACAGTTGTTCTATCAATTGTTGAGAGAAGAGTGTTGAAGTGTCCAATTCTCTGTTTTTCTTTTCAGTTCTATTAATTTTTGCTTTATAAATTTTTCAACTCTGTTGTTTGATACATACACATTCAGGATTGTTATGTCTTTTGGTGGATTGATACTTTTATCTTGATGTAATCTCCCTCTCTGCCTCTGGGAAATTATGTATGATAAAGGGGCCAATTAATTAAGAACACATAATTCTATATGTGTGTTCACATACCATGAGAGCTTCAAAATTCAAAGGAGAAATAGACAAATCCACAATTATAGCTGGAGTAGTAAGCATGTTTCTAATTGATAGAAGTAGATAGAAAATCAGTAAAGATATCAAGACCTAAAAAACACCGTCATCATACTTGACCTAATTGATATTTAGAGAACACTACATGCTATAGCAACAGAATATGTGTTTGTTCAAGTGAAAGTCAGCATCCACTATAAGAAACTGACAATCTTTTGAGTAGGTGACACACACACATGCACTCACTAAACTATTTTTTCCTCCCGCCGAATATATACACAAGTTTTTGTTTTCCTTGACAGTACTAAGCAGTGTATAAGTAACTAAACAAATGTATGAGAACAACATTCAAAATGATGTAGAAAAACAAGGGATGCAGAATACATAAGGAATAACCAAAGAGGAAGAGAATAAGGAGTACGGGAAAAACCAAGGCATTCTTTCAGTCTCTCATATCCACCCAAATAGTATAGTAGTGGTTTTCTGAATATGACTTGTATTTTCTATTTCTATATTGGTTCCATTTATCATTTCATCTTGTCTAAATCTAATATATTCTGAAAGTTGTAACTGAAAGTTTTCTTTTTGGAAGAAGACATTATTGAACAAAAATATAGAAAGAATATCAATCTCTGAGATGCTGCAGTTCATCTTGCTGATATCATTTACATACTACTTTTAGCTTACTAATCTATCAATTATAATCTCAATAATATCAATAATGACCTCAAGGCATAAACACCTTATAATAGGGAATGAGAAATGAGAATGAGAAATGGGAAATGAGAATAATTGGGATTATTATATAGGCATTTTGAAAATTGTATACTATCGTTAGCCTTTATGTTGTTTTTATTTCTTGTAATTGTTCATATTTTAATCTGCAAATTCATTTGTTCTCTAATTCATACAGCAATTTTGCAAACAGTAGAGCAATGCAAAGACTTTTTTGTAGAGAAAACAATTATTAACAAGGTATTTTAACATTGGCAATAGTCTCTTTGTGAAAACTGCAGATAGAAAATAGAATTTAGGTACTTTGCAAATGCTGGCTATAATGCTATTAGTGCCTTCAAAAATTTGCATATGTAATACCTTATTATAATTTCTTTCTTATGGATTTAAACTTAATGAGAAGAAACTTCCTCAATAATGTGAATTAAAGTCGATTTCTCTTTTCTTTTTCTTCTACTCTTCATAAAACCATTCATTATATCTCAGAGGTTTAAAAAATACAGTAAAAATAATCTTTTACAGGTCAAAGTCAGTGATTTGGATTTGTATTGCCACTTTTTTGTCCAATTACCTTTATTTCCAATTAAATATGGAAAAGACAATGTATTATAAGTAAACTACAGCTGCACAAAAACACTGAAAAGAATTTATTATGATATTTGATTTTATTACACAATTGAGATAATAAAAAGGGTAAATATGAAATATCTAGTTTATAAAATTCTTTGCAAGATTTTATGCTCATTTAAAAGTAAATAGAAACTAAGCAATGTCAACAAGCCTAAGAGAAAATTCTTAATTTTGTGGTAAAAGAGAGAATTAATATTTAAAGCAGGAGACTAAAACAAGAAGTTGGACTGAACCACGCATCTATCTTTTAAAATCTTTTATAAGGACAGAAAATAAGAAACTGTTCCTCTTTTGGATTACACATTTTAAAGAATTTCTTAGAAGAGAGAAAGCAGAAAACATCTCACTCAGAGAAATAAACAAATAATGAAAATCACAGTCATAAATACGCACAATAAAGAGGTGCAAAGACGGGGCTGGCCCGGTGGTGCAAGTGGTTAAGTGCGCGCACTCCGCTGCCGCGGCCCGGGGTTCGCCGGTTCGGATCCTGGGGCCGCACTGATGTAGCGCTTGTCAAGCCATGTTGTGGCGGCGTCCCATATGAAGTAGAGGAAGATGGGCACAGTTGTTAGCCCAGGGCCAGTCTTCCTCAGCAGAAAAAAAAAAGAGGAGGATTGGCAGATGTTAGCTCAGGGCCGATCTTCCTCACACACACACAAAAAAAAGAGATGCAAAGATAAATGGAAGTTCTCAAATATAAACGTGAAAATGCTACTAAAGGTCTCCAGTTATTATAAGAAAATATCATGAATGAGAGGTAACAAAATACAGTAAATTGAGGAAGGAACATTGAGAAAACAAGATTTATGAAAACAGAAGCTTTTAAAATAAGTAAAAACGTATGCTCTAGACATTACACCCATAAATTACATCCACAAAATAGCTTGATATGAAGAAGACTACTCTTGTAAATTAAGAAACTGATTAAAGTTAAGACCATCTTAAATGGATATATAGTGGAAGAGTAAATGCATGTCTATCTTAATAATTGAAAGGCTAAAGAAAAGCATGATGCAAGATAGTAATGCAAAACAAAAATGACATGAAACAGAAAAGAGAAAAAAAATGTTTAGAGCACAAAACTACAAGCTTAATAGATGAAATAATAATAATAATATTAACAAAAAGGTTTTGCCTAGGTTTGAAGAAAAACAAAAATACTAAAACTGAAAAGAAGCAAATGACTAATTAAGAATAGACATTTTTCCAAGGAAGACATCCGGATGGCCAACAGGCACATGAAAAATTGCTCAGCATCACTAACCATGAGGGAAATGTGAATCAAAACCACAATGGGATAACACCTCACACCTATCAGAATGGCTATTATTAAAAGGACAAAAAATAACAAATATTGGCGAGAATGTAGAGAAAAGGAAACCCTGGTGAACTGTTGGTGGAAATGTAAATTGGTGCAGCCACTGTGGGAAACAGTATGGAGGTTCCTGAAAAAATAAAAATAGGAATTACCATGCAATCTAACAATTCCACTTCTGGGTATTTAGCCAAAGAAAACAAAAACACTAATTCAAAGAGATATATGCACCGTTGTGTTCATTGCAGCACTATTACCAATAGCCACAATAAGAAAGCAACCTAAGTGTCCATCAATAGACAAATGGATAAAGATGTGGTATACATACATATATATATATATATAAATTTATATATATATAAATATATATATATTTATATTTATATATATATATTTATATATATTTATATATATATAAATATAAATATATATATATTTATATATATATTTATATTTATATATTTATATATATATTTATATATTTATATATATATTATATATTTATATATATATATTATATTTATATATTTATATATATATTTATATATATATAAATATAAATATAATATATTTATAATATAAATATATAATATAATATATATAATATAATATATAATATAATATATAATATAATATATAATATAATATATAATATAATATATAATATATAATATAATATATATAAATATAATATATATATAAATATAAATATAAATATATTTATATATATTTATATATATATAAATATATATAAATTTATATATATATAAATATTCCATCATATATATATATATATATATATATATGATGGAATATTTCTCAGCCATAAAAAAGAATGAAATTTTGCTATTTGCAACAACATGGATGTACCTAGAGGATATTATGCTAAGTGAAATGTTAGACAGACAAAGACAAATACCATATGATTTCACTTATATGTGGACTCTAAGTAAGAAAACAAACAAATAAAACAAACAGAACCAGACTTATAGATACAGGAAACAAACCAGTGGTTACCAGAGGGGCGATAAGTTGAGGAGACGAAGTAGGTGAAGAGGATTAAGAGGTACAAACTTACAGTTATAAAATTAATAATTCCTAGAGATGTAATGTACAGCACAGGGAATGTAGTCAATAATATCATAATAAATTTGTATGGTGATATGGTAACTAGACTTACCATAGTGATCATTTCATAATGTGTATAAATATCAAATCACTATTGTATACATCTGAAACTAGTAGAGTATTGTATGTCCATTATACTTCAATCAAAAAAAATAGATCATCACTTTCCTATATACTAAAAATAAACAAGTGGAATCCAAAATTAAAAACATAATAACATTTATATTAGCACCCCAAAGAATACTTAGGTATAATAAATATAACAAAATATGCACAAGACCTATGTAAGAAAAACAAACAAAAGAACAACTACATATTTGGAAAGATATTCCATGTTCATGGAGAGGAAGACTCAATATTGTCAAGTGTCAGTTCTTCCCAAATTGATCTACAGATTCAATGCGATCTCAATTAAAATTCCAGAAAGTTATTTTGTGGTTGTCAAAAAACTCATTCTAAAGGTTATATGCAGAGATAAAAGACCCAGAATAGCCAACACAATATTGAAGGAGAGGAATCAAGTTGAAGCTGATGCCAGCTGACTTCCAGACT